>NC_080671.1:436602183-438021183 GCF_030247195.1 Topomyia yanbarensis
GTCCGGGCCTTTGCAAGCCCCTGCTAAATGTCCAAAGCCTAAACATTTGAAGCATTTCATCGCTTGTTTATTTACTCGTGGGGTGGCTCTCAGTAGGCATCTCAACCATCCAACTGTAACTTCACCTACCTCCAGTGCCTTGTCTGCAGCGGTTGACGGTAAACGAATCATCGCTGTCTGCGTTCTTCCGTATCCCTTCCTTAACCGGATCGTCGTGTGCACCACGCCCATGTTACACTGCTGCTTCATTGCACCTCTCAGCTCGTCTTCCGTCGTGATTTCATCGAGGTTCTTGCTCACAATTACTATCTCCGGGACTAAGTCTTTCGTCTCCTGGCGAGGATCTTGTCCTCTTTGGAGTTATGGGAACTGGCGTGTTCTCCACTCCAATCTGCTTCTCCTTACCCTGTTTCGAAGGATAGTAGCCATAGCCAACGCCAATGCTCGCTCAGCTGCATCCGCCCTGTGCGTTGCCGTATCATACTCTTTTACGGCAGATAGTAGCGCCTTCCGGATTCTGATGACCATCTCCTTAATGTCCTTATGGACATTGATTCTCGTGTTCACAAAGTTGTGGAGCTCAAGCACTTCGTGGCCACAAGCACTTCGTGGCCACTACTTTTGGCGTTTGTGGGGTGTAGCTCATTCCGCTCTGCTCTGGCTGTTTTTGCTGCTGCTGTTGCTTCGGCTTCACCTCCTCCTGATCTTGCTGAATGACTTCAGCTACTATTGGTGGTGGTGAGCTCACCAACCCACCTATGGCGAACGGATTCGCCGTGCCTGCTCCGTTTATGTTAGTTGCTTGTTGTTTCTCCATTTTATTGGGTCCCAACTCCAGGCCGCTATCTCCTCTCGCTGCACATAGTCGCCTCTCGCGATCACATGATCATCTATGCTGCCAAAAAGCAGCAGTGAGATCATGCAAGGGTTGACATTTTCTTTCTTGGGGAGTAGTGTTCAGGGCCGGATCGGCATAAATCGGGAATGCCCCAACCGAAACTAGTACCACCAACCAAATGATGACGAGTTTCGAACGTACCCGGAGACCTGCCAGGGTTTTGTTGGGACGGTGGCAGCCATGCTGCTAGCCCACTTGCCATTTCAAGTCAGTGTCATCCTTCCTTACTCAGGGAGTAGAACAGCACACCTGTCAGCCCAAATTCGCCGTCCTATTCGTGATCCGTGTCATGTCCGTTGACGTGCGCCATGGCCAGTATGCCGTAGTTAGGATGTTACTGGCGTCGATCCTGATGTGCCGGTTGGCACTCCGGTTGGGCTAGAGTGCTTTTATTGCTAAGATCTTAGATTATCGGAATCTTAGCAGAAGCGGCACCTGTTCCGAGGTAATCGTTCCATTAACCAGCCCCGCCTTAATGTAATGTTTGTATCAAATAGATTATAACATTACAATAAGACTTTCTATTCCTTAGATGAGGTAATAAATCGACACGTATTTAGTGTATTTAATTGGATATTGAAATATATATAAATTAGAATATGTTTATAGAAAAATATACCAGTTTTTCTATGTTACCAAACACACGGGAAACTACATCTTGTCTTCGGCAGCATATCCCTCCATCCGCCCCTCGTCTGCCGCGCTACAACCCGATCAGCGTGGCAAGCAGAAAGTTAACAAAAGTTGAGCAAAGCGAAATTGATGCTGGCAGAGTTTCTGCGAGTATTTTGCGCGATTTGTGCGAGAATTCTGGCAACGAATTCGCTCAAATGCAACAACCGTTTCTGACAGAAGTGGTTAAACCAACCGATGCTGCCCCCTTTTATCCAGAATCCAGCCAGAAATGTACGGCCAAGATCTCTGCACGCTTCCTGCCACATCTTTGTCATATGAATTGCTCGATTCGTGCTAAATTCTACCAGGTAGGAATTGCAAGGATCTTTGCACGGGTTATGTCCGCGTTATGCCAGAGTTTTGCTCGGTTCCTGTCAAAATTTGCCAGAAAACGCGAGCGAAACCGAGTTCGCCCTAGCTCAACTAACCCGACAGGATACGCGCAGAAATCTGACAGGGCTGCTAAACCAAGACTTACAGAAATCTAGCAGAGCGGTCTCTGCCAGAAAATTTGCTCACTGGGAAACCGCAGGCATTGAACATACTCGGTCTATACTCTCGCCGATTACTCACCAAAAAAGCACTCCCGAGAATGGATAAAAATCACAGCAGAATAAAAGAACGACCATCTGGTTAAAGCCCTCAATAAACAAATTACAATTAGGCAATCCATTAGACGTTTGTTTGACAATTCAGCGGTGGGTTCTGTCAACAAGTCTTCTCCTGCGAACAGAAAAACTCGTCCGACAAACAACTTTGTTAGTTCGATTCGTTTGATGTTGGATCGAATCAACGATATTGTCGGACGTCGCACCCCTCGGAGTAACGTCAGAATAAGTAAACAAGAAATAATCAGCTGATCAGAAACGTCTCATGGATTGCCTAATTACAACTCTATCAGCGTAGTCACTTTATTGGTCGTTTTCGAAAAAACGCGTTTTTTTAAAGCTAAACAGATTTTTTTTACCGTGTTTCTTTCTAAACATTTAGATTCTTTCCCCTCAAATTCAATTGACAGTCAACAGATGGCTTTTTGTATCGGGTATCGGCCAAAATAATAATAACAAAACATACATTCAAAAGAATGTTAACGTGTTTTAATAAAATATTATAAAGTGAAACGGTGAAATTGAATATATTCCAGAATGCGCTACGGACAGCTAGTTATGGGCCCCGCTGGAAGCGGAAAGGTAACACCGTTTCATAATGTTTTCAAGCACGGCGATGAACCGTTTCTCTCCATATACTTCGTCACTAGTCGACATACTGCGCCACAATGCAACGGCATGGTTACGACGACAAACGACTGATCAAGGTGGTCAATCTGGATCCGGCCGCGGAAGCGTTCGAGTATCAACCATTCATCGACATTCGAGATTTGATCCAGCTGGATGACGCAATGGAGGACGAAGAGCTGCATTACGGGCCGAACGGTGGGTTAGTTTTCTGCATTGAATATCTGTTGGAGAATTCTGACTGGTTGAGGAATCAATTGTGTGGATTCGAACCGGACGATGAGGATGGAGAGGAAGGTGGTGGCAGTGGAGCTGATGGAGTGGAGGAACCGGATGATGATTATATTTTGTTTGATATGCCCGGACAGATTGAGTTGTACACACATTTACAGGCGGGAAAACAATTAGCTAAATTATTGGAATCTTGGAATTTTCGGTTGTGCTCAATTTTTCTGGTAGATTCACAATTCATGATTGATGGGGCGAAATTTTTGTCGGGTACGATGGCCGCCCTCAGTGTGATGGTGAACATGGAGTTGCCTCATGTAAACATTCTTAGCAAAATGGATTTGCTGAGTAAGACTAGTAAGGGGCAGTTGGATAAGTACCTGGAACCAGATCCTCAAGCTCTGCTGGGTGAAATCACGAACGAGTCATCGTGGGGTAGGAAATACAGGAAACTGTCTGAAACCATCGGTCTGCTAATAGAGGACTTCAGCTTGGTTCGCTTCACACCGTTGAACATTAACGACGAGGAAAACATTGCCGATTTGCTACTGATGATTGATAATGTGATTCAGTTTGGAGAAGATGCGGATGTTAAAACTCGTGATTTTGATCCACCTGAGCCTGACGATCTGGGAGAAGATGACTTCCAAAGCTAGACAATAAAGATTAGTCAGATGTGGACAATGTACGCATTATTGTTTATTTTACTATGAACTTCTCATAGTTATGTTTTGTCGGTAATAAGGTACTTAGTTATTTCGGAACATTCAATATTTACAATGTTTTCGCATGTTGTCGATTTGACAGTTCATGAAATTTTATGGTAAACACGCTTTTTTTTGGATGTTACATACCCTCTCACAGAGGTCGTTCAATAAATATCCCTCACATATATCTTACTCCGAAGACGTCAAACACGATCTCCTGCTGAGCTAGTACTCCCTCCTTCGCTTGAATTCGAACCACCGGATGGGGTTTTTGTCGATGTAGAGTCGGTGCTGTTTAGATTCGTGGTAGAGTCGTCGTTAGAATTGCCGCTATCATCGGGTTTACTCTCAAGTGAAAAGGGCGGAATGCGACAATCGAACATGTGTCCATCTTCACGTTCCATGCGGAAAGTACCCCACATGTGACCGCTAGGTGCTTGCAGACTGACGTGTGAACTGTACTGAAACGCTGGCAAACGTGGACTTAAAACTGGTTCTTGACCAACTACACCGCGGCCTCGTACAGTTTCCAAAGTGCCTGACAGGGAGAAAATTCTCCAATGGCGTTCACGCAACTGCACGCTTAGTTCTCCTAGATTTTCTAAGCGGATACTGTAACGCCACTAAAATTAGAGGGGTTTAAATATATACATTTAAGAATGTCCTACTTCTGGCTTACCCAATAAACGGAAGCTGCTGGCGTCTCACGACAACCCATATAAAATGGAATCACCGTCACTCGAATTCCTTCGGTAGTTTCTTTGTGTACATCGGACAGCTCGAGCCATGGATGATTTTTTCTCTGCCACGCACGCAATGTATCCTGTGCACTGAAGGGCGGATCCTTATCTGGTTGGTGCGCCAAAAATTTGTCAAATAATTCATGTTGCAGCGGATGCTGATCTCCCGAGCTGTATGGTAAAATGTCCTCATGAGCCACGTAATCCAGCCCTGGAATCGCGTATAAGCTTCTGCTAGACTCCTGATTGCCCAAGAACGTGACGGCTTCAGTTTGCGCTCGAATGTACGGGCAATCACGTTGATCTATCAGAACCTGGTAGAACGTATGGGTCTTTTTCTGTACTTCTTTGTTAGCGTTCGGAGGAACGGCTGAATCGTTTCCGGAAGCAGCTGCCGTAATGGCTTCATTCTGTCCACCTTTGTTTTGAGTTGGTAAGTCTCGATCGTAAACCCTGGCCAACCATGGGAACAGTATTACTCCGCGATAGCCAAACACGCGGTGTAGGAATAGCTGGCCAGTTTCGTACTTTCCCTGCGCTTTAGGAAGTTCCAACTTCCCCACCTCTGCTAGGCTAAAGTGAAAGAAAACAAAACGCAAATAATTATATAATCTACTGCGAGCAAGTTATACTTTTTAACAAGTCCATATTAGACAAACCCGATAACATAACTGGTATTATGGGATTGGCCAGATTCTAATAAAACATACGATATGAACGTTTATACGCCGAAACGAACCCTCTACCTCCATAACACAGCATAATACACACTAACTCACCGAGTGTTCTGCTGATCGGATACGGAGAAATACCGAACGGATAGCTGGAAACAAATCGGACGAAAATGTCGCACTATTCTTTGAGTCACGTAGAATCCCATTGTAGCAAGTAATGCCCTTTTCAAATGTCCGATGTTGTTTCAAAAAATGAAGTTTACACTTTTTTCCAATTCGCTGTTTATTACACCGACCCAACCATCAGATCTTATTCACCTGCAGCTTCCTTCAAAAATTTGTCAAATTCTATCAAAAGTTGCACAAATGCGCCTGTCACTTGGAATGTGCAACCATGGAATCATTCCTCGTTAATATCAAAGGATATGCAATTCGTCAATTTATTTCGAAGCAATTTCGAACCTCAGCACACAACGCCAAATATTCACATTGAGAAGCCCAAAATATTGTTTTAAAATTGTTCAGCACAAGTCCAATACATAATGAACGTCTGTTGAAAATTTTATAAATTATTAGCCAATTTTTTAATGATAATTTGGTCAGTGTTAAGTCAGGCCGGACTAAGTTGCAAAACATCAAAAAATGAGATAATGATAGTTTTGGGTACAGAATTTTTTTCAGCTACATTCGACTTATACCAGATTTGGGCGGCAAACTTTAGATTGTCTAGTTCACCGAGCCCTGGGACTTCCTTATGCCATTCAGCACCACGACTCGGCTCCCTTGTGCCAGTTAGCACCGCAACTCCCTTCTCGTACAATTCAGCCCCATTTACTCGTTGAGCTCCCGACTTGTTCGCGAACTACTCGGTCTAGCCCCCGACGGTGGACTTAGCCTACTCCGACAGAGAATTTCCCGGCGAGAGAAGTTCTCCCGAAACCGAGCCAACCAGCCAGGTGTCGAGGTCAGTTTGGCGACTCCGGTGGGGCAGGGCGTCCGGTTCGCTGGTGCCCTGACGACCCGCGACTGGTAGTGTCTAGTTGCGGTCTACTCAGTCTAGTCCCCAGCGATGAATCTAGTTTACGCCGACGAAGAGTTCCCCGGCGGAGTAAGTTCTCCCGATACTGATTCTTATTTGGTTTTAGCACCACAATTTCTTGAGCCCTTTGACTTCCTCTCGTCCATTTCGCTCTACTTTCCCGATGAGCCATTCAGCTCCCGTCCTCACTTGTTCGCGAACTACTCGGTCTAGTCCCCAACAATGGATCTAGCCTGTTCTCCTGAAACCGAGCGGTAGATTTCTCCTGAGACCGATGTTCGTTTCTGTGAGCCATTTAGCTCTCCGCGTCGTCCCGATCTACTCGATCTAGTCCCCGGAGGTGGATCTAGCCTACTCAACGGGCCATCCAGTACGTGCTGAGGTCTATCCGGCGATTCCGGATGGAGCATAACTTCCGGTTCACCAGCGCCCCAACGACCCACTGCTAGCTGTGCGACGCGGTCTACTCGGTCTAATCCCCGGCGGTGGATCTAGCCTATCACGAGCTATCCGGTAGGGTGTCGAGATCGGTTCGGCGATTCCGGCGAAGCTTGACGTCCGGTTAGCAGGCGCCCCGACGACACAAACTCGGTGCTAAGTCACGTACTACTCAACTGGTCCCCGGCGGTGGACCTAGTCTACACAGTCGGAGAGTTCCCTGGCGGCGGAATTTATCTCGAAACCCGATTTGTGGCTTCTTGTTGGTCCCTTCGCCACTTCCTCTGCAGCTCGGAGAGTATGCTCGTAACCACTTTGTTGACAGCGTTCCAGGTATGTTCGTCATGGCACATCTCTCCGACGATATTGTCTACTGTCATACCAGGTACGAGTTGTGTATGTGCGTGTATGTATGTATGTGACTAACAATCTCACCGATTTTTCTCAGAGATGGCTGGACTGATTTGCACAAACTTAGTTTTAAATGAAAGGTACAACCTTTCCATAGGTTGCTATTGAATTTTTTGTTAATCTGACTTCCAGTTCCGGAGTTACGGGTTGAAGAGTACGACCACGCAGCAAATTCCCATATAAACTGGTAACATTATGATGTCCAAATGACCAAATTACTTGGATTTGCGTGTCTAGATCATCAATGACCCATCGAAATTGATTTGACCACATTGGCCATCTATGACGGTTCTTGATGCCCCAGGTGAACTTGCTAAGTCCCAAGTTAATGTCATATCCATTTCCATCGAATTCTTTACGGATTTCTACAAACTTGGTCTCAAAGGTACAGCGTTCCCATTGGCTGCTATTGAATTTCTAATAGGGATCTTTAATTTGGAAAAATTGTGCCAGTTTTTCATATGTATTGGTAGCGGGTGTCCTTACGAGTACACTCATATCATTCTTAAACCTTAATTATTCTTTTATGATTTTTAAATTTAAAAAAACCAAATTAAACTCAACCAGCAAACTGACAGTTGCCCTACTAAATGACGCATCTGCAAATATCTCGTTCGCCTCATTGTTAACCGGGACAGCACCCCACACAGCATGATTAGAGTTACTATATTAAGAGTTAGGCGGACACAAAAGCCGGAAAACTGGCAGCTCTTATTTCAGGAAGAAAACACTGGCATCCCATGTCAATGTTCAAGCTCTAGCTTAATAATTTCATTGTCGTCGTGAGTAAGAACTTTACATGCACGAAAAAAAAACCAATTCGAAGGTCTGATGCTATGATTTTATACTTGTGCAAATATCTCTTCTTGCTACAGAAAAAATGGTTCTTTTCGTTTCTCTATACTCGATAACACAAGATAAGAGTAAAATAGTTACTACCATAATCACAATACCTTTTCCATATACATCCAAAGAGAACATGTTGTGTGACGTCATGCTCGATTGGCTCCGGTATTTGACATGTTCAATTGGCTCCGCTCAGTGTCTCCGCCTAACTATGAATATAGTAACTATAAGCATGATCTGGTACTTTGTCAATCCGCTAGCAACCTGCCATCTCAAGTTTCATCTGCAAACTATGGTAGATCTGATAAGGCAACCTATAGGGTCGTGCAAGTCGCATGGGTTTGGATGTGTTATTGTCCTAAAAGAAAACAAACTAAAAAATGTTTTTTTCAATAGTTTCGGGCCAAAAAATTGAAAAAGGACTGAGATATTAACTCACGGTACTAATCTGCATCAGAATATGCCTTAACCCGCACACCCCTAAAGATCCCTATTGATCCAACTTTCGGTTCCGGAATTACAGGGTGTTGAGTACGAACACGTAGCAAAATCCGATTTCAACGTATACAACGATGAATGAATAAAGGTGAAATTTGTTTTCCAAAAGATATTTTTTTTTCTAAAATGTGACCACAACTGCTTGGATTTGTAGTTCTAGGTCACTAACAGTCATTCAAAGTCTCTGTGACCCCATTAGCTATTAACAGTGTAGCCCATACAACCGGCCACCCCTCGTATTTAACCATGCACTAATACAATCATGATAGATTATTATTCCGACCTTTTTTCATTGTACCCTTTACATTAAATAAAGACTTGTTCTTTAAACTTCCACTTGATAGTTTGTGTTTCCGTTAGCGGTTTGAGAGTCCTCGGAATTCTTTTGTCGTGTCGTGTGTTCTTCCTCGTGCTGCTTTTCAGGTTATGAGCCCAAGCATGGACGAGAAAACGAAAATCGCTGTTTTCAATGGAAATGGTTTCCATAATTGGAAATTCCGTATGGAGACGGTGCTTGACATGCATGATCTTCTCGATTGTCTCCAGCGCGAAGTAGAAGAAATTCCAGAATGCCGGTTGTTGCCGGAAGATGAGGTGGCAGAACGAACCGAAAAACAAAGAAATTAGGACGAACGGAAAGTACGGGAGAAAAAGTGCAAATCTTTGATTGTGCAAGCGATCGATGATAGCCAATTGGAATTAATCAAGGATTGCCAAACACCCAAGCGGATCTGGGACACACTGAAAAATGTTTTTGAACGTCGTGGTGTCGCCGGTCAATTGTATCTCCGGAAACAACTCCTCACATTGAAATATGTGGAGGGAGCTTGTAAACTCTGAACATTTGCTACGATTTGATAAGCTAATACGCGAGTTGAAAGGTAGTGGTGCTACGGTCGAGGAATCAGACGCAGTTTGCCACTTATTATTAACGCTCCCAGCGTCGTTTGATTCTGTGGTGACGGTAATCGAAACACTACCAGATGGTGTTACAATGGATTTCGTAAAGAAACGTCTGATGGACGTCGACTTGAAGCGGCGTAGTACAGAAGTGTCAGAAGAGGTTAGTGGTGGGGAGAATGTGGCAATGATGATTAAAGGCGCACGGTATAAGTGGAAGTGCTTTCAGTGCGGAAAAATCGGTCACAAGAAAGCCGAGTGTCGCGAAAATACAAAGGGAAAGGCGAACCCACAAAACAAGCCGAAAGCCAAAAATGATACGAGCTGTCAGAAAGCGAACGTCGGGACCGAAGACGATGATAATCCTGAAATTGCTTTCATGATGGATGAAGCAAATATAGAGCGCGTAGGTTGGTACCTCGATTCGGGGGCAACGGATCATATGCTATGTGATTCGAGTTATTTTTCTACAATGCGACAGCTAGAGCGACCGATTGAGATTATTGTTGCAAACGGGCAAAAGGTTTTGGCGGAGCACTGCAGCAATGTAGTGATGTATTCGGTCGTCGGTGAAACTGTTAAAAAGTGTGAAGCTAAGGATGTGATTTATCTACCGGGATTAAGTTGTAATCTATTTTCCGTGAAACGAATTGCTAAATCGGGACTCAAAGTGTGCTTTGATGGTGATAAAGCAGAGATCTTAAACGGTTGTGTCGTGGTTGCCGTTGGCCGACTTCAAGGCAAACTGTACGAGTTGGATATTTTCTGTAAGCGTAATGAAATGGGTGCGGCCATGGTATCCGGAAAAGTACCGCGCAATGCTGTATTGTGGCGCCAGAGATTCGGACACATCGGTTGTGACAGTTTACGCGAACTTGTAAAACACGAAATGGTTAATGGTCTATCTTTAAAAGATTTTGATACGGAAACTGTAGTGTGTGAATCGTGTTTGGCCGGAAAGATTGTTAAGTTACCATTCACTTCAGTTGATGAGAGGCGCTCGTTGCGGCCACTGGAACTAATACACAGCGATGTGTGTGGACCGATAACACCGCGAACGTGGGACGGTAAGAGGTTTTTAGTTTCATTTATTGATGACTTCTCACATTTCACGGTAATCTACTTACTAACCTCCAAAGCCGAAGTTATTGATCGGTTTCGGGAATATGAGGCGCTTGTGACAGCTAATTTCGGTACCAGAATTGCAAGACTCCGTACGGACAATGGCGGTGAATACGTTAACGATGAAATGCGCACATTTTGCCGTATAAATGAGATTGCCATGGAACTGACGGTGCCGTACACGCCGCAGCAAAACGGTGTTTCAGAGCGAATGAACCGTACTCTAATGGAACGAGCTCGAGCGCTGTTAGCGGAGAGTGGCTTCGGAAAGGAGATGTGGGGTGAAGCCGTATATACCGCTACATATTTAACAAATCGTTGTCCTACATCATCCGTTCAACAACGTAAAACCCCCTATGAGATGTGGAACAACCGCAAACCGGATGTTAAAAAGCTGAAGGTATTCGGAAGTACCGCGTATTTACACGTTCCCAAGGATCTGCGTTCCAAGTTGGATCCGAAGTGCCGGAAGTTGTACTTTGTAGGATACACAGTGAACGGTTTTCGACTGTGGGATAACGAAAAGAAGAAGATTGTGGTAGAAAGAGACGTTGTGTTCGATGAGTCGTTATTATTCAAAAAGAAACCAGAAGAAGAAAAACAGGTGCCGAAGATTGTCGAGCTTGTTTGCGATACGAAGAACAGCTATCCAAGTGTGGTGGCTCTCGAAGAGCAAACTGAAGACATTTCAAGCGAAGAAAAGCAGAATGAAGAGGAGCAGCAACTGGAAGTGCGAAGAAGCAGTCGACCTAAACGACCGCCCATTTGGTTTGATTGTTACGAATTAGGAGAAACTGCGATGTGTACTGAAAGCTTCGTTGACGATCTTCCGACCACTGTTGATGGTCTGAAGGAACGTGTCGATTGGCCTAAGTGGCAAGTGGCCATTGCAGACGAGATGGACTCACTAAACAAGAACGAAACGTGGATTATAACATCGTTACCACCCGATAAAAATTTGATTGATAGTAAATGGATTTTTAAAATTAAACGAAACGATATTGATGATACAGACAGATTCAAAGCTAGGTTAGTTGCCAGAGGTTTCTCCCAGCGAAAAGGGTTCGATTATGATAGCACATATGCTCCAGTGGCTAAACTAACAACCTTACGAGTGTTATTGGCAATTGCGAACCAAGAAGGAATGCATCTCCATCAACTTGATGTCAAGACCGCTTTTCTTAATGGTTCACTGGAACAAGAAATTTATATGCGCTTACCGAAGGAGTTCACCGCCGGGAATCAGGTTGCGAAATTGCAAAAATCCATTTACGGACTAAAACAAGCGTCACGTGCCTGGAATTCTAGATTTCATGCCTTTATTGTTAATCTGGGATTTAGACAAAGTGAAGTTGACAACTGTCTGTACACTGCGAAGATTTCCGAACAGCAAGTTTACCTAATTATCTATGTCGATGACATATTGATCGCTTGCCATTCTTTGGATGTCATTAAAAAGCTGAAGAATGAACTGCAACAAGAGTTCGATATGACAGATTTGAATGCAGTTAGTACCTTCTTAGGACTGACGATTGAACGGCGTCAGGTTGAAGGAGTGCTTGCTATCAGTCAGAAGAAGTATTTGCAAAGTCTTCTGGATCGTTTCGGAATGGCCGACTGTAAGCCCAAGCAAATACCTTTGGCAGCAGGAATTAAATTAGAAAAGTGTAACGATCCATCGAAATTTACTACAAAACCGTATCGTGAATTAATTGGGTGTTTGACTTACGTTACTGTAACTTCGAGACCAGATTTATGCGCAGCGGTAAATTTTTTTAGTGCTTTTCAAAGCTGTGCGAGTGATGAACATTGGAACCACGCCAAACGTATTTTGCGGTATATCCAAGGCACTTTAGATCTAAAGTTAGTCTACAGACGAATTGACAACAGCAAATTGATTGAAGGGTATGCGGATTCAGATTGGGCTAGTGATATATCTAACCGTAAATCTACATCAGGGTATATCTTTCAACTTCATCAGGCTACAGATCATGGGCAACGCAAAAACAGAAATCAGTGGCACTATCCTCTGCCGAGGCAGAGTATGTTTCGTTGAGTACAGCGGTGAAGGAGGCGATCTGGTTAAGAATGCTACTAAAAGATTTCAACAAAGATGTCAGCGAATCTACTGTAATCCGTGAAGATAATCAAGCATGCATTAGCATTGCGGAGGAGGACAAACCAACGAAGCGACTAAAGCACGTCGACGTACGTTTTCATTTTATTCGTGATGAGATTCAGAGAGGAACCGTTCGCTTGGAATATGTCGCTTCTGAACACCAAAAGGCCGATATCATGACCAAGGGTCTTCCAAAGGTTCAGTTCGAGAATTTACGAAGCCTACTCGGGATGTCGGCTTGAGGGGGAGTATTAACAGTGTAGCCCATACAACCGGCCACCCCTCGTATTTAACCATGCACTAATACAATCATGATAGATTATTATTCCGACCTTTTTCATTGTACCCTTTACATTAAATAAACACACACTTGTTCTTTAAACTTCCACTTGATAGTTTGTGTTTCCGTTAGCGGTTTGAGAGTCCTCGGAATTCTTTTGTCGTGTCGTGTGTTCTTCCTCGTGCTGCTTTTCATTAGCCACCATTAACGGTCCCGGAAGCCCCGGCAGATGTATCCAAATTCAGGATGACAGTTATATCGATTTCTCAGTGATGACTAGACCGATTTGACTAAGCTTAGCCTCAAATGAACGGCGTTGCGTCCCCAAAAACTGCTATTCAATTTTATTTTGATCGGAGTTCCGGTTGCGGAGTTACGGGTTGTGGAGTGTGGTCACAGAGAAAACTCCTATTCAAACCGATACCGCCATAAACGCCATAAAAAGGATTTTTTTTTGCTAAAATAGGAGCCAAACATCTTGCATTTACAGTTCTAGATTCGTGATGGCCGATCGACATCTTGTTGGCCACTAGTGTTACCACCTCTAACAAGGCTTTGACCGGAAGATTTTCAATGACCTGGTAGTAGACTTCAAGGAACATATGAGTATTCACTGGAATCAAACAGAAATGTGAATCAAAGTGTTTGCCTGACATTTATCGCTTTTTATTACCCAATGAGTTATAAGTGATAAGTATGTCCTCATTCATTCCTTCTGAAACTAGTCGGTATATCAATTAAGAACTGGTTGATTGGATTATTACCAAAATAAACTTACATTTGCAAAGTATAATGCGCACGGCGAATCAGAGCAGTTCACATTACGCTGTAAATTTTTAACAATTGTAACGGTTTTGTAGGTTTAGTTTGGTATAGAATTTCACTTCCTCTGCTAATCGCAAAAAATACAAAAGCACCATCGACTCTCGCTGTGGAGGATAGGCCGTACGAGCATTGCCATCCAACACAGCTAACAGAAAGAGCAGAGAAGCAGGATATTAGCACTGCTTGGGAATCACACTCCGAAGCGAAGAATCCAATTTTTCGCTACATTCGCTAGGGAGGTACCTGCAAAGGAGCAAAGCTCACCTCCGTAGCCAGCATCTAAGGACCGCTGAAGAAACAGCAAACGTTAACACGAGAATAAATCGTTAGATGTTGACATGGCCGGCTAAATTAGACCAACCGCCATCCTATCAAACAGCAGCTGCTCATAATCATCAGCAACAGTGAGGTGATTTGGTGAAATTGAAGGAATTTAGCTTTTTTAAACCAAATTTAACTTTTTTAAACGGGTCCGCTCTAGCGTTAAGAGCTATTCGCTCGACTAACCCTTTGTTTCAAGGCGGCCAAGATGTCAAGAATTATTTCTCAATTCGTTTGAAAAACAAATCAATTTGTCCATCATTTTGTGTTTATGTATGTGTGCGTATGTTTGAGTCAAATAATATCACTCAATATTGTCAGAGATAGCTAAACCGATTTGAACAAACTTAGTTTCAAATGAACGATAAAGCGCTCCCAAAAGCTGCTATTGAATTTTTAGTAAGTAAGTAAGCTTATGTGATGGAACTAAAACTTACGCATTATCTAAGTTATGGAACTGATGCGGTGCAAAGTTGCAGAGAATGAGCCGTCGGAAGCGGCAGCCCCTCGCACGGAAGCCTATTATTGATTCTTCTACACTGTTTACTCGAACATAGGAATTGATTCCTTCTTTCAAACATGAGCAGTTCTTTGAATCTGTATGCCAAATAACTCATGTGCGCACACTTATAATATACTTTCTTATAATCTGTATTAAAATCGAAATGAATGCGCAATTTGACAAAGGGTTTGGTGGATTTTTAGTGCATTTATCCTTGCCAATACAAAATGTTGTATACGCTGTGAACGTAAACGTACGATACGCCCGATTGCTTGGTTTATTCAAAGATGAGGTACTAAATACTTTCGAAAGTATTTTCATAACTTATGTAAAATGATACTTATGTTATACGACTATTATGTAAAATGGCTAACTACAATATCATGGCTCATGTCTAACGATATTATGTCAAATGGCTTTATGTCAAACAGGGTAGCCCTGTTAAAAAGTTGTGACAATTTTTAAAGTTTTATATTGGTATTAATTATTCTTCATATGAATAAATTTTATAAGTTTCCCTTTTTTAAACATGAGCTGTTCCATTTTTTTAAATATTTGTCTTGATCTATAGATCATATATCTACACGAAAAGAAAATTTCATACTTATATCTGATAAACAAAGCTACCACAAATTCGGATAATACTTCAGCACACTTTAAAGTCCATGTAAAGTTCTTAGAGAACTTTCAAGCAACTTAAACTTTAAGGGATCTTGAAAGCTGCTTAAGCCGCTATTAGAACATAAAACGTATTGCAAAATTACTTAAAACGAGAAGCTTATGCAGCTCCCTTATACGAACTTTTGGTTGCTTGCATTCATAGACAGACCAGTCGAACTAACAAGTCTATGAGTTAGAATCCAGCAATAAACAAGTAGGAAATGTAATCTGTTTGAAGAAATAATTAGAATTAATGTTAAAATAAAACTTGTTTTTTTTCGAATTGTAAATAACAACAACCTCAAAAGCGCTCCCACGTCTCCCGGCCTCGGGCCCCTGCCCCTGGTTACGTTAAGATTGTTGAAGTGGGGCGATGCACTATCTAATCCATTGTTCAGCATAGCAGTGCGAGACGAGGATCTGATGCAAGATGGAGAGAAAGGTGGGAACATTGGACACTTTTGAGAAGATTAGTTTTATACTTGCAAAATTAAGCATGGTGGCCGGGGCCCTTGAAGTAAGCATAAACATCCGAGCGAGCATCCTAATTCTTTGGCGCATGATGAAAAGTGAGAAAAGGCAGAGCTTCACCTCTGATCTACCGATTAGAACACTTAGGGACATTTTTACCTCGAAAAAACCGATTAAATTAACTATGACCGAACCGAAACAAAACTTATGGGAGCAGAAAGGCCCACTACGTCATTTTTTTTTATTTCGTTTATAGAGGTTTTAACCTTGAGGTCATTCGCCTCTTCGGGTTAGAAAAATCTCTTATGAAAAATTTCTAACCCTATGTGCGGGGTCGGGACTCGAACCCAGGTGCGCTGCGTACAAGACAATCGATTTACCAACTACGCTACGCCCACCCTCTACTACGTCATTTGTTTGTGCTTTTCTTCTTCATATCCTCTTGTTTTTTCGGCTTCATCAAAGAAAAATGACAACCGCACTCACACACAGAAAAAAATGTGCACACCTGTATCCGTCTTGGATCTGATGTGCAAAGAAACGGAACCATCATCACGACATTGGAATTGGCGTTGGTCGCAGAGCAGTGTAAGAGGTATACTGCCCATAAACGCATAAGAGTCCCATGTGGATTTTTGTCGAAAATGAGTTATCCATTGGATTGTATTCTGTATCACCTTCACCACTGAATCACACTGCACAAATAAGATTACCGGGTTTGTTAAGAAAATATCAAAAAAATACCAAAACATGGTTGTCCCATCCATTTGGCTCAATGGATGGGACAATCTTGAACAGCGTTTTTCTCGGCTTGCTGTTTTTCAACATGGGACTCTTATGCTGTTATGGGCAGTATATGAGTCTTTTGAAATTGAGGCTGCGAGAGTCGGTCTTACAAAACAAAGTACATGATAGCTATAGTAGAGAGCAAGGTAATCCAAAAGGTGTTGATTCCGATCTGAAAGTCGATAAAGTATGGTACGAGGTTATCGACGGTTAGGAACACTGGTGATATAGGATAACAATGCTAACCGCGAGGTAGAAAGGCGTGTTCGATTGCGAATTGGGCTTATTATTATCCGCGTAATCAAATAAAGTTCGTAACCTACAGACGCGCACAAAACTTGCTCTATACAAATCGCTGATACTCCCTCTTGTGTACATCCATGAGGCGTGCGCATTGAAGGGAGCAGACTATCGGGCTCTGTATGTTTGATAAAACAATTCTGCGTGCAATGCTCGACGGCACAGCAGAAAATGAAGAATGAGATAGACGCATGAATTGTACCAAGTATACCAACATCCCGACACCGAAAGGCTGTTAAAACACGGCAGACTACTGCGGTCGGGGCACGTAACGCGAATGCCGGAAGACAGACAAGCTAGAGGAGAACTTGGAAGAGGTCGTACTTGAAATCCAGATGGAAGAAATGTGAAAAACACCCAATCAACTTCGTAAATACATAATATATTTCGTTCCAAATAAAATAACCTGGTTCTGTTAAAATCCGCCGTTTGGCTGATAAATATCGTTCGGTTCTTTAAGACAGAGAAACATACACATGTAATGTTGATACAGCATCTTTATTTCCCAACCGGTATCACCATGTCAAACGGGTAGTCAAGCAAATCCGCCGTAGAAGCTCTCGTCTTTGGATCGTACTTGAGACAGCGCTGCAGCATTTCGAGCAAAATTGGCGGATAGTAACTGGGCAGCGTCGGAAACTCAATAGTCGTGTTGGGATTGGTGATAATATTTACCTTGTTGTAGATGTTCTTGATGTGGGCAAATGGAGTCCTCTTGTACAGCAGTAAATACAGGATGCACCCCAGTGACCAGATGTCAGACTTTTTCGACATGCGGATCTTGGGCTGGGAATTGGCTGAACCGTTCTCCGTGGAAGTGTCAATCAGAGCTTCCGGGCTGATGTAGTTGAATGTGCCCGCTTGGGAAAACTTCATAATACTGGTGGAGTCGAAGGAGATATTGCTGGCGATGCCAAAGTCAATCAGTTTCAGGCGACCTTTTACCATTAGAAAGTTGGCCGGTTTGAGATCCAGATGGATGACACCGTGCTCGTGAATGTAGTGCACACACTGTACCATCTGGTACCAAATCTGCATGAGCGTGTACAACGGTATATCCTTGCGGTAGCTTTGCAGGATTTTGTGCAGATCACTATCACCCTTTTCCATTACCAGGTAAAGTTGGTTAGACTCTGGAACATGACAACTAAAAGTTCATCGTTTCGATTAAATTACATGGAACTGATTTTTTTTCCCTATAAATACTCACTAGTCATACAGCGCTACTACATTTTCATTTCCTTGCAATTTCGCCAACAGTTTTGTTTCGTTTAAGTAACCTTCTACTATGCTGGAATCGCCTTCGAGATTCACCAACTGAAAACAATGGGTTTGAGATATTTTTCGACATTATTCTTTCACGAACACCTACCTTCAATGCACAATCAACGCCTGTCCCCATTTGTTTGGCCGAAAACACTGAGCTGGAGCCACCGGAACCGAGCTTTTTCAGAATCTGGTAATCCTTCCCGTTGATAGTGATAACGGGCAACGGTTTCGTCTGTTGTTCGACGGTTTCCTTTTTTGGTTCACACTGCATCGCTTCTTTACGTGGTGGTGGTGGTGGCTCTGGAGATGATCGTCGCTCCGGAACCGCTATTTTTGGAGAAATCCCAGCCTTCGGTTGTGATCCACTTTGTGGCTGCTCGACAATGGGTGATAGAGGTCTTTCCTTTGATTTGATCGGAGTATCAACTAGCGACAAGGATAGACTGTCGTTCGCACAAACCGCCGGTCGTGCCACGCCGTTTGTAATTGGGGTTGCAAACAGTATTTTTTGTGATTTAAACTCATTCTCCAGTGTAGTGCGGGAACCACGTGTGGCAGTTGATGTCAGCATTCGGGAAATTGTTCCTCTAGCGCTGCCCAAGGCTAACTTATCCCTTGGTGTCACGAACAGTTGCTTGTTTTTGTCATGGACCTCGTGACAATCTTTTTGGGGAGACTGTACTTTTTGTTCATTCGTCACTGCTTTCGAAGCATCTGCTGTGTGTGACTTGACCTCGAATTCAATGTTTTGCTCTGCTGCACCCAGCACCGAAGACGTAGTAGAGCTTATGCCCGAATCTCGCGTTTTAAGCGACTTGCCATCAATCTGACTAAATATACTGAACTGTTTCTCTAACTGTGATCGATCCTGTAGAGGAACTCGCTTAATAGGTGCTATTACGGATTCCGTTGGAATTTGATCAGTCACAGTAATCAATTTATTTTCCAATTTCCTCCTCGCTGGCTTATCAGGTACGTTTTCTTTCTGCGACAACGTTGTTGCTGGGTGCGGAACTTGTGTAGTTTGGTCCATATCATCGATTCCTTTCGAGGGAGTCAGCAAAAACGAATCGTTCAAAATTGCACAATTCAAACTGCAAAATAAAAAGTACCGTCAAAATTGATCCTACGTATTCTTGTGGGTATAAGTTACTTATCGTCATCCGAATCTGATTCCGATTCCAGGGGTGGCAACTCAGAAACTCGCTTCGGCTGAAAACTGCACAAACCAATTAGTATATGCAAACTCAACTAAAGTAAGTTGAACCAATTTACCTTCTTGTAGCTCTGATATACCGCGGTGAACGTTCCTCGGTTGATGAATCTCTGTCACTGAAAAATACCATCCCGATACCGGTACAGTAGACAATAAGGCTTGTTATAGTTTATTCGGGAACGTACCTGTTCTTTGCTGTGCCCTCGATCTCCGATTCTGATGCTTGGAGTAGCTCATTTTCCAACTGTTTACAGTCGGATAACCGTTTCGGGTGGAACACGGACATTATGTCCGTTTGCAACCACAAACCGCCGGGCACTTTTCTCTTCGTTATGGTGATTATAAATACCACTGCGTGGCAGCAAAAAGATGCGTAAGATTAAAAACTATGAAGATATTTTCAATATTTAAAAACGGCTGTTACGAATCGGAGGAAAATCACAAACGATTGCGAAATGTTTTGACAGTGTTCTTTTTTTTAGGCATTTGAATTTTACGGTACTGCCAACGTTACAGCGCGTAAACATAATCCCAGTGAAAAAGTAATGCACAACACGATGAAGAAATATATAGGTGGGAACATCACGCAGCACAGTCTATTGGCGATTCTACGTTAAAACCGCTCACAGATAGCGCTGGAAGCAAAGTGTTGCTGATTTGATTCTGTTCTGTCATAGTGCATATATTTCTGTAAACATTGGTAAAAAAATAATTTTTAAACTCCAAATCACCGATCAATTTGTTGATAATTGTTTATGAAAATTAAGGAAAACCTAGAGGCAGATCCAAGGGCGTGACACTCTTTTATAAAAATATTTCACCTCGTTTTATATTATTTATATCCCCTTATATACATTTATAATTGCCTATAAAAGTTATAACTGTATTCGAAGCGTTGAAAGTTCGAAAAAAAATTCGAACAACCGTTACCATAGTTGCCTTAGCTACGCGTGTGATTGAAAACAATGAAAAAATGGTGTTGCTTCAATTAGAAATGGTAAGTACTCAAATATTTTTACATTTTTTTTGCCGAAAATTCGTTTTTCCCGCGGGACGGAAGTAATTAAATGATTACCAAGTGTAGCTAATCAAACGGGTGGTAAATTTTTTTCGCCGCGCAACAGCTGAACTACCCGTGATCGCATAGTTGTCCCGTTTTTATGCGATTTCCTATATTTATGGGACTGATATGCGGTCATGGGCAGTGAACGAAAAGATGCCAACTCTGCAGCCGTATGTCCTCACCACTTCATTGACCGGGAAGAAAATCCACGTCCAAAAAATTTATAATTTCGTGTACAACCGTTATACCTACGCAAACAACCATCTGGAATTAAGCAACAACTGCTCTAGGCTCATAAACCAACTACCGTTACTTATATTGTTCAAATCAAGATGCTACAACGTATTATTTTGTGCACTGATCGCCTTTTTGCTACTTTAGTGGCTGTCCGAGACGTTCCAACATCCCGATTTCCCTCAAAGGATTTTGAAGCACGCATGATAAAAATAAAACTCAAACGGTCGCAGATCAAACGCATTCACCCTAGAGCTGGGATTCTGTCTGCAGCAGGAAATGTGCATTATACAAAATGGTATTCCAATTGGCATGCTGATGGATCTCAACAACCTGCAGGAAATGGGGAACACCATAATGGGCGATATAGTGATCCATTGTCACTCAATATTTGTGAACAAAGTGCGCAAGAAAGAGTACTGTTCTAACCGGAAGAACTCGGAAACAATAATTGTAACACTTCTGTGCCGGTGGCAGTTGTTCTAGTAGCACAGAGTTCCGCATAAAAATCAGTTCCCGTTAGTATCTCGTCCATGCTTTCGGTACCGTGATTGATGGATGTTTATTTTTAGGTCCAATTCCGACGGGTGTTCCCAGAGCGCAGAATTATACTACCTGGATCAGGGATAGGTGCCAGTGGAGGACAAACTCTCAATGAAATTCCACAAAAGAAACCACCACTTGTGCCGTACGGAAACTTTGATAAGCAAGGATGCAAAATGCCTACCTTTTCCACGGCTGTAATTTTTCTGCCTACATTCTCATTTCTCTCTCGATGCTGCTGTCATTCGCTAGTGCAGGACGCCCAGCGCTGTACGGCTGCCTGTGTGTAAAGCAGTAACATGACAGAAAACTACTGTCTCCAGTACAGCCACCAGACGCGAGCGGTACAGCTTCGCTTTCCTTATTTTACATTTTTTAATATTTTCAATCTTTTTAATATTTTTATTCAAAAATGACTACAATGAATGCGGCTCATTTACGCCACGGCCGGCATCAACGCTTTCGTGTGCGGGACTCTCCCTTTGACTATGCAGAGAAAAATGTACAAAGCGAGAGAACAAACTTTACTACGCCACACTCTCACCGAGCAGTCGGAGTACAGCAGCAAAACAAAAATGTATTCTACTGCTGTACGGCAAAATGTACTCGGTTTGACTACTGTTCTGGCTGTTGTGTACTGTTAGAAACTGGTATACACCAGGAAACAGTTAAAGATAAAACTAATTATAGTTTTTGGCAACACTGTTACAAGCAAAAATAGAATAAAAAGTTCTATCTAGGCGATCTCGCCTCAGATCGATTTGTACCTCCAAGTTATAAAGTGCGTTTTATTTACCGAGCGTCTTCTCTAAGTTTTCCCTCTGCTTGCTTCTGCCGGTGATTTCAACTAAGTTCACGGTTACAACGGATTTCGGATTTGGCGTTGTCCGAACGGAAGTAGAGTAAAAGCTGGTAAGTCAATATATAACAATTTGGCGACGAGGAAAAATAAGTAGAGCCCAATAAAAGGGTTTTTTTTTGTTTTCATTCGCGGCGTGCTTTGCATAGCTCTTTATTCCCACAGAAATTCAGCCATTGCTGGTTAGACGGGTGCTATAAAAGACGATAAATTCTTTTGTTTGTTTTTCGCTTGTTGAGTGGTAAGTGGTACATACTAGGGTAAAGTGTGTAATAGTGGTTTTCAATTATAAAAAAGTGCATAAATTATTTTATCTTTGAACAGACGTGCACATTTATGCATTGGCAGTCATTTTGTTTGAAAAGCGTGGCGTATATTGTGTAAGATAATACATTTCCACTAAAACAATTAACACATTGTTCTACTTAGACAATTGAAAACGTGTCCAGAATTAATACTAATGACATTTTGTTTTTCTTTTGAATTGTGGACAAGGAACAAAACGTGAGGTGAATTCACTAGTTAACGGCAGGATATTATCTGTTCTGTGGACACGGAAACCGGCAAAGGATCATCACGTCGAAGGAGGACATTTCTGACGAAGGTCACGTTCCGGCAAAGGGCTTGGAGCTGAGCAGCAAAGGCCGAGTATCCCGACTAGAGTTGAACCGATAAAGGTCGAAGGTTGCGACAAAGTTAATCGGCGAGGGTCGAATCGGGTGAGCTTTACAAAAGGAATCGGTGAGTCGTTTTCATCCTTTTACTCTCATAAAATCGTTTAACCATATTAGTGCCACATTCTGATATAATTTTTCATTTCCTGTAAATTTAAGATGGCTAATATCCCACTGAGACGTCCAAAAAATTGTTTCAAAATCGTTCAACACGGGTCCAACGATGGACGTTTGTTGAACGGTTATTTGGACGTTGTCCGAATTGGTCCAACGAACGTCCTTCATTGGACGATTTTGAAACCAACCGTTCTTAGAGGGATGGTTACGACAATAGAGCCGTACCGCAAAGGTACATCTTTCTCGGATTGGGAAGAGAGGCTTGGATATTATTTTATAATGAATAAAGTTACCGAGGAATCCAAGAAAGCACATTTCGTCACATTAGGTGGTCCCATTATTTTCGCTGAATTAAAGCTTTTATTTCCAAATGGAAAATTAATCGACGCCCCTTATAGCGAAATAGTAGCTAAATTAAAGCTAAGATTGGATAAAGTTGAATCAGATTTAATTCAACGATTCAAATTTCATCAGAGAATACAGCAGTTAGATGAGACAATAGAAGATTTTATATTAGCGGTTAAACTCCAGGCGGAGTTTTGTACTTTTGGGGATCACAAGCAAGCAGCGATTCGAGACAGAGTAGTTGCTGGATTAAAGGATAAAGCCTTACAGCAAAGACTCTTAAATGAGGATAACCTCACTCTCGACTCTGCTGAGAAAATAATAGCCACATGGGTGATAGCAGCTACAAATTCCAGAGCTTTAGATTCCACTTTGAATAATCCCACTAATAGTCTTGCTATAAATGCCTTACGTAAACTTACTAATGCTGTTAGACTGAATGTTGAACAAAATCCAGGAGAAGGTACTTCGAGAGGGCCAGTTAAAAGCCGTTTAGGTTATAAAAGTCGGGGATTTGAAGATTTTGGGAAAATAAATCCCAATTATAGCAACTACAGGTATAATACCAGGCATCGACCCGATTTTTCAAATGCATTCTGTACCTATTGTAAAAAAAGGGTCATATCAAAAGTAAATGTTTTGCCTTGAGGAATTTAAAAAGAGATACAGTGAACGTGGTGGATTCATTCAAACCCGGACCAAGCGCAGACAGACATTTGAGTGAGCTATTGAACAGGATGTCAACGGATATGAGGAATGAATCCGACAGCGAAGAAGAAACAGGTACAGAACTTTTAGATTGTATGCATGTGGCGTCCATTAATGCTATAAATAACCCCTGTTTAATTAAATGTAAAATTGATGGGAAATTGATTGACATGGAGATTGATTGTGGAGCATCAGTGTCGGTGATGAGTAAATTACAGTACTCATCCAATTTTAAAAACACTTTAAATAAATGTGGTAAACAATTAATGGTAGTAAATGGGTCAAAGTTGAAAATAGTGGGAGAAACCGATGTTTCTGTGGAACTAAATGGTTTAAAGAGAGTTTTGAAATTACTAATATTAGATTGCGATAATTCGTTTGTTCCCCTAATGGGTAGACCATGGTTGGATGTATTCTTTACCAAATGGAGAAATGCTTTCTCAAATAATGCTATAATAAATAGAATAAATGGAGAAAATACAGACAAATTGGTAGAGGAAATTAAACAGAAGTATACAAATGTTTTTATTAAAGATTTCTCTTCAGCTATAAAAGGTTTTAAAGCCAACCTGGTGTTGAAGGACAATATTCCAATTTTTAAAAAAGCCTATGACGTACCTTTCCGTTTAAAAGAGAAAGTGTTGAATTACTTAGAAAAACTAGAAAAAGAGAAGGTTATAACACCAATTCAAACTAGTGAGTGGGCCTCACCGGTGATTGTAGTAATGAAAAAGAACAACGAAATAAGATTGGTTATCGATTGTAAAGTTTCAATCAATAAACACATAATCGCAAATACTTATCCTCTACCAGTAGCACAAGACTTGTTTTCTAATTTAGCTGGTAGCAAATTTTTTTGCTTGTTGGATTTAGAGGGTGCTTATACACAATTAAAATTGTCAGAAAGGTCCAAACAATTCATGGTAATCAACACTATCAAAGGTTTATATACATACAATAGGCTTCCACAAGGGGCATCGTCTAGTGCTTCAATATTCCAGCAGCTCATGGACCAAGTTTTAGAAGGTATCAAATGTGTTTCTTGTTATTTAGATGATGTACTTATTTCAGGAAACGATTTGGAAGATTGTTCTCAAAAACTGAATAAGGTTTTGGAGAGATTGCTGAAGGCAAATATCAAAGTCAATTGGGAAAAATGTGAATTCTTCGTGAATGAATCGAAATATTTAGGCCATATACTCAATGAAAAAGGATTGGCACCATGTTCTGACAAAATTTCTACGATAAAAATGGCCAAGATATCCAAAAACGTAACAGAACTCAAATCTTTTCTGGGCTTGATTAATTATTATCATAAATTTATACCACATTTATCAACAAAACTTTATTACCTTTACAATCTATTAAAAAATGATACTAAATTTATTTGGGACGAAAATTGCAACAAAGCATTTGAAGAAAGTAAAACATTACTATTGACAACAAATTTTTTAGAATTCTATGATTCAACTAAACCTATTGTGATAATTTCTGACGCATCCGGCTATGGCCTGGGAGGAGTCATGAGTCACGTGATAGATGGTGTAGAGAAGCCTGTATGTTTCACATCATTTTCACTGAACTCAGCACAAAAATCGTACCCTATCCTACATTTAGAGGCATTGGCTTTAGTAACCACTATAAAAAAGTTTCACAAGTATTTATTTGGCAAAAAGTTTCAAGTTTTTACTGATCATAAACCATTAGTTGGTATATTTGGTAAAACTGGAAAAAATTCTATTTATGTGACACGATTACAACGATATATTTTAGAGCTTTCAATATATGATTTCGACTTTCAATACAGACCATCGCATAAAATAGGTAATGCAGATTTCTGCTCTAGATTCCCTCTAGAAACATCAGTTCCAAAAGTTTGGGATGGAGAATTCATCAGAAGCATAAATTTCAGTAAAGATATACCATTAAATTTTAAACACATTGCCAAGGAAACAGAAAATGACAAATTTTTACAAGATGTTACATCATTTATGAAAAATGGGTGGCCAAAGAAAATAGATAAAAGCTTTACAAACGTTTTCGCAAACCAACACGATCTTGAATCGGTTGAAGGTTGCTTACTGTACCAAGATAGGGTGGTAATACCAAAACAATTACAAAATTCAATACTGAGACTTCTGCATGGCAATCATATAGGAATTGTCAAAATGAAGCAGCTTGCTAGACGTTCAGTTTACTGGTTTGGTATCAACAAGGATATAGAGATATTTATCGACAAATGTCACAGTTGCAACAGCATGGCAGTTGTCCAGAAACCGAAAATAGAATCTAAATGGGTTCCAACAACTAAACCCTTCAGTCGCATTCACTTAGATTTCTTCCATTTTGCACATCACACTTTTCTGCTTGTGGGTGATAGCTTCTCCAAATGGATTGAGGTGGACTGGATGAAGAGAGGAACGGATTGTAACAATGTGTTGAAACGTTTAGTAAGTTATTTTGCTCGATTCGGGTTACCGGATGTTTTAGTATCGGACGGCGGTCCACCATTTAACTCTCATGCTTTTGTAAGCTTTTTGGAGAGGCAAGGAATCAAGGTTCTCAAAAGCCCGCCTTACAATCCATCCAGTAACGGACAGGCGGAGAGATTAGTAAGAACCACTAAAGATGTCTTAAAAAAGTTTATGTTAGAACCGGAAGTGTCTGAGTTAAATTTAGAGGACCAGATCAGTTTGTTTTTATTTAATTACAGGAGTAATAATTTGATGGGTGATGGACATTTTCCATCTGAGAAGATATTTTCATACAAACCAAAGACGTTACTAGATTTAATTAACCCTAAATTGGGTTACAAAAGACATTTACTGTTACCACAAGAAACCAACGAAAATAAATCGATCTTGACAACACTCCATAAGAAAAACGATGATCCTATTGATAAATTGACAGAGGGGGACGAAATTTGGTATAAAAATCATAACCCTCAAAACAAAGTAAGATGGCTTAAAGCTACTTTTCTAAAACGTGTTTCTAAACATATATTTCAGATTTTCATTGGAAACGTTCGGGCGGAGGCCCATCGAAATCAAATTAGAGTGTCAAAGGACCAAACGGATTACACGAAACCAAACGTTTTAATTTCGGCTCCTTCAGAGAAGCTGTCGAACAGTATGGAAGAAGAACAGGAATTTCTGGGATTTCCCGAACCCAGCGAAAAATGTCAGTCTAGGAGAACAGCAATGAAACGAAGATATGATGATACCTCAATGGGTCAAGCAAATGACTTTCCTAGGCGTTCGAAGAGAAAGAAGCTCAACGAAAATTGTCAGTCTAAGAGAATAGCAATGAGACCAAGATGTGATGAGACCTCAATGGGTCAATCTAATAATTTTCCTAGACGTTCGAAGAGAAAGAAAACGACAAAGGCTGTAAATGAATATTTATATTTTTGAATTAACAAATTTCTGAAATGTTACTATGAATAGATTTGCTATATGATTATAAACGTTATATAATGAGTTAGTTGTAAGTTATTAAATTTTTGAATTCACTTTCTTAAAAGGGTAAGAGCTGTTGTGTACTGTTAGAAACTGGTATACACCAGGAAACAGTTAAAGATAAAACTAATTATAGTTTTTGGCAACACTGTTGCAAGCAAAAATAGAATAAAAAGTTCTATCTAGGCGATCTCGCCTCAGATCGATTTGTACCTCCAAGTTATAAAGTGCGTTTTATTTACCGAGCGTCTTCTCTAAGT
Organism: Topomyia yanbarensis; assembly: GCF_030247195.1. Classification (NCBI taxonomy): domain Eukaryota; kingdom Metazoa; phylum Arthropoda; class Insecta; order Diptera; family Culicidae; genus Topomyia; species Topomyia yanbarensis. The sequence goes on from NC_080671.1 coordinate 436,629,605, forward strand.
TTTCCCTCTGCTTGCTTCTGCCGGTGGTTTCAACTAAGTTCACGGTTACAACGGATTTCGGATTTAGCGTTGTCCGAACGGAAGTAGAGTAAAAGCTGGTAAGTCAATATATAACACTGGCAAGAGCTGTAGTGATGCGTCGCTGTAGCGGGCTGTACGGCTTGTGCAAATGTAAATATATCGAAAAAAATGTAGTTTATCGGTACCGTTGGCATCCCTGTTGATAAGAAATCGGATGTTTTCCAACCATTTTTTCCTTGAGTCTTATGATGAGAATGATGGTGATATATGCTATCCAAAATCGAAAATCGCCTGGAATCATTGGAAAAAGATTCGTCTTGTTCCACCGATCAAATCGGTATCTTTAATACTCGTCCGTTTGGATAACTTACTTTGAATACTTTTAGATGAGCATACAACGAAAATTGATCACAAGCTCGCACAATGTAATACTAATGATATTCCCGTCTAAGCTGGTCAGGGATGCCAGGTACACAGATCAGTCTGTTTCACAGATTTTCAATGTTCTGCACAGATTTTTAAAACTACGCAGATTTCCAGTTTTCTCTTTTAATGCACAGATTTCCACAGTTTTCTGTTATAATCCACAGACTAGTACAGATTTCTGACCTCGCGCTCAATTTTTGCCGCGAGCAGGGGTGCCAACCTTCCAGATTTATCTGGATTCTTCAAGATATTTAAGCGTCATCCAGACATACAGATTTATGTTTGTCTGATCCAGATTTCAAGGAATTTGTCCAGATTTATCCAGACAATTAGAATAATAAGTTACAAGAATACATGGTTGATTTTTTAACCACCTTTTGAGCTACAACTTTTCAAAACAAAACTTTTTAGAAAAGCTGGAAACACAGCATACCCTAATTTTTTCGCCAACAGTTCGCTAATTTTGTCGAAGAGTCTTGGATTGCAGGAACATACAAAAATGTTTCACTAATAAATTGTAACATTTATGGCTCTCCCAAAAAATTTAGGCCGTCCAGACAATTCCAGATTTTTTTCAAAAAATGTTACAGATTTTTTGGAAAAGCACTTGGCATCCTTGGCCGCGAGTAAAAACTAAAAAGAGGTCGCCATTCCTTTGACAGATAAAATTGATTTCACCAAACCGATTTTATTGAATCAATAAAATCGATGTTGTCAAACATCGAACCGAAAAGATCGAATACAAAAAATCGATTTTTCAAGCTGAAAAAATCGATTTTGAAAAAATCGCATCGACATCGCCCATTCCTAGATTCTCCACTTCGGCGTCTAAGTGATTACGAATGCATGGAAACAAACGTTGCGCCTTTTCAGATGAAATTCTATAAATTTACACTCATCAACCAAATAGACCGTTTGTAAAAATCGGACCTCGATTGCGATTCAATGAGCGGGGAATACCTGTAAATGCCTGTCTCGGCAATTTACTAAATTGAGAACAGCAGCTATCGCCACTGCGCGGACCGAAGAAAACAATCTGGAGGTTTCCTCCGATATTGCCAGTCGACAACGTGAACACAGTTTCTCCGTTATCACTTGAAGTTCGATGCAGCATGTGCTGCAAAAGGAGTGTTTAAGGTTTACACAAAAAATCTTCAAATACATGGACCGAGACATTGATGAAAACGTGATCGCTCATAAACCGGACGTTATTAATCTAAATAAATTTTTAGACTACTCCAGGGCATTACGATATGCTCTGTCTTAATAAAACGGGGCAACGATTAACCAATAAATAAAACTTTTCGACTCTTTCAAACACTATTTTATCTTAATGATTTCAGTTATATGATTCATGTTATTAGACAATTAGGATGAACCCGATCGAGATGTGAGCGGAAGGTATATTTTCGCCAAGTTTCTCGTTCTTCCGATGACGATGAACGAGCTAAAATCAAGCAACATAAGTCTCACTATCACACAGTTCTTATGAGACAATACTTACTTTCACAAAGCACTGTTATCAGTATTGCCTGGCTATTTGACTTTGCTTCCGTTTTATTCGGCGATTTTCTTTCCGTGCAACTTGGTGATCTCTCCGCATATCGGTATAATAAATCCAGTTCTGGCCGACAGGCAGATAACTTGAAGGTCTTTGGCGTATTTTTAGCTCCTGTATCCCCTGTCAATGACATGCCAGTTTTGGCTACAGAAGTTGGTAAATTTCTGAAGCCCTAGAGCAAAAAATTGACTTATCCAAAAGAAATTCCACGAAACCCGCATATATTACCTTATCAGTATACAAATTTGATGGTCTCTTTTCCCGTGGGAAAGTTTGATTGTTCTAGCATTCGTACATTTCTTTGGCAATGGCATCTTTACTTCGACTGTTAGATCTAGCTCGTACAACAGTTTAAAATAATTAGTTTGCTACTTACAAGCATGTAGGTATCAATACTTACCCTAATTCGGTAGCTCCCGCTCCTGCCTAAGCTCAGTGATAGGAAACAACGGCCTCAAAAGCTCCAGTTTGTGCACAACTTCTTTTTATCATGCTCCGCTTTACTGCCGATAGAATGAATATTGACGGCCACAATAACGAGAACAGAGATGCCAGGTACTTTTTTCAAATGTCTGCAATAATAATTTTAAAAGTCTGGGAAGAACAAAAAAATGTCAGGAAAGCTAGTGTAACCAGTGCCTTTATATTCAAAAATCTGCAAATATCTGCAACAAAACTAAAAAATCTGCAAATATCTGCAACCAAATTAAAAAATCTGCAAATATCTGCGTCATCGAAAAAATCTGCAGCTTAAATTAAAAGTCTGCGAATTTGCAGACTTGTCTGCAAATCTGGCATCTCTGAACGAGAACGACCGCACTTGGGATCTAAGCCGACCTACACTCAAAAAAAAGTAAACGTTATGCCTATTGATTTTACACATAGATTTTTGCAATTAACGGAGGCATATAGACACTATTTGCTGGCACATAAACCTAATGTGTGTATTTACAAGAAATATTAATCTTACATTCACATTTCATAACTATTAGACACATAAAACCCCACTCTATAACAATATGCACAACTTATGTGTGTGCATATATAGTTTATACAGTTGACACATTGAAGCTATGTGTGCGCGTGATAACAATAGCATTTCTTCTTCATATGAATTTTAAGCGGTTTGAAGCAAATAGAATTAACGTTTGGATTTTTTTCAGTGTAGAGCATTTAATTTTGAAAAACGATTTGATTTCGACGTCAAATGTAAACAATTAAAAATAGCAAATCCAGCGCACACTAAGAATAAGTTCGAAAACAAGTTCGAAAATTCCTCAATGCAATATTTGCTTATAAAGTGTATAAAATTATAATGTCGCTATAATTCTACGAAAACATTATAAATTTATATTTTATTTACTCTAGAAATGTATAACAAATTTTCATCAAATTAGAAAAAATGCGTTTAATTTCCATTTTTGCATCAACTTTGCACTCCCTTGCAGAAAAGTTTGTTTAACAAACGTCCTACGCTGATTCACTTTGTTCGACGTTTTGTTGAATGTAGGGCTAATTTTTTGTAGGGTTTTGACATCTTACACACAACGCAAAATACATTGCACGCAACACAAAATACATTGCACGCAACGCAAAATACATTACGAATTTATATTTTGATGGAAAGAAATGCATTTCATTTAGCTGATTTTTAAAAATGCATCACAAGTGATCTGTCCCCTAGATTTTCATGCATATACTTCTAATAAGCATTCAATGAGTGGATAGACCGAATATGTCCAATGCATAAAATTTACAGCAGAAGACACGAGAGGCAGATAGAACAGTATGCTATCGATGTATAAATAAAATTCTGTGTGTAATTTTAGCTGAAAATTTGTAAATATTTGCTTTAAACTTGATTTTCTCATTTCGAGCTTAATGTCAATTAGAACATTTTGAACAAGTGGAAGTTAACATTTTATGAAAGAGAAAAGTTTTCTTCTTCGTCTGTTGCTATGTTCCATAATCGACGATTAATGGTTTGTCCATTTTCCTCTAAAAGTGAATTTTGACGGTATGCTTTTTGGCCCTTCTAAAAAACACACAAGAATTAAGCAATTTCAAAGAAAAGTGAAGACTTTTTCCTGTCCAATCTGCAAAAGAGAGCCTCTCTTTGTTTTCTTTCTCTTCTGCGAATTACTCGGTCACTTTTCTGATTTCCCGTCAACTGTATGCATAATAAGCTAGTAAAAACCTTTGTCTTTCGAAACATACCGTTAAATGTTTAAAACGTTAAACGTTTCGATTATTACCGCGAAACAACAGGTAATAATCGAAAGAGAAAGCGAATAAAGAGGGCTATCATTTGCAGATTGGACCTAATGAAAAAAAGTCTTCAAGTTGAAAACTTTCATCTAACCGGAGCTTGTTTCAAAAGTCTGCCTGGCTTCTGACAGAATGTTTGCCGCAAATGTATAACAAACTTCGCCGAAACCGGTTTATCTCCTGCAGGCCGGATTGAACGAGCTGTACTGTATTCGTGCGCTTTTCATAACGTTCGTGCAGAGAAAGTAAAAGTAAGAAACGTCAAAAGTTGTTCCGTGGTGGTGCACGATCTATGAAAAGGAAAAGTTTTTCACTCAAATGGTTACAACAGCAGTCAATGAAAATTAAATCTACTTTTCCCTGGTGATTTGGTTTGAAAGTTAAACTTTATTGGTGGAAATCGGACAGCACTGCAAAATGGATTCACTTGGGTCAGAAATTGGCCAGAAGATGAGGGTAAGCACATAGATTTTTTTTCTGTCTAGTATTGTGATTTGTTGATAAAGTGAACGATTAATACGGGGTGCATTCTTTTTATATTTCAATATGATACAGAGCGCCGTCAAGGCAAAACTTATCGAGCTGGGTACTGGTTCAGCAAGTGGATACATCGACGATGAACTACCGGACTATGTGATGATTATGGTGGCGAACAAACGTTCCCGACAGCAGATGATAGATGACTTGCAGCTGTTTCTGGGTAGTCAAACTGAAGTGTTCGTAAGTTGGCTGCACCAGGTTCTACAGAAATTGGAGGAAGTGACGTTGCCTGCGTCTGCTGCAACCACCGGTGGAACGGGGAAACCCGTAAAGGATTCAAGCGGAAAGCGCAAGGCTAGCGATCAAAAGGACAAGAAGGAGAAAAAGAAAGATAAGAAAGCAAAGAAACTGAAGGAGAAGAGCCCGGATGCTGCTGAAGAAATACGTACGCCTCCACACCCAGCCCCGCTGGGTGCTAGTTCTATTCAGGATGTGTTTGCTAATCAGCTGATTCAGCAAGCGAAAATGTCACTAGATATTGAAGGGTCTGCTCCGAAGAAGGATGTGAGAGAAACGACTCCTCCCTTACAAGAAAACTCTAATTCACGAACAGAAAATGAGTTTGATATTCCAACTATTTCGGAAATTGCTGGGCAGAGTGCGCTGCAAAAACATCAGAAAGAATTGTGCGAGCTGGAGGAAATTCAACAAAGAATTAAACAAGCAAAAAAGCAGCTTAAAGCGATGGGTTCCGATGAGTCGGAAGATGAGGACTTTCTAAACATTAAGGCTAACGATGATGATTTGGAGAATATCGAGGATGGTGGTATTGCCCAAGCTAAGAGGAAGGAGAAACTGAAAGCAATCGTTGAGTCGGAAAAACGTGAGGAACCTGAGGAAGAACTGCGCAGTGATACGCCTCCACCACCGGTTGCATTGACGGCAAAAAAGAAATCTGTTATGGAACGCTTGGGAACGCGTCCAGATCCTAAAGCGACCTCAGAAGCGGCGGCTCCTGAGCCTGTTACAAACAAAGGAAATATTATAAGCCTTTCGGCTCATCGAAGGGAAGAACGGGAATTGTACGTTCCAGTTTTTCGTCGAAAAGAAATGGAAGAACAGAAGGCTAAGGCTAGAGAGGCCAAATCTGCTAGGCCCAATAAAAGTCGGAGTCGTGAGAGAGACCGGCGACGCTCTCCTCAAAGTTGGCCGGTTCGACGGGAGAATAATCGGGATCAATCTCGGAGCAGGCGTGAGCGTGAAAGGGAGAGGGAACGGGACAGAGCTAAGAGTCGCGAACGAGGTCGTGAACGGGATCGTGAGCGAGAACGAGAACGTGAGCGCGAACGGGAACGGGACAGAGGCCGTTTGGCTGGTAAAGTGAGCAACGGAACTGACATGCGAACTCGAATCGGTTCTCGAGTAATTGTTCTTCCCCCGAAACCGGAATACATGGAAGAAGATGAGCTGGAAGTTCCGATTCCAAGCGTGGTGAAAATTCAGCCCCGTCCTCAGATACCGAAAAACAAGCAACCTAGCAAAAATCTCCTTTTAAAAGCCATGGCCGAAGCGCAGCGTTCGACGACAGCAAATATAAAGAAAACGATAAGCAATCTAGAGGAAACTCCCTTGCGGCATCGCCGAATGTTGATTGAAATTCCGGGGGCGAAGGCAGAGGATTTGCAGCCGATAGCTGTTGGTTACAATGATGATGACGATGAAGATGAGGACATTGTAAATCATGTTCTCGGCGGTGACGACGACGAGGATGATGAATTGCAGCGAATTCTGGCTAACGCCAATGACGAATATATACCGGAACCAGTGTCCATGTCGATGTCCGGTCGATCAGACACCGATAGCGATGAATACGTTTATGTACCCTCTGCAAAACTGTCTGATCATGTTGTCTCCGAATCGCTCGAAGAATATGACCCCAAGGAGGTCGCTAAAAATCCTAAGTTTGTTGTCACGTTAGATGGCGGGTCGTACAAAAAAACCTCTCGCGTTTCTCCTAGTCACACGCCACCTCCCCTAGCAAAACCGAAACTTTCCATTAAAGATCGAATCGGTGTCAAAGTATCCCCAAGCAAAGCAGAAAGAAACGCTACTCCGCCAAAGGAGCACAAAAGCGATGATCATGTCCATCAGGAAACTCTCAAACGACGCAAGGAACGCTTCAGTGTAAGAACTCCTTCGAAGGATGCTGGCAAACAGCGGGATGGTGCATCAAAAAGCCCACCGGAAAAGCGATCCAAATCATCATCCGCGTCGAAAAAGTCCAGTCCTGCCAAGCGAGCCAAATCGGCTCGTGCATCCAGTTCTAATTCGAATAAAAAAACGTCACCGAGTCGAGATTTGAACGAATTGCTACTACAGCGCACTAAAGAATTGTTGGTAGATGACAGTGTGTCCTCCTCACCCATCTACATGTCTAAGACGGATTACGAGAAAATCGAGCCCAATTCGTCGTCCCGCAAGCGGAAGCGTGTGTCGCCTATTCAGTTTGCGCTCACCGATGAAGAAGCGGATGATACTGATGGGGAGTACAATCACCATCGAGATCGTGAGCTACGGGAGAGAAAATCGGTGGAACGAGCCGGCAGTGTGGATGAGGATAGCGTTGGTAGTAGGCAGGATCAGCGGAAGGAGCGCGAGAGTGAACGAAGAGGGAATGACGACGAGAGGAGGAAAAGTGGTGGTGCGGAGGAAAATGGTGGAACCGCTGCTAGTGCTGAACCAAAAACTCCGACAAAGAAAATTAGGAAATTGGAATCGAGCAGAAAATTCGATGACATACCACAATGTAAGTAATTTTAAACTATCAATGATCTATGAATTAATACGTTTACCCTTTAACGAACAGTGCTCAGCTCCGTTTCGGTTCCTTCGGATGGACTGTCCAAGAGCAAGGCCACCATTAAAGAACGCTGCAAGTACTTTCCACTTTGTCGTCAGGGCGACTCCTGTGAGTTTCTACATCCGAGCACTATTTGTAAAGCGTTTCCGGCATGTAAATTCGGTGACAAATGTATTTATCTACATCCGTTTTGCAAATACGACAAAACCTGCCATCGGCTGGATTGTAACTATATGCACACGAAACCGCTTGCAAGCCACGGATTGGGTCCTAGTGGACCGTCAGCCCCTCCATTGGGTAAGTGCATAGCATTTCGGATTCGGAGTAAACCGGTTAGATTATTTTTCACCATTAATTTCAGCTTCCTCGGTAGTTCCGGTTTCGAACTACATATCCATAAGTGCTAAACCCCTTCCAATGATGTGTAAATACTATCCAGGCTGCACGAATGGGCTGTGTCCGTACTACCATCCGAAGATGTGCCGCTTTGGGAAGCACTGCATGAACAAGGTGGAATGTAATTTCTACCATCACGAGCTGCCTGGCGGTGGCAGCGGTCTTGGAGAATACCACGAGGCACCGCCGAAGGACAAGTTCAAGTGGATCTCTCCATTCTCGGCTTAGTGCGAGTGTTTTTTTCTTTTCGATATTTTTAATGGGTTCATTTGGAACTTAGCGCTGTCACTTATTCTACCGGTACCTCTATTTCTAACGGTATCAATGTATTCAATTGACACACACACACATACTGAAATGCATACATACATGCTAGTTTCTAAGGTTATTTGATGTGTTTCTATTGTTTTTGTAGTTCTAAGCTAGAGGTATTTATTTTGATTTGCCTGCTTTTGACATAGCAAACATTACGCATACAGTAGTGCTCCCTCTCGAAAGAGAAGCGTGAGTTTAGAGTCAAAATTAGATCATTGTTCTGTTGGTCTGTTCGAGGAGCCCGCTAGATGAAAACATTTCTATTGTGGCTTAACAGAGTCTCATATAGATGTAAATAGTAACACTTGGAGCAAGGAAATTGTGTCACAGAAGAATAGTTTGAAAAACAACTGATTTTGTTTTGGGCGAGAGTAGGATTAAAAAATAAACAAGAAAATGCTCGTTGCTGGTGTGAACAACGGATAAATGTTTCATTATCGATTACAACCCAAGAAAATCATGAACAGAAGAAGCAGTGAACTTTTATGTTGCAATTAAGTTACGACATCATAACAAGTGCTAGAGTTTTGATAACAAAAATTTTGTTTGACAAAAATAATAATATAATCGTTTCACATACAAGTAAAGTGCAAATGGCTAATATCCGAATTTCTCAGACAGATCACTGTCCAAGACTATGTTTAATTTCTGTCGTAACACATGGTATTTTAAATTATTTAATTAAAAATCGCCTTCGATAACTGCTTCGGAACGCTTCCGGAAATTACCGCATGTACGTTTTACCATGTTTAGGTCCGAAGATGTCATCACCGCCTTGATTTGATTACTTTTGAGCAACCTAAGTATACCGTCAGGGATGTTCTTGATATCCCGTGTCGGATTGCAATTGAGAACCGTTTTCACCGGGCTATTGTCCGACATTCTGGCTACGTGCCCGGCCCACCGTAGTCGTCCGATTTTCGCGGTATGACAGATGGGCGGCTCCCCCAACAGCTGATGCAACTCATGGTTCATTCGCCGTCTCCATGTGCCGTCTTCCATCTGCACTCCACCGTAGATGGTACGCAGCACTTTCCGTTCGAAGACACCAAGTGCGCGTTGGTCCTTTACGAGCATGATCCAGGTCCCGTGCCCGTAGAGAACTACCGGTCTAATCAGCGTCTTGTAGATGGTCAACTTCGTACGACGGCGAACTCTGTTCGACTGAAGTGTCTTGCGGAGGCCAAAGTAAGCACGATTTCCTGCCACGATGCGTCTACGAATCTCTCTGCTGGTATCATTGTCGGCGGTCACCAGTGAGCCCAAGTACACGAACTCTTCAACCACCTCGATTTCGTCGCCACCGATGCAAACTCGAAGCGGGCGGTTCTCATTCTCTTCTCGTGAACCTCTTCCTATCATGTACTTTGTCTTCGACGTATTGATGGCAAGTCCGACGCGCTTGGCTTCTCTTTTCAGTCTGATGTAGGCTTCCTCCATCTTCTCAAAGTTTCGTGCAATAATATCAACGTCATCGGCGAAGCCAAGTAGCTGAACGGACTTTGTGAAAATCGTGCCACTCGTGTCGATCCCTGCTCTTCTTATTACACCTTCCAGCGCGATGTTGAATAACAGACACGAGAGACCATCACCTTGCCGTAACCCTCTGCGTGATTCGAAGGGACTCGAGAGCGTCCCTGAGACACGTACTACGCACATCACCCGATCCATCGTCGCCTTCACTAATCGCGTCAGTTTGTCCGGGAATCCGTACTCGTGTATAATCTGCCATAGCTGATCTCAATCGATAGTGTCGTATGCGGCTTTGAAGTCGATGAACAAATGATGTGTGGGCACATTGTACTCGCGGCATTTCTGCAGTACTTGACGAAGAGCGAACACCTGGTCCGTGGTAGATCGTTCGCTCATGAAACCCGCCTGGTACTGCCCCACGAACTCTCTTGCAATTGGTGATAGTCGACGGCATAGTATTTGGGAGAGTACCTTGTAGGCGGCGTTCAGCAGGGTGATTGATCGGTTATTACAGCAATCCAGCTTGTCGCCCTTTTTGTAGATAGGACACACGACACCTTCCATCCACTCCTCCGGTAAAATCTCCTCCTCCCAAATCTTGGTAATCACCCTGTGTTTTAGTAGCTCGCTTGGTATTTGGTCAACCCCAGCGGCTTTATTATTTTTGAGCCAGCTAATCTCCTCCTAGATTTCTTGGAGATCCGGAGCCGGTAGTGTAATGTCTTCCGCGCGTGCTCCCAGGTGCGTTACCGTGCCATCCTCGTCGTCTGCTGCATCGCCGTTCAGGTGTTCTTCGTAGTGCTGCCGCCACCTCTGGATCACCTCACACTGGTCCGTGAGAAGATTCCCGTTTGTATCTCTGCACATGTCGGCCTGTGGTACGTGGCCCCTGCGCGAGCGGTTCAACTTCTCGTAGAATTTCCGTGTGTCTTTAGCGCGGTACAGCTGCTCCATCGCTTCGCGATCTCGGTCTTCCTGCTGGCGCTTTTTGGTCCGGAAAACCGAGTTCTGCCTGTTCCGTGCCTGTTTATATCGCGCCTCGTTCGCCCTCGTGCGGTGTTGAAGCATTCTCGCCCATGCTGCATTCTTCTCTTCGACTAACTGCTCGCATTCGCCGTCGTACCAGTCGCTTCTTCGGTCCGGGCCCACCGTACCTAGTGCAGTGGCTGCGGTGCTACCTATGGCGGATCGGATATCTCTCCAGCCATCTTCAAGGGCAACTGCGCCTAGCTGCTCTTCCGTTGGTAGTGCCACTTCCAACTGCTGCGCGTATTCTTGAGCCACTCTGCCATCTTGTAGCCGCTCGATGTTTAGCCGCGGCGTTCGGCTTCGACGAGAGCTATGCACTGTCGAAAGTTTTGAGCGCAAGCATACTGCAACCAGGTGGTGGTCCGAATCTATATTCGCACTGCGTTAAGTGCGGACGTGTGTGATGTCCGAGAAGAATCTACCGTTGATTAGAACGTGGTCGATTTGATTTTTTGTTACTTGGTCCGGTGATCTCCAGGTGACTTTGTGGATATCTTTGCGAGGGAAGAAGGTGCTTCGGATTACCATTCCACGGGAGGCTGCGAAGTTCACACATCGTTGGCCGTTGTCATTTGATACGGAATGCAGGCTGTTAGGCCCGATCACCGGTCTGTACATTGCCTCCCTTCCTATCTGTGCGTTCATGTCGCCGATGACAATTTTCACGTCGTATGTCTGCTCCAGCTGCATGTAGAACGCTTCTTTCTCGTCGTCGGGTCTCCCTTCGTGTGGGCAGTGCACGTTGATGATGCTGTAGTTGAAGAAACGGCCTTTGATCCTCAACTTACACATCCTTGCGTTGATCGGCTGCCACCCGATCACACGTTGGCGCATCTTGCCCAGCACTATGAAGCCGGTTCCCAGCTCGTTGGTTGTACCACAGCTCTGGTAGAAGGTAGCCGCTCGATGCCCGCTTTTCCACACCTTCTGTCCCATCCAGCAAAGTTCCTGCAGCGCCACGATATCGAAGTTGCGGGGGTCTAGCTCGTTGTAGATTATCCTGTCACATCCTGCGAAGCCGAGCGATCTGCAGTTCCATGTTCCGAGTTTCCAATCGTGATCCTTTATTCGTCGCCTGGGTCGTTGCCGATTGTTCTGGGTCGTATTCTCTTCTGTATTGTTCGTTATGTGGGTTTTTTAAGGGGTGGCTTATGGGGCCTACGCCAACCACCTGTCTCGCCGGTGGGCCATCGTGCCAGGACTGCTTAAGGTCCCATGTGACAATCAATCCTCATTCTTTTACCGGACGGCGTGGCGAACGGATCGCCTAGAAGCACTCACGAACTAGCACCGAAGCAGCGGATCCAGTGGCTCCCCGAATCCCCTACCGGACGGCGTGGCGAACTGATTGCTTAGAAACGCTCGAGAACCAGCACCGAAGCAGCGGGTCAAGTGGCTCCCCGAATCCCTTACCGGACGGCGTGGCGAACGGATCGCCTAGAATCACTCACGAACCAGCGGATCCAGTGACTCCCCGAATCCCTTGCCGGAAGGCGTGACGAACGGATCGCCTATAAGTACTCACGAACCAGCACCGAAGCATCGGATCCAGTGACTCCCAAAATCCCTTGCCGAACGGCGGTTGCAAACGGATCGCTTAGAAACGCTCGAGAACCAGCACCGAAGCAGCGGATCAAGTGGCTCCTCCAATACCTTACCGAACAGCGTGGCAAACGGATCGCTCGAAGAACCAGCACCGAAGCAGCGGATCAAGTGGCAAAATATCAGGACAGGAACCATGATGGAAGACCACCGGTTCGTTTTGGCACCCGGGGATTTGACTGAAAATTACGACAATGAGCATGTTGTGTTCCGTCTTGTAAGAAGATGAAATGACAGCCCACAGTAACCTTCTTCATCCACGCTACAATAATATCCTGCAGAACCTTCAAGTGAACATCGGTTATTACCATCCTTGATTAACCGTGTGTTGCAAATGGTGAGCTGATAAGTTCCTACCTCACGCTTCCACGGTTCGAAAGATGACAACTGACCGCAACCTGAGAGTGGCGTGCTTAGCTTGTAGTGCAGCCTGGGCACTGTTGTGCTTCTGACACCAACGAAGTCAGGAGGTGCGTATCCGAGCGTCTATTCATCAGGAAATGTGGCTCAAACAGCGTCTGACTGACATCCAGCGGCTGAATAAGAATGGATTTACCGCAAACAACCCGACAACGAATAAGGGATAACGATTAGAAACTAGGATCTTGCATCTTAAGAACTTTGAACCCGCACGCGCAGGGCTCCTGGCTCGCGAACTGCGTAATGTTGGCGTGCACGTGGTAGCAATACAGGAAGTACGACATCCGGAGAACGCGAATTCAAAGCAGTGGACCCCATTGCGAACACTTCATTCGGGTACCACATCTACTACAGCGGTGGTGAAAGAGCAGAACATGGTATTGGTTTCATACTAATTGAGAAGCGGATGAAGCGAGTTATTCTGTAGAAGCCGATAAACGATCGAATCTGTGTGTTAAGAAATAAGGGCAAGTTCTTCAACTACAGCCTAATCAGTATTTATGCGCCAACTAACGACGAGTCCGATGATATGAAGGACGCGTTCTATGAGAGCTTAGATAAAACCTACGGAGATTGCCCAAGACAAAATGTTAAAATAGTCATCAGAGATGCTAATGCACAGATTGGGAGGGAGCAGTTCTTTCACCCAAATATTGCTACGCAGAGTCTTCATTCTGCTACCAATGATAATGACCTTCGGCTTGTAACTTTTGCTGCTGCTAGGTGGATGACAATCAGTAGAACCTATTTTGCACGTAAGGATATCCGAAAGTACACATGGAGATACCCAAGCGGCAGTAATTTTTCCCAAATAGCCTCGTACTGGTAGATGAACGACGGCGCCAATGGTTGAGTGGTAAGCGCGACCCCAATCATTCCAGTTGGTCTTGGTTCAATCCCTGTCGTGGTCGTTGAGATTTTTCAAAGGTGAAAAAATCTGTGGTCACGTCTTCCTTCGGAAGGGAAGCAAAGCCGTTGGTCCCACAGTCCATGAGTTGACGGATCGATATCTAGTCCAGATAGTGCAGTCACCTCTCTGGCACCGGTAATGAAGAAGTAGAATCCATCTTCTATACTTACTAACAAGTATTCTCTTCCCGTGATACTTGTGGGGTGGCAGTAGTATCACAGATAACAGACGTTTAGGCTAGAACAAAATTTCTTCAAAAACCTGTGTAAACTTTCAAATTGATATACGTTGAAAATCCGTGTTTCACTATTGCCATCTGCGCAACTGTTTGCTACACGTGTTTGACAGCTGCACTCTAGCTGCATTGTAGTGATCACTGCGCCATCTGCAAACGTTTGCCAAATATGTTTCAGATGTCTTATTTATTCGGAATTTCAGCAGCGGGTATTTACACACGATTCAAATCGAGCCTAAACGTCTGTTATCTGTGGTAGTATATACGGCCTCTAACAAAAGCAAGTATCGAACTAACATTCCTTCCACGATCTACGTTCGGGCCTGACCAGCGCCGGTATTGATCAATAAAAACCATAAAAACAGTTTGGGATTACCAGGAGTTGCACATTGAAAGGAGAAGTGGCAGCACTGGCGAATCGCCCGGACGTGTCGTCGTTCACGTCCAATATTTTTCAAAGTTTTTCAGTGATATACAATATATTTAACGGGAAAATGAAGCCGATCGTTTAGTAGGTAGTTTTTCCTGTTGAGTTACGTGTTAGTAGGTTGAAATATCGCGAGAAAAGTGTGATTTTGCATAAAAATTTATCGTCCCAACTTTGCCATTGAAGTATGTGAAGCAAGCCACGAAAAAATACGCCCGTTCGTTCCTGTTTGTGCCTACAGCGCCGCCTGCACCTGGGTAGCTGATGCAACAATTTCACGGATGGAGGAGAATTCTTCACAATCATAAATTAATTTATTCAGAGCTGGTGAGATCGTTTCATGTCATTTTTCAATATTTTTTGTAAATACGTGCCAGAATCAAAAATATTTTCCATTCTGGAAGTGCAAATATATTGCAAATATCCAATTGTTACGTGGATGTATACACGCGGGGCTTATCGTATGGCGGTCTCAGAATGTATTTGTAGGAACAGGCATTCTTGAAATGGGTCGTTGGATGTACAGTAGAGCTACCGCCTTTCATTTCCAGGGCTAAACATGTGTACATCTATCGATGAAAACAAATATATCTTTACATAGATGCAGACAAGTTTCTTCCATAAAAACACTGCTGGACACTTGGAAATGGATTGTATACACACATGCACACACAAATACACACACATCGCTACTGCGCTGTGGTCACGATAGATGTGAAGAACGCGTTCAACAGTGCTAGCTGGGAAGCCATCGCTGCATAGACTGAGGGTTCCCGACTATCTATGCCAGATCCTGAAGAGCAACTTTCAGAGCAGAGTGCTGCTGTCTCAACGCTGCAGCTGCCTAGGAAAGTGAAAATCGTGGGTTTCGCGGACGACGTGTCACTAACGGTGATGGGTGTGACACTTGAAGAAGTGGAGGTGACGGTGACAATAGACGCGATCGAAAGCTGGATGAACGGGATCAAGCTGCAAATAGCTCACCACAAGACGGAGGCGTTGTTGGTCAGTAACTGCAAAGCGGCTCAGCGGATGCAGATCGACGTTGGAGGGCACGTGATTGTATTGAAGCGTACACTGAAGCAATTGGGAGTGATAATCGACGACCGGTTGAGCTTCAACAACCACGTTGACTACGCCTGTGAAAAGTCAGTGAAGACAACGAACGCAATAGGGAAAATCATGCCAAACGTCGGCGGCCCAAGAAGCAACACGAGACGTCTACTGTTTCATCGATACTCCGATATGGGGTTCCTGCCTGTGGTGCTGCGCTGAAAACCAAGCGGAACCTTGAAAACCTGAACAGGACATTCCGGCTGATGGCCATGCGACTGTGCAGGAGACACAGGAACACGTGGTCTTCGAGTTCCCTAGGTTCGAAGAAGCTCGTATGACAGTGGACAATATCGTCGAAGAGATGTGCCACGACGAACATACCTGGGACGCTGTCAACAGAGTGGTTACGAGCATACTCTCCGCAGAGGAAGTGGTAAAGGTACCAACAAGTAGCCACAAATCGGGTTAGAGAGAAATTCCGCCTTCGAGGAACTCTCTGACTATGTAAACTAGGTCCACCGCCGGGGACCAGTTGAGTAGTACGTGACGTAGCACCGAGTTTGGGTCGTCGGGGCGCCTGTGAACCGGGCGTCAAGCTTCACCGGAATCGTCGAACCGATCTCTACACCCTACCGAGTAGCTCGTGAGTAAACTAGATCCACCGCCGGGGATTAGATCGAGTAGATCGGGACGACGCGGAGAGCTAAGTGGTTCACAGAAACGAACCACGGTATCAGGAGGAATCAACCGCTCGGTTTCAGGAGAACAGGCTAGATCCATTGTTGGGTACTAGACCGAGTAGTTCGCGAACAAGTGCGAGGTGAATGGTTTATCGGGAAAGTAGAGCGAAACGGAACGAGAGGGAGTCAAAGGGCTCAAGAAATTGTGGTGGTAAAACCAAAGAATAATCGGTATCGGGAGAATTTCCTTCGCCAGGGAACTCTCCGTCGACGTAAGCTAGATTCACCGCCAGGGACTAGACTGAGTAGACCGCGAAGAGACACCACCAGTCGCAGGTCGTTGGGGCACCAGCGATCTGGACGCCCTGTTCCACCGGAATCGCCGAACTGACCTCGACACCTGGCAGGGTTGGCTCGATTGCGAGAGAACTTCTCTCGCCGGGGAACTCTCCGTCGGAGTAGGCTAAGTCCATTGTCGGGGACTAGACCGAGTAGTTCGCGAACAAGTCGGGAGCTCAACGAGTAAATGGCGCTGAATTGTACGAGAAAGGAGTTGCGGTGCTAACTGGCACAAGGGGACCGAGTCATGGTGCTAAATGGCATAAGGGAGTCCAAGGGTTCCGTGAATTAGACAATTTGAAGTTTGCCGCCCAGATTGTCTTCGTAGGGAAGGAGCACTAAGTCTCGACTCACAGCCAGCTTTCCGACTGCCATGCGGAAATTGCCAGTCTGTGTGGATGGTGGAGAACTGATGGTGTGTCGAGGAGTGGCGCTGTAACCCTGCGGAAGAAACAAACTAGTAAGTAGTTGAATTAGAGTGGGTGCTATGCACATAAAAGCCCCTCCTCGAAGTAATGCCGTAAAGTAGTGCCAGGGAGGAATCAGGCAGCCCAAACCCGTTCCCTGAGACATTAGGGTTTTTGCACATTTTCCCTTCTCAGGGTATTCTTAAATTTTTTTTACTGCTCTCTAAAAAAAAGGAAAAAACATCCACCAGGAGTTGCAGGAGCATTGAAAGATGCTTCACTACTCCCAAGCGTAATTATTTGCTGATTCCCTAGACTTCAGCTAGTCATCGATAAGATAACGGAGTAGCAGCCAGGGGTGGTCGCACAAGCTCAAGCTCGAACTCAATAGCCTCGTACTGATAGATGGACGGCATTTCTCCGATGTCATTAATGTGAAGGCCTTCAGAGGCCCAACCATCGACTCGGATCATTATCTCGTATTAGCAAAGATTCGTGCATGATTATCCAGCCTCACGAGTTCAAGAAACAACAGAACGATGCGATTCAATATCCAACGTCTTTCGGCTGAATGTGTAGCAACTGAGCATTACCAGAAGATGAGACCAACGTAACTGGCAATGTCAACAGCATGTGGGAGGCTGTCCACGAAGCTATGACTATAACTGCGTGATAAGTGATAGATATAGCTCAGCGGCGCCAACGAAGCGGTTGGTTCGCTGAAGAGTGTCAGAGAGTGACGAACGAGAAGAATACGGCCAGAGGCCGTAATTGTAATTGTAATTGTAATTGGAATCGATCGTAGAGTAGTGGAAGAGGCCTTCGTGCCTTTTCAGACGGAGATAGTGAAGATAGGCTTAGCAACTTAGCCAAGACAAAGTACATGGTCGCAGGTAGAGAGGTAACTCTAGTGGTGTGGGCTCCGAGGTAATGCTTGATGGTGACGTGTTTGAAGAAGTCGAAGAATTAGTTTATTTTGGTACACTTGTGACGTGCGACAACGATGTTTCTCGTGATGTAAAAAGGCGTATTGCCGCTATCAACAGAGCCTTTTACGGTCCACGTAATCAGTTTAGGTCTCACAATCTACAAACGTCAGCAAAAGTTGCCTTATGCAAGACACTGATCCTCCCTGTCGCTCTTTATGCCCAAGAAGCGAGAACGTTGAGTGAGGCAGATAGGAGAGCATTCAAAGTCTTCGCTCTTTATGCCCAAGAAGCGAGAACGTTGAGTGAGGCAGATAGGAGAGCATTCAAAGTCTTCGAGCGTAAAGTGTTGCGGGCAATAATCGGGCGAAAATGGAGTGTGACGCAGACGCATGAATCATGAGTTGTACCAAGTGTACAAAACTGCGGTTATTGTTAAACAGATAAAATACGGCAGACTGCAATAGGCTGGTCATGTGGTACGAATGTCGGAAGAAAGAATTGCAAAAACAATATTCAGCAGGGAGCCAGGAAGAGGACGCCGAGTCCGTGGAAGGCCGTACGTTGGGGTAATTCTTGATTCAAAACTCAGTTGGTCTGCTCGCATCGATTTGAGAATCAAAAGAAGGAGATCCAAACTCAAATACATTTGGTGGATCTACATAACAATTGTTAGACCAATGCTGACATACGGGTGCATTGTGTGGTGGGAGAAGTCGCAATGTCCCTGATGACGATACCTGGTGCTTCACGACAACACCTACTGCTGCTCTAGAGGCACACTTGAACATTAAACCGTTATATGCGTCTCTGGAACAAGAAGCACTTGCGCATATCGTTTTCAGGTTACTGGGCTCTGAAACAGTTATTCAATAGATCGTACAACGCGTCAAACAATACTGTGGCCCCAAAATGAATACTTGCTTCCAGCGACCTTACACTTAAATGTAGTTTTCTTTTTAAATCTTTTAAGGTGATATTTCCTCCTCGCAAAGAATGACGGTCTGGCTCTGTGGTTTCTACTATTGTGAAATGAGCTTAGCGCAGTCCCATTCGCTAAAATTTTTCTTCCGGGTGCGAGTCCAAGAATGTCCAAAAATTTCTTACATTTTTAGCTCTCTATACACATTCGAATCTATATTGAGGTAGCTAAAACTCTAGGGTATGTTATTTTTCCTTATTCAGTATGGTAAAGAGCTGTAGGATTTTTCACTAGGGTGCACATTTCTTCGGGAGTGAAGCATTCAGGTTGTTTACTGTTTTGTGTTGTAATTTTCTATTTCTCTAAATACTGTTTTCACCTACCATTCCCGACCCACCAGGAAAATGATAAAACTACAGGGCAAGGCACAAAGCCCCGAATAACACGGGAACGTGCCAAATCAATATATACTGATTCTTACTGACGCGTCTTGTAACCGTTTGCTATTGATAAGACCTATCACAGAACATAATATGTGCAAATCGCACTCTGTATAATAGTTACTCCTTCTGTGTTGTAATGTAGGGAAGAAATAGGTCGGTCCACTAGCATTCTCCGTGTATCATCGACATGAACTCGCAAGTACACTACGAAAGATGATTTAATCGTTCTTCTAGAGAAAAGATACATGCAAGCTGTGAGTTGCCCAAAGCTACTGAACTAAATACGATAATTCACTCGATAACCAATTTATCTGATAACAGAATCCGAAGAAACAATAGAAATGTAAAATCCTTGAAAACCATTGTCATTCAATGTGCGAGAAGTCAGCTACTAATTATATCCAATTTTCTAGTATATTACTGGTTATTTTAAACTTATAATGCAAAAAAAACATAAAACGTTCTGTTCTTGTTGTAAAACGTAGTACATTTAATTTATGTGTAAAGATATAGCTACTAAAACTAACGACCAAGTTGCTCATAAACAGATACTTTGCTCAATGGCGTTCTCGCAGTTTATTCAACATCAGTCTACACTTTCAGCCTCACCAAACAAACTACACGAGAACGATCGCTAATTTTCCCATATATGGGCCACATTATCCAGCACCGTTCGCTGATCGGACATTTTGTGAATCATAAAGTATCCCTGAATCTGCGCGGGACTTACATCCTTGCCGGTTTTCAGAACGCTATCCGCAAAAATTTTCGCATTAATCGCACCTTCTTCGTTGGTGTAGAAACGCAAAAACATTTCCTCGAGCTGGTGTCTGCTGCAGTATCCCACGTATTCCTTAACATCCACACGTCCCGGCCGAATCAATGCGGGATCCAATCGATCCAAATAGTTGGTTGTCATGAATACGATCCTCGCCTCGGTGGAAGCTACACCGTCGAGACAGTTCAGTAAACCACTGAACGTAACCCGATTTAGTCCTTCGTAAGCAGCCTTTTGCTGCTTGGTATCCTCGCGTGAAAGGAACGCTGCATCAATGTCCTCCAGCAGAATAATCGATTGCTGGGGTGCAACATTCATTAGGTGGTTCAATCGATCGTCAGTCAGTCCCCGTTCCGATAAGTTCAGCAGACAAATGCCAAATTCAATTTCTCCTGCCAATGCAGTGATGAAACTTGATTTACCACAGCCAGGTGGCCCATGCAGAAGATAGCCTCTGCGGTAGGGAATCCCTCGATCGTCGTACCATTTAGGATTCCGTATAAACTCGCGACAATCGTGTAGAATACGATCCGATACACCGGTATCTAGAACAACCGATTTTATAGGGCGTCGCTTTCGTGGATGGCCGAATGGCCGCCATTCAGATCCCATGGCAGTGTACATTATGGTTTTACCTTCGGTGTTTTTGAGGGCCAGGTGTCTTGCTGCAAAATAAAATCATTATTTCAATGTATAAGAGAACGGTGAACACAAACATACCTTCTTCCAGAATTCTAAAGTACAAATTTTTATCTCTTCCAAACGCAGTTAGTTGCACTGTCTCCCAAGGAACTCCCATATGCAGATCGAGTGTGTGCTGTTCCCGCGCCCGATCGACTTTGATCCAGGTACCACCGTAGCGCATAATGTGTGTTCCAATTGATGGTATAAAATCGTACTTTGTTTTAACATGGCCTGTGTCTCGTTGTTCGAACGAAGTCTCCACGCTGAGATGTTGGGTATGTCTGGCTCCTTTCTGGGTGATCCATTGCAGCAACCACTGATAAGATTTATCCCGACAGGGTACCTCAAGAGTGATCATGTAATGCCGGCGGAACAAAATTAACCCTCCTTGCAGTCCTTTACGTAACATTGCAGCACCGGCACCGAGACCGAACAGGCCGAAACCGGCCCCGAAGTACGGGTTATCGGATAAGGCTCCAATGTACTCCGTGATGGTCATCGTTGGTTTCGTCGATTTTGTCACACAATTTCCACAAATTTACGCGTCGAAACAGATGATTTTCATGATTCACGTGTAGTACGATACGTCAGAAGAAGATAATCAAAACAAAACCGATACTAGTACCGAAGCCGTCGATCTCGATGAACCGTTAGATGAACCACATGAAGCGTGCCAAAGGTGCCTAACAAGCGTCTAGTTCATTTCATTCATCCTTATTTGTGTTCATTCATTGTAAACAAATTGTACCGTTCAACTTTCGTTTGATCTCGTTTGCATTACATTCCAGTGATTAAAATAGTTTTTCTTGTGAAATTTCAGTATTATGATGAATGTTCCACTTATTTTTCTAATAATAATAATAACCGCTCCGAAGATCTACAGCGACGATGGCAAATGTGTGGAAAAAGGAAGCTGCACAGGACAAACAACCGACGAACCACCTGTTAATTTGTACACACCAGGTAAAAGATTAATATTGGATTAAATTTTCAAGCTGACCTGTTATCCTTCCAGTTCATAACAAGTATTTTCAACTAATAGAAGAAGCTCTCGCTAACTATAAACCGTGCCAATCTGCGAACTGTTCTTGCCACGCGGATGTACTTAAAAACGATATGCGTCCGTTCAAGTCCGGTATCACTCGGCAGATGATTGAAAGAGCCCACACGTACGGTACCAAGTATCAAATCATAGATCACCGTATGTATCGTCAAAAAGACTGCATGTTTCCGGCACGCTGTTCCGGGGTGGAACATTTTATCAAACCAAACTTACCTAAACTTCCCAATATGGAGCTGATTATCAACTGTCGCGATTGGCCTCAGATTAGCCGAAACTGGGGACACATGGAAAAGCTACCAGTATTGTCATTCAGTAAAACTGATGACTACCTGGACATAATGTATCCCACGTGGGCCTTCTGGGAGGGTGGTCCAGCGATTTCTCTCTATCCAACCGGACTTGGACGGTGGGATCAGCATCGAAGTTCGATTACGAAAGCTGCCAAACAGTGGCCGTGGGCAAAGAAGAAAGCAAAAGCTTTCTTCCGTGGATCGCGAACATCAGATGAACGGGATGCATTGGTTCTGCTATCACGTCGTCGGCCGGAGCTGATCGATGCGCAGTATACAAAAAATCAAGCATGGAAATCGTCGAAGGATACGTTGAATGCAGAACCTGCCAGGGAAGTTCGACTGGAGGATCACTGCCAGTATAGGTATCTGTTCAATTTTAGGGGAGTAGCGGCAAGCTTTCGCTTCAAGCATTTGTTTCTCTGCAAATCATTGGTGTTTCACGTGGGCGATGAGTGGCAGGAGTTTTTCTACAATTCGCTGAAACCGTGGGTCCACTATGTACCGGTGGCAGTTAATGCCAGCCAGGAGGAGCTGGAGGAACTGATACTGTTTTTTGAAAAGCATGACCAGTTAGCGCAGGAAATTGCTGACCGTGGCTATCAGCATATTTGGAACCATTTGAGAATGAAGGACGTCGAGTGCTATTGGAGGAGATTGTTGAAACGATACGGGAAGTTGGTCAAATATGAAGTTCAACGGGATGTGGATCTGATTGAAATATTCTAGGGAATTGCGGTTGCGTTGTTGTGTAATGGCAATATGAGATAAACTTATAAATTTATACTCTATGGTAAATATTTATTTTATGTTAGATTTTAGCTGAACAGGTAGCGGTCTACGACGAAAACGACACATAACCTTCCATGATGGATGTTGAAATGGGTGGTTTAAAAAGTGTCAATTTCGAAGTCTGTCGCTTCGTCATCCATTTTAAAATAAAAGACAATTTAATTGCGAAAATACATCCATTTTTAGAGAAAAACTAGATTAGTTCATAAAACATTATTTATTGATGAAAGTTCCGTTGTCTGGAAATATTAATGTTTATGATTTTTTCTGCTGTAGCAACCATTTGTATATTGGAGTCTCGCCAACTATGGATCCTCTATTTTCAGTATCCGTAGTACCTTAGTACTAGCTCTATTTTTTTCTGGAATTTCGGAGTGCATTTGTCACTGTTTTTAAAAGTTTCGGATTCCCTCTATCAGTAACTAGCATCAACTTGAAGCCAGTTAGATGACAAGTCTAAACTAGCACGAAATTGGCGCCTGAAACGTCACATACCTTGCGTAAACTCCTAAACAGCTGGCTGGTTCCGAGCTATATCCTGGGAAGCAAACACAGAAGTTCTGGTTTGCTGATGAGAAAGCGGAATCGAAATCTTTTGGTTTGAAGACCATTCCGCCTGCACAAATTTTCCAAAGGAGAAATTTTTTACGAATTGGACCATATTTAATACATGAGGGCACAAGACTTTAAAAGTTTGGTTTTTAGTGTTTCGGATTCTCGTCATCAGTAACTAGTACCAAATTGGGACCAGTTAAATGACAAGTCCAAATTAGCACCAAATTGACGCCAGTTAGACACCAAAACCCAAAAATTTACACGTTTTGCGTGAGCGCCTGGCTGGTTCCGAGTGATGTCCTGGGTAGCAAGCGAAGCAATTCTAAACTAAAATCCAAGAAATGTAATTCGGTCATTAAGCAATATACAGTTTTCCATTCCATTCGATAAATTTTAGGTCCAATATACACAATACACTATATAAAAAAAATTCATTGTGTTTCTTGTGGCACTAAAAACTGGATTCTAACCGCACTGCGCACTTACTATTCTTCTATTAAATTCTTCTTATAGACTGGTTAGTTCGACTGGTCTGTCTATGAAAGTACCATCTCTATCACTTGAAATACATGTGTTGTGACAGCTCGCAGTTTTCAGTCGGTTTGATCACTCGCACTTTGAAAGTGCGGAGTCCAGGTTGGTGGGAAGTGCGCGATAATACGTAAAAACGATTTTTTTGTTTTTTGAAATAAATCTTATATAAACGTGGCAACCATACACAGCAAAACTGCGGTTGTTTACATCTGGCCTATCAAGACAACACCCAAAATGAAAAAAACTATATTCATTGTATGGTGTTTATGTCAAATAAAAAAACCGTGCGGGAAAACTGGGAAAACATGTGTTCATTTTTTCTGACAGGGCATCATTTGTCGTGAAATTCGAAATGTCAAATTCTTCTGTCAGTGTCAAATCCAGACTGTCAACATATTTTTTTATTTTAAATTTAAATTTTATTTTCACGTTTCCTGAGTTGGAAAAATACATTGTTGCAATCACGAAAATGAGCTTTATCGATGTATGTAATAAAAAAGATTTGTTTTGTCTCATTTAATGACCCAATTGGGTAATATGCTGTTTTTTTATTTTTTTTCTGACGCAGCTGATACATCTGACGCAGCAGTTAAAGATACATATGGGAACTTTATTTTCAGTACTTTGTACACAAAACAGCAAATGAAAGCAAAATGCCTTTATCTAATCAAACTACTTCTTGACATGATTCAAGTCTGCACTAGCAGGTTATCGGGTTCAATAAAATTGTAAATTGCAAAAAAAAAACTACCAAACGAATTTGGAGGAGTTTGGCAGTGAAGGAAGCTAACTGATTGATTGATTTTTTTTATTGTGGTTTATAATCGTCATGCCAGTAAAGGAAGCAAACTGATAAAAAGGGCCCAGAATATGTAGGGGTCAAAATGAGGTTGGTTTCTCAATTTGCATACGAGCTGAGGCAAGATGAAGAGAAAGAAACGTCGGAACATTTGATGCTTTTGAGTGTATTAGGCTTATATTTGCAAAATTAGGCGTGGGGTCCGGGGCCCTTGAAGTAAACATAAACATCCGAACGAGCATCCTGATTCTTTGGCGCACGATGAGAAGTGAGAAAAGGCCGAGCTTTACCTCGGATCTACCGATTCGAACACTTTTTACTTCGAGAATACCGATTAAAATAATTATGACCGAACCGAAACAAAACTTATGACAACAGAAAGGCCCATTACGTCATTTGTTTTTGCTTTTTTTCTTCATACCTCTTGGCTTCATCGAAAAATTACAACCGCATTTACACATAGAAAAAAATGTGCACCCCTGTATCTGTCTTGGCGCTGTTGCATGTGTGGCACCTAAACCGAAATCATTCAGCAGCAGACTGAAAGTTGAACCTATTTCGTTCATGCGAATATGCAGGACTCCATTACAGACTTCGTATTCTAGTACTCCACTAATGAATGAACCGAACCGTTATCGCATAGTTTCATTTCTTGGAATGAATGGATTAATGAATGAGCGCGCGAGTAGTGTAACACCGGTACAAATGTTTATATTGGTATCTCGCTCCGTCCTATCGAACAGAGCAAAGGTTCCCTTCTCGTTCCAACATTCGCACCGCGGTAGAATCGGTATCTGATATTTTTATGGCTGGGGTTCACGCGAGTGACAAAACAAACATTCATGTCAAAAAGATAATGGTCGGTGGAAGGGAAAACTGCTAAACAGCAGATCTCTCTCGTTTGGTGATAGGAGTTTGGTGAAAAATATTGAACCTCTGCTAGCCAGAGCAGCTCAGTTATTATGGTGTTTTCGAAGCGGAAGATGAAGCAGCTGTTCGCGTTCGGTGTGGCCATAGTTTTGGGTAGGTTTCAATGCATTTCGACGGCACCTACGAAGATTGGTTGATCTGACTTGTGGTTCTAAAGAAGAATGTAACACCTAGTGCTAAAGCTGTAGGGTTTTTATTTGTTAACGTAAGGCAACTAAGTGCATTGTGCAAGAGGACAAAGTATCCTGATTGCGCATATTTTTTTCGACTTTGTTCCAAGTGGGGCGCAATGCAAACAAGTTATGAAATTTGTATGCGATTGGGAAAGCATTTCGGAATGAGCACGTTTTGATGTGCTGAATTATGACGATGTGCAGTGAGAAAAAAAAGTTGTTTGCTAAAGGTGTTAATTTGTTTTTCTCCCTTTCCTCCTGTCTCCGCGACGCAGTAATCTGTTTGTACAAGTCATGGGGCAATCCGACCAGCGGAAAGCTAAATCTAGGAATCGGTAGCGAAAATGAGCTAGAGAATAGCGTCGATCAGGTAAGATACGTACATCAGCGACACGAGCGGCTGCAGGGGAGCCCTGTCAAGGCTCCTCCCGGCGTCGATAGCAATCACGTCGCTGCTGGGCCGCCCGCGGTTGGCGACCTGATTGGCGATGATCACGAAACCCGTATGAACGAGCTGCATCAGGCTAAGAAGCAGATCTTGGAATTGGAGCGAAAGATTCAGGAACTGGAGGGCCGCATTCCGAGAAAGTATCCCGACGTCACGTTCCTGAACTACAAGAACAGAAAGCGAATCTTGGTGAGTGTTCATTAATAATTAAGTTTTAATCATTTCTGTATTACGAAGTGTTTGTTAGGTCATAATATCTTAAAAACGATATCAACCCCGATCATGCCCATGTCTATCTATCCTATTTGTGTTTAATGAAGCTTGAAAAATCGAGCCGTATTTGGTTGAAATCGCACTAACGCACCTTAGGTCGACATCGAATTCGAAGTGTCGTAACTCTAAAATTGTCCGTCTTACACCATACTGCATATGGTCTGTCCCACTCAAAAAATAAGTTGTCTGCAAGTTATTTTTTCTTAGCTAGAAATAATAGGTCCATTTATGATTATTGGCTCTTGTGGTAGCCCTCTTACTGAGAGGAAAAAAAACTTGCCGGTCTTGTTTTCTGGCTGCATATTTGGTCTCTTGTGAATATGGAATGATTCTGTTACTGTTATCTTTCTTTATGCTAAGAAATGCTTGTTGCTATTAGGCATCTTTGACCTACAAGAAATATATATTAATACGCGTGGCAAACAAAAGGCATAGACACACTTACTCTGTGTAGAGTTTTTCAAAACAATTTGATCTCGCCCTTTAGTTTTAGCGTGGCTTTTCGTAAACATATTTGGTAGATTACATCAATTCAAATAATCCAATGTAATGTAATAAGAAAGAAGGTGTTTGCTGTTAGGTGGATAGAGGTAATCATATATATTATTACCCGATGCAGTATATCATCAACAAAGAAGCTTTGATGGCATCCAAACAGTAGGTTTGTAACACTTTCCTACATCATTAGCATATCCATAATTGATGAGGTTTTTTTTTGTGGTGGTACAGTATTTATCTTGTTGCCGGTCGAGTGCTGTCTCGTCTAACAATCATAAAAAAAATGTTGGGATTTTTTTGAGGTTTGCCAGTAATATTCCACTAGGAGCATTTTAATTAATATATTGACTTTGCTAGAAAATTTGAGCAAACATTTCTGATGATTGAAAGCTTGCTTTGCATTGTCTAATTTCCTAAACCCATACATACTCCCTGAAACGACTAATCGGTACACTACCTATATTCGCAAGTCAGCACCATATGGATAGAGAATCCCATAAGGCATAAGATATGAGACAAATATGCGATTATGGTGAACTGAATGCTGTTTACCAAAATCCATTGCGGAACGAAATGTCTCACTTTCAATCAATATCTATTTTGCTTCTTTTTCTTCGTACCGGAATTATTTTCAAAAACGGCACAGATCGATAAAACGTGTTTGATTTGAATGTCGATACTAAACAGTAACTGCGTCACAACTACTGGGCGTCAATAACACCCAAGTCATCATTACCGCATTGACATCTTAAGTGGTTATATAAGATATGGCTGTAGGATCGTGGAGAGCGTCCTGAACTAAAAAGCACTACCTCATCGTGCCAAGTAGTAGTCTTTTGTTTTCTTGAATAATTCTGATTGTCGATTGTGCCTTTCTCATGTTCGAAAAGATTGTACGATCGTCACAACCTTGCAGATGTTTCGGGAACTTGGATATGTGTTTTGCGTTTTTGACTACATCGCAGCTATACTGGTTTTTGCTGCTATTCCAGACTTACGGTAAAGAACAATCATAGCTCGGCATGGTTTCATGGAGTCCACGAATAATATTCATTACATATATTCTCTAAGTTCTATGTTAAACAATAAAAAATGCAAGAAGAGCTTTGATATTCGAGATAAACCCAAACTCGGCTGTAAATCTGTTTTTTAAAAGATTTAAGATACCCTTTGCTACCCCCTACCCTTCGGAAATTTCGATAGCCAAGTCTGATTAGGTGACTGTAGCTTCAAAGCTGTTAAGTCAATATACCGACTTACATTTAGTTTTTCTACTCTGTATATAACGAATAGAATAAATTTCTTCAAATGAACGTGAAATAAACTGGAAGTATAAGTAGATTAGCTAGACTTGAGTCGATCGTAGTGAACCTATTGCGCAGTGTATTAGTTTGCTCCAGCATACCCCAACCCGTGATACTGGTCTGTCGAGGTCGGCGGGCTGATGTTTTCGTTCTTGCAAACCTCTAAAACAACAAATTTCGCAACTGCCTGTCGTAGGACTCCTGTTGCAGTCTTCACCATAGCTTGGCGAACATCACCATCTTTGCCTCGGACGACCGATGGAATTCGTTCGCGGATTCACCCGTTTCGAACTACCTCGTCGATGATAACCACTAAGTCTCAATCTGATCGCAGTAGGCATAGCAGTTGGTAATGTTTATTTTTTCGCTCCTGTACGGCTTGTGCCGTATATTTCGAATAATCACTTGCTATTAGGCTGGGTCGGTATGGCCTTGGAACTAGGATTCATTTGATAAGTACCGTTTTTTATTCACTCCTCCCCATTAACTGTAACACCTAATATCAGTCAGTAATTGTCTTCTTTTCCGTCTGCGCGGGTGCCGTTCCTGTGCGATAACGAGCTTCGTTTCGGATGACCAAATGGAGGACGAATCGATTTCCATGAATCAGACTAGCCCTGCTGGAAAACCACGGATTAAACAGTACCTAGAGCTATCAACTGTTCTGTTTGTGGTCTTATTTCGACCTAAAACTAATGCTTTAAGTTTATTACAAATTTCCAAGACCTGATAGGCAGGGGTGCCAACCTTCCAGATTTTTCTGGATTCCTCCAGATTTTTAAGCGTCGTCCAGACATACAGATTTATGTTTGTCTGATCCAGATTTCATAAAATTTGTCCAGATTTATCCAGACAATTTGAAAAGTAACAAACAAGGAATGAATCGTTGATTTTAAACGACCTTCACAATTACGATTTTTAAAACTAAACTTTTAAAAACAGCTGCTCACATAACATACCAAAGTTGGTGATCAGCGGTTTTTAAAAGGTGAATAAATTTTGTTGGGTTTTCATCAGCTGGAAGCTTCAGCAATCCAAGATGTTGTAAGCTCTCAAAATTAATTTTCATATTATAATCGATAACATACAAATATGTTTCATTAGTAGATTGCAACACGTGTATGTGATAGATGAGCAATGAAGTTTTTTTTT
The DNA here is from genome assembly GCF_030247195.1 of Topomyia yanbarensis. Classification (NCBI taxonomy): domain Eukaryota; kingdom Metazoa; phylum Arthropoda; class Insecta; order Diptera; family Culicidae; genus Topomyia; species Topomyia yanbarensis. Next base: position 436,659,074 of record NC_080671.1, read on the forward strand.
TTTAAATAGGCCGTCAAGACAATTCCAGACTTTTTCGAAAATAAATACAGATTTCATGGAAAAACACTTGGCATCCCTGCTGATAGGACGCTTCTCGATTGTAACCGAAATTTCAAATGTCGGCTCGGACAAGGTCAGGGTCGTGTTTGGAGAGTTCTAGGAATAATTACTTTATATATTTACCAACTCACAAAGTAGAAGAGGTAGTTGGGGTTGTCCAAGACGAGAGTTTGACAGGTGAACATTTGCTGGAGTATGCGGTTGGCTATTTTAGGTACCCCTTACTCTAGCCTGTGAAAATACTGGATTGCAAGCATTTGAATTCAGTATTAATCGCGAGGAACGGTGCGAAATCATTCCCCGATAAAATTCTTATCGAATTACCTTCGCTGGGTCTGCTTTACCGAGCTACGTCCTCTTGCACAAGATTCGTCTGCCTGTTCGATTGTTTATACCCCGGCACAGTAGCACGACTTAGAACCAAAGGTGGACTAAAGTCCAATCTTTGCCGTATCGGTTCAAATAGGACGTTTTTATGTAATTTCGGTATGCTGAATTCGTTTTTGATATTAAAACATTTCAAAAATAAGCGTTTACTGTTCAGTAGGGTGCTTCAAATGTTTTTATTGAAATTGTTCTTAAAATTTGTGTTAATTAATTTTCGTGCGCTAAATCGTTTTTGATATTACAACATGTAAAAAAATTCATTATGCGTTTGGGTGGCTCAAAAAAATGTTTTTTTGTTATGAAGGTTCAAATTTTTTTTTAAATAAGTTTTTGTGCGCTGAATTTCTATTTTAAATATATAAAAATAGAAATTAACTTTACTACTTATTAGAGTAGCTCAAAAGTAAGTATTTTGTCTTTTATAATGATTTTTCAATAGTAATTTTGGAATCTATTTTCCATATTGAAACGAATTACTTATGGGGCTTCAGAAATGTTTTTACGGATCAAATAAGATGTGCTCGATTAATTTTGGAACATTTAATTCATTAGTGAATTACTTGATATGAAAGCTACATTTTCTATCATTTTCATTCTAAACATTTTGAGCGCTTTGGTAGAATGTTTAATTATATTCACTAAACAACAAGATGTTTAAAGATTTTTTTTCAGGTGTGTTTAGAGTTACTTAGATTGCTTATTTCATATCTTGAATGAAAATAAATCCAAAACCTTTTTTTCTTGTATATGGTTCATTTAAAAATGGTCTTAGATTAAGTAATCTATATCAGTGATGTGCATATTCGGATCAAAATAGTCACACCAAACGACTAGAACTCAACTGTGTTTATTCTCTTTGACAGTTATTGCGCAAGTTACCAAGATATAGTTCCAGAAATATTTTATAATCTATTTGAGATGGTTGAATATATTTACTAATTTTCAAACATTCTTAATACCTCTACCATAAAAAAGCATACTTCCCACTCGACTCCTTACTCTTGATCACTAGTAAAACCCTTGTAGATCATACTCTCAATGCTATTTGAAAGTTGTGTATGTATTCGTGTCATTATTCTAGCTATAAAGTGATTATTCAAATTCCATAATAACCATGCGTCTCCATTCACAGTTTTTTTAAAATTTTGACTGCGTATTGCAAGTTTTCGCAAAACTAGCATTTACTCATTTTAAAGAAAAAATTAGAAGCTTTCCAATGAGTATAGTGTGATCGCGGGCATTCACGGGCGTCGTTGTTGTTATCGCATTAGAAGTTCGAATTTAAAAAAAAATTCACGACAAACAGCTATCTAAACACTAACTAAACCAACTAGTGACTTATTTTTGGCGATTTTGCGATGTAATTTTATCACACGGATAATTTTGGCGAAGTAATGCAATGCATAAAATCAACCATTTCTTTAAAAAACGAAAATAACCGGATGTAGTTCCTATGGGCAAATTATGCAACAAAAAAGGGAATACTCTTAAAAAACTGTCAAAAAGTTATTTTACGTTCAAATCCCTTAAAAATTCGCAAAAATGTCTCTGATGGCTCAACTGATAGGAGAAAAATACTAGCGAGAATATCGCATAACATTCATATATGGACTTAAGTCCGGGCTCGTCCCACTGTGCACCGGTGCCTAGAGACATGCTAGAGATGGCTGAAGCTAACTTTGGAAGCACGCTGATCTTAAAATCTCCAATAATTCCGCTGTTCATTAGAAAACTCTAAGCTGATAGGGAGCCTACACCCAAAGAAAATCCGGTAAGAATTATTTGCATTAATGCAAGGATCGCTAGCTCAAATTGCAAGCGTTTTTGGTAATGTGCAAAAATTGCAAGAAGCATGCAATGCAAGAAACAGAAAAAAAACAAATTGTGCCAAAACCCAAGTTTTTTTACGCGGGGGATACGTACCGCGTGAAAAAAACCGCGTTGATTGAAGAATCCGCGTTAATTCGAAAATCCGCGTAAAGAAACTCTCAGCAAAAGACTTAGAATATTTTTGGAAGTTTTTATTTTGCGCGGATTTCGCAATTAACACGGTTTTTGCAAAAAATATTCTAAGTCCTTTTGAGTGCACAAGATTTTCGGAAAGATGGAAGAGACGGGTCTGGAAGACTCCTTTTGGCCCACACCCCAACAATGTGGGTATTTTCGGAATGGTCTTGACGAGTAGGTGCCAGAAATAAATAAATCTGCACCTTCTACGTAAGTTTTTCCATGAAATTTTTTTGACGCCTTTTCAAATCCCAGATGGCGACTTTCGGCTTCGCGAGATTCTCTACAACTCAATCAATAAGAGTATTTTCTGAATGGTTTTGTCGAGTAGAAGACGAACGTCGATGTTTGGCGTCATTTTAATATTCTAGATGGCGACTTCCGGTTTACTGAAATTCCCGCATGAAAAATCTGGGCAATCATCCAAAACACCCTCAAATATAAGATCTAATCATAAACCAGCAAAATGCAAAATATTTTTATTTGTGCATCCAGAAGAGTGCAGTGAGAATGGAAGAGAGAGAGAAGAAAGAGACGTATGTGGTGTGAGTTGGGGGTTTGAATTTATTCAAATGAAACATTGCTTAAATTTAAGTAAATTCAACTGTTTAATTGAAACTATTTGTACTATAACTTCAACTTCCAAAAATACCCATATTGATTAGGTTATAGCGAATTTCGCTATATCGGATATCGCCATCTTGGATTTCAAAATGGCGTCAAAAATCAATTTTTGGCACCTACTCGTTAAGGTTCAAAGAACTTTCGGTGAGCGTCTACACGAATTGAACGCTTGATAGTATGCGTTGGAAAAATGCGTTCAACTTTGTCACCGGTTTATCCATATAAAGCATTCATTAAACTCTAAAAGAAGGAAATCGGTCGATTTATTAGATTATCACGATTCAAATCATGCAAAATAGTAGGTGGAAAAATAATTTACCGGGCGGAATGGTGCTTTTGAAAAAGTGGCGGTGATTTTTCGTCACACCACCACACTGTCCCGGGGCACGCAACACAACTGCGTAGTGAAAAAACCACAGTCACTTTTTCAAAAGCACCATTCAGCCAAACCGATGGGTTTTTCACCAGCTATTTTGCATGATTTGAATCGTGATGATTCAATAAATCGACTGATATTCTTCTTTTATAGAGTTTTGAAAAGGTTTAAATGAATAATCCGGTGGCAAAGCTGAACACAGTTTTTCTTACGCACACTACCAAGCGTTCAATTCTAACACATGCTCAAAATAGGTACCTTGAGCCTTAAGATCATTCCGATAACACTCATATTGACTGGGTTATTGTGAATGTGGCTAACCCGGAAGTCGCCATCTTGGAATTCAAAATGGCGTCAAACATCGACCTTTGTCTCCTACTCTTCAAGACCATTCCGAGAATATCCATATTGATTGGGTTATAGCGAATTTTGCTAAACCGGAAGTCGCCATCTTCAATTCCAAAATGGCGTCAATTTCTGTCACCTACTCTTCAAGTCCATTCCGAAAATACCCATATTGTTGGGATGCGGGCCTCAAGGAGTCTTCCAGACATGTCTCTTCCATTTTTCCGAAAATCTTCTAAGTCTTGTGCATTTAAAAGGACTTAGAATATTTTTTTTGCAAAAACCGTGTTAATTGCGAAATCCGCGCAAAATAAAAACTGCCGAAATTCTTCTAAGAAAAAGTCTAAGTCTTTTGTATTGAAAAGGAGTTTTTGCAAAAACCGCGTTAATAGGAAAATCCGCGTAAACCTCGTAAAACCTTGTAAAAACCGCGCAAAAAAAACCGCGTAAAAAACCTGAGTGTATTTTAGGGCATCGCAAAAAAAAGTTTTTTCTTTAATTCTCGCAGCCCCCCCCCCCCCTCTCATATTGTGACAAATGTCAAAGTAAGCTCAGATGACAAATTTCACATCATTTGGACAATTCTAGACCCCCGCCCACCTCGGTTGAAATTTTTGAAATTGATACTATGGGAATAAATGGAGGAAAAATATATTCAGTGCTATAACCTTTGAAGTAGCACTCAGAAAATTACAATTCATACCTCTTTTTAAAGGAAATAACCTTAGAATTTGAATGGCGATTTTTATGTTTATCGAAAAATACGGGAAGGTGGGGTACTGGATCATTTTGTCTCTAAAATCCCCTATTTTAAATATTTTTTCTGCTCCGAGATGCAATTCATACATATTTTGCATTTTTTCTAATGTGAAAAAATCTCAGGGATCGAGCAGAGCCTTTTTGACCTTTGTCCGAATACGAGAAGCTGGGGTTATAGAGCCTTTTGTCATTCATATTAAATTTGATCATTTTCTCGTTCATATATCTCTAGCATTCTTCTACCAATTTTCATAAAATGTATCTTGCTGAACGTAAAAAATTCTTAGGAATAAATCAGAAATAGATTCGCTACCGGTAAAATTCAGAAACATAAAAAAATTTGACGTTAACTCCACAAATCACATTTTTTTCATTTTTTGTTCTAATACCTCAACTTCCCCCATTTTCCCAGGAATGAAACTATTTTCATGTGATTCCTAAGAATATTTCACACTAAAATTGGTAAATTAAATAATAATTTATTGTTAAATGGAGTTGATATGAGCGATATAATGATAAAATTGTGAAATCGAGACTAAATGTCAGAAAATTTGATGTTTATGAACTTTACCGGTAACGAATCTATTTTTATTTTGTTCCTAAGATTTTTCCACGTTCAACAAGGTACAGTTCATTAAAATTGAGTGAAGAATAATAGAGATATATGCAATAGAAAATGATAAAATTTAATATGAATGACAAAAGGCCCTATAACCCCAACTTCCCGTATTCGGACAAAGATCAAAAAGATACCGTTGAATTTCTGAGATTTTCTCACAATAGAAAAACCGCAAAATATGTATGAGTTGCATCACGGAGCAGAAAAATTATTGAAAATAGTGGAAGTTGGGGACAAAATGGCCGAGTACCCCACTTTCCCGTATTTTTCGAGAAACAAAAATATCTCCATTCAAATAATAAGGTTATTCCCTTTAAAAAAAAGGTATGAATTGTAATTTTCTGAGTTCTGTTTCAAACGTTATAGCATTTAATATATTTTTCCTCCGTTTTTTCCCATAGCATCAATTTTAAAAATTTCAAGCGAAGTGGGCGGGGGTCTAAAATTGTCCAAATGATGTGAAATTTGGTATCTGAGCTTACTTTGACATTTGTCACAATGTGAGAGGGGGGGGGCCTTTGAGAATTCAAAAAAACTTTTTTTTTGCAATGCCCTAGTGTATATATTAGCAGTATTTAGGGTTGTGGTACCGGTAACACCGGTACCGAAAATCCCGTAGAACACCGACCCATTTTTGGTATTGTAATACCGGTACTGAACAAAAGCCAGTACCGGTATTTTCGGTACCATGCAGTATTTATGAAAATTATATGGACTCTCTAGGGGGACCTGTTTCAAAATATCAGTCTGCAAGATGACTTTTAATTATATTTATTACCTTCTAGATAGATCGTTGAGCAAACCTTTGTGGGGGAATGAGGTGAAGCCATCATCATAATAATTCTAGAAGCTTTATAGATAAAGGTTTAAGAGCAAATCAAATACAGTCATGACTTTGACCTTAGTCTTATTACGCGCCGCTCAGTGAATAATGGAAACCAAACAGAATGTCGCTAATAAAAGAAATCATAGCAAATTTTTACGTCTCTTACGCTAGATGGGAATATTTTGAAATGCAGTACAAGATCATTAAAATTTAATTTCGACAAAAATATGGTCAAAGTCATGTCTGTATTTGGTTCGCTCTTAAACCTTTATCTGTAAAAGAACGAACAGCGATTTAGTAGCTAACAATTTTAAACTTGGCGAACTGCATTTGAAGCAGCAATTATTAGCGATCGGAAAATTCTGCAAGACTCCATAGTTTACAGGAAAGCAAGGAGCCTTCGGATGCATTAGAGAATAACAGGCAAACGGCATAAAGGTCAAAACCAATTTACAGAAAAGCAAGAGAGAAAATTCCGAGCAACCAGCTCGGATTTACTGCCATTCTCGCTTTGATTTACTAATGTTAATAGGGTTTCTTACATTTACCATCTGTTGAAGTCAATGGAAGTCAGGAACAGTGCTTAGCAGTTATTTATTTCAAAGGGGCCTAGATTTCGAAATAAAAAATCGCATACGACAAATATCTTCTGCTGAAATGAGTCATCATTCCGAAGCAACTAAAAACTATAAACATGTTTTTGGTCAGCACAAATCAATCACGTCAATCACAGACGCAACCCAGATTCGAACTCATGCTCCTGCGCATCATAGCACTGACTATTACTTGACAATATTGTTCTGTTCTTGCACATGAGAACAGAGCGCTTAAACTCGTACAATAAGCACATCCGCAATTCGATGCTGTCTCGTATGTGATGAATAAGCCGCAATACTGCGTTTTATTATGTTGGTGAGAATGAATGAAAAGCAGACGGTAAATAAAAACTCGGCCTGCGTTGCTATAACACCCAGCATAGGCACGTCAATGTGGTGGTAATCCTTTGACAGTGTGTTGAAGAAACGTATGTACGGATAGCAAGAGATGAAGTGATTTTATATGCTTGCAAAAATTGCAAGCGTCTTTAACTGCAAAAATTGCAAGCGATGCTAACATTATTTGCAAGTGAATGTCGCTTGCAATTATTGCAACAGATTTTTGTTTTGGGTGTATATCCAATGAGGGACAGTTTTTTACTAATTTTCCTTGCAAAACACGCATATGTTTCGCGAAGAAACACGAATTCTTGGGAGCCCAAATCGGAAATCAAATATTACGGACACATTTCGGATGGTCGAAGTACGATAAATCTGTTTTTTTAATCCACTAGGCTCACTCCCAACTCCTAGCAAACAAATATCTGAGCAAATGCAAATAACTCATGTGATGAATCGATCTCATTGTTAGGTAAATTAAATCGGTTTTTTGCCTTGCTGATTATGTTTATGTAACACAGAAAATAATCCTGATTTTTTCAAACATTTCAAGTCTCTGCTATGAACACATTCTGATATGTTTAGAATTGAAATGTTGGCGTTGGTAGTATTATTAAATTTCTGCGATTAATTTAACTTTTCTAATTTAAAATCGTAATAACATTGTAATGAAAAATCCTAGCAAGTTACAGTTTTCAGCAAAGCATCCGGGACTACTCTTTTATTGCATTTTTTATTTGAGTGAAATTGTTATCTGTATGAGCAGAGATGCAAAAATGTATATTTTCCATATTAATTTCCATATAAACTTTAATTGCAATGCGCAAATCCGAAGAGTAACAAATCAGTCCAATTATTTTCACAGTTATTTGGAACCGCAAAAAAAACTGAAAAGCTGCTCTGCTCGTTAATTAGGATCATTTATAATTTCTTCCATGCAAACCCCGAGCCAGTCTAATAACCCTATAGTAAGTACTTTCAGTCAAGGTGGGCTGGATGTGGCGTAGGTAACATCAAGTTTAAGCTTGAGTGACCTCAAACTGATGTAACATGTCAGAGATCCAGTGGTTTGATTGTAAATGCTGTGATAGTAAATTTGTATCATCATAAAGATGATTGGAGAAACTAAACCATACTCAATCGTTGATTTTGTATCGTTGATTAAAAAGCTGGGTACGGGCAGCTAAAACTAGCACAACACACTTATTACTGGTACGTAGCTGAACATTTATTACATAGCGCGGCTTTCGAAGATGTACTTCAATTACTCGATTTCATGGACGGAATAATATCGCTTTGTCAATGCTACAACTTACAATTCGATTCGAACAAGCACTGCACCTTGATTTGTCATTGACAGGCTCCCTTGAGCATAGTAATTATTTTTGTTTTTTTTTTCACTACTTCTAGAACTTATTGGACCTCCATTCGTTGGTTTCACGCGTGCCGGTTGTATGTCAAGTCCGACAAGCCACTTTTCTTTACTATTTGATCAATGAAAACAATCGTCATAGGAAAACTTCCCAGATATTTATTTTAAATTGTATCCGCAATTTACAGGTTCTGGGCACTGGGAATCGACCAAGTCAAGTCGAGACTACCTTTTGGTCAGTACGCCACAATGCCATAGCTAAGACGGTACCGGCTGTAGTCTGCTACGTCCAATGCGAGCTAGGTCGAAATTAGTAACAAATACCACAGTCGCAATGTTACAGCATCAGACGATCGTTGGCTGTACATTGAAGCCAGCAGTGCGTGGCAATGTGTGTCCCAAAAATTACCCATAGAAAGAAGAAAAAAGTAAAACTATTATCCAATATCTATTAACCCACCATTCGGTGGCTGCATCTCACTTCGGTTGTCCGAAATATTAACCGTGAGGCTATGTTTTGAGGGAAAACGTGCACAGCTATCACATGTGTTTATTTATGTAAAGTCCTTAACTTGTTAAACGGGTTTGAAATCATTTGGAGTTCGATTTAGATGTTTTTAATGCAAGCTAACTGATCAGTGTGTTTTGTGAGGCACCGAGGGTGTGGCGTGGGTTTTCTAAGGCAATCGGTATATGTTGGAGTCACCCAGGAAGAGTTGTCAGTGTAAGTAGGATCGTAATGCTAACCCGGCCATGATCCTGTACGCTGAAAATCGGTCTGTTGAAACAGAAAGTGAAGATTCCGCAAAGTAATTGTAGTGCTAAGGCATTGCATTGACCGGTTAGCGTTATAAGTCAATAATATAGTCAATAGAGTTTTTATATCTTTTTTTTTTTGTTCATTGATTAATTCTAGCGCAGGTTTGAATAGTATTTGTCTACGATGTCGTACACGTGACATTAAATTGAGGGAACGCTGCTCCCTTTGAAGAGAGCCAAGCAAAAAGAGTAAATATTAAACTCGAATATTACGCAACCAATTTATATAGATTTACCGCTTTTGAAGTCAAAATATGGAAATAGATATAGATAAAAATAAGCTAGCTCTCCTCTTTCTTTAAAATTGTCCTACTGGAGCTGTAGAGCTAGATTTTCGGAAGGGCTCTTCGTCAGAAGCACTCACTACAATTGCAGAAGAGACGGGAAATGTCACCCACTAAAACACCGCTCAAGGCCAATTGCAGTGGGCCGTGATTTTGAATGTGATATTCATTGTACAGTTCCGATATGTGTGGGCGTAGGGACTTCGCGTTCGCGTGTATCATTGCGAAGGGCTCGTGTGTTTGTACGTTAACGTGTTCGATTGCGTGTTCGTTTGTATGCCGCGTGTGCTAACGAGTAGGTAACTTCGCGTGCATAAATTCTATTTTATGGCCGTGTGCCTTTCGCATATTCGCGTGTTCTTGGATGATTGCGCGCGGACCGTGAATCTGATACTTAATTTTCAGTGTACGGTTCAGATACTAGAAGAAAGTGAGTTCTTCCATATCACTAGAGTTCCCGGCCATGGCGCTATGGAACGTGTTGCGTAGTGGATATGGGTTTTATTTTTTTATTGGTCCAACTGAATGTATGCACCTACGTTGCTAGGACAGGGGGGGGGGGGGGTAAAGAGTTAGCTTGCGCAGTTAGGTTAGGAGTGCGTGTATGATCGCGAAGGGCTTAAGCATTCGTATGTTAACGTGTTTGTCTCGTGTATGTGACTTTGCGTATACAAATTCGGTTTTATAATCAGGTGGGCATTCACATATTCGCGTGTGCATGGTCACGCGGACCTTCATTCTTAAATTTAGTTTTCGGTGTAAAATTCACATTCTGACAGAAAGTGATTTACCTCATATCACAAGAGTTCCCGGTCATGTTGCCATGGAACGTGTTGTCCAGTGGATATGAGAGCTTTCTTTTTTTAATTGGTCCAATTGAAGGCATGGACCTAGCCTGCTACCAAGGATAGAATCTTCTGAAAGTGATCGATTCATGATCGTGCGAGCGTGGGAGTTCTTAGGTTCACGCTTGAGACTACGTTTGAAATATTTTAAGCACTAAGACGTTTACCTTATCACCGGGATGTTATCATGTTATCATTCGATTTTTAAACCGTGTATCCATTCATATATTCGCGTGTCTTTTAAGATGATTGCGGGGGCTCTGAATCTGATACTTAATTTTCAGTGTACGGTTCAGATGCTAGAAGAGAGTGAGTTCTCCCATATTACTAGAGTTCATGTCGTCCTGGAACGTGTTGTCTAGTGAATACGAGCATCATTTTTATTGGTCCATCTGAAGCATAAGTGGGATGCTAGGACCAAGGGTAGAGACTTCCCGACGCGACCGATTCATGATCGCGCGAACGGTGGGTTAATGCTCGAAACCGCGGTTGTAAGTTTATACGTGCTAAAACGTTCACTTAATTACCGGTGTGTTTTAATGTTGGCAAGATCGCGGGCGTAAGTATGTCTGGATGATTGCAATTGTATGTTCGCGTTTGTGACCAGGTTTGTGTTATCGCGAAGGCCACGTTTGTATGTTTGGAATGAGAGAAATTGTTAGTGTATATGACAGAATATGCAATTAATTTTGTTAGTGAGTGTTAGAATGGATTGATCGATATTATTTTTGGTACACATGCGTAGTGTAAAAGCAAACTACTAGAAGTACATCAGATCAATGAAGTAGAAGTAAAGCACACATGTAATATGTAATCAAACTACTTGAACTCGTCTTAATGCCAGCAAATGATGGTTATTTACCATTAACGACAATTGCACACTGTTAGATTTTTTATGCTATGCTGACCGTGACCGGGAATCGGATGGTTCACGTGCGTCAGTAAATTAATCTGGCGATCTTCCCGAGCGAATCGAATCGAATGTACGAATCGAAAGGCCTAGCACCCAGACAGAACGCTATTAACTGTTATTTGTCCGACGCGGTACCCTGATACCTTTTCAGATTTCAATTAATAAAATTTCACTGTTTTATCCATAGCTGCAAATTGAAACTTTGTGACATCTTAGAACCTCACGAAGCCAAGCTTTTGGGTTAATAATATTATTGATTTAGTAAAGGGGAAGTGAGGAGGGGCTGCTGATATTGATTCTCGAGAGCGTGTTCTCTCACTTTCGGTAGGAGCTAGTAAACAGCCCTACTTTGCTTAACTGCTGGCAGAGAGAAAATGAGCTAATATCGAGAGCAGAAAGAAGTCTTATAGAAAGTTATTTTATAAAATAAAAAAGATTTAAGAATAGTTCGCAAATATTTTAAAGCTCGATATACTCCCTACGCGTAGTATTCATGCCTTTAAAGAAGTTATTTTAAGTGATACTCTCAACAAATTCGCTAAAGACACGAACTCTGTTACTATTTAAAAAAATAATTCTCCATAATTTTAAAACATCAAAGATGATGGTTCCGGAATTATACCATTTGGACAGTAAGTTCGGTTTTCACCATATTCCCACCAAACCGAATTTCTGGCTACGTCAGCATCGCAAGTTAGTAGAAACAAAGTCGTTCTACACTCGTCCACAAGAAATTTCTTCGAATACTGCCTATCTATTATAATACACTAAAGACCCGATTTGATCATCCCCCGATTTTGTGAGTTTTTGACCCGATTTTGTCAGCCTCATCTGAAAATATGTTTTATGGGCTCTAGCAGAAGAACAAGGCTGAATTCGAGTAAATCTTTCTTGAGCATATTTTCCTTGAACATGCAAAAATATTTTTTTTAAATTTTGCGCTAGAAGACCCCTTTAAGAGAAATTTATATTAAATAATCAGAAATAGTTATTAGACTATATCAAGGGAAGAGAAGAATATTTTAACAGCTTCCGTGTATTTTAATGAAATAAAAAAATATGTCCCGATTTAGTCAATCCCATTCTGTCAGCCTAAAATATACCATGGGGCAGATAAAAACGGATCTTCACTGTATTTATTGTTGACTGGGTCCCGCATTAATAGGTACATTCCATTTTTTGATGATATTTTTTCAATTGCATCGAACTACCAAATTTTTGGATGTTTTCAAGGGGTTTTTTTTATCAACTTCTTCCAACATTTGGTGAACCGATTCCCATTCGCGCGATAATTTATATTAAAGGGATATCCTAAATTAATTGGTATACTTGCATACCGCAGGCCGAAACAATGCACATACAGAGAACACACGAGGTACAAAATAGACGCCACACCGTGATCGCAAAAGTATGTAGAAGATAGACAATGGTAAAGGGAAAGGAAATGAAATGAGATAAGGCATAGACAATGAATGAACAGAGGTTGACTCCGCGAACAACCGGGATAAATACAGTGATGAGAAAACCAGAGGCGACGGACATTTTGTTTAGATGTACGTATATTCTGTCTTTCAGTTTGGGTCTTTTGGTTGAGTACATCGGACACGTTTTGAGTCAGCTAGCTCGCTTCCCATCTCTTTTTTGGGGGTTAATAGAACCTTCCCTTGAAAGGTCTCAGGCCGGGCAAACTTTCACCTGGTGGGTGGTCTCTCAATTAGAGAGTGGCGCTTAAATCACCCACTTGACTGCGGGGAGCAGTTCGGCTGGCTAGTTACAAGTGACGGAAGGTTATCGAAAAGTTTCGTGGAAAAGAAAATTCTAGTAATGCTAATAATTTCTTCTAACGGGTTTCGAAAGTTTTTTATTGTTTCTTTGGCATTAGAATTAGAAATATTAATTCAAATCAAAGATACTACTGGGAAGTCACTTTTAAAAAAAAGTCGATATCTAAGTGAAGTTTGAACCATGCACCATCGCAAAAAATGAAAGAACATGGAATCACAGAGAACAGACGTCCATCTTCAGCATTCAACTTGTGTAAAATCTCTAACGGTTTCGAAGATAGTAGGGATATCCAAACCAGGTGCGCTACTGTCGTCATGTTTTTTGTGGCTGAATTCGACAGAATTGACAGCGGTTATTCCTCTACCCAGTCAAACTAGTCAGGAACTGGTTTGGACTTCCAGTATGAATTCCAGCTTAAATGCATCAACCGACAGAGTCGAAATCGGTTGTTTTCTTTGAGTAAGATTCCACACTGAATTCATTCAGGATTTCGAACCGGTTCCCGAATGGATTTGACGGATATTTGGGATAGGTTGGTTTGGCGGCGCTAGTGTTCATCGTATATTAATTCAAATGTTTACACACGTTTTTAAAATATTTTTGTTTGATCACGGATGTCTGTTCTCTGTGTTGGAATATTCATCTTTTTTTTGTGCAAGAAAAGGCAAGTCCAACAAATGCTTTAAACTGATTTACTTTGAAATCGGCTGCAAAACAGGACGCTGCGTAGCACAAATACATAGAGAAAAAACACTTGTTATGTGGTATTTTTAGTCGTAATTACACAAGCATGTAGAACATAAGTTGATGCAACATTTGCCAATAGAAAAAGTGTTGTCATAGCAATAGAAACATTTGACAGTAGTTACTAAATTTTCATCATGTAAAGCTTAGCGGGTAACTTAAGCTTTTGCATGGGGATGCCGCGCATGGATATGTCCCGGATGATTTTTCAAAAGGCCGTATTGACATTTTGCTTGAACAGAGAAAACTGAGATTGAAGTTCTCCGAGTATACTTTTAAATCCTATTTAACAACTAAAATGGTTCAGATAGTAATTAAAACGGATATAGTTTTGTTTTTCCATGTTCTTTAGTGGTGTCATTTTGTTGGAAAGAAATTTTAACGTTTATTATGAGTTTTAAGATAAACTTGACAATACGACCTTTGGCTGTCAATGCGACATTTTGATAGCTATACGATACGTCGTTTTTCCTGTATACATTTTACATACGTCGTAGCACTTTGGACTGATTTCTGTTCAACAAAGTACATACGACTATTAACAAAGACAATTTAATCTGCTTTTAAAATAAAATATCGTTTCAATCTAAAATAACTCTTGCAACCATTATTCATTGTTCATCTACTCCCCGAGAGAGAGCGCGACATGTTCAATTGAGTTTACAGAAAAAGAGGGGTAATCGATATATGAGTGTAGTAGTCTCGAAAGACGAAACGTCAATTATCCTCTTCCTCTCCGTTTCTTCCCATACGCGCGATGTAAACAATAAGGCAAACGACGTAAGGAACGTTTGTTAATGTTTATTTATTTTTGTCCATACGACCTAGGACAATTTAATGTTTTCTCCGATTTCGTGAATTTTCCAGAAGTGTTGTTTACTCCCGAATAACATTGAGTGCACTGCCTGCGGCGGGGAGAAGGCAAATTTTTGTCGTGAATGGTAAGATATTACATTACATGTGAAGTGATCTAGTAAGCGCATTTGTGTTATTGCTATCAAGTGGCTCACAGTTGGATGTTACCGGTGAGAACTTACTTAATTTGAATTTCTCGGTTAATGACCGAACGTATCTAGTGTACGCTGATCCATATTGGAACGCGAGTTGTATGTAACGAGTATGTAGGTAGTTAATATCTAAACAGACTGCGACTTGCTGTGGTCAGTGAGAACAAACCAGAGGTTCTTGTAATAACTGGTGACTTCTATTAAATTTTAAGTTCGGAGTTCGCTTGTTTGTTTATGCCAATGGCTATTGGATATTAGGTACAATGCCAAACTTGTAAAAAGTTCCATCATTTTTGTTGACGTTGTTCCCCTTAAGCCAGTCAGTCGCGTCGACATGGTTCATGCGATGAAAAGGTTTCTCCGGTGGCGGCGGTTTGACTCCAAAGCCGGCACATTCGTTTCCAAACATAGTTGTGAGCATTTGCTTCCTCTCTAACAAAAGGTATCTGTTGGCTGACTTGAATTTCATAGTGCAATACTGTACGTAGGTCGTTGATGACGGCACATTCGTTTCCAAACATAGCAATATCATCATCATCATTGAATGAGAAATCTATAGTCGTTCTGTCCGTATTAGAAGCATTGGATAGGGAAAGTTCATTGCAATTGATTTTTTCATGCTGGTGGACTGGCAATGATCTTCCCGACAACTACCGTCACCGAATATGCTGTTTTTTCGCCAGGCGTGGGACGATAAACTTCCACAATACATCATGCAACATCTCCAGCGAGGGCTGATGGAACGTACAAGAACTTTCCTGATTCCGCAACACTCATCCAGCAGAAAAAAGAGCCTACTGATATACGGAGTTCCGCTGTGGAACAGGCTACTTGGCTAAATCAAGCCAACACTGTCCTCCTTCAAACTAGCACTTAAATCAAACTAGCACAAAACTAAGACAGTATGTACTATTGTTGTTAAATTAATCTTCCTATGTATAACTTCTATTTAAAATAATTCCTTGACCTGATTTATAGTACTAAACTGACAGGCTATCGTACGATTAATAATAAACAATAAACAAACAATAAACAATGCAATAGCAATTGCAATTCATTTTTAAAGATCGCATATGAAGCTAAAAAATAATTTTGAAAGCGTCGGATTTCGGTCCTTTTACTATAAGCGTATGTGACGTTGCAATAATAATTTATTAAATGTCACTTACGACTTTTTGCTACGCGCGTATCTCTACATTCTTGCGATTCTAAAAAAAAATGTATATACGACCGTGGGAAATCAAAAGGACGTATATGTTATTTAGAAATATGTGGTGGATAAAACGTGTACGTCATTTTATAATTTATTTTAAAATTTGGCTAAAAGTTCTATTTTGAGAATCCTGTTCGTGTGTTACGATAGTAATGTTAAATAGGAGTGATATGGTGTGAATAACTCAGTTTGTTTACTTTTGTCGCTTAGGACCTTTTGAAAACCCACCCTAGATGTGTTGTTTACTATAGGCAGAGGGTATGACAGGGTACGGCAGTCAATGGGGGACTGTGATAAACAGTGCATGCAATCTCGACAAACATATGATTACGGCGTAAAAGCCAACTGTCAAAATTCTCTTTGAATGGAAGTAACGGTTTGTCCGGAATTTACATTAAAAGTGAAATTTGACAGTTGGCTTATACGCCGTAATCATATGTTTGTCGAGAAATATAGTTTTTGTTATTACCTTCCTTGACGATGCCGCTTACAGTTGCTTTAAAAAACTGTTGGATGCTTCTTTTGAGGTTGTTATTATTGTTTGAACAGTTACGACAAATTTAGTCACCGTTTGTGGTTCAAACATAGGGTGATGAGCCTATTTGCACCATGCTTCTATTATCACTCTACCCATTTGAAGCCGTTGGTTAGAGCAGTGTCTGCCATCTTTGTTCAACGCATTGAGTCAAATGGTAGCGCAACAATAGGGGCACTCGATTCAAGTTTTCATTGTGCTCAAACACGAGAATTTTACTGTTTTCAACGCATTTGTGTTATATTGGTTCTTAACAACGAAGCAAAGCGGTTCATGTCAATTTTTATGCATTCCATTGATTGTAAGGCAAGAAATTACCGAATTAGTGAGGCACCTTGCTTAGTATGGTGAAAATAGGCTCATCACCCTAGGTATTGAAAACTGTTTTGGGTTGGTTTGCCGTAGGTAAGTTGGCAGTCGGTTGAGATGCATTCGACGGCGCCGATGATTGGCTGGTAAGCGTGACCGCCACTCACCCCAGTTGGTCTGGGTTCAATCCCAGTCGTCGTGGAGATTTTTCTGAGGTGAGAAAGGGAAGTAAAGCCATTGGTCGCGCCCGTCCATAAGTTGAAGGATCGATATCCATTTCAGATAGTAGGATTGTCACCTCTCTAGCGTCGGTGTTTCGCCTCGTAGAGGAAATCAGCCGACGGAAAATAACCAGAACTAGAAGAAGAAGAAGAGACGCATTCTCCTCTGCATCTTCTGCGCAAAGTTGTCCGCAATGTGCTGTCTGATTACAATACTTGCACGTAGGAGTTTGACCCTCATGGGTGCATAGCGTAGTTTGTTTAACTGCAGTTCCGTGAGTTTTGAGTTTTATTGTCAAGTAGGAGGGTACGGGGCTTTCGACCCGCATCATCACTACAAAAACGCCGTTAGGAGTACCTGGCAAGAAGTCTCTCCAAGTATCAGGTGTAACGGATTATACTTCTCCGTATTGTGACATGCATTTTGCAGGATGGGTACGAGGTGATAGGTCATGTGGCCTTACATTTATATAATCATTTTCAATATACAAGGGAATCTTAATTCCAACGTTGTCACTTTCAACCACGTGTTTCATGTTGTTCCGCAAAACGAAACACTCGGCTTGGGCTAACGTGTTGAATGATATTAACACTGCATAGAAAAGATAATGATACTATAGGTACGCGACTTCCGAAAGCATTAGTTGCATTTTTACCTTCAGAAAGTATTCCACTTCACAAAAACTCGGTCGCATTGAACAAAAACTACCGCGGCGTTGGGTCAGAGTGAAGTCAGAGTTCGTCAACTTTACTAATGATGACAGGAATAATCCGATGTTTCCTTTGTTCTCGAGACTATGTACACTAGATCGATAAGCCTGTTGTTCACTTGGCTCGATTGTAGGTCTGACTCCGGCAGAAGTTGAATGAAGATTGACGATGTTATCCAAGACTGTAAAGGACTCGAACGCATTGGTTCACTGGTACAAACGGTGCAGAGATTTTTTTTTATTTCGATTATAGAGGTTTTAACCTTAAGGTCATTCGCCTCTTCGGGTTAGAAAAATCTCTTATGAAAAATTTCTAACCCTATGTGCGGGGTCGGAAATCGAACCCGGGTGCGCTGCGTACAAAGCAATCGATTTACCAACTACGCTACACCCACCCCCGGTGCAGAGAAGTGATATGCAGTACAAGCAAGACTCGAAGTTCATCGTGACCGATAACATCAAGTAGTTGTCCCACATGGACAAGCATCCCAGATAGGGTTTCCAATTTTCCTGGGACACAGGAAACACTCTAGCCGTCAGTTGAAGTTAACTTGATTGTCTTCATATCATCAAACAGCAGCTGAAACCTTTACGAGAGCTTTCCAGTTCATTAGAGTTGTGTACAATCTTACCCCTGTCAAATGATTCAGCGACCGCAGTATTTATACGGGAGAGTTCTTGAATTGCAGATTCAAGCTCTTGACGAGAGTAATATTTGGAGTGTCTCGATTAGAATCTTAGTTCTGGCTTTCGGGTCTTGAGCGACCTTTACACGAGACATACTGTTCAATTTTGCTTTGGACGATGTGATAAGAAGTGCGACGATTGACACTTCAGTTATTTGGCTGTGTTAACGCCGTTGATATTGTGTCACGTAATCTTGAGGCGATGTTGGAGACGTACATCCGACTGAAAGTTTAAGCAAAGTGAATTGGACTGGTAATAAATGAGTCCAAGGCAAAATACATCAGAGCAAGACGTCCGAAAGAAGAACCATTACATCTCCCACCGAGTATTTCGATTGATGTCGAGGTGGTTGATGACTTCATGTGTTTTTGCTCACTGGTGACCGCCGATAATGAAAACCAGAGACGTATTCTAGCATGTAATCGTGCTACACACGAAGTTAGTCATCTACAAAACGCTCATTGTCACAAATAATGATTAAATCGAAGATTCGTGCTGTACTCAGCTATTGTCATAAATTGTGTTTGTCTAACTCAATAATATCAAACATTATAAACACTTACACACCACCACGCGTGATGATTGAAGTATGATTCAATCGGGTGTTCTTCAGTCGAAACAATTGAACCTAGAATTCATCGCTATCATCACTTTAAATGTGCATCACAACAAACATTCACGAACTGTCTACTAAAATCAAATCCTTCTCGTCACTTACAGATTACCGGCGGGGCCGGCTTTGTAGGCTCCCACCTCGTCGACAACCTGATGATGCAAGGGCACGAGCTGATTGTGGTGGATAATTTCTTCACCGGTCGAAAGCGCAACGTGGAACACTGGTTGGGTCACGAAAACTTTGAACTCATCCACCATGACATTGTAAATCCGCTGTTCATCGAGGTGGATGAAATTTATCACCTGGCCAGTCCGGCGAGTCCACCGCACTACATGTACAACCCGGTGAAAACGATCAAAACCAACACGCTCGGAACGATCAACATGTTGGGTTTAGCGAAGCGGGTTGGGGCTAAGGTGCTAATTGCAAGCACCTCTGAGGTATACGGGGATCCAGATGTGCACCCGCAGCCGGAGACTTACTGGGGTCATGTGAATCCCATTGGGCCGAGGGCGTGCTATGATGAGGGGAAACGTGTAGCTGAAACGCTAAGCTATGCGTATGCCAAGCAGGAAAACGTTAACGTTCGTGTGGCGAGGATATTTAATACCTATGGGCCTCGGATGCACATGAACGATGGGCGAGTGGTGTCCAATTTCATTATTCAAGCACTGCAGAATCAGTCGATCACGGTAATCTACTCTAAAAATAAGTTAATTTAGTAGTCAATTCCATTCTATTTTTCTTCCAGATGTACGGAAGTGGTCAGCAAACGCGATCATTCCAGTACGTGTCCGACCTAGTGGACGGACTGGTCGCACTGATGACTTCCAATTATACTCAACCCGTTAATTTGGGAAATCCGGTGGAACGCACGATAGAGGAATTTGCCGAGATCATCCGGGATCTGGTCGGCTGTAAAAGTCAAATCATCGAACTACCCGCGGTAGAAGATGATCCCCAGCGGCGAAAGCCGGACATTTCCCGCGCAAAGAAATATCTCAACTGGGAGCCAAGGGTAAGTGTGTGATTAGTTCACACCGTGAGGTCCGAACATTCATCGTATTTATCTGGCAGGTCCCGCTGAAGGAAGGACTTGACAAGACGGTCGAATACTTCCGTAAAGAACTGGCACGCTCAAATCACTCACAGCGGAACATTTTCGTGCCCGAAACGACTGAGAAAACATAGCAGTAGCGATTATTTTTACTCCAGTAGATGCTACGTACTTGGGGTGGAATTAGTCATGCAATGAGTTAATGAAGGGTGCAATTTACTAGCTGTATGACCGGTTCCCGTGATCCATATTGTTGCAGTACAAATTTCTCGAAGCCTGAAATTTTTCACATCAATAGCACACACACAATTCCAAAACCAATTCGACAGATAATTCTAAAATTAAAGTATTTTTTATGATAGCAAAATTACAGACATTTCGACACAGGGAACATTGCAATACGCTGTGGAGGCGTTAGTTTGAATACCAGAGATCTTTATTGATTTTAGGTTGTGGTCAATTAATACTGTTATTGTTGCCTGTATCTACATCCTTTGAGTCTACCTTTTGTGTATACGTTTTACTCTGTCTAGTCTTGTTTATTTTTTGTGAAAATGTTTAAAACATGTTTTCAGTTTTGTAGAATTGTAAATAAAAACAAAAGTTAGGTATAATTTGAAACAACGGAAATGTCTATTCAATCTAATATCACAAGACACAAGATAAATTGAATCAGAAAAATTACATTGAAAATGGATCTGTACGTGTTATCCTGTTCGAAAGTGTTTCAATTTTCATCGATTTTCCACTTTTACCAAACGAAAAACATCTCACTACCGTCGTAGGGTCTTATTGACGCATTTTATTGCTGCGTGTTGAGATATTCTTTCTTGACAGTGCAACTGCGTTGTTCGCTACAATCAGTCTCGTGTTTCAGTTCACATCAATTTCGATACTGCTTTCTTGTTGTTCACGGTCGAATGTTCTTGTTTTTTTGTTTTTATTTTTCACTATTATGAATCTGTCCTCTTCGAAGTTCGTTTCTTTGTTGGAGGTACTGGGTGTTGGCTTGGTGGCATCGGGCACAGTTGTGAATATTTGTTTCTGTCAGATCCGTTTGTGGGCATAAAGTGAATGTGTACTGTTTGTGATTGTAGTAGACGGGCTTCACTTAGTTGCT
The DNA here is from genome assembly GCF_030247195.1 of Topomyia yanbarensis. NCBI lineage: Eukaryota > Metazoa > Arthropoda > Insecta > Diptera > Culicidae > Topomyia > Topomyia yanbarensis. The sequence goes on from NC_080671.1 coordinate 436,680,249, forward strand.
TCTGCTCAAGATTTTTCGTGGTGTAGTGTCTCGTTGCTGAATTGACACGTAGGTATCTGCCCTGGGTACGTGATCAGCGTTTTCTGACTGAGAGTCCTAATTTCGATTGATGTGCATGTTGGCGGTAATTGTTCGGAGTTAGTTTAGCAGTACAACTCGCTATTTGCGGTATTATCTGATTGAAGCTGAAACACAAATTTTTATTTCATGTCCACTTGTTCTTCCTATCTTAATACTTTTATATTCGTCAAAGTGGAAGGAACACGGGTAGAAGGTGGAAACGATGGTTACTAAAGTTATGGTTTTAGGTATAAATATTAACTGAGACCAGCTCTATATTCGGTCGATGTTTTTATGTGGTTTTTGTTTGAGGCGAAACTGCTGTCAAAATGTATGAACTGACAGCAGTTGGGGTTAGAACCTGACTCAGTTTCAGGTTCAAGCGAAATCGCCATTAAGCTTTAGTTTTATCTTTGTGTTAGTGTCATACAACACGTAAATTTATTTTATACATTTTATGGTAAAATGAAGTTACCCTGTATAATAGTGTGACGATACACTGTACTAAAATGAATACATAAAGCTGATGTAACAGCTCTTTCCCCTTTAAAAGGATTATTATTAGGATAATTATAATTTGAAAGCTAAGGGCATGTTCAGGAGTGTTTCAGTTTTAGATTCATAATTTTGACAGTTCTATTATATAAAACTGAAAATTTTAAAACTGGAACTTGCTGTCCCCAGCAGCAGTTTTAGCGGGAGTTCACCTCTTCGATGCTTCTTTTTACTCCTTTGTTTAATTCCTCTTCAGAGAATCCACTGAAATCCGTGTCTCTGTCGTCTTGCACTGGTGCCATCGTTGGACCTTTTGTCGATGTGGAAATAACTACATTTTAACGTTCTAGTACCACGACGCTTCCAACAAGTATCTGGATTGTATGATGAGAATACCTTATAATATAACTTGCTTTAATCCATTTTGCATGATTACGTGGGTTATTGTTTTTATACCACACTCGGTCTCCTTCCATCAATTCGTCCAAGAGGTCAACATGAGACTCTCTCTCGGAAGATGCCTAAAATTTATTGGTGTATCCGTACCAATATTTAAATTTTGTGAGTTTTTACACAAAACTTGTTTGTAACTCTTCTTTGAATTCAACAAATCCATCAGCGTTTTTGGAGCATATGAGAATATTTTACCAGACGGAAAATTTCCGTCTGACATCGAACAATAATTCCTATAATTAATTAAAAATAAATTAATTTGATCCTCTAGATGCAATTCCTTCATTTCCTGATCCAATAAGAACGTTTTAAAAACGTCTTTTACAGTCCTAACCAAACTTTCTGCCTGACCATTACTAGCAGGGTTATATATGGTGAACTTTTTAGGACTTTAATTCCTTGTCGTTGTAGAAAATCTGTGAATAGGAATTGAATGGTGGACCCCGGTCAGATACCAGAACATCCGGTAAACCAAATCGTGCAAAAAATGCTACGAGTCATCCATTCTACTTCTATTCTACTATTTAGAATAACTGTCCACGATCAACAAGAATGTGTGATGTGAGAAATGGAAAAAAATCAATGTGTATTCTGCGAAATGGTCTCGTAGTCGGTATCCATTTAGATACAATTTTCTGCTTGGGTACAACTGCCATTCCATTACAAGCGTCACATTCAGCCACAAACTGTTCAATATCAATATTAATTCCAAACCAATAAACTAAGAGTCTGGCCAGTTGATTCATTTTTACTATGCCGGCATGGTTGGCGTGGCCACTTTAGCACAGTCAATAGGCAATTCTTTACCGAAATTAATGCTTCTAATGAGATCAGCGTCAAGTTCTAGTGGCACCATCTGCTCCAAAGGAAACCCCGAACAGAAATCAGCGTTACCCATTTTAGCAGATGGCATGTATTGTATATTGAATTCATAAATCGATAATTTCAAAATATAACGTTGTAATCTTGTAACAAGTATTGAATTTTTTCCCTCCTTTCCGAAAACTCCCACTAAGGGTTTATGATCAGTGAAAATTACGAACTTTTGTCCATATAAATATATATGAAACTTTTTTATGGTACATATCAATGCTAAAGCTTCTAAATGAAGGATGGGATTCGATTTTTGAGCATTATTTAACAAGAAAGACGTAAAACATATAGGTTTCTCTACTCCATCTACAATGTGAGCAATCACTCCTCCGAATATCCAGAGGTATCTGATACAACAACCAATGGCTTTTTCGGGTCATAAAACTCCAGAAAATTAGTAGATAAAAGTGTCATTTTACTTTCCTTAAAAGCCCTATTCCATTTGCCATCCCATTCAAATTTCACATTGTTCTTCAAAAGATTGTACAAATGATACAACTTTGAGGGCAAATGGGGAATAAATTACGTCATGAGCGTTTTTAAAAATAGGTACATCGTCTTTTAAAACTAATTCGACTTCAAACCCGTCAATAGGAGTAGAGAAATTTTTAATTAAAGCATTTGAAAACTTTTGTTTAACATCTTGTATAACTGCATCACATTGATATTTGCTGGACAACACATTGTTAACGGATAAATTATCCGAAAAGAATAACCTCCAACCGAGAAAAAACACGACTAACCATGGTCGCCCTAGTAAAGGAATGAATTTGTTGTCACAATTCAGCACAAACAACTTCAATTTTGCTTCCTTTCCTTTAAATTTAACCAAAACGTTAGCTTCACCTTCAATTGAAAGTTTAGCACCATTAACAACCATTAATTCCTTTGTAGATTTTGATAGTTTTTTTGAAATTTAAATTATATTGTCGTTTCCCAATCACTGAAACCGAAGATCCACAATCTATCTCCATTTTGAGAGATTTATCATCTATTTTCAAATCAATCAAACAAGGATTACTAGTGTGATTAATAGAAGACACATGCAAATCATTTTTAAAGTTGCGTTCCCTGCTTCATTTTTAAAGTTTTTAAAATTGCAGAATTCTGCCTGCATGTTGATTGCAAATCCTCTGCCGATTCGTCAGGATGTCGCTTACGACTATTAAACTTGAATAGCTGAATAATGTCCGATTCGACTTAGTCAAATCGTGCTTTCAGTTTTCCAATCATCGTATCGTAAGCAACGTCAAATTTTCGAATTATTGGGGAAAAGTAACATTTGCTTTGAAAACACCGATGGACCACTAAGGGTTATAAAATGCGATTTCTTCGCATCGTCCACCACATCGCTCATGACGAAGAAATACCCGAGTCTTTCTACCCAGTCCGAAAATGATAATCATTTGCGATACGGCTCAATAATGGCCGCTATACATATTCATTTGAGCCATCACTATTACAAAAATCACAATGATTCGAAAAAAGCTAAAAAATAGTTTTGCGCTTATTGAACGATGTCCTTTTTACCCTTACGCCACAATTCTTAACGACACTTGGCTCTTGAAATCACTGGGAAAGCACAGCGATGCCCTTTCAGCAAGAGGGTGAATGTTTCGACGTTTCATTGAAAAATGAGTGAAGCCAACATTAGCTGGCTTCCTGGCTCGGGTAGTTGTCAAAAATGACAGCGAACGCGCTTTAAGCAACGTTCACATAGCTACGAGCCGATGTTGTTAACTCTACCTGAAACTTATCCAATGCAAACAAACTTCATTTTGATGTGCCTTACTGATACTCAAGTGATAAGTGTTTGGATTTTGTGGAGAAGAAGCGATGCAAGAGAAAGCGTGATTTCTCATATATTGTTAATAATTACTTGTTTTGAATCCAACTTTTAAACAGTGTTGTACAGTTCATGTAAACAGACCTTGAACATTTGAAGCGTAGCTAGCACTGGCATTTAGTGGCAGCTTTAGGCAATAAACAGTTTTCACGGGGCTGCCTTTTAGTCCTTCAGACACGAACAAACGATCGGAACAGCCTTCAGCCAATAAGCTGGAAATTCTTTTTAACCTAAGTAAATTAGACGAGAAAATACTCTTATTGTCACTGAAATTAAATAGGTCAATTACCAATTTATGAAAATTTATACAGTGGAACCGAAATAAAACCGAAACCGTAAGGGCATGTTTAGGAGCGTTTTATTTTGTATAGGAGTTTCAAAGTAGAACTGGAACTGAAACAATCACATCCCCAGCAGAGCGTTTTGTGTCATAATTTCGAACAGTTTTGTTTTAAAATTTAAAACTGTTATACGATGCCGTTCTATTTGTTGCTGATTTTTAAACACGTTTAGAACTGTGTGCGAATTTCTCCGATTTTATTTTATTATTTATGTACTTCACTTTTCTTGCAGTGTACTTACGTGGGAACAATATTTACCGATCCGAACAAAAATCCGGACGGAACAGTTAGATTTTCTCTCAACCACCAAATGTAGATGATAGCCGTAACTATCTCGCACTTCCAGCCGTTCTGAACCAACGCGTTCCACTCCCGGGATGCTTTCCGATGAACGCAGAGTACCTAGCAATTCCTTCAAAAGCACGCGGTTTTTCACTTTCACTTTTCCTCGTAGCCAACTTTTATATTCGTCAATGTGGAAGGAACACGGCTAGAAGGTGGAAACGGTGGTTACTAAAGTTATTACGGTGAACCAAAAAAAAGGGTGTTGATGGTTTTAGGTATAAACTTTAACTGAGCCCAGCTCTATATTCGGTCGATGTTTTTAAGCCTAGATTATATCGTTGTGTTAGTGTCATACAACACGTAAATTGCTTCGATACATTTTATGGTAAAATGAAGTTACTCTGTATAACAGTGTAACGATACACTGTACTAAGATGAGTACATAAAGCTGATGCAACAGATATGATCATCAAGAATACACCAGACAACCACAATTGATCCCTCTCGATATCAGATTGGCCTTACCAAGCCGTAACGCGGGTGGCATCGTGAAAACGGTCAAATAGGAATTGAGAACAGCTTGAAGCGACATCTGATGTTGTTCCAAATATATAACATATCTTGGATCCGCCATCGAGCCTAGTTTGCATACCGTACATAACTACACTCACTATTTTCCATTCATCCGCAAGATAATGGCGATTAGGACAATAAAAGCAAAGATGCAAGTGGGAGAGATGCGATATTGGACAGTCTATATCTCGAGATATTTTATTGAAATAATACTTTAATTGTACTTCTACTAACATCTCAAGTGATATTTACTAAAAGATAGTTAGTTTTGAGTTTCTTTCGAACACACGTGGGTGAATGAAATCAGGAAGCGAGAGCAATTATGTGAAAAAAATCTCACCCCAGAAGTAGAATTCGAACCAGCAAACTTTAAGACTCCGACCCAATGCACAAAGCCTTATGCTATCCCTAGGATATGATGACGACCCGGAAATCCCATCCTATATAGGTTGAGACAGCCTGATTGCACACTAATAAATAACAATAACAAAAAACCTAAGTTTGTACAGTCTCCAATTTTATTTGTTTTCTAGTTGCAACATCATATCCGACCCCACTGCAGCAACGGGAACAATTTTTGAGCGATTTTCATGTATCTTTCGATGAAACGTCAAAGCGTTCAAGCGAGCAAATCCCTTCCCACAAACATCACAGACAAATTCCTTTTTCCCGCTGTGAACGGTTTGATGTACCTCTAGGTCTCGCCGTGTCAAATGTGGTCGCTGGCACACCTGTAATCAAATAAATCCATTGTAGCGACTTGTCCCAACTAGCAAAACCTTCCGTAGAATCTACCTTACAAACATACGGTCGATCATTGCTATGAATGCGTAGGTGCACCTTCAAATAACTTTTACAAGTGAAACTTTTATCGCACTGCGGACACGGAAAGCGAACCCCCGTGTGAGCAATCTGCTCATGTTGCTGCAGAAGATATCGATTGGTGAACTGATTCCCACACTGACCGCACTCAAACGGCTTCAAGCCCAAGTGGCGGTTCTTGTGGTCTATTAAAGATCGCTTGCTTTTGAAGGTGGCCTGTTTGCAAATGTTACACCGGAAAGTTTTCTCATCCGAATGTGTCCTCTGGTGGGCAGTCAAGTAGCTCTGAATCATGAAACCCTTTCCACAGACTCCACATGATAAAGGATAATTTCCCGTGTGTTTAGCCACGTGTTCGTCAAGACCGATTTTTGATTTAAATGCCTTCGCGCAATTATCCATGGGGCATGTAAACGGGAAGATTTTCAGGTGAGAATTTCTATGAAGTTTCAGTTTCGTTCTAGTGGTGCAAACTTTTCCGCAAATATCACATGTGCGATCGTTAAGAACTGGGAACAGTGGAGCTGGTTTTGGATCGGGCTCGATTAACGACGACGGATTTCTTTTTTCGGTAGAAAGTTCCTGGTCAAGTTTATTTGAAATTTCTTCACTTAGTTGTGGTTGTGCTTCAGGTGCATCTTCTGACGTCGGATGCAATTTTTGTTCAATTATTTCTTGTACATGAATCTCTGAAATAGACTAAGTAAACTAGTGAACCATATTGTAAATTGCACATTAGATTGAGCTTACGGCATCTCTATTTTCATCGACTGTTTCAATCCCCACGAAATCATCGTAATCAAGGTCGTCCTCCGGGGGCTCTTGCTCAATAATATAACCAGATGCAGCATTTTGTTGGGTTATCGATTCTACGATCGCCTCCAAATTATTAAAACACGTTTCCTCGCTCGGCATTACAGTTTCGCTTGTAGACGGTTCCCCCATGCAAAGAAATTTCCCCTGCTGTTGGTTCTGTTGAATAGAGATTTCCAGCTCTTTTTTCAGCTGAATTTGCATTATTTAGAATTTTTTTAAGGAGAGTAAAATAAAAATACACACTTTTAGTGCCTCGACGTTGGCAGTGAAGGAAATGTCCTCTTTCTCCAGACTTTGAATGATGTACTCATATTGATTGTTTGTGTTACCATCCAGCATGAATTCGTGACCAGAAAAGGTGATTTCTGGCAGAATTTGCTGACTATCGTCATGATGTTGCTGATGATCCACAACTGGTTCCGGATGGCAAAATAACATCATTTCTAAAACAACACATAACAACTTCAAAACTGTTTGTAACGAAAGAAGGGGCAATCCAACCGCTAAAAAATGCTTGACACTTGCGGCAATTCTCCCGGAACTCGTGGAAATAGTCCAGTTTACAAATGCATTCACTGCATACTAGTTTGGAGAAAATTTGTGGTTCAGATTCGGAAATCTCCAGAGCTATACATTCGAGGATCTTTCTGGGTAACTCTCTAAGCAATCCATCCGGAGAAGTTACATACATTCCGTAGGATTGTTCGCACTTCTTCAAACATAATCGGCAGGGATCTTCGTTCGCCGTCAGCTGCAGGGTGTCCATGTTTTGTGTTCTAATCCTGATTTATCTTAGTCTTGAAATTTATTAATAAGCGACAGTTTGCCAGTTATAATCTATAAACATAGTTTAATCGATTGCCGCGCTAATCAAGTGAGATAAAACTGTGTAAAATGTAAATAAGTGGTAAGTAGACGAACAAAGAATGCACAATAAAATTTTTTATTATTTAATAATATTATGGTTGTTTTGTTTGTTTACTTTGTACACAGCTGACAGTTTAATTTGAGCTGTCATCCGTAGGGATGCCAGATATATATTTTTTTCAAATATGCACAAACAAGGGAAAAGGGCCTAATCGAGCCTCTCCCAGAAAACGAAAAGGCAGCTAGGCTGGTTTAAATTGGATGCTGGCGATCGGTAGGGTAACAGAGGTAATTTAGGCACCTCACATATTTTGGCCAAACCAACCTCTTTTTTATGTTTATTAAACGAATTTACATACTATTTTGAAAATCTAGTATTAGTTTTATTGAACAACTGTTATTACAGTTATTATATATCAAGATTATTGTTGCAGATACATATTACCATCGAAAATCACAAAATTGTGGAAAATCACCAACCGCTATACAGAAATGAAGAAAAAACAATAGGAAGTAGCAATATTGCAAACTACTTTCAAAACATATTTTAATTAAAATACGTCAAGTTATGTTACTGTAATCATAACTAATTGATGAAAGTAAAATTGCGTAAGTTATACGAAAAATTACATCGCAGATCATACAATAAGCTATGAACACAATACGATTTAGGGAAAAACACATTTCTGCCATATCTTCTGCAATTTCATTCGTTTCTTGACGCCATTGCTACTCAATGAAGAGTGTAGGCGGCAAAGCTTGTTGTTTCGCACATTTTTGTCATTCTTGTTTATTTGACACGGCTTGATGTGTTAGCAAAACTAAGCCGTGGAACTTTTATGATTTATACCATGTAAAAATTAAAATTAACTTTCAAAATGCCTGCCTATCGGATCTTGTTGCCGCAGCTTGCCGTTGTGTGTTAAGATTATCTTCCTTGGCTGTGAAACATTAGCTGCGTTGTCTCCCGCACATTGCAGGTCATCTTGTCTCGCGTTTTTGCTCACGTCCATGTCATCATCGCTACTGCTTTCCTGATGCTCACGGTCGGATGTTCTTATTTGCTTCTTGAACTTACAACTTGCTGTTGTAAATCCATTTCCATCGGCATTATTAAAGATATTAAACCTTCAATGTTGACGGTTTTGAAATGATATGATCTTGACGTCAAATTACAGTTTTGGATTATTAATTCTAGCTATTCATATCATTGATAAAACAACAAAAATCAAATGTGTTATTTTGTTATTATTCATACTATTTTTTTGTCTCAACTCATCCTCGTCTCAACTTCATAAAAAAATTTCAGCAAATGTTGAAATTTATTCAATTTTTCGGTGAGCAGTTCTGTGTCATATTCCATCTTCGATTCCCATTTGATAAATTGTCTTTAATCCATATTTCAGTACATCCCTTCAAAGTAAGCTCTTGGATGATTGGAAATCTTAGGGTTATGATTAATAGTTTCCGATCTCTGGGATCAGCTTCATTGGAGTCTTCTGCTTCTCATGCAGGTATTTTAAATGAAATTGATATGATTTGACGGCTATGAGATCCCGACTACGAGATCAATTAGAAGATCCCATTTCCACATTTTTCCAAAAACCCCCTTGATGCTAAAAACAATTAATACGTTGAAAATCGATCAAATATCACTATTGTAATATTCAATTAATTTAGTCAGCAGCAATATATTTTTTTATTCAACCCAATTAATTTCGTGTGGCGGGGGTTTTAACCGCCAAACCCCCCCCCCCCCCTCCCTTGGCTACGCCAATGTCTTTAACGCTACTTTACATTTGGGAATTTCATCCTGGAATTTTATTCCCAATGCATTTCAAATGGGAGGTGGGTTTTCCGTGATGGGAAAAATGTCTACACGGAATAATCAACGTCACAGATTTTAAGAACTCTCCATACCAAAAATCCGACCAGAAACAATTCATCAAGAATTATTACCGACGGGAAAATTTTGTTTTTAAGGCAACTGTACACCTTGGGAATTCGAACGAGAAATTTGGGCCGGAATTTTGATCACGGAAAATTTTCCGCCGAAATCTCTCCGAACGCTCAAATCAAAGTTCTGCTGCTTCAAAAAATTACAAACTTTTTCAAAATGGCACAGAATATTGAACCCAATAAAAACCACATCTTTCCCGTCGGAAACAATTATTGATGAATTGTTTCCGGCCGGAGTTTTGGTATGCAGAGTTTTTTAGATTCCGTGACGTTTTCCGTGGTTGGGTTTACACTTCGGAAAACTTGATTTTTCCGTGTAGACTTCTTTTTCCCGTCACGGAAAACGAAAATCCATCTCCCATTTGAAATGCATGGGGAACAAAATTCCGCGATCAAATTCCCGAGGTGTACAGTAGCCTTTATTATAGGATCAATATTCCATGCTATTTGAAAAAGGTTATATTTTTTAGAAGCGGCAGATCTTTTGGTTTGACATTCGAGTGGCCGTAGTCAATCTGAGCAGATGCGTTTTGCGGAGCAGTAAACAGTGCTGTTTTCATCGGTGTAATTTTCGGTATTGTAGGCAGTGCGCAGTGTATGGATGTGAAAGTGTTAAGTGTTGCAGAATAGTCGGAGTGCAGCCGGAAATTCCGGGAACCGGTGAAGATTTTTACTAATTTTTAGTAGTAAAGTTGCCGTTAAAATCGGCAGAAATAGAAAACGCGAAAGAACGCGTCACACCGAGAGAGCAGTACCACCAGGCGAAGAGAGCGGAGAACGAGATTCCGCCTCTGTTGTGCGGGACGATGGCGAGGGACGGCGACAATCGGAGCGAATACAAAGACGAGACCCACCGTTTTTTTTTCTTTTTCCCCTTTTCTCTCTTTTGTTCTTCCTCTCTGGTATCATTACAGGTTCACTCAGCGGATGAAGATAGATGTGTATGAGTGAGAATTCAAATTGGAAATGAGAAACTTGTGCAAGTGTGCAGTGAAAAAGAAGGAAAGCGGTATAAAGCTGGGTAGTGGTGGTTCTCACAATACATACTTCAGCGGCGGAATCGAGCGAAGAAAGAGCAAGCAGGGCTCTGGCAAGTATGAATCGGGGTGAAATGCAAACGAACAAGGTACAAATATACAAATATTTCTAGAGAAAATTTTCAATGGGACATAGGTGGCATTGAGAGCCTCTCTTTGTTTACTTTCTCTTTCGTTTATTGCGTCGCGATATGTTTATCTTTCTCCTTTGAACGCCGCGCGAGGGTAGCTGTCAAGATCGCAATGTATTTTGCTGAATATTTTCGGCGCGTTTATCATAAAATCTAGAAATGCGATTTATTCTATAGATTCGGGTACGGAAACATGGTAATACACCTCGATCAGTGTTGTTTCCGTCAAAAATCGTAGTTAAAGCAACGACGTTAAAGCTATGTAGACGTTCATTTCATTCATTCACGCGATCCATTCTAAAATTTCACAAATTGTTTATTCTTGATATTATATCGCGATCATTTTGCACTATACATAGTTTTTGTCCACATTACGCGCAATCGTACCGATTGTCGATTAAAGATATCAGATTAGCTCGCAGTTTTAGCAATACTCTCACGGCCGGCTGTTTGGAGTTCAGTAGTTTAGGGAAAAAGTAAATCACTCTCGATGGCCGGCTATACAGAGTTTAAACACAAGAAAAACATAACTAAATATCTTTTTGCTCTGAGTATTCGTATACTCGGAGACTAACCATCCCACCGCATAAAAACTTTCATTTCGCGGTCGCATTGCCTGCTTGTGGCGAATCCTAGACCTATACCTGTCCCTCAATCCAACTCCGTAATACCTATGGAAGCGTCGCTGAGTCGGTGGCCTTCTATAAGTAGATATTACATCAACATTTCCTACCCTATCCTAAGTATCGGTGAAGATGGTCGTGGCCGGCAATAACGATTCTCATGATATTGGTTTACTGAACTCAAAAGAGATAATGCTCATTCCCGATCATTTATCTCACTAGCAAGATGAGTTAAATTACCGATAGGCAACATGATAATCGTTAGTATGCAATCTACGAATAGCACCGTGCTTCGCAACGCAACGCAACGCGGCAGATCTTTTGGTTTGGAGATTTTTTAAATCCGCGGTTGAGTTTACACTTCTGGAATTTAGATCTTTTTTCGGTCACTGAAAATCAAAAATCCATCTCCAATTTAAAATGCACGTGGAACAAAATCCCGCGATCAAATTCCCGAGGTGTACACTAGTAATCTTTATCATTTCGAGAGTGTATTTCTACAAAACATTTGCTCAACATGTAGTTGAATTATTTGTGTTGCTTTCCGGGTATCCCCATGGTGTTCGTGTGATAAGAATGTGACTGACGCAGCCATTCCTTCCTACGTGATTATGTCTACTCGCACACTGTATACTCAAATGACGCTTTGCACACTTGCAGAGCAAATCGCCACGTAGCAGTTTTATAAAGTATTGAACCAAGAATGTCTAAAATAACAATAACATACAATAAATTGAAAAGTTAGGATTTCTTTCATTTCGAAGAAACTTGTTCTACTATCGCTATTAGTTTTATTTGGTTAAATATGAGTTGGATTAAATGACACTTGACGGGTTCTGGTGCTTAGGAATGGCAATTGGATGAATTAACTTCAATGTTGTTCACTTTATTGTTTATGGGATTGGGTCTTCCCTCCACAATGCAAGGTAGCAAGAACGTGACAAGAAATAGAGGATTGGTATTTATTAGATTGAAGACGTGTGCAAATTTCTAAAAAGAACGGTTCGTTGGCTAGGTGTTTAGACGGTTGTTATTGCTGTTTGTTGGTTTACTATATTAGCAAAAACTAGACAAGTATGTATAATTTATCCGCACATTTTTTTAATTATGCAACAATCCTACTTCAATTTTCCAATTATATAGGATTAACATGAATGTTATTTTGTACTATACTTTATTGAAGTTGTCAGTTGGTTTTTGTCTTATTCAAAACTGCAAAATTTATTGTAAACTGTTTGTATCATTTTGGAATTCTACCCGCTACGATTGATACTGCTTTTATTTTTTTCTGAAATAGCATCACGTATTTTTCGTTATTTTGCGCTTTAGAAATTACAAATAAGCGATCGTTTTATATTGAATTTTCTCCTACTGCTTCCAGAGAAAAATTTCCCTAATATCGGTTACTCCATTTATTAGAAAGTGGATTGCAATACGAACTCTATCGATAAGAACCGTGGTTCGAATAATGATAAATGTTACAAATGTGATTGAATAGTTCTATTTACAAGGATCCTCGATATTTTCATTAGAAAATGATGAGCATAATACAGGGCTCTAGAGTTAATATCACAAGTCAAAACTATTCTATCGAGCTACTCGAAACATTCTTCAAGCTTGATATGCCTTCCGTCTGTAGCGTCACACGCTCCTCTGCGCTAAATAACATAATTATTGTGTAACCCCTCAAGTAATCTCACTAATAATGGCTTCAAACAGTTCAACTGATGATTAAGTTAGTTGCTGATTGTGCTGATACAATCGCTGGCTTTCACGTGGTGGGTTATGTCGACGCTAGATTCCCACGTATTCTTCAAATTATTGCTACTGATGAAATTCAGCGTCTGCTGATCCAGATCCGATCCCGCGGAGAACTTCCGCGAAAGCGGCAAAGTGCTGGGAGCGGTGTAAGATGGCGTTGGTGTCAAAGCGGTCTTCGTGGAATTGATGATCGATGGGTTCGAAGCGCACAGTAGCGGTATCGTGTCGGTACAAATGCTACCCTGAATCGTGTCATTGTCTGCACAGATGCCACTCGGGGCGTTTATCGAGTCGGCACAGTCGATGCCCGCTTTTTCCAACGTTTCTTCCGACATGCCGCTGATGAAGGGGCATATGTTTGACGAGCGAACCAGCATGCACCAGTTCTGTGTTGGAAATAATATGGTACAAATATTTAGTTAGGTTGATTTGAAATAGTTTTGTTCGTAGAAACAGATTGTCAAAATTTTGTAATGGAATTGAAGTATGCAAATTTCAAGACGTTTAAACTAAAATATACTCACCAAGATATTCAAACAGATAGCATAAATAACTGGCATAACGCACGAATGCACATTCTCCAGAGCGATAACACTAAGGAACCAACAGATCGAGTAAATCGGCTGAAAGAACAGCCCAAACTTGATCGCCCGCTTGAACTCGGTAAAGTCCTGGATGTCGGAAGCCATACTGGGTGTGGACAGGTCTGCCAGCGAGAGTTGTCCCAAGTCGATCCGTGTGTCGTAGTAGTCGAGTGACTTTTTGATGCTATGCAAACTGAAACCATGGTTACTTTGCTGGGGCAACGTGACAACGGATTGACGGTTCTCCATCGTTTGGGCGAGATATTCCTGGCAGCACTTTTCCTTTAACTCCAACTGAGGATAGCTGTTACTTCGGGTGGCATGGTTGATCCCTACCGTGGAGGGCAACCTCGGATACATTATGTCGTTACACTTCGACGTGCTTTCGATCATGCTGTCTATGCTTTCGCATAGAATTTCCGTCTGTTTGCTGGATATCTTTTTGAGGGCTACCGTGCCCAATACTGTTGACAGGATGATGAGGAAGGAAATCGGTATCATAAAGCTTACAATCATTCCCTTCTGGATTGACATCCAGCAGTAGCGACGTACTTCGAAGGTGTCAATAGATGAGGCGTAGGAGAACTGGCAATATAATTGTTTTTAGGGCATTGCTTTGATGGAAATTTAAAGAAACTTACCAAAACATACACCGCAGGTACGCCGTATCCCATCAGGTAACTATACTTCAGCTTAGGTCCACATTCGTTCACAATTAAATCGTAAATCACATAAATGTAGATGAAGCACCAAATGCTTGTACTTAGATGCAAATAGTGCAGTAGAATCGCGATCAACTCACATTTGACCATATTACGAGTAGCCTGGACTCCTAGCACAAATGAAAAGTTGGAAGTCACCAGAATCAATATCAAGTTCAAACAAATCGGATAAAACGTGTTGAAATGTCGGATTCGTCGATTTCTCAGAAACAGAATTATTCCCGTCAATATTTGAGGAGCCAGGGCGAAGACAGCGCCTATCACAATCACGTTACCGCCGAGATCCTTTCGCAGTGTGCCATTCGTTCCGTAATAAATGTACATAATATTATCGATAAAGTCATGTCCTTTCATATCGTTATTCAAGCTATCGAACGACCCATCATCATCCACACGAGCCTGTGGATTTTTCCTCAACGACTTGGATGAGTCTACATGAAAGAATAATTGAATACATCATTACAAGTTCCGCCCAATCGTTACATTACTACTCACAAACTTTTATCACATTCTCGTCCCCAGGAAACCGGTTCCTCTTCATGGCACTTTTGTTCAGGAAGGTGGCATATATCTGATCCGGATCCGGATAGATATCCGGTGGGCGTGTAATTTCATCTTCCACCAAGGTACCGGTCTGCTCTTCGGGTATCGCTACCAACGGCCCACTGAGTCCCAGTCCTGCAAGACCGCCACTTTCGTACTCCTGGTTGAAGGCGCTCCGCGATGGATTGCTGTCGTAGTCGTAATACATCGGTTCCACGATGTCCGCGGCGGGGCGAGTGAAATTGATGAAGTCGTTGATATACCGTGTCTCGTAGTGACCGAATTTGGCACGGGCGCTGACCGTGTTGGCTGGAAGCAGACGAAGTGATGATGCTGTGTTAGTTAAATGTCGTACGCACTTATTACCATTAAGAAGTTGCTAATCAATTAGAAACGGAGAACTAAACAACCCACACTACTTTTACAGTAAACGGCAAGTTACGTCGGGTAGTTTAGAACAATCTTTCGATCGCCAGCATCTAGTTTAACCCGCCTAGCTGCCTTTTAGTTTACTGGGAAGATCTGTCTTTTTCGAGTGACCGTATATCCACATTAAATTTGCAAAAGGGCGAATAAGATTTGTAAACAAACTTTTATTTTGATGGTTTCTCTTAATTTACTATAATTTGAAAGCAGAAAAATATTTTTCATGAAATTCCACTCTGCAACAGACTAATCAGCGAAACAAGTTTGTTTACAAAAAACACTTTCGCCCTTTTGAAGAATTAATATTGATATGTTATATTAATTAGCGTACCATTTATATCTTAACCTTGATATTAATCTTACTGGCAACATTGCCACCTTTTGTACTTCCGCTGTCATCTATCGCTCATTCCAATAATGAAGACTTCTGACGAGCTTCTTTGTGACTCAATACTTTCTGTCCCCCTGCATTGCATTGGTTCTACCTCCTAATTACAATTTTCAAGCAACTAATATTAACCAATCAGCTGGGGAACATGATTAATGGAACATTCTATGGTTTGGAACTTAGCTAAAGTCTCGTAGTTTACAGACGCTCACCAAATATTCTGCTTAGGAATCACTGATACTCCCTGTGGTCCTATGAAACCATTATGCGTGGACGTTGAAGGGGACAGATTAACGACTGCTTGACGTGTTGAAGAGGATTAAATCTGTGGCAAAATATTAGATCATCACGAATTTTACCAACTATTCATACATATTGACATCGACAGAAAATTAAAACGCAGAAAGCTGCAGTGGCTACAACGGGTAGGACGATTAACCATAGCAAATATATATAGATATGACTACGCGATTCATCGATCGTGGGCCAATTCATTAACAAAACAGTGCGATATTCTTCCTAATCTGGTCGAAACAGGCAAATCACGCTACATCGAGTAAAATGTTTCAAACTCCAGCGTACATTGCGACATCACGGTAGGAGTAGAGAGGGTGAACTGGTTTCCGCTGAGAGACACTATTTTTGTCCCTATACAGTATCCTCTTTATTGGCGTAGTTCCACGCCACACGGAAAGCCGTTCAAGGATAAAAATCACCAATTTCTGGTTACTAAACTTAAGAATCTATATAATATATTCGAATATTTTTTCCATAGGTAACAAAGTAATATTTAAATCTGACATTTGCAAACGTCGGAGAGAAGGCGTAACCGAAGAAGCCCATGAAGATTGGATAAGGACGGAAAATGGAAAGTGGTTGCACAAAACACAATAAGAGAGAAGAAAAAACTGAGGAAGAAGCAAGAAAAGAAAGTCGTGTCGGCGGCTGCATAAGGGAGACGATCTAGTTGTCAAAGCAAGCGACGACGGATAAGTGTTTCAGGTATCGAAGGCAGTAAAGGGGCCAGATCTATCGAGAGGCAGTGGAAAATGATAGACTTCGAACTTTCCGTTGAGGCACTTCGCATAGACACCGGTGTTCAGAACATAGATGCAGACAAGCTGACGGGATACATGTGACGAGAGCATATTTTACGGAACTTCACAAGTTTGTGGACGCGAGAAACAAGGTCCATTAGGACATTGAGGAGATGGTTCTCAGAGTTTGAGCAAGCATTGACGTCGGGTAAACCTACTATCTTACTAGTCCTCCGAAGCAGAAGAAGGAGAAGCTGGTTGGAGTGGATAACACGCCAGTTTCCGTGACAAGAGCCTCGCCAGGAGACGGAAGACCAGGCGGCACCAAGAGGCAGACGCGAGGACGCCATCACTGCTGAAGGAAAGTACGCACCTCACCAGGTAGCAAGCTTGAGTACCGCTGTAGGTCGGAAGGAGAAACACAGGAAACAGCAAAAGCGGAAGGATTCTCCGCTGTTGCTGTTTCCTGCTGTTTTTGCTGGAGCAGAAGGGGGAGGGAAGAAAAACCTCCGGTTCGTCAGTCTGTGCTCGTTAAAGCTAATGATGCGACGCCGTATGCAGTGCTCCTCAAGATCATCAGAGGAGATCCGGAACTGACAGATTTGGGAGAAAACGTGGCAAGAACCAGGCGTACCCAAAAAGGTGAGATGCTCTACGAGTTGAGGGAGGACCCAATGATGCATAGTCGAGCTATTGCAGCAGATTATGTACCATTAATTCAATTATAGTATGTAAGTTATGATTTTGTTCTATTTTGTTAGTTTTTTTTTGTAATTGGCTCTCTATTATTATTGTTGTTAGTTTGTTAATGGAATTGAAAAAAATATATTTGTTATTTTTGTTTAACATAGGATAAGTTTTTGTACTAACCCCGTTAAAATTCAAACCAATAATTAGGCGTCGATAATTTGCGGAAAAAAACATTGTAAATGAAAGCGGTTGGGGGAAAGGTAGGATTCTGCCTGTTTTGCTCGAGGGCGGAAAAGAGGTCTTTCGTACCCACCCCGGAACGTCCAGACCAGACGTTGGGGCCATTGGGTGTTCCCCTCTGGACCAGTCATAACACCTCAAGGCACCTATAATCCCGCAACCGTTACCAAACCCGAAAGTATTTAATGTACCGGAAAAACCGAAACGGCAAAAGACGGCAAAATAGTCCGCACTAATCAGATGCCAACTTTTAAAGCAACCATCACTAACCCCGAATCTGTTGCTGCATGACTGACACCGCAGTAAAGTTTAGTTCGATGACCGTTAATTAGCCGCAGAACCACTGTTTCCGGAAAACTATGAGAGAGAGAAGATGGACGAGAGAGAGAGAGAGAATAAGAGGAATTGGACATCGAAGGGCTTCTGGGAAATGATGATTAGTGAGGAAGGTCAGTTGGGATAGAGTCCTAAAGCGAGTAAGATAGGCATTTTAAGTCCTAAGACAGTAAAGGTGAAAATAGTATAACACCCGTGAAGCTTCGACCCTGCAACAGTGTGGACCAGATACGCAGAGTCCAGTTGAAGTAATCTCCTGATCCAAGATCGGACCTTAATCCAGCGTTGGCGGCTACAAGTTTTCGGAAAGCAGTTCCAATTAAGGCGATACGGTACTGAGCCGACACGGTACTGCGTCGTGGTATTATCAAACCACTTACGTTCATCCTAGTCCACGTAGCACTATAGTGCGGTCCCCCAGAATCGCTCCTGGCTCAGACGACGATACGCCGCTCCATCGCGAAGTCACAAAACCACGAGATTCGTTCCGAGGTCCACGAAAGCACTCAGGTACGGTAACACTCAGGACGCGGGCTGAGGTTACCTACAATGCCACGCGCACCTTTTCTATCCTCGCTGGAAGCACCGGCGCTACACTGGCGTTGACGCTAAAGTCACCGCGTCGTTCACTAAGCAGCATCCACCGCAACGACGGCCCGCCAAACGGGCTCAGTTACGTTTAATTCCTCCTCTCTCCCACCCACGTGTTGAATCAACCAACTGCATACTTGTTCTTTTCGTTCCCATATGAGCCTTTTCTTTGTGGGATGATTTTATATTGGTTCGCTTTGATAGAAGATTGGTTAAAAGCGGTAAGTACCCTGAGATCAAGAAAAAGGTGAGCTAGCCGTACGGTGTTCTTCAAGAATTCTTTCAACACCAAGGAGTACAACCCTTCTCGGTCTGGCAAAAGTCGGTCTCGTCCGTCGCCAACCGATCTCGCCCACGATGGGAGCGCCTTTTGGACACCTCGCCTAGAACGCCTTCTGGGTCCGCCATCTTGCCCACCACTACAGCAACGAACCACACACCTCAGGAACCAGCCATCTCCATCTTGCACAAGGTCATCGTAGCAACAATTCCGGAACCGAAGACGCTCAGCGAGCGCTCGCTGGTCCACCTAGCTGCTAACAAACACAGTCGACAATTTGGTACGTACGTAGTGAACGCACCAGTGATACGCGAAACACCACCCACCACCATACAATAAAATCACAGATCTTAAGAAAGTTGAGTGTTTTATATACCAAAAGATCCGCGAAATCACTCCCAGTAGCGCGCCGAACTTGCAACTACGTTCGAGTCACGTGCTGCTGAATCTTGTCGGGAAAACCTCAAGTAACATACGATTGGGCAATGAACGTTTGGAACATTTCGGAGAGACGGGAATCGTTCGTCGACGTCACATTCTGTAGTCTTTCACCGACGGTATACCCATAGCGACCACTAGGCCATTTTCTATCGTATCGACCAAAGGAACCTTGCTGCAGTACGCAGAAGGAAGAGTACGCTACGCGCTACTTGCTTCAGAGCCAGAAGGCAGGCTCAGAGAGCAGTATCGGAACCAGATAAAGAGGGACGCGAGGCAGCGTTTTGCGAAGCTAGGGCCGCTTTAAAACGGGAGATCAAACTTAGCAAGTCAGAAAGTCACAAGAAGCTGTGCCGAGAATCTGGTGAAAATGAAGGGCCCGTCGACGCCAGCCGAAATGTGTCCGGATGAGCTGAAGATATGGCATCATCGATGCAACTGAAATCAAGCAAAGCCCCCGGTCAGGATGGAACACCAAACGTGGTGCTGAAAGCTGTGATCCTGGCATACCCGGACGTGCTCAGGATGGTGTTGCAGTAGTGGTTAAATGAAGGCAACTTTCCCGAAATGTGGTACAGAAGCTGTTGCTGCTGCCAAAGCCTCCGGGCGATCCGTCCTCGTGTAGGCCTATATGTCTACAGGATACACTTGGAAAACTCCTGAATAGAATTATTCTTAACAGGCTGATAAAATGCACGACGGACGAACGCTGACTGTTCAAGATGCAGTTCGGATTCCGCAAAGGAGTATTGACAGTGGAGGCAATTCTGACAGAGTAGGAGAGTGCGGAGAAGGCCGAAGCGAAGAGGAGATCGATACTGCGCTGTGGTCACGACGATAGATGAGAAGAATGCATTCAACAGTGTCAGCTGGGAATACATCGCCACAGCGTTGCACAGAATTTTGGTCTCCGACTATCTATCCTGATCCTGCAGAGCTACGTTCTGAGCAGAAGGCTGCTGTATGAGACGAACGAAGGGCAGAAGTTAATGTGAGTTGCAGCGGGCACTTCTCAGTGCTTCATTTTCGGTCCAACTCTTTGGAACGTGATGTACGATGGGATCTTGACACTGCGACTATCCAGGAAAGTGAAAATCGAGGGTTTTTCGAACGGCGTGTCACTGTGATGGGTGGGAAACTTGAAGAGGTGAAGGTGTCGGTGACGGAAACTATAGACGCGATGAACGGGGTCTAGTCGCAGATAATTCACCACAAGACGGAAGTGTTGTTGGCGAGCAACTGCAAAGCGGTTCAACAAATTCAGATTGATGTCGGAGGGCACGTGATTGCATCGGAGTGTGCACTGAAGCAATTGGAAGTGATGATCACCGATCGGATGATCTTCAACAACCACGTCGACTACGCCTACGAAAAGTCGACAAAGGCGACGAACGCAATAACGAGGATCCTGACAAATATCGGTGGCCCAAGAAGAAGCATGAGACTTCTGCTGGCTAGTGTTTCGTCATCGATACTGCGATACCAAAACCAAGTGGAATCGTAAGAAGCTGAACAAGACGTTCCGGCTGTTAGCCGTACGAGTTGCAAGCGCGTAGAGAACAATATCGTCGGAGGCAGTATGCGTTGTCGCCGTAATGATCCCCATCTGCATTATTCCGGCAGAGGATATTGAATGCTACAATCGGAGAATCACCAGAAACGTGAGGAAAATGGAATGGGACAATACGGAGAAAGGAAGTTTGGCTTACCGGTTCATTCCAAACATGCCGACGTGGGTCGTTAGAAAACACGGAGAGGTGAACTGTCGCTGGACAGCTCCTGTCATGCCAGGCTGCTTCAGGAAATATCATCATTGTTTCGGGCACGCAACGTCACCGTTGTGTCCGGAGTGTGAGAACGTCGGGGAGACATCGGAGCATGTGATCTTCGAATGTCCGATATTCGAAGCGACACGTAGGGAGATGCTTGAAATGGGTGGACTGAATATCAACCCGAATAATGTCGTCTACAGAATGACAAGCAACGTAAACACGTGGAATACGGTTTACAGAGTGGTGATGCAGAACAAGATCGCCTTATAGCGGAAATAGCGTGTTGTACAGCGAGCAACTGGCTAGATCCATCGCCGGCGACTAGTCCAGTAGACTACGACAGAGCACCGGGTATGGGTCGTCGGGGCACCAGTGAACCGGATTCTACACCGGAATCGCCGAACTAACCTCGGAATTTGGCTGGTTGGCTCGGTTTCGGGACAACTTCTCTCGCCGGAAAATTCTCCGTTGGAGCGGGCTAGGTCCATAGTCGGGGACTAGACCGAGTAGTTCGTGTACGAATCGGGAACTGAATGGCTCAACGCGGAAGTGGTGGTAAGTGGCACTAGCAGGGAGCCAAAGTGCCTAAAGGAATTGCGAAGCTAAATGGCACCGGCTAGGGAGCCAAAGGGCTGAGGCCTTGGTTGAAACGGTTGCGGTGCTGAATGGCACAAGGGACAAACTTGAGTTTTCCGTCCATATTGTCCTCGTACGGCAAGAGCACTTATTCTCGAACCAAAACTAGCTATCGCACAGATATAGCCACTTTGTGTGGATGGTCGAAAACTGATAGTGTATCGATGAGTGGTGCTCTAAACTTACTGAAGGAACTAACTACTAAGTAATTAGATTAGAGTGGGTGGGTATGGTAAACAGGTTCGGCGACAAGAGTTGTTTTAGCGGGAAAGGTGGCTGACGAAACCCGTTCCTGGAGTGGGTTCTTAAACTTTTTTTCTGTACCCAAAATAACACACTAAATTAACTAAATAAATCATCAATCGATTGTCACGGTAAAGATGGACACGTCTATCTATACCAGGACACATGCTAATGATTCGTAGTTATGCTGCCTAAACTCGACCCTCATTAGCAGAAAACAAAGATTAAGCCCGTACGATATGAAGCCTGTTCTAATGACCCTGCCACTTCTAGTTTTCCGATCTGTTTACTTCACATCCTTGCTCTCACTTGAGTACTATGGCTCTAATTTTCATAACTTTCCCTACCCAGGAATCTCTAGCTAATTGAATGTCGTTAAAATGTAAACAAATAAATCATCAAAAATGAGTTGTATTTGTTTCGTTCGAAATTCAAGTCCTATTTAGGTGCTTAGTTAATTTCTGAAATTGAATTAGATTTTTTACTGACGCAGTTAACCTCACTTTTCTTGACAGTTCACTAGTATTGTTTACATGGACTTAGAAAAATTTGTGGACGACTAGATTCGCTCGAAGAAAATCGTAAAGAATTTTTCTAAGTCCATGTAAACAGTACAAGCGAATTGTCAAAAATGAACATCGAATTCATTTGTGACGTCAGTGTAAAGTATTCAAATCTTTACGCTGACGTCACAAATGAACTCGAGTATTCATTTTGGCTCCATCCATAAATGACATTTATTGAGTGATTTTAACACCCCCTTCCCCCATCGTAGCATTTCATCACTAATTTCTAAATACTCTCCTGGTAATGACGCAGCTTGACGGTAACCTCCCCCCTTAAAGTTCCAGCACAGGAACCAAATAATTTGCTCATACTTTGATTTTGGAATTATATATAAGAAAACGTTTACGAATTGGAATTGAAATTTCTATTTTCTTGTAATTCATTAACAGTTGGTTCCTAGCAATTAGATGAAACTGGTAAGATTGTCGTGACCTCACGTAAACTCCTACAATCGTGATTCGCTGGTTGAACATTTTGTCGTGACTAACGACTTACCTTTCAATATAGGGGCCCCTTTTCAAAATTTCGGAAGCAAAATGATGTAAGATTTTGAACGCTTATATCTTTTGTTGTACTAAATGGATTTAATTAATTTCCTCGGCATTTTGTCGAAAATATTTGTACCAATGTTGTATTAAATTTTGGAATATGTAGGACTTTCATTATCAACGGAAAAATAGTGTTTTAAAAAAATCTTTCGAAAACGACTCGAAAAAGTGAAAATTTTCAGCCCATCCCGCACAAAGCTGTCAATATGGTGCTCCAACCGAACAATAAAATGATGAAAAGTTTTAAATATAGATCCACTACATATTGATTATTCGTATTGGGTTGCTTGACGAGAGTAGTTGGTGGGGGAAAGCGTTAAGTACATTTTGAACCTTAATAACAGGTTTTTGCAAATCCTTCCAAGAAAATCAGTGAATGTGGCAACTCTAGCGTAAGCTACACCAAAACGAATGATGAAAATATTTTCATTTATCGCACAAAAGGAGGGCCTTTCATCTGCATCGAAAAGTTAATAAATAGGAACGCCTTGATGCAAAGCGTGCTCATTCGGTGTGAGCTGCGAAAGGGGAATGATCATATGTGTGTACGCAGTAAAAACAATCGTCGGCAAGGTTTGAATCGTTTCAAAAGATTCTCGTCTTGTATCAACATAGTTATCTACAAACCGTCCTTATTAGGACGAATGCAAAATGGAAAAAGAATTTAATTAGAAAGTTTCTTTTGTTAACTAGTATTAAGTTTGCGCTTGTTAATTCTGTACTTTTACCAGTGAATCAAACAACGACAAAGGTCCTTTCAGAACCACCATAATTATTATAAATAATAACTCGAAACATTCCCACATATTTCATTGAGTATCATTTGATTTGAATTACAAGTAAAACGGGTAGTTATGTTCTAGACATTACCCACCCATTTTTTTAACTGGACCGCTTTTTAGTTGGACCTCTGCTAGTTGGACCATTGTCCAACTAAAAAGCATCTGAATGTCAAAATCTTATGTCAAATTTACTTTGACAATCAATCTGACAATTATTAGAGATGTGAATAGATGCAATTACACTACTAACGTTTCCTTTGGAGAGTTTTTGACATCTCCCAAGCAACACTTGTAACAAGCAACGACAGCGATTAGTTGCATAAGCAAAGGCTTTTACACGTGTGCTTTTTGGGTTGCTACACCAGCGCAATAATGGTTGCCATATACCTTTATGTAACGAATTATGTTGCTGAAACTGCTAGTCAACAACTGGTGTTGCTCGGGCTATCAGTCGGTCCAACTAACAAATCACGACTGTGTTCCCCTTAAAAAACTACGCAACATGACATAATTCCCTACCACCCTGTCATCCCACATCATCACAAAATACGAAACTCCCCTCTCCCCCATGTAACGTCATTCATGGAGGGACCCTTTTGACAGTTCGCTTGTACTGTTTACATGGGCTTTGAAAAATTCTTTACGATTTGCTTCGAGCTAATCTAGTAGTCCTCAAAATTTTTATAAGTCCATGTAAACAGTACTAGTGATATGTTAAAAACTACAAGGGGCAGCTCTACGAGGTTGCACGAGCTGTAGACGTAGGACTATACTACTTTGTAAAATATTTATTTTCTTAGTACATTTATAGTAATAATAATACTACGTTCACACTGCGAGTTAAAACGTGTTTTAACGCTATCTTGATAGTTTTCTCGTTGCTAATTATTATAACATGTTTTAACTCTGTAGTGTGAACATAGTATAAATCAAATATATTTCTTACAGGCATTGCATTTATCGCTCATATGAGTAAATGCGCCCGGATAGTTTGCTACTGCGACAATAAAAACTCACATTTTCACACGAAAAGTTATTGGCACTCACATAACTTCTCCGGATAAATACAACGTGTTATTTCTCCGGATAAATAAAACAGCCGGAGAATGAGTGAATGAGTTTATCACGGTATCTTTTTTTCGCTCGCTGCTTTCTGTCGTTATTCCAAAACACGAAAAAACAAGTCTATCATACTTCTTTGCCGCTTTTCTTTGTAATTAAGTGTATTTTTTGAAGTTTTTATTGATTTCCACGAAATTAAAATTTTATCACCTTCTCCGGTGAGAAGGAAAAAGTCAAATAAATTTTATCCGGAAAATCATTCTCACGCTATTTGTGGAGACGGAGAATATTGCGACTCATCTTATCCCGGAAAAGTTGGACATCGGATAAGCTTCTTCTCGCGTGAGTGAGAGAGAATTACAATGCCTGATTTCTTACGTATGGTTTAATCACAACCAATCAACATTGAATATTACATATTGAACCAAACCTTCTTGGTTATCAGGTCATTTCATTTGTAGTAGGTGATCGAATCCGATTGAACTTATTTAAGAAGATCTGAAGAAAGAAGACAGAAAACTGTGACCGAACTAATATCTGGAACTAAATCTTTATAGCATAAGATTAGCTTGTAAAAACTTTTCGACCCGGACCGGCGAAGAAAAATCAAATTTTAGACAATATAATCACATTTCATGTATAGACCAAGCCTTCTAGTTATATTTTGCCATTATTGTAACTTGCCTAAAGTACGCTTACAAATATAGCGAATGCAGTGATCTTAACCATATATCGAAACTATAAATATACAAGAATCGAAAACAATTTTATATTTGGACAAGATGCGTTTTTGCACCGGTTTTTTAAGTGGCAGTGTATTCATTCATAAATAGGATTTGTAGTATGTATCTATTAGTAGAATCAAAATACTATAGGCTGAGTGGAAATGAATCACGTAAAGGGGAAATGAATCAATGCATTGATCGAACGTAAATAATAAACTTTCTTTGTGCAATTTAGTAACAAACTAGATCTACCTACCTACACATTCGCCTCAAACATTAAACCCAAGCGCACAAAGCAAAATGAATCAACGCTGATGATGATGGGTAGAGCGAAAGAAACAACTAATACCACGACACTATGTTAACCGTGTTTGCAAATGAAGCTCGCATGTACAAACTATTTTGTGTACGAATAATTATACATAAAAGTGTGCTGGAAACGAGCACAACACAAAAGATAGCATAGTGTTTGAACGGACAAGCTCAGTCGCATTCACTGGGCACTGTACCTCACCAGGCAGTGTAACGGACTTCTAACTCAGCTACACTGGCTGTGAAAACACACAACGCAGTGATCTGCTTTGCCTGCAGTTCAACAGGCAACTGAGCTGGTCCGGCGAAATCCGTCCGTTTAAATAGTCGATGATGACGTCATTCATAGAAGCGTAGCGCGCTAGGTACACAAATCTGTCGTGCTGGACTTGGGAAGCGCTATCTTCTGTGTGTAAATGCGCGATGATTTGACTAGGTTGTTCATTACTTAAATTTTTAATGCCATGATATCAAAAATCTTTGGGTTTATCTATTGGAATCTATTCTTAGAAGTATTTCGGGGCGATATGCGCAAAAAAATTATCGTGAGATGGCTAAATTATAAGCGTTTAAATTGGACCACTTTTCGTTACATACCATTTTTGTAGAATTTGCAACGTGCACCCCTATATCGAAAACAAAGACGTAGTCCTACGTGAGGTTGACTGTGCCGGTAAAGAACCTAATAGTTTTCAACACTCATTACTAGTTCACAGTCGTTCTCTGTTTGAATTGTACAAATGATGTTGTGTAGAGATGATGAATAAAAAGTCAACCCAAACTTCAATAGTGAAAATGAAAACATTCTAATTTTCTTGGATGGAATTTCAAATAATCATCTTTCCGTGCATTGATTGATCAAACTTTTATCTACCCACCCGGCATCCAATCCTAAGCATGGTTTCTTTGTCGTTCTTGATGGTTTAGAAAAGCATATTCGAACGGACCGATTTTGATGCTAGTGAAGTGATTGTAACCTCTATAGATATACATTGAGTCTGCTCCCATTGTCGTTTTCAAATTGGGAGCAACATTCGACTTCATGGAAAAGAAGATGTGCGAGCAATAAATTATTGGGTTTGGAAGATACATAGAGATGTTCACCCCATTCGAATCATGTGAGTATTTATAAAGAAATTATCCTGTTATTTTCCATTGTGGATGGTCTGCCCAGCAGTTTAAAAAAAATAAGAAGCAGTTACATTTATCAAATCAAGCAGTCATAATTAACAGATCAAGTTACACAAGACTTAATTAGCTTATGGCATATTCGTTTTTGACAGTGCACTACACCGGTGTAGTCGGTGCTACACTCATTCAAACTTGGGTGTAATCAGTCTATCTCTTTCTTTGCACTACACCGGTGTAGCACCAAGAAAAAACGAAAACGCCATTAGCTGAACTAAATTCTCAATAAATATGTATTAGTTCAGTATATTATATCTATTCAGCAGTCACATCACTTTGCGACTAATTTTTTTTTCTTCTAGTCACTAGGTGACGTGACTGGGAGAATAGGGCCCTAAATATATTCAGTTGTGGTTCCCACGATAGTTTTGCTTGCTGCAATTTTATAGAACTTATCGTAAACTAACAGTCCAATTTCTTACACAGTTGTTTTTCATGATCTGCTGGTGCTCTACGAAGTATTTTTCGTTTCATGCTTACTCTTAGGCTTAGTATCTCACGAAATAATAAAATGACTAACAAATCGCTGATATGTTTATATTTGGAGTATCCCAAATTCCATATCACTTACGTTCGACGACCATACTGAAGAGAAGGATGAGTAACAGGCTGCAGTCCGATGGGTATGATAATTGCACTGCTATACCACTAATGCTTCGTTGCCTGGATATTGCCATCTTGGTTTCACTAGCGAGAATATACACTGTCTCAAGTTTGAAAACTTCTTCACCAATCAACGATTCAAATGCTCAGCAGACGTGAAACACATAAAACTAAACAATCGATGCGAAAAAACATTCACAGCCAATATCGACTGAACAATCAATTGCTTGCACTAGTAAAAAGATTGGAGGCGAAGCGTAAAACTATGCTTTACATTACACAATGGAAGACTATGACGATTGTTCCCCTTATCCGACGGAGGGTGTAGCTTCCAACCCTCTATTGCCTTTGCTTTGCGAACTGTTATCACAATTGCTATCCAATTTTCAACTATTTACACCGAACAAAACTTATTCCAAAATGATGTCAATTCGATGCAAAATGCCAAGCCAAAATGTAAACTCCAGGATAAAAGTGAGTCCTGTGTCCTTCGGATATGCAGACAGTCTGGGTGAAAAGGAAAATTTTTCACGTTGATTCTCCCCCGATCACATCGTGCTCACACATATACAAACGACCCGCCGTAAGCTACGACTGTAGCGAGTGAAAACCCTACCCTGCGGGCGCAATATGGAGACGGTGGTTATTCACGTCAGCGCCGGTCGACCATCATTCCGTTCGTCATGTGATGGGCAGGCACGACAGGATACTGTTGTCATTGTGCTACACCCCTACGAATGACACTCTGCCGAACCTTTGATGGTGGTGATGTCAAGGTAACACAAATCGCTACAACAAACACATCGTTGCTAGGTTGAATGAATTTTCCTGGAAAAGCCCGTGTTTACGAGTGACCCAGTGATGTATCCTGGCACGAGTTTTGCGTTTACGTTTATGAAAGATGATATGTTCAGTCAAAGTAACTGGGATTCTGAATGAATTTTGACTGGATTCCAGCTTAATTGATCCCGAGACCGATTAAGTCGGAATCGTTTGTTGCATTTGTTCAGTCATACAGGTAGAAAGAATTCAGGCTTACGACTAAAACTTCTGAAGGTTTTTACCGAGCGGTAAGGGCTTGAAGCTTTTGAATAGATTCATCACTCCTTCTTCAAATGAGACAGTATTGGTGCGATATCCGTACGCAGGTTGTTTTTCTTCCTTCTGTTTTCAATCCTGAATTCAATAAATTCACGTGTTCGGCCTCCTAGGCCAAGACACTATAATAAGTTGGTATTGGCGAAAGTGGCGCATACCTACACGGAAAAATAAAACAACCCGCTGAATAAGTTCTTTTAACTTAAATTTTAACGAGAGATTCGACTCAGTCGAGGCCTTCCATGGAATAAGTTACTTTTGAGTTGTTTGAGGTATACACAAAATTAGGTAGATTCAACTTAAATTTAGGCATATATAATTCAAGATTGAGTATAAAAAACCTGTCAATGAGTTGTGGTTTTTGCCGTGGTTAAAGAGAAACTACCTTCAACACGGTTTACCTAATTTTACCTTATCCCACGATACCCCGAGATTGAGTCAAAAGAGCTCAGCTTTTGGTAGTTTTTCGTATCCGTGTAGCCAAATGTGTGAAGTGAAAATTATGTTGGGGTGACAATTTATTTTTCTTTGGACAAATGCTCTTGTAGTATCTCAGCCACGGTGAAGCTCCATGTCGAGGGCTGAATGACTAGATAAATTGTAACATGTAATAAATAATAATTAATAATATTTAAGTCGCGAATAAAATTAAAGAAGAAATCGTTTTTCTAATTCGTGTGAAAAAAAAAACTCCAATGGGATATGATGTTCTGTTGCATGAATTGGGCAGTTTAGATTGTTTCAAATTCAAGTGGAAATATTTTTTTCATAAAATAATATAAAAAAATAGCGGACTTATGGGTCAATCTGTGCACCGGCGTGGCACTGTAGTACCTACTTGGGAGTAAATCACGGTCTAAGCTAGTGGTTGCGTGTCGAACTCAAATAGAAGAAGTTAGCATTGAAAAACTATTTTTATAGTTTGAGATTGAATATCTTGAAATTTATTAATGTTAGAATTATGTATACCATCAGAGGCATCTTTTGGCTTTTTGGCCTCAATGTGCACTTGATGCTAGGATTGTTGTCTTGTTTTTTGTTGTCACAAGATAGTGGACTTTCCAATTTTTTTTCGGTTAGTTTCATAAAAACTGGGTTTTTAGAAAATTTTTCTTATGTGTTACTACAATGGCGGAGAAGGACTTAATAAAAATCGTTCGAACTTTACAGTGGCGTAGTAAGAAATATCATATTCAATTACTTAGTAGCTAGTTCTTTCAGTAGGGTTACAGCATCCATCCTTGACACACAGCGTGGTAATTTCTGTATGGTATCAGGAAAGCTAGCTGTGGGTCGCTACGAGGACAATCTGAGCGGCAACTTCAGACTGTCTAATTTACTAAGCCCTCCGGTTTCCTTATGCCATTTGGTACCACTTCCTCGTTGAGCTTCCGACTTGTTCGCGAACTACTCGATCTAGTCCCCGACAATGGATATAGCCAACTCCGACGAAGAGCTCCACGGCGAGTTCGAAAGCGAGCCAACCAGCCAGATGACAAGGTCAACTCGGCGATTCCGGTGGAGTAGGGCGTCCAGTTTGCTGGAGCCCCGGCGTGACTGGTGGAGTCTCGTCGCGGTCTACTCAGTCTAGCTTCCGGCGGTGAATCTGACTGTGCGCTGACGGAGAGTTCCCCGGCGAATGAAGTTCTCCCTATACCGACTCTTCTTTGGTTTCAGTAACAAAACTTCTTGAGCCCTTTGACTCCGTGTCCGATGCCATTTAGCACCGCAGCTTCTTTAAGCCCTTTAGTTTCCTTCTTGAGCCATTTAGCACTACTTCCTTGATGAGCCATTCAGTTACCCGACTTCTTCGCGAACTTCTCGGAAGGCTTGATGGACTCCGACGAAGAGTTCTCCGGCAAGAAAAGTTCTCCCGAAACGGATCCAATCGGCTAGGTGCCGAAGTCAGTTTGGCGATTCCGGATGGAGCGTGGTGTCCGTTTTGCTGGCGTATCAATGACCCATGCTCAGTGTCTTCTCGACGTTCTCACACTCCGGGCACAATGGTGACGTTGCGTACCCGAACCGATGAAGCTGTTTCAGGTGGAAGGTCATCTCTCTGTGCTTTCTATTGACCGACGTCGACAGGTTTGAGATGAGCTGGTAGGTCACCTTTAATTTCTCCGTATTGTCCCATTCCTGTTGCCACGTCACCATCGAGACGATTCTCATTATCTTCTTCACGTTTCTTGCGTTTCATTGATTTCATCATCATCTTCTTCCTCACGTTTTTTGCGTTTCCGGGCAGCCGACCCGGTTATGAACCCATCGTACATTCCATTCCAAAGAGTTGGACCGAGAATGGAGCCCTGAGGAACGCCCGCTTCGACTCGCATTGACTTCTGCCCTTCGTACGTCTCGTACAGCAGGACTCTACTGTGGAAGTAGCTATTCAGGATCTGGCTCATTCTTCTGTGCAGCGCCGCGGCATTGGCCTGTACGAGGCCGGATGGTCCAGTGACTTCCGTGACTTTGGCAGTAACATCAGGTTCTGTACCTTTCACATTTCGGGGAAATTGCCATAATCTAAATACTTCTGCAGTAGCATCCTAAACATTTCCGGATATGCCAGAATTGCAGCTTTCAGCGCCACGTTTGATATTCCACCCGGATCGGTGGCTTTCTTTGTTTTTAATCGCATGGACGCTTCTTTGAGCTCATCATTAGTCGCTTG
The DNA here is from genome assembly GCF_030247195.1 of Topomyia yanbarensis. NCBI lineage: Eukaryota > Metazoa > Arthropoda > Insecta > Diptera > Culicidae > Topomyia > Topomyia yanbarensis. The sequence goes on from NC_080671.1 coordinate 436,711,676, forward strand.
CCACTCGGCTGTGTTTATTCCTTCTTCTTCGCAGTACGGTGTCGGTGACCAAGTAGTTGGATCGTGCTTCCGGAAGAGACCCTCAACGATTATCTTTAGCTTACCCAGGAATATTTCAGCTGATGTCGACAGGCCCTCACCTCGTTCTGATGACTCAATACGCGTTCCCCAAGGATTAGCGTCTACTTCTCAGCACAGTTACTTATGGCAAACTGGTTTGCTAAGCTTTTTAAAGTGTCTCTAGCTCTCCCACTCTCCGATTTTGCTCTCTGAGCCCGCCTTCTGGCTCTATGACAAGCAGCGTGTAGCGTACTAAGCTACTCCTTTAACCAGTAAGCTACACGCCGTCTATTGCATGGCTCCACTTTTTTTGGTATTGTAACAGCACGTTCTTGTTACATCAGCCGCATCAACTTACTTGATTGGTGAACAGCGGCACCGAAGTGACTCAACAAAGAGATTTTTGTTAAAGACTCGTCTTGTACATTAGCTTGCCGGTCGTCCTTCTCCGTACTGCAGCAGGGTTCCATTGGCCGATGAGGTTGCGAATTGTCTGGTGGGAGCTATGGGGATACTTCTCGCACACTTTCCAGTCCATGTTCGCCGTAAGTCAAGCACTACATAATGTGGCGGAATTTCTCTCGGTATCGATGTCCGTTTCGTGAACCAATAAGCTCACAGTTTTGTCACGATACCAGGAGCCACTTACCTCCCAGCTTCGTTGCGATCTACTCGTTGTAGTCCTCGATGGTAGGCCTATTCTCCACAACGCCAATTTTCACTACAAGGAAACATTCTCACAAGATAACTTTTGCAAATGAAACTGAGAATTCCATTTAAAATATCAGGCATATTTTTGTTGGAAATGTTCTATTTTTTCAAATTTCTTCAAAATATTTCTGGTGGAGGGGGGTTGTCTCCAAAACCCCCGCTACTACGCCACTGAAATGATCTTTTTTATTTACGTTTTAAAGATGCATCAGATCCAAAATTATCCGTTCAAAAAAATGCGGATGAACATGGTCAGGCGATTTAAACAGTTTGACATTTGACTCAACTCGCCTGTGCTAATTGCCCCTAGGAACAAATGCAATTTGCGAATGCGATTTAAAGGCAATTTCAATACTTAGACAAATTTTCTGGCGGCTGAAATTGGCTTGGTTGTTTTTCGCGTTTTTCTAACATGGCGGTTCATGTTTGGCTTAAGGTTAAAATTATTTTTTTAAAACAATTGGCGTGTTCTCTCTTGTATTTTGTTTGTCCAGTGCACTTCATTTAGCCAAAGAATGTGGGAATTTATGGAATCGTGTGTAAGTATAGTAAAACAAGATCTCTAACTTAAAGTCTTAATGAACGTCAGATTATGGTAAGTTTTGGTGTGCAATGTCAATTTCACCATTGATTCTTCTTATAGTTTTGTGGTGATTACCTAGTATACTGATAAGTTTATGTGAGTAGATAATTAATCCGAAAATAAGTATTATTTGTAATTTTCATATTAGTCAATTAACCCTTTCATGCCCAACTTTTTTCTGGTGCATGTAGGGTTTCAAAACTATTTTTCCTTGAAAACGGTTGGGTCAAGAAACACGAAAAGCCTATTTTCATAAAGATAGGTGTTTCTATGGCAGTGCTAGAAGTTGGTCAATTTTTACCTTCTGATGCTCAATACAATTCTCCTACAATAGTCCAATTACGTGGAAAACGTAGCCAGCGGCAGTCTTAATTGATAAGTTTTATCAGTTTTCAATAATATTGCACCATAACAGAGATATATGAAAAAATCATTTTCGGTCGTCAACGTAAACTGTCTCTGGCAGCACTGCTCCATCGAAATCCAATCAGACTAATTGCAATAACTTCAGTTCTAGAGCTGATCTTTGTAAATGTTAATACTCAAATGAAAGGCAATAATCACATTAATGAGCCTTACTTGTTTTTGTGAGCAAATCTTGCCTCAATCAGAAGTTATAGCTGTTTAAAAACGTTGTTGTCCACAAACAACATGGGCATGAATGGGTTAAGGGCGATTAATAGACACGTTCCGTGGGCGATCTGGGGACGATTTAAGTGCGACAATGTTGCATTTTTTTTATTCATTTCGTTTATTTGATAGGCACAAATGCGTTAGCTTGGCGGTGCCAAATGCTTTTGTTTTTACATTTTGGATATCTTAAAACTAGGAGGTTACAATGTTGAAATATTTTTTTTTACAAAGGAAAAGAAAGTTTACAGCTATCTTAAGACTAGAAATAAGATTCAATATACAAGAGAGGGCCAAAAGATTTTTTTTATGAAAAAATTTAAAACAAGGGATTCACTTTGATATACAAGATGGGGAGTAATAGTATTTTACGAAATATTTTACGGTTATCTTAAAACTAACAATATAGTTTAGTACACAAAAGACAATGTTGCATTTGAAATAGCCGCCTAATTGCCAGCAATTTGCTGGCAAATTGAAGGGCAATTAGCGTATCCGATTTGGCTAAAAGCCCCCAGCAACTTGCCCTTTTTAACTGAGTAGTAGTATTTGGCCAAGTCACAGAAAATTGAATCAAATGAGGCAGACAGAATTTTTTCTCAGATTTTGTTTCGCACGATGTCCTTTGATTTTTTTTTTGATGATAGCTACCATCACACACCATGCTGTTATAAGCACTTTAACTATTTCAAAATCTTCAAAAAATTTGAAGGTAAGCGCTCACGGCAATGACGATACAAATTTATTTAATTTTCTCCTAAAAGACAAAAATATAATGAAAAGTCCACGTGGATATTTCCGGTCTCGCCACCTCCTCCTCTTGGATAAGGGTGGACTTTCTCGTGACCCCTGCCCTCCCCTAAATTGTCTACGTGCCCAGTCAAGTTGCTGGCTAACGGGGGGCTATATGCCAACTCGGATGCGGTAATTGCTCTTCAATTTGCCAGCAAATTGCTGGCAATTAGGGAGCTATTTCAAATGCAACATTTGGGCGATTTGACGTTGTCATTTTTTTGTCGCCCTACCCGCCCTTTAATCGCCCACCGAACGCGCCATTTAATCGCCCTTAATTGCCTAATATGAAAATTAAAAATAATATTTATTTTCGGATTCATTATCTACTCACATATACTTACCAGTATACTAGGTAATCACCACCAAACTATAGGAAGAATCAATGGTGAGATTGGTATCGCACACCAAAACTTACCACAATCTGACGTTTATTAAGACCATTTGTTTCTGTGTACATAAACTCATTTTAAACGCATGTAAAATGTATGTTTGTAAAACACCTAGCCGTTATAGCCGAGATATAACAAAACTACCCGGACACTACTCATTTCAAGAAAATGAAAATCGCCAAGAAAGGTACGGTTCGCGATGACATGTAGTTTTTTTTCACTTTGCACGTCCCGTCCCAGCTATCAACCTCGTTTGGGTGCCCTGTCATTCCAGTATTACTGGTAATGAAAGTTGAACAGAGCAGGCGCAGAGATTGACGTTGTAGATCTTGAGCTTCCATAGCCTATTTTAACAAGTTGGATAGAGGAAAAGATTCGGTCTTGGGCTTCAACGGAGCACTGCAGCTATTGGCTCAACCATGTCAGACGAGTAAAATTCCAGTACCCCACCCTCCCGGTTTCCTCTCGCTGGTACGTGCCTAAAGAAATTCTCCCTAGGTTTGCGGCTGTCAATTAAAATTTTAGGAGTTTGGCAGGCAGACCTCTGCGAGAATGTCTTTCTTGAGAAGTCGATCACCGCACACTACTTCGGATTTACACACACGCGGTTCTCACTGCACCACAACCAACGAAAGTTTCAAGCTATTGCTGGAGAAGTCTACAATCCTTAATTAGATGGATGTGACGAAATGTTTTGAGATCGTCTGCGAAGGAACGAAGGCTAAATACACGTTATTGAAGTAAAGCAGAAACATAAACGGTCCCAAGTAGCTTCCCTGGGGTATTTCTGATGTAGATGTCAACGTGGGTACGTGAGCATTTCCTATGATAATCATTATCTCTCAATCCTGGGCAACGGCCCAGCAGTAAATCGTAAAAAAATAAAAATAGGCTATACCGCCGAGCGCCCATATGCAAAATTTTGGTGCTCCTGAAGATAGGTGAGAACATCGTGTGCAAGTCGGGCTCCGGCCGTTCTGCGGTTTTGTTAAACTGGAAGGAACAGCAAGCGCTGAAGCGAAAAACGGAAAGCAAAGTGGTTAAATTCATTTGCGCCTTGGGCCAGGAGGTCGACGATTAAAGAGAATTTGGCTAACATGGACATCGTCATGAGGAAGCGGAAGTCGAGCCCACCAAAAGTAGCGGATAAAAGTACTCATCAAAGATGTCTTCCCTTCGAAGCGCAACATGGAAGACGAGACATACATGACGCTCGAAGGCTGGCTGACAATGGACCGGCTGTTTTACATCTTCTAGCAAAGATGCGAGCAGCAACGTAAAGTATTCCACACGAAGTTCCCAAAGAACATCTTTCTGTGGCTGATAATCAGTGCGAAAAGTATTTCAAAACCAATCTTCTTCTATGAGCAACTTGCGATCGACGGGGAGGTGTACAACACAAAGTGCTTACCGGAAGTTGCAGCCTTCATTAAGAAAACAACTATGTCGTGTTCTAGCCGGATCTAGCCATATTTCGTGGTGAAGACGTAAACAATTTTATGGTGAAAACCTAAAATGAACTGATCAATAGTAGAGAGTTGTAGAATAATGCCAACATCTTTCTTTTAGACGGCTATCCTGAGTACACGACAAGCCCTTAATACCCCCATGCTCATGGGCTTCAGGGTTCATTTCATGAAAATACCACCCAGTGGCGTAGTAAGAAAATTTTTCGGGGGGGGGATATGAATTTTTTTTGTATATATATAAAAAATGTTCAAAAACATTCTGAGCAGGAAAAAAATGTTCAAAACCAACAACTCAGGGAACGGGTTTGGGTAGTCAAGGTAGGTGATGGCGCTTACCGGGACCCTACGTTGTGTTACTTTCAATCCTCACCAGAATCGTTCCGGCGTGATGATGGCAGCTATTGGGATCGTCACCCTAGTTGCATCAGTCCAACTGCACTCACCCGGCACACCATCGGGTCGACGGTAGAAGAAAGCGGCACAAAGGCGATCGCAGTAAAACCAGCAAGCAAAGCGCAGTACAGCGGGCAAGGTACTTGGTTTCCGATCAGTGGAATACACACCTTTTAAATCACAATTAAGTTGCACAAATATCTACTTTGGACAGAAATTTATTTAGCACAATCTCTTTGACTTAAGTAATTATTTTATTGATCACAGTCACTTTTGGGGAGATAAATTATTTATTCCTGTACGCATGCAGGTACGATCTGGACTGAACTGACGATCCCGACAGATCGAGGCACGAAGGCTATCATCATAAACTGGGTTGCCAGAAGGGCTAGAGAAATTGGCATAATTTTACGCCCGTTAGCACCAATAACATGCAAAAGGCAATGTTGCTCATTACGGTTGCCAATAATTCTGTACGAAACAACATACTCGCCGCCTTGAACTATTATGTTCAACAAAAAAAAAACGTAAACAATAAACATTGTGACTTAGAGCTAGGCAATAAATTTCACTTCTTATAAACTAACACATTTTTTTCTAATTTCAGCTATTCTAGAGGTGTATCCGGACTCCGTTGGGCCGGTTGTAAGTTGTTGGCCATCGTTAAACATCCTTCTGCTTCTGGGGCTGTCGTTGTGCACGGTAACAGACAGATTTTTGTAATCGGTCGAGTGATGATACCGCGGTCAGTGCGAAGTGATACAACTCGCGTAAGTTGATCTTTTCCTGGCAGGACTGATTCGATGCGAGCGAGTGGCCAACGAATTGGTGGTTGCAGATCGTCAACGATGATGACTAGTTTGCCAGGGATAATTTCGTCGTTCCGTATCCATCGTCTCGTGTCCTTTTGTAGCTCCTGCAGGTACTCTTTTCGCCAATGGATCCAAAATTGCTGCACATGCATCTGCAGCTTTTGGTAGTGGTCGAGTCGGTTCGCAGGTATGTTCCGTAGGTCTGGGTCGGGCAGGGCATGCATCGATGATCCGATGAGGAAGTGGGCAGGTGTCAAAGCGGCTAAATCATTAGGGTCTTCTGTCATTGGAAGCAACGGTCGCGAGTTCATAATTGCTTCGATTTGGGTAAGAATCGTGCACATTTCCTCGAACGAAAGTCGACTTGAACCCAGCTGTCGGAACAAGTGTTTTTTCGCTACCTTTACGGCCGCCTCCCACAAACCGCCAAAGTGGGGGGCTTTAGGGGGTATCAAGTGCCAGGTAATTCCTTCTGCGGTACAGGCAGAAGATATTTCTTCCTGCTGGGAACGATTTTGAAGCATGGTAAACAGTGCAGATAGTTCATTCTTAGCCCCTTCAAAATTCTTCCCGTTATCTGAATGAATGTGCGCGGGCCGGCCACGCCGGGCAATAAATCTTCGCAACGAACATAAGAAGCCTTGGGTGGACAAATCGCTAACCAATTCTAGGTGGACTGCTTTGGTCGCGAAGCACACGAAGAGACACAGGTAGGCTTTAGCAGGTGCGGCACGTTTGTGAATTGGTCGAAGGTACAATGGACCCGCATAATCCACACCTGTGACACTGAATGGACGACTGGGTATTACTCTTGGGGCTGGCAATTGACCAATTTGCTGCTGGGCAGGTACCGGGTTGAGGCGTGTGCAACGAAAACAATTTCTGACGACGCTGCGTATTAGCTTGCGGCCTCTCGGGGGCCAGAATTCCTCTCGAATCGCTGTCAGCAGTAGACGCCCGCCGCCGCGGAATAGTTTCCGGTGAAAATGTTCGACGATGAGGCGAGTTAGCGGATGATTGGTAGGAATTAAAGCGGGGTGCTTTTCTTGGTAGGGTAATTGCGACAGATTCAAACGACCTCCCACTCTCAACACTCTCTCTGGGTCTATAAATGGGCTCATCAAGTGAAGGGGGGAACGCTTCGAAACTGAATTGCCTTCCTCCAATTGTTTTATTTCTGCAGCAAAATCGTCGTGTTGAGCCAAACGAATAAGAAGCGTTTTTGAATTTGATAGTTCTTCGACGGTAAGTGATCGGTCGATGGGAGTCGGTGGGGGCTGCGTGCGCACTTTTGCTCGGGTATTGGTGACGAATTTCATACAGTATGCAATGATGCGAAGAAGGCGATTGTATGATGACCATCGTAGAAACCAAGGGTGCACTGTCGGTGTTACTTGAGCGACAACGACGGTTGTTTTTATTTCCAGTACTTCTTGTGGGACACCTGCAGGTATCGAATTGGGCCAATTTTGCAGGGAACGTGTTAACCAACTAGGACCGTTAGTCCACAAATAGCTTTTGAGGAAATCTTCGACAGACATACCGCGCGAAACCAGGTCAGCTGGATTTTCTCCTCCAGGAACGTGTTTCCATTGGCATCCGTGTGTGTACTGCTGGATTTCTGACACTCTGTTGGCAACGAACGTGGGCCATACGTTTGGTGGAGATCGTAGCCACTGTAGAGTGACAGCTGAGTCAGACCAGAAATAGGATGCTATTATGTTGACGTCGATGGCCTTTTTGATGTGGGTGTGCAGATGAGCAGCTAGCACGGCAGCACACAGTTCCAATCGAGCGATGCTGATTCGCTTCAGTGGGGCGACGCGTGACTTTGAAGCCAAAAGCTGGATCCTCACTCTTCCTCGTCCATCTTCACAGCGAGCGTACGTGCATGCACCGTATGCGGATTGGGAAGCATCTGCAAAGGTGTGCAGTTGAATAGATGAGCCGGGTAAGAAGGCATACCTGTCTACACGGTGCTCCAAAATCTTTGCCAGTTCTCGATGGTAGATTTCCCACTTGGACTTGATGGGTTCTGGTACAGGATCATCCCAGCCGCAGGATAGAAGCCATAATTCCTGCATCAGAATTTTCGCTCGGACGACGACAGGGGCGATTAATCCAAGAGGGTCGAATAGTCGTGCTATGTCGGAGAGAATCGTTCGCTTTGTCGGGTGTTCATCGCTGTGTCGAATCTGTGAGTCGAAACGAAGGAAATCAGCTTCGGGCTCCCAACCAATTCCCAATGCCTTAATGGTTTCATTTGGACAAAAGTGCAAAGCGGATTGCATGCCAATCTGATCATCGGTGAGACCTTGCAGAACTTCGAGCCGGTTAGAGGTCCATTTACGTAGTGCGAATCCTCCTTTTTCCAATAGTTCAGCGAGCTCTATGCGAAGACGGATTGCTTCTTCCACGGTTTGAGCTCCACCAATAAAATCGTCCACGTAGAAACCCTTTCTAAGTGCTGGGCCAGCTGCAGTGAATGTTCGACCTTCATCTTCTGCCAGTTGCTGGAGAGTTCGTGTTGCCAGGTAAGAAGATGGACCGAGACCATACGTAACAGTGAGCAGTTCGTATGTCTGGACTGGAGATTGGTCTGAAAATCGCCAAAGGATGCGCTGCAAAGGAGAATCGTTGGGGTGAACAAGTACCTGTCGGTACATTTTGGCTATGTCACCGACCAGGGCGATCGGAAAGGTACGAAACCGCAAGATGATGGTCAAAAGATCGTCTTGTACCACAGGACCCACGCAAAGAGCTTCATTTAGAGAGAAGCCGGTAGAAGTTTTGGCCGAGCCGTCAAATACGACCCGAACCTTGGTCGTCGTACTTGCTTCCTTAATTACGGGGTGGTGGGGCAGATAGTAGGCTTGAGAGTGGTGTTCGTCGTCCGCTTCGACCAGCCGCATATGGCCGAGGGAGAGGTACTCTCGCATAAACAAATGGTATTCATCTTTTAGGTTTGGGTCTCGTTCCAAACGCCTTTCAAGTAGTCCGAAACGGCGTTGTGCAGTGCTCTTCGACTCTCCTAGCATAACGTTAAAGTCTGGTTTACGGGGATACCGAACGATGTATCGTCCTGTAGGATCACGGGATACGGTTGATTGATACAACGATTCACAGTGCCTTTCTTCAACAGAGTAGTTGTCCTTGGTAGTCAGCTCTTCAGTTTTCCAGAAACGCTCTAGACTGTCCTCCAAAGAAATCATCGAAACAACCATAGAGGTGGGTGACGTCACTTGTATAGGGGAATTTTGGTTTGTCGACCCAGCAACAATCCAACCGAAGACACTGTCCACCAATAGAGGAAGGTTTCGGCCCAGCTGCAGGCGTGCAGCACTCGGGAAGAACGAGTAGAAATGTTTGGCACCTAGCACCATGTCGATTGGCTGACTCTCGTTGAAAGACGGATCTGCAAGAAATAAGTCCTTCGGAATGTGCCATTCTTTTGTTGATATGGTTTGCGATGGAAGGTTCGCCGTTACTTTGTCCATCACAAGAAAGTCGACGCTGCACGAAAAATCACCCTTTCTAGAAAAAACATGAGCGAAAACGGATTCACGTACTGGCTTTGAAAGTTTGCCGGCCCCTTGTACTGTGACGTTCACATTCTGCCTTCGAAGGCGTAGAATATGAGCCATACGATCTGTGATGAGGTTCGGTTGCGATGCGCTGTCGAGAAGCGCGCGCGCTAGATGCTCTTCACCGTACGCATCGATCACCTTAACGATCACGGTGAGAAGGAACACGTTCTCACGGTACTGCTGGACAGTGGCACTGACTTCAGTTTGCGGGATGCTCTCAGTAGCAGCAACTGTTGATTGCGTAGACGGTTGTGCTGCAGAAGACCCACTGGGCTGCGAAGAAGTCGAAGCGGTTGTAGCTGGAGCGGTATATGTACCCTCATTGTTGAATCGACTGGAACCGTCGGGCTGTTCAGAGTGGAGAAGAGTGTGATGACGACGGCTGCACTTACGGCAGTTGAAATTGGATGGACAATTGCGGGCAATGTGATCACCTTTCATACAGTTGTGACACAGACGTTTTGATTTCACAAACTGCTGACGTTCACTTGGCGAAAGTCGGTTAAAACGCTGACATCTCATCAGTAAATGGGACTGGTTACAGAGGACACATTTCTCACCAACATGTGTTACTGGTGAACTCGCTGTGGAGGCACAAGAAGAGAGACGAAGCTGTGAATGGAATGTTCTCTTCGACGAATGAGCTGGTGGACCAGAAGCGGAATGCGAATCAGCAGTTTGATGGTTGACTGAGATCGATTCCAGTACTCGAGTTCTTCGTTGCAAAAAATCTATGAGACAAGTGTAATCCGGATTGTCGACGGTAGATGCATGGTCTTCCCATGCCTTCAAAGAGTCATCGTGTAGACGCGTGCATAGCAGATGCTCCAAAATGGTACTCCAGGCGTCGGTTGGTTCTCCCAGTTGTCGAAGAATCTTGGTGTGACGTTCAAATTCGTCCACCAACCCGTGAAGCGCAGCAGCAGACTCCTTCTTCATCCTCGGAATGTCCAACAGTGCCTGCAAGTGACGCTTCTTCAGCAAATAATCGTTGGAATACCTGCTTTCTAAAGTTTGCCATGCTAAAGAATAGTTCGCAGAGCTGATACCGATCGATTCAATCAACTGAGCAGCTTCCCCCTTGACAGCTGCCCTCAAATAGTGGAATTTCTGAATATCCGGGACCTCAGAGTTTGAATGAATCAATGCCAAGAAAGTATCGTGGAATGCAAGCCATTGCATGTAATCACCATCGAACTCAGGCAACGAAATTGTTGGCAGCTTGATGCCAGAGAGAGTGGAGGATACACGAGAGGGTTGAGGGCTCCGATCGTTAGGAAGAGGAGACAATTTTGAAATAAGACATGCTTTTATTTTAAAGAGCCGGGGCTCGAAATCAGCACGCACAGCAGCATGCTCGACCTTACCATCTTCGTTGGTTTCGTTGTCCTCCAGTTCCGCTTGAACGGTCTCCAAATTATTCCAAATTCCGTTCAAGTACTCCAACCTCAAAGGTACCTGCGATTCGTCACGAAGAGCGTCGTACTCCACAGCAAAAACCTCTGCCCGACCCAGAGCAGCAAGCAGTGTAGCTCTCCGTGACAGCAGCTGGCTTCTATTGTCGACCTCCGCCATCTCGAATAGCGGGAATCAGAAACGTGGCCAATCAGGAACAGTAGATCGACCTGCACAATAAAAGACCACAGTAGACCCACAGGAGGGGTGGTAAATACTTGGAAAGAGGCTCACCTTTTCCAAGGCAAGTATGTGCCTTGTATATTTATCCAGCCAACAGGAACAGTACAGTACCGTCCGCACTGGTAGGTGAGTTGATGATCCGAAGCAGCGCTCAAAAACTGGCGAAAACTCACAGGAATATCTAGTTAGCAGCAACAGCAAACAATTCGGTTCCGTAAAAATGAAATCACGTTGAAAACCACGGCTAGGAACGCCACGGAAGTGTCGGAAGATGCCACTGCAGCAACAGTACAGCTCAGCAGGCGGATTCACCACGGCTAGGGACGCCACAGTGAACAATGGTCCTATTCTAATCCCGATCGTTGAACAATGGCGCTTTGAGGCCAACACTATGGCGCTTTGTGGCCAGCACAATGCCAATTCCGCGATCAATTGAAGCGATTGTTGATCCGGAACAATACGAATCGGGCATGCAATAAAGAAAAAGAAATCTAAAGGGTACCTGCGATACCCGCAACACAGATTGGACAGGTAATTACCTTGTATCCAATTAAATCGAGCCTTGGATTTAATTTTGGCAGCAGCATGCGATGATCCAAAACTTTCCTTCCCTTGGTCAAGGGAATCAAAATGGCGACGTCCAGTGAAAGGCTCCGCACGTGGTCCGAAACAGATCCTGGTCACGGCACCAAATTATGATGGCGCTTACCGGGACCCTACGTTGTGTTACTTTCAATCCTCACCAGAATCGTTCCGGCGTGATGATGGCAGCTATTGGGATCGTCACCCTAGTTGCATCAGTCCAACTGCACTCACCCGGCACACCATCGGGTCGACGGTAGAAGAAAGCGGCACAAAGGCGATCGCAGTAAAACCAGCAAGCAAAGCGCAGTACAGCGGGCAAGGTACTTGGTTTCCGATCAGTGGAATACACACCTTTTAAATCACAATTAAGTTGCACAAATATCTACTTTGGACAGAAATTTATTTAGCACAATCTCTTTGACTTAAGTAATTATTTTATTGATCACAGTCACTTTTGGGGAGATAAATTATTTATTCCTGTACGCATGCAGGTACGATCTGGACTGAACTGACGATCCCGACAGATCGAGGCACGAAGGCTATCATCATAAACTGGGTTGCCAGAAGGGCTAGAGAAATTGGCATAATTTTACGCCCGTTAGCACCAATAACATGCAAAAGGCAATGTTGCTCATTACGGTTGCCAATAATTCTGTACGAAACAACAGTAGGAAAGCTAGCTGTTGGTATAGAATTAATACTCTTCCCCTACGAGGACAATCTGGGCGGCAAACTTCAGACTGTCTAATTTACTGAGCCCTTCAGTTCCCTTGTGCAATTCAGTACCACTTCTCCGTTGAGCTTCCGACTGGTTCGCGAACTACTCGGTCTAGTCCCCGACGATGGACCTGACCTACTCCGACAGAGAATTCCCCGGCGATTCTGGTGAAGCAGGGTGTCCGGCGCACTAGTGCGCCGATGACCCGCGACTAGTGGTGTCTCGTCGCTGTCTACTCAGTCTAGTCCCCAGCGGTGAATCTAGCTTACGCTAACGGAGAGTTCCCTGGCGAAAAAAGTTCTCCCAATATCGATTCCTCTTTGGTTTTCGCTATTTTTCTATCGGAACAACCGGTGGGGTGCCGTGGTCGGTCTGACGAATCCGCATGGAGCGTGACGTCCGGTTCGCTGGCGTTTCGACGACTCATACTCGCTACTCTGTTGCAGTCTACTCGACTAGTCCGCGGCGGTGAATCTAGCTTATTCCTGCGGAGAGTTCCCTGGCGGTGATTGCTCTCCCGAAACCGTTGTTCGATGTCCATTCCGTTGTAAGACGGTCATGATCTACATCAGCGGTTCTCAACCTTTTTCGTACCACGGACTCCTTAGATATCACACTGGGTTGCTGCGGACCCCCATAGTTAAACATCAATTTTGTATGCTATCAATATGTTATTTTCAATTTGTTAGGAAACATTTCAATATGCACTTGGAAAATATATTTTGCTTCGCGGACTCCCAGCAATAACTTCGCGGCACCCTAGGGGTCAGTGGACCCCAGGTTGAGAATCACTGATCTACATCATATCTCTGTTTACTGTGTTCCACGCCTTTACGTCGCTTGTCATTCTGTAGGCTACATTATCCGGGTTGATGTCCGGTCCTCCCGTTTTAAGTAGCTCCCTGCACGTCACTTCAAACCTCGGACATTCAAAGACTCTCCTCGGACATTCAAAGACTTCAAACCTCGGACATTCAAAGACGCTCCGGTGTCTCCTCGACGATCTCACACTCCAAGCACAGTGTTGACGTTGCGTACCCACACCGATGAAGATACTCCTTAAGCAGCCGTGGCTCGGTAGGAGCTGTTTCAGGTGGAAGGTCATCTCTCCGTGCTTTCTATTGACCCACGCCGACAGGTTTGGATGAGCCGGTAGGTCCACTTTCCTTTCTCCGTATTGTAACATTCCTGCTGCCACGTCACCATCGAATCGATTCTCATCATCTTCCTCACGTTTCTGGCTTTTCATTGTTTGTAGCACTTGATATCCTCCGTCAGGGAATGTAGATGGGGATCAGCTCAGCGACAAGGCATACTGCCTCCGGTACACAATCGCAACTCGTACGACCAACAGTCGAAGCGTCCTGTTCAGCTTTTCGCGGTTTCATTGTCTCCGTCACCGACACCTCCATTTCTTCAAGTGTCTCACCGTTAGTGACACATCGTCCACGAAACCAACGATTTTCACTTTCCTGGGTAGCCGCAGTGTTAAGACCCCATCGTACATCTCATTCCAAAGTGTTGGACAGAGAATGGAGCCCTGAGGAACGCCTGCTGTGACTCGCATTGCCTATTGCCCGTTTGTTCGTCTGGTACAGCAATGCTCTACTCTAGAAGTAGCTGTTCAGGATCTGGCTCATTTGTTTTATGCCACGCTGCGGTATTGGTCTATTCGAGGTTGCATGGCTCGGTGACTTCTCACACTTTGGCAGCAACATCAGTTTCTGCACCTTCCTCATTTCGGGGATTACCATCATCTAAAGACTTCAGCAGTAGCATCCTGAACATGTCCGGATACGCCAGGATCGCAGCTTTCAGCGCCACGGTTGGTATTCCATCCGGACCGGGTGTTTACTTTGATTTTAGTCCCCTCGACGCTTCTTTGAGCTCGTCGTTAGTCACTTACCACTCGGCTGTGTTACCTCCTTCTTCTTCGTCGTACGGTGTCGGTGACCAGGTAGTTGAATCGTGATTCGGGAAGAGACCCTCAACGATTATCTTTAGTTTTCCCGGGTATATTTCAGCTAGTGTCGCAGACCCTCGTCTTCGTCATGACGACTCAGTACGCATCCCCCAGAGATTGGCGTTTATTTCTCAGCACAGCTACTTATGGCATTTGGCTTGCTAACTTGATCTCCCGTTTTAAAGAGTCCCTACCTTCTCGAAACGTCGCTTGTGCTCCTCTCTCACTCTCCGATCTTACGATCTGAGCCCGTTTTCTGGATCTAAGACAAGCAGCGTGTAGCGTACTGAGCTACTCATTTAACCCGTAATCTGCACGCCGTCTACTGCATGGCCCTAGTTTTCGTGACATTGTAACGTCACAAGTCGCCACAATCCTTCTTGCCGCATCAACGTACTTGATTCCGTTGTTCGCCGAAGTAACTCAACAAAGAGGTTTTCGTTAAAGGCTTTCGTCTTCCACTTTAGCTTGCGGCCCGTCCTTCTTCGTGCTGCAGAATCGCCTGGTGGTCTCTATGGGGATACTTCTCTCACACTCTCCAGTCCATGTTCGCCGTCAGTCATGGACTACAGAATGTGGCGAAATTTCTCTCGGTACCGATATCCGTTTCGTGAACCAATAAGCACCCAGCTCCTCGCTTCGCCGCGATATACTTGTTATAGTCCTCGGCGGTTGAGCTAGCCTCCACAACGTGCCGTCAGGTAGGTGTCGAGTCTGCAGCCAATTTTCACTACAAGGAAATATTTTCACAAGATAACTTTTGCAAATGAAACTTTCATTTCATTTAAAATTTTAGGCATGTTTAACATATTGATTTTTTTTTCAAAATTCTCCAAAATATTTCGGGGGTGGTTTCGTCCCCAAACCCCCCCCCCCCCGCTACTACGCCAGGGTTCTTAGCGCCCAGAGTTTGCCCCCAATTGAAACCGGTTCGATTTGTTCTTAAAACTTTCGAAGTCTTTAAATGTTATAATAGTAATTAACAAGAAATTCTCTGTGCTAGAAATATTAATGTTGTACTGTCGAAATCTTGCTTTTATTTCAAGCGAACTACAGCTCATTCATTTGTCACTCCACATGATGGCTCGTTGTTTCTCTTTGCAATTGCCATGTAAGAAAAGGAAGTTAAAGAAATAACGATCTTTCCTATTGAGAGATTAAAAAGAGGCATCGGTTGGTTGGGAGATTTGAGTGTATTGGGCTTTAATGTTCGTACTTTGCTACAAAGTAAGTTTATGTTGCAGTTATTGTTACGGTCGGTTGTAACTGAGAAAGTGAATAAAGCGAAGACTCAACGAAAACAAATGTTTTAGGCTTAGAGAAGAAAAACAAGGACAAATCAAGCGACAATCTGTGCGCCCACATACTAGACATCCTAGGACACCAGGACATTCAGTTAAAATCCAGGAAATGTACTGGGAAACCAGGACTTATGGTCACGTATGGTATTAACCGGCCACTGCAAACTTAATTATCACATAGGGTGGGTGCTCCTATAGTTGAGGTGTACCAATAGTTGCAGTAGTGGGTTATACGCCTAACTAAGATACCAACCATCAACAAATATTTTTTTATCGATTCATCGCACTAAAATTATGCGACAATAAAACTGTTATCCTTGAAATTTGCTCAAATAACTATTGAAAAAAATTATTTTCTTAGAATTTTGAGCTCCCTTGCACCTATAGTTGATGTAGTGTACCTATAGTTGCAAGTCCCATAAGAAAGCAATGGGATTTGCAACAATAGGAACCGAAATTAGCGATTGCACCACTATTGGTACATGTGTTCCTATAGTGGTACAAGCGGTTTTGAATACATAAATTGGTTACTAAGCCATCTT
This sequence comes from Topomyia yanbarensis, assembly GCF_030247195.1. Taxonomy (NCBI): domain Eukaryota; kingdom Metazoa; phylum Arthropoda; class Insecta; order Diptera; family Culicidae; genus Topomyia; species Topomyia yanbarensis. Next base: position 436,727,852 of record NC_080671.1, read on the forward strand.
TATATTTTTCCTATGAAGTAGGGACTGAAAGCTTTCGTTTAATGTATTAACATTGCCCATAGGTCTATTAATCGATTTTTTATCAAAAGTTTTCCTTAAGCATGCGACTATTGGTACATCCACCCTAGTTACTATTCAGCGCGCAGAGTCATTTTCATGTGATCTTTGTGAATTCGTCTACTGAACCTCATATCATCCGATATGCAACAGCTCAGCAGAAACGCATTTGCGATTTTGAGTTTTCGCCTTTTTTTACATAGACGAAACTGTGTTTGGGCGACTGAAACTTAGTAGCATAGTAATTTATTTAATCCAGTACGGCATTGAGCTTTAGGCTTTCTCGCAGGCGATTTGAACTACTTGTGAGTTTAACTTGCCTGCTGTTTGTTTTTGTGCTATCATTTTTTTCCACTCTTCCTATTCTGCTTCCTCCCTCCTCCTTTTCCTTTCTTTCCACTCAGGGAAATGATGAGAAGATACGGCAAGGCACAAATGGCCGACTGTATATAGGGGGCGTTCCATTTTAGCCAATATATTCTGATTCCTGACTAAATCGCAATGAAGTAGAATTTAATTTGGATTATTTTTATGAGCATGTAGATACGCCATGTGATTTATCGGAAAGGAAGGGATTTTAACTTAATTATTTATCAAAATAATGTTTGTTTTCAACAGAACAGTTAATGGTTGCTTTAGTGAATGATGTGCTGGATTCGATTCTTGTAGGATACTGATGACCTCTGCTCTCTACTTCCGGATTGGTTTGTTGTTCATAGGTGCAACACTAACATTATTCACGTAACTACAGTTTTTTAAACCATATATGATTTCATAACACATTCTTTATTTAAAATACAAATTAAACATGATACGAAAAAGGATTGACCTGTCCCGTGAAAAAATACGTAGTGTAGTTTTTGTTCGAAGGTTTTTGACGATGGAAGTAAACTGATTTCATTCAATGGCCAGCCCGTTTGGTTTAGAACGCAAGCTGAACCAAGTACAAAAACGGGGGTCGTATGCGAGTGCGGCGTTCGTGTGTTACATTCGTACTAGCTGCACCACACATACGCTCGCTATGTCTTGATGCGGTAAAGGAGGAAAGTTGAAGGGAAAACCAAAATCTCCCTCGTTCCGTGTCGGTCTCTAGTTTCTTGTCGGTCGAATCCACCGTCTACTGAGAAAGGGCTACTACGCTGTAGCATCCGTTTAGTATGCGACCGTAATATCTCTCCGCCAAAATATTGGTGCTGGCAGAAAAAGCAGCTCGTGGAAATAAAAATACCAAGATTATCCCCAGTCAGCAGCGGTTGGCTATTCGAAATGATGTAGAGCTGAATAAATTGCTCTCCGGCGTGACCATTGCCTAGGATGGTGTATTGCCCAACATCCATTCCATTCTGCGGCCAAAGAAGACGGAAAAGAATTGAATTTTTCTTTGTTGGAAGGTGAAATGATGCCGAGCGAAAACCGAACTTACCCTATTCAGGGCGACCATTGCATTCGCCTGAAGAACAAATTTCTTGAAAACAACACACACTCACCAAAGAAGACAGAAGAGAGGGTCGCATGGGGTTTGTTTTGTAATGTAAAATGAAAATTTCAGTTAAAAATGATTATTGCAATTTAATTGATTGGTCCTGAAAACCACTGATTTGTTTTGTGGGAGACACAATAGGTCCGTTAATGGCGGATCCGTCGAGCCAGTTAGATGTCTTTTGGCATGATGGTCACTAACACTAACGAATGGCGCACTATTTCGTATCCTCGAACAAATTGACCAGGTAGACCTTGTTGGTTTCTTGGGGGCCAGACGGTGGAAGGGCAGCATTAGGATTAGTAGCTCCGTTGACTTCCGATAGCGGCAAATTTCTCACAGGGCGACATTTCCTGGTCGGTAGCAAGGGCACTTTCGCGGACGACCTTCGTTGTTAACTGCTTTCGGGGAGCGTTCCATCCGGTGGCCTTGCGGACTCTTTGGTACGGGCCATGGCACGAAAAATTCTGCTCTACTACTGCTGATGCCAGCTGGTAGCACAACGACGGTCAAACGAATGATGAGAAAAGCGACCGACCGTTGTAAAGTGATGCGAATACGATCTACTATCACTCTCTCGCTCAGTTTCGTGTCATGTGCCATTCATTTTCTTCTACTAAACGAGTATAACCAAAACGAGTATGAGTTTTCCCCCCAGTAACCAGCGTTGCCACATTTCTGATTTTTACAAAATTAATCAAACAATATTTTCAATGAATGTTGCAGATTGGAAATGAAGGAAAAAACACTCAGAAATTCCAAAAATATTCCTGACAATCTATGCATGTATGCAAAAGACAAAAATTGCATATATTTTATTTGTTCCATTAGAATGTAATAAAATTCCAACAGTATTTTTGTAGAGAGTACTAACTACAGAATTAGTTAGTTCCTTTTAAAGATAAAAAAATATCGAAACAAAAATGATGGCTGGTTAATATCTGTGACATAACCTGAGTGTCGTGACTATATTTCGGACATGTTGTTTCAAATCTAATGATATTCAACAGAATCATAACGTTTTAAATAACATGTGTGAATGGAAAATTTTCAAATGTTCTTTATGGTTGTTCGAAAGAGAATCAGATGTATAATTGTATAGGTGTTCACATCACATTCGTCAAGTTTGAGTGCGTTGGTTGATTGCTAATGAAATCGCTCATTGCGTCCGGGACCGCTAAAATAACATCAAGAAAATCAACCAATCGAAACTTAGTCTGTAAGCACGTGGTGCAAGAAAAGCATGGCGTGGGACCAAAAAAGATAAATAGTTACATCATGAACCATTCAGAAGGAAGTAGGGCACCACATACTATATGAACATCTGTACATCTCGGACGGCGACTCCTCCTGGATGGTGTTGGTTACGCTGCGTACAGCGCGTACAGAAGTAGACAACGACTTCAGAAAAACTTCATCTTGTAGATGAGACGATGCCAGTTCGCTTCGAAGGACTGAAACAGATTATGAAAATAGTTTAAATAGTATTAGTATATTATTAATTTATCGTTTACCCCGGACGAGATGGAGGATAGTGAGATGGGTTCCTCCATCTCTAAGGCGCAAAATTTTACTAATTCCCCTCCTTCCGTAGCATCCGGCGAACTCTTTACACTTAAGTTTATATACCTTCGTACGTTATAGAATTAGATGGTGTTATTTCCGAACCCCCTGGGTATGGTGTAGGGTGTTTAGAGAACGCCCTACTCAAGGAACACTTGATAGCAAGCAATTACGCTCAGTAACACACCAAGGAGAAACAAAGATTTACCGTTTATCAGATTCATTTTGAGTGACTTTTGCTGGGTCTGCATTTTTAATAGAATTTGTTTTCAGGTTCACCTTTTGTCCCTCGTGTGATGAAATGCTCATTTGTAAATAGGTTAGCCACACAGGCAGCCAGACACCTACAGCTTTAAAAGTTAAAAAATTCTGGTTCAATAGCCCCCGTTCCAAACAAAAAGCCTTGACTGGAAATAATAAAATTTCGACTTTCTCTGAACCTCAACCGGGCGTAGAATTATTGAAATTTCCTGAAATTGTTGACTGGATTTTCAATGCATTCAATATTTTTGTAGTCTTTTGATGAGTAATTCATCATCAGAGTTGGAAGATTCTTTCAATATTTTACAATGAAATTGAACAAGTATCATCCCCAAAATTGGTTCCTTAAAAATTTTGCTGTATAATTTGAAATGCTATGCTTTTCCTCCGTGGCTTACTTCAAACATTTAATTTCAATTTAATTGATTTCGACATTATTCGCCTCGACCGAGACACCCCGTATGAAGGAGTGTTTTTAGAAACTAAAGAGTGCTATCCTTTCTAACCTCCTTTCGATTGCTGGTATTGATGCTGTTGCTTATGTAAGTAACGGTTTCCTCACTATTAGGGTTCTTATTTGCCTGATACAACAGTGGCGTAGCCAGAAATTTGATTTGGAGGGGGTTATGACGAAAATCTTAGATTTTTCAAAAATGTTGGCTGGTCTATTTATGACATTTAATCTGTAGGCCGCGATCGACTGGGTACTACCGTGTTCTGCAGTAATAGCGAAATGGGATGGTGTGAGCGGGAATGGGCGCTATAACCCCACCGTAGGCAGAACTAAATACCTGTCGCAGGTGTCAGTTATGTTGGGTGGCGCACTACGAGACAGGTTAGGTGAAGTTCAACGAGTGGCCCAAAAATACCACTTTACTAACAATCAAGCAGGAAAGGATGAGCTGAAAACTCGCAACTTCTAAACCGTAGCATTGGAGGAGCTTTGATAGACGGGGCAGAAGGTGTGGAAATGCGGGGATCAAGCGAAGGCACAAGAGCTGGGCAAAATGCGCCAACGCGTGATCAAGTGGCAGGCGATCAGCGAAAGGATTTGTGTATTGTGGATCAAAGACCATTTCTTCGACTAGAGCATTATCAATGTGCACTGATCCAGGCCCGATGAGAGGGGGGGTCAGCCAGGGCAATTGCCCTGGGGCCCGGGTCGTATTTGGGGGCCCGCGTTTTTACCCGGTAGATGGGCGAACACGTCCGGTATTCATAGAAGTGCAATAAAAATATCAATAGTATTTTTTTGTAATCATTCGTCTTATTAAATTATTGTATGATGGAAGCGTAAAAAATGAAAACTTTATTTGATAGTTGACATTTGTTAAAACAAACGTTCTTAAGGAAATTGTCTACTTTGTATACAAGTTAAAAAAAAGCGAGTTTTATTACTTGAATCGAGGAATACACTACGAAATATTGAGAAGCCAATTCAAAGTATGTTTGAAGAAAGCAATAGAGCGTCAAACAGGAATGCGAGCGCACGGACAAACGCATCCGTCCTCTTCTACGTTCTCTTCTTTGCTGGTTGTGCTGGTTGTTGGCGTGGAGATAGTGGGCGTGATTGTTGTTGAGTGAATATTTGTTCCTGTCAGAGCCGTAGATATTGGTTACGTATAAAGGAGTTGGTTTGTACGGAAGCATTCTCACCATAAGAACAACGTTAGGGACATCCGGGAAAATGTGAAGTTTCAGCTGTTATGAAAAGCACTTCTCCGTATCTTGACATCAATTTGTTAATCACGATGTCAGGGGTGTGTGGAGATAGTTCATGTAAGCGTATCTCTGCACGTTTAGTAATTGTTTCACTTCTCGAGTAGCTGATCTTACAGGACATTTCCAAAAATCAATTCGTCTGCAGTCGTTTTTACTGTGTATCTATAGCGGAACGATTTTTAGTTTCTACTCTGGGCGAGATGAGAAGATATACTGAGCTTAACTAACCGTTGAATAAAATGGTTAATTTTTATATTTTTGTATTGTTATAGCACGTACTAGTATTTTCCCTCTAAAAATGCATTGTGTTGAGATAGAACGGTGATTTTGGGTCTCACCAAAGATGCGTGTGATGTCTATAAGAACCCAATTATAATGTGCGAAATAAAGAAATCACATCAGTTCAGCTTATGCAACAGCAGCAGTGCTCAATTGCCTACTGTACTCACAGTTGTATTATTTCTGTCTGATTACTGTGTTCTGTGTCTAAATTGTTGTCGCGCCCCACATATTCTCACAGTTTATTTATGTAAATTGAAATTCTTTTTGATTTGATCATTTTAAACGAGAATTTTCAGCCTTCTCATTTTGCTAACAACAAGAACCAAAAACTGCTCCACTGCTACCAGCAAATAAAGCAATCCATGTGTCGCTTTGTCTGCACAGTAGAAGCAAAATATTATGTTCCAAGCTACTGTGTCGAAAAAAATGAGTGACGATTACAAGCAGAAAGTGGCCTATTGCGGTCAAAATATATTCCTATTTACTTTTCGAGACGTTCCTTAAGATCTAATGTTAAAAGTACAAATGGAGCTAAAGATGGCCAATAGGGGACATAGTTATATAAAAAAAAATCAAAGTAACTTTTTGGGTCCAATTTAGCTCCCAGAACAACTCTGCAAATTTTTAGCTCGATCGGTGAAACTTTATTTTTGCGCCCACGGTTCATAGTTTACATGGGATTTTGCATGGGGAAATCGTCTTTTTCAAAATAATTCTTCCAAGAGTCGCCCGTTACTTCCTAAAAATAAATAGATGTCTGATTTTTATAGAAAATTTGTCAAGGAAACAATGTCTTGAAGACTGCGAAACGATCTGATGCTTGTGGAAAAAGTTATTAAGCAAAAACCGATTGATGCCCTGAAGATTGATGAAAATTTCACTTTTCATAGCTGCCGACGGTCGAATTATATACAATTTTTTTAACTTTCTCTTATTATGTACAAAAGAAGCCTTAATTTATCTCTTAAATCTCTTGCGAAGTTGGTTTAGACACATTAAAAGAAGCTTAAAACAAACTTGAGTATAATTGGTCAACCAACAGCAGTGGTGCTAGAAAAAATGAATATTTTATCAATTTTCAGAGCATCAATCGGTTTCTGCTTAATAACTTTTTTCTCAAACGTCAGATCTGTTCGTGGTTTTCGAGACTTTGTTTCTTTGTTAAATTTACTATAAAAGCCATATAACGATTTATTTTCAGGAAGTAATGGGTGACTGCTGGAGGAATTATTTTGTGAAAGTTAATTTTCCCATATAAAGTCCCATGTAAACTTAAAACAGTGGGCGCAAAAATATAGTTTCTGGGATCGAGTTAAGAATTTGCACAGTTGCTCTAGGACCCAAATGGAACCTAAAAAGTTGCTTGGAGCTGGAATCTAATTTTTGTCCCACCCTAATGGCCAATGTTTACACCATACAATTTCACCATGTTAGACATAGCGTGCTGATTATGTTCCAGACCATCAATGGAACAGAAGCGTTTGTTTCGCGAAACGAAATATATCCGCTCACTGTTAAAACACAAATTCTAAATCCCTCCGTGGGTTGGAAGTATTATTCCTGCTATTGTAGCACCTGCAGATCCTATTTTCCTTACCCCTAACCTTACCACTTCTAAAATCCTTCCCATCAGGGAAATGAGGAAAAAACAAATCATGACAAGGCACAAATCTCCGATCTACATGAAGAATGTTCCATTTGAGCCAGACGCTACTGATTCCTGAATACCCACAAATTTAAAAACTTGTAACTATGCGGCAATTTTACCCTATTTGGATACCGTGGAATAAGAAGCTGTCGAAATTCGCCTGTCTGGCACGCTATCTGTAGATGTGGCAATATGAGTCAACCGGAGTCTAATAGACACTTGGAATCACGAGTTTCCCATGGCTGAAGAGATACTAACTCATACTGCACCAGACGAGTTAGGTTTAAAAGGGCCCGGCAGTAATACAAGCCTTGGGGCCCGACGCGGCTCTCGACGGCCCTGCACTGATCTCACGAAGCCGAGAAAGATGCATTTTATGCGCAGCTGGAGCATGTCTATGATAGCTGCCTATGGCGGAATGTTAAGCTCGTCATCGGTGACATAAACATCCTGATAGGCCGGGGGCATTGTATAAACCAGTTACCACACCTTATAAATAATGTGCAGAAATTCTCACGATTGATAAGTATATTATGACGAACACCTACATAGCGAAGCAGTAGACGACAAGAGTATTGCAAGAATCAGCTTGGAGACGCGCGCAGTCCACGACAGATTTCGGATCTACCTATGATTCACGAAAAATAGGACGGTTGAACCGCTGGCAATGACCAACTGTCATGTGAGCTACTCAAACACAGAATAGAGGAATTGGCTAGAGCACTCCACTGAGTGCTTTTGAAGATCTGGAAGGAGGAGATTTTACCGAAGTATAGGACGTAGGGAGTAGTATGTCCCATCTATAAAAATGGCGCAAGCGGAATTTTTGCAACTAATTACCGATTAATAACATTACTGAACTGCCCTTGTATACAAAGGTGACGTAAATACCATCGACTATATTTTTCAGGAAATCAATTTTCAAATCTTGCATAGTGCGGGTAAAAGCATGCTTTCGCCACTTTGCTTTTCGCATTTCAACAATTCAATTTTTATTTGAAGTCGTTTGCACTGAAAGATGCGAATTTTCGCAGTGAACTTAAAAATATGAAAAAGTTAAATTTGACCAAAGTGGCGTTGAAGTCACTTTTGCATATTAGGATAGTGAACGTCATTTACAAGGTGTTCTCCCAAATTCTTTGTTGCCGCCTATAACCGTTAGTAAGGGAATTCGTAGTGCAATATGGCCTATAATGCACAAAATCGGGCTGCATTCATATCTTCAACCAAGCTATTTGCCATAACATTCTTGAAAACTTTGCTGAAGACACTAAGTCTCGACAAAATTTGATTGGAATTAGTAATGCATCCAACTGGAAAAATTAATCAACAAAATTATGCTGCTAAATACTAAACCTCCAAAAGCTGATGGTTTCCAAATAATGGAATCTTGGCGCCATTCACTTGGATACCCAAATGTACATCATAAATAGCGAAAACCGTGAAAAAATTTCAATATTTTTTTATTGCCAATCTTAGTGGCACATTATATAAGTGATAACGCAAAAAAAATCAAATGTGCATAAAAACCGATTCTGACATGTTAAAGATAAGCGTAAACCGCCATTTTTCATCAGTTTCTATGTAGACGTTTTTTGAGCTATTTTGCTTGATATTTACATGATTTAGCAATGGGCACAATTTACAAAAAGTCCACATAACGTTTCAAACATTAGGTTCTCAATGTAATGAACAGATAATAAACTTCCAAAATTATTATTTGAATATTTAATAAACTAGTCAGCATCAAACATTTTTTCTTCAATTCAAATATTTTGGATTGGAGGGGGTTTTAACCCCCAAAACCCCCCTTGGCTACGCCACTGTGATGCAACCTTTTTGTCAGAGCGGCCTAGGTACCTCTATAAGAATTTCGGATTTTCTTACATAAACACACAAAAGGTAAAACAAAACTAATATATAAACTTCCTGAATTTTATTTTCTTCATAATCCTTACGCAGCTGCTGTTACGATTGTGGGCGGAAAGACAGTAGGTCTTTTCACCCTCCTTGGCTGTTAGCTGGGCTGGTAAGAAGAACAAGGCTCGTTCGTTCGTTATCCTTCCCAGCGAGGGCGAATTGGTGCGTCTGGATCCTTTGCTGTTAGCCGGGGAAGCGAAAGCTCCTTGGCGATCCAGCACCAATACACTGATTTCCAAACCACGGCAGACATTTTGTGGTACTACTACACTCGTACTGGATTATCCCAGTCTTTAACCTTCGTAGAAGAAATTTCAAACGTTTTCTACGTTGAAATTATAGCAAATTAGGAGAAATTAATAAAACAAAAGCTTGTTTACAAATCTTATTAGCCCTATTCAAAAGTTAATATGGTTACTCTCCTCTACACAAACCAAAATACAATTAGGCAATCCATTAGACGTTTGTTTGACAATTCAGCGGTGGGTTCTGTCAACAAGTCTTCTCCTGCGAACAGAAAAACTCGTCCGACAAACAACTTTGTTAGTCCGATTCGTTTGATTTTGGATCGAATCAACGATATTGTCGGACGTCGCACCCCTCGGAGTAACGTCAGAATAAGTAAACAAGAAATAATCAGCTGATCAGAAACGTCTCATGGATTGCCTAATAAAAAATTTACGAAAATTGTGACCGATCGAGGAACAGTGCATTCCCAGTAAACGAAATGGCGGACAGGCAGGTTAAACTAGATGCTGGCGACCGGTAGGCTATTAAAACGTTGTTCTAGGCTATCCGCCGTAACTTGCCGTTTACTGTAAAAGTAGTGTGGGCAGCAGTGGTGAGAATAATTATTATATGTTGCGTAAACAAATACACTCTACGGAGTGTATACACAAAAATAGGTATAATTACTCTGACGGATGTCGGAAGCAGATGATACGAACAAGTAATTTTCTGCTTTCATAGTCCTTTTTGACCTGTCGAAAATCCTGAAGGATAGTCAGCTTCCGGTCGACAGTCACGCCAAGGATGGCCTGTACCGAGTCCCCTTAGAAAGGCGAACTGACGACGGTCGACAAGATCTTGTTCCTCGAGGAGGATCATCAGGTGTCTATTTAATATTATTTCCATCGTTTTTCCAATGCGGAGGTAGAGGTTGATGGGTCGGAAGTCTTTCGGGCTCCTAATTCCCTTGATTTTCTACGCCACAGGGATCGTCAGTGCGAAATGCAAGTTGTATGGGAGAGACCCACCTGCCCAGATCCTGTTGAATCCGTTTAGTAGCTAACGTTGTCGTGTTCGGCAGACTAGCACGTAGATGTACTTAGCGCAGTGGCGGGTTCCACATCGGAGAAAGACTTATTATAATCCTGGTTCGCGTCTGGCTTAATGCTGTAGGCAGGCATGGGAAAAATCATTTCACGAAACGATCAATTTGAAATCATTCACCAACATGCTCCTACTGTGAAACCCGATCTCGGCAATCCTTCTTGTGTAGAATTACGCGTTCGTGCGAAAGCGAGAAACAAAACAAAAAACTGAAAAAAGTGACAGCGCACGGCAATGTTAGTGTTCACCCAATGATTCATTCTTCATCACATATATAGTGTTTTGAATGAAGGCAGAAAGGATCGCAAATGAATGCATTCTTTCATTCACAATGATTCATTTCAAAACATTCACCAGATCGTTCTAATAAAAAAAGTTGTCGTTCTTGTTTATAGACCTTCGAAATTTTCACTTGGTGATCTCAAGTAAGTAGTTTGCAATGGGCTGGTGAAAAAAAACAATTTTTAGAATGAAACGACGCTGTACCCAGAAAAAGATCGTGTTGCAACTTATCCAGAAGGAGGGCAGAAAATTCCACTGCAAAGCAGATGAGAATTTCAAATATAAGCAAGCACCGCTAATTCTCGAAAATTTCAAAAGGAACATTTTTTAAATGCACCCTGCTGTCTAGGCAGTAATGAATTTACCAGCACCGCCAAACGAGAAAACCTAACCGCGGAGCCGTAACATGGATTGTTTGAAAAATACGAAATTGTTAATTATACAATTTTCATGTTTGTCATGTACAAGCATGTATTTGCCCAGAAATAACTTTAATAAACGATTCTGTGCATATAACAATATCAATTTCAAGTGGATTCTAGTGCTATATCCTTCCCAATATTGATTATAGTGTACATTTGCAGCATAAAGTTGACCTAACCCAACTGGAGAATACAATCTCACATTCATTTGTGAACTAAAAGTTGATTCACTTGTGAATGTTTACAATTCAATCTTCCGATTCAATCTGCGAATAAAGAACCACAATCTTCTTCATTCAACATAGTACGTGTCATTCTTTTACCTGGCTCACTTTTTCAGAAGTTCATCTCTACCTACGTTCAGTTGTGTTATTCAGAGAGTTTTAGTCGGATCGTGAATGAACGACTGGCTGCTGTCAAAGCAATGAACGGATCCGCCAAGAATCATGCGAATGAATGATAATTCCCATCTCTGGCTGTAGGGGTGGCTTCTATGGCCCTTTTTCCGATTTCGCTTGCAATTTTGATGGGCTCAGCTCTCGTGGTACCGATAATGCAAAGCCGTTTTGCCTTCTTTTGCCCCTTAGAGCATCCATGATAGTTAACAATAAGGATTTCTTTCTACTTCAAACTTGCGGTTCTCGCATAGACAAACATATATTTAATAAGATAATCCTAGAATAACAAATTTAGTAAAATTTTCAATTGACGTATGTTTAAGTACATTATATTAGAAAGATGTCTTCGGAAAATTCGTCGTTTTCTTAAAACAAACTAAAATAAGTTTTGACACTTTCACTAAAGCTTTGCTGAACATTAGAATAGTTTATAAACGTAACTTCTTAGTCGAAAAGCAAAAATTGTTTTCTATTAACATGAGCTAATCACTCTGACGGAGTGATGTAAGGCTTTAAAACTGTTTACCAATTATACTAATTATACAATATACATTTATGCTTAAATCTACTTTGTAAAAAGGCTGTTTATGCGTCATTACAATTTGTTTCCGTTTTCTTGTAAAATAAACATATTTTCACAATTAAAAAAAATGATTGATACTGACTAGAAAAATAATCAGTATCAGCGTCTTTTGAACTGTACAGACAAACATTCAGTAAGCGAAGTAAACATAACTATACTAATAAATTCAAGCACCCCGACCAAGTCTTTTTTTAATCATGTATGCCGCCTAACGCCTGCTCGCCATTGCTGATAGCCGGCCTACTTATGTACAATAATAATTGCTATTCTAGGCTAACAGTTGAAAATGTGACTCCAACGCCCCCATTGTTTCATCAGCTTGGCCGCGACTGTGAGAACACCAGCATCATGAAGGAAGACAGTAGGAAGAGACTGGCCGGGATCGACGCTAGCAGCGAGTAGCGTTCGTCTGCAAAATAATAATAAAACGAAGAAATCGAATGTTGATCCAGGGACGGTCTTCAAATTGCATCGAAAGCACTCACCAGTCATGGCTTCACTCTTCTTGGTAACGGACCAACCCAAACTTCGCTGGACGGCCATTTTCCACTTGGTGTACCGAGCGTTTCGTTCCTCCTCGGTTGTGGTCGGCAGGAATGTCTCGTGCGTTATCTGCAGCTGGTGGTCTCTGAAAAAAGATGTTATTTTTTAGGTGAAATACTATAAAGGTTACGAGGTATGTTAGGGTAATCATGGTTTTAAAAATTAAAATTATTTTCATTACACATAACTTCGCCACTAACCGATTTTCAGGTTCCATATTGTAGAGATCGATTCCTTTCGCTTGCGCAGCAGCCATTGCCGTACCAAGGGCAGCCGGATCAACGACTTCGGTTTTCACTGTAACGATCAATGTGAAGCCAGACCAGGAAGGAGGTGAATTGAAATTCAAATTAATTCGATGCTTTAGCAATGAAGGAGCTGATGATCGATGCTTAATCAGCAGCAGGGATGAATTCAGGCGATATATTTGTAGAGAGAACCGAACGAAAGTACTTACGCACTGGAATCCCGCTCAGGTCCGCCTGTAGCTGCATCAACAGTGTGTTGTTGGTCATGATACCGTCCGCATGTAGCTTGGTAAGGTTGATGCTGGTAAAGATAAAGAGATAGCCATCAACATAACCGCTCATGTGTGGGAATTTTGTTTTTAATTTGAGGGGAACAGTACCGCGTGTGAACTTACCCACAGTCTTTTTTCATCGCTTCGATAATATCACGTGTCTGAAAGCAGACAGCCTCTAGTGCCGCACGGATGATGTGATGTTTGGTGGTGAAGCTCGTGAGCCCGCAGATAATACTGAAAAAAATAGTTTGATCGTTGTTACTAGTGTGCATAGCTTTAGTGATTCATACGAATAGGGTTTAAGCATTCTAAAAACCTGCTATAACAATCTTGTGATCATTTGACGCGCAATTAGCAGGTATGCGCGATGTCTGGTTTGTAGCCATATACGATATTCCTGGCACGAGTGTTCAGTAAGGGTCACAGACAACAAGAGTTGCTTGATCAAGAACCATTCCCCTCGATGTTTCGGGGGTCGTTTGTATGAAGGAGAACGCTCCGTTATTGACTCATCAGTATGCTGAATTGACCAGTACACATAGTCGTTAAGTCCAATAGTTGTGTTGCCATACAAACAACTGGCCATGAATGAAGTCTCGTTATCATAGAAGCTCTGAAGTTTCGATCTTGTAATGGTATCATCACAATCAGAACTTCTGTACTGAGGGAGCCTCATCCGTGGTCAGCCGTGTGCATGATAACACAAGAAATGTCAAATAGGTAGCACCGAGTTACAACTATTGTTCCTTACAAAATGGGTAAATTCCAATTTCGCCCTCTAACAATGAGAAATATAGCACAATACACTAGAACTAGTTAGAAAGCTGATCTTGTTGATATGGAAAATCATTAGACGCTAAAAATTGATAATTGTTTTTGATTGTTAATCTTTAAAAATCTAACAATTTATAAACACAACTTTATTGATATTATGGTAGCAGCGTTTACACTAAGTTTAACATCTTTTTGTCTGTGTACAGGCCCTTCGTCGCTTCACTTGATTTAGCAATCGATCGAAACGAAAGGGACGGGCGAACTTTGGCGCGATCGTGACGCTAGTATAGTTGGATAAAATATTCGATGTTTTTGTGTTTTCCCGTTCGGGTTACGTTAACGCGGTTATAAATAATAATAATGTCATTAGGTGGCGAAAACCCCCCTATTGCTTGACTAGCACGGCTACTGATCGGTTGGATTTTATTATAAAGCTTTTATCGGGAGTGGAGAATTTGAATAATTTGTTGGCATTGAAATGAACGGACGAGCACATTACAGCTGTTACAATGCGTTACGTGAATTGCGCCTGCGTGCATGCCATAGACTTTCAGTTCAGTTAAACAACAGTTGTAATGAAATTTAGCAGACAAATAATAGACCCAAAAGTACTATCAAAACTGGTAGCGAACGAACAACTAATCTCATACAATTGAGCATTTTGTCATATATTGTCATACGTTCACAAAAATATTGTTTTTATCTTCGTTCTTCTGCTGCTGTGACTTTTTGAAATCTATAAATCTTCACAACCATTTTTTTACTGTGAGGAACATGTATAGCTCAACAAGCTATGTGTTGATTTTAAAATGAAATAATTGCAAATTGTTAGTTTCTGATTTCGTTTTTTTTATAGCAGAAGCACGAAATAAATCTACAAATCGTAAATCATCCGCATTCAGTTCTAAAATTTCGAAAAATTTTATGCTGATTTCGTTCCCTCGTTACCCTTTGATTAACTTGCTATTGAAAAAGAAGATGTGGATATAATTCATAATAAATATTGGAAAACGTATTGAAAAGGAATTTGCCGTGGTGAGAAAGTAGGTAGCCAGTCCGATTTCTTTTTCCGCGATCTCGAATCAAGCCTCTCCCTTTGCTAAAACTACACCGTGTGCATATGAAAATCAGATTACCGTATGTCAATTCTGTGAGCAAGCATCAGACACAACGGAAATTCCTGCGTGAAGGCAGTTAAAAATAAATAAGTTTGTGTATTTATTGCAACCAGTGGGAAAACAAAGATTTGGAAATTCTAAATTGAACCAACAATTATTGGACCAACTAGTAACGTCTGTTCAGTCAGCAACTGAATGGCTGGCGTCTAAAATGGTATACCCAACCTAAGTGTAACACATCCTTATATTCAACAAATTGTTGAATTTCTGGTTGAAATGTCACATGGTTTTTGGTGTTCCAGGAAGCGTTGGAAACTCTTTGTTTCATCTGGATTGACCAGGTGCTGTTTGCTTCGGATTTGTTGCAGATCTTTTTCTTGCTGGTATATTCAGCGGCCTTTTAAAAGAGAAAAAAATATTGTTACGATGACTCATTTTCTTGTAATTAGTGCAATGCTGCATGCACGGCACTAACAACCGATCATGCGGACGATCCTTGTCGAAGAAGACGCAAAGCAGTCTTGCTGGGCATTGTCACTCAAAATCTTCGCTCACTGGAGCAAAGGGTCATGGAAACAGAAAATCCCGTCCTTCAGTAGATCTACGCATGCCAAGTTCGAATCGATAACTACACCATCGATCTCAACTTTGTGAGCGGGCATGTAAACGCGTTAGTTCTTAATAAAAGTTTTTGTCGCTAGTAACGTCAATTGTTTGCTTAAGACAAACTATCACAATCCTGAGCTTATCTAGGCGAACTTTCGAGATATCTGGAGCAGCAGAATTTTTCTGCGGCTTGTGGAGTATTGGAATACTTCTCGGACATTCTTTGATCCGAATGAAGATCGGATACGGCCAAACTCAGTTCATTATGTTTGATTTTAAATGGAAGCTCGAATCTTTGGCGACGAATCAACATTCATTTTAGGATCATTTGGGTCAATTGAGGAGTACATTTAATATACGGTAGAGTGCCAATATTAACTCCGCTAGCGAATGACGTATCTTAATAGTAGCATGTCTGGAATAACCTTGGAACTATTGAGAACCAGAGCTACAGGTCCAAAGCCCAGGTAAATGAGAATGGTTGTGATGATCTGGGCCGCGGTCACCACGTAAAGCAAAAAAGGTCATAACCCCAAGTCCAAGGCGTGAAGCGACCTGTGCCGAGGGATGAGTGATCCAGGGGGTGAAAAAGATGCTCGATCGTTAACGGAGCGTGTGGGGTACCTGGGCAACCCTCACAGTAAACGTCCCTTTCTCGCGCTACTCATGGGATTAATGAGCGAAGTGAAAAATAATAAAAACAAACAAACGGAGGTGCTGAACCTCTTTGCTAAAGGTGGCTTGATGAGGTCTCCCCCCAGTGGGGAAAGTAGTTGAGCGACGGGGGCTGCATCCGACAGCACCAGTGACCACCCAGCAGTGGTAGAAAATAGCCCTACCAACGCGCTGGATGGGCCACTAACCGCGATGCGTAAAGTGGTGGAGCAGCTCGATACTATAATCGAGTTCACTAACGCGAAGCAAAACATCAGCAAGGAGCTGAAACAGAGCCTGCTGGTGCTCCGGAAGGCTGTTCGTGTCGCAAGACAAGAACAGCAGGCTTACGCTAAGAGGGTGGAATGTCGAGAGAAGTCCGACAGAGGAACCCAGACAGTGGCCTCCAAGAGGGATGGAAGAGAGAAGGCCGACATAGGTACCTACACAGAAGCCTTCCCCTTCCCCTTCTATGGAGCAGCCAAGTCTCTCGAAGCGGCGGCTGAGTTCCCCTCGAAGGGCAAGGGCAAGCGCAAGACGACGTCGAACGCGAAGCGCTCTAGGATGTCACCAGGCGAGGGTGCAAAAATCAACACCACACGGCGTGCAACCGTCAAGGCCAAACGCCGTTTGGTCGAGGTAAACCGGGGCGCAAATGACCCCGCCGGGCAGAAAGAAGGCACCAGCAAATCGGTGCAACTCGACACCGGATGCACCGCGGCCCGCGAAGAAGGCCAAGGACAGAGGCGAGGCCTTGTGGTTAAAGACCGACAAGGACAAATATGCCGACGTCCTAAAGTCGATGAGGGCGGCCGAAAGCCTCTCGGGCAAGACGTGCGCAGCGTGAGACGCACCAATACAGGCGAAATGCTGTATTGGTGCTGAAGCGACACACACACAATCCAGTGCAGTCTATAAGGCCTTGGCCCAAGAGGTCCTGGGTGAAGGCGCCCAGGTGAGGTCATTAGAGGCAGAAATGACTCTCCAGTGTAAGCAACTGGACAAGTTCACGACCGCAGATGATGTCGTCGCAGCCGTCAAGGAACAATGCGACGTAACAATTGAGCGGGCCTCTGTGTGCTTGAGAGGGGACCCTCCGGCACGAAAGTAGCCTACTTCAGGCTACTGAAAGCAGATGCAAAAAAGGTTACCTTGATAGGTAAACTGAAGATCGGCTGGTCAGTATGCCCAGTTAGCATACCCCAGCCGCCTTCAGTGGATAGGTGCTATCGGTGCCTTAAATCCGGCCATAAGTCGTACGAATGTAAGGGTACAGACAGGAGCAAACTATGTCGTCGCTGCGGCGAAGAGGGGCATAAGGAGCGGGGCTGCACTAACGCGCATAAATGCCTTATCTGCACCGGGGTGGACCTTCGTGTCCCTTCGGTGAGGCCAATAAGAGGAAGCCGTGAACGTCACACAGCTAAATCTTAACCGTTGTGCAGCAGCCCAACAGCTGTTGTGGCAGTAGGTCTCGGAGTCGAGGACAGATGTCGCCCTCCTATCCGACCCGTGTCGGACGGATCTGGGATGGTGGCAATCTGTACAATAGGACGGTTCCCGGTTCAAGAGGTAATACACTCCTCCGCTGAGGGTGTTGCGATTGCCAAGATCAATGGTGTGTTCTATTGCAGCTCCTACGCCCCACCAAGGTGGCCCATAGAACAGTTCAACCAGATGATCGACAGGCTCTCGTCAGACCTAGTGGGCCGGAAACCGGTAGTCATAGCGGGAGACATTAACGCTTGGGCAGTAGAGTGGGCAGCCGCTGTACAAATAGAAGGGGCCAAGCGCTAATGGAGGCGCTTGCGAAACTCGACGCTGTGTTAGCCAATAATGGCTCCGCTAGCACACTCCGTAGAAACGGGGTGGAGGCATGGATTGATGTAACATTTGCCAGCCCGAGTCTGGTTCCAGGCATGGAATGGAAGGTAGACGAAGGCTACACCCATAGCGATCATTTAGCAATCCGCTTTAGGATCAACTATGATGTGCAGCATCCGAGGGCTGGAGATCCCTGTCAGGTAGGCGGGTGGAAGTCCAATCATTTCGACAGCGAAGCTTTCACCACGGCCCTGGGACTGGAGGCCAACACCGACAGTCTAAGCGGGGATGCGCTGGTAGCCGTCCTATCACGCGCGTGCGACGCCACTATGCCGAGAAAAACCCTGCCAAGAAACGGCAGATGCCCGGTATACTGGTGGAGTGCCGAGATTGCAGCTCTACGATCGGCCTGCCTCAGAGCTAGACGTAGGATGCAAAGAGCCCGCACCGAGGATGCAAAAGAGAACCGCCGTGAAGTGTTTCGAGCTGCGAAATTGGCCCTTAACAAGACCATAAAAAGCAGCAAGGGAACGTGTTTCGACAACCTGTGTGAGAGTGCCAACGCGAATCCGTGGGGTGACGCCTACAGAATCGTGATGACCAAGACCAAAGGGGGCTCTTCACCCCCAGAACGGTCTCCGGACCGGTTGGCGACGATTATCGAAGTACTCTTCCCGTCTCGAGCCGCAAGCCCCTGGTCACCTGCACTACGAGACAGTGCGGCCACGGCCGAAATGGTGGCTCCGGTGACGAATGAAGAACTACTCGCAGTGGCTAATTCCCTAACAATAAACAAAGCTCCAGGGCCGGATGGAGTTCCAAACAGCGCTCTCAAGGCAGCGATCATAGCGAACCCAAACATGTTCAGGCTAGCTATGCAGAGATGCCTTAACGAGTGCCGTTTCCCCGATAGATGGAAAAGGCAGAAATGGGTGCTGTTGCCGAAGCTCGGGAAGCCGCCAGGCGACCCATCGGCGTACAGACCAATCTGTCTGATCGACACGACTGGCAAACTGCTTGAGAGGATTATCCTCAACAGGCTAACCCCGTACGCGGAAGGTACGGACGGTCTGTCAAGCAACCAGTTTGGCTTTCGGAAGGGTAAGTCCACAGTGGACGCTCTCAACTCAGTGATAAAGACTGCCGAGATAGCGATCCAACGAAAAAGGCGAGGCATTCGATACTGTGCGTTAGTGACACTTGACGTGAAGAACGCATTCAACAGCGCAAGCTGGGATGCCATCGCGCTCTCGTTATACCGGCTTAGCCTACCGGTGGGTCTGTACCGGATCCTGGAAAGCTACTTCCAGACCCGCGTACTGCTATAGGAGACAGATGCCGGTCAGAAAAGGGTTCCGATTACCGCCGGAGTCCCGCAGGGCTCGATCCTAGGCCCGATGCTATGGAACCTCATGTGTGACGGGGTTCTGAGACTGAAGTTCCCTCCTGGGGTCAAGATCGTCGGCTTTGCCGACGACGTAACCTTGGAGGTCTATGGAGAGTCAATCCCTGAGGTAGAACTAACTGCAGAACACGCGATCAACACGGTGGAAGAATGGATGAGCGCGAGAGGCCTGGAGCTCGCTCAGCATAAGACGGAGGTAGTTATCGTCAACAACCGCAAGTCAGCACAACATGCAGTTATCCATGTGGGAGAAGTCGTGATCACCTCACATCGGAGCCTGAAGTCTCTCGGAGTCATTATAGACGACAAGCTGACCTTCGGCAGCCACGTCGACTATACATGCAAGAGAGCGTCGACTGCTGTTGCGGCACTATCGAGGATGATGTCCAACAGCTCAAAGGTGTGCGCCAGTAGACGTAGGCTACTGGCAGGCGTTGCCGTATCTATCCTTAGGTATGGCGGCCCGTCATGGTCAAGAGCACTGAGAATAACTAGTTACCTACAGAAACTGGAGAGCACCTACCGCGTGATGTGCCTCAGAGTGATATCTGCCTACCGCACGGTATCACACGATGCATCCTGCGTGATAGCGAGCATGATGCCAGTCGGGCTGGTCATTCGGGAAGATGAGGAGTGCTTCGAGCTACGTGGAAATAGAGGAGCCCGCGAGCGCACCAGGGTGACCTCGGTCGCCAGATGGCAGCGTGAGTGGGATAACTCCACGAAAGGTAGGTGGACCCATCGGCTGATACCTAATATATCGAGTTGGGTGGGCAGACCCCATGGGAAGTTCACTTCCATCTGACACAATTCCTGTCAGGCCTTGGCTGCTTCCGACAGTACCTCCACAGGTTCGGGCACGCGGAGGTCCCCACCTGCCCTGACTGCCCTAGTATAGACGAAAATGCCGAACACATACTGTTTGTATGTCCTCGTTTCGACGTCGAAAGAAGAGCAATGCTTGACGTCTGCGGCTGGGACACAACCCCTGATACCCTTATTCAGCGGATGTGTCAATCGGTGGAGAAGTGGAACGCAGTCTCGGCTGCTACCATCCAGATTGCCTGTAGGCTACAGGTAATCTGGTGAACCGAACAACAGACGACGGGCACGGCTAACTAGTGATTGGTTAGCTGGAGCGAAAAAGGCCAAGCGCAAAAAAGGGAGTGAATGGTCTGTTCATGCCGAGGCAGGTTTGGCGCAGCGACTGGCAACCACGTAATGGGTAAACCCAGCCATCCCGAAGCAAGGCAGAAGAGTGAGTGTATAGGCGTATATGTGGACTGCCTCATGCCAAGATGGGAGGGTCGTAGCGTAGTATGTTGGGACTCAGCTATCGATGCCTCGTGGCGTGGCAGAGGAGCGAAAGGGTGAGCATCCAAGTCAGCCTCACATGGTATGTTAGAGGCTAGCACACAAGTAAGCCTAGCAAGGAATGAAAAAGGTGAGCACACAAGTCAGCATCACATGGAGTGTTAGAGTGTGAATCAGGGTGTGACAGAGCGAGCACCCAAGTAAGCCTCATACAGGATGTATGAACGCGTGAGCGAGAGTGAGTGAGTACATCAAGTACAGCCAGCCCTCCAGAAGCAATACCGAGAGGTAGTCCCATGGGGGAACAATGGCGGTGCCCAATGGAGTTTAGTCATGGCGACGTCACCATGAGAGCCCGACACACCCCAGTACACCCCGTGTGGTAGCACGTGTAGGGGAAAGAGGGTAACAGTGGAACTATGAAAGCGTATTGTTTTCATAGTTCCACTGTTACCCTCTTTCCTCTACTGGGTAAGTACGTAAATTGTATTCTCCATCGTAAAAAAAATAAATAAAAAAAAGAGTGCCAATATTTATGGTCTTTCCGAAATTTCAAATCGGACACACCACCCTACCGCTAATTTAACGTACAGATTGTGTTTTCAAAAATGCGTCATATTGGAATTTTTTTGGGACCTTCAAAGTTAGTATCTTCAGAAGATGTACTTATAAAAACCCGACATAAAAACACTGCCGTAGACACCATTTTTCTATCTCGTTCCATTAAAAAGTTGTTAACGCCCTATCGACTGAATTTCGAACTAATATGAAATGATCAAATAAAGCGCTAGATACTGTGCAACAACTGCCAAAGACACCATAACTCTAAAACGAAATATCTTGAGCGTTTTTTCAAAACGTCATATCTGCAATGAGTTACTCTCTTTGTTTACTTTCTCTTCTGTTAATAATTCGGTCATTTTAACATTTATCCCTCACCTCTTTGCATAATATGCTAGTTAAAACCACCGTCTTTCGATCTGTACTGTAAAATAAGTGAAAAGTGTTATAGTGACGCCGTAAAAATCGAAAGAGAAAGTAAACAAAGAGAGTAACTCATTGCAGATATGACGTTTTGAAAAAACGCTCAAGATATAAGGAAAGGACGTGTGAATTGTGCGTTACCCCCGTTTTTGGCCGTCAGGTACCCTCGGCGTTACCATCCTTCGAATAACGAAATTAATCCACCTAGCAGCGAGATGAGACATTTCTTACACACATCACTGTTGGATAATTCATTAGTTTGCAGAACTGCGAAATAGGCACTCAACTGGAGGTGAGATGGAAACAATTTCTAGTCCTGTGCGAATAAAACCTATGAAAAATTCCTATATGGCCGCAGTACACAGGGAAAATTGGTGGCAGTGTGGAGTTTTAAAGGCAGATTGTACGGTAACCTAAAATCCTTTCAGAAACCTTGTTCTTCTATGCTATCCATTTCGAAAACATGACCTGTAATCACTGAAGCTAGTTTTACACAACTATTGCAATTTGTGACCAATGCGTATGATATGCTAATTCTAATACACGAAACCGCTACCGTATCTAAAGAAATGCGCTGACTCGGTGTATTTTGGTGATATCTTACAATTATTTACTATATGATTTAGGTGTGTAAGATACAATTCTAATGATGGCTGCAATTTTCGGCCGACTACGCTGGAGTTATTACCGCACTTTAGAATTATCCAAGCCGAAATTTTTTCAAGAGCTCTCTCTCTCTCTGGGTATTATATTGATATTTCTAGTTTTCCCAGTGATCACAGTGAAACCATTTTGTAGAAATCTATGAGTAGTATGATTCATTAGGAATCAATTAAGAAAACTTTATACGTCCATCTGCGGTATCGAAAAGGAAGTTATTTCACGAAAATCAATAGAGGATTTCCCAATTAAGAAAGATAGTCCAGTTTTTACCACTATCAAAAATAACAAAATTTCACTTTTAAACCGTTTCATATAGTTTTGTAGTCTGTTTCATGCAATTAATGATGACTCACTTCTGGTTATTGATTCTGCATAGTAATTAAGTTCACAGCAGGACATGAAAGAAATCCTGCAAACTTAATTTATCGTTTTCACAATATATGTTAATACCGGCCACTAAATCGATTGAACGCACCTATCTGATTAGGGATTTTCACACTTCAGAAATCACGCAAATCGCGTCCGTAGTTTGGAAGTTCTGTTAAGCGAATAAACCCTTGTCTACTGGAAGCACGGCTCGTAAATCAGACAATCAATCCACAACACTTACCCCCGGAGATGAAAAAAAAGCACAACCGCAAACTCCGCATGAAAAGTGAACTTTCAGCTCAGTTTTGTATTTTTTTGCTCGATTAAAAACGGTCATTAAAAGTTTAAAAGCCAACCCGTGGCTAGGAACAGCAATCTACCAAGTGTGGAATATTCCCGTCGTTGCGCTGCGGTAGACGTCATCGTCTGTTGGTTAGAAAAGCGCTTGTAGGGGCAAATAATTTTTTAAAGGACACCCTGGTTATCAGTTTTATTAGTTGTTGTTGTTTAAAAATTGTCAAACGGAATACGATTTGCTTAATAGTCATATTACTTGAGGTATCTCTCTCCTTCTCTCATAAAGAGCTAGAGAGCTGATCAGCTGAAAGACTAAGCCACTTTACGATGTAGTACCTACAAGCAGTGTGGAGCAAATATACTATTGTCTGATCGCGGCACCTTTCTTCTGCATGAGAGTACATATGGCAGTTTAGTACCCCTTGATAGCGATTGTAAAAAGTTGGGTACACAATATAATTCGCTGCTTATCATGTCATAAACCTGACCGAGCAGTCTTACAGCATGCCGTCAAACGAGATGGCATCATTTTAAACGACGCATGATTTACGGTGTGAATTCTGGCGGATCTAATTGGATGCGTGATGCTGAGCAATATATTCGCGGGTACAAGTTTCGGTTGATTTTCGAGGTCCTTAGGGCGGGTGGAGAATCTAAGAATTCGTTTTCAAATTCGAAGATACTACAGAAAGTAGCATCCGGTTGTCTGTGAAGCGAAATTGATAAGTTTGTTTGTTTTCTATTTGTTCTAAACCAGTTCCAAAGACCAGTTTCTCTGTTATGATGCGACACATCTCAATGGTTTAGCTTTGGGGGTAAAGTACAGCAAAACTGGATTCGATCGCTGTTTTGTGTTAGAATAACTAGTTCGCTGAAGAAATAACTAGTTTGTGAAACATGTTGGTATTTTTGTTTACTTGAAATGTGTGTCTGATTAGGATGTTGACCTTTAATACATATTTGCAAGAAAATTGATTACGACAGGAAAATGACAGGAGTCTTCTTGAGTTGTATCGAATGAACGGAAAGCTATTTGTGTAATTAGTTTTGCTAAAGGAGCTCAAGCCGTTTAGCATCAACTTGGTCTATATGCAGGTGGTCAAGTTATAGTGGATCAACATGATTTTTTTTTATTTCAATTATTTGACATAGCCAGGTTTTATATCGCTCCTCTAAAGCTTGATGTATGGGAGTAAAACAATCTCAACAACAAAGTAGGCATGCAATAACTTTTCCTCCGTTTGAATCATTCTCAATGTAGAATATCCTTGCCCTTGCCAAATTTATGCTCAGGAGAGAAATGAGCTAACGGAATTATCACGCACACAAAATTTATCATGGGTTACTAGTCTCATCACTTTTTAAATTTGTGTCTGGCATCGTATCGCATGAGCTTCTTCAAAATTTGGAGAGGAGCCACACAGAAGATATCATTTGGTCGGTGTTAAGTCAGACTGGACTAAGTCGCAAAACATAAAAAATAAGATAATGATAGCACTGGATAAAGAATTTCTTCAGCTACATTCGACTTTTGCCAGACTTCAAATAGCTAACAATAAGTAGAAGTTGTGGCGAAAATTAATTTCCAATTATAATGTAAAGGATGCTGCGATTATTGTTACAGAATTGGCACGTAGGAATCTGTTCTTCATATGTACACAGGGTGATTTGAAAATTGTTAACGTCTCTTATTTTGAATTGAAAGTGCAAGCTCTCAGAACACGAACGGAGTTTTGAATGCGTGCAAAAATACTCTAGTTGGCACGCTTAAGAGATTCACACTACCCCTATTCTGCCATGATAGATGGAATACACGTCTTTGTAGTACGTGGGGATAGATCGTAGATCAATTTTGTCAGCTCTTGATTATAACATTGTCATTTTCAATGACGTGTTGCATAGTAAAGTCTTTCGCTATGGCTAAAATATTGAACGTACAGCATTACGTAGGTGGTGGCATTGGATAATGATGACTTCCATAAGCCTGAGTTGAATTCGCACCGTCAATAAATATTCTACTTCAAGAATACTCTGGAAGATCAGGAAATATTTAAAACAAATCATCGGCACCGTAGAATAAAAGTAATGGTGCTTGTCACATTGGCTTGAGTTCAACAGTTGTTTTTCGATTGCTTTGCTTGCTTATAGCACAGGCACGGGTAGATATAGACAGCAGCAGGAATGGAATTCACCTCAGAGCACAAAAAGAATAAAAACGCTGTTTGCACTTTTCATGCGAACCACCGCTCGTCTCTTTTATGTGTGTTGCTCGCACGTGTGCATTCTACTCCGTGGCAGAAATAGAGAGACTCTTTCGTGTACATCTTGGTACCACGCACACGAAAGCAGTGAAAACAACCAAAAAACATGTGAAAAATGTTACAAACTTTATCTGAATTATAGTTTGATTCACCTTCCTCCCTGATTGCCACTGAGGGGAGGCACAAAAAGTGGCTCTTCAAGGTAACTCTTTCTTCATCTCCGTGTGCTGATCTATTTTTCATCGGTGTATTTCGCTCTTTGTGCATATTGTATGAGTAGCTAACAAGCATGGACAGCATACTGTTGGTGGTAGATGAACCTGCATATGTTGGTTCTGTAATATTTATATCCTTAATCGTTATATGTTCGACAGGATACCCGGGTACAGGGCCGGCGGAACCCTTTTTTCTCGTGTGGGTAATAAGATTCGGAGTCATTTCTACCCGTACTGACGAAAGTTCAGATATGACGTGTGTAAGTGAAAATGAAAATTACTTAGCTGATGGCCATTTGAAAACACCCTTTGTTAACGGGCTGTAGACCATCGGCTCAGCGAAAATGTGTTTGTTGGTTACTGATACTACATGGAGCATTTGTGCAGCTAAGCATCAATTACTCCATTCTTTTAAATTTCGTTGCATAATTTTCCATACCCTGCGATAGAACTGCGATTTGGTGGATACTGAAGCCCGCATGACAGTGTTGACTAATGGGAAGGTATCTCCGGCGAGCGATATCCTTTCAGGAATAATGGAGGACGATTTGAATACCGAAGGTAACAATAATGCAGATTAATCTACTTTTCAATACAAACCTACCAGAACAAAGATAAGCCATTTAACATCATCGATATATCGTGTGATCTAACTAAACAACACTCTGGCGTGTACGAAAAAGTATTTTGTCTACGTACCCGCTCGGGACGTAGAGATTTATAGTGTAGTCTCCGAGAGGGGCTCACTTGCGAAATAAGGGGTTAGTTCCTTTCAGAACCCTTCGCTTTAAGCAGTGGAAATTCTTGTATCCAAAAATTGCATTTAACAAAAATGGAGGAGTATAAAAAAACGGCTTAATTTCCATCAGCCTCACTTCGCGCATTTCGCCGGATCTGTTCTTCAAAAGTTGGTTCTTTTGAACGGACATAAACTGCCGTTGTTGCAAATAATGGGACCCTAGAGTTACCCATTGTAGAAACAAGGCACGATGTGTACTATGTGGATAAAATTATGAAAAGTTTTCCTTCTGTGGAGAGACTCTGCATGAACTGTCGACATATCCCGCATATAAATCGAGTTCCTGTACCCAAAACACCCAAGTGTCGAAATCAGTTGAAAATCGCCTTAGTTATTGTCACTTTAGTTTTTTTTTCGTCGGCCTGTTACGTAGTTAAAAATTAACCCAAAACTTGACTTAGTGAAGTTCTAAAATGTTAAAAAGTTCATTTTTCAGCTGTATGTGTATGTATGTTGGTAGCCACCATCCTAGTTTGAGTCTTGCTCTGCATGCGGCTCCACTTCACAATACGCTCAAATTTCGTTACCATTCTGCATTCAGCATACCACTATATGAAGGGCCAAAAGGTGGGTGGCGGACCCGCAAGCAATTACACCTACTCAGTATCCGCGGAAATCAAGGAGTCTCCTTCCAACAATATGATCCGAAAGATTGAATAACGAATTTCGTGATCAAGCTTTCCAGGAGATGGCTTGTTTAAAGAAAAACTCGTCAATATATAATATAATATAATATAATATAATATAATATAATATAATATAATATAATATAATATAATATAATATAATATAATATAATATAATATAATATAATATAATATAATATAATATAATATAATATAATATAATATAATATAATATAATATAATATAATATAATATAATATAATATAATATAATATAATATAATATAATATAATATAATATAATATAATATAACATAATATAATAAAGGATAATTTCGGGGGACGGGCATAGGGAACCTAAAAAGGTACCCGGGTACCCCGTCGGACACATAACGGTTCAAGGTCAGACAAAACGTATGGCCGGCGCGAACAACCGTGGACGGCCTCTCACTCTGTTGTGGGCAGAGGGTGTACGCAAAAAGGTCCTATAAGGGCTTTTTGAACGTCGGATCGCCCAATTTTTTTTCGAATAGACGCGACGTTAGGAACGAAAATGAACATTTTTATTAAAGCTGAAAAAGCGGTTATTGGCACCGGTTCGTCGACGGATTATGGAGAGAAACAATATTTCGACTGGTCACTAGGGCTACGTTGTATATTCGATTCAACCTGGGCGATCGGAATACACGAAATCAAAAATATTTATTCGGCGGCAATAGCATTCTATCCCTATGTGCGGGATTGGGAATCGAACTCACGTGAACTGCGTACAAGGCTATCGATTTACCAACTACGCTATGCCCGCCTCTTTATATCCATGTTGTTTATAAACTCCCTCTCCTTGGAGCCGCCAGTGAGCTGAAGTTATTGCAATTAATATGATTGGATTCTAGCCAGGTAGCGCTACCAGGGCCAGTTTCAGTTATCGATGAAAAATGAAACTTTGGCGGTCGTCAGCTATTTGTGTGGGCGACCTATTTTTATTTGGTGATTCATCAACAGTGCTATCTTTGAAAATTATCCAGCTTGGTTATGCAACTATTTTTTCCGTTCCTATTTTATTGAAAATAAGTAGCAGGCTTCATTTCATTATTTTCAAAATTGCTTATATTCTATCGAATGTAACTTTGAATTTTCTTTAATTTGATGGCATTGTAAGGGAACACATATTCGCCGGTTGATACCAATCGAGCTGACAGTTCTTTGGACAGAGCCAACTAATTTCTATGCTTATTTAGTGTTTTCTTTGACCAACTAGGAAACTAATCCACAGGGCATTAAATGTGCTTGGGGAAAACGCATGGTCTTGTCTGGGTGGAATGATGATTTCAATCGTGTATAAGGGTTGAGAATTGACAATTTGCGAGAAGGATCGAAAATCAGTTACCAATTTTCTTCATATTAGCACGAAGAACAAATGTTTTGTTGTCATGTACCTTGGTTAAATCTCGTACATCATACATTTTTCTCCCAATGTATTGAGTAATGTCACATATTTTTGAACAGAACACGCACTATATTGATTTTTTTTGTTAAAAAGCGACAAAACCAGGAGTCCCATATTTATTTCTTGCATCTTCTGCATTTTCCGGTTTTGGCACATTGTTGTTTTAAATCAGTAAATTAGTTTTTCCTGCTTCCATATCGTAAAAAGCGACAAAAATAGTACTCTCTATACCTCATTTCTTGTATCTTTTAGGATTTCTGATTTTTTGTACTAAATTAGTAAATTATTCGGTTTATTCTTCTTATCTTTTTGTGATAAACCTACTTGATTCACTTTGTAGTAGTTGGGATAATAATAAACAGCCGGGCGTCCAGGGACTCCTAAGATATTGAATCACACGCGAACGCCAGCACAACTTTGAATACCTATCTTCACTAACAATCTCCCTCCTCCCGTGATTCTCGTGGAGAGCGCAGTAGTATGTACGGCCTATAGCAAAAGCAAGTGTCGGACTAACCTTCCTTCCCTTTCCTGCTGCGATCTACGGTCGGGCCTGGCAGGCGTCGGTATTGATCAATAAACAACTTTGGGTTACTAGGAGTTGTACATTGAAGGATGATTTGTTACTCCCAGGTATTATCATCTAAAGGGTGTTTTAATGCTTTTTTCAAGTGGGATCTGACAACTGAGTTGAAGTATGATCTTAATTCTTTTTTTAATTTTCTTTGTAATTTCATTAGACAAAAATATACTTATATAAAATGAACAACGTTGGAATTTTCAATCAAAACGACTGTTCGTTCGAGCAAACTGCTACTACAGCATTATTTTGTGAGACGTGTGCTTAATGGGTATCTAAATAAACAAAATTTCAATTTTTGTTCAAGGCCGCATCGCTCGCCTATTTTTAAATATATTGCAATAAATTGGGAAAATATTGTTCAAATGTTGCCTATATGGGAATTAGCTGATTATACCAACACTATCGCCAAAAAAGTCTTAAAATACATCGTCCAAGAGACTAGTACTGTGCACTCTGACCCGCCACAGTCACGTGCGGATATTCTACTCAGATTATCGCTATATGATGTTGACTAATAATGTCGGAATTTTAATTCGAGCAGCCTGGATCAGTGAGTTACTTGAGAATCAACTCTCATTCCATTGCTTCTTCGTAACCAACATAATAGAATCAAACTGTTACTTACCCTCTTGCATCTTTTCTCCAGTACGGCGCATATAGACCGGTGAAGGCGGGTACGAAGTACACATCTCCAGTTGAAGCCACACTTCCGGCACTCTACAATTAATTGTATCAAAATTAGAATGAAGCATATTTAATGCTGTAAGTATGCAATGGCTACTTTCTCACCTGCTCCGAATCGGTTGGAATGTCCTTCAGCAGTCCCATATTATCTCTAAGCCACTTCATTGCGTAGCCAGCTACGGCAACCGAACCCTCAAGTGCATAAACCGCTGGCTTGTTAGGTCCCATTTTATAAGCTATTGTTGTCACCAGACCGTGAGTGGAATGTACACACTGCAAAATGAAACTGTTTAAGTAAAATAGTCAATTATTTCAACCCTTCAAAGCACCTACTCTCGTTCCCGTATTGTACAGCAGAAAGCATCCCTTCCGATATGTATTCTTCGCCTGTCCTTCCCTAATGCAACGCTGACCAATCAGACTGGCCTGCTGATTGCCAAGAATAGCACTGATCGGTATATCATCCAGTACACTTCCATCCTTAATTTTGCCGTAGATCTCCGACGAACTGCGAATCTCCGGCAGCATATCCACGTGAAGCGAGAACGTTTTGATCAACAGCGGATCCCAGTGCAACGTTTCGATGTTCATCAGTAACGTTCGCGAGGCATTGGTGACGTCGGTCGCAAAAACGCCACCAGCTTTGCCGCCGGTTAGGTTCTGTTTTTTTTGAAGAATTAAATGTATATTTTACGATGTTTTTACAGTGCTATTTTAAATTCGATTTTACCCATAGCAACCAAGTATCGATTGTTCCGGCGTAGCATCGCTTCTCCCGGCAGGCCCGCCGTACCGCGTGCACATTTTCCTTCAACCAGTTGAGCTTGAGAGCAGAGAAGTACGGCGAAATGGGTAGACCCGATATCGATCGGAAGTGGTTGTGATTTTGCTCAGGAAGGCGCGCCAGTACCTTATCTACCGTGGAATTTGTCCTGATATCGTCCCAAACTGTAGGCAGGTTAAAATCAATCGAAAAATAAATCATTTTAATCTACGCACAATAAACCAACCCCGCTTTTTATCTTATCGTGCGGGGGGAATAGTTTCGCCGCGAAGCGGAATTAAAATATCCATTACCGATTGCATTGTACAGCGGTTCTCCGGTGTGCTTATCCCACACGACAGTAGTCTCGCGCTGGTTCGTGATACCGATCGATGCGATATCTCTTATCTGGTAACCGAGCTGCTCAAGCTTGTGGCAGGCTTCGACGGCACACAAGCGTACGGCTTCCAGAATCTCAACCGGATTCTGTTCGGCCCAACCCTCGTGCGGAACGATCTGCGTAATACTGAGCTCGTGCGAGCAGAGTTCTTTGAAGTCCGGTAGCCTGAAGATCTGTGGAATAAGATGGGGGAAATAGAATCGTTAGTACATGGAGGTTCTCAGGATTCATCTCAGATATCAGACAGCAAATATGGAATGTGGCTAGGGCATTCTAAAATATCATTTCTGACAAAAATAGCTATAGTAACTTGACGGACAACAATTATTAGTAGGGTTACCATCTCTGGCAAGCCTTTCACCCGAAAATTTTTACTGACATGGGATAGGCTTCAAGAGAATCATGAGTAAACGCTGAAACCAGACAGAAATTTTAAACTCTTCATGTTATCAATTTAGCACTAGTTGGAAAATTATCAAATTGACTCATATTGACCGTTGAGTGCTTTGTTTTGGCAAAGCACAATGCGCACCACTTGTCGGTACCGTTCACGTTAAGCTGTAAATTGTAAGAAGCCAAAAGCACCACCAACTCTCGCTGTGGAAGATAAACCAAACGAGCATTTCTCTCCTCCAGAGGAGTGTAAGAAGAACAGTGCAGTGTTTTCCGGAATTCTCAGCGGTTATTCGTCACTACGGTCCCTAGCGAAGCTCCAACGAGAGCACCGGAAGAACTCGTTACAAATTCAGTACTATAACAGTACTATTTTTGATGTTCAATAATATCATTTTTTTATTCAGATGCAAATTTCATTGCTTTAAATATTTGGAAATATGGGATAATAATTAGGACTTGTTTGAAATTTGAAACTAATTTTTATGTTAATATCGGACTAAAGGATGCAATAAGAAATATTTTTATAAACTAGATATACAATTTGTAATTTTTTAACAATAACTATTATTTGATTAACAATTTAAACAATGAGAAAGGTGTACCACATCAAATTGCATCACGCTGTAGAAAATAACCCATTGGGTATTTTCTTTTGAAAATTTAGGTAGAAGAAGTTTAGAGTGTATTGTTTACACTGTATTTTTAACGCCGTCAGTTTTTCAAGAAAATGGACAAAATTGTGTCACCCGAAAAGCAACGTTGTTAATTGATTTTGCGCAAGCATCTGAAAAATCCACAACTCTCATATCGGGACATTGACAAACAACTTGGAATCATGCAGTCAGCGGTGAGTCGTGTGATTAAACGTCACTTTCAAACTCTGAGTATCGAACGGAAGCAGAAATGCGGTCAAATTGGATGTTCTATTAGTAATCAGAATCACAATCGTGTAGTGAAAGCGTTTAAGTGGAATCCCCATGCTTCGGTCAGGGAAATGACCAAAAAGTAGAAACTGTCCAAGTGTTTCATTCAGAGAGCCAAAGACGGGGAGGGGCCGCATACGTACAAAGTGCAGAAGGCTCCAAATCGTCACGAACGGCAAAATACTGTGGAAAAATCACGGGCCCTGAAACTGTTCACCCATATGCTGACGAAGCCTCATTGTCTCATCATGGATGATGAGACTTACGTCAAGGCGGACTCCCGGAAGCTTCCGGAGCTACTGTTCTTCAACGCCCAGCACGAGTTTGATGTTCCAGAAAAAGTAGGGAAGCAGAAACTTTCAAAGTTTGCGAATAAATACATGATTTGGCGAGCGATCTGTTCATGTGGTAAACGGAGTACGCCGTACGTGACTACCGGGACTGTATACGGGGAGATCTACCTTAAGGAGTGTCTACATAAGCGTCTGCCTCCTCTGTTAAAGCAACACGAGGGTGTTACGATCTTCTGACCGGATTTAGCTTCGTGCCACTATTGAAAAGTTTGTCCTGGAGTGGTACAAAGCCAAGGTCATGAGCACTTCCTCCCAACGCACCGGAATTAAGGCCCATCGAAAAATTCTGGACGAATACTAATCGGGCACTACAGAACCATCCCAAGGAGGTCAAATCTGAGGAGGACATGAAGAAAAAGTGGGGTTCCGTGCAAAAGGAGCCGCAGTCAGATGTTGTACAGAACCTAATAGGTGGAGTTAAGCGTAAGGAGCGAGCGTACTGTTACGATATTGAAGTTCAATGGAACAAATATGCCAAAACCTTACTAATAGGATATATTTTATTGACTGAAAGCTTGAAAAGGATCAGTCGACTAGGTAATTTTCTATAGCTTCTTTTCGTGATGCAATTGGTGTGGAACACTCTTAAGGCTTTTTGTAAGAAAATAATAGACACAAGAGCAACTGATTCCAACATCAGAGTAGTAGAGACGCTATCACGGAAAGACAACAATGACAGTGGAAAGAAAAAACTGTCACTGGTCAGAACATCATGAACCTAATTGTCGATTGGTTTCCTTGGATCCACTGGGAACTTTTGGTACCCGATTTCCAGGTAGCTATTAATATATCAACCAACAGAGAAGAGATAACTTAATTTGAATATTTATCGTGTATAAAAATATGAATATGAGATACTCTCGGAGTGGAACGAGGCCGAAGGGATTCCACTTAATGTAGGTCTGGCGATAGAACGCTAGGAGCACGACCCGACAACATGTTTACTGTCGCGATGTCGCCACAAGTATATATACCGGTCTCCACGGCTCCAATACACCGGAGATGCGCATTCAATGGAGATTGGACATGACTCGAAATATCACCCGAATGGTGTCACGACCTTTATCCATCTTTTGAACGAAGGTTTACTAGGGTGACCATATCAGACGAGTAAAAAACCAGGACAGTCGAAAGGGTACTGATTCCCCTCGTTACCTCTCAATCGACATTGCCTTTTCCGCATGTGACAGTTAAAAAGTTATGGGGTCTGGCAGGCAGAGCTTGCACAGTAAAAAAGTTATGGGAGTCTGGGAGGAAGAGCTCTGCCAGAAAATCTTTCATCGCAATTCCACAGTGGCAGTTCTTGCTACACCACCATAAGCAAACGTTTAATGCTGAGATGGTCTGTGCAGTACCGGCGACGAGTTTCCAGTACTAAAAACACGACATGGACGTAAATCAGAAACATCAGTGATCCCAAGTCCCTGCGCTATGCCTGGCAATCTCCATTGACAACCATTATATCTCGACTTGAGAGCTGCAAAACCTACCGTTGTTACCACAAATATCTCCGTTTAATCGATTATATGAAAACTGGCGGATAGCTTGGTGTAAATATCAGTTTGAGCCCGAGCTTGAAAAAATTGACATCCCTGCGTGAATTTGAAAGAAAACAAAATTCAATTCATGCACGTCGCGATGAAAGAAATGTTTGGTTCGTTTCCCTCGTTTTCGTTCACGCTATTCTCGCTGTTATTGTTGTATGGGCTTTCACGATTACCTGGTTTGAGTTGCTTGTGGGGCCTACGGGTCACGATCGCGTATCTGTGTTCTTTGTTATTTACTTTAATATCGGTGGTGCTGGCAGTTGTTTGGGAAGTAGTAGGTACATCACAATGATCGTTCACGCTGTGCGTACGTTCTGTTGTTCCAGTATTCGTTGGTGCCTGAGCTGCACTCCGGTGGTTTGTGATTTAGTTGATGTTGATGAAGGGCTGTGTGATGGGTATGGTTGCAGGTGATATTGCTTCGTTAGAGGTTTTGTACATGGTTTCTCGTAGTGTGTCTTCTTGTATAACAACGTAGGACACGCAGGAGTCTGTCCTTCATACGTGCACAGCGTGATTTGAGATTTGGTCACGCGTTTTGCTTTGAATTGAAAGTTCAGATATGAAGGAATAGGTCACTCGCATTCTCACGAAACAAAAACCGTTGGAAATACCTAAATTTTCTCCGGGTTTCAAACTTAAAGGATTCCACCGTTACGTATTCCGACATGATGGTTGTAATAAATTTATTAATAGTACTCAGGTGTTCATCGTGCAGACGCATATCAATCTTATCATTGTCAATATAAATGGGTATCTGGGTCCTAACATTATCATGCTCAACGGCGTATTGCATGTTGTCTTCCATTGCGTAGCTTTCCGTTATAGCCAAAATTTTAAATGTTATCAGTAATGAGTGTAGTGAGCTTGTATAACGACGACTTCCGTTAGTCTAAACTGCATTTGCAAATTTGCTGTTGAATTTTGCTGTTGAGTTTCAAACATCTTGAAATGAATTATCGATATCGTATCGATGAAAGTAACGGTACTTTATTGTTCACACTGGCTTTGGACGAAATTTATTATTCGATTGCTTTGCTTGTTTATAGTACTGGCACGGTAATATAGACAGCAGACTTTAGGTAGAAACATTCGTTTGATTCACTGCACTGTTGACAAGCAGAGCGACTGATTAGGTGCTATTATTCTTTTTATGGAATGGATTTCCAGTAAGACGAAAACAAGCCACTAGCAAGAGAACTCAAGTAGAAGCAGAAGCACTAAAATGCCGATGTGTCTTTTCAGAGGTACCAAAGGGAATTCTTCGAGTCCCGGATTGAATGACGATTTAAGCCAAGGAAAAGCGCTGTTGTTTCATCGATATTGACGAGGTACTCTTGGGAGATTTAAAAAACCATCGAAAGGTACAATTGGGAGATTCGACTATATTAAGTTTTGTTTGTCACATTCCGATTGAGGATGAGTATACGTTGCAGTTATGGTTGCGGTCAGTCGTTACTGCGATCTAGAGCATAGTGAAAATCGAAGACTGAATAGATACAAATATATTAGGCTTACAGGAGAAAAACCAGGACAAATCAAGCATTTTCCTCGACTTCCCAGGACACCAGGACAGACAATGCAAAACCAGGACATGTCCTGGGAAACCAGGACGTATGGTCACCCTAGGTTTACTAATTTTGTGATTAGAACTGCTAATGGTGAATACTAGTCTGATGAAGAAGTTGTACTCAACTGTCTTTTTGACACACTCTTTCCAGGCTGTACTGAGCCATCACTGACGACTGCCCCTTAGTTCTTTTCAGGTAGTTCTGATTCTTAGGCATTTGTTCGTAGAATTGTGACCGAATCGATCAAATGGGCGGTTGAAAGTTTTGCTCCGTATAAGTCTCCGGGAAAAGATGGAATCATTCCAGTTCTACTACAAAGAGGATATGAACACTTCAATCATATTTTGAAAAAGGTTCTTATTTGTAGTCTTGTAATAGGATACATTTCATTAGCGTGGCGGGAAATAACTGTAAAATTCATTCCTAAAGATGGCCGCGTCACTTATGAGGAAGCAAAGATCTTTAGACCGATCAGTCTGACCTGCTTCCTTCTCAAATCAGTCAAACGTTTAATCGATCACTACATTCGGGATGTTAATTTGGGCGAGCACCCGCTGCATACAATGCAACATGCGTATCAGTGGGGACGGTTTACTACCACCACAGATAACAGACGTTTAGGCTCGATTTGAATCGTGTGTAAATACCCGCTACTGAAATTCCGAATAAATCAGACGTCTGAAGCACGTTTGGCACACGTTTGTAGATGGCGCAGTGATCAATACAATGCAGTTAGACTGCAGCTGTCAAACACGTGTAGCAAACAGTTGCGCAGATGACAATAGTGAAACACGGATTTCCAACGTTTATCAATTTGAAAGTTTACACAGGTTTTTGAAGAAATTTTGTTCTAGCCTAAACGTCTGTTATCTGTGCTACCACTCTATTACACAATGCTGGCTACAACATTGAAAAAGCTTTTTCTTGATGTTGAAGGATCTTTTGACAACGTGTCTTTCGAATCCATTTTAGAAGCAGCACGAGGTCATGGAGTAATCACATATATCACGAACTGGATACACGCAATGCTTAGCAACTGACATCTGTGCTCACCGTTAAGTAGAGATGAGGAAACTGAGTGTCAGCGGATGTCCTCAAGGTGGTGTGCTGTCACCACTTCTATGGAACCTTGTCGCCGATGGCTTGTTGAGGAAACTTAATGAGCTTGGGTTTCCTACATATGGTTTCGTCGATGATTATCCTATAATGATCACCGGTATTTGCATCAACACACTTTTTGATATGATGTAATTACGGTTTATTGACTCTAAAATTATTGTCGCAGATCAAGTTAAGTACGATGAGGTAATACTTGACTCAAAGTGTAATTGGACAGCTCCCATTGATTTTCGGAATTAAGAAAGCTTGCATAGCCTTCGGCCAATGTAGACGGCCTTTCGGCAAATCTTTGGGACTCAAACCCAGTGGAAATCTTGGCCCTTGGGGACTCAAACCCAATCTCGCTTGAACGTGTCTGGCAAAATTCTCTCAAGGTTTCCGTCAGTCGTAAAGTATTCCTGGGGGTCTTGCAGGCAGACTTCTGCTAGAATGACTTTCGTGAGATTGTCACCGAGAACTTTTTCGCGGTTCATGGTTTACCACAATCCGCGAAGATTTCAAGCTCATGTAGGAGAAATCTGAAATTCTCAGCGAAAGATGTATTGTGTATAGATGAAATATTTTGATATCGTCTGTGAAGGACCAGGGCGGAGTCTTTTGCATTAAATACACGTTATCGAAGTAATGCAGGCATATCAACGGCTCCAAGTAGCTTCCCTGGGCTATTTCCGACGTTTCTTTGAAAAATGAGTGAAGCCAACATAAGCTGGCTTTTAACTCGGCTAGTTGCCCAGTCAAAAAGCGCAAGCTGCTGGCTAACGGGGGCTATTTGCCAACTCGGATGCGCTAATTGCCCTTCAGTTTGCCAGCAAATTGCTGGAAATTAGGGGGCTATTTCAAATGCAACATTTGGGCGATTTGCCGCCGTCATTTTTTGCCGCCCAACCCGCCCTTAAATCGCCTCCAAATTGCCCGCAGAACGCGCCATTTAATCGCCCTTAATTGCCTAATATGAAAATGTGCACTAGACAAACAAAATACAAAAGAGAACATATCAATTGTTCAAAAAACAATTTTAAGCTTAGGCGAAACATGAACCGCCATGCTTGAAAAACGCAAAAAACAACCAAGTCTATTTCAGCCGCCAGAAAATTTGTCTAAGTATTGAAATTGCCTTTAAATCGCATTCGCAAATAGCATTTGTTTCTAGGGGCAATTAGCACAGGCGAGTTGAGTCAAACGTCAAACTTTTTAAATCGCCTGACTATGCTCGTCCGCACTTCTTTTGACAGGATGCCGACAAATGGCTTTAAGCAACGTTCACATTGCTACGAGCCAATGTTGTTAACGCGTCTTAACTCTTGTCGAAAGCAAACAAATTTTATTTTGGTGTGTTTAACTGGTTCTCAGGTGATAAAAGCGCTCGAATATTATGAGAAAAAATCGATGCCAAAAAAGTATTGTTTTTTCATATCTTAAATAATTATTTTCAATACCACTTTCAAACGATATTGTTCTGTTGAATGTTCATGTGAATAGACCTTAAGCATTCGAAACGTAGCTAGCGCTATTGGCGTTTGGTGACAGCTTCAGGCAACAAACGATATTCACGGGGCTGCAGAATCCTGACAGCACCATTTTGAGAATTTTAAGAGCTGTCATTACCTTGGCGGATATCTGCCGGCTGTCAGATGTTTTTCTAAGTGGACTTCAGCGCACACATTGTTTCTCTTTACCAGTCTTCCCAAATGAACATCGTACACAATGTTCGCTCTGGCTCTGTGCTCATATTAAACGCACGTTTTGCGTACGAACTCGAACACGCTATTTCGTACGAAAACACGTGCACATGTTCGCCTGCACAACCGAACTCCACAGTGTGCGTACACCTTTCGTTCACATAGATTCGTGGCATTAGTTTTCTCATCATCACTAGCGTTGACTCTTTTTGCCTTGTGTTAACCGTTCTCGTGTACGCGCCCGGTGTACGCACACGGATGTTTGAACTAGAGTTTGGGTTCGACGTTCGAGGCGAAAATGTACATCGAGACGAAGCAAGTTTGACGTTGAACGCGTGCACGAAATTTTGTACACAGGCACCAACTTTTCGATGTTCATGGGAAGTCTGCTCTTTACAATTGAGAGTTTGAAAGGAGGTATCGGAGAGATCGGAAATTGAAAAGAGACATCAGATGTGTAGCCCGTCAGGGTGAAAATTTATCACTGGGACGAAAAATATCCAAATTTCTATTGCTCACTCCGCTAAAGTACTGTCCCTGGTCCGAGAATAAGTTTTGTGGTGTCAAGGTCGCCGGAAAAGAAAGCTAAGCGCCAAGGAGTAATTCGCTTCTCTGGCTAATTATAAAGAACCCAGAAGACGTAATTGCACCCTTACTGCGAAGAATCAGCCGAACGAGCCTAGCTCTCCTGTACAGCTAACAGTCATAGAGTGCTCTGGGCGGTCAAAGGAGCCCCCTAAGCAGTACACTGCTGCAACTTCTGGCATCCCTCGCAGAAAGCGAATAGATCCAGTGATTAATTCGTCGCTAGAGATATTTCAACAAAGGCATTAAGCTCACCTCGACCAACGGTAACATTGGGAGAACTTGGCCGTTGTGTCCCCGGCGGTCGGCTGCAGTAGAGACAACCTGCCTTTCCACCAGTGACAGCATCATGCAGCAGAGGCAGTAGGAGAGAATTGGAGGGAATACAGTAAAAAAATGTTATGTTTACATTTATTTTTATTACGAAGATCCCAAATTCTGGTAGAAGCATCTAGGTCGCCCTATCAATAACGGTCTGTCTGCAAATTAATATTATAATCCAAGTAGTGGTCAACCCCTACTTTGTAACACATCAGAGTAACAATTTTGCACTGGGTGGAAATATACCTAATTTTTATTATACACTCCGTAGAGTGCATTTGTTTACGTAAAATTCTGCTCATCGCTGTTTGATTCCGTTCACATTTAGTTGTAAATTGTTGTTCATTTTCGCGTTTGTGACCTGTTTTGGTCGTGCAAAATTTAATTTTTGTTCTATGTTTGTATATTAATAACATAAAGCTTGGATACGTCACCACTCTCCTCTAGCTGCAATAAGTGTGCTGACTATGCTGCGCATCGGGATGACATTTATGAGGCGAGGCGGTTGGACGGTTTGTTTTGGTGTAGTGTGGAAGGCGGCCGTTGTATAATGACGGACCACGGCATCGAACAGACAGTGAAAATCTCCGTCGGAAAGTGCCGACCCGTGGTTCGGGTACTCGTGTGAGTGGTGTTGGTTCGCCGAAGTGGGACAGCTAACCGTAAAGGAGCATTCTCATGTGCCCGGCTAAAACCCAAGGAACCGAACACCGACCGTTCTCGCTATAGAGGAAAAGTCGAACGATCCTACCTCTCCTCTTTAGCTAATAGCCAAGGAGAACGAAGCAGGGCAGACAAATCTTCCCCCTGGGAAGTGCACTGCGGGGACTTCCGGGATCGTTTATGGCGAATAGACGATCCGGCGATTCGTCGCCAACGTTCCAACAAAGGAGCCAAGCTCACCTCCCTAGCTAAATACCAAGGGCCGCTGCCTGAGCAGCCAACGATATTCCGGGAGAACTCGGCTCTTGTTGTCCCGAACCTTTCCAGTTGGTTTTATAACCGGCACCACATTGGAGCACCAATCTGAGTGGGATCTCTCGATTATTCCAATCGATAACATCCTCTCCAATTCATCCGCTACCTTATGTTGCACCTTAGGGGAAAGAGAATATGGGTATTGGCGTACTGGGGTTTTCCCTTCCCATTTTTCGTCAATCTTGATCTCGTGTTCGATCAGAGGGGTTACAGTCAAACCATCCTGGCGGGCACCCAGAAACAGTTCTTTTATTTCTGTGAGCTGCTTTAACTCCGACTCGGTAAACGAGTCTGTGGCAGAAGAATGTACTTCGAGAGTAGCACAGTCCCTCATAGTTGGCCATATCTGAAATTTCTGCCAAAAGTCCATACCAAGTATGCAATCGACAGCTAAAGTTCTAACCACTAAGGTTTGGATTATCTTAATGCGACCTGCGAAATTGAAAGGAATGGAAAGCTGGCCGAGTACTTCTAGTTTTGACCCATTTGCAGAGCGTACCACCGTGGGTCGGTCCAATGGTCTCAGCCTTTGATTGTTAAGTCTACGGAAAACATCTTCATTAATTAAAGTTAATTGGCTCCCAGAGTCTAGTAGACCTTGTGAGGGTTGGCCATAAATCTTGATGTTGGCGTAAGGTCGGTTGTCGTTGGTATCTTTAATAGAAATATTAAGGACCTGATCGCTCGAATATAGATCTTCCCGAACAGGTTCCCAAAACTCAGAAAGGGTAACTCCTGACGGAACCAAATTTACGCGTTTGGGCTCGACGGTCGGCGATTTCTGACCGCCTGCAAGCCGTTTTTTTGGCAGAATGGGCAATTATGCGTTTCGAAACCTTTGAATCCGCACACCATACATAGAGAACCTTTGTAGTTCCTACACTGCTCCAGTGTATGACTTGTTTGTCGGCAGTACAGACACTCATAACTACGGGGGAGGCGATGAGCATCTATAAGGGTCTCTAAAGTACGTGATGGCTTAGAGGGGCCCTCCTTTGGGTTCGGTTCCTTTCCTTGAGCTGCTGGTGGAGGTTGATTTATTTTCTTGCCTTCTGGGCTTCCTTTTGTTTTTTTGTTTGCCTCAGTTGACTTGGTGGGATTTGACCCTTGTTGTTGATTAGGTTTAAATTGTTAATGCCGACTAGCTCACGGCTATACCCACTCAAGGTCGACGTTCTAGCTTGCTTCAGGAGGACACACTTACCTTAACCATCGAAAACATTTCAAAGTAGATTGACAAGAAAGACCCACAATAGGGAAACCAGGAATTTGATCTACAATAGAATTGCACGAAATACAAATTAGGTTAACATATTTATTTAAGATTTACATCGTCGGTTAAGAAAGGGTGGAAGGGAAAGGAAGATGGAAAGGGGGGGGGTTCGTTGCGGCCGTTCTGGAACACATGAGCTTCATGCACGAAGAGGGTACTTGCCACACTCCTACCGTCTGGTTTCTCCTGAGCTGGTATCCAATATCTGGTACAGAGTTCCTGGGTTCCGATCTCGATCGCAGCGTCACGGCGTGTCCAGAATCGTGGTACTGCCTTGAGTGCTTCTTTCGCTGTTGTCTGTCGACGTCCCACGTGCTCGCTAACGGGGCGGCAACGCATCGGATATTGGGCTCTAGCAAGCGGGGGAATTCCCGCCGGACCTCACCAGAACCCTCACCTCCAAAGCTGTGGTTACCGTCCTCCCGCAGCGTGTGACCCAACGTAAACGGGTACTCGTTGGCCACCAGCACGGAGCTCGCCGGCTTAAGTCTGGTTCGGCGTAACACGCCAACCTTTTCCGTCTTCGGTTCGCTTTCGTCGTCGGGAACCTTCCTTCGGTCGACGCAGTATCCGATGTCACTTGGATCCGGACAGGAGTTCTCTCGACTCGGCCCAGCGGACAGGCAGCACGGATGACCAATCCGTCCCATACACGAGGTCTCTTTTCCTTTTTTCGACCTTCGGGCAAACGCACTTTTTCTTGAACTTTCCGACACGTCTTTCTTCGGTCACTGTCCTATACTTTCTGCCAGACTCTCGCTATCTTCTCTCATTCCTCTTTTCTTGCTTCCTATCTCGCAAATTTCTCCTTCTCTTTCTTCCGGAAACGCCAGTCTTACCATCATTGCAGATAGGTGACGTTAATGAGATGTGACGGTAGAGATGTGAAACGTGTATTCGTTCGTCGATCATTTGATCAGGGTTGTAATAAAGGTGGGGTGAAGAGGGAGGTGTTTTACTTTTAAAAAATTATAAGTTATTAATTTACCACTTCCAAATTAAGCTACTATCTGCTATTTTTTCCAATTTTACGCTAGCTCTTTCCAATACCATGGTCTCCATAAAGTGGTCTAAATTTATTGTTAACGGTTGGTTGGTAACAATCATCCCTCCTCCCAATAAAAATAATTACCAAACACGGAGTACGTGAGTTGTAATTTTTTTTCATGGATTGACATTTTCCTGAATCGAGGCCTACGTGAAATAGTGTTCATCGGTTAAACAATTCTCCGGATCCGTTTGTTTTGTTTGGATTATAAACCCTTGCTGCAGATGGATATTCTGAATTTACCTTTCTGCGCTGTAAATCAATTCCAACTGAATTTACTGATTAGGTTGCTGTTAATAAATTTGTCGCATTCCTTTTTTTTTTTTTTATTTATTGTAATCCTGTTTTGATTCTATATTTTTAATTACTTATTCCTAGACGTCGTATATATTTATTCTAATATTCCCGTTCACAATCTCACACATTTGGGTACCCTTTGAACTCTTTCATTCCCCATTCATTCCTCTTTTCATTCATCCTTAATTTCCTAGTCTACCTTAACTATCATCCATCTAGCAGACCAGCGATATCTCCATAGACGCTGCTAATTAGAAGATAAGATCCCTCTTCTAATCCTACGACGAGGCAAATAACCTGCTACTTCATCGGATTTTCACTATTGCAAGTTATGAAAACTTATCATATATCTCACAGACAGAGAAAGTTTTGCATCTGTTTATGTCTGTGACCAAGTCGTTTTTTCCAAACGAATGGTCCCTCAACTTATCGCTTTCCCTTCTTTCTAGCAAAGATGCGAGCCACTAGGTAGTTGCCAAATTTTTAAAGTGAAATAATTAATTTGACAACGCCAACCATGGTGGGAATCAAAACAAATCCTGATTGATGCTGGTATCGTATATACACGTAGGCAAAAGTTTATTTCAGCAATGGAAAATTACCGATTACTAACTCTAAAAGGACCTACTTTGAAGGAGAGAGAATTGCTTTTCGCCAAACCGATTAGAACGCAATTCAATATTTATTTTATATTTTGTCGGTCGAACGAACCCATTGCGGAAAGGGAATAATTGTTACCCGTACAAGTTATTCCATTTCTCAAGTGTAAGCATTGAGTTGGATAGAGTAGTGGTTCGGTTTTAAGCAGGTTTGAGGTGCACGGCAGGCCATACGCCCAGTGATTTGCCATCAAGATCTGCGATCTCGTATGATGATGATCCTATTTTCCGTATTATTGTCGCCGGTAGGTACTGTGGCCCATACTTGGCATTGTAGTTATCTAAAGCGCTTGATTGCTTTAAATTGCGTCTATAGATCATTTGGCCTACCTGTAATGGTTTTCCAAATGCTCGATGCCGAAGGTTATATCGATTGAGGCCTTCCTGGTGGGCTACTTTAAGATTACTTTGAATAAAATTATTAATAT
The DNA here is from genome assembly GCF_030247195.1 of Topomyia yanbarensis. Taxonomy (NCBI): domain Eukaryota; kingdom Metazoa; phylum Arthropoda; class Insecta; order Diptera; family Culicidae; genus Topomyia; species Topomyia yanbarensis. The sequence goes on from NC_080671.1 coordinate 436,771,830, forward strand.
TGCCAAACATTTCAGTTTGTCGTCGTGCACGCTCTTCGGTGGATATTTTTGGATCGTCATTACCGAAGCTATGATCAGATCCTTTAATGAACATTTCGTAACCATGCGTCGAAAAAAAAGGGGTTAGTTCTGTCGCAGAATGTTCCGAAGTGTTCATAACAGCTTCTACTTCGGACAACTTTGTGTCCCAGAGTTTTTGATCCGTTTTTACATAGGTTCGTATGGCGGCGTTTACTGTTCTGTTAACCCGTTCGACAGGGTTTGCCTGTGAATGGTACTTTGAGTTTAGCCAATGCCGAATGTCGAACCGGGAGCAGAGCGAACGAAACTCATGAGACAAGAAGCACGAAGCGTTATCCGTAATGAGTACCTCGGGCACTGAATTCCGGTAGAACCAGTGGTCTCGCAATGCCTTGCAGAGGTTTTTACTCTCAATCTTACGGAATGGGATCAGCATTATCCACTTGCTGAAAAGATCTACGATAGATAAAATATATTGATTTTGATTACGACTTCTAGGCAATGGACCTATGAAGTCTAAGGCGATAATCTGCCACGGATGGGATGTAATTCGTTGTTCGCCTAGCGGTGGTGCTAAAGCAATGTTAGGGGCTTTCGTTTCTTTACAGGTGGCACATTTACCTACATATTCACGTACGTCAAGTACCATCCGAGGCCAATGATATCGCAGACGAATTCGACTGAGGGTTCGATCGATGCCCAAATGCATCGAATTATCATGACATTCGTATATGATGAGGTTACGTTCGGCAGGATGTGGAAATATTTTCCAGTCGAACCTATCATCGTGCGGCTCACTGGGATTCGCGACGTACTTGTATAGTACCCCTTCCCGAATCTGAAAATCTACATTTGTGTCTGGTTCCTCGGAAACTTTTTTCAGTAGATCATCATATAACGTCTCGGCAGCGTTGATAGAATTTGCGTTCAGTTTGGTTGTGGGGGACGAAGGAGAAACTGTACTTGCACCGGCGGCGGCAGCGACAACTGCTACACTACGGGAGAGTGCGTCTGCCACCACATTTTCTTTACCTCGACGATGACAAATCGTCATATCGTAATGCTGTAACTCCAGACACCATCGACTGCACCGAGATGCCGTTTTCCATTTCGCCGTCATCATATGAGTTAAGGCTGCTGAGTCGGTCATCACCGTAAAATGAGAACCCTCGATGTAGCCCCAGAAGGCGTCGATGGACAAAAGAACAGCCAATGCTTCTTTTTCGCATGCGTGGTAATTCTTTTGAGGAGTTGTCAGCTTGTGTGAAAAGAAAGCGACCACTCTTTCGAATCCGTCTTGAACTTGAGTCAAGACTCCTGCGACAGCAACATCGCTGGCATCGGTTTGAAGGGTGAATTCCCTTGAGAAGTCCGGACAAGTTAGAACAGGAGCTGAGATTAGCTTTTCCTTAATTAGGTGGAATGCTTCTTCAGCCGATTCGTTCCAACCCAATACCTTCGACTTGGTTTTCAGCAAGTCTGTTAGGGGGGACGTAATTCCGCTAAAGTCCCCTATGAATCGGCGATAGTAATTTGCCATTCCTAGGAACCGCCGAAGCTTAGTGACAGTATTAGGCCGGTCGTAATCCACAATGGCTCGGACTTTGTCTGGGTTGGCCCTAAGGCCCTCGGTTGACAACAAGTATCCTAGAAACGGCAATTCACTAACGCCGAACTTAGATTTTTCAAGGTTTATAGAAAGGTTCGCTTCTGTTAGGCGTTTCGCTACTTCTGTAAGGAGCTGTACGTGATGCTCGAACGTCTCCGATACTATGACAATATCGTCAAGGTATACGAAGACGTTCGGTTCCAATTCACCGTGCCCGAGGACCCTGTCCATCAGACGGGACAGGGTTGCTGGACTGTTCACAAGCCCGAACGGTAACCTGGTGAATTGGAACATGCCCTTGCCCTGGATACTGAACGCAGTGTATCGTCTAGAGCCCTTCTCCAACGCAATTTGGAGAAATGCTTCCGACAGATCTATCGTACTAAGGTATTTGGCTTTTGGAAGCTGTCCAAGAATTCGGCCTGGGTGGGGCAAGGGATATGCGTCACGTACACTCTCCTCTTTAGCTAATAGCCAAGGAGAACGAAGCAGGGCAGACAAATCTTCCCCCTGGGAAGTGCACTGCGGGGACTTCCGGGATCGTTTATGGCGAATAGACGATCCGGCGATTCGTCGCCAACGTTCCAACAAAGGAGCCAAGCTCACCTCCCTAGCTAAATACCAAGGGCCGCTGCCTGAGCAGCCAACGATATTCCGGGAGAACTCGGCTCTTGTTGTCCCGACTGTTCGGACGAAACCGCTGTCTTCCCGCCAACAGCAGCAGATCCGCAAGCAACGTAGAGTGCACCGGCAAGAAGAGGATTTGGAGAAAATAAAGTTGGTAAATTTAGATTTGTTTGTTTACCTTTGTGTTGTGCTACGAAAATCCGAAATTCTGATAGAAGCACTTAGGCCGACCTGAAAAGAAGGGTCCGTCAGGCAAACAAGAACCCGAGTAGTGGACAAAACGCTACTTACATCTTACAGATGATGATGTATCATTTTCTGTGTGTATTAGGCTTTGTTTCTCGTACTTTGCTTCAGAGTGAGTTTACATTGCAGCTCCGGTGCGGCGACCATAACTGCGGCCTTAACAACCATGGAAAAAACGGATACGCAATGACAACAGAAATTTGGGCTTAGTGGAAAAAAATCAGGACAAATCAAGCGTTTTTCTTGACATCCCAGGACGCCAGGACAGTCAGTTTAAATAAGGACACGTCCTGAGAAACCAGAACGTATGGTCACCCTAGGTAAAGAGCTATAGTTTAAGCCGTATTTGAATGACAGTATCTCTGCGGGGGCGTTGTCCTTCTTTTATCTCAATATCCTCTCGGGGGTGTTGATATATGCACTTAACGAGAAGTGTCTTTTATTCCTTTGGGAGTGAAAAATACTTCCGTGTTGTCTATGTTCTCCGTGTTGTTATTTTCCTAATACCTACCACTTCCCCAATCCTTCCCACCAGGAAATGATGAAAAGACAAAGCACGGCGTGACACAAATCCCCGGTCAACACGGGAAACGTGCCATTTGAGCCTGTCGCTGCTGATTCCCAACTGATACTCTCCAATCACAGAAGATGGTAGTGAACAAAATAGACAAGTTGTCCCTAATTTCACTTCAAAGATAATTTTGACAGTTGTCTTTTACGCCGTAATCATATGTTTGTCGAGAACTCTTTCTTGTTGTAGTCATCGATAGCTATATTTCAATTATCTTTGAAAGTGCCTTAAGGTTGTTGTTCGACACTATCAGCGTTATGACAGCGGTTTCTGCCACAAGGGTTAGTTTTTTGACAAGCAACCCAGTAAAAGGTTATGGACTAAGGTTGCTGAAAGTAAGGTATATATATGTTAGGATTAAAAGCACTATCACATAAACTTTGCCGAAACAAGAATCTATATACCCATAACTAGGTTATTAAGCTAAGTTGTTGAAAGTAAGGTGTTCCAAAAATAAGCACGTTTCATTTAAGAATAAAGTGTCCATACTAACAAAGAAACTGTTGGGCTTAGGGTTCAAAGCACCATCATGCAAACTCCACTGATGATAGAAATAATATTCCTAACAATAACTAAAGTGTCTCTTCTACTGTCCACAAATTCCAATAAGATATTTGATACGAACGATTGTAAACTTTGCGTCACTCAACTTACCGCAAATCTCGCTATGCTAGTGCCCTCGTCGATGACACCGACCAGCCTGCTTCGTTCTGTTGTTGAACCCATCCTTTATTTGAAATAATCACAATTTATAATCGCTTACTTCGGTGATTGCTCGTAACCTTCGTAGCGAATTATGCCTCAAAATCACTTCAATTAGTCACTCACTATACTCGCGGGCTCAGCTGGTGCGTCCTTTCAAATGCACAGTATGTCACAGTAACGATGCACTGGTAGTCGGGGATGTTTTGATCATGCCACGTTCTTTTATTTACATGCGTTGCATAATGTTCGCTTTGGATTCACTGCACTGAGAGACTGCGGTATGTGCGGCTCTTATATCTGTGAATGAAACAAGAGTAGGTAAATTAGTGAACTTGAACAAAAAAAAATATATGACGATTTTGTCTAAATATTTACACGACTTGCACTGATCCGAATCGTTTGGGGGCAGGTTCTGTACTGATGTGTTGCGGAATGGGAATGTACTTTAGATTGGGTACTTGCTGTGTTCGGCTGCCATCAGCGTCAGGCAAACATCACTAATTGTTGGCATCGGCGATAACGAACAACGGTGCAGTAAGCGATACCAGCACTGTAATCTTTAGAGCTTTAGAACACATATTTGATCGATGTTCGAAAATAGAAACGCTTCGTTTATTATGCGCACACCAAACTTCACTTGGAATTACCCAGCGAATTACAGGTCACTTGTATCCACCATTTGTCCATTTTGCTATCTATAGTATAGCTTTGTGTGGTGTTATGACGATTGTGTAGTGCCAAGTCCCAGATTGGCATGTGTTCACGAGATAGCAAGACGCAAATGCAGTATTTGTTCGTGAAATCATCACTTCAAATGTTTGACGTCAATAAACAGACTAATATTTGAAAGTGATGCCCGTCGAAATCAGCTAATAAAATCTTTTTACCATGTATTATGCCACTAATACGAAACAAATCTCGGAATTTTTTTTATGAAAATGGCGAAATTCGATCATCTGTGTAAAATAATCTGTGACCAAAAATGATTCAATAATTCTGTGGCATCACAGAACAATCTGTGGACATGGCAACCGTGATAGTTACGAAAATGGATGCAATTCTTTGACTGATAGGAATGATCCTGCTATGAGTTTAAATTTAATATTCATTCAGTTGAAAATAGATCCTGAAATTTTATTCCAAAATAATAATTATTATCGCTTACATTGAGTCAGAAGCTATCATAATTTGCTGTCGCCCGTTCTTTCCGTGCAGGGATTGAACACGAATGATTGCTCTCATTTGAATAGAAGCACGGTTGCTTCGTTTAACGCGTCCGGCAGTCACTTTGAATATTGAAAACGCAGACAGTCAAAACTAATGAATTTTCTTTCCATGACTATTAATTTTAGTCACACTGATTGTAAACTCTTGCGTGGTTTTGTTTGAACTGAAATTGTTATTTGTTTACCAAGTGTTATTAGGACATATTTTGGTTATTAAAACCGGCCTTTTCGTGAACAATTTTTCAGTACCATTCCCTTTACAACCACTATAACAGCACCTAAACCGTCACCATTACTTATGCCCATGCGCAGCACAACCGGCGAGAACTATATATACATATTATTGTCAAAATTCAAACACTAATGCACCGCTAATCCGCGAATGATATTCACTCGGAAGGCGAGCCCCCTTGTACGGTCCAATCACGGCAGGCGAGAAAGCGTTGACGTCATTATTGTGCCCCGAGGGGGATCGACAGCAAAACAACAGGTAACCTCATGGCAGAAAGTTATATTCGAAATGCGCACGTAAATAAATCAATGACCGACACGACGTCGACGGTTTTTCAATGTGCCCAGCAAGCGATGACAAAATTCGACATCACAATCCGGCCTCGTGCGATAAGATAGTGTGTACTTCCCAAGTAAATTGATTGAAAGTCAAAGTCTACTATTCAAAGCAGGTTTAAAGTCCAGTTATTCGGCAACATCAAAATTCCCTTAGAGATAGGAGTAGCAAAAAATTAATTGTCATTCCGGAATACATTCACGTTTGTTTCGCTCAAATCGCGGTACGTACCGTCCCGTGTTGGCACTTAATAATTAAAAAAAATCACTTTTGTTGAGGTCTAGAGCAAGTCCGACTGTTCTGAAGAATATATAACTGCTTACTGAGAAGAACTCAGCTGTTTTTCAAACCGAGACAAAGCCTCACACGCTTATCATGTGCTCAGATGGATCGGCGTAAGAACGTTCTGTGGTAAATTGCGATTTACCTCGTATTTGATTGGATTCCACCCTCTTTGTTTTGTTGTTTCCAGCTGAAATTCCCTACCGATAGTAATCTAGATTTGACCGAATCATACGCTTCTTGGACTGCTACCGTTCGAGTGAGTTGCTCGGCGAGATCAATCTACGACCTGTGAGTAAGATGAGCAGGCCATACTACTGTTCGTTGCGAACTAATGCGAGAGAGTAGTTGATGGAACATATGTGTGAAAAATGTGTATGATAGATATTCAATGCATACCTAATACTTCGTTCACACTACGAGTTAAAACGTGTTTTAACGCTATCTTGATGACCTTTTTCTTGTTGCTAATTATTATAACATGTTTTAACTCTGTAGCGTGAACATGGTATAAATCCGGACATGCAAAAAATTCTACAAAATTTTAATCTCAAATTCTTATGTAATTTATCCTATTATTGTATATAATTGAGGTACACATCAAAACTTTGTATTACGTTAATGTTTTAGAGGCTGTTTTAGAGGTTGTTGAGCACTATTTTCTTTGGATATCTTTTATTAGTCTTTGCGCAGTACCCTTTCCAGCTTCCTGCGAAGCACTGAGGTATTTGAAACGAAGCAATTGGATCGTTGATACTTCCCCACCAAACTTCTTAAGGTTTCCCTTCACAATCGACCAGTAAGCTTCGATCGGGAATAGATTGGGGCAGTTAGGTGGATTACAATCCTTAGGAATATTAACAATATGATTCTCTTCATACGAAGCAATCGTGTCCGTTCTTAGCGTAAGAGCTGATGGCTAAATATGGTCAGAGTAACGTTTTGGTTGCATGATTATTCAGAAGGTTTTGGAAGCATTTCTGCCCAAACATTTCATGCTGAATCTCTCGGACATGTCTTTGGTCGTGCAAGTTTTTTGTTAAGTTTTTCAGTGACATAGAGTGTAATTAATTGGAAATAGAAATCAGATTCATCAGATATTTTCTTGCATTGAGTTGTAGCGAGAATAATGAATTTTCGCATAGAGATAGTATCGTCACTAATCAATTTGACAAGTACGCGCATCAGTCCATCTTCTGACCCCGCACAATGCAGAATCAAAAAATCGCTACACTATAGGCACCAGTGAAGCGAGCCAGCGCTTTGTTCTATATCCAGTGCACAAACAGTATTGTATCGTGCGAAATGCAATGAGTCTGCCAAAGGAAACAAAAGTGCCCCTCCCACGGGATAACACAATTTCGATCGACTTTAATAAAATTCGTGGAACAACTAGTTAACCCTCGGAGCACTCGCGCTGTTGTACTTTGTACAACACTATTCGCTATCATTTAGTTGCAAAGATTTTTCGTTATCATTTTGTTGCAAAGACATTTATCAATGCCAAACCACTATGTATTCCTCAGAAATCATGTTTTAGACAAGATACTCTCATTTTTTGCACTGAAATACCTCAAGTGCAACAATACAATCTGAAATTGTTTGATGAAATCAGACCAATAGAGCGCGTGGTGTGGGAAGTTCGACCAAACAATATTCTGTTCAATATATCTCGTGATCTCGATCATGTGGAGGGTTACTTCCTTCGGCAAACTTGTTCAGAAGATCAAGAGCTAGTCAGTGGAAGATAAAATAGTTTGATATAAAATTCTGCCGCTAGGTGACGCCAGTGAGCATGTTATTTTTTCAGCTTACTATATCTCAAGATCTAGATGTTTTAGAAAGTCAGCATCTTCGAAGACGAAGTTGCTAAGCAGATCAAAATCTATGAGGTAGTATAACGGCTGCTTCAGAAAACTACCGTTAGGCGGCGTTAGTGAGCTTGTCAGTTGTTCAACCTAATGTATCTCAATTTCCCGGTTTTTTTAGCGAGTAAGTGCATTCGGCAAAGTTGCTCACGAGATTAAAACCTTTGAGGTGGTACAACGAACAATATGGGATTCTTCCACTAGGAGGCACTAGTGAACTACTCAAGCCTCTTGTGCAACTATATCGAAGATACCGTCCTGCTAACAAATCAGGAATTTGAGTACAGTAGGCCAAAAATGGCATGGCCACTAGCGCCACATAGTAGCAGAATATCAAACTATTTCGCATACCACCTCGTAGGCTTTGATCACCAGAACAACATTGCCGAAGACACATATCTGCTGAAAAATCTGACACTTTTGATACAGTAGATTGAAAAAAAAATGCTCACTAGCGGTAGAATTCCATCATGTTAATTCGCCCATCCGAAAGGCCCTATTGCCCAAGTTTGCAGAAGAAAATAGTGCTCCAAATGATACGAATAACGAAGTATTCTAAAGACTATCTGTGTTGTACAAAGTACAGCGCGCGAGTGCTCGTGTTACAAAATTTGGCGCGAGTGCCGGAGGGTTAAAGTTAAAATGGAGCTTAATCTCGCTGAAGTTACGTACATTCAGCTACACCACGTCAAAAACTGTGTTTTGATTACGTTTAGAAGTTTAGCATAGGACACATTCTTTCGTGACGTTACGATTTGACGAATCTTCATTCGACAAATATATTATAACTTTATCAAATGAACGTTTACGTCAAAACTTATTACAGATTCAGAAAGTAGATAAAATTTCACGAAAGATTCAATCAACATAAACTGAATATACTGGAAGAGGATTGTTGTATGATCGATAATGTAACGTGACGTTACAAAGCGTTACAAATTAGAACTTTCAACGTATTTCAATAAAAGTCGTGTTTATCAGACTTCAAATGCTCAGTGTTTAAAAACGTCGCTTTCGTGCTCAAAATTTATAGCGTCTAAACCATTAACTTTAGAGATATAGTTTGTTCGGAGAAGTTGTTGCCCTTATGATTGCGCATCTACAGGAGTATATCATTTAGAGATTAATTCACCTATAAGTGATATACCAAATTTCTTTCCTGAGCTAATTAAGATAGAGACTTTGAGTCTTTAGCAAAGTTGTAGCAAATGTAACTACAAAAGAATTTGCTGAAGACACCATATATCTAACTTTAAAAGTTTGCAAGTTATAAAACATATTATATGGAAGACCCCTTAAAGTTAGTTTTTTGGTCGGCAATGACTGGGCAGTGCGTAAGCCTCTTGTACCTGAAGGCATAAAATAGACCCCACTTGCGGTCCTTAGCTTCCTGCCCAGTAACTCCTAGCCCTGGCCTCCTCGTGGCCTCGACTGGGATACGAGTAACCTTAGTGAAGATCGGGTAACCAACCCCGGTGGGAACTTTGGTCGTATGCTGGCAGGGAAGGGGGGGTTACCCTTCTTCGGAAGGTGTAAACCTGTCCTGGTGTCCAGGTGGGACCCTAAGCAGTCCTGGCACGACGGCCCACCGGCGAGACAGGTGGTTGGCGTAGGCCCTATAAGCCGCCCCTTAAAAAACCCACATAACGAACAATACAGAAGAGAATACGACCCAGAATAATCGGCAACGACCCAGGTGACGAATAAAGGATCACGATTGGAAACTCGGAACATGGAACTGCAGATCGCTCGGCTTCGCAGGATGTGACAGGATAATCTACGACGAGCTACACCCCCGCAACTTCGATATCGTGGCGCTGCAGGAACTTTGCTGGGCGGGACAGAAGGTGTGGAAAAGCGGGCATCGAGCGACTACCTTCTACCAGAGCTGTGGTACAACCAACGAGCTGGGAACCGGCTTCATAGTGCTGGGCAAGATGCGTCAACGTGTGATCGGGTGGCAGCCGATCAACGCAAGGATATGCAAGTTGAGGATCAAAGGCCGTTTCTTCAACTACAGCATCATCAACGTGCACTGCCCACACGAAGGGAGACCCGACGACGAGAAAGAAGCGTTCTACATGCAGCTGGAGCAGACATACGACGGTTGCCCTCTGCGAGACGTGAAAATTGTCATCGGCGACATGAACGCACAGGTAGGAAGGGAGGCAATGTACAGACCGGTGATCGGGCCTAACAGCCTGCATTCCGTATCAAATGATAACGGCCAACGATGTGTGAACTTCGCAGCCTCCCGTGGAATGGTAATCCGAAGCACCGTCTTCCCTCGCAAAGATATCCACAAAGTCACCTGGAGATCACCGGACCAAGTAACAAAAAATCAAATCGACCACGTTCTAATCGACGGTAGATTCTTCTCGGACATCACAAACGTCCGCACTTATCGCAGTGCGAATATAGATTCGGACCACCACCTGGTTGCAGTATGCTTGCGCTCAAAACTTTCGACAGTGCATAGCTCTCGTCGAAGCCGAACGCCGCGGCTAAACATCGAGCGGCTACAAGATGGCAGAGTGGCTCAAGAATACGAGCAGCAGTTGGAAGTGGCACTACCAACGGAAGAGCAGCTAGGCGCAGTTGCCCTTGAAGATGGCTGGAGAGATATCCGATCCGCCATAGGTAGCACCGCAGCCACTGCACTAGGTACGGTGGGCCCGGACCGAAGAAGCGACTGGTACGACGGCAAATGCGAGCAGTTAGTCGAAGAGAAGAATGCAGCATGGGCGAGAATGCTGCAACACCGCACGAGGGCGAACGAGGCGCGATATAAACAGGCACGGAACAGGCAGAACTCGGTTTTCCGGACCACAAAGCGCCAGCAGGAAGACTGAGATTGCGAAGCGATGGAGCAGCTGTACCGCGCTAAAGACACACGAAAATTCTACGAGAAGTTGAACCGCTCGCGCAGGGGCCACGTACCACAGGCCGACATGTGCAGAGATACAAACGGGAATCTTCTCACGGACCAGTGTGAGGTGATCCAGAGGTGGCGGCAGCACTACGAAGAACACGTGAACGGCGATGCAGCAGACGACGAGGATGGCACGGTAACGCACCTGGGAGCACGCGCGGAAGACATTACGTTACCGGCTCCGGATCTCCAAGAAATCCAGGAGGAGATCAGCCGGCTCAAAAATAATAAAGCCGCTGGGGTTGACCAAATACCAAGCGAGCTACTAAAACACGGTGGCGAGCCACTGGCTAAAGCGCTGCACTGGGTGATCACCAAGATTTGGGTGGAGGAGATTTTACCGGAGGAGTGGATGGAAGGTGTCGTGTGTCCTATCTACAAAAAGGGCGACAAGCTGGATTGCTGTAATTACCGAGCAATCACCCTGCTGAACGCCGCCTACAAGGTACTCTCCCAAATACTATGCCGTCGACTATCACCAATTGCAAGAGAGTTCGTGGGGCAGTACCAGGCGGGTTTCACCACGGATCAGGTGTTCGCTCTTCGTCAAGTACTGCAGAAATGCCGCGATTACAATGTGCCCACACATCATTTGTTCATCGACTTCAAAGCCGCATACGACACTATCGATCGAGATCAGCTATGGCAGATTATGCACGAGTACGGATTCCCGGACAAACTGACGCGATTAGTGAAGGGGACGATGGATCGGGTGATGTGCGTAGTACGTGTCTCAGGGACGCTCTCGAGTCCCTTCGAATCACGCAGAGGGTTACGGCAAGGTGATGGTCTCTCGTGTCTGTTATTCAACATCGCGCTGGAAGGTGTAATAAGAAGAGCAGGGATCGACACGAGTGGTACGATTTTCACAAAGTCCGTTCAGCTACTTGGCTTCGCCGATGATGTTGATATTATTGCACGAAACTTTGAGAAGATGGAGGAAGCCTACATCAGACTGAAAAGAGAAGCCAAGCGCGTCGGACTTGCCATCAACACGTCGAAGACAAAGTACATGATAGGAAGAGGTTCACGAGAAGAGAATGAGAACCGCCCGCTTCGAGTTTGCATCGGTGGCGACGAAATCGAGGTGGTTGAAGAGTTCGTGTACTTGGGCTCACTGGTGACCGCCGACAATGATACCAGCAGAGAGATTCGTAGACGCATCGTGGCAGGAAATCGTGTTTACTTTGGCCTCCGCAAGACACTTCGGTCGAACAGAGTTCGCCGTCGTACGAAGTTGACCATCTACAAGACGCTGATTAGACCGGTAGTTCTCTACGGGCACGAAACCCGGACCATGCTCGTGGAGGACCAACGCGCACTTGGTGTCTTCGAACGGAAAGTGCTGCGTACCATCTATGGTGGAGTGCAGATGGAAGACGGCACATGGAGACGGCGAATGAACCATGAGTTGCATCAGCTGTTGGGGGAGCCGCCCATCTGTCATACCGCGAAAATCGGACGACTACGGTGGGCCGGGCACGTAGCCAGAATGTCGGACAATAGCCAGGTGAAAACGGTTCTCAATTGCAATCCGACCGGTACAAGAAGACGTGGCGCGCAGCGAGCACGATGGATCGACCAGGTGGAGAACGATTTGCGGACCCTTCGCAGACTGCGTGGCTGGCGACGCGCGGCCATGGACCGAGTGGAATGGAGGAATCTTTTGTATACGGCACAGGCCACTTCGGCCTTAATCTGTTAATAAATAAATAAATAAATGTCAGCATGTTTGTATACTTGGTACAGCTCGTGGTTCATGTGTCGGTGCCATTTTCCATTTTCTACTGCCCCGCCGGAAAGTAACATTTTGGCATTTTTCGCGGAGAAGATCCTTTCTACAAATAATTAAGCTATTTAAACATAACTTCCCATTCGAGAGATTGTCCCTAGTAGAAATTTCGGTACAACCTCAACATAATTTGAAAACTGAGGGTTATGATTAGTTCCTTATTTCGAGATCAGTTTCTATGTAAGTGTTTTAACGTATGTATTCTGTTTGATTCTGATTTGAGATCAGTTCCAAGATCAATATATTAACAATATACATGCGAACAGATGTCTTAGCGGAATATACGTAACACTTTACACAGGCTTTCTACCATGAAAATTCCACTATGTTTATTTATAGTTAAATGAACTTGCACTTCACTATTTAATAGATACCAGTATTTCGAGAAAAATTTATTGGTTTAAAACGTAGTAATATATAGATGTTCAAATTTTCATTTCGACCGCAGACGCCTCTTATGTTTACCCTGAGCGTACTGAAAACTTAAACCGCGTTTTTCTCAGAACCACTTTCGTTGAGCTGACCGGAAATGTAACTCGTCGAAAGTAAACAAAGTTCAGCATACTGAAAACTTAAACCGCGTTTTTCTGGAAACCTCGTTGAGCTGACCGGAAATGTGACTCGTCGAAAGTAAACAAAGTTCATTTCATATCGTCTAACTAGTGCCCAGGTGGTGAAATCGTTAGTATTCAACGGGGTGCTGGAGCGTTGCCAGAAAAATTTTATTTCCCAGATTAAATTTTTGGAAACTTCTCAGTTAAGCTCAGCCGGAATGCTGGCTGGTTCTAATTCGTATTCCGGCTCCAGTTACACAACCGATTCTAGTTAGAATCTGTTGTATCACTGTACGCCGGGCTAGGTAGTCACCGATCCGCCGTTGGAAGCTAGAGAATCTGTGATCCACTCGTTTGCCCGGCTTACTCAAACATAGGGGCTATTCCTAGTTTAAGTCCGACTGAGTGGTAGCGAAGTCGGACAGTACACGCTAAAGCGATGTGGCGTAGCCACATTGGGTGGTGGAAACATAATAAAATTGGCAACGCCAGTAAAATGTAAACATAAATGAACACTCCGGATGAACCTATCGTCAATTGACATTTCGACGAGTTTTGATTCGAGCCAATAATATGGGCCCGCTGTCGCCATCTTGTGAAATTACTTGAAAACATTACTTTTGTACATCACATTTAGTATTATTAATCCCAGTTTAAAAGATCAGATGCGTCGAGATCATTGAGTCAAGAAAAATTTCCGAAATATACCTATTTTTCGTATTCTACCCCTTAACTACAGACACTTTATACACAGACTAGCGAAGTGTCAAAAAGTGCAGCCAAACGGACTGTCAAAAAGTGCAGCCAAACGAGCATGAGGGCTTCGAGAGGGGAAGTACAAGAGGAAGCCCATGCAAAGCTTACGGGAGCTTCCGTGATGCCAGTTTACACTCATGGTTGCTTTTTTACTGTGTTTGTCTCCGCAAGTCTGTTATATAAAGTGTCTGTACACTTAACTTAATCAGCATCACTATTATTATGTCACTGTGCTTGCTCACATGGGCCTATTCCAGGCTTTCCTACACTTTTCCTATCAAAACGGGATTGTTTCGGAATTCATGGCACTTTGTTCACGATTTTGGGAACAATTTTTTCCGTGTAGTTAGATCGATAGCGGAAAAAAAGTTGTAGTAACAAAACATAAGGGCGAAACTTCAATGGTAATAGGTGGAACCAAAAATGGGAAACAATCACCAGGAAGACGATGTGATATTATCTATGCATTTTTTTAAGCAAAAGAGAAATCTGGCGTAATAAAATCGAACACGGTATGAATTTGTGAGTACCGATCAATAATGTAATCACTCTACGACTAGAAAAACCCAAGAATCTTTAAAGAGACAATAGCCACATCCGAAACTGTTCATTTATGATTTTCTTCGATCGGTGTCAGCGTACGGTGTTGTGCAATGTCAAAAACGAACATTTGTATTTAGTTAAGCCCTATTCAAAAAAAGTATTGAATTTGATTTTTTAAATAAACAGGTTAATCAATTTACACAAAAGAGATTATAACTACTAGAGGTCGCATGTCGCTGTTAATACTGAAAATTTATCATCTCGCTCTTACATATGCTAGGCCCATTAGTTTGACACATATTGCTCCGGGTATACACTTGTCAAAGTAATGGAATACAATATGCTAGAGCGAGACCCCATGTTTCAGTCCGTGATCGCATGGAGACAGTAGCGCTTTGCTCCCTCTAGTAGTTATAATCTCTTTTATTTACACGCATTCTTGTTTGACCAAATAAAGTTGGTAGCACACTTCACAGTGCGTTGCCCATTAACCGCGAATGCTGGAAAAGACCAGCTAATGCAAAGTCACCTCACACTCGCTTACTGTATGCAAAACGTGCATATTCGCACAAGAAAACTAGATAGTGACGGTCCAATTTCAAGCAATCTGGAAGTCTGCGATCATTTCTGTGATGATTGGGAACACTTGGATTGTTCGACCACGAATGGAATACTTTTAGAAAGAAGGTTCCGTGGAGTACAATTTGTATATTCTGGTAGCAGTTGAAAATCAAAATATTGAACTTGCGCCTTTCGTTTTTTCCCTATTTGCTGAGTGGGCATCTAGTGTGCATCTTGTGTAAATTTTAGAGAATCGACTTGCCCATCATCTACACCAGTTACGCACGCTGAAAATAGGAGAAAAATCGAAAGGCGCAAGTTCACTATTTCGATTTTCAACTGCAACCAGAATACCTGTATTGATAAAGCGTAGTCCGCGCATAGGGTATCACGAGTATAACGAAAAATGGTATAGCGTGGGATAACTGCATTTTTGTCTTTTTAATTTTGATTTTAATGCCAGAAGAAAAATGTCATCAAATGTCAAACACTTCTTCTTTATTTCAATAATAGTTATCTTAACCTTAAGGTCATTCGCCTCTTCGGGTTAGAAAAATCTGTTATGAAAAATTTATAACCCTATGTGCAGGGTCGGGAATCGACCCCAGGTGCGCTGCGTACAAGGCAATCGATTTACCAACTACGCTACGCCCACCCCAAAAACACTTCTTTATATTGTGGCATGAATATTGTAATTGAATCTGTAATATTACGGAATGAAATCACAACAAAGCATTGCAATCTCTTTATATAATGTTGACCTTCTGTTTCAATGAGCTTCACAGTCACTCTTCAGCGTATGGGACAATTGCAGGATAGTTCTACAATCCTGTTCACACTGGAACACCTTTCTGGATGGGTATCGTCCTCTACACCGACAAACAGTATACAAACAAAAGTATAAACACACTACACTTCACGAATAGAAGAACATCTTGTATCACCCAAAATCAACTGCAACTGTAATCAACCAACCCCTTAAGCCCAGAAGCGGTTTGTTTTCCTCCCAATTCGCCGTGCAAACGATTTGTTTTCGTCCCAATTCAAACGTCAAAACGACACAATACCAACGCAGCTGGATAAGTCTATACTTATTCATGCTCTCTGTAAAATCTATAAAAGCACCCATTTTTTAAAAATATTTCTCTATCGACTAAATCAGTTTGCGTCCAGTTTCCCACCGACTAAATAAGTTTAATCGATCGATTGTTGCACCGACTCTTACGGTACTTTAACATGAGCGCCTGCCGTCAATTAATTGGTAGTCTAAAACTGGAACTAGATTTACAAAGATTAAATCTGGCGATTAATATGTTGACGAAACCCAACGCAGTCGGTTAATTAATCGGTTACCTCGAGGCACTCGATTTCGTCGGTCGACTGAGAAATGTATCAACTGTCAAATTTTCTATGGGAAACGCCTATTTTTTCGCTTGCGCGGGTGCAAAGTTAATTGGCGCGTAATTCGGCGCACGGCCTGATGGCGCATGGTTCAAATGGCACAATATGGGTTTTAGAAAAGATTCGCAATAAATTGATCAAAATATTTCCTTCGTAAAGACACTCATTACACTAAAATTATATTGATTAGTCGCATTTTTAACAGTTAACCCTGCCAGCACAACAGCTTACGGCGAAGAAGTATAAAGTCCTAACATGCAAGTACAATACAGTTATAGGTCGACATCAACTGACAAGCTACATGCTGCAGACATAGATGATTCAGGTAAACAGGATATATGCTGCCTTGTTGCATTGGAAAATTCCATCGGTGACCGGAATAGATGTTCTTGTTATTTTCCATGAACCGAAATATTTTCGATACATCTTACCTCCCTTTTTTCTAATCTTCTACTGACAGAAAAGCAAATAAATCTTTCGTGCAACATTCGCTCACGGAACGTGATCCTTTATTTAGATAGACTTTGCGTCCAGTCATCGGCTAATTTAAGGCTACGGTACATCTCGGGAATTTGAACGCGGGATTTTTTTGGCAGTGAATTTTAAATAGGAGATGGTTTTATATTTTTCCTGCACGGGATAAAGTCTACACAAAAAGAAATCAAGGTTCTCGAAGTGTAAACTGAACCGCGGATTTTGAAAATCTCCGCGCAAAAAATTCAACATGAATTGTTTCCGTCTGGAAAATTGCTGTTTTTGTTATGTTGGAAAATCGATGTCATTTTGAAACAGCTGGTATTTTGTAAAAGCAGCAGAAGTTTTATTTTGGCAGTTCATTCCCGTCGGTAACAATTCATGTTGAATTATTTTCTTTGTGTGTGTGTAGATTTGTAAAACATATTCGTTGACGTTTTGCGCGATTGGTTTTACACTTCGGGAATCTTGATTTTTCCGTTTAGACTTTTCCGTGCCATGGAAAATTCATCTTCCATTTGAAATACATGGGGAACAAACCCCCCCGAATTCCCGAGGTATACAGTAGCCTTAAAGGTTACTGTACACCTCGGGAATTTGATCGCCGGATTTGGGCCGGGATTTTGTGCCGGATTTTGATCACGGAAAATTTTCCGCCATTCTCTCTCCAAACTGTCAAAATAAAACTTCTGCTGATTCAAAAAAATGCTAAAAAAAAATTAAACGTTATGCAAACATCATTTTTACGACGGAAACAATTCACGTTAAAAAACCCGTGAAATTTTCCAGAATCGGGTTCACACTTCAGGAATGTTGATTTTTCCGTGTAGACTTTTTTCCGTCACGGAAAATCGAAAATGCATCTCCCATTTGAAATGGCTGGGGAACAAAATCCCGTCATCAAATTCCCGAGGTGTACAGTAGCCTTAAGGCAACTGTACTCCGCGGGAATTTGATTACGGGATTTTGTGCCGGATTTTAAACATGGTCACGGAAAATTTTCTGCCGTTTTCTCTCCAAACTTTCAAAATAAAATTTCTGAGACTTCGTAAAACTACCAGCAGTTCGATTTAACCTTAATCTGCGTGGCGCCTGCATAATTCCAGGCGATTTTCCAGTTTTTACTCAAAAGTACACGGTTAAGACACAGTCTATAGAGAACAGTTGCGCAAAGAGTGAAGTCAAAAAAGCCTACCTATCGAGCACAATTGGAATCCATCTCTGATACCTCTGCAGCAAAGTTGGATTCTAATTTTGCTCGATAGGTAGACTTTTTTTCGGCTTCATTTTCAGCACACTCTTTGCGTACCTTTATACTAAGGCCTTTGGGTTAAGAGTGTAACTTGACAACAATGTGCAGCGTCGCTTCAAAATTGTGCGTCAAAATGCACGCAACCAAACCGCTCCATTCGCAAGCCAGCAGTCTGCAAAAGATAGCATAAAATTCTCCATCTCATCATGGCTTTACGCGCCATCTCTTTCCCACTGCAGCCTGGAGCCCGTGCCTTCTCTTGTTCGCTGATTTCGTTTCGTATGTGGGTATTGCTGCTGAACCATCACCGATCGCTCAATCATACCGTTGTGTGTATCGCTCGTGGAGTGCAGCAGTAGTGATTTTTTCTCTTTCGCCCTTTCCTGTGGCAGAAATTGTCCTCGCGGATTTTCTTTCCCTCGGTACGGGCTGCGAATTACCGTCAGAAAATTCGTGGATCGCAGATTTCTTCCGTCGTTTCACACCGGGTCGACGTCGTCGCGAGTGTCGGGTGTGCTATAGCTACTAACCCTCCCGGAAGAGAGTGCAAATCCGGTTTTACCGGAGCGTAGGAACGAACATTGTGCTCTCGGTGTGACGTCGCACACCATTTTTCTTTTCGCGTTCGCAATCACATTCGGTCGGTGGCGGAAG
Organism: Topomyia yanbarensis; assembly: GCF_030247195.1. Taxonomy (NCBI): domain Eukaryota; kingdom Metazoa; phylum Arthropoda; class Insecta; order Diptera; family Culicidae; genus Topomyia; species Topomyia yanbarensis. The sequence continues at coordinate 436,790,472 of NC_080671.1, forward strand.
AATATATTCCTCGCACATTCCACTGACGAAAAAAAACGTGAAAAACTGGCTGAGCCAATTGGGCCCCCGTGTAGTCGTGTATGACTATAGTGATCCATTCGAATGGTGGATTACGGATTAGAAGTGTCGGTCATTTGTGCGAGAATTGTGGCTCGGAAAAAAGTTGAGCTTGAAAATTTTTTTTCCATCTTTTGTTCGAGTGAAGAGAGTGAGGAGTTGAGCTGGTTGGAGTGAGAAGGAGCGGGAGCTAGCGGTAGAAGAGTAGCAAAGCAGCACCGAATTTACGGAATATACGGGTAAAAAGAACGCGGGTGTTGTGAGAGGGGATTCCTATAATACGTGTCTCTTTTCCTCCTGTGGGCCTTTCTCTTTTGCCCATCGGTTGCGTGTATCGTTGAGTGTGTTTGTAAATGCATGTGCATTCTCGCATGCAGTGTGTGTGGATGCAAAAATGTTGGTGAATGTAGTAGTAAGAAACGTCAAATCGAACGCACATCGTGGCATGGTTGCCAGAATTTTAAACGGGATGTTTCTTAGACGAATTTTTATTTTTTAGAGTTTAAAATTCATAATAATATTAACGCTGAGTAGGTTAACGCCTGTTTATGTAAATTAAATCAATATAATCAAAACGATAACGCTGACACCAACATTTCAAGACGTCGTAATTTATTAGTTCACGGTAATATTTGTACATCGGATAATACATTAATATGAGAAGCTTATGAAAAAACAAGCTTGAAATGATTTGTGTTTTCTTTAAATAGTTGCACGAACTTTCCTTCATTTAACAAGTTTAAGGAAAAACTAAAGATTATTATAATTTTTCTGCAGCTTTTTTGTATTTTCTTCATTGTTTGTTATTTCAGTGATTTAGTTTGTACTAAATTGTATGGAAACATTTGCTTTTGGTTCGAGCCATTTGTAGTTTATTTTCAATTTCGTATCAAGCCGGATTGAGCTTTAAAATTTATAAATAGCAAATATCATGGCTGTTTATACACTAGTTTTTGTGGTTTGAATATGTTAGACTTTTAATATGGATTCATATAACATTTAGTTTAATATTAATTCATTTAAAGTGTTAGAGGGATTTCCGTGAACAGAATAAAATTGTATCAAAAAACACGTTAATGTACATAGTTACTCTTCGTAGTAGCAATTGCACAAGTGTTTTGTATTGAAATTAAAGCACATCAATAGAAAACAGCAATACGAAAGATTGTGTACAAAATCTATTAGCCCCATTGAAAAATTGTCCAGCAAATTAATATTAAACGTCACTCTTTTTAGCGGCTTTTACACGTTCAATATTTTTGTCAATATTGTATTGACGATATTGCTTCAATACGTCAATCCCATTTGAAATGCACATCGTCAATACAAATACTTTCCATCACACGTTCAATATTTTTGTCGATACTCTCTAGTATTGACAAAAACATTGAACGTGTACGGGTTACTTTTGAAAAATAGCCACAGGTACATAACCACCCCTTTTGTTTACTGTAAATGTCAATGAAAACCATTAAAGTTTGTGATTTTTTTTTATGGAATATGCATTTCGACTTCGTCTCATCAGAATCGGACACTAACTTAGTGCCAGGACTAAGCTAGTGCCAGATTTTTTGCTTTTTTTGTGTATAGCAGCATAACATTGGACTTGGACTGTTACTTTACATGTTTCCGGGGAATTTGTTTTGATGCTATGGACCGACTAATAAACGTGATATTTTCATTCGAATCTCGGCAACACTGCAGCTGTGCACGACATTGAAAACTCATCATGTGTCAAATTACAAACGATTGAACTTATAAGCACCATCGTAAGTGTTCGTTTAGGAGAATCTTCTGATAGTCATGTCATGAAAATGTAAAAAAATAGTATCTCAAAAATGGGAAAACCCCCGTCAATGGAGTAATAATTTTTCATGTGATTTAAGTGTATTTGTGTCGCCGTGTGCCAGTGGATGGATGGATTTTTATTTTTTTGAGCGACCAAAATGTGACCATCGTAAGCGCCACCAATTTGATTCAACAGTAAAAAAATGAAAGAACAAGAATTTGAATTACACATCACATGCGACAGACACGATAGAGGCTAGGCTACGACTACCGAAATGGTGATGGTGCGAGTCGGAGCGAAAAATAAAATTCATTAATTGAAGGAACAGAAAAGAGTAACAATTCGCAAGTACTACATGCTTATTGGACAGAACCTTACTCGAAAGAAAAAATAACTCGTTTGACTGTATGCCTCATTGTCCGGCACGCTGAAGAATTCCTCCTTGAATTGTAGAAAAAACTGTCCAAGCAAGTCTATGACGGAGTGATATGGAATAGTTGATGGGTGAGCGAACAACGGAAAGAAGTGACACAAGAAATCGGAAAGAGAAAGGAAGGGAACCGATGTACTGCACATCGGCCGATTTTGGCACAGTGGGTGATATGTGGTGCTCAAAATTATTTATTTACTTATTCAGCAGTTTTAACTTTTGTAGCCATTCTCTGCACAGAATAAATATATAAATATATTCAATTAGCTAGAGATTACTGGGTGAGGAAAGTTATGAAAATTTAGAGCCATAGTACTCTAGTGAGAGCAAGGATGTGAAGTATACAGATCGGAAAACTAGAAGTGGGAGGATCATGGGACACATGTTTAATATCCTACAGGCTTAACTTTTGTCTTCTGCTGGTGGGGATCGAGCTTAGGCAGCATAACTACGAATCACTCAAGTTCACTAACATGCCTCCTGGTAAAGACAGACTTGTCCCTCTTTACCGTGAGAATCAACCTTTTTAAGTGCAATCACCGCAGTCGCCCACCGGTTTCAAAACAGGCTAACTCAGCAGGGGTGCTGGGTAGCAATTCAGAGGCTAATCTCACTGTACCGTTGTACAGTGGGCCAAGTGTGTTGATGATACCGTCCAAGCTTTGACAAGCCAGTGCCAGCTCGTAGAAGTACTCTTGGCGTGGCGTGTACTGATAGTTCGGAGCAATCGTTTCCTGCTTTCATAGTTCTTGTTGAGTTGGCGGGAGTGTGGTTGGAAGGACATCTTTCTGTCTATAGAGTGATTCCCAGAATTCTTGGATACTTTTTGATTGGAATCAGGGTGCCCTCTAAGGTTACTATGTTGCATGAGTCGCAACAGTGCGTTGTTAAACATTTCAGGGCAGTTATACTAAAACTTAACTAAACCCTTGTCACCGTAGAGCTTTTTCCGATGACAGAGAGGACGATATCATCCGCGTAGAAAAGGACATAAATGAGTAGAAAACCGCAAACAAGAATAGTGTCGCCGCTAACACGGAACCTTGTGGCTCACCGTTAGTTCCGCTAAACAGCTCTGATAGATGCCCACCCCGAAGTGCCGATTACTAAGGTATAGCCGGATGAATGCTCCTAAGTTTCCTCGAATTCCCCACCGATGTTGCTGAGTACTCTTTCTATCTAAACGGTACTGTGCGCCTTGGACACATCCATGATTTCTATGTCCGCTTGCAATCCCTTCGTGAAAGCCTCGTTGGGGATCTCCCTATGGGTTCCCAGGTATATACCTTCTCGGAAGGCCAATTATCGATGGTCCAGTAGGTTTTGTTCTTCCAAAAGGTTAGTAAGCCGTCGGTTGACTAGTCTTTCAAGCGTCTTCGCTACGCAGGAAAGTAGCTAACCCGCCTAAAATCACTAGGAAACTTGTTGCCCTGGTTTCTTTTGGGAATTGGTATTACCAATGCGGTTCGTCAACTATCTAGGCAAGGTCCACCTTCCCAGATTTTATTAAAACGCTTCTAAAAGTTCTCATCGGGTAAGCAATACAGTCGAGTGTGGATTTGTTTGCAGAGATGGTTTGGTCATAAGCCTGGTTTGGATCCGGGGTGAAAACCGTGGGCGAGAGTTCCAGTGGCAGCTTTTGTAGCACAAATTTAGTGGAAAGAGCTGCGTGCGAGGACGGAGCTTCGAACTTTTGTCCGATTTCGTTTCCTATCGCTTTGGGGTTGCATATTACCGTGTCATTCAAAGATAGTGCATAGCCGTTTTGACGGCATTTACGATTGACTCTACGCCACAACGCCGCAGTAGAGAAATCCGGGCTGATGCCTTCCAGGAAGCGAGACCACTTTTCTGCTATGGCATCCTTTACTACCTCTCTTCGGAGTTTTCTGAAGTAATGGGAATTGGCTGAGCGCTCGTCCCAGCAAGCATGGTCAAGGCTAGTTATTTTCAGTAATCGCAGCGTTTTCCGTCTTTTCCTAAATATATCGGCTACCTCTGGATCCCACCAGTGTATTGCCCACACCACACCGTATCGATCCGCCTAACGATTCAAAGTCAGTACACACTTGTGACAGACATCGCTCATTTGCTTGAGTTGACTAACACATCTGACATCTTCTAATGCAGACGAATTAGCCAATCTCTACGATGCAGAATCCATGGAAAAATCCTGCAACTTCCAACTTGTTGCATTACTGAAGTTTATACATTTTCCCAAATATGTCACGAAACAGATACGATATATCATCGTGTCGGTCACCTCCACATCAGAGGACTTGATCGGATCCAGTTAGACAAAACGAGTATCACCTCTTCGCTGTCTCGGAAACAAAGGTCGAAGCATCAGCTCCCGTTGGATCTATCCGCGTTCTAGCCTACAACATTATAAGGCACTGATGCGTCTGGCGATAGGACCCGATAAAACTACTACTTCTAATCGACACGCACGGACGGTGATAACAGGAATAAAACAATGAACTGCTGTATACCATCCGCCGACGGCGGTGGCTGAGATGGACTGACAAAAAAAAACTTTATTCAATGCGTATTGTAGGGTTCAATATATCACAGATGAAAGTATTTCACATATTGTTGCGTGGTCGACTGTGTTGAGTTTAGGGGACGGCTATAGAAAGCGTTCTGCCGCAACATAGTCCCCCCCCAAAACCGAAGGTTTTTAATACAGCTACGTTGTGTTTGGATGTCATACGTGATGATATGATGAAGGATACCGTTGATGGTGATTCCTCCATTGCTACTTTGAAGATGTCGAATGATCCTGAACGTTGATCCAGAAGACGATCGAAGAATATCGCCGGAACACTTGCTGGGTTTTGAATACACTCCAGAACGATGCAAGGTGTGCAGTCGTCCTATGAGCCGGATGCCGAAGTGTATTCTGCTAAGCGGCTGCAAATTGGCCCACACTGGCATAGCTCCGCTGGGGGATTTTTGCTAAGCAGCTGCGAATTTGCTCACACCGGCATAGCCGAAGCGTCTCGATATCCACTTGTATCTTCTTGTAACCGTTGCAGCTTTCCGATGGAACGTTCAAAAATCCTGGTCACGGCACCATTATGATGCGTCTGGCGATAGGACCCGATAAAACTACTACTTCTAATCGACACGCACGGACGGTGATAACAGGAATAAAACAATGAACTGCTGTATACCATCCGCCGACGGCGGTGGCTGAGATGGACTAACAAAAAAAAAACTTTATTCAATGCGTATTGTAGGGTTCAATATATCACAGATGAAAGTATTTCACAAATTGTTGCGTGGTCGACTGTGTTGAGTTTAGGGGACGGCTATAGAAAGCGTTCTGCCGCAACAGGCACGTTTTACCATCCGGTAGAGGACCTGCCGAGAAGTCGGAATCTACATCCTTAAAGGTGTAAAAACCAGATACTAAAATCTTCTTTGGATGGCAACATTTCTAGCGTAGCAAGATTTGGATATATGGCGATCAAAGTGTAAACAAAATAACTCTCGTACAGATAGAAGTGTATCAACGATCGATCTTCTCATAAGAGATTTTCCGCAAAGCATTGTAGCCGCCAACATTTCCCCAAACCAGGTGATATAGTTGTTAGCTTGACCTCAAACGTTCGCATTCGTGGACCAGCACCACAATACATTAAAGTGCGCAAGTTCCGTGGTATTAATAAATTGAGGGTGCAAACCGAATTTCTTACAAGAAACAGGACAACTTTTTTTCAATGCTAGAAATGTGGACGTCAAAGCTCAGATGCTGATTTCATAGAACGTCAAGCAACCGAAAAAATGATGCCAAAAAGTTGCAAGACTTGAAAAGTCGTTATAATGAATATATTATAATGAAAGTATTTCGCGGGAATTCGTTGGAATGAGCAAGGAATTGTACTGATAGGAAGCTTCATTTTGAATCTAATGGTAATCCCACAAGAAAACGAAAAAGCATGACGAATAATAATGAAGAACACTTGAGGCTTTTCTGATTAAGCAAGTTGAGTCTTTACAATCGAGTGAGTGAATAAATTGGATCCAAAGATGCATACAATTCGTAACTTTAGAAAGATTTAAAGATTGCTCAAATATTGTGGAGTGTGCTGCTATGGGATGCCATCAAATTGGTGAAAGATGCGTAAATAAAGAAACATGCTCCAGGTATAATGGAGCACTTAGTACATCTGAATACTCTTATACTGATTTAAAATGTGTTAATTGTGCTAAAAGGAATAATGAACGTAAAATGAATGGCATACAACATCCGGCATTTAGTAAGCAGTATTCAGTAAATCGGAGACCGTTAGAATCAAAAAAGCTACTTAAAAAGGAGGCTGTTTGAAATAGTGTATTCAAATATAGTTGGGGTATCTACATACTTTGTCGCAATGCGACATCTTGTAGAAAACAAACATTCATTGTTGGTTTTTCTATCAGAAGCAAATGTAGTTCAAGCGGATGCATTTGTATTCCGGGTAATAATGTTACTTTTTGTCCAAAACTATCCGTAGTGAACAGTGTGTGATACCGGCGCCCGTCGCGGTATAACCTGGACTGACTGAGGGAAATCAACGTCGCCACAACGTACGAGCAGCATCTTAAAGCAGCGCTGCCACCGGAGGAGAAGCTCATCGATGCTCCCCTTGAGGACTGCTGGACCAGGACTAAAACAGCCATAAGCAGCACTGCAGAGAGCGTCCTGGGATACGTACAGAGGAGTCGACAGAACGATTGGTTCGATGGCGAGGGCCAAGAAATACTGGACGAGAAGAATGCAGCACGCGCAGCGATGTTGCTTCATGCCACTTGTCAGAACGTGGAGTCATATCGACAGAAGCGAAAACAGCAGACTCGTCTTTTTCAGGACAAAAAGCGCCGCCTGGAAGTCTGAGAGATAGAGCTACAATATTGCTCTCAAGAAAGGCGGGTGTTCTTCAAGAAGCTGAATGACTCTTGCAACGGTTTTGTGCCACGGGCCGAAATATGTAGATACAAGGAAGGTGGCATCTTGACGGACGAACGTGAGGTGGTCGAAAGGTGGAGGCAGTACTACAATGAACATCTGAATGGTGCGCAGGCGGACAATCGGGCGTTCGAGGAGGACGATTATGTCAGTGTCGCAGCCTACGGGGATGTACAGGCGCTCACTATGAATAAGGTTAACGAGGCTATTCAACAACTCAAGAACAACAAGGCAGCTGGTAAGGATGGTCTAGGAGCGAAACTCAAGGTGGGTCCGGAGAAACTGACGAAAAGCAAACACCGAATAATCGAAAGAATCTAGGACAGAACAGCTACCGGAGGAGTGGAAGGAAGGGGTCATCACCCCGATATACAAGAAAGGCGACAAATTGGACTGTGAAAACTGTGATCACAGTGACAAATGCCGCTTACAAAGTGCTATCCCAGATTCTGTTCCGGCGCCTACCACCGCTGGTAATTCCGGCGCCTACCACCGCTGGATTTGTCGAGAGTTATCAGGCCGGTTTCATCAACGGCAGATCAACAAACGACCAAATCTTTTCTATACGGCAAATCCTTCAAAAATGCCGTGAATACCAGGTCCCGACACATCACCTGTTCATCGACTATGAAAAATGATCGACGAGAACGGCTTCCCTGGGAAGCTGACAAGACTGATTAAGGCTACGATGAATGGTGTAAGGTGTTGTGTCAACATTTCGGGCGGTCTGTCGGGTTCGTTTGAAACACGCAGGGGACTAAGACAAGGCGATGGGTTGTCCTGCCTGCTGTTAAATATAGCGCTGGAAGGTGTAATGCGAAGAGCGGGGTTCAACATGCGGGGCACGATTTTCACGAGGTCCGGACAGTTCGTGTGCTTCGCTGACGACGTGGACATAATCGGTAGAAACAAGGAGACGGTAGCAGATCTGTATACCCGACTGAAGCGCGAAGCAGCACGAGTAGGACTGAATATAAATGTGTCTAAGACGAAGTACATGCTGGCTGGCGGAACCGATCGCGATAGGGAACGCTTGGGCAGTAGTATTACGATCGACGGCAACGAGTTCGAGGTGGTTGACGAGTTCATCTATCTAGGCTCATTGGTGACTGCGAACAATAACACCAGCCGGGAGATCAGAAGGCGTTTTATCTCTTGAAGTCGTGCTTATTATGGGCTCCACAAAACTTTGAGATCCAGGAAGCTACATCACCGCACGAAATGCGCCATGTACAACACACTGATTAGACCAGTGGTTCTCTACGGGCACGAAACGTGGACAATGCTCGAGGAGGATCTGCAAGCACTCGAAGTCTTCGAAAGAAGGGTGCTGGGAACGATCTTCGGTGGTGTGCAGGAGGATGGCGTGTGGAGGAGAAGGATGAACCACGAACTTGCGCGACTCTATGGTGAGCCAAGTATCCGGAAAATAGCTTAAGCTGGAAGAGTACGGTGGGCTTGTGAGGATGTCGGACAACAACCCCACCAAGTTGGTTTTCATCTCCAACCCGACAGGTACAAGACGGAGAGGAGCGCAGCGTTCCCGGTGGCTGGACCAAGTGGAGCAGAACCTGGCGAGTATCGGGCGCCTGAGAGATTGGACACAAGCAGCAGCTGACCGAGTGACGTGGCGGAATATTGTGGAACAGATTAAATCATGTTAATATGATGTACAGTCAGGAAATATATAATGTTACTTTTTGCTTAACCCATTCCACACTTGCTAATGGAGTTGCTATTTACGCCAAAGGTCGAGGCACATTTCGGCTGTGAGTCAGTAAATGCCTGACGCGCAAATTTTCTTAAGCCGATGGAAATAACTGGCAGTGATCAACAGAAGGCTATGAAATTGAACCATGCACAATTTTAAAAAGATTGCTGATATCTACTCGATGACTGTTGGAAGTCACTAAATATAACATAGTTAAGAGCCCCAAAAATAATATCCAAGTTAGCGAACATATCACAAAAGCTGACTAACCATGTTCCCGGTTTCATATCCGTTGAAGCATGCTGAGTGGCCAATATATATATATATATATATCTAATTATACATTCACTTTATTCTTATATCATTTTAGCATTTTTTTATCCTTGGAGGGGCGGAAACAATGAGCAAAAGCAAAGAAATATATAGCTGAGGGAATAGTAGAACACAAATTCTGGGGAAACCGAATAAACTGAAAACAAAGAAAAAACTCAAGGTAGAGTACAAAGAATGACAAAAAGTAAGCAGAAAATGAAAACAAAATAAGGAAATCTAACAAAAGGAAGCTGTATGATCTACAATAACAGAATTCATGAAAAACAGAGAAGTGAAACTAAATGACTAAAAGCTTAGGATCAAGGCATAAAGAAATACACAAAGGAATACTAATAAAAAGGTGGTAAATTCCAGCGTCAGGGTAAATTATGGAAATAGAAATGTAAGAATACATAACGTGCAATAATAATAACAACGATACCAAATGAATTTATTCACATTGACAAAGGTTGTCCTAGTTTTTTTTAAACTTGGGTTGAGGGGGCACGCATTTTAGGTAGGGCAGAATTGCTGATTAGACTAGTCGCGCTCTACACCAAAAGTGTACTATAAGGTCGATAATAATTGATTCTTGGGTATGTCAGTTGAAATAGGCATGTACATGAAAATTTTGCTGTAGTATATCTTTCCCGTAGTTCACGCGATCGACGGGTTTTAGCAATTTTAGAAAACTGATGGGATTTAAGCAAACCTAATGTTTGCGGGCGCTTTCAAAATTTATTGGTTTAGCGATAAAAATTCGAATCAATTGTCCAGTTGGCTGAGTTTTTCAAGTTCAAAAGGGTTAGGAAGTTCACAAAAATTTCCAGATACAGTAGAATATTGATAGGTCGTGTGACCGAGAAGAGGATAAAGTTAAAATTAAGTTCCGGAAAAGATATTCGAAACAAGCCATATCTCATATTCAGTCCGAGAAGCTTGGTTTTTACGGAAATTTAGATAGCAAGGCAGCTGTTCTAACTAACGTGCTGAGTGTAGTTTGTAGTTTGGTTTCTCAAAAGTATGTTAGTTCAAAGAACTCGAACCGCTTATACTCTTTAGTTCTTTTGCGCCTAAAACGTTAATGGGATAAAAAGCACAAGAAATTTTGCAGAAGAGATAGTGAACGTCTTTGTAAAGTATACAGTATACTATATACACACACACGCGAAATATTTATTCACAGGTGTTGAAAACGACAAAATGTGAATATATTCAAAGGAAGATAGATCAACATTAAAATTACAACAAAGAGTTATGGCAAATCCTAAACAAATTGATAATTAGCAGCAATCATCTTTACATACGATCAAAAATACCGTTGATGTACTTAGAGTAAACAATTTTTGTGTAATCAAAAAACATGTTAATTCTCGTATCGTTATGTTTAAACTGTAATTATCCGTGATCTGCTTAACGGTAAAACCAACAGGTTACCGTGCGATTAATATATTTCGGCTACATTTACAGTTTTGAGCGAACCTAGAGTCAATGACGTATTTCATTTTTGCTTTTAGACATGGTACTAGAGCGACTTTGAGCGAAAAATGAATTCAGCAAATTTTATTTTATTATTTGCACATAGAATCATTCATACAATTTCGGTAGTAATAACTGATTATCAAACACTCTTTAAGAAGGTTTTTTTATACATCGAAATTTATGATAAAACCAAAATGTTTAACCATATTCGGAATCATTTGTTTTAAAAAAATTGTAACTTAAGACAACTTCGAACCTAAGAACTACAAATCTCATCTAAGATCTAAAATCGGCTTAGAAGGACTTCAATAAATTTCTTGAAATTTTGACGATCTCGCAATTTCATTTTTTTTATGAAACAAATTATGTTTAGAAAATTGCTTGAATTTGCAATGCCTTATAGAATACAGTAAACGATCATTACGCTTCAATATCGGCACAAGTGTTATTTTAATTTTAGTTAAACTCACCCAGCGGCACTTTTTTGATGCTGTATGGCGTCACAATAATTCAATCACAACTGAGACGGGTCACATTTTATTATAACTTTAAACAATTGAAATAAACAAGAGCACGTTCAAACGTTAACACTATCTATATGCAGTAGACTTTCTTTTGCAGACACCGGAACACCGCTGAACCAGCGCAATCACAAATGTTTTGAAAGTAGTGTACCATAGTTTAAATAAAACCGCTCTCCACCTTTTTTCTGTAGCTCAGGTACAATGCTGTGTTATCCCCAGATGGACTTTGCCTACCTCATCTACCATGCGTGCGTCATGAGGTGAGCAAATTCAGCCAACTGTAGAAAATTAAATTTTGACTGATGCTCCCAAAGGATCTATACGGTCGGGAAAACTGTCTGGTTTTAACATTTGGAGTATTTGGAAATTATTCTGAACATAATCTCTAAAGTCTATACTATTTTCGATGTAACAATAATCTATACTGAATCGAGATATATCGGTAATACTAAATATCGCTTAGAGCCTTTCGATATGAAGGTTACAATTGGAATATAAAAACGTGTTGTCCATTTTCTTATTGGGTAATTGTGCTTTTATTCAAATTTTCGTTAAGATTGTATAATTCAATACGCAAGAAATCGAGAAAATATCTTGAGGTTTCTTGAGGACACCTACAATGAGAAACTATCATTGTTTACTCTCTGTTCTGTTTTAACATTTATCCCTGAGCTCTTCACATACTATGCTAGGTGAAGCCATCGTCTTTCGATCTTTACTGTAAAATCAGTGAAAAGTGCTATAGCGACTCCGTAAAAATCGAACAATACGTAGATATGACGTTTTGAATAAAAGCTCTAGATTTGTTCTTATTGGATATCATTAAATGGATTTCAACTAAACTTCCAGGCAGTGCGAATCTGATTGGATTCTTCTTCTGAAAAATTCTCGACACGTGACCAACAAAACGCGCCGATTTAATTACTAGTATGCCCAAATATCTGATGCAATGTGTAAAAAGAGAATATCTGAAGTTATTTTTTTCCAATGCAAGTTCCTCAGCTACAGTATTTTTATTACTTAGTAATTATAGAATCAAATACTTTTAATTAACATACACTGAGGTTTTTTGCGTGGTGTTTTTACGCGTATTTCGATGAAAACCGCGTATTTCATTTATGCGGATTTTTGATTTTATGCGGTTTTCATTTACGCGGTTTTTGAACTTTACGCGGTTGTCATTTACGCGGATTTGCGAATTTACGCGGTATCCATTAACGAGGTTTCCATCAACGCGGATTCTTAAATTTATGCGGTCCTCATTCACGCGAATTTTTAAATTCACGCGGTTTTTGAAATTTACGCGGTTTTCATTTACGCGGCCTGTATCAACCGATCTGTACACTTCGATTCGTCGGGATGGTTATTTACGGCTTCGAGCATCGAATTCATATTTTTGATACCGGATGTCTTGGGGTGTCGGGATCTAGTGTCGTCTCGAAGCGATTTTTTGGACGGTTTTGGTGTCAGGGTAGGATTTGGGTCTGGAGTTACAGTTTTTGATTTTTGTTGCCTCGGTGGGTGTACCTTTCAGGGAGTTTGGCTCAAGAAAAAGTTGTTTGTATTTCCGGACTCGACTGAGATTTTTTGGGTCTCGGAAGGGGAAGTATTTTCTATGTTTTGCTTACTCATACTCTAGCATTCCATACACTTTGTGAAGATCTCTTTGGTAGTGCAAGTAATAAAATAGAGATTTTTATCTAATCTGTTGTACATGGACTTTATATTTAAGTGAAATAATTTGTACTTTTCATCTTTGATAAAATATATTCTTAATACTTAATATTTTTTTTAAATTTCAGTTTACATTGGTGGTTGTATTTTTTGCCGATTTTATGGAATTATATTTGATCTCCTTGTTAAAACACAGCTAATTTTCCGAGACGACAAAGATATAAATTTGCAAAGCAAGTTTATCTTAGCTAAACTTTTCGTTAAACAAGCAAACGCTAAATATTTTATGATAAAGATTTATAGCAAGATGTGTACCTTCTGTCAAAATCATCTGAAATTAGAAGCGGAGTTGTGATTGATTTTTACCAGAATTCCTGTTAAAACGAACCAACCGATTTCATTAGAGGAGGTTTGGTGGAAACAAGATAGAATTCCGGCTGATTTGCTCGAAATTTTACTTGCCATGATGTATCTCGCATAAATGTGTACCATATGCAAACCATTTTATCAATCGTTTAAAAACTATTTCCAATATTGGTCGTTCAACGATAGAATAACCATTACTTGGTATAATATCGAACACAAGCATTATCATTTTTCCATACTCAACCATACAAACAACGGGTTGTTAAGATCGGTCACCATACCATAATATGATCTTTTCCATATACATTTTAAAATATACCATTTAAGAACAATACAGTTTATGGTGACATGCATATATTAGATCTAGCGATACATAAAATATTATGGTGGAGAAAAATAATCTGTTCCCTTTCACATTTTCAATTCTATCGATAAATGACGTTGTATTTTGTTACATGCCATCTCCTGAAGGAAGCTTGGTTGACACTAAAGGGCGAACACGAAATTATTGCGACACATTCAACAGGACATAACTTTTTTACCATCGGGTAAAAATCAACCAAGTCTTGCACACTTTCTCGTTGACGTGTATTGTTTACATGCTGTCAAACTCGAAGTCGTGTTTTTCGATTCAACGAAAATGGAGGTGAACCAACGCGAGTCGAGAGAACAAATTCTTTCCAAACACCTGGAATTTCCTGACCTGTCGCACCGGTAGTTGGGAAAAATGTTGAACATTCACCATTCAACCGTCTCCAGAGTGTTGAAGCGGTTCCAGGAGCGGTTGACGTTGGACCACGGCAAAGGAGCTGGAAGAAAACCGGGACCGGAGAACAAAAAGACGGAGGGAAAGGTGAAGCGGATGATTAAAGCAAACCCCAACGTCTCAAGCCGTGATTTGGCTAAAAAGATCCGCATGGCGCAGAGCTACGCCCAGAATGCAAAGAAGAGAGCTGGACTACATACATACAAGGTACAGAACTTCCCAAACCGCGATGAGTGGCAACAATCGACGGCTAAAACTCGGGCACGGAAGCTCTACGAGAAGATGCTGACAAAATATGGCTGCTGTGTGATGGACGACGAAACGTATATAAAATCCGATTTAAAGCAAATTCCGGGGTTGGAGTTTTTCACCAGCAAGAGCAAGTTCCATGTGAACGACAAATTTAAGAAGAAGAAAATGTCGAAGTTCGCCTCCAAATATCTCATTTGGCAGGCCATCTGCTCTTGCGGACTGAGGAGTAAGCCTTTCGCAACAAAGGGCACAGTAAATGGCGAGATCTACAAATCTGAGTGCCTCGAGAAGTGCCTTTTGCCGTTCTTGCAGCAACGCGACGAAGCTCCGCTATTTTGGCCAGATTTGGTATCATACCACTATTCTAAAAGTGTCCTGGAGTGGTATGAGGCCAATTCTGTCTATTTTGTTCCAAAGGACATGAATCCGCCAAACTGTCCGGAGCTGCGCCCGGTGGAGCAGTACTGGGCGATGATGAAGCGGGAATTTCGGAAGAGCAAGAAGACAGTCAAAGACGAGAAGGACATGGTAAGAAAATGAAAAAAAAAACTGAGAAACTGGTACCGGATGACACTGTAAAGACTTTGATGGAGGGCATCAAGCGAAAATGCGTTCAATTTTACACTTAAGGCTTAATCGATGGAGCCTTAAGTGTAAAATTGAACGCATTTTCGCTTTTCTTTTGATTTTTGAAGTATATATATGTATAAAACTACCCTAAAATTTGGGTTTGATTTTAAACATAAGAAAATTGGCATGATATTTTTGGTGTCGCAATAATTTCGTGTTCGTCCTTTAAATGGAGTGTCGCTTTATTCAATTGAACCGCTATAGCCGTTATATTTCATCATGTTAATCTACACGTTTTTGGAACGGGGTAAACAGACATACAAATAACAAAGACCACCAGAGCGATATTAGCCTCTGGCACAAATGTACAATGTAGTATACAATTCTTCAAAATAGGATACACGAAAGATATTGGTAATGGTAACTAAAATTAGTATGATAATTTAATAGTTGAATTATAATGATATGAATAGTTTGGAAATAGTTCAAAACGTTTCCGGAATGGAAATTTCTTTATACGGGGATAGTATCTAGTTATCCACATATCTACAGTCTTAACAAGCTGCATTGGTATTGAGCTGTTTCGACAGTTTAATTTGTAGGTAAACAAATTGTGTTTATCCAGGAAATTGGAAGGAAAAAAATAGCTTATGGGCTAACGGAGTAGTCAGTATAGTGTAAAAAGGCGATTGAAACGCTAGATATCTCAGTTGGTGCGTTTGGAAATAACGTTTTGTTCGTTTTTTTTAGCAAAATTCTAGTGACTGAGTGATCAAAATACTTAAGTGGAAGATATAGATGCGTTCATCAGTGCTGTTCCAGCGAAGGAGCTGATTTTTGACAAGGAAAACCAAATCATGAAATCTTATTAGGTTGAAGCAGCATGGGTTGACAGAGTAATCTACAGTTAGCTTAATATACAGCAAATAGAACAAATGGAAAATGTTGTAGTAATATAACTGGATTCAATAATGTGGTAATTTTTTACATTTACGTTTTTATCATTCATAAATCCCAGACAAAGTGGTACTTAATAGATTTTGAAACATTCAACGGCGATTTTAGTCCACATTTGAACGGTAGGTTCTGGCGGATACACTGACGATAAGATCTCCCAAATAGATTGTATTGTGTCACGAATGACATTAAATGCTGTGGAAAAGGCAAATTAGAATTTGGAAAGCTATTGATGCTTGCGGGTCACCAGTACCGAAATTCCTCGGTGCCATTGCCAAACGAATTGCTGGACTTGAAGTACTCACACGTTCCTTGGCAAGCTTTGGACAGACGAGTTTCAATAACTTCTTTTAATTTTCTGGTTATTTGAAAAACAACTAAGGTTTTTTTTTACACGGGGGATAAGTGCCGTGTAGAAAAAACCGCGTTAATTGCGAAATCCGTGTAAAAAACCGTGCTAATTCCGAAAAACGTGTTAATTCCGAAAACCGTGTAAAAAACCGCGTTAAGTCCGGAATCCGTGTAAAACAAACCGCGTTAATTGCGAAATCCGTGTAAAAAACTGTGTTAATTCCGAAAACCGTGTAAAAAACCGCGGTAATTCCGGAATCCGTGCAAAAAAACCTGTTAATTTCAAAACCGTGTAAAAATGCTGCGTTTCATTGAATGCAAAAGACTGAACGATTTTTGAATTTTGTTTGCACGGATTTCGCAATTACATACCACGGTTTCTGCATTCATTATAAGTCTTTTTAAATATGTACAAAAAACTTGGAAGATTTTTGAACAATGTAGACGAATCTTGAAGATTGAAGTCGGCATTTCAAGGATATGGGTGTTTTCAGAACAGGATTAACGCCTAGACGCCAAATGTCGATGCCTGACATCATTTTGAAAACTAAGATGGCACCTTTCGGTTAAGTGAAATTCTCTAAAACCCAATCAATATGGGTATTGTCGGAACGGGCTTGATGAGTGTATAATAGAGATCAATGCCCGAAGATATTGTGATACATACCGTATAAAAAGTGCAAATCACCGCGATAATTGCGGACACCGTGTAAAAAAACAGTGTTAATGCAACTACAAAATGCGCAACAAACACGGTTTTGGGGGAAACAATCTATATTCTTTTGAAGCTCAAAAACTTAGAAAATTAGAAATGAGAGATAAGGACTGGTCTTGGAGATTCCTTTTGAAAATCAAGATGGCGACTACAGGTTCAGCGGAATTCTCAATAATTCGGTCAATATTAGTTCCTTCGGAACGGGATTGGCACGTAGATGCCAGAGATCGAAGTCAGATGGCATTTTGAAACCAAAGATGACGATTTCTGATTTTGTGGATAATAATAAAAAAAGCCTATGAGAATTTTCGAAATGGGATTAGGGCGATGTCTGGCCCATAAACCATTGTTTCTTAAACCAAATAATAATTATTTTATCAATTCTAATGGATTGAATTTAGCCCGGTCCGATTAAGTCAAATTCTTGGGTCTTAATAATGACTGAAATCTTACTTTTATGCATAAACACTAAAGAAATTCAAGCAAAACGTAACAAATATTTGAAAATGGCGAAAGTTATTATGAAAACCTCCACCACTGGAACCGTTCCAACAGCGCTTAGAAAAGAAAAACCAACTTAATCCACCTAGCAGTGAGATGAGACATTTCTTACACATATCACTGTTGGAGCATTTATTACGCGAAGTAGGCACACAACAGTTTCTTGTCTGCACGAAAAAAACCTCGAATAAACTGAATAAACTATCAAAAATCAATAAAACGAACAAAATAAAAAAAGGAACGAAAAACGAAAAAAAGGCTTTCAAATTCATAAAATGAATTGAAAGATTAATATAAATAAAATTAATTAAATACATAAATCAAATTAGATTAGCTCATTAAATGGAAAATAAGGCAATATTTAAAAATAGTTATAAAACTAATAGAATAAATTAAATTGACTGAAACTAACAAATTGAATAAAATAAATTATCATGAAATGAATCAAATGAATCAATTGAATCAAATTAATCAAGTGGATCGAATGAATTTAATGAATCCAGTGAATACAATCAAACAAATGAAATGGATAAAATGAATATAATGATTGGAATGAATGAATTGAATAAAATTAATAAAACAAAAAAAATAATGAATTGAATAGGATGAAAACAAAGGAATCAAATAAACAAAACGAATAGAATTGGTGAAATGCAGGACAAAATGAATTAAATAAAATGAAGCGATGTTAAGAAGTTATAAATTTATAGAAAAAATAAATTGTGTCAAATAAATCATTTCGATGAAATCAATAAAACTGAAAAATAGTCAGATTATTAAAATGAAGAAACTGAATAACATGTATGAACTGGAATAAAAACGAATAGAATGCATAGAATGAAAACAGTGAATAAAATAAATTAAATGAATGACATAAATAAAATGCTCGAAAAAAATAAACCGATCAGAAAGAATCCAAATAATGAAACGAATAAAATAGTTAACATGAACCCAAATGGACAAAATTAATAAAAATGCTGAAGGAAATAAATAATTAACACGCAATGATCATACACTTAAATTATTCAAATATTCAAAATGAATAAAATAAACAATACGAATGACTTCCATGAAATGAAGAAACTGAAAAAATTGACTATTTAGAATGAAATTAAAAATCATTTTGAATAAAGTAAATGAATGAATAGAATTGCACGAATTTGAGAACCCTTGCATCAGAAAATTATGAATTGTTTTTGAAATTCCCATTATCTGAAAAATGGCTAAATAATATAATGCAATTTCAACAATATCATCACAAAAAAGTTTTACTTAGTTTTTTAATAACGTATTTCAACACAAGTCAAATATTTTTCAGAGATGCCCAAGGATTTCCTTAATCATAGTGCACCGCTCAGTATTGAATTGAATTAAATTGGAGTTGATGTAGTTTTCGATTTTTGGTTACATGCCTCCCCATAGTGCAACCTTCGAAGGCATCTTCAGGGGAAAGTAGGGTTTGAACACAAAGTAGATAGTTTTTTTTTATTTCAATTATAGAGGTTTTATAACCTTAAGGTCATTCGCCTCTTCGGGTTAGAAAAATCTCTTAGGAAAAATTTCTAACCCTATCCCGATCAGAATGAAATAAGATTATAACAGAATGCAATTTGCGTAACATACTGTGTTATAAATTTGGTCTCGTTAGTAGTTAAAATAACAGAAAATTATAACAAGTAACAGCGCGAGATATAGTTTTGAAATATTTTTGTTATGTGTTTCTGATCGGGATGTGTGGGTTCGGGACTCGAACCCAGGTGCGCTGCGTACAAGGCAATCGATTTACCAATACGCTACGCCAGAGGCGACGCGTCGGTACGTTCAACCTGTTCATTGAACAGGTTGCCAAGATCATCCAACTCGAAACCCATTTTGAGTTAAGAGTAGCACGATAACTATTTTAAATGAAAGTAATAATATCCAAACATTGAAGTTCGACAATTTCTAGAGAATTTTTTTCAAAACGACATACCTACAATGAGTGACTCTTTGTTTACTTTCTCTTCTGTTATTATGTAATTCGGTCGCTTTAGCATTTATCCCTCAACTCTGCATAATATCCTAGCCAAAACCACTGTCTTTCGATCTGTACTGTGAAATAAGTGATAAGTGATATAGTTACGTCGTTAAAAATCGAAAGAGAAAGAAAACAAAGAGAGTCACTCATTGTAGATGTGTCGTTTTGAATAGAAGCTCTAGATTTGATCTGAACCATAAACCAACTCAGCGTCTCCAGCGAGTAGAATTCAAAGATTTTCTGCTTTCCCATGACCGGTTCAACCAGAAACTTGCACGTACTCTCACCGCATGCTCTGGATGGAGCCATCTTGATGAGCGATGGATGGAATAGCAAGGTGAGTGTCATGGGTGAATGCTTTTTCTATTCTCTTTTGCACCGGTTCAAATCAAATATTGAACCAGCGTGCATTGTTGCGATGTCCACATGGGCGTTTCAGCTGTGTGCAAAACGAGAGCGCTTTATAATTTTTAAACACATTGCGTCATAAGTTCATAGCTGTTGTACGCTTGTTTTCTTAGGTAGCCTAGCAAAATGTTTCTGCCCTTGGGACATACTAGTAAGCGCGTATGTATTTAGTTGGTTCAACGATAATACTGAACCGTCTACTTTTGCTTCAAAGAAATTGTTTGTTTTTTGCATTTACATACTGAAAATATGTCTACTGATGTTATCTTGCTCTACGGTAAATTGACTTTTGTTGAACAATTCATTGATGGGTTTTGACACATTTGTTTTGCTCAGATCCGGGAACAGTTTCCTGTCACAAATTCATTGGTCTTATTCGTTAGATGTTGGATGGAATCGACGACAAAATAAGCATATGATCAGAAAAGTAATGAAATCGAACTAGAGACGTTTCTGATCAGCTGCTTATTTCGTGACGTTTTGAGGGCCTTCGTGATATATTGAACAGGTTGACGGTGGAACCACGCGTCGCATCTGCGCTACGGCCACTCCATAGTTTTCTCATAATACAAACATTTTGCAAATTTTCGCAGAAACCTCACGACTGAACGCAATGCTTAATCCAACGGATAAATACATGAACTCTGGACAAATTTTTGCTTTGAAGTGAATCTGCCACATTATTTTATCTTTGAAGTGACCTCACATATTAATGTTCGAAAAATAAGTAATTTATTATTAAGTAAATTCACGAAATTCTTTCGGAATTGTATTCCTTGAATCACATAGATGTGTTTTCATACCCCGATATTCAAAATTGGTTTAGTTTAGCCCCTAAAACACAACACAGGTAAAGCAATACTCTAATATGTAACAGTCTCACTTTTAGTTAGTGGAAATTGGCATGCGAAATGGCCTTAAACATCTATATCTGACGTCCACTCATCAATCCCGTCCCAAAAACACCCATGTTGATGGGGTTTTAGAGAATTCCATTGAACCGGAAGTCGCCATCTTGGTTTTCAAAATGGCCTCATAGTCTTTGAATAAAAGCAAAATCCGTGCAAAAAAACTTGATCAAAAATCGTCTGTCTTTTGCCTTTAAAAGGACTTAGAACATTTTTGCGAAATCCGTGCAAAAAAAACTTGTTGAGAAATCGTCTAAGTCTTTTGCCTTTAAAAGGACTTAGAATATTTTTGCGAAAACCGTGTTAATTGTGAAAACCGTGCAAAAAAAACCGTGCTAATTGCGAAAACCGTGTAAAAAAGCCGTGTAAAAAAAAACGAGCAAAAAAACCGTGTAAAAAAAACCTTAGTGTACTGGATTCCACTTGAGCTTCATCATGAAGGTTCTGTAAGTACCATGTCGATTTCGAAGCCGCCAGGTATCTCGAATCCAGGAACTTGTTTTTTGGTATACTGGTGCACCTATAATTTAAATCCAATTGGTGAAATTTACCTCAGAATGTGGTTCAACAAATCTTGCATTACATTTTTGTTTTTATTTCAAATATGTGGAAACATGAAGATTTTCTTTTCGTTTTTGACTCGGTTGTACACAAATGCTTTACGATCGTAATACTACTGACAAAGAAAATCGCTGGTAGATGAATGCAAACCTAGTATCGTGGGTCATGTAATCAAGCGTTCTATAAATAGCCGAGACACATCATCACACCTAGGAGCACTTTTTAAGATGCTGGAGGCATTAAATAAAAAAATATGAAAATCCTGTCTAAGTCGCTCAAAAAGTTTTGTTTTAACCTTCTTTAGGTGTTGGGGTCAATATGACCCAAAATGAACTTTCAAACTGCGATAGTTTTTTTGAAAGTTTTGAATTTCCTGACTTTTCCTCTTTTATGGAAGGCAACGATTTTCAATAGAGTTCAGAATTTTCGGACATTCCAAAGGGCTGCACAAAAAAGTTACGAATAAGGTGTTAACGGGTCATATTGACCCCGATTTCGAAATCAGTTTAAAGACCCAATTTCAGTCGAATCTATATGAACTTGTATCCAAATTGTTTGTTAGTGTTTCAATTTTCAGTTTCAGATAAATATTACCGTTTCTGGCCTGGATGATCAGTGGGAATCGGTGCCGGTTTCGAATCAGTGGGAATCGGTGCCGGTGCCGAATCAGTGGGAATCGGTGCCGAACGTCATAAATCAGGTTTATTGTGTAAGTGTGGGTTAACACACTCGTCCAAGCGACCCCGTTGCCAAAACGTTCGTCGTGACTGTGGTGGTCCTGATTAGGAATAGTTGCGGGACCGTCTTCCGACCGGGACGGTTTGGCACGTACTTTAACAAGCCGGGTACTTTAATCGATATACTGTTATACACAATGCATTAAAACTTAAAGCAATTAGCCAAAGTACTCGGATCATACAAATTTGAACCCAAATCTAAAGTAAACATCATTCAATTGAACAATGTATTGAATTTAAAATTTAATTGAACTATCCAAAGTATTGGGACCATATCAAGTCAAATGTTCAAAATGTGCCTAGTAATTTTGAAGAACCATCATCCACGCGAACCAAACCGTCAAATAAAGGGCTATGTTTCCAAATATAAGCAACTTAGAATACGCCCCTCCCGTTCTTTTCTTCTATTTTATTTGTCTGTTTTTGTTTTACTTCTATTAGTCTGGTTTGCCACTACTCATGTAAACCAAAAAATCAGTCATTTTTTTACGCTTCAACCTAATGTTTTCATTTTTTTCTTTTAATTCGGCATGTTCTTTGTCGTTCTATCACTATATCTTAATTAAGATTCATTATAACACTCACTAACACAATCAATTGCGTATGCTCCCATACACATAATATCTCATTCAAAACGTACAAACGCCGCTAGCCTTCGCGATAACACAAACCGAGCCTCAAACGCGAACGTGCAATTGTAATCATCCACACATATTCGCGATCTCGCCAACAACCCACCGCTCGCGCGATCATGAGTCGGTCACGTTAGGATGTCCCTCGTTCTTAACAGCCTAGATGCATTGCCTTCAGTTGGACCAATAAAAAATGAGGCTCATATTCATTAGACAACACATTCCATGGAAACGTGACCGGGAACTCTAGTATTATGGGGGAATTATCCTCTAGTACCTGAACCGTACACTAAAAACCAAGCAACAAACTCACGTTCCGCGCGATCATTCAAGAACACACGCGAATATGCATATGGCCACACAGTTACAAAATCGAATTTATGCACGCGAAATCACATACGTTCTGGCATACGCAACAAACACGTGAACATACAAGCGCTTGAGCTATTCGCGATCTTCCACGCACATCTACGCTTGCGGTCTCACAAACTTGATAAAACCACGGGATAAATTGAACTTTTTAACACTTATAAATTGGCATCACATAATCACAAAATACACACATTAGCTATCAAACCTTATGGAGAAACATATTGTATTTATTTCTGAACAGTACTGTTCAATGCACCTTTTCATCACATTCTTCAGCGCAATTATTCGTCAAGTATACAATACCCCTCCTATCATCGGCCTTGGATTGACTTGCGCTCTCATTGCCCCACCAAACGCTGCAAAATGAAAATGAAAGAAACTGAAAATTAAAACAATTTGGGTACAAGTTCATATAGATTTGGCTTAAAATGTGTCCTAAAACTAAGTTTGAAATCGGGGTAAATATGACCCGCTAACACCTTATTCGTTACAAAAAGTTAACACCTAAAGCAGATTAAATATTGCAGATAGCTACATTGGGCCTTAAACAGTATTTTAGCGTGTCGCATTTTCCGTTTCGTCTGCAAATGTAGTGAGTGATTCTGGCGGGGAGCCCTTCTGAGATACTAGCTCTACTGCTCCAATAGGCCAAAATTTTATGTATTCGTACGCTATTTTGATTCTTAACATTTTTAGCCCAGTTTTTCATCTTTCTAGTTTTCTAGGAAAAAAATTCTATAACTATGTGATGCTTGTTTCACAATATTGGCCTCACTAATTAAGTTTACATTACTTGATGCAACAAGCGGAAACCCCAAATTTTGACCAGCCCACCGAGCAAACTACTCCCACTGTGCCAACAATCAAATGACGACTTCAACTCAACACCGCATCCACTCACATGTTCCAATCTCGTTTTCTTTCAGTGAGGTGCGTATCATCGAATCTGCTCAACACTCAACTCGACGGCAGCGTCAGCAGCACACACAGTAGCAGCGACACCAGCCGAGTTAAAAAAGAGATTACTAGGACATTTTGCTGAACACCACCGACTACTTCGACAGGAAGAATGAACAACTGGTTCTTGGTGTGACCGTAGTGCTGTGTCAAACCGGTATTCCGTGTCATACTGGTAGGGAAGGCAATGTATTGGTGAATCGATTTGAACAATCGCAAATCTCGTGTCGTTTGAGATCAAATAATTATCGCAAAGGAAGAATATTTCGTTTGGATTGTAATAGTTTTTAGTGAGGGGAAGAGGGATCAACCCGGGGAGAAATTATCAGTGTGTGTTATAGTTTGGAACAGAGTTGGGAGTAGTAGCGGACGAAGAGTAAGAGTGACGTAAGTGAAACGGCGAAGCCAAGCCTAGCCTAACCAAGTCGTGCCGGAACCGAGCCGGGCTCAAGTTATGGATCCGGCGGTCGCTTGGTTCCAAGAAGAGCAGGAAGGACCGGCGAAGCGTATGTGGATGAGTATCTGGGAGACAATGGCAGAGCTAGATCCTCCATTGACCGTCCCGGTTGAGAATCTGAAACCGCAGCGGGCCGGCACAGAGAAGTCCAATCGCGGCGGTGGAGAGAATCGACTCATTGGTGGAGGTGGTGGTAATGGTGATGATCAGCATCATCATGTAAACCATCATCATCACCATCACCATCATGGCAATGCGTTAAGTGAAAATAATAACAACAATAATAATACTAATAGTAACATCGGTGGCAACGGGAACGGTAACAACGGGAACAATACGCCGACCGGTGGTGGTGGCGGCACTATTCTAGTCAACAACAACGAGAAAAACTACAATCCGACCAGGAAGAAAGCTGGCAGCACCGTCGACAACAAGGCTAGTACTTACAACATGAACAAGCAGCATATGCGGCTAATTGGAATCCATGGCGGATGCCCATGGCGTCCACCAACCTTCAAGTACGGAAGAGGAATCATTGGGTAAGTTTGCTTTATCGTATTTCGCCTCATTATCACATGTGTCGTGGTGGATATTTGCTGGATAATTTTCGACTCCACCGAAAAAAAAGTGAGACGTAATAAATAGCCTTGCTTTTCTGTTGCGCTGCAACGATAAGAGGAAGGACATACAGCGCGATAAATGAAACCGTGTGTGAAGATAGGGAGCGAACGATTTTGCCGAGTGCAAAAATGTGCATTGACACCTCCCTGTTACCGGTTGTTGCTGTTTTGCCATTCGCTCAACCGCGCGCGGTAAACAATGATCAGTGCCTGAAAATCTGATTATCGTCATGCGATTGGCGTGTTTGGGTGAAGTTTCTATTTTGGTTTACGGCACTGTAGAGCTAAATGCCACATGGTTGTTTTTTTCCCTCTACGGTATCCTGTTTATCGAAGACATGGAGAGGGACGGTGCGGTAGTAATTAGCAGTTTTTTAGGTACGAACAATTCTGACTGTTTTAAGTCTGTTCCATGCAGTTGAAAAGTACAACATTCTAAATATGAGTGATAGTCGTCAAGCCTGTTTCCAGAAGATTTGTTCGCCAAGTCTTTAAGATACACAGTTCCATCCGATATACTGTTGTAACAGGTGTCGCTCATAATATGACGGTTGCGGAAGTAAGACATCTTCACACCGATTACGTTTGTAGTTCGCGAACCCGCTCGCTATACAACACCCTGCGAGTAGATATGTATAAAGGAAAAAAATAAGCGACCATCGGAATATCACCACCAACTGTGCCGGACAACAGGCAGCGTAGGAATTCCCTTACCTCTTTTTTTTTCGGTCGTCTATAATAAACAAACAAACACTCACACAGCCGTAGTTACATATTTAAAATCTGTGATAATCGCCAAACAGCCTTGACAACAAGAACCGAATGAGTGAGCCGCCATTCGGGTGTGTGTATTTTCGCGCCGCAGTTTCTCATTTTTCTTGATCGAGCGGCTAGAACGAGACCTGGCGCACAGATTGGGTTGGGACGTTGAATGAGTATTTTTTGCGAATGATTCTACATTACACGGTCAAAAGTGCGGGTACGGACGTGCGTTTTATGTGACCTAGATCTTTCAAGTCAGTATCATTTCGCGTTGTCATTTTTAGTTTGTAAGAGGCATTGACATTGTATCATGTGGATATGTGTTCTGGATGGTGTACAAAAGTCTGTAGAAACCAATTTGAAACATCCATCAAACTCAACGTATTTATGAGGCTTTCTTCTATAAGAATTTTTTATGCGCATTACGGACGATTTTTTTGTGGAGAACCGGTATACCAAAATTAATAAAGCTCAATTACTAGTCGCACTTAAGATATAGAATGATGGATGAAACATTAGACAATGCAACGATCTCAGTCTCCAAATCTCAACAAATTGGTTTTGTATGACACATGCCATTGCATCAGTAGAATTTCTTTTCATTTGTTTCGTCTGTGGCCAAACGTGTGTTCAACTATTCAAAAATAATGTACAAACTGCGAAAATTCGTATCAGTCTCAACCACATACATTATGTGCGTTTGGTATCAGCAGCAACATTATATAAAAAGTTGATATTTAAAGCTTTCGCCAGCTCACACAAAATTGATAGACGATGACATCTTATCGGTTGTCTGGTTCAAACTTTGTTGCCGACACTGACCGAACTAACAAAGGAATGCACACAACCCAAAACAGTTTACACATCTGAAACATCTGACGTGATGGTCTGTTAATAAATCTTGTACTTCCTGGTAGGACTAGAATAAGATGGCCCAGGGCACATCAGCATAAACAACAAAAAAATTTACACCACCTATTATTCGAATTTATACAGTCTCGTTTGGCATTCTTGAATCCACAATCAAAACACTGCGTGATGATTCAGAGTTTGTTTTTGTCAGTAACTTTCGCAAGGGACTCGTGGCAGATGTGTGTAGACACGTGAATAGATGAAGGTCAAGGGTTCGGGTTGTATAGTTTAGCACAAAACATAAACAAAACACCACGATCAAAACAACATTATGTAGAACAGAAATTCAAGTTCGTCGGTTCCATTTCGGAATAGGCCGGTCCGAATTTTCTCATATATTATGAAATAATTTGACATTGACTATTACCTGTTTGTATGATCGAATTGGGGGTCGTCCATATACCACAGACAAAAAGGAATGGGGAATCTTACTAAAAAATCCACGCTCGTCCATGGGGAGGGAGGAGAATGTGACAAATGTCCTCGTGGTCTTTTTCATGTTATATTTTTTCGACTATTAAACGAACGGATAACAGCTGAAGCAGTGTTGTGTATTAACTATCGATGAAAGAATGTGCTGTGGTTGGACAGGGAAACTTATTTTTCCAAGCGAAAGATGAACCGGATGTCCAGCCTTCCTTTAGCTAAATATGAATGATGGTACTGCAATAATCATCAAGCAATATTACACGTCTAAGTTTATATAAATAATAATTAAGTTTTATAGTTATCCCTATGGTAGAAAAAAAAAAAAAACAAAACATTATCTATTATACATAATTGTTAATCGTTTGCCCTTCATGTTAGGAGCGATTCGAAACAGCGTCTGTTCCGGAACGGGCAACTGAAGATGCAATGAAGTGGCTCGTCTGGTAAATTCAAGATGGTAGCCTCTTAATAAGGAGTTAGGCATCACAGTCCTGGTAAGGCGGAATATCGAATCTTCGACCAATAACCACGAAAAATGCAAATTAACATACAGGATGGAACGGTGGGCAAAGGACACGCCACTTTATAAAAGAAACTGAGAGTTGCAAAAAGTGAATGTGTAGAGTGCAGTCCTTCAGAAAGTTCGATGGCACGGCACAGGCGAACGAGAATTCCGGGCAGTAAACCAAATTGCGAATATCTCATTCAAGTATCACATCTTCTACAGTGGCGGTGAGAAGACAGAGTGTGGAGTAAGATTCGTAAGACTTGGTAAGCAAAAGCGATGAATCATCAGGTAGAGGTCGGTGAGTGCCCGTTTCTGCGTGCTGAGGTTAGAAAGACATAAATTCTTCAACTGTAGCTTGATCAACGCCTGCGCAAACCTGGTTATGTAAAACCTGAGTTCTATGAACGTCTAGACTAGATCCGCGGAGAGTGTCCAAACATGGTGTATCATTCATCACCGAGGACGCAAAAGCCTAGGTCGGAAGGAACACACGATTTCTTCCACTTATATAGTTATAAAGTCTCCACACAACCGCCGACGACCTAAGCTTTATCAATCTCCCTGCAGTCTATTTGTAGCTCCTTTTTTTCTACAAAAATAATATTCGGAAACACCTGGAGCCACCTGAATGGCGAGGCATGCGTACAATCGACCTCGTTTTGGTTTGACGGTCGACATTTCTCCGTAGTGTCGTTGATTTCAGGACCTGTCAAGGATCGAACGTCGACCGTGGTCATTATCTAGTGTGTGTGTGTGTAAAAGTGATCAAACTGAGGGTCATTTGATATAACGGACATTTGACAATTATTTGCATCTTCAGGGCATGGTCATGCGGCCGCTCCCGTCGTACGCAAACGTATCTTGTCTCCAGTTTATGCAAACTTCTGCGCTATAAATTTTTCCATACGCCCGCATCTCTCGCCTGCGAGTTGTCGCTTTATAATACAGCTTTTCGATAACTAAAATTATTTGCTTATTATCCTTCTTTGTATCATGAGCTATTCTTTCAAATACGGTATCCTTTGACACAGACGACAACGAACAGCTTTATCATTACTGGGTTCCGTCAAATTAAAAATAGTCAATTTTTATGTAGGGGAACATGGGGAGACTTGACCAAGCGCTAGATTCCTATATTGGTTTGACGTGCTCTATTAGGTTCTTAAACAATTTTCAAAAATATTTTTATACTTGTTTCGATCCCTTAAGGTGATTTAAAAGTTGGGATGAAAAATCTTTTCGTTAGAGAGTCCGCAATATTCCGTAATTATTAAATTTGCGTTAAATGATGTAATTTTTTATCAAACTTTGTATGGACATATCTACTCGATTAATAATTACTTTAGAAGTACTCGTATATCATCTTATTCCTTATGAAGTAGTGAAATGGTCAAAAAAAATCCCACCTTAAACATCAGTCTATATCTTTCTAGTACCAGTATACAAAGTTATCAGTAATATGGATGATTTCGTAACGTGTGAACATGCAATGTAAGCAGTACAATTAATCCTTAAAAGGAAATGCATTGGCCAGTCGTTCGATTGAAACACAAAATGTGTTTTAGTTTTAGGGGTTTAGAGTCAAGTTGGCGCTAATCTATTCCGACAAAAAGGTTGTGTCGGTTTCTGATGGGACGAAGTCGAAACGCACCCATGACTTTAATGAGTTAGGATCTGTGCCCTTCATGTACAAAGGCTGCTTTCACCAAAAAAGCTTTCGCCCTGGTGAAAAATTTTGGTGTTTAACCAATTTTTCTCCTTAGGGTGAAATATAGCATAATGCATTAAGGTTGGACAGAGAATGGACACAAATCGAAAACCAAAAAAGCAGTTTTTTTTCACACCGTGTGTTAGATCTTAAAAATCCATCAGCTTATGTAGAATGTTGTTACAGTACTGAAGATCTAACACACGCTATGAAAAAAACTGCTTTTTTCACTTTCGATTTTTGCCCATTCTCTGTTCAACTTAAAAAAAATATTATGAAATGCAACCCTTTTATATTTTTTACTGGTTCCTTAGGATCTCGACAATATGAAAAAATCATTACAGTATATTTTATGTCATCGTTTTTTGTTCTGATTTTTCAAAATTCTCTAGGTGAAGTCTCTCCAGGCAGTTGGAGACTTGACAAAAAAAACGTTCACAGAAAAACTTTTATAGCTTTTGAAAAAGCGCATTGAAATTTCTACAAAAAATCATGAATACGCACATATACCTTTGCTCATTACATTTCACTGACTTTTGAAGGATTGAAAACTTTTTTTTAGAGATTTATGCAGGTTTATCTGAAAACCTGGTCAAATCTCCCCATGTTCTCCTATGTAAACCTACTGAGCCAAAGGTTTCCACGGCGAGTTGGCTAGTGGTGGTCTTTCGCTAGCAAACAGGGGATCCTCTCATTTGCCCGGATTATTCAAAACAAAGGGGCTATGAATTAGTTTAAGTCCGACGGAGCGTCAGCGATGTCAGACAGCACTCGGCCTGAAGCGATGTGGGTTAGCCATATTAGCCGTCAATATTAGTTATTTATTCCATTACGTCAGTACACAAATTCTTTACGAATAATAAACTAATTAATTTTGGTTTGCGACAAGTTTGATTATAAATATATGCTGTTGTTAAACAAACTTCCTGTTTTATTAAAATAGGCAGCTTAAAAGATCCGAAAAGGTGCACAGACTCTTAGAATCCGTCCTACTAGATGACAGATTAGATGACCGTACTCGTATGCACAAGTAAACTTGAGATCCACTCGTTTGCTTGTTATGCTCGAACATATGGGCTTTTTGCCAGTTGCTTACAAATGCATATGTAACAACTTATTCCGGCACTAAAATACACACAGGGAAATATTTACCCAAAAAATCCTTGATAACTAATAACTTTATGAATAAATATACCCATACCAAACGACCATTGTTTTCCTGAACATAAAACTGGTTATACTAAAATATTCTTAGCAGTAGAAGGGCTCAAAATTTTCCAAAATGACCTTACTTTTTGCTAAGTTTGGAATTTTACCTGCTTTTCTGAAGATAAAAAAATTACCAAAGGACCTTCACTTTACGCACAATTAGAAACTATGCAAAATGACCGTTATACTAAATGACCATTACCTTCAAGAAAAAAAATGCCAAATGTCCGTTATGCTAAATGACCTTCAGTGCGTTCAAGTCTCAAAATTATGCCAAATGACCATTATACCAAATAACCGTTATGCCAATATAACCTTATGCCAAGTGACCAGTCTTTCTGTCAACTGCGGGTGATACCGATGTACAGAAGCTGGACGAACGATTCGAAAAACAGTCACACATGTGTTGTGTGCACAAGTGGAATTCAGCGGAATGATTGACACAACATTGAGAGCCAAAGAGCGACAAACGTGAATGTTAGCAGCGGCTACCCGCTAGCGCAAGCAATGTCACGGTGAGCTGAGGACAGCCGAGTAAAAATCGGTGTAAGCTATCTGGGCCCCTATTCTCACAGTCACGTCACCTAGTGACTAGAAGGAAATTTCCTTCTAGTCACTAAGTGACGTGACTGTGAGAATAGGGCCCCTGGTACGACCAAACAGTATTCGCGGAAGTAGACCACAGTATTGCAAGAGACGATAAGTGAAAGTGGCATAAAACTTTCAAAAACATGAGAAGGAAAAGCACCTCGGTATCAGTCATGAACAATCGGGGCAGGGAACTGAGATCGTGCCGGAACAGGCTAGTAAATGGAACATTTGAGATATTGTCCAACGAACAAACGAGTAGAAAAAGCACAGATTTAATGAGGATGACGGACACCCACTAGATAAAGCGCAAAAAATTGTAAGGGGAATGACGGAATCGCGGTTGAACTTTTAAATGTCAAGAGTGATTGGCTGTACGAAGCTATCTACCGTGTTATCAAAATGATTGGTGCAAGCAAAAATTTCTTCGGATTGGTTCGATTTTCTCATATTCTGGAACTACAAGAAAAGCCATAAACCCGAATGTTATAAATATCAAGGTATAACGATCCTCGATGCCGCTTATAAAATTTAAGATTTGCTCCTCTATGCTCTTTTTAGAAGACTGCGCCCATTGGCTGATTTTTTTGTCGACAAACATCAAAGAGGGTTTCGAGAAGGACGATTCTCGACATCCAGATGTTTACCCTGCGATAAATCCGGAAAAAATCCGGGAATTCAACTTGTGGACTCCCCATCTGTTTGTGGATTTTAAGCCAGCGTTCGATTCAGTGAAACGAAAAGGCGTACGGCAGATAATGCTTGAACATGGCTTTACGAAGAGTCTGATTAAGTTAATTCTTATGATGTTGGACGGATCAAAACCAAGCGTGACAATAGCCGAACAAACATTCGAATCGTTTGTGACGTTAGATAGATTGAAACTGACCAATGCACTATTCAATCTATTGCTTAATGCACCGCTCGAAAGTACGATACGAAAATCTAATATGCGAAACAACGGATAAATCATCATGAGCTCTTACATGCTTCTTGGCTCTGCTGATGACATTTAACGCAGTGCAATGGAATATGTGTGTTTTATAAAGGAGGTTGCGAGAATCTAACTGGCTACAGACAATACAAAGTACAGGGTAGCTGGGAGCGAACCAGGCGGTCCAAACGGTATCAAGGGCAACAGAGACGTCCACACTCCAGGATAGAGCTATTAGTGATAAGTATCAAGTCCGCCATGAATGCTGTCAGACAAGAAAATGACAAGCTAAGAACGTGGGTCAAAAAACACTGTTGAGCCCGAGGCGAAAGCATAAACAAAGGAAGTACCAGCGATTCTGAAGGTTTCTTGAAATAAACGTTCGATTGGAGAGGAAGCTGGATTGGAAAAACCCAAGAACACCCAGAGAACGATCTGAGGCGATATAGGAATGGCGATAATCGTACACATTATGTCGAAAACAAGAATACAGAAGCAAGAGGAGTTGATGATGTAGATACCCAGAACTCGTCGGGAAGAAACAAAGGTGAACGTTACGATTGTCGAGATGAAGAAATGAATGCCACTACTCCATAAACGGCATTTAGTTCGCTCTTCGAGGTTTCTACACTCCAGAGCTTAACCTATATGACATTCATAAGTGAAGTGTGATGGATGGCGAAGAGCGGTTGTGTGAATTTGCTTTAGAGGTGGTAATACGATCATTGTTGCCAATGCGATAATCATGTGTTTGTTTCTGGGCCGTAAACGTAATCCAGGGATCGCTTAAAGTACTATTCCCGTACCGGTTGAGTACTGTGCATATTCTTTCTTTTGGACACCAATATTCTTTCATGAAGTTCATATGCGCATATTCGCCCTTGCCCTGTCACACGTACCGACCTGCTGGACAAGTGTGAATGCGAGATATAAAATATATGAAGGGACGTTGGTGTCCGTGTACGATACTGAACTGTCACTGAAACGGATCGGAAAGGTGTGAATTAGGCTGAAGTAAATTTTGCTTATAGGGCAATCAAAACATGTTTGCTAAAGCAGATAAAAGATCCCATACATCTATTACAACAGTCATATACAGCATTCTATGTTCGGATTGTATCATGACGTATATGGGGATGACGAATACAAATACTACTCAGCAGGCACAGATTCAATATCGAAAACCTTAAGGAGTTTGGCAAATTTATATCGCCTCAATTAAAAATATTCAATATCAACCATAGAGAGGAAATATGCGTAGAAACCACCACCAAACACCGTATTTTCGGACAGCGGAACCATAACAAAAACCTGTTTCGATCCACCTAGTGGTGCAATTGTGCTTTTCTCATTTGTCCAAACTACGATTCCGTGGCTCATTATGTTCAATACAATGGTGGAAATATATATTGCATATGCAGTACGATTTGCACATTCATGCAATGGATCGACAGCCATGTTTTTGAGATACTATGTGTCGACACTGAAACATCGTCCGGACCCTGCCGCAAATTTGCAACTTGTTAAGAAATTTTAAACTAGTTATAGTTTTAAAGTAGCAACCCCTCTCTGCATACTTCTATCTAAGCCTATATAACCAAAAAAATGGCCGGGATTTGGTTGACGATTTTTAGAATGATTGTATAACCTTTCTATATGGGAAAGACAAAAATGTGCCAATGTCAACAAAGTCAATTTCCGCCAATTTTTTTTTTTTTTTTGAAGTTGCATAAAATCTCAACGCACGCATTTTAAAGTCATTTGGCATCAAAAATACAAATTCGATTTTGAAATTTTCTCTTACTCTCCCCTTTGAGAATTATTCATTTATATTGGAATTTGCTGTGTGGTCGCACTCTGCAACCCGTAACATCGGAACCAGAAGTCCAATTAACAAAAAATTAAATAGCAGCTGATGGGAAGGTCCAGCATCTCTGAGAAAAAGAGGTGACTTTTTTCACATACATACACACACATACATACATACATACATACATACATACACACACAGACATTTTTCGATTTTGACGAACTGAGTCGAATGGTATATGACACTCGGTCCTCCAGGCCGGAATAAGGCTCACAATTTTTAGAGTGGTTGCATAGCCTTTCTACATGAGAAAGGCAAAACGATAGGAAGTTTGTGTTCACAATGTCATCCGTCCAAATGCTTTTATATTTATGTCTAGTCTAGTTTTCCTTCAAAAAGGCCTAAACCAAAGGCCGAAACTTCGAGAAATAAACAAATTTTCATTATGCTTGAACAAGACTGAAACAGCTGTTCAAAATCCTTTAAGAATTATAATTCCAGTCGATCGCAAACATAACCCCAAATATGGTTAACATACAACCACCAACTTCATCAAGAGAGTAATTATGCTCACTACCAACAAATCAATCGATCAGCAAAAACAAGCTATATACCGACATTTCCGGCAGAATAACTATCCAACGTCGTTCAGAAACCGATGAATCACCAGAATCTCTGGCGAACTTTCCATACAACAACAACAAATCGCTCCTCAGCTTCCATGTTCCACACACATCGCCGTTTCGCAGGAAGAAAAACGCAAAGCAAACATCCTTGATTCCTCAGCGCTCACTCAATTTCAAAAATCAACAGCTGTAGATCATAACCGTAAACTCACTTCTTGCTAGATCTAAACAATTCACTCAAAATCGTGGATCGCGCGAGCATTCAAAAGCCCACGCTAATATGCAAGCACACATTTATGCAAACGAATTTATACTGTCAAAGTTGTGTGCTACGTATATTCCCATGTGATCAAACTCACTAACATACAAACGCTTGAGCTTTGCCCGATAATACAACATTGGTCGCAAACGAGAACATGCAATTGCGATCATTCGCACGGACTAACAACCGTGATCTCGCAAATATAAAATCGGCCCCTGTGATTAGGTGAGGTTCTTAATACCTACCATGTTAAGTACGATCATACAAACTCGTGTTCTAGGTCCATGCCCATGTCAGTTGAACCAATCATCAAAAAATAACGCTGATATCCACTAGACAAAACGTTCCATGGCGATACGATCGGGAGCTCTAGTGATATAATATAAAGATACTCGTTCTCTTCTAGCATTTGACCCGTACACTGAAAATAAAATATCAGATTAATTGTCCGCGCGATTATTCAAGAACAACCTGGTGTCATTCACTGCGTATGCATTCGATGGATCCGTTAATGGGCTGTAAACCTGCTATTTTACATGGATCTATTCGCGGCCTTCGACAAAATCAACCATGATATCGCAATAGCCAAGCTAGATAAACTAGGTATTCACGGTCAGTTTTGTTCCTATTTCGATGGAAGACAACTTCAAATCATCATTAGGGACAATCTATCTGCACCATTTCTCGCTAGATTCGGCATCCTGCAGGGAAGCCATCTCGGCCCAGTAATATTTTTCCTCTATTTTAATGACTTCAATGTCAAATTACAATCATTCGCCGACTATATAAAGATTTTTTGACAGAGACGGCTTTCAGCCGACACCGAATTTCTTCAAAATTAGCTGGACAGCTAGAGTACGTGGTGTGATCTGAACAGAATGGTTCTAAACCCGAGAAAATGCTCAATAGTCAGATTTGCGCGGAAACATCGTCCGATGCATTTCAATTATCAACGTTAGAATATTGTTCTGCTCTTTGGAATCCGTACTACCACAACGCTTTGCCCTTCGAAGTCTCCCTTGGCTACCCGATCAGAAATATATAACAACAAGATTTCAAAGCTATATCTCTTTTTATTACTTGTTCTAATTTTCTGTTATTTTAACTACTAACGAGACCTAAGTTATAACACAACATGTTACGAAAATTGCATTCTGTTATAATTTTGTTATTTCCGTACCAACTCTGACGAAAAAATCCGTACGCTCTGCGAACTGTTTGCCTGAACCTTTTGAACGATTACGCTTTCGTTGCGGTATGGTGTGGCTGTTCGGCAATCTATTGGAAGTTGTCCTTCAATGTCAGCTTCTTTCTCCGAACAGCTTAGATAAGCCGTGTAGTGTCGGTAGTGGTTGTGTCAACCGGCTAAGATTTACACTACGGACTACCTGTTCCAGTGGTAAAAATCCACCAAACAGAGAACTCCAACTCCATAGTGTCATGCGACCCGTGCTATGGGTAAAATTGTTGAGGGGGTTTAAAATATTCTCAATGGCCACCGGAGCCTGGGAAGAGTTGGGCGAACTCCCCAGTAC
Organism: Topomyia yanbarensis; assembly: GCF_030247195.1. Taxonomy (NCBI): domain Eukaryota; kingdom Metazoa; phylum Arthropoda; class Insecta; order Diptera; family Culicidae; genus Topomyia; species Topomyia yanbarensis. The sequence continues at coordinate 436,826,835 of NC_080671.1, forward strand.
ACTGCATTACGCAACGGAACGTTCGCTCTACGCACCGAAGTTTTTTTCACCGATGATCCGCTTAATTTTGCCGAATTTTTGTTGGCTGGGGGTTTGCTGAGACTCTCGGCCGATGGTAGTTCGGTGAAGTTTTGTTGAGTTTCGTTTATCAAATTTCGATGTGTACAGATGAACCTGCCCAGAGGCCTTGTGGTATCCGGCCGGAAATTGAGCCACTGGGGTCCTGCTCCCATGTCGTAGAAGGCTACTGAAAGTAGAAGGCCCTAAGTCAAGGTGTAGTTTCGTGCCGACGACTTCATGACTGGAGGGTTTAAAATAGTCAAGCACGGAGTATTTTGAGTTTTTTCCTTATTGTGTTATGCGAATCTCTGACACAGTGGATCATTATTTTTTTTTCGCAATTCGTGGGAATCAAATGATCGTGTCCCATTTAAACCTGATATGGCTCGCTTTATGCGTTAACATCCCAACTCGCTTGGTGTCCTCTAGTTGTTGTGCAATTTCTGTTGGAAATGAAATGTACAGTTCTCTAATCAACAATGGTAAGAATAGCACAAATCAATCTCCAACATAAACGTACAGCAACTATGAATTTATCTCGACTCATGCAGGAAGGTAAAACTTCCATAGCATTGGTTCAAGAACCGTATTTCCATAAAGGAAACTTCTATTTTGGAAAGTTACTTAACACTGCCTTCATTGCTTACAACAAGACAGGCATGATTAACCCACGTGAAATGCCTCGTGCTTGCATTCTTGCAAATAAGGCTGTTGACGCGTGTCTCATATCGGAGCTTACAACTCGCGATATCTGTGTTGTCACAGTTACACTGACTGTCGGAAACGTAGACAAAAAACATTTATATTGTTCAGCATATCTACCGCATAACGAGTCATCTCCTTCTGATGATTTCAAAAGCGTTGTATCATATTGTAGCAAAAATGGGCTTCCGCTCATTATCGGCAGTGATGCGAATGCTCATCACATCATTTGGGCAGCTCAGACACCAATCTGAGAGGCTCTGAACTGATGGAGTACATAAGTAGTACAAATCTCCATATTCTGAATGTGGGAAACCGACCAACTTTTGCGTGGTCTGGGAGGGAGGAGGTGTTAGACATAACACTTTGTTCTGATAAATAATCATAAATATCATAAATATATATGTTTCGATCATTTTGATGTCACCTTCAATGTGGTAACATATTGTAATCCTAAATCTACAAACTTGGACCTCTTTTTGGAAAACTTGGCGACTAAATTTCATGGATATTTTCCAACAATTAGTCAACTAAATGACTTAGATGACGTCGTAGGTACGACAAACTCATTCATATTAGAATACTACGAAGAAGCTTGTCCACTTCGTACTGTTAACTCGACTAGGGGAACCCCTTGGTGGAGGGCTTATCTTGAAAGAATTAAGAAAGTTATGAGAAAAGCTTGGAACCGGCGTCAGCGTGATAACTCCAGGGCTTTCAGGTTAGCTCGTAGTGCATATAAGAAATGTCTTAGATCTGCAGAACGGGTTGCCTGGCAAAACCTATGCACTAATGTCTCTAATCTGAACAAGGCTAGTAGGTTAAATAAAATTCTCTCCAAATGATTTTCAGATAAACTCCTTAAAAACCAGAGATGGTGTTCATGTGACGGACGAAAAAGATGTTCTGAATTGTCTCTTCGACACACACTTTCCAGGTTGTATCGATCCGGAGCTGAACAATGTTCACAGATCTCATTCTGGTGATTCGGACTCGTGGGCGTTAGCACGCACATTGGTTTCCACGGAATCGGTCAAGTGGGCAGTTGACAGTTTTGCTCCATACAAATCACCCGGAAAAGATGGAATACTTCCCGTGCTACTGAAAAAGGGATTAGATATTTTTAAACATGTCTTGAAAAAGATTATGCTTTCCAGTCTTGCTACCGGGTATATCCCGAAAGCATGGCGAGAAATAACTGTTAGATTTATTCCCAAAGGGGAGCGCTCAAGCTATGAAGAAGCCAAGAGTTTTAGGCCTGTCAGCTTAAGTTATTTTTTTCTGAAAGCTGTGGAACGGATAATCGATCATCACATCAGGAACGTTAGTTTAGTTGAATATCCACAGCACAAAATGCAACATGCATATCAGTGTGGGAAATCCACGATCACTCTGCTTCACGATGTTGTTTACAACATTGAGAAAGCCTTCTCGCCCAAGTAATCTAGCTTGGGTGTATTCCTAGATATTGAGGGTGCTTTTGACAATGTGTCCTTCCAGCCTATTCTGGAAGCGTCGCGCGGTCATAGGATAACTGCATGTATTTCGGGTTGGATAAACGCAATGCTTAATAACCGCATACTTTGCTCGTCACTGCGACAGGCTGAGATACGGAAGTTGAGTATTTGCGGTTGTCCTCAGGGCGGCGTTCTGTCACCTTTGTTATGGAACTTGGTAGCCGACGGCTTGTTGAAGAAACTCAATGAGCTTGGATTTTCAACCTACGGGTTTGCTGACGATTTCCAAATGCTAATTACTGGATTTTGCATCGGAATAATCTTTGACTTAATGCAACAGGCATTAAGAGCTGTCGAACAGTGTTGTCGACAAGTTAAATTATCAGTTAACCCAAGCAAAACTTCAATGATTCTTTTCACAAAGAAGCGAATAACAACCGGGGTTGGTCCCTTGCAGTTCTTTGATTCTAAGCTACTGTGTGCAGATCAAGTCCAATACGTTGGAGTTATATTGGATTCCCAACTGAATTGGTCTGCTCACATTGAGTTCAGAGTCAAGAAAGCGTGCATGGCCTTCGGGCAGTGCAGACGAACTTTTGGTAAAACCTGAGGTCTCAAACCTAAATACATCTATTGGATTTATACAACAATTGTACGTCCAATACTTTCATACGGATGCCTTGTGTGGTGGCAGAGGGGAGAGGTGATGACAGTCCAGTCAAAGCTAAACCATCTGCAAAGAATGGCGCTCATGGCGTTTACTGGCGCTTTTTTTTTCGACTCCGACTGCTGCTCTTGAGGAACTTCTAAATATCAAACCATTACACATACACCTCAAACAAGAAGCACTATCATGTGCATACAGACTGCAGGTTACTGGGCTTTGGAACAGTAAGCATGTTGATTTTGCTACCAGTCATACACGATTGTGGTCACAAATGGTTACATGGGGTGAAGATATTCGTGCTCCCCGCAATATTACACTCACATGTAGTTTTCCTTACAGGACATTTCATGTGAAGTTTCCCTCTCGAGAGGAGTGGTTGTCTGGCTATATGGAAAGACAAAGACAAACGCAAGTGGTCTGTTACACTGACGGTTCTCTAATTGAGGGACGTGCTTGTGCTGGTGTCTACTGTCGTGAAATGAGATTGGAACAATTTCACTCAGTACTGTAGTACTGTACTCACCCTCATACTGTAGGGTATTCCAAGCAGAAATCTTTGCGATTATGTGCGGGGTACAATCGGCTCTTCAACTGATTCCTTCTGATTCCTGATGGAGCACGAATTTTTTCGTCATGGTTCGTCAGTTTATCTATGGCAAAACAGATTTAAACTGCCGAGCTTCTAAACCGTTGCCACTTAATACACCTCGATGCACTCAGCATCCGAAGGATCTGTTCTCGAGCCCAATTCGTCTCAGACTTAATATCTGCCAGAGTGTATTGCCCTATAATTCTAGAACGTCTGAATCTTCAAGCCCGCATTAAAGCATTACGACATTTTAGGCGAATCATATACGGTCGCCACAGCGCTGTTACCGAACTTCAGCAAGTTTTCAATAGAGTTGCCACAGGATTTGACTACCGCTGAATTGGAAATTCGATTAAAAATGAGTTTTTGTTTAACCTTAGATGTAACCAGGCTAAGAAGTCGTCGCTGTTGTGCTATCTTATGACAAACGCCATTTTGGGGTGAACTGAGTTAGATATGCAACATTACTAATCTGAAAATTCTCTACAAAATGGCGTTTTCAGAATTTTGAAATTTTGCTTGGTTACTGAGTTATAGCGAAAAAAGTGATGAGATATTGTTAGTTTTTTGCTTTAAATCCCTGTATCTTGGGATTCGCTTAAGTAATGTAAAAGTTTTAGATGTTTTTATATGTAAAAATGTCTGAGGAACACAATGGCATAATAATTTTTAAAATAAAAATACGTGTATTGCGAGAAATATGCAGTTTTACTTTTAAATTGGCAATATTTCATGTTTGGCAACACTGTAATTAAAAATTACTATTTTTTCTAGATTGCTTGCTCAATTTCCTTCAAAATGCATCTCATCGATTGTTTCTAGGCCGAATAAAGCCGAAGATATTAATAAAAGTTAATAATTGATGCTTTTTTTCTATGGAAAATTTTCCATGCACAATTATGACACGCCATACAAATTTTGCCATCAATTCACACCTACGACACGTGTGAGTGCGACTTTTGTTTACATTTATAGTGAAAACTCGCAACATAGTCAAGCGAACTTCATGATATTTGAGAGTTTAATACAGAATAGATTGAAGCATTAATTGTCTTCTTTGAATTGTTTATACCATTTATAAGTTTCAAGATATTCAATCTCAAACTTTAAAAATCGTTTTTCTCGAAATGTGCTAAATGGCGCTTGTCATAAGATAGCACAACAGCGACGAAGTACCATTGGGGCCAAGAAGTCTGTTGATGTTGATGTTCGCACACGAATATGCGAATGGCCACACGGTTATAAAATCGAATTTATATACGCGAAGTTATATACACGCGATCATGCACTTTCCCCTACAAACGTTCTAGCTCTTCTCGATGATACACAAAGACAGACGCGCAATCGCGATCATCCGCGCACATCTATGCTGATGTTTTCGCAACAGCAGACTCTTGCTTCCGCTTTGCTTTTCAGGTAACAATATAATCCAGAGCGTCGTCCGGGCCTGAATAGATCCGTTCATCCGTTCTGGTCAATCAGGTATGACAACCTCAAATGGAAGATGAAAATATTGCCTGACCAGTATGCTATCTGATAGCATGCCGATTAGGTACATCCACTGATAGTGAATGTGATCACGTGCCGAGACAAGGTTAAGAATTATAAGATGCTCCGCAAAATCACCTGATAAATACCGACAGAGTGCATTACGTGCTGCCTCTTTTTTAGTATATATCATGACGTTGAACTGCAATCGAATTGTTTATCATACGATGTACTCTCATCATCTCTACTTTTTAACAAACATTTGTTTTAGTAACTAACTTTTTTACACAATGTGTAACGAGAATTGCCTGTTCCGTCATACTTTGTATAGGGCAAATTCTTCAGAGCTGTTTGATAAGAACGGAACATTCATAGCATTTTTCTTACGGCTAGTGCGATTCGCAGAATAATAAAGACATGCACTTTTGTTTTTTTTTTGGCACGAACGTATCGAAGAGAAACTACACAACATTTCTCGAGTAACTTATGATTATGGCTAAAGTCAACTAAAGTTAAATCCTTTCTCTTTTGTTCAAACAAAGAACAAACAACAATTTCCTCTCAAAGTGATTTTCGACATTTGGCTTTTGCACCCTAATCAAATGTTAGTCGAGACTTGTATCAATCATGTAGCAAACAGGTCTTGAACAATAATCTTAGGTTTTGACATGAAGGTATTCGGTAAGATATACTCGCCAAGTTGAGTTTATCCTTAGATGGTAATGTTTATCCGTACATCCGTGTGACGTGACCCGGTTGTCAGGCATCGTAACGACCGATGGAAACCAGTTAAACGCCAACCCAATCTGAAACATTGTTCAAAAATAGAACGCCCCTCGCAGACAGAGGATATTTACAGCGACATGACTCAAGTCGCCTGCGCTTACCATCAGGTGTCGGCAGCCGCGTCGCCCGTCACGACCGATTTGGAATGTAGTTGTTCGTTTCATTCGAGTAAACTGTCCTGGTAGATGAAACACATAATAGCCAAAATGAGAGAAAACATTGTACCACGTACGAATTCAGTTGTATACCGAAAGTGGAGTCGAAAATTTGGAATATAACACTATGTAAATTTTATAGGTACACATGTGTTACGCCAGAAAGTAAAACTGGTATGCGCTCCTCGTAAATCAACATGTGGTGTTGACTCATGGATCTTCCTAATATGAATTGTCTTCTCTTTTTCGCATGATTTTTTTTCTACAGGTTGCACGAAGAGATTGAACAATTTTACGCCCACATGATACCGACGCCGACGGAGCATGCGCTGAGGGTGCAGGTGGTCGCCCGGATAGAGGCTATCGTGTTGAATCTCTGGCCAATGGCACGGGTAGAAATGTTCGGTTCATTCCGTACCGGACTGTACCTACCCACGAGTGATATCGGTAAGTTTTAAACCCCTCCGATCAATCCCTTTCGAAAGATCTAAATATCGTATAAACTCTCCCACAGATCTGGTTGTCATCGGTCGTTGGGATAAGTTACCATTGCGCACTCTGGAGAACGAGCTGATAAATCGTGGCATTGCTGAATCGATGTCGGTTCGGGTCCTGGATAAGGCGTCGGTTCCCATTGTTAAACTGACCGACCGGGAAACCCAGGTCAAGGTGGACATCTCATTTAACATGCAATCCGGTGTTCAGTCGGCCGAATTGATTAAGGATTTCAAGCGGAAGTACCCGGTTCTGGCTAAGCTGGTACTGGTACTGAAGCAGTTTCTGCTGCAACGGGATCTGAACGAGGTGTTTACCGGGGGTATTTCCTCCTACTCGCTGATTCTGATGTGTATTAGCTTCCTGCAGCTGCACCCACGAGCCAATCTGAATCAGACCACTAATCTCGGGGTGTTGCTGTTGGAGTTTCTGGAACTATACGGTAGAAAGTTTAACTATATGAAGACTGGTAAGTTTTGTTCGCATAATATCGTCAAACCGACACAAACAATTGCATTTGTTTCGTAGGAATAAGTGTTAAAAACGGTGGCCGGTATATACCAAAAGAGGAGCTACAGCGAGAGATGATAGACGGTCATAGACCTAGCTTGTTGTGCATTGAAGACCCTTTGACGCCCGGCAACGATATCGGGCGATCGTCCTACGGTAAGTATCTGCAGTTTCGACGTGATTCATTTCTAGAATAACACATTATTTATTGATTCACCAGGTGCCCTCCAAGTGAAGCAAGCCTTCGAGTACGCGTACATCGTGCTCATGCAGGCCGTTTCCCCGCTAAACAAATTCCTCAACGACTGCAACCGGCAAAGTATCCTGGGGCGAATAATCCGCGTCACCGATGAGGTGATCGATTACCGCAAGTGGATCAAGGAAACTTTCGAATCAAGACTGATAGCGGCTCAAACCATTGTTCCCACGATCCTGAACGATCCGCTCAACCCGCATATTCCACTACACCTCCAGCCACAGCAGCAGCAGCAGCAGCATCAACTGCAACCGGGCCACCAACAACACCCACAGATAATCTACACCCGACGGCGGAACAGTTTATCCAGTGTGGACACCTCCGAGGAAAGCATGGACAGCGACGGGGACTCGAACTCGGTGTCGCGGGATATTTCACCGACGAGCATAAACCGATCGCCGGAATTGGTTCACGATATGCACCATCCGAACGGTACTAGCGGGGGTGGGGGCGGTACTGTGGTGGTGCTTACTTCGCACATCCCACAGCAGCACCCGCACGAGGTGCTCATAGAGGAAAATAATGTGATCAACTTGGCGATGGCCCAGCAGCAGGCTCTGGATGGTATCAACGAGAATCAGATGATCAGTTATAATGTGAGTACCTATGAAGACGTTTCTTTTCGTCTGTCTGAAAAAATTATGATCTCTCCTTCCGTGTGTCTGTTGTTCGTCTTCGTCAGTCTGTCTCACGTTCTCGGAATGCACCGTCTTTGAATACTGCACCGTCTCGAATGACTTTGTTGGTTGTTTCGAGCATATGCGTGGCGGCTAAACTCTTCCATTTTTTCAACTCTTTAAGCTTCTTATTTTGTTGTGCGGTGTTCTGAGCATATCATCCTTCTCTACTCTCTGGTTTAGTTGATCTGCGTCCTTCCAGAAAAGTGAGATTGCTGCAAACATTTATTTTGATAGGCTAAACTGCTTATTTGTATCTCGGGCATTGGCGAATAGTTGGATGGTGATACAATTCTGGCAACTGGATCGGAGCATCGAACACGTGTAAGATCATAATTAAAGTATCCAATGTAGAGCTTCTGGTTCGTAAAGTATTAACGAGTAGAAGCGTGAAGTTTAGACTGATCTTCATGTGTTGCGAGAACATGGTTATGCAGAAAGTCGGAAGGAGCGCAGATGTATTTACTCTTTTCCCGTCTTTATTCCGTGTTATTCGCTGTACACATATCAATCTCTGGGTCGTTGCATAGTATGTGTTTGGATGGACTTGATGGCATTTCCTACAGGCACCATCTTCAGCCTTTACTTACTTGACCAAATAAGCCATAATAGAGCAATTACCTATTAGTAGATCAGTGATTACCTTTAGTCCGTGTTCACGTGAAGCGAGGAATTCTTTAGTTCTTCTCTTTTAGCTTTGAATAAATAGTCTTGATTGCGAACAGAGTGGTATGGCATCAAAGTGTTTGCCTTTCATACCTTGCTTCCGAGCTTTTCCTTAAGATTGATAGGTCCAAATCCAAACGATGGCTTAGGACCTATGAAACGAGAGGAAGTTCGTCAAGTGCGTGAGCAGGTAATTGGTAGCCTTATCCATCAGAATTTGCTGGAAGTAATAGACGATTTTGAAATCAAGGTTACAAGGCCTTCTTAACCCGACTTGGCTATATAGATGAATTAGAATTCCTTGCCCTTTGGGTCATTTCTTAGCAGATACACAGGTGTCAACTGCATATACCTCTGCTCGAAAGACTAACGATAGAGAACCTAAAATCTTGTTAAACCTATAGTAAAGACCACAGCCCCCTGTTCCCACACCACAGTTTCAGTTGAGTCATCAGTATAATACTCTAGGGCGTCTTCAGGAACTGTAACAACCTCGAATGTAAGATCAAAGACTTTCCTTATCGGCATACTATCAATGAATGTGCAACTCTTCCGACACAAGGTCCAATATTTTAAGGTGCCCCGTAAACCCCCGGTAAATACCAACAGAAATTATTCATACGCAAGGCACTATGTGCTGTTTCCTTTTTAATAAGGACATGTAATGGTGCCAGATTTAGCATTGCTTCCAAGGCAATTGTTAGGACCGATTTGATTGCCCATGTGATTGCTAGACAAGCCACCCTGTAACTTCAATAGTTACAAACATACTTTTTTGTTTTTCACTTTGGGTCATCACATCATTAAAGCATATGCAAACCATTGGTCTGATAAATGACGTGTATCATCAGTTCGTCAATTTGGTATGAATCCCAATTTTTCCCCCATAGTCGACAAACCATTATGCATTTTAACGTCTTTTCCTTAGTTCTTTGGATATGCAGATTCCTCAACAGTTTACTCTCTATTATTACCCAAAGAAATGTACCTGCGTAGCAAATTCAATAGTGGTTCCAATAATGATAGATGGTTTTAGTTTGAGTTAAGATTCTCACTTTTGTACCATTTTACAAGTTTAGAGCAGCTTGAGTACGATTCATCCTTGCCCCTAACGGCGATGACAATGTCGTCTGCGTGGAATCCGCTACATACTTCATATCCCAGACCTTCCAGTTCGCTCAGGAATGCGTCCACTATCCAGCAGAAGGGGTGACAGTACTCCTCCTTGAGGACCGCTTCTAGTGGTTGTCATGATTATTGTCACCTTCCAGCGACGCTGTCAAAGTCCGGCAACAAAACATTTCAGTTATCCATTCAACTGTGGAACGCAATATCCTCTTTGATTTAGAAGCACGCTGACTCGATTCGATAGCAGTATTTTCGATCGCTCCCCCAATGCCGATTAGGAGCGATATTGCGATTTCTCGGATTTGCCAGGTTGACAGGCAAATTGTTTATTATTCAGTGGATACCTTCTTATGTGCGAATTTAATATCTCTTCCATACCTTTTAAAAGAAAAGACATAATTCTATTTGGACTGGACTCTCTAGGTTGGTCAACGTTTACCTGCCATTGTTATCGACAGTATCCTAATCCCCCTCTAGCATACTGGCACGTACCCTAAGGCATAACTCCACCGCCAAATTCGTCTTAGATTCGGTAGAGAAATTTTCAATCGTTTTTGAATGAGAGCTGGATATATTCTCTTCAAACCTGAAGATTTGTAGAGCTTGAAAGATTTCCTTGCCCACCTGACCCTGTAAGGTTTGAATACTGCTTATCGCATATCGATACCGACGGTCGTAGCATATGTATTTGAGAGGATTTTCTGATTCCGATTCACTGACCCGTTAAGACATGTTTTGATGGTCGGTATGTGAGTCATTTGGTTTTCTCAGTTTGCCGAGCTCGTAAGAGTGATCTTTGCTGAGAATCACCCGAATACCCCCTCGCAAAAACCACTTAAGGATTTCCTCATAGATTTTCTAATAATTTTATTATATTAGGTCAGATCCGTCTTGTGGATCTTTGTTGATCCCTTGTCCCTGCATATATGGCCGATTTAAGGGGTTACACCACTGTAGAATACGAAAAAATAGGCATCTTTTGGGAATTTTTCTTGACGCAATAAAGAAGTGAATCGAGATGTTGTAAAATGGGATTTATGAAACTAGTTGTAAAGCTCAAAAAATATTTTTTTTAGAGTTATTTTGTCACAAGATGGCGCCTGTGGGCACTTTTTTGGAATTTTCAACCTTGAGTTTAAAACTATTTTTTTTCTCGATTCCTTATAACAACAGCAAGCGAAGTACGAAGGATTTTTTTTCTTGATATTTTGGTTTTTCGCGAAATGGCGCTCTTTTTAGTAAAAAAAAACGCATGTCATAGAAGTCGACACAAAATCGATGATTAAAAAAAAATACTAATAAAAAAGTAAAATCCTGCGTACGTATCTGACGAAATCAATTTTGAATATGCTGTAAAAATTTCAAAGCGATCAAAAATCGTTTGATCGTGTTGTTTCCGGCCAGTTCAGGAAATGTGGTTTCAAGAAAAACGCCGTTAAAGCTTTCGGCACGCTCGGGGTATACATAAGAGGCGTTGCGGCAGAATTGAAAATTTGAATGCACATTTGCCAATTGGTGTCGTCTTCAATTTTTCGTGTATGATTTTCAATTCTAAAGTCCAACAAAAAATTTCGGTTTTTTAAAAATGCTACGATGGTCGAACCCTTTAACTTTACTACACGTAGGCCTCATACTCCTATTCTCTCAAGGTTATAGTTCCACCATAGAATTTATTTTTTCATAGCATGTTTCGTTTGGTTGGTAGACAGCTTTTTTCATACGCAGTTCATAAGTTCCTTTGCAACTTTGTGGAGATCTTTGGAGTCTTTCGCATTTACCTGGATACCCTTCAAACGACGTTCTACTGGATTGCATATAGGTATCTCAATTTATCCTCTTTGGGAGCCCAAATATTTCATCAGTTCTTTTATCGGCCTTTAGATATGTCTGTCATCCGATGAGAACGGCTCTTCAAACACATACCTAACCTAAGAACTGAATTAGGCATATCAAATTCTTAAATTCAGAACCCCTTCCATGTTCAAACCCATCATGCCTGGGGATACTTCCACCCTATGATTTAGAATTCGCCTGCAATATGAATTTAGATATTAAAAAAGATTACCAGGTTCTTTCGCTGTTTTTGCATGCCGCATGATGAGCCCTCTTCTCACAGTCACGTCGCCTAGTGACAAGAAGAACATTTACTTCTAGTCATTAAGTGACGAGTTTTTGTGTCGTAGCCAATGATTGGGAGAATATGCATCGTACAATAGTTAACCAAACTTTTTAGCTCCGGCTGTGGTGGATTTCCTGTATCGTGAGCAAAATGGGTTGAAACGACAACAAACTTTTGGTGTTCTCTCTGTTGAAATTTCTACTATTGCATACACTAGGTCCCTGGAAAGAAATTAAGTTAATGGAAAAAAAAATTAATGTCGTTCGCAAAGAGCTGGGATGGTCTTGGGTGACCTTCTGTCTTTACAGTAAAGCAACCTACATCTTTGCGTTGTAAGTCCTCGAACACGATCTTCTACTGTTCATAGTTCTTGGATAAGTCTATTTCCCTTCGATTTCATCATGAAATTTTTGCTTCGGGCTGCTAAAGAACCTTTTGTATGCTGAAGGTTAATTTGAATGCATTTGATAGCATGACAGTTTTTAGATGGCTTTGAAATATGAAATATTTTGAAAATTGGTATAGGAATTGTTGAATGCCTCGGTTCGCGGATTTTTTGAAGATATTTTTGCTTTCCTGGATTACGGAATCACATGTTTGTCATTTAATCGTAGAACTGTTCGCTCTAGAAGTCCAGTATTTCAAAATTATTTGATTAATGCAATTCACAGCTCTTTCCATATTCCTGGACCAAAGTTTTTAGTTGGGTCTTGATTTCAGAAGTCCAATAATGCAGCTTTATGATTCATACTTATTCATTTCCATTCAGTCTAAAATCGCCGCTTGCTGCATCAGCAAGTCGTCTTTAATTCGCTCGCTTCATAGTTGCTCGCCTCCAAGCGTCCAGGGCATGAATATTGCTTGGTTCCATTTAGCTAGATCGAACTACTTCGATCGCTGCCCGCATCTCCTTCCTGTCTGATTAGCTTAGAACTTGGGGTAGACTTTGTGCAGTTCTGCTTGCTTTATCGTGGATGACGATCGGGATGTCCTGTTATCTGAATTTGCTGGAAGAAATGGTGATAAAAGTTTTCCTATCGGTCACAGAGCTAAATTCGTTATGCATGAATTTTGCGTAGCACGGACTACACTTCTTCAGTTTCAAAACGACTTGTCTTGTGGTCAATATTCGTTCGTGGATTCTCTTCGGTTTACAAGATTGTCATCTGCAGAAAATTACGCATCTGCTAGCATCCAGATTCGGATGGGCTTATTCGATCGGTACTTTATGTCCGTCAATGAGCTCTATCATTTTCGGCAGTTTGGCAACTTGAAGAGATTTCCGAATTCAAAAGGTATACTGTGTCGCTTGAGCCTCGGTTTTCACGTCTTCGATTGAACCACCAGCGACAACATCCACCGATTTACCGATGAAGAATGAAACTTTATAGTTAATGGTGCAGCGTCTTCACATGTCAGCTGCAGGAACGTCGATTTGCTGGGCCTATTTATTCTGATAGTCTTCTATTGCTTGATTCTCTGGGTACACCCCTACTAGCTATTTTGAATTACACCACCAAGCGTTGGAAACTATTATGTGGCAATTGATTGAATGGCGGTGCGTCGAGGGGTACATCGCAATATCTTCCTCGTTTTGAGACAGCGCTTCAATCACAGCCTCTGGATCAATCGTTGATACTCTGATCGCCGCAATGCAAGCTGCGTATCTTTTCGCGTTGATTCGGGTGTACCTGGTTAGCACTGTTAAGCAAAATCAGTCAGTTCATGTTTCAGCGATTTGTGATTTAGGGAAACTTTGCCATGCTACTGCAAGTGGTGGATTTCCTTCAGGTGAACCACGAACTGAGGCATCATGTAGTTCGGACGACGAAGAATCATCAGAACACTCGGTTTGTCCTGATTTTGTTAAATGCGAAAACTGCCGGCAGGCTGCACGCCAAAGAGATCGCTGATAATGTATCAGCTTCTTGTAGTTGGTGCTTGTGCGACAAACCGAAACGTTGAGAGATTTAAACCGCTCACCAATGTATTGTAGTCAAATATTTCCTCTGGTACTCGTAGTTTCCGCCAACCAGATAGGTCCGGCTCATCTCAGCGCATAGTTGACAAGTTTCAATAGTGTTATTCCACGAAATGCATAAACCGCGGAACTTTGCAACGAGGAAACGCGTCGTGGTAGGATTTCTAACATCGACTAGTCTCGATTTGCGATGTAAGTGCTCTAATTGTGGAAATGGCTGCCAAGGCGTATTACTCGATTTGAAATTGATTTAGCAATAGCGGTTCTGCTATCTGCTTTATCAGCTTTGCCAGGCAGTAGACTCGAAGCCAATCTGACTGCTGACGATACAGCGGTGACGGGGTATCTACTTCCTGATGTAGGCCGTAGAACAGGCGTCTATGGATGAGGGTCTGGCCAATATTGAGTGCGGTTCGCCTATTCCACTTCGGGTGATGCGAGCTGATGGTGCGGATAAGTTCTTATTTTACTTTCGCAGTCATTTTTCACCTGTCGGAAGTGCGGATGAAAAGTCATCTTTCAGTCGAAAGTCACACCAAGGATTTAAGGCTCCTTCCGGAATGGAATTGTGGTTCCAGCCAGATTGACTGAGCTACGGAAACCGACTGGGTCTGCCCATCGACTGACAGCTTCAGTCTTGTGCGACCAATCCTTTTTCCAATAGCTATAAGTATAATATTGTCGGTGTAGACAAACACGTGTATACCTTTCGTGAGTGTGCCGAAACGGAAGTCCACCCTGAAACTTCGGTCAGTGAGGTGCTGCTTGATAAAGCAACCAAGATTCCCGCGAACACCTCATTGGTGCAGCTGGCGAAGTACCCCTTCGCGCTATACAGTTGTACTGCCCATAAAAGCATAAGAGTCCCATATGGATTTTTTGTCCAAAATGAGTTATCTGTTGGACTGTATCACCACTGAACCACAATGCACAAATAAGATTATCAGGTTTGTTTAGAAAATATCGAAAAAATACCAAAACATGGTTGTCCCATTCATAAGGCTCAATGAAAATGCAAATCTTGAACAGCGTTTTTCTCGGCTTGCAGTTTTTCAATATGGGACTCTTATGCTTTTATGGGCAGTGTAGGCCTTGGCGATATCTAGGATGGCGATGTCTGCATGCAAGCCGTTGGCTATGGTGTCACTATTTCACCGAGGCAGCCTAGATATTTCCTGTGCTGAGTCTCTTACGGAATGTGAACTGTCGATGGTCGAGAATATCTTGTTGCTCGAGGAGGGTCTTCAGGCGCCTGTTTACCATCCTTTCCATCGTTTTCACAATACAGGGGAGAAGATTGATGGGTCGGAAGTCATGCGAGCTCCCGGTTCCCTCGCAATTCTTCGAAATGGGAATCGTGGGTGCGGCTCTCCAGCTGTCTGGGAAGGACCCACCTCCCCATATCCTGTTGAATCCGCCTAGGAGTGCTCGCTTGCCAACCGGGGATAGCCAACGTTGTTGAGTCCGGCAGAATTGCCCTTTGCAGTACTCAGGATGGCTAGTTCCTTCCCAGAGAAAGCTTTGTTGTAACCTTGGCTAGCATCTGGTAGGAATGTTGTAGGGGTAGCTTCTATGGTCCTCTTCGTTTCGTGAAAGGCTGGTGGGAGGGAAAGAATATCAAAGTGTTGACCGATTGCGAAGGGTTCAAATGTGGTGGTACCCGTTGACCGATAAAACGAGGCCGTTTTGCCTCCTTTTGCCGCTTAGGGCATTGATCCTTCTCCACAGATCCACAGTCGACGAATCGGAGCTGATCCCGTCCAAGAAAGAAGCTCAGCTGACCTCCTTGACTTTTTCGATGGCCTGGTTCGTAAGGGGGGTAAATTCGTCGATCTCTTATCCCATACATGATGGTCAAGGGGGATATTTTTAAGAGCTCGAAGAGATTTTCGTTTATCTTCGATTGCCCTCGATACTTCTGGGTTCCACCAACAAACCGCTTGGCGACGCCGCGATGTCGAAGGAGGCACATGACTACAATCGGGAAGTGATCGCTGTTTCCATACCATCCGCAGGCTTCAGCGATGGAGCTAGATGGTTAAACCCCGAAGCGAATGTGGATCGGCACCGCAGAAAGGTGATACTGCCGTCATTTAGCGTCACAGCGTTGCTGCTGTCAATGGCATCGATGATGACATTACCGCGATGGCAACACCTTCTTGAATCGCACACTGTGTGATGGGCGTTGCAGTCGCTCATGAATAGGAACGGGGTCTGTTGATATTTCTAGCCATTACAATGAGGTCTGTGTCAAATTTCACCGACCCCGATGGCAAGTCAGTTCTGGTTCCTAAATCGACCGTCTGGTAGAGGTTTAGCTGATTGACAAGTGTAACGGCGACTACACCAAGGTGATGGATCTGTGTCGCTGTGTGTCTCTTGGATGGCAAGGCAGATGAGCGCAGAGCGGGCAATGATGCCATGGAGATTTGCTCTCAAACCGTCGATGCTCTATTGGATGGTCAGTATGCAATTTCTTCCATCGGGTTGAAGTTGGATAGGAGCTGGAGCTATTTCTGGCCGGACTGCTGCTGGATACCATTTGGATGAGTTTTCTGGAAGTAGGTAGAACAAGTGGCGACGAGTCCGCTACTCGTGTACGTTCAGAGCGTCTTTGGACTGTTGCTGGTGTTTCTGGTAAGGTACAGCAGTTGGGTTTCTGGTAAGGTACAGCAGTTGGGTTCAGGTGGGTTAAGAGGTTAAAGGGATTTACCCGGGTTACCCGTGCTGGCAACCATTCGGGTTTCATCGGATGTCTCCGGTACATGGAGAAGGAGGCTTTTTAGCTGCACAGTGAGAATGATTTGTTGTGAGCTGTTTTGAAATTGACTTTTTGTTCGGTGACTCTATCACCGCGAAGGTAGAATGCGACTTCAGTGGGGCCGGTCGGATTACGGAACTGCTAGAACTTTACCGGGAAAGCCTCTTGTTCTCCGCATCGGAAACCATCGGGGACTCATCGAGTATCTTCTGGACTTTCCGAGTCAGGGGCGACCCGGGGAAAGGGTCTTCTTTCATGTACGGTGTGCAGGTTTTATATTTGCCTAAGTAAAACCCGAGCCCGCACCGGCAGCCGCCGGGAGTAAATCGGGAGAACCCAGAACGTCCCCGGTCAGAGTCGACGCGATAAAGTTGTTTGTTTGGTTTCGTCTATTGAATGTTTCTAACTGCTGGGTCGAGTGTTGTTGGGTTTATTCAAAGATCAGGTTCAAGTAGTCAACATCCAGTCGAAGTTCTTGGCATAGCGTGTACAGTAGACTGGTTCAATTTTTGGCTTTTAGCTCCACCAGGCTTTTCTGATTCCTTTTATGGCCCTTAGTAATTGTGCAAATTTTGGTACCGATCGGTTGTGTTTACGGGCCCTCCAAAAATTTCAAATTTATATGGAAGTGAGTTTGTATGGAAAATCGGTTAACATTGAAAATAAATTCTTAAAAAATCACCTTATCAATCAAATATTCAGAATACTATATATTTCTAAAGGTATTCTTCAACTGGACACATTCGTGGAACTTTAAAGAAGCAGCATGACTTCAAAACAAGTGGATTTTATTATTAATCATAGCAACTCTGTTTGAATAGCTATATCTGCCATACGCGAGCGGTGGGCGGCAAGTCTAGTAACACTGATATAACGATGTAGCTATTCAAACAGGGTTGCTATGGTTACTAATAAAATCCACTTGTTTTGAAGTCATACTGCTTCTTTTGTTAATAACTTTTCTCAACGAATTTTCATAAACTTGCAATGTTCCCCGAATGTGTTCAGTTGAAGAATACCTTTAGAAATATATAGTGTTCTGATTAATTGAATGATGAGGCGATTTTTAAAGAATTATTTTTAATGTTACCCGATTTTCCATACAAACTTCCATATAAACTTTGAAATTTTTGGAGGGTCCGTAGACACAACCAATCGGTACCAAAATTTGCACAATTACTAAGGACCATAAAAGGAATCAGAAAAGCCTGGTGGAGCTAAAAGTCAAAAATTGAACCAGTTTAATGTACAGTGATGCTGTTGACCTAGAGGGATACCAGGGAATAGTAGAGTCTACGACCGGCTAAAGCTGTGTTATATCGGGTGTAGTTTGGGGTTGCGTTTGGTTCTAGATTTGTCAGTGCCAGTTTTCCTAGTGTCTTTCTCCTTCTGGCGGTTGGATCTTTTAAGCTCCGGTTGGTTGGACAGATCAACGGGGGCTAGTTCGATGAACTTCCCTTTTGTGGGTTTTTCCCGTAGAGGCAATGTCGTCGTAAGAAGTGTTCTCTTAGAAGTGGACAGACGGCTTTTGCTGGTCGTTTTTGTTGTTTGGCACAGTGTTTTTTTAGATGATTAATTGTCCGATCTTATCTTTTCTCTTGGGCCATGAGTTCTTTTTGAGCTGCTAACTTCTTTTGTAGATGGGCTATTACTGTACGCCGTCATCCTTCCTGTTTCCTTCGGTGATCTTGACTTAGCTGGGGCCTTGCCACCGTTTAGTTACTAGAGCTCTTGCCTCTGAGAATGTCAAGTTTTTGATTCTGATCTTTGCGATCTGTTGTCCTCGACAAATTTGGAGCACTTTCTGCTGCGGGTCGAGTATTCTTTTCCGCAGTTGATGCAAAGGCTAGGGTTGCTGCAGGGATTTTCTTAGATGTCTCGTGTCGTTGGCTGTATCTCAAAAGGCGACGGAGTTGGGGCATAAAAGACTGCCCTGCCCGAAGCGACCGCACTTGAAGCACATTATCGGCAGTGGATGGTACGAGTGGATACTAGTACGCAGCAGGCCGATGAACACGTTTTCCGGGAGATTCGAGACGGAGAAGGACCAGGATAACCAGTGGTGTATTGATCGGTTTATCATCAAGCATTTTTGTTGTTATACGTCGAATATTCGTAACCCCCTGAGCCTTGAGCTCTTCCAGAAGTCTGGCTTATTCAATGTTCGAAGCTGGCACAGCGTCTAAAAGGACATGAAGGCATTCTTAGAACGGATTCTAAGCACCTAGATCCTCTAGCCTCCTTCGTTGCGCTCGCTAGGTTTTCTGGGTTGATTCCTAGTACTGCCTGTGCCAATTTCATACCGAGGAAGGGATCAGCTGGAAGGCGTTGTTCGTCGTTTGTCTTGTTACGGGGTGCAGTAATGGCGTCTGTTGGACTATTACGTCCCCAGAATTCATGTAGCCAGGAAGAGATCGTCTAAGGGAGAGTCCCCCCCCCCTCATCCAGGGGAGAAGGCGTGACATTTTTCTTGATGACCGAACTTGTGTTCACTGCCAGTTAGCCAAGCTTTAGTCGGTGGGATTCGTCAAGACACTCTCGTACAGGTTCGCTGCTTCACACGCGTACAAATAGCCGACGGTTGGTAATTTAATGGAGGCGCAAGTTTTTCACAAGATTTGAAAATACAATTTGGTGGAAACTTAATTTGAAAATTGGATTTGGTGGAAGCGTGATCGGATTTAGCGATTTTAAATTTAAAATTTTGGTGGTGGCGCGAGTAGTTTACTTATGAGTGCGAAATTTTTGATGTTCAATTTTCTCGCAGAAAAGCCGTAGTATGGAATATTGCTGATTTAGGTTGGGAACGGCCCTTTGGTGGGACAGAACCGCCGGGAAGCGAGTTTTGATGCACTTGTTTTTCGCACTACTGATCGGGTGAATGAACACTGTATTCGTGTGAACTATCGTCGAGGTAGCGAGATATTACGGGGGTTGGTGTCGAATAGCAGAGAAAGATCTGGGTGGCGTAGGCCGAGCACTTATTTTTCGGGTGATAACGCATCAGAGCGAAAAAAATGAATCCAACCGGTGCGATCTGTGATTTCGTTGATGATGAGTGTTGTGTCGTTAGAGATTTTTGTACATTGTTTCCTGTGGCGCGTTTTCTTGCTGCAGAACTCACACGTAGGGTCACAGCGCAGCGTGATTTGAGATTTGGTAACGCCTTCTATTTGGTATTGAAAATTCGGGTAAGAAGGAATAGGTCTCGTCACTTGCATTTTCACGACTCGAACATCGATGGAAATACCCGTGAAAAATTCTCCAGGTTTCAAACTCAACAGAATTCAGCGTTCCGTACCGCGATACGGATTGGTTGTAATGAAATTATTGCTTGTACGTGGGGATAGATCGTGTGTATCTTGATTCTAACATTGCCATGCTCAACAGCGTATTGCATGTTATTTTTCATAGCAAACATTCCGCCATAGCCAATGTTTTAAACGTTACAACATTACGAGTATGGTGGAATTGAATGACGACTTCTGTAAGTCTAAACTGCGTTTGAACCTTTAATAAATGTCTCACTTCACGAAAACTAGAGCGGATTGAGTGAGTACAAACCCGAAGCCAGGTTGGCTCCCGCTAAAGGCCGATCCTACGGAGGCGCTGAAAACTTGAACTACTTCATAAATTAATTGGAATAAGTCATTAAATAAGTAAAAATCAGTGAGCCATTTTCAGGTACTTTAAATTATTGGTCGAAAAACGAACTGAAAAAAAAACAGCCAATGTGAAAACCAAAGTGGTGCAAAACTAAGTTTCCATCAAAGGTGCTAGAAGAACATGCTACGGCCCTGTCAGTTCCATTAAAATAATTTCAATATATTATGTTCTCAAAAGTAAATCGAAAAAAAAAATATCGTACGTGTTTGAGTTGCACAACACGAAAACTGTAAATTGTGAACTTTATCGCTCTCTTTATCTCATGTAGATTCTCCCCACAATAGGCACGGGATCTAGCATTTCTGATCTTTATATCATCCTAAAAATTCTTTGCGCACTCGGCATTCAAAATGTTCGCTCACTGGAGAAAGGGCTAAACCTTGCAACAATAAACCCCGTGCTTAAGTAGATCTACGCCGGACGAACTCAAATCGATGACCACACCGTCGATCTCAACTTTGTGGGCAGGCATGTAGATGTGGTTGTTTTTTTTTGTGAAATATTTTAAGCCAGTAATGTCATTTGCTTATCTACCAATGCCGCAACTTTCCACAATTTCATTTTCATCTGTACAGGCCCGTAGCATGCAGCTGGTCGTGCTGGCAATAGTCAAGGATGCCGGGTTGAGGAGAGCGCTAAAATCTTTATTTTCTTTTTAAACTTATTGAGGATAACTCACCAAATTAAGTCAGGCTAAGTGTGACATTTCCATGTACACAAATTAATTAGTCGAAACGATTAACAAAGAGGCGCAAAACTGAGACTCTGCCAAGGACGCCAACAGACCACGCCACGGCTCTGATTGGACAGTGTTTAAAACAGACGTCCGCTGTATTGTACTGAAGATTATTCAAATTTTACTGATAAGCTTCAAATATCTTGATAGTATCGGTACTTCATTATTTACGCTGGCTCGGGACGACTGTTATTTTTCGATTGCTTTAGTTGCAAAAACACTGGCGCGGTACATGTAGACAGCAGACTGATGCTAGAAACGTTCCTTTGAAAATCGTTGTAGTTCCCAAGTGTTTGTTGGTCAGAATACTTTCGAGCAAGTCTCCGTCGTCCGCGAATCGTTTTGATCCCCGTTTCATATAAACAAGTAAAAGCAATCAATTTACATTCTAACTCTTCTCTATTCTCCTCCAGATGAACAACCGACGCAGTGCGTCCTCACCGCATCAAATAGTCAGTGGTGGTAAGAACGCTCCGATGAACATTTACACTCCACGCAGCAGTTCGGAGCGAATGGCTCTCAGCGGAAATGGAGGTGCTGGTATCGGTGCCAACAATAATAACAACAACAGCAATCAATCCACCGGTGGTAACACCCTGGTGCGACATAACAGCAAACATCGCCGGTCGGTGATTGGTCTGCTTGGGCACTACATGATCAATCCGAATAACAACGTGAACATGATCAACCTGACCAGCAGTAGCAGTAGCAGCAGCAACAACAGCAAGGACGAGAATCTGCACCAGAGTAGCGTCAAAGAACCGAAACAGCAAACACCGAGCCAACCGTTGTATAGCATGAGCAAAAAGTCGGCACAGCAGGCTGTAAGCACCGCGACGTCCTCCTCCAAGCGCAAAAAGACCATCTCGCCGACTGACAAGAAGGGTGGCCCACTAGGCGGCGGCGGCGGTGGTAGCAACAGTGGCAGCGGCATGGATAGCCGATGATAGCATACGAGGCATCAGCACTGTGCACGGTATGTGCACTACTGCTTCTAGGGGTGAAGAATGTTTGGCCGGAAACCCGGACTGTAGCTTGTTTTTTCCGCAATCGGCGCTACCCAGTTTTATCGCGAAACTACTAGAAATAGGCTAGTACGTGTGTATCAAACAGTGCTGGAACATCGGTGAAGAGTATAGTGATGTAACTATATCATATACAGTTAAGTGTGAAAAGCCAGATAGAAGTATTGTCTTTTTTGCGGAGAGACTCTCTGCCATCAGCAGCATAATTTCGATCTTACTTTTTGTCTCAGTGTACAGTAGCTATTTGTATAGGACTTTCATCGTTATAGAGTACGGATCTTCTTGCGAATAGCAAAATTCATCCATTTCCGCGCGTGTAGTCACTGCCCAAAAGACGACCGGACGTTTATCCCCGTCGGAAGAAAACTAATGAAAAAACATAGTCAGACTAAAGAGAATAGACCTTCATAATACCAGTTATTTAGCTAGTAGCATTAAAATATTAAAAGCTCATACGCGCGTGATAGCAGCGTGTGATTATTGTTTAGCAAGTACCCATTAAAAGTAATATACACTTTTCACTCACCCACTCAAAAAAAAGAAGATAGAACCCATAAACTCACGGCAGATCTAACCGGATAGATTATGAATTAGAATCATCCCCCCGCCCCAAACACTCGTCGTTCTTTGCCACCCGTCGCCAACAAACGGGGCCCCGTTATAACGCGAAGCATTCAAACAGACAGGGATCGATTGGAACGGAAGTTTTGTATTAGATTGTTGGTACTCTTTGCGGTGGCCATTGTATTTATCTGTAAGAAAACACGTAAGCAGCGGGCTACTTTCGCCGAAGTTAAGTACCATGATCATTATTGTAAACCGATTGCTCGCATTTTTTTGTTTTTGTTCCGTTCGTTGTGCTATCCATATCATGCACGGTTCAAGTTTTGGAGGAACACAAACATGTCGCTAAACGTAAGAGGACATAAGAAAAAAAAAGAATACAAGTGGTGAGAGAAGAATGAAGCCTTCTTTGTACGAAGATAAAGTCTAAGCAGTAATAATAATAATAATGATAGTGTGATGATCGAGTAAGATTAAAACTGAAGAAGTAGCAGGTCGAGGGCAGCCTTTCGAGAGAAACTGTTTAAATGTAAGATGAGCAGCCCCCGGCCGGAGCAATGTAAGTATTTATTGGTGTTTTAAATTATCATGTTTAATTGAACTGGTTGTATGATATTTAGTGGAATGTTGAAAAATTTCGAATTTTTATCTGTTGGTTAAAAGATGCATTTTCAGTTTGACATAAAATCTATTTTTGTTTTTTTTTCGTATGATATGCTAAATTGAGATTGAAACGAACAAACCGATTGGAATTGATCAATTAGTTTGGCGGTTCCACTTCACTTTAACACAGTTTCACGTGCATTAGCAGATTATTCTCACCTGGAGGCTCCATGTGTCGCTGCTAGATGCCGAGTATTTGTAAAAAATGCCGTCTATTGTCGGTGTGTCAGTGGTTTTTGATTAACATATTGCTTTTATACAGAAAATCCTGAAAATCAAAAACATTAGTCTAATCCGTTTCGAGCTGGCGTTCCAGAATCTATGTTTCATAATATGTTTACAGTCTATTCATCAACTGCACCCTTTGTTTATATTTTTGAATAAATCTGCCTATTTTTTCTATCCTTTTGATATTCTGGATTGATTTTGAAACAGATTACTCAAGTTTCTCAGTCATTAGATACATGAAGAATTAAATTTGTATTTTGGAAAATAAAGATCCAAGTTGCAGCTAGCAACAAGCTCAACTGCACCATATCATTTTGCACTTCATTAATGTCCACTAAATATCGTAGATTCCACCCCCTTTAAAATGTGCAATATTTCTTGCAATCCTATCTGATACGTGTGTATACTAGTTAAATAAAATATAAGAGCTTCGTATTTATGTACCAGCCAATTATGCACGAACATGTAACTTTTCCAAATATTAAATTTAACAAAAGACATCTCAAGTTTTCATCACCTTTCTATCTGTAACTGTTTGTATGTATCAAGTATCAACTCAAGAAAAAGAAAATGAATAATGGATCCATACCATTTACCGAAATATTTTAGAAATCCAACCTTCGATGCGAACACCCAGAGATGCATTCAGTCGTTAAGTTACAACTTTCCATCTACTAGATATAACAGTTGAAAAACGCATCACCTTGAGATGAATTATTTATATTTGTATATGATTTTGTTAGACTTTTAATGTGTATTTTATAGGATGCTTTTCAGGAATTCATAATTACGTGCATACATACAAGAAAATACACTTTTAGGTAGGGTTTCATTCTCTATATATTTTGTATGTCAAAATAATAAAAAGCAATTAATCTGTACAGCTGCGAAAGTGATTTAACTACGTAAATCAATGGCACGCCTACCGCGTGCAAGTTCAACGATAGTGTCGCAGTTATCATTGTTGTTATTATTACTTCGATCCTCTCGTAAACGTCATAGGGAATAAGGTTTTGCGATTGTGGACAGTACGATGAAAACGTCGATCAGCAGCGGGGACAGCTTAATTTTAATTTCTCTAATCATTTCGCATCTAGTCGACAATCAGCAGAGCAGCGGAGAGCGGCTGGGCGAAATCTATATTTTATCCCCCACTCATCATTACAAAATACGACGCTTGCAACAAAACATCCAACGTAGCTCGTTTGCAGGCAACATCTTTCTCTTACTCAATAGTGATAATGATAAGAACTAATTTACAGCACAGAGCAGTAACATCTTGAGCCGTATAGAAATACAGAAAGAATAGGCGAGGATAGGAGCGGTTCGGGATACAGAACGGGAAAAAAACGATGAAAAACAGTCATTTTGAGTACAAAGTCTTTAATCCAATAGTGGACATGAAAAAAAAAATGTAATTTATCTGTAACATAATATTTAAACTAAAGCAAAGCAAACAAAAAAACGTAAAAATGTAAATAAAGAGAAACGAAAAAAATCGAAAACTACATGGCAGTTCAGCCAGAAACACAAAAACACTCGTCGATCGTTTTTACTACTAACTGGACTAAAACAACCGAACGCATACCCTTTTCTTGTTATGCTTGCTTGCGAAATTAGCCTGTTGTGGGACAAGCAGTGCACTCGAAACCGACTTACTGGTATTGTGCAAGATGTGACAGAACATCATCAAACGATGTTCGCTCGCGTATCAACCGTTTCATCAACTGCAGCATCACTAACGTGCAAGACCTAACGTGTTTTTTTTGAGTGAGTTAGGATTAACGTTTCGACTGTGTGGTCTTCCTCGGGCCCGAACAGAATCCATGAACTGAGACCTGGCACTATAATGCCCGGTGCATACCTAGACAACGGTTTTATGCCTAAACGAGCGACAACGATCAACCTGCTCTCATTCACAACGGTGCAAGCCGATGCTATTTGCATGGATCTATCCGCGGCCTTCGACAAAATAAACCATGATATTGCAATAGCATAGCTTCGCTGGGTCCGATCCTACATATCTCGATGGAAGGCAACTCCAAGCCAGCATTAATGACTATGGCCCTTATTATTGTTCTCACTTACACGTTCACTTTCACTTCGCCTACACGTCACTTCACTTGTTTTTACCTATTACCGTTGTCACCTAAAGTGAAGTGATGAAAATGAACACCGTGAAGTGAGAGTGACAGTGAGGTGATGTTCGGAATAACCATGGCGTGTTATTCATACTTGTCTGCTTCTGTCGATTTCTTTTTTAGCAGAAACTTTGTTTTTGTATTGAATTGTGCTCTGATACCGACAGTGAAGAGGATTATTTGGTAAAAGCAAAAGTTCTTATTTATTTTACTTTAGAGCAATTTCTTCCTAGGTAAGTGCTTTACTTTTAACCATTTGTTTTTTTTATGACTAATTGTACCTAACAGTAATCTTCATTTTTGTTTGCACGGATAGCACATCGCCAAGCTGTCCAGAATGTACGGAGGGACCGGTGCCAATCCGTTGTTCTGAACTCACAATGTTTCCATACGACAGCGAGTGTTTGGCCAGGACGAAAGAGAACTTCCTCGCCCTCGGGTCGGAAGGTCGGGAAGGTTCAGGATCAATCAGCATCAATGAAGGCTTTAGTAACAACATTACCACCAGCTCGCTGCTAAAACATAGTTAGCCAAGCAACGGCAGTAACAGCGACAGAAACCAGCAACAGATAGATTAAACTGGTGGGGCTCTAAACAAAGTACCAGCATGTTTATCCACGTCTCCAATCGACCACCGACTGCGACAATCAATGAGAATGAAGAAACCCAGTGCAGCGGGACTTTTGGGCGTTAGCAGGTCAGTTCTAGTGAACAGCTTGATGTTGAAGAAATTATGCAATCCCTGCTTTACTTTCAACATGAACCACTAAGTCGGGCATTAAGAAATCCGACATGTATGCGGATCTCGAAGGTAGCAACGGTATGGTAAATTTGAACGTTATGTCAACCAAGCTCCGTGGTATGGTGGATGATTACGTGTCCGTTTCCAGCGTAGTGTACAAGGTAGCAATGGTCGTTCCCCCGAAGGATGCAATAAAGATAGTACCAGCTCAAAAGGTGGTACCGAGCGTTAATTCGACGAAAGCCTTTCCCGCACTGTCCGAATCCGGTGGCAAGCCGGATGGTCCCGTTAAACCTGCCCAGTGGTTTGTCGCTACTAAGGTGAATTCGTCTTCGCTCCCACTTGGAGGTGGTGGCTCAGATGCCACTGGTGGAACAGGAACAGTTTCATCGAAAAAGAAGCTCCGGCCTCCAACCTGAAGGAGGAAGGCAACTTTGTGAACTTGAAAGCTCCAACTGGAAAGAAATCTGGCAGGGTGAGGATAGCAAAGACAAGAACGACAGTAATACTAGTGTGATATGAAATAACTGTTATACTTCCAGCTTTTTAAATGGCTAATATTTAAACGTGTATGTCTTCAATAAAATAAAGTAGATAGTAATGTTATGCCCGTATGTTCGTAAAAATATTCATTCGTTGCTTTTTATCAATCAGCGTGATCGTTTTGGTCATCATTACTACCAATTGTTGCTCGCCCCATTTCGAAGTCAAACTTCTGCTTTTTCTATAACTTTTATGGTTTTGGCAGTCCAACACAATTTGCCGTTTGCTTTTCGAAGAAAGCTTTCCGGGAATTTCGTTTGGTTGCTCGTCCTCCTTCTCGCCTTGCTAAATGACTTGTTCCAGGTTCTTCAAGAGCTGCATTGTCATGTGCTGCCTAACTTCAAGGTTGCTTGGATCCTCGTTTTGTTCTTCGTTACAAGAGACTATTGTACTGTGTGATGATGGCGTTCTAAAAACAGAATCTAGATTAGAAAGTGTTACTTATGCTAGATAATTTCCTAGTTGTTCGAAATTTTACCATTGTGATTAACCGTTCTCTCAAGAAGGCGTATTATAGTTTGCTCCAAATCATTAAACGAGTGCAACGTATTTGACCCGCCGCCAGTGACCGTTGATTCACCTCAATTGTGCTGCAACTTACGTTTCAGCTGCAGTTATTTGTCGGCCAAGACCTGGAAAAAACAGCAAGCAAAACAAAAACCAGAAGAAAATAGGGCATTTATGTGTTTCAATCAGAATCATCAATCCTAGCAAATAAATGCATAGAACAAACAATACTATTAAAACTGCCCAACTTACCTTTTGTCAGGCTGCAACGGCACGGGTGGGAGGACACAAGCTATTCAGCGTACTTGTAATAGTCCACCAGAGAGAAGTAACCGATTCCATCGAACTTATATATTTACTTCCTCTAGCTAGCTCGGGATTGTTGACCATAAATCAACGAGGCAGGTAATTTATCGCTTGTTCACTTTTTCCTGCTAAAAAGTGTACAAAGATTTACAAAAATAATAAAAAAAAACAATTCAAAATTCAATCTTTGAACTTACTCCATTCTACGTGACTGCTTTTCACCTTTGAAAATGATGGTGGAAAAAATACACGAGAAGTGCCATTTTTTTCGACAAAGCGGTCGTGGCGTGACGTTCATAATAACACCGAGTTCATTCAAGTTGTCACTTCGGATGAACTCTTACACATTTTATCACGAAGGTGACACCCGGAATAGGGTGTTGATCACTTCACTTCGTTTACACCGTGAAGTGATACCCGTAATAAGGGCCTATATCTGCATAATTTTTCGTTATACCAGGCATCCCGCAAGGCAGTAATCTAAAGTTATTAAAGTAAATGCTTGCAAATGCTCAATCGTCACGTTTTCGTGAAAACTTCATGCGATCCCGCTAAACTACCGTTTGTTCGACTCGAGTATTTTATGCGTGTTTTTTGAAAAGGGCCAATAAGCATACTGTCAAAATTCAATTTGAGAGGAAATTCTGGCCAAACCATCAATCGCCGATTATTAGTGACAGCAGTAAACGAAAGAGAAAACTTTTCTCTTTTATAAAATACCAACGTCCACTCTTGGCTAGTTACGGTTTGTCCAGAATATTCTCTCAAAGTGAAATTTGACAGTATGCTCCCTCCCCTAGGTTGACGGGTTTGACGGTATTGTAAACATCTTCAAGCATATTTCAGAGTCAGTTTTAAAGAAGCTCTGGCAGACAACTGCTTTAAGATGGTTATTGCATTACGCCTCGATAGTGGTGCATCGAGGAGACCGAGAGGGCTTATGGGCCTTTTTTATGTTTTGTGTTTTTTCATACTCTGCACCAGCCCAAACTAACAGCCAACTAAGAGCCTGTGCACACTGGCGTGACCGATTGGCGGGTCGCCGTGGATTGACTTTTTCTGTGGGTTGTGTTTGCAGACATTGTTCAAAAGCTTAACGGCAGTCTTTGTGAGCACGGCTCGCAGTGGAAGTCATTGTGTGTCGATTTATCGGTCGACCTCGTCAACGTGCACAGGCGCATAAAAAAAATAACAGTAGAACCCTATTAGTTGTGTTGTGTTGTAATAATTGTAGTTTTTGGTACTAGTGTACAATTGTGTGCTAGCCGTGTGTCTATCTGTGTATGTGGGCGTCTGAGTATTTGTGACATATGGACCAAGGAATGGATGCAGAACTGGCTTATATGATGGAATAGTTGGTGATCCTTCTTGGGATTCGTTGGTCACTTTTTACTGGTGTTCAATTCGTGCATTTGATTCGATTCATTCGGATTGGATAAATGAAGGTACGATTAATTTACCGACGCACGTCAATCATCCATTCCCGTCCAGCATAGCATGAGAAACTTCTAACGGAGTTAATTGTCATTAATGGTAAATATATATATATATATATATATATATATATATATATATATATATATATATATATATATATATATATATATATATATATATATATATATATATATATATATATATATATATATATATATATATATATATATATATATATATATATATATATATATATATATATATATATATATATATATATATATATATATATATATATATATATATATATATATATATATATATATATATATATATATATATATATATATATATATATATATATATATATATATATATATATATATATATATCATTTTCTGGCATATAGACGATTCCAAGTAGTTTTGCTGCATGGTACATGTGTTGTTCAATTAATATTCAATAACAGCACTAACTCTACTCTTTATTTTATTTTATTTATTTTCGGTCTCATGCGTCATATTCCTCTGATGACTTCTCCGAGTTAATTTAACATAAAAGGGCAACATTGCTGTCAACAATGACTATTCGCTGCCATCAGACGTCGCCAGGTTTTAGAAAAATTGAGATGTACTTTCATACTCAATTGAATCAGATAAGTAGGAACGAACAACAAACTGCAAGTAGCATATTACACATGTCTTATTTTAACATCATGCATATTTGTATTAACATATTATTTATAGGTAACACACATATCTCAACACGCAACACTTCCCATACACACGTAAACATTCACACACGCAAATATACAAATGCTGGACAGGTGACTGGGCCAAGTGCATTCACTCGTAGGATCTATCATTTCGATGATCACCTCGATTCTACGAAACCAGTGCACAATTAAGCTGACATAAGGGATCATCCATAAATGACGTAGCATGATATGGGGGAGGGGGGAGTTTTGTATTTTGTGATGATGTGTGACGACAGGGGGGGTAGGGGGTCATGTCATGCTACGTAGCTTTTTTAAAGAGGAATAGAATAGAATTTTTAAAAAATTTACTGGGAAAAGGGGGGGGGGCAGAGTTACCGTCAAGCTACGTAATTACCAGGGGGGGGTATTTAGAGGTTTGTGACGAAATGCTACGATGGGGGAGGGGGGTGTTAAAAATCACTCAAAAAATGCTACGTCATTTATGGATCATCCCTAAGCTAGTCTCGTCTGGTGAAAGCATGTAACCTGGAAGCTCCAGACACGACAGGACGAGACGGACAGATGACGGACTGGACTCGACGGGGCCTAGTTCAGAGTTTTAGGCATTCTCCAATGCACGGCTAGCGACCTCAAAAAAAAGTGAAATTTGACCATATGCTTATTGGCCGTTTACAAAAAAAAAACACGCGAGATTTCAAGACGCTCACGTCAAGGATCTTGGAGATAACTTACAAGCCTGCAGCAACGGTAACGAGTACATCGGTGGCAGCCCATCTCACGAGCTACACACAAAAGCATCCTACCGTATAGGATCGAAAACCCCCTGTAGGCGAAGATGCGTAAAAGACAGGAGCCGAAGCTTAAACTGGACCAAAGAAGGCCACAGAAACATCGAACAGCAAACAGCCTGCGACTAGCTGACACGGCATTTGCAAAAGCTTTTTTACGCCGGGGTTTCCTTTTTACATAACATGTTACACAAGTTTTCAAGACTATCACGTTTTAATAAAAATTCACTTTCTTATGCTAACACTGAGGATAATCATCATTTTAAATATATTCTATTTTCTTGAATTTCATTGTAAACCTATTGATAGTTTTTCTGTAGTGTTTGTTTATTTCTTTCCTTTATATATGTTATTTGTGTTACTGTTTGTGGGTTCGCGGCTGCTCTCATCCCCCGGGGATTGTCGTTGCGATTCTGGAAGGGGCCTGCTTAGGTCCCAACGCCTGGTATTGACGTTCAGGGGTGGGAATAGAAGGCCTCTTTTTGGTCTTCGGGTATCGTATTTAGTTGTTAGAAAGACTGATTCCTGCCCATTCAATGAATGGTTGTTTTCACGCGGTGTTCTCTAGTGATAGAAGCAGCTTGACATTACGTCTTCTGCTGCTGCGGGCCATCGAGACGCGCGATTGTCTTTTATGTTCAGTGTTTAGTGATTGTCCGACACACGGCCTATGTAGCCCGCGATGACAGTCTATTACATCTTTCAAGGTTGGCCGTGCCAGAACTAGGACTGATTAGCGCGAGACAGGCAAAGTCTATGTTGCTCCTTGTATAGTTCACCGGCAACTTAAGTCTATGCTAGCTGGTATATGAAATTAATGTGTTACATAAGTATGCATGAAATCTATTTTTCATATTCCACTATTGATGCAGAAAAATAAAAATTGAAGCATATCACACCATATGTATTTGGGAAATTGTGTTCCTATTGAAAATAGTAAAATAATGTTAACTAACAAATTGATAACATTATTAAAATGGTTTGCAAAACATCACTAATTACGGACATAGTATATCCATAATTAGTGTAATTATTCTATATGGTCATTGCCGCATTTTCAGAAGTATTATGAATATGAATTGTAGGGATTCTTTAGTCGAAGCCTTTTGGAAAGTGTTTTATGAATATCTACGACCGATTAAGTTAATAGATACTTTATTTCAGACATTCTATGTTGACTGACTGAATATTTTACGTTTATAATTTAAATATTGGGTTGGGGAGTGACTATTGAAACGATTTGAACAGTTGTTAACATTTTGTAAATATATGGTGGGCTCTTCTCCTCACCCATTGGGATTGCATTTTACTACCATTGCGAACAATTACAGTGACTCAGTACGATAATTGAGAAGGAAAAAACGTTTCCCGTGAAATCTGGTACCTCTTAGAGTCGTTTTCGAATCATCTTTTCGCATAATTGGGTGCAACAAACTCAAGCGTGTCTTCGCCAAAAAACAATTTCATGCACTCACTATTTTTCTTGGCAAATAGGATTTTTTGGTAGGAAAGGTTTTAGAATGGTGGATAAATTGGTTTCTGAGATTTCGTGGTCGGTGTGTAAGAACTTTTCAACGCATTTTCAGAATACCTTTATAAAAAAATTGTCATCGTGATAAGAATGTGTAATCCCGACTGAGCTTCATTGCATTGTAAATGCTATAATAAGGGGCAGATTAGTGCAAATGCATAACCGTGGGTGAATGGAGAACAGCGAGTTTAGTTATGTAAGGTATGCAAACTAGGCTCAAAGGAACTATTCAAATCAGTCTTGGATCACATACATTTGGAGCAACACCAGATGTTGCTTCAAGCTGTTTTCAACGGGAGCACGTCGTTTGGCATAAGTTCGTTTGGCATAAGTTCATTTGGCATAAGTTCATTTGGCATAATGTTCATTTGGCATAACAATAGGTGACACATACGTTCGTTTGGCATAATGTTCATTAGGCATACTGGTCATTTGGCATAATGGTCGTTTGGCATAATGGTCATTTGGCATAATGGTCATTTGGCATAATTTAAAAAATACTTTGAATTTTCTGTTACTAGTCGTTGACGCCTAATGTGGCTACGCCACATCGATTTAAACCCGGTGCTGTTCGACATCGCTCCGCTCCGTCGGACTTGAACTAGTTGATAGCCCCTATGTTTGAGTAATCCGGGCAAACGAGTGGATCCCAGGTTTGCTCGCGAGGGGCCGCCGACGCACCATCGGAACCCGGCGGATCCCGCTTCGGATCCTTGGTCTCAGTTATGCAACGATACCAAGGGTTAATTGGTATATAAGTTCAAATAACTGCTCATATTTGAAAGAAGAATCAACCCTTATGTTTAAGTAAACCGGGCAAACGAGTAAATCAACACTTTGCTAGCGAACTTATTAAACATGCAAAGTAAAAAAGATGCTCATGTTTGAAAGAAGGAGTCAACCCCTAATTTTGGGTAAAACGGGAAAACGAGTATATCACCAGTTTACTTGCGAGGGTCATTTGGTATGCAAATTTAAAGAACAGCTCATGACTGAAAGAAGGAATCAACCCTTATGTTTCTGGCAAATATATATTTGGAAATATCGCATAACCGAGGGGTCGAGGTGGTCATCAACCCGCCGTCAGAAGCGGCTACCCCTCACCAGCAACCCACTCGTTCACCCGGGTTACTCAAACATAGGGGCTATCAACTAGTTTAAGTACCATACTTAAGGCGATGTGGCGTAGCCACATTAGGCGTCAACATTAAATATAACAGAGATTTCAATGTATATTACAAATTATGCCAAACGACCATTATGCCAAATGACCATTATGCCAAACGACCATTATGCCAAATGACTATTATGCCAAATGACCATTATGCCAAATGAACATTATGCCAAACGAAAGCATGTGTCACCTGCTGTTATGCCAAATGAACATTATGCCAAATGAACTTATGCCAAACGAACTTATGCCAAACGACGTACTCCCTTGATGGAGTCATCTCCGAACCCAGCCTCTCTGCCGAGGATATACTTAAGCATGGTGTTGGTTGTTTCAAGAACGCCCTGCTTAATAAGGTAAAAATACTCGATTGTAAGCAATTGTACTCAGTATCACATGAAGAAGAGAAAAAAGTTTACCGACCATCCTATTCATTTCGTGTAACTTTCGCTGGGTCTGCTTTGCCTAGCCATGTTCTTATTAATAAAATTCGTCTCCCCGTTCGCCTTTTCATCACTCGTGTGATGAATTGCCTCAATTGTAAACAGCTTGGCCACACAGCCACTTACTGTTCCAATAAGGTACGGTGTGGCAAATGTGGGGGGCCTCATCAAGAGGATACATGCAATAAAAACTTAGAAAAATGTTTATATTGCGGAGAAACTTCACACGAGCTCCTTGCATGTCCCATATATAAATTGCGGGAGGAGAAAATTAAACGATCCTTGAAGGAGAGATCTAAGCGCTCTTATGCAGAAATACTGAAAAATGCTACTCCTGAACCCACGGTCCCAGAAAACAGATACGCTATTCTATTGCCGAAAGAATCTGACTCTGACGAAGCGTCCGAAGGTACATCATTTGTTTTACCTAGAGGATCCAGGAAAAGAAAACAATCCTCTTTTCCCAAACTGCCAAGCAAGGGCCTTAAAATTTCTCCTCCAACAAATAAATTGCGGCCAAAGCTAAAGAATTCCGATGCAATACCGAAGCCAGTTCCTCCCGGTTTTGGTAATGTACAATCCAAACAGAACACCATTACTGGAAATAATAAAACTTTAACTTCCTCCGAGCCTCAACCGGGGATAGGTTTATTGGAATTTTCTGAAATTGTTGATTGGATTTTCAAAGCATTCAATATTTCTGAACCACTAAAAAGTATACTTTCAGCGTTCCTCCCAACAATTAGAACATTTTAGAGCAGCTGATTGCTCAATGGCCCATCATTGCAGCGATTGTATCTTTCAATGGGTAATTCACCTCCTCCAATGAAAGATTCCATCACTGTTTTACAGTGGAATTGCAGAAGTATCATACCTAAAATTGACTCCTTAAAAATTTTGCTGCATAATTTGAAATGCGATGCTTTTGCTTTATGTGAAACATGGCTTACCTCAAACATTAATTTCAACTTGAATGATTTCAACATTATTCGCCTAGACCGAGACACCCCGTATGGAGGAGTGCTTCTAGGAATTAAAAAGTCCTATTCTTTCTATAGAATTAACATCCCCTTGTTTGCGGGCATTGAGGCTGTAGCTGTCCAAACGAATATTAAAGGCAAAGACATGTCTATCGCTTCTATATATATACCTCCCAAAGTTCAAATTGGACAACATCAGATTTTTGAGGTAGTGGAATCCATCGCTGCTCCGCGGCTGATACTGAGAGACTTCAACTCGCACGGAGTATTGTGGGGTTCCAATACAATGTTTGTGACGAGCTCAATATGACAGTTTTAAATACAGGCGAAGCAAAACGCATTCCCAGACCACCCGCACGACCAAGTGCATTAGATCTATCTCTATGCTTGACATCACTTCGGTTAGATTGCACGTGGAAGGTTGTACCTGATCCTCACGGTAGCGATCATTTGCCAGTCGTTATTTCAATTAACAGGGAATTAGGCCTCACGAATTCAATCAATGTCCCTTATGACTTGACACGAAATATTGATTGGAAAAAATACCAATCTTTAATTTCCACTTCTCTTGTTTCGACGGAAGAGCTACCACCTACCGAAGAATATGAATTTCTAGCGGGTTTGATTATTGAAGCAGCAGAACAAACCCAAACGAAATGCAATCCTGGCATGACAATGAATAGCCGGCCTCCTAATCCCTGGTGGGACAAAGAGTGCTCGGATGCATATGAAGCTAAACAAGTTGCTTACAAAGAAATTATGAAACGGAAAGGGTGTACACGTGCGAACTTTGAAAATTCGTCGTGCCAAAAAGTCTAGTTATTGGAGACGTTTCGTTGATGGCTTGTCAAGAGAAACATCAATGAGTACTCTTTGGAACACAGCCAGAAGAATGAGGAATCGAAACGTAACTAATGAAAGCGAAGATTTTTCGAATCGCTGGATATTTAATTTTGCCAAGAAAGTTTGTCCAGATTCTGCTCCTGCGCAGAAAATCATTCGCGATGCTCCCACAAGTAACGATTCCATAGATTCGCCTTTGACAATGATGGAATTTTCAATTGCACTCCTCTCATGCAACAATAATGCTCCGGGTCCAGACAGAATTAAATTCAACTTGGTGAAGAATCTGCCTGACCTAGCAAAAAGACGCTTGTTGAATTTATTCAATAAGCTTCTTGAGCAGAACATTGTCCCGCACGACTGGAGACAAGTGAGAGTTATCGCCATTCCAAAACCGGGAAAACCAGCCTCCGACCATAACTCGTATCGACCGATTGCAATGCTATCCTGCATCAGGAAATTGTTGGAAAAAATTATCCTACGACGTCTCGACAATTGGGTTGAGGCGAACGGCTTGCTATCAGATACTCAGTTTGGTTTTCGGAGGGAAAAGGGAACGAATGATTGTCTGGCGCTGCTTTCGTCAGAAATCCAACTAGCTTACGCAAAAAAAGAACAAATGGCGTCTGTGTTCTTAGACATAAAAGGAGCAATCGACTCTGTTTCCATTGATGTTCTCTCAGAGAAACTACATCAATGTGGTCTTTCACCAATATTAAATAATTATTTATACAACTTATTGTCAGAAAAGCACATGCATTTTTCATATGGCGATTTGGCAACATTCAGAATAAGTTACATGGGCCTCCCACAAGGTTCTTGTTTAAGCCCCCTTCTCTACAATTTTTACGTGAATGACATTGATAATTGTATTGTCAGCCCATGCACTCTAAGGCAACTTGCAGATGATGGCGTGGTTTCTGTTACAGGACCAAAAGCCATAAATTTACAACAACCACTGCAAGATAGTTTGGATAATTTATCAAGTTGTTCTTTGAAGTTAGGCATCGATTTCTCTACGGAGAAAACAGAGTTGGTTGTTTTTTCAAGGAAGCGTGATCCAGCTCAGCTTCAGCTTCAGTTGGTCGGTAGAACGATAGCCCAAGTCATGACCTTTAAATATCTCGGAATTTGGTTCGATTCTAAAGGTACATGGGGAGGCCACATTAGGTATCTGGTAAAGAAGTGCCAACAAAAGATAAATTTTCTCCGAACAATAACCGGATCTTGGTGGGGTGCTCATCCAAGTGACGTGATAAGATTGTATCAAACAACGATACTTGCAGTAATGGAATATGGGTGCTTCTGTTTCCGTTCAGCTGCAAACACTCACATTATTAAATTGGAACGAATACAGTATCGTTGTTTACGAATCGCCTTAGGTTCCATGCAATCGACACATACGATGAGTCTTGAAGTTCTAGCGGGAGTTCTTCCCTTAAAAGATCGATTCTGGGATCTCTCCTCTCGTTTACTTATACGATGTGAGGTTATGAATCCACTTGTAATTGAAAATTTCGAAAGACTTGTCGAGCTTCAATCCCAAACCAGATTCATGACAGTGTACTTCAATCACATGTCACAAGAAATAACGCCTTCTAGTTATGTTCTGACATGTGTTAATATACTAGATACTCCCGATTCCACTTTATTTTTCGACACGTCCATGCAAGAGGAAATTCGTGGAATCCCGGATCACCAGCGCTCTCTGGAGATCCCTAAAATATTCATAAGTAAATACCAACACATTGACTGCCATAAAATGTTCTACACTGATGGGTCACGAATCAATGAGGCCACTGGCTTCGGTATTTTCAACAATAACACCTCGATCTCTTTCAAGCTTGCAGAACCTGCCTCCGTTTATACAGCCGAACTAGCAGCAGTTCACTATAGTCTGGAAATCATTGATACTTTACTTCCGAGCCATTATTTCATCCTCACAGATAGCCTCAGCACAATTAAGGCACTACGCTCATTAAAGTTTGATAATCACACTCCGTACTTTTTGAAGAAGATACGAGAATACTTAACTAAATTAACAAATAAATCTTATCAAATTACCTTAGTGTGGATTCCCGCTCATTGCTCCATACCGGGTAATGAGAGAGCGGATAATTTAGCCAAAATAGGGGCGCTGGACGGTGACATCTATGAAAGACCTATTGCCTTCAATGAATTTTATAGCGCTTCTCGTCAGAGGACGCTTACTAGTTGGCAAACATCATGGGACAATGGAGATCTGGGACGGTGGTTGCACTCAATTATCCCTAAAGTATCAACGAAGGCATGCTTCAAAGGGTTGGATGTAAGTCGAAACTTCATTCGTGTGATGTCTAGACTCATGTCCAACCATTATACGTTGAATGCGCATCTCCGCCGTATTGGGATCGCAGAAGATAATCAATGTGCTTGCGGAGAGGGTTACGAAGACATTGAACATGTTGTTTGGTCTTGCACTGAATATCGTGAAGCCAGATCCCAATTAATAGACTCCTTACCAGCCACGTACCTGTTCGTGATATCCTCGCTTTACGAGATCTTACATACATGAGCCATATCATCATTTCCTGAAAACAATAAATATTCAAATATAATTATCCCCACAATGTTTCTAGTTTTTTCCCTTGCTACCCACAAACAATTTAGATTTCTTCGAAGTTAGTTAAGTTAGATAAAACGATATAAATAAAGAAAAAAAAATAAGCAAAGATTACAGAAAAACTATCAATAGGTTTACAATGAAATTCAAGAAAATAGAGTATAATTAAAAACATTCAAAATGATGATTATCCTCAGTGTTAGCATTAGAAAGTGAATTTTTTTTATAACGTAATAGTCTTAAGAACCTTTGTAACATGTTATGTAAAAAAAAACCCCGACGTAAAAAACCTTTTGCAAATGCCGTGTCAAATAAACGTTCTATGAAAAAAAAAACGACGTGCTCCCGTTTTCAACCCCAACTTTCATGCCGCCACCCACGTTACGGCTTGGTAAGGCCAAACTGGTGTCGAAAGGGGTCAATTAAGGTTATTTGACGTATTCTTGATAGTCACATCATTGGCGTTTCTGCATTAAAAAGGGCAGACGGTCTTCCCGAGCAGAGTCTGACAACGAATTGAAAACTAAACTTGATGTGATGTCCGGAAAATGATTACTCAGGTTGTTGTCGTTTTAACGGTTAAAAGATCAAAATGGAGAGCAACACAATTGTCCTATGACATCAAACAGAAAACTAATTCTGCTATCAGTGAGAGTAAATTGAAAGCTCATTGAGATGTTGAAATTTTTATTGATAATAAAATATGTACTCACTTTGATGTTTTACCAATGTAATATAAACATAGAAAATTCTTCTAAGAAACAAAAATAGCAAAATGATCTCAAAATTTGATGTCATATTTAAAAAAATTAAAACTGATAGCAAAATAAGATTTCAATTTGATGCTATTATCAAAATATGATTTTTTCTTGTTGTAATTTTGATGTTCGACTTTGCTCGGGTTTGTTGATTTTCAATTTAGGGAATATGAATGAAGTGATAGATAGATTCGCTTCAAATAGTTGATATTCGTGCCAGCAGAGTTGCAAAGGGGATGGCGAATTCGATGACAGAGATACCGATTCCATGGGACGATCTACTGACGGTGTCGAAATACCAGAAGAGATGAGCAAGCGTCAACTTCGTATATGTATATCTCGTTTTAAAATTGAAAGTGATACACTACCCCTGAAATGTAATCTGTAAGTAGCACTAACACACATTATTATTCCAGCTCAAACAGTTCAGGGATTGCACGGGATGGCGCTAGGCCTGTGACCTTCGACTGACATGGTCCATTATCATTGGTTCGGATATCTTCATGGCTGGTTGGTAGACGTGTGCTTCTACCTATAAGTGGATACATATTTTTGCTTGGGTAGAGGGATATGTGGATCCTGTTAGTTGTCAACTTTGACCTTGGATATGGGTTAGTTCGGGCA
Organism: Topomyia yanbarensis; assembly: GCF_030247195.1. Taxonomy (NCBI): domain Eukaryota; kingdom Metazoa; phylum Arthropoda; class Insecta; order Diptera; family Culicidae; genus Topomyia; species Topomyia yanbarensis. The sequence goes on from NC_080671.1 coordinate 436,866,348, forward strand.
AGAGTACTGGACTGGCTCCTAAGAAATATGTGTTTATTTAATTAGGACTTTTTTATGATTATTTAGCTCGACCAAGCACACCGGCCCTCAGGAATCAGAATATATTGGCTTAAATGGCACGTTCCCCGTATGTAGTCGGGGATTTGTGCCACCGGCCCTTAGAAACGTTAAGCAACCCTTTCGGGTCGATGTGTTCTGTTTAAGTCGAACCAGATCGATATTCGGTTCGAGAAAAATTTATGGGGAATCATGGATAAATATTTCTCATGTCCTTCACGGGCAGAGATTCTTTATGTGAATCTCTAAAACGCCTTCTCCCGTCTAGCTACTCAGCATAACGATGATAGAAAAAATTGAGGATCGTAACATATATGAATATTGACTAGAACAGGGATAGTTGATTTCTGTTATAAGATGATATGTGAAATAGCACAGTCGCAAGAAAAAAATATTCGCGAGTAAGTAACACTGCGACTACTATGTCCATTAATAGCCTATTGATACGCTTCAAATCTATGTTACAAAAAGGAGATCAAAAAGAGACAGAAGCGGATTCAATGCGAAATTTTCCACTATGATGTGGGCTCTAACGCGATGGTTGGATAATTTTCCATAGAATTAAGCAGACTCGATGACACAACATTACACGCTCTCTGGAACAAACACGTCAAATATGTATGTATGTAGGAATGTAAGCTCCTATGTATGAATGTATGCCTGTATGTGTGGATGTGCATAGGAGCAATGTGCCCCTAAGCAACATGGAAGGACAGGCTCTGAGCCGCCATAACACTATGGGAAGCCGGGTGCACGGACATAGGTGCATAAAGCTCTGCACACACTGACATGTGCAACGGTGAGACGGTAGGCGTACAGTTAATGCCCATAGGTTGCAAAAATAGGTCATTGAGACGCACACTGATAAATAACAATAACATTAGTGCAAATATATAGACAATATTGTGCAATGGTTCAATCACCGTTCAATGATCGTTTATTCAATGCTTATGGTTACTTATGTTCCTTGCTATGTTCTGCGCTTGCCATGAAGATAGAGAGTATATGTAATTGCTTAGTGGGAACGCGAATTTCTGTACTACACGCAGAAAAAAAATAGTGAAGATAAACAAATTTTGGTTTCAAATAATTTTCCCGTTTGATATAGTGACAAACAAGATTCAGGTTTGATTCAATCAATGCTGTTGCTTGAAATTACGACCTAAATCATTTGTTGGCTTATCAATAGTTTCAAGAAATATTTCGTTTGAATCAACAAAATCATGATAAGTTTAACCCAACAAACAAGTTCGAAGAAACAAGAACAAATCTTTTGCATTAACCAATAGGAGAGAACAACTCAAATTTAGTTGAAAACAAACAAACAACTTTTTTTAACTGGTTTTTAACAAAGGGGTCAGTTAGATCCAACAATTTTTGTTTTGATTCAACAATGTTTCTATTTAAAATGCAAACAGAAGTTTTTGTTGAACTAAACCAAATGCATGCTTTCGAGAAACGCCCATTTTAGTTTAAACAGTCATTCGTCACGTTTTAGATTCAACTAACCGTTTTGTTAATTCAAAAAGGCTTGTTTTTTCTGCGTGTAAGAAGCAAAAGAAACGCACTAACAAAGAGGTGTAGTGAAGAAGGGGCATTGAACAAGAGAAATGCTAAGGTAGGAGGTAGCCATTAAACAAGTGAGAAATTAAGGTGTTGCGGCGTAACATACTTGTTTTACGCACCCCTCCCTTAAAACTGCAATCCTATTTAGCGTACATCAGCTTAAACGGATGCAGACAACCAAAGTCAGATTATTAGTATATTGGATGAAATGTAAATGGTTCTTTAGAATAAAAATGTTCATTCCAAAATGACCATCGCCATGGGGCGATTGGTTCGGTAAACGCACAAGTTTATTACTTACCCCACAATCGAACTTGTATCCATATCTGGATGTGACCAGAAAATTCGCCGCGTACTTACGTGTTGTTTTGTTCACCGATCTATGCAACCTGAATATGTGTAATGTAAATCGGTTGTCACTTTTCCTGACTAGCGTGCAACACAACGAAGAGCGATTGAAGGAATAAAGATGTCGACAGAAATAAATGAAAGAGGTGATTGCTTGAGGATACTTTTCGAGAGTTTTTTTGATAGTCGGCGCTACTCTGCGCGGCGTGTGACGTGAGACGACTAATCTCACCTCACTCTACGCGACTTTTCTCATCCGATTCTGAAGAGTCACTTCGGGTGACGTGAGATGCCCATTCAGTCGCAATGGGGAATCTCACCTCACCCGAGTCGTCTCTCAGAATAGGGTGAGAAAAGTCACGTAAAGTGAGGTGAGTTTAGTCGTCTCACGTCACACGCCGCGCAGAATAGGGCCCAGTGATTAGCCACGAGCGTAAACCAATCCTCAGATATTGGGAATGAGAGTCCTATATTTGCTGGGTAGTTCCAGTACACGGAAGAAAAGAAGAGAGTACAGGAACGATTTTCTTCGGAGTACTTCCAGTTCCTCCTGGTACTGGAACAAACCTAATGATACGCGAGTTACATATTGTCACGTTACTCCGTTCAAAAAATCCGGTTATAAAATCGGTAATAAAATCAAAACATAAATATCATGTTAGCGCGCAAAGAAACGATCGTGATGTCTGAAAGTGAATTTATGAATGGACATCAATTCACGATAACAGGAAGAGAAATTCCGAAAATCCTTTAAATCATGAGCATCGTTCAATTCTCGGCTCTTTTAGTTTATTTAGTTAATATAAATCAGTGTATCCCAAAATGATGCACTCAAATTATAAAACAAAAATTTGTTTTTATTCACTTAGTGGAGCATTCGAGCCTTTCTATTTTATCTAAAATATGGTCCCAGAGTTTGCTATTTTCAATATAAATTGTGCAATGTCTTAGATTGTTATTACACTTACCATCCAGGGCCGGCGGATAACGTGGGGTAATACTACCCACTCGAAAATATCCGAGTGGGTAATTACCTACTCAAAATATTGGAACAATGAAAAAAGGTACAATTTGCCGCGCGTGTATCTGTTAGGACTGGATCAAATTAGCTGGTGATTGTCTTCTCTTCTCTTAGGATTTTGTTAGGGGAAAGGCTTATGAGATCTTCCGTGATGCCACTTTAAGCACAGACTAACAGACATAACACTATGAGGGAATTCCCTCAAAAAACATCGATCCGACAATTTTCCCAGAACACTAGCTCCACCTTTTATTCACAGTCCCAATCACTCATTTACTGGTGGGTTACCCCTCAGGTTTGGGAACAATTTTTCACTAGTGGTCTATCCCCCATATGCTTGTTCATATATCAGTGGCGCCATAATTTCAAATGTGGCCACAGTCCCAACTACAAATATATTTAAAATGGCCGTTAAAGCGGGCGAAGCTTTGTTTTTGAGTGTTATGTCTGTTAGTCTGTGCTTTAAGTTCATGTTTGCTGGTTTTACTGTTTTTGTCTCCGCAAGTCTGTGTGGATAGGGGATCCATATCAACGGTCACCGCTGTGCTTAACTTCTTGAACAATCATGCAACTCTGTAAGTTCAGCCGAAAAAATGAGTATGACTTCCAACTGACTCCAGCCAGATTGGGTCATTTTCCGGTTGGACTTATGGGAAAGGAGTGAACGCCGATATTGGATTACTTTCGGTTGTTTTAGGACAAGATAAAAAAGGAACATTGACGAGTGTGGTTTTGTATTTTTGTCTTGTGTTTTCGTATTTTTTACTATATTTATTTATATTTACACTTTTATACATTGAAGTGTATTTTTTTGTGTTTAAATGTAAAAACTAAATTATATTTTTTCTTTATTTCTATAAGCTGCTTTTTCACCTTTTCTCGTATTTCGATACAGTTCACGATATTGTTGTTATGGTTTTAAACTACCTGTGTCATTCATTTTTCCATCAAAGTGGCTTAGTTGTATACATAACTACTAATTATTGTTCTCACTTATACAACAGAAAGAATCAAATCAGATGAAGGTTTGTCACTACCATCGAGTTGTGTATATTTTTTTTGTTAAATATGAAAAGTCTTAATAGGGTGATGAGCCTATTTTCACCATACTAAGCAAGGTGCTTCACTAATTCGGTAATTTCTTGCCTTACAATCAATGGAATGCGTAAAAATTGACATCAACCGCTTTGCTTCGTTGTTAAGAACCAATATAAAAACACAAATGCGTTGAAAACAGTAAAATTCTCGTGTTTGAGCACAATGAAAACTCGAATCGAGTGCCCCTATTGTTGCGCTACCATTTGACTCAATGCGTTGAACAAAGATGGCAGACACTGCTCTAACCAACGGCTTCAAATGGGTAGGGTAATAATAGAAACATGGCGCAAATAGGCTCATCACCCTATCTTAAACCTAAATGAAGATAACGTTTACTTGATAAAAGGATATGAAAAAAAGTTTATTAGAACTTTAACCCTATGTATTATGTAATGCTTTACAGAGAACGATATAAAAGAGAATCATTCTTGACAAGAGTGGCAAATGGCTATAAGTGCAAATGAGAGCCTCTTTTTATTTACTTTCTCTTTAGACATCATCATAAAACTCTGAACTTTGTTTCAGTATATATTGCTTGTGTTGCCAAAAACTAGATTCGAATCGCACTGCGCACTTAACACTCTCCTAATAAATTCTTCTCATAGACCGGTTTGTTCGACTGACCTTTCTATGAGAGTACCATCTCTTTCACTTGGAATATGTATTTTGACAGCTCGCAGTTTTCAGTAGCAGTTTCAACACTCGCACTTTAAAAGTGCGCACTATTTAAAATCTTTGATTTCGGCCAAGTGCAAAAGCGATCGAGTTATTAACGGAATAGAAAGTATTGAGAGACATCAGTTTCTAATATCTTCAGTTGAAAGTCGAGGTGATTAATACAAATTTATTATTTGTGATTCATAGAATTCCCCTGTCGAGGCAGATCGAAGTCGATAGAAGTTTCGATGAGACAATTGAGTGGTTCTCGGTGTTCATCACAACAATTTACCTAATAGGTCGATTTTCCCTTCGGTACGATGTGTACGCCCTTAGCGTAACATCTTTATAATACCGTAATGCACGTTATGCTCAGCTGTCATCCCTGTAGCTGGGCATGGCAAGAAAGATAAATAAAAGCAGCTATAGTGCTGCATTCGATTGTTACATGTGAAACAGTGAAGTTTATTTTCACCGAGTTCCTCAGATTTTAATTTAAATTGCAGTGGTTAGTATCGGTGGTGTTTGAAGTTAAGTCGACTTTAAATCAGTGAGAATTGTAGAATGAGAATGATGTTGATTGTTGACTATAGAAAGAGTAATTCAGAAATTTTCTAAATAACTGATTGTTTTTCACGTAATATTTAGCTGCGGTTTGATTGACGAACCAAACCAAACAAACCAATTTGATGCGAAATAGACGATCATAAAGGAAGAGTAAAAGACAGTATCATCCTCCACTTTACACAGACGAGTGAAAACAATTCTAATCGGAAGACGATCATGCACGAGGCCAGTAGTAGACAGCAAAATTACAAATGCCGTGCATACCAACACCTTGCTTGAAGATCAGCAACACCCCGGAGCTAACGAAGTGGCATGATGTGGTTTACGACGGCCACATGAAGAAGGGACGGAACACTACAAGACCATGACCGAAAAATTGTTTTAGGTTCAGAAAATTTAAATGCGGATCAAGATGTATAGTGAATAGAGGAACCTAGAAATTGTAATCACATGGATAAGTTCTTCCAAGTACAAGATCCAATTATATGATTACACAACAATACAAACAAACACCATAAATAAACATTAACCCGCCACCTGCCAACATCAAAAGATGCACCCGAGTCTATAGTAATAGTAGATATCCAAACCCACCCAATAATCTCACGTTCGAGGACAAAGTGATGAGCTACGCAAGTTCCGCCTAACGTGGGAACGACGGTTGCACCGGAATCGCCACCTGACGGAAGATTTTAATTGAGGGTTCTAGTGAAATTTCTTAACTTGTATATATATATTCAAACTATCTACTAGAATCCATATTAGCAATTTGGTAAATCTCAACTTGAACAATTCAGACATTCTAGAAGAATTTACATTCCCATAAAAGAGATATCGATAAAATTCCAGTTGTTAGTATCATTGTTTAACTTTATACCTGATCTGATCCGATAGTACGGTAGTTGGCCTACCAAGGAAATCCAAAAGAGCTAGTAAACCTGGTATAGAAAATGAATTTGAACTTCTGTAGAATCTCTCCGAAGGAGGAATGAGTTGTGCGTATTCTATTTAAGGTAGCCACAAATTAATCGTAACACATGTCGAACGAAAATTATTTCAATACAAGTGGAGAAGGCCTCTTCCTTATTTAGGCATCGTTCGTAGTGGACAATTTTATCTAGTGTTAAAATAACCTACTTCAAGGGCCAATTTCTCCATACGAGTTTAACTTTTAAACCAGGTTTAACATACCGCTTAACCTGGTTTAAAAGCTAAATGTGGGGTGAACAATGGGCCCTAATTATATTTTTGAGTAGTTTCATTTCAGCGTGTATTCAGCGATTTTTTGAGCGCAAGCTCGCAACACTGCTGTCAAATAGAGATGATTTGAATGCATGAAGAGAAGGGCCCCTGTTTGATTCGTTACTCGTTAGAAGCAAACGCATTCATCAGAATTTAAGTTTCGAGTTGAGTAGAATTAGTTCAATTCGTGAGTAACCGTTCAGTTTTCAAACATCTGAAACAAATTTAGTCTCAAGTGCAAGATTTAGTGCCGCAGAAATATAGTTACGTCGTCACCACGAAGAAAGAACCGATGCAAACATTAGCAGTGCTAGAGTAAGTAGAAGGGCAATTGATATAAAAATGCTGCGTAGACTCCTGGCAGTAAGAAAATGGGTTATGGCATCCATGGAGGATAGAAAATTGCATTTTTATTTATCTAAACATTAAAGATAAAAACTCAGTGAAAATAAACTCAAGCAACAAAGTTTAGTGTGCTACAGATGAACAAAAATCTGACGGTAAAAACTCAGTGAAACGAAATAAGGAAAATCCAGCATTATGTGAACTGTTCGATGCACCAGCGAACGTAGTCAGATGGAATCGACACCCTCAGAAAAATCCACCAGCTACAGGACCCGTATAACGTCGAAAAGTTTAATAGAATTGCTGAAATAAACACATCCGGCCCTATTCTGCGCGGTGTGTGACGTGAGACGACTAATCTCACCTCACTCTAAGTGACTTTTCTCACCCAATTCTAAAGAGTCACTTCGGGTGCCGTGAGACGCCTATTTAATCGCAATGGTGAATCTCACCTCACTCGACTCGACTCTCAGAATCGGGTGAAAAAAGTCACGTAAAGTGAGGTGAGTTTAGTCACGTCATTGGTGGGCCTTCAAAAAGGAGGGCGCCCCCAATGGCCTCCTACCTGCGAGTCAAGGTAAGTCTCGAAAACCTTTTAAACACGAACGATTCGGGACAAATGATGCAAGTCCCACTCGACCAGACGACGAACCCTACGGCGCGTGCAGATCATTTACCAAGAATCGATCTGCCGCGATTTACCGGCTCGCCCACTGAGTGGCTAGCCTTCAAAAGCCGCTTTGAAAAGCGCATACTGACACTACACGAAGATGCGGATAAATTCACATTTCTGAACAAATGCTTAGAGCGGTATGAGCCCGCTCTAAATACCATGAAGGCACTCGAAAATTCGGGTGTTAGCTTTGCCGAAGCCTGGGCAAAGCTCGAAGAACGCTTCTACAAGAAACGGGTAGCCTTTGAGGGCTGTTTTTCTAAACTGATTCGCATCAAGAAAGCGAACAACCCCAGTGCCAAGGCAATAATGGCACTTATCGATGCGGTGGACACGACGGTCCATGCCGCAAAGCAAATAACGAACGAAGGCAGCAGGCTCGATTGCGTCGCAAACGGGTTAATCGTCAGTGTCGTCAAAAGCAAGTTAGACGATGCTACCGTCTCAAAATTGGAAGAACGATTGGATATTCACAAGGTCTATCCATGGGCCGAGTTTAAAACTGAACTCGAAAGACGTGCCAACCAGCACTAGAGAAACGCATGTGCTTTAACTGTTTACGCCAAGGACACTCCTTTAGAAGCTGTCAAATGAGACCAAACTGCAGAACAGAAGGATGTACAGCATATCATCACACCTTTCTTCACGTCAAACCAAAAACAAACGATGAAAAACTAGCCTCCCAAAGAGAGGAAACAAAACAAAAAATAAAGGAATCCTCAGGACATTCAAAAGACAACAAGAAAAATTCAGATAAGAAGGAAGTGAAAGAAATAGATGCACAAGCTCCAGCAGCGTCCACAGCATCCACCTCGAAGGAACAGGAAGATGAAGCTGTACGCGCTAACATACACACTACCAAAAGAAATAAAGTCTACTACCAAATACTGCCGGTTACACTTTATGCGCAAGGAAGACAATTAGAAATCTTTGCATTTTTGGATCACGGCTCATCCAACAGTCTAATCCTCGACGACGTGGCCAAAGATTTAGGTTTGCAAGGGTCAGTATCACCATTATGCATAAAATGGACAAATGACTCCGTACACGAAGATAACGAAAGCCAAAGCGTATGTTTCAAAATATCGGGCAACAACAAAATTCGATACCAAATGGAAAGTGTAAAGTAAATAAATTATCCTTACCACGACAGACACTCAACTACAAGGATCTTCATGAAAATTACAACCATCTTAAAAACCTTCCTATACAAGGATACGAGAATGCTGAGCCGACATTACTTATTGGACTTGATCATTCCCGACTTTTAACAGCAACAAAACAGAGAGCAAGCAAGGTCGGTCCGGTTGCCGCTAAAACACCGATCGGATGGGTCATTTACGGAAGGACCCACTCTCGACATCAAGAAGAAATATATTCCTGTATAGTAGAGGAGCAAGTCTCACTACGAGAAGAAATGAGGAAATACGACTCAACAGAAAAGTTTGGCGTAAAGGTTTGCACCGCTAACCAACAAAGTGAGGAGGACAGACAAGCCGAAAAACTGATTAAAGACACAATGACGTATGATGGGAGTCAATACGAAATTGGGCTTCTATGGAAACAAGCCAGATCCATAATGCCTAAATTAGAAAGCTTGAAGGGAGCGTTAAAGAGGTTAGATTATACTAAGATGAGGAAAACCCCTGAGTTTGCCCAATGGTACACGGACAAAATTAAGGAATACGTTGAAAAGGGATACGCACGAAAATTAACAGCAAACAAGATAACACTAACAACCGATAAAACATACTATTTGCCGCATTTCGCTGTCGTAAATCCTAATAAAACACCTTTAAAACCGCGACTTGTATTTGACGCAGCTGCCAAGGTACAAGGATTATCGCTCAACACTGAATTACTCTCTGGTCCCGATAACTTGACATCGCTCTTTGGAATTTTACCGAGATTCCGAGAAGGAAAGTACGCAGTAGCAGGAGACATCCAAGAGATGTTCTCACAAATTAAAATACGCAAAGAGGAGGCTCAACGATTCTTATGGAGGGACGGCAAGGCTTCAAACACCATGGGACACTACGTAATGCAGGTAATGACGTTTGGAGCAACCTGCTCACCTGCATGTGCCCAAGCAGTAAAGAATGCAAACGCAGAGAACTACCGAGATTGCGATCCGATGGCACCGAACGCCATTATAAAACAACACTATGTTGACGATTATCTGGACAGTTTCTCGTTAGCGGAGGAAGCCAGTGCAGTCACATTCGGAGTTATAAAAATTCATGAAGCTACACACTTCACACTAAGAAACATCATTTCAAACGATACCGAAATGCTAGACGTTCTACCTGAACGCAACGTCGCGAGACAATCCACCCAAAAGGAATTTATTGAAAAAACTGCAACATCAGAGAAAGTCCTCGGAGTATACTGGGACACGACCCAAGACACAATTGGGTATAGAATTGCAGACTTCAAGACCAACGCCATACCAACAAAAAGAGAAGTCCTCTCAACAATTGCCAGAATCCTCGACCCTCTTGGATTAATAGCGCATATTACGATTGAAGGTAAATTACTAATGCAACAAGCCTGGAAAGAAGGTATAGACTGGGATGAGAAAATATCTACGAAATTAATGGAAGATTGGACGATTTGGACAAATAGACTATCCACAATATCGCATCTGAGAATTTCTAGGTGTTTCTCTCCCAACATACCGGACGCAAAATCATTGGAATTGCATATCTTTGTTGATGCATCAGAATCAGCGTTCGCCGCGGCAGCATATATACGAGCAGAAACCTTAAATGGATACGACGTAAGCCTAATAGCAGCAAAAACGAGGGTTGCACCAAATAAAGCCATGTCAATTCCAAGGCTAGAACTTCAAGCCGCGGTGTTAGGCACACGATTGAAAACAACCTTTTTAAAGGAACTTCGATTGAATATTACAAGTGTAAGCATGTGGACAGATAGCACCACTGTACTCTCCTGGATACGAAGTGACCATCGCAGGTATAAAACATTTGTAGCCAACCGAGTAAGCGAAATACTCGACGACACAACGATCTCCCAATGGAGGTGGGTACCATCAGGAATGAATCCGGCAGACGAAGCAACACGGAACATCCAACCTACGGAATCTATATGGTATACAGGAGCGACGTACCTAAATACAAAAGTGGAATCATGGCCAAAGGAGAAAGGTGCAGTCATTGAAACTTTAGAAGAAAAAAGGGTTTGCAGCGTTCAAGAAATACAACCAGCGAACATTATTATGCACACAACTTGGTGCTCGGATTGGGGACGACTAAAGAAGGCAGTTTGTTACTGGCTCAAATACATGGAAAAATGGAGGACGAAAGTATCAAACCCCAGATATGATGAAACAATTACTTCTGATTATTATAAGCGAGCAGAAATTCTATTGTTACAACAAGCACAGCAAGAAGCTTTTCCATCCGAGCTAGTGGCTCTGATCAACGGCGAAGGTATTTACCAGAACAGCTCTGTAGCAGATCACGAGCTTGCATTAGATGAAAACCGTCTCATCCGAATCAGCGGACGAATACAAAACATGACTCCAGTACTATTACCAAACAAGGGACATATAACGAATTTGATCATAAAACAATACCACGAGAAATTTCTACACCGTGAAACGGAAGCAGTTATAGCTCAAATACGACAGCATTTCTGGATAATCAAGATTAGGGCGGCAGTAAAAAGAGTGAATGCAAGATGTCAACTCTGCAGAAACAAGAAGGCAAGCCCTCACCCTCCATAAATGGGCACATTGCCAAGCTGCCGCACCACTCCAAATTTAAAACCATTTACACACATCGGTATAGACTTCTTTGGACCAATGGAAGTTACTGTAGGAAGAAGATGTGAAAAACGCTGGGGTGCACTCTTCACCTGTATGGCTACTCGAGCTATATACCTGGAACTAGCAGACGACTTAAGTACAGACGCGCTTCTCATCTGCATAAAAAACTTACAAAACAGGCGCGGCAAGGTCTGCGAAATGTACAGCGACAACGGCACCAATATGGTTGGCGCAAGTAATCAGATGAAGGAATTAGAAACCAGAACAGCGATCGAAGGAATAAAATGGAATTTTATTCCACCATCAGCTCCACACTTTGGAGGAGCATGGGAACGGTTAAAAAATTACTAAACGAGAAGCTATGGCCAGTATCAAAACCCAAGGAGAGCGTACTTAGGAATGCTCTAATCGAGATAGAGCATCTCCTGAACAGTCGCCCGTTGACACATATACCCTGAAGCTCCAACGATGATAACCCTCTGACTCCAAATCATTTTTTGATTGGATGCGCAGGAGGAACGTATCCTTCACTCGACGACACATCTCTAGCCGAGGCAACAAGAGAACACTGGAAAAAGGCTCAAATGGCAACTACTAAATTTTGGGATCGGTGGAGTGCAGAATACCTTCCTAAACTGAACAAACGAGAAAAATGGAAACAGAACGCAGAACCACTCCAGCCTGATGATGTCGTTGTTTTTCCAGACGAACAACGGAAAGGGAAGTTTCATAAGGGAATTATTACCGAAGTAAGGAAGGCGCAGGATGGCCAAACAAGGTCTGCGGTCGTTCGTACTGAAAACTCTAAATTAGTTAGGTCAACTGTAAAATTGGCCAAATTAGACGAAAAGGTAGATACGGTATTCAGCGGTTACATACAGGAAATATCACCAAAACGAAAAGACGTCTTCCCGCAAAATAGTAGCTCAAATGCAAAGGCAAATATGACAGATTGGGGTAAGCGGCAAAAAATCGACATAGAGCTAGTAAAACAGCAAGCAGAAAAGCACAAAGCCGCTCATCCAACCAAACCGAAAAAGAAAACTATTCGAGCTAGGCCAAACATGTGGGCAAAAATGTTCGACACTACAGCAGCAGTACTATCTTTAAATACAACGTCCAGTATGAGCATCAAACCCGTACCAAATACGGGACTTTTATTCAATCACGAAGCTACCTATTTTATACAAACCGGAATTTGGGACACACAAATTACTACAAACATATTGACACGATACACAGAAACATCGAAGACGCTATAAATGGACTAAAGCAGAAAATAAAAAATCCAACACTCGTCGACTTGGCTACCTCGATTGAACAACAGTGTTACGCCGCGAAGCAGGAAATTTTTGGAACCAGTCCGAATAAAAAGAGGACAGGGAATTTTTGGATTCCTTAAAGACATACTACACGCTCATTCAAAACTACTCAAAATTTGAGTCCAGAGCACACAATTTCAAAAGTAATAGCAATATGTCAAAAAATGAGTTTTAATTTGAGTAGAACTAACTCATCCCTGGAGTAATCATTAAATGTTCAAACTTCTGAGTGAAAAAACTACTTACTCTCAAAAAAGTGTGTGTAATCAGGCGTCGACTTAACTAAAAAAGAGTTTGCAATTTAAGACACTGATTGTTCATAAAACTAGAAGGTAAGTTTGATTGAGTTTCGCTTGTTTTCAAATCTAACTCTCAGTTATGTTTTTTTAGTTTCTGCAGTTTCCACAAGATGCCAATCGGCATGAAATGGATGCAGAAAAAGACCCTCAGATTAAATTTCCGGACATCGTAAAAGCCTGGACAACGGACTGGAGGATCAGGTAAATTACATTTGAAATACCAATTCATATTTTTGTAGTTTTATTAAAAATGCAGAATGATTATTTTCCGAATTTGCCTTTTGAGTAAAATGTACTCAAATTTGACATTTATGTCCCAAACTCAAAACTGAATAAACTAAGAAAACTCAATTTTTGACTACGTGCACTTTTTATGAAATTGAGTGGCTGGCAACTCAAATTTGAGTTGTTATCAATGAGCGTGTATTCGGAGGCGATGATCTGACAGAGCAAATCGAGGCTATCCGAATGAACGAAGAACAAAAAATTCATGACGTCACACATAGCATGAATCAGCTAAGGGAAAGAACCCTGCAACAAAACAATCAATTTGAACAACGGATTCACCACGCATTAGATGGAATCAAACTTTTGAATAAACAGTTCGCGATGAACTATGCAGAAACTTTAGCCAACCATCTGATGGACACAATAATGACGGCTAAACAACTGATCGTGAGTATTTTCACACGTCACAGAAAATTGAAACGTATACCCGTCACCATAGAAGAAAGAAACGAATTCATCCAACAAGCGAACCTACGACTTCCTGAAAATCACTACATACCCGAAGATGAGTTTGCAACCCATTACAAACTCAAAATAAAGAATGATTCGTATCAGATCACGATGAGATCTATTGTGATGCTAAGAGAATCATTCGAAAATTTCAAGGTTATAGCTATACCAGACTTTGAAAACATGACATGAAACATGTTGATCAACCGAGAATCGCCATCAATCAGCACAACCAGTATTCCTATCCCTCTAATGAAGCAAGGAAACTGAACGAAACACACTTCCTCTCCTTCAAGCCAACAATACAGATTGAAATGTCATGCGTGCCAGCAGCAATATTTCACAAGCACCCCGTAAGAAACTGCAATATCACAACTTTCGAGAGCCTGCCCACCGATTACGCGGAAGTAATCATATTGTCACAACCGAACACACTACTATACTACGCAAAAGATCCAAATTCAATCACGATACTCTCCACGGTCACAGCGCATTCGAAGACGGTAATGATATCGATATTTGCCTTCGCGCGGTGGCTTGGATAATAAAACATTTGTGCAGAGTTGACAATAATATTCGTTGTTAACATTCTGTACCAAAACAAATCCAAATAAAATCGATTCAAAAATCGATTATTTGTAAATAGCTAGCTTTAGGAAAGTAGGTATATAAACCAAAAAATTGTATAATAAAATCAAGTTCAAAACGAGCAATCGTGAGTAGTACTTCACTCCAGTCACAAATCCTTTACTTCGTGTCCAGACCCTGGAGTTCTTCGTTGGTTTTTCCATCTTGATAAATCCAAAGTCAAATTACTTACGCTCTCCTGTAACTCTTTGATGAGCAATTCGAATCAAGCGTGTAGAGAGATGGAAAGAACAGAGAAATCAAAAATACAGGTAAATATAATTCGACGGTGCTTGTCTTTCCTACCTGGTAAAACTTGCTTATTTATTGCCATCTTTATTGCGAGCAAAGAGAGCCATATTGATCCAGAAGAAAGCCGAAGAGAGGATTGAAAATAACGAAGTATGCGCAAGAGTAGCATGTCTGATCAGTAATACACGCCAATGTTAAAAACCGTACAATGAGGTTAATTGAAAATTGACTGTTTATGCCATTTAATAGTCTGATGTATGTTTGTTTATTATTTCAGTTGCGTTTCACCGGCTATAGCCCGTTTAGTTGGCCACTGATGTTACCAGCTCCATTGGCAAAGTCAGATTCAACAGTGGCGACGAGGGAGTTTGTCTACGTTTCAAGCAGTTTAATTAAAATTCCAGTTGTTAGTATCATCGTTTAACTTTTTACCAGTCTGATCCGGTAGTTGACCTACCAAGGGAGCCAAATAGAGCTAGGAAACCTGAAGCAGAAAATGAATTCCAGCTTCGGTAGAATCTCTCCGAAGGAGGAGTAGTCGATGCGTGTTCTATTTAAGATCTACACTTCAGTGTGTATACATTACCGTTCCTATCTACATCCTGCAACAGAAACCAAATAAACTTTTAGATGCAAGTCAATTTGAATACAGCTTCTCAAGAATACACTATACACTGTTAGTTTCGTAGAAGGTGACTCCAATATCAATATTATCAATGAATTAGACCACCACAGCGAGTTGCACGAAGATCATAATCTTAAACTGAGGATTATCATCATTGGCGTGCACAAGGGGGGGCTAGGGGGGGCTTTACCCCCCCCCCCCCCCCCCTAGTGTTTTGGAATTTTTTAAAAACTTTTATAAGTATGATTATCATGTTCAAGACATAGGAGAAACATATGAAACTTACTGCATAACTCATTTTGTTTAAACAAGCCATGTAATCTTTGAACGCCTCGATAAAATCAACAGTCGTAACAAGTTCGTTGAAATCAGGAATCTCGATAAGAAGATAAGATTGCTGAGAGGAAGCGGTAACTGCAGCAAAGATTTGGTTACCGATTTAAAAATACTAGAGTGCTGGCGATCAATTTAATTTTTTGCTTTGACTAAATTTTTTAAACTTTTTATTGCAAAGGCACATATGGCGTTTCCAGGAGGTATTACATGGAAAGTGATAACAAGAGAAACTTTCAACTTTCTTCTAACAGTAATATAATATTAAAAGAACTTTTGGAATTGTAGATATATGTTACTTGTTTGGATAACAACTTATTCTGCTTCTGTTTTTTCCCTTTAATCACATTAAATTAGCTAGAGATTACTAAGTAGCAAAATTATAAAAATTCTAGTTATGAAGGATTTGGAATATACAGATAGGAAATATGGCGATTCGCATGGTAAAGAAGGATGACTCTGCTGTTGCCGTGAGACATTTCTAGCTTTCCGATCTGTAAATATTTAATCCTTGCTCTCACTTGCGTACTATGGCTCTAAATTTCAGTATCTTTACTTTCATTACTAAGTAATCTCTAGCTAATTAAATGTCGCTAAAAGGATAAAACTGTGCAAGAACTCTTCTTTATACGGTTTTTGTGAAGCATATAAAAAAATGATAGTTTTTATTGTAATTTGTTATATTTTTACTGAAAAAGCAATACAAAATGATGATAAATATTGGGTTATTTGCCCTAGCATAGGGTGATGAGCCCATTATCGCTATGTTTCTATTATCACGCTACCCACCCACCCGCTGCCATCTTTGTTGAACGCATTGAGTCAAATGGTAGCGCAACAATAGGGGCACTCGATTCATGTTTTCGTTGCGCTCAAACACGAGAATTTCACTGTTTTCAGCGCATGTATGTTATTATCTTGGTACTTAACAACGAAGCAAAGCTATTGATGCCAATTTGTACGCATTCCATTGTTTGTAGGCCAAGTAATTAATGAATCAGTGCGGCGCCCTCCTTAGTATGGTGAAAATAGGCACTTCACCCTATAACCCATATATTGAAGTTTCATTTATAGAAAAAAATTGCTTCTGAAACATCTGAAAACATTCCTTTAGGAAACTGAAAAAATACCTATATTAATAAACATAGTTTAATAGTGAATACCAAAAAATATATGTTTATATTTCATATTTCATGGAAAGCATGAGATATATAATTCCGCCTTTAGGACAAAAAGTATTGAGGAACGACCACCAAGAGATTGCCTGATCATAGCGTTGCATCAAATTCATAAAGCGATCAGTTCAGCAGTCATATGACTATCGGATAACAGGCAAGCAAACTGGTTTGATGTGGGGTGCCAACGAGCCACAGATGAGAAAAATCAGACTAGGAGCTTATTGATCACACTGGTTATATGTTGAAACAGTGTAATGAGCTGAAAGCCGCTGAAAAATCATGACGATCATGACAGGGCGCATAAGGCTTGAGAATTATAGACTAGCATGTTAGGGGCAGTGTAAAATTCAGGAGTTGAAAAAACGGCACGAAGTGGTCGCCCACGTAATCTCGATGATGGTTGGAAAAGAAACTGCAATCTGAATGTTGGATGGCCGCATATGGCTTATCTACAGACTCGATTGTGATAATTATAGAGACATAACGCGCCTCAATATCGTTTATAAGGTACTCTTCCGTGTTCTGTTTAGCAAGCAGATTTTTTTTGTGATTACCCCAGCGGGCTACAAGAAGACAAACGACGAACCATTGCCTTATGACGATACTACTAGTGCCCTGGTAATAAAATTAAAAGATAAATTGAAGCATGTACTCGAAAATACGATTCTATACAGTGTACGAAGAAACGAAACCATAATCACATGTATCTTGGTTTCATCAAATACTTCGGAATTGACGTCGATTACAAACTTGTCAAAAATGTAACTTGATATAACTTCTGACAAAATACTACTAAAACTTTATTGTTAAATACTATGATGAAGAAAAGAAAATGGAAAATAACTCCATGCATGCTTACGACGAAAAGCTTTTGGGCATGTAGCGCGCAGAAGAGAGATGAAGACAATCTGAAAGGCGTCGTCGACTTGGGGGGAAAGCGTTGTTCTCGCTGAAGTTATGCAATCGAGGAAAATATGTGTGTGGAGCGTAACAAAAAGTGGCTTACAGAAAATCTCTAATGCATTCTACCACGGCACTATGGGAAGGTTCCATACAACCAGGTGGCGAAAAGTATATTCTTTCACGAAAAGCTTGCTTGAGTTGTTAATGTTGTACATTATTAATTACATTATTACTCATAATGGACGTATCCAGGATTAAAAACCTTAAAGGAGGAAGGGGAAGGGAAGGGGGGATTGGTGTAAAGTATGTAAGTTTAATTTTTTTTCAAAGAAAATATTAGCGATTCAAAGAATTTTAGTCAATTCATTCACTTTCCACATAATGATGCAACATTTGAACAATATTTGCTTAAATTTTCATTGGGCGAGTGATACTGTTTCTTCGAAGGCACCTTTAAAAAAATGCGGTGCGCATTATTACTCAAATTCTACTGGAACAATCGTTTCGAAATTTTGCACAGTTCTTCTTCACATCATTCTCCAGGTAACTACGAGACTTTCGTTAAAATTATTACTATATCTATTTTTACAATAAAATGTTTTTTTTTTAGCGAAAATGGGATTTTTGGCTTTAAAGCGGTACGAAAAACTTAAAAATCAAAAAGTAAAAACTCAGATTACATGTGCTTACCCCTCAAAAAGATAGTGACGAAGAGAGAATGAAAGTCGCGAAAGAGGCAGATAAGTATTTTAATTTATTTATTTACATAGAAGTAAATAGAAAAATGTGTGAAGTGCTTAGGCTATTTGGTGATTATTTCAATGTCGATATGACCAATGGGCTTTAAAGGTAATGTCGCTCTTTCAGGTGATTGCTATGCAAATATATCTTCTTCATATTTATAGCTTGCGATTATTTTTGATTCATTTGGAATTCTTGTTCCGGAGATACAGATTAATGAATCCTATATAAACCAGTATCATGAAAACGAAATAGTTAAGACTATCAGAATGTATTAAAAAAATTCCTGGCCACAAACACTGTTTTTTAACGAATCCGAAGCTTATTAATATAAGCATGAAAAGTGAATTGTAAGTCATGCTTTTTGGTATAATAAGAATTTCAAGTATTAGGACACATTTCGTCGCTGTTCTGCTATCTTATGACACGTGCCATTTATCACATTTCGAGAAAAACGATTTTTAAAGGTTTAGATTGAATATCTTGAAGCGTATAAATGGTTTAAACAATTCAAAGAATACAATTGATTGCGAATTTTTAATATAAATGTAAACAAAAGTCGCGCCAACACGTATCACAGGTGTGTATTGATGACAACATTTTTATGACGTGTCATAATCATGCATGGAAAATTTTCCATGGAAAAAAGTCATCAATTTTTAACTTTTATTCATATCCTTGGCTTCATTCGGTCTATAAACAATCGGTGAGATGCATTTTGAAGGCAATGAGTCAGGGAATCTAGAAAAATTGTTATTTTTGGTTACAGTGTTTCCAAATATGCTATATTTCCAGTTTAAAACTTAAACTGCATTTTTCTTATAATTCGTGTATTTATGTGTGTGTGTGTTTCTCAGACAGTTTTACACATAAAAACATATTATACATCAAGATAACTTGAGCCAATACCCAGACACAGTCATTTGAAGTGAAAAAATTAAAATTTCTCAGCACGTTTCTCGCAGTATCTCAGTAACTAAGCAGAAAGTCAAAATTCAGAAAACGCCGCTTTGTAGAGATATTTTGGACAAGTGATATCCAATTCAATTTACCCCAAAATGGCGTTTGTCATAAGATAGCACAACAGCGACGATTTATCGTGTTAACGGTAACTTGGGGGTTTCAGTACAACTCAGTACCATTTGTTGCTACACAGTAATGTTGTATGGCATAAATGTAGTCAGATCAGCTATCTTTTCAATACATCGGCTCTAATTGTAATCCTCGTTCATTTAATTGTGGAATATGGAACACTCAACCGAAACATGAAGGAAATTAAATGAAACATGAATTATCCTTCTCTGGTCTAGTAGTTGAGACAGCTAATAAAACTTCAAGTGAGGCGTTCTCAGCTTAGGGCAAATTAGGGCAACTAAAATCTTCGCTATTAGTTAAAAGATACCTTGCATCCCCCATCGAAAGTTTAAGGGGGACATTGGAGGCCTTTTTTGCCGGATCCGATTTGTGGATATTTTAGGACATTGAATGGTTATTTTGCATATAACTTCATATCAATACGATATATATGCATTTCTAATAAATTAATCACAAAGCTGGCGTTCTTAGCTTTAAAATGGCATATTTCAACATATGTTTCATCTAAAGTTCAGCAAAGATACGTACAGTTGAGAAAATGCACATGATATGTCTATTTTTCATAATTTTTATCTTTAGACATCCATATTACACAGTAAAGTTAAATATTTTTCCGAGATACTCTTCTTAGCTACAGTTTATATTAATACTCAGTAAAGAATTGAATTAAATTGGAGTTGATGCAATTTTCGATTTTGCCTCCCCATAGTGCATGGTTTGCATCAAATACCCGGATTCTTCGGTCGTTATAAATAGCACTGGTTTACGAAAAAAATTGATTTCTTTCCTAACTATGTTTTCTAAATGTATTTTGGACCAGTCACACCCACCTCGAAAAGTGTTAATATTTTTTTTTCCTACAGAAAGAATATTTTAAACTTGATTCTCGGAGTTGTTCAGAAGTTTTTGTTAGTTTCCATTTTTCTTATAAATACAATAGAGATTCACCCAAACCTATAGATAGAGATTTTTTTATAAAGTATAATTGTAATATTTTGGTGAAAATCTTGGTGAGAATGCACATATTATCCTGAAAGTAAATATCATAAAATAAAATTTAAAAAATTAAAAGTAGAATCAAATTATTTTTAAGCCTAAAGCCTATAGTTGTTACGGAATTTAATTAGCAAGGGACTGGAAGGTGAAGTATATTTTTCAATATTAGCCATAGTACTCAAGGGAGAGCAAGAAGTTGAATGGTGAAAGTTTAGAAAAGCGTGGAAAGGGTCATATGAGCAAGCTTAGAGTTTACCTTTGTCTGCTACCGTAGTAGTCAGGATCTTTTGGCATTGGAAATGTGGATCACCTGAGTCTACGGCATGTCCGAACAAGCTTAAAGTAACTTGTTACTTCATGCTGTCGGAACCGACAGCGATATGTGCAGTGCGAACAGATTTCAAGTAATGTTTGTCTGCTGTCCAGAAGGTGCCATCGTGTTGTCGAAGCGGTGCCGGAAACTGCGTCAGGACTTCATGGAGGCTTTCAAAGCTAATCCAGGACTTTCGGGCATGGATGTGGGAAGTTTTCTTCAAGTACAGGTCTATCAAGCAATAGAACTGGACCGTAAAGCAAAGCATTTCGGCCAAAATCGCGGGTCTGAAAAACGTATGTTCAGGATCTGAACACATTTAATAAATACAAAGGCTGATGAGACGTATGTCAAATTTAACTTGAAACAGCTTCCGGGACAGAGGCTTTATGTTGTCAAAGATCACTGAGATATTCCAAAGGAGTATAAATTTGGTGTTGCGGACAATTGCAGTAATGGCCGTAAAGCTCCAATTTACGAAAAACAAAATTTCAATGAAGTTGAGAATGTGTAATATTAATTTCTTCTAGATTTATAAAATAAATGAAACAACGTAAATTTCAATAACAAAATAAAATAACTGTTTCATAATCAAACTTATACCAGAAATCTAACTGATAATGAAGGTCATAACTGAAAGTTTTGAATCTATTAGACCCCCCCCCCCCTAATGGAAAAGGCTGCGCACGCCTATGATTATCATCTGTTTCAATATTGTACAAGTGCTCGTATCGATTTTTAAGTGGCATAATAAACGAATTAAAAATAAAGCTTTCAGGAAAGGTTGCGCATCTAGCGCTAATCCGGACAAAGTTTAGCTCTGAGATCGAAGAGTGCATTTAGGAGAGGAAGAAGGCATTACGCAGGTATAATCGACAAATGTCGACAGAAACAGAAATGGTGTACAAAATGCGGAAACGAGTGAAAAATTCGCGGTTAGTGGACGGCGAAGATCACGACCAATCGTGCAACTTGGAGGTACAGTGAGTAGTGAAAACATTGAATAACAGTAAGCACCAGCATAGTGCAGTGCGTAGTGAAAAACAGAACAAAATGCCGCGAAAGGAAGAAGAGGTGTTGGAGTTGGTGGAAGCCACTAAAAATCAGCTGTGTGCATTGGAAAATAGCTTGAAAAACATTGCGAACGACGCAAAGAAACTAAAAGAGCTGCTCCACTCTTTGGTGCAGGTGAAAACAACAATCGGGATGTTGGACGGCCTGTATGACCAGGGCTCTGGTGTCCTGCTATAACTGGAAGGACTAGAAGGTCCGCGCGCGCAACCTAGAAGGGAGCCCCTAATGGCCATTTACCTTGGCGCTAAGATAGCATTGGAAGAATTGGCCGAGACACTGAGACCAGCTCCCCCAGGAAACCAGCCTAACGTTCTGCTGGATCAGACTATCCAGCAGCCTCCTGGTCGATCAGACCATCTACCAAGAATCGACTTACCACGGTTTAATGGATCGCCGACCGAATGGCTCTCATTCAAGAGCCGGTTTGAAAAGCGCATATCGGCGCTGAGCGAGGATGCGGATAAATTCGCGTTCTTATGCAAGTGCCTCGAGCACTTCGAACCCGTAAAAAAATCCATCGAAGCATTGGAAAATTCAGGAAGTTCCTTTGCCGACGCCTGGCAAAAGTTAGAAGCGCGTTTCTACAAACGCAGAATAGCCTTCGAAGGTTGTTTCACAAAACTACTGCGAGTGAAGAGCATGACAAATCCCAGTGCCAAGGGAATATTGGCACTAATTGACGCGGTGGACACCACAGTCCATGCCACTCATCATATCAATGGAGGGCGGAACCACGTATTGGATTGCGTCGCAAACGGATTAATCATCGCAACCGTCAAAGGTAAGCTAGACGTTTCCACTTTATTCAAGCTCGAAGAGAGCTTGGATCTTACATATACATGGATAGATTTCAAGGCCGAGTAGAGAAGCGGGCCAACCACCTCGCCTGCCAAAATTTCGAAGATTCTTCGCAGAAGCCCCGCCCTCAAAAGACTGCAGCAGTGATCAAAGAAGGATTCAGCCACAAAGGCTCCAACCCAAAAGGAACAACATAATTGTTTCTCTTGTGGCGGCAAAGGGCACAGCATTTTCCACTGTGTCCCTTTCAACAAGTTGTCCATCAAACAACGTTGGGAGGCTACTACGGCAGCGAGGCGGTGCTACAACTGTCTTTCGTGGGGACACCCTGCACAAAAGTGTTCCTCCAACGTCAATTGCAAAGAATGTGGTGCACGGCACCACACTCTACTACACCTAGAGAGCACAGAGAAAGCTCTAGATCAAAAGCAGAGTATCACCGACGGATCGACTACTCAGGCAACGGCTTCAACTAGCTCTTCGAATAGACTACATAACAATTACGTGTTCCTGGCTACCGCGACCATAAAAGTAAGGGGAGCAAACGCATGGTACCAAATTAGGTGCCTGCTAGATTCCGGTAGTCAGGTCGAAACCATAACCGAGGATGCTGCCCTAATCCTCAACTTACCGTATGAAGAGACATTATTGACCATAAATGGAATAAACGGAGGCATAGCCGCACAACGAAAAATATCGACCTCGATATCATCCAGAGGTGGCAACTTCGCCACAATCATAGATACGATGGTGGTCCCTCGTCTCTTGGAGGGCATTGAAGGCATTGAATTAGCAGACCCCGGTTTTTATCGGAAGCAACCAGTGGAAATTTTACTCGGATCCCGAGTCTTCTTTCAAATTATGGGACCTAGATCTATTAACCTCGGCAGCGCACCCATATTTCAGGTATCTGCGCTTGGATGGCTAGTTGGCGGATTAGCCTCCTTGCAAGCTCCTCGGCAGGCTACCGTGGAGAGATTGTTACAGCCAACCCGAATACAACAAAGATGCCAAACGTCGAATCGATACCGGAGGCCAATGACGACGGTGAGAACCTAGAAGTTCTATTCAGGAAATTTTGGACGCTGGAAGAGGTGACTTCTGCGGAAGCGAAGCCCTGCCACAGCGTGAATATTTGCGAAGACCATTTTCGAAAAAATGCAACCATAGGGCCAGATGGAAAAATTTTTCGTACGCTTACCCCTAAAGCGCGAAGCGTGATTAAGCCAGATTCCACCTCAACCAAGTTGCGGGTAGTTTTTGATGCTAGCGCAAAAACGTCAACACAATTATCACTTAATGATGTGCAACATAGTGGCCCCGTGATTCAGCGTGAATTATTTGATCTGCTTTTGGATTTCCGATGCCACGACAAGGTAGTCACCGCTGACATAGCAAAGATGTATCGTCAGGTAAACATTCACGAGGAGGACTCATGGTTGTAATGCATCCTTTGGCGGGAATCGCCGTCTGAGGAAATTCAAGCATACCGGTTGAAAACGGTAACATACGGGGAAGAGGCATCATCCTTCCTAGCATGCCGAGCACTTGACGAGGTCGGACAGGAAATTCGACCTGAACAGCCTGAAATTGCAGACACCATTCAGCAATGTTTCTACGTGGACAATCTTATGATGGGGGGAGATTCTACAATCGACTTACTGGAAAAACGAAAAGCTGTAGAATCAGCCTTGATGAAGCGAGGTTTTCTCCTGCGAAAGTGGGCATCCAGTGATGCTAACATTCTCGCCGACGTGTCGAACGAGGATCTAGAGAAGGAAATACGAATCGGAGATCATGACATCATAAAAACCCTGGGCTGCAACCCAGCTCGCCAAAGGACGACACATTCCGCTGTATCGCGGATAATCAGGTAAATACAATAGAAAGCATGACGAAACGGCAACTAGCCTCAGAGATATTGAGGCTGTACGATCCATTAGGCATCATGTAACCGATAATCATCATCGCTAAAATACTTCTCCGAGGACTTTGGAAAGTTAAGTTAAAATGGGACGACAAGATTCCTTCTGAATCGCTACATCAATGGCAGCTTAAGAAAACGCTGCCGAAATTGTCTGACTTGGAGCTACCACGCCAAGTAATTCCTAGTAAATTCAGTGCACTTGGAACTGCACGGGTTTTTCGATGCATCCAACCTGGCCGATCTATGCTTACTCCCTGGATGAGCAAGGAAAAGAATCCATGAATTTATTGTGTGCAAAATCGCGTGTGGCTCCACTGAAGGACGTCACACTTCCGCGAAAAGAGCTCTTAGGCGCGAAACTGCTAGCAGAGCTGATGACCCGAATCAGCAAAATTGTACCATCTCGTGCCACAAACACTTGCTTTTGGTGCGACTCACAAATCGTATTAGCTTGGATCCACTCGAACGCTCCCCACAACGAAGTATACGTGCGAAACAGGATCAACGTGATCCAGTCCCTCATTAATTCCAGAGATTGGCACTACATTCCTACAGATCAGAACCCCGCGGATATAGTCTCCAGATGCATCTCTGTGAGAAAATTACTGAACATGAAAAGAGAAATGTGGTTGTATGTTCTTCTGCCAACGACAACATCATCATCGAAGCCGAGGACCTAATAGCAAGGTATCCTCATCAAAATTCATTTCGGCGAACGCGAAAGCACTTTGCCTTCCTTCAGCGGACCTTGAATAATTTCATGGCCAAATCTGCAATTATCCGGGGCCGCGGTATCAACAGGGAGTCCTCGAACGGACCCATAACTGCCAGTGAGTTAGAAGCAGCTGGCGAACGCCTGATCATCAAGCATCTTCAACGTCTCAGCTATCCGGAAGAATTCGTTCACCTTGAAGATAAAGGGGTTCCTAGCGAACAAGGCCCTCTTCAACATCTCAGGCCCGTCATCAAAGATGGACTGATTCGGATCTGCCTCAAAATCAACGAAGTCCAATCCTGATCCCTCGAGAACACTTCCGCGGAAAAATTGTGTTGGACCACATTCATAGGCGAAACCTCCATGCAGGAATGGACACTATCATTGCAGATTTACAGCAGTATTACTGGATGCGAAACCTCAGAAAAACAGCGAAAGCTGTTATCAACAAGTGCATCTTATGCGCACGTGCTAGGACCCGGAAACTTCAACAACAAATGGGCCAATTACCCAGAGCAAGGGAGACTCCATCACCGACCTTTGCACATACCGGAGTCGATCTATGCGGCCCGTTTCAGGTTTTAACAAGCCCACGGGCTAAGACGAGGATGACGGTATACGTATGCATTAGAGTGACAGGAAAAAATGACCCCTATTGGCCCACCCCTGAGTCGATTTCTAGTCCTACCAGGAGTACTTGTTCCAAATTTGAGGCAAATCGGACAAGACTGGCTACCGGACCAACATGCCTGAAGTTTGTATGAGATTTTTCGACAATTTACATGGAGAAAAGCCACTTGCTCACATTTTCGCCGATAGGTGGCACTGTTCGCATCGTATCATCACTGTAAGTGAAAATAAGAAAGATAATTTAATTGTCTACAACTTTGTCGAAGACTGCTAGTGAATCCGGCTTTGTTAAAAGAAGTTATTAAACTTTTAGCGAAGTGATGTCTGAGTCAGTTTTTCATGGGGCCTAGCAGTGCATGATTGTGGATCAGTACTTGATTCGCACGAACAAAACATTTTTGTGAAATAATGGTTAGGTTTAGGTCAACAGTATGTTCGGAAGATTTATGGTAAGTAATACGAGTCATGTTTTGGTTAGAAAATTTTAGTTCCACATTTTACCGCATAGAGCGCGCCAACACTAACTTTTTAACGGAAAGAGATAGAGATTAGGTGTCTTCCACAAAGTTGTATAGCAAGTATTTTTAAATAATTCTTCCGAACATCTCGATATTCTATCTCACTCCTATGAAAAGTTAGTGTTGGCGCCCTCTATGCGGTTACAGGTGGAACAAAAATTTTCTAACCAAAACATAACTCGTATTATATACTACAATTCTTGTGAATATACTATTCAGCTAAATGTATCCATTATCTCACAAAAATGTGTAGTTGGTGGTAATCGTATACCGATCCACAACTATGCGCTGCTAGGCCCCATGCAAAACTGACTCAGACATCACTTCGTTAAAAGTTTAATAACTTCTTGTACCAAAGCCGGATTGACTAACAGTCTTCGACAAAGTTGTAGGCAATTAAATTATTTATCCTATTTTCACCTACAGTGATAATACGATGCATATAGTGCCACCTAGCGGCGAAAATGCGAGTTAATGGGTTTTCTCCATGTAAATTGTCGAAAATTCCCATACAAACTTCAGGCACGTTGGTCCGGTAGCTAGACTTGTCCGATTTGCTTCAAATTTGGAGCAAGTACTCCTGGTGGGACTAGGAATCGACTTAGGGGTGGGCCGATTGAATTTTCAAAATTCGTTATTTTTCTGGGCACTCTAATGCATATTCATATGCTTTTCTACAAAAGCAGTGCATCTAGAAGTGGCGGAAAACCAATCCGCCGATGCGTTCATTTCAGCATTAATGAGATTTACTTCGCTGCGCGGCAGACCAGGGGTAATCTAGTCCGATAACGGAAGAAACTTCGTCGGTGCGAGCAGAGAGCTCACCGAACTCCAGAAAATCTACAACGATGAGAATTTCCAGAACGAATTGGTTGAAACTGCAGCGGACAAGGGAATAAACTTCTCCTTCATTCCACCTAGAAGCCCCAATTTTGGAGGGCTCTGGGAGGGTAATATCGAAGTCGCGAAGCGTCTGTTTGCCGCAGCAGCCCGTGAAGCCTGTTTCAACATTTTGGAGTTGCAGACTGTGCTCTACCAGGTTGCGGCGATAATGAACTCTCGTCCTTTAACCGCGGTCTGGTCGGACCCCAGCGTGCCACAGCCACTAACCTCATCGGGAGACCCATGACGGCTCTACCCATCCCAATCAAACTGATCGAAAACGGGAACCTTTCAATACGCTGGAAGCGCATTCAGCGTCAAACCCTGCAATTTTGGAACAAGTGACAAGATGAATACTTGCAACACCAGCGCTGCGTAGCCAAGTGGACCAAACGGCGGCCTAATTTGGAAATTAGACAAATTTTCCTCATAGGAGATGACAACAACCCCGTAGAAAAGTGGCCTATGGGGATAGTCACTAGTACCCATCCGGGTGCAGACGGAATCGTTCGAGTCGCCACAGTTCGCGTGGGACCCAACGCGTACAAGCGCAATGTTCGGCTATTGGCTCCACTACCACTCGAATTACCAGAAGCCGACATCAGCATCGAACGAAGGCCAGTCAACCAAATATCAGAGCACGAAGAAGACCTTTCACCTCAAGCCAAAAGGGTGGAGAAAATGGAAATAGCCAAATGCAAAACCCATCAGTTGCTGCATGACACGAATAGAAGTCAGCAATCCCAACTTCGCTATAATCGAACCCAGCGACGAAATGCTGGACAAGAAGTCCCAGCTGTTCGGAAAATGTGCCCTCCCGAACATTGTCAGCAAGCAGGCACCACCCAGCAACGATTCGAGCGCATGATCGGTGAGATTTGATCAACGATTTGAACCCGACCCCAGAGTCTACTTCGATTGTACCGCGGCAATGCGGTACTATTCATAGCAACATCAAACAAACAAAAATGTGGCCATTCGAGTCGAGCTCCGATATCACCGTGGAGAACGAAATATCCACACACGAAGCGGCAGGATACACCATAGACGGCCTGCTGGTGCTGGCAGTTATAACTGCCATCATCATTTGGCGATGGAGGCGAAACGCCAGAAGAATCCAGGAACTGGAGGACGCGACGAGGCGAGCTCGCCGAAATCCAAACGTTGTGCAGCGCCCACAGTTTGGCCAGAATCATCCCTAGAAATTTGCAAAGTGATGCAACACGGGAGGTAGGTTACTTCACCAGCTATAGCCTTAAGCTAAACTGATATTCTGATGCAATCGCGCTTTCCAAGCCATATGCTTACGGAAGCGAGTAAACGCTTTGTTTAATTAAACATAAATTGTTGTCGTTAGCCACAGCGGCGACGCGGTTGTAGAAAACAAAGGCTTCCGCGTATGAATCAAAATGAACTAATGATTCATCCACCGGGGGTCCATACTCTCGCGAGCGAGAAAATAATGTTTTGTTTAGGTCTGAGACTCTCTCAGAGAAAAGTCTACACAGACGATATGATAAAAGTCTTTTGGGTCAAATTGTAGGGGCTCAGTCGGTAATTAGTCTTCTGGTTATATACATCATAGAAGATTTGTTCTTGTTAAAAACCTTATAGAGCAGATATTTTACGGAAATACGTTGAAAGTTCTAATTTGTGACGCGTTGTAACGTCACGTTACATTATCAGTTATAAAACAATCCAGTATATTCAGTTTATGTTTATTGAATCTTTAGTGAAATTTTGTCCACTTTCCGAATCTGTAATAAGTTTTAATACACATTAGAGATGGTCGGGTTCGGGTTTTTGGACCCGAAACCCGGACCCGACCCGAACCCGACGGGTTTCGGGTCGGGTTCGGGTTCTGTAAATTTAAGCTTCTCGGGTTCGGGTCGGGTTCCGGGTTTTTTAATTTGAAATTCACGGGTTCGGGTCGGGTCCGGGTTTTTGAAATTTTGGACTTTCGGGTACGGGTCGGGTTCGGGTTTTTAAAATTACAAATTATCGGGGTCGGGTCGGGTTCGGGTTTTGAACAAAACAACCCATCGATTTCATGACACTGTTTGCGTCTATACACAAAACGCAGTATTTTTGCAATAGTGAATTATTCTTCGTAATACGAATGGATGATACATATAATAGTACCAAATGTTAGAACCTCTGAATCGGTAGAATTCGTCGTATTTTCTGGTGCTCAAATATTGTATTTTTCCATTCTTGCATAATATTCCGTCTCTTCAGATTCGCAAACTCCCTGAATTATATATTTTTTTAAAAGAACATTCATGAGAGAGCATTCAACAATACGTGTTTCACATCTAAAATCTCTTTGCGATTTATTTTTCATGATAATTAGTAATAAACCAAGTCAACAGGAATTTATCGGAAAATATCGGTTCAACTTTCTATAATGGAATATAAATTTCGACGGGTACTTTAAAACCGATACTTAGGCCGCGGCGACTTTTTCTCTACGTAAACGGTTTTGTGGGGTACATTCGTACCCCAGAACTAAAATCGCTCTAGTATGTCTAATTTTTATTAAATTTATAATTAAATTAGATAGTTTTATTCTAAAATCATTCGTAAAATAACCTGTTTAAAAATATATGTTTTGACTATTTAATTATGTAATATTTCATTTTGTATAGAACAAGTCTTGAAAATACGTCAAAATTCCCTTTTTTCTTCATATTGCTATAACTCCGGTAGTTTCAAATCGATTTTGACCATTTATACGACGTTGTAAAGCTTATTAAATTTCCTTTTGAAAATTGTATTTTTTTCAAAAACCGGTCAAAAAGTATATTTATTCCGATGCTTTTTTGAAAACCAAACGCCAATACAAACGTTAAGAATACAGCAATATGCAGTAACAGAGATGAAACAGGAAGACGTCGAAGGAATAGGTAGAGCCGGTGCATTGTACGTGTATATAAAGTAAGTATGTTACAGAGCCTGGGCTACAGAAGATAACGAATCGAATGGTACGTCTTGCATACTATATACAGATCATATTCACGAATGTGTTTTGAATCTTTCATCCGCAAAAGCAAAAATTACGATACCGATCCAATCGCATTTTCTAGTTACTTTTCCATAGTGCTTTGTTATACCCAATAACATATACTATTATTCGGCAGAGTTGGAACTTATACAATTTTACACAAGTTTCTCGCTTACTATGTATCGATATTTTGCTTTTAAAAAAAGATATAATATTTTTTTTTGAATTATGCACACATGACAAAACAATAACGCAAACGGTTTTGTGGGGTACATTTGTACCCCAAACAAACTTTAAACAAGCACTGTTAAATTGGTCAAATTAAACAAACTGGTTGTACCTGCCTTCACGGAAGTTTAATAATCAAATTGGTTTATGATAAAGATTGCTTGCAATTAAAAAAAACTGTAACGGAAAAATAAGGATTTGAACTCATAAATTTGGTGATACTTTGGTGTCATTATAGCGGCTCACATTTAAAAAGGGTACATTATTTTTTTTTAAAGCAGATAGTTTAGGCCAAATTTATTTACTTTCTAGAGCCTACCTTTGTTCCATCAAACCTAAACCTAGCTTCACTTCCGCCAGGTTTCGTTGTTCATGACACTCATATGGTGATGGGATAATAGCACCACTATCAAATCAGTGGTACATATATGAAACAAGCACTTTCTGTCAGATTGTTCCCGGGCTGAGCTGCTGCTGATCCGGATTCCTTCATGAAAATACATGAATTTCCATGAACTTAACGAATTGATCGCAAAAATGTGGTGTGTTCTGTTGAAGCCATTAACGGATTTTTAAAAGTTTGGAGTCGTTCCGAGAGCTCCATTGGAGATGACGAAGTATCTCTATTGGCGCGCTTACCGTATAATCTGAAGAATAAAATAACATAGATACCCAATCATAGATCGTCCTAACGCTAATGATGGGACATCAAGAACACATCAGAAAATGATTGATACCCTTCGATACAGGTTTGACTGTTCCAACCAGTAACGTGGGTGACGTAATGTAAACTGTCGAATACGAATTGCCAATGGCCGTAGCTTAATTTAATACATGTAATAAATTATACTAAACTGCCTTGCAGGAATGGTTTCTGATAAAAAATCAGAAATTTTAGTTAAGTACGACGGGTAAGGTTGTTGGAAACTGTGACCATTAAGCTTTCTGTTTCCCAATGAGTTAGCCGCCGATTTAACTTAATTTCCGGTTAAGATATCAACGATTTATAAGTTTCTCAGAACGTTACAAATTTGACGATCAATAATAGTAAATATACTCGGCAGTAATTTGTTTTGCCATATGAAGATATAACTATTCTACTATTCTTAGATGAGTCAAGGGTCCAGCTCGGGTGTCTAGAATTAAAATTTTTCGAGATCTTTGGTTGATTCTCCGTATTAGCAAGTTGGATTCGGATCGGGCTTCTCAAATTTTAAACTTTCGGGTTCGGGTCGGGTTCGGGTTTTCAAATTTTAAAATTCTCGGGTCGGGTAGGGTTCGGGTTTTACAAAATTTTCATTCTCGGGTACGGGTCGGGTTCGGGTTTTTAAGTTTTAAAATGTTCGGGCTCGGGTCGGGTTCGGGTTTTTCAAATTTTATAATTTCGGGCTCGGGTCGGGTTTGGGTTTTTATATTTTCAAGCGCTCGGGTTCGGGTCGGGTTCGGGTTCGAAAAAATTGAAACCCGACCATCTCTAATACACATTTGATAAAGTTATAACATATTTATGGAATGAAGAATCGTCAAATCGTTGTACCGTCACGAAAGAATGTGTCAGCTGCATATTCAAGCGAAGAACGAACCAAAGCACAATGTATAACGCTTTTAAGCAGTCCGTAATTAGTGCGTGTTTCATGTGGTGACAGCGGAAAAATGCAAGGAAGCCTAGGATACGCAAAATTCTGGTTGGTGGCTAGAAAACAAGAAAACCGTGAAGCGGCGGGCGAAGCCATAAGTGAACATTCTGTGGTTGGCATTTGCTAGTGCAGAGCCGATAACCTTCTCAAGGTACAATCCTGGTAAACTTTCCATTTGCATCAAATAATAAAAACTAGATGTCATGGATAGGTTACATCATATGGCAGCGGCCTTTAAACCAAGCTATTTGTTTAACACACGGGCATCGACGTTGTGCCTAGGTCATGTACTTCGAACTAAGCAACAACCGCCGCTGTGTGTTTTAAGATGCTTGCGTTTTCACGGGCGCGACTGTTTATTGTGTCTAAAAGCAAACCACGAGTAACCAACTACTCTCGCGAGTAAAGTGGGAATGTTTTGTTTTTAGGCGTCGTGATCTCCGGGCTTCTCTTGGGGACATGTGACACTCATGTGTACAAGAAGTCACAATGATTTGTGAAGAAGACAGACGGTACTGAGTGATCGCCCGGCCGCGACCGGCGCGTGAAGTAAGTAGAATTTCATCATAAGAAATGCATTGAAATTAATTCGAAGTAGTGAAGAAAAACTAGAGCAGGGAATGTTAGGAAAATCAACGTAGGATGTAAGTGAAGTGTATAATTACATAAGTGTGATAAAGTGAATAATAAAAACAATTAGTAAGCAGGCCGCTCGGTTGTGCTTATTCACTAGTTAACGGAATACTGTTGAATTAATGAGTGCAAAATACGGAAATGAATTGAATTTTTACGGTTGGATAAAAGGCGTTGAAGAAGTGCAGTTTGCAGACCAGTCATAAGCGTGTTGACCTCATCTGGCGTGCAATACCTTTTGGAATTTTAAGTCTTAAGTGCTCCACGGAAAGGAGGAAGCAACAGAATTGCACCTCATCAGTAGTACGATTCGTACAATTAGAAACGGCACAGGGTAAGTGAACCATTTACTTTACTTACACGGGGGACGAACAAACAACGACTGTCAATCAAACGTCATTATCTTTAAGTTTTTAAGGCGGTTTAATTAAAATTCCAGTTGTTATCATCATTGTTTAACTTTATACCAGTTTGATCTGGTAGTACGGTAGTTGACCTACCAAGGGAATCGAAAAAAGCTAGAAAACCTTGAATAGAAAATGAATTTGAACTTTTGTAGAATCTCTCCGAAGGAGGAATGGGTTGTGCGTATTCTATTTAAGGTAGCCAGACTTCAGATTAATCGTGATACATTGCTATCAAACGAAAATGATTTCAGTGCAAGTAGAGAAGGACCTTTTCCTGATTCAGGCCCCGTTCGTGGCAGACGATTTTATCTAGTGTTGAAAGAACCTCCATTCAATGGTCAATTTCTTCATACGAGTTCAACTTTTAAACCAGGTTTAATATACCGCTTAACTTGGTTTAAAAGTTAAATGTGGGTTGAACAATCGACCCTAATTATATTTAGAGTAGTTACATTTCAGCGTGTATTCAGCGATTTTTTGAGCGCAAGCTCGCAACACTGCTGTCAAATAGTGATGATTTGAATACATGAAGAGAAGGGCCTCTCTTTGATTCGTTACTCGTTCGAAGCAAAGGCATTCATCAGAATTTAAGTTTCGAGTTGAGAAGAATTATTTCAATTCCAGTAACAGTATAGTTTTTCAGATCTTGAGCGAAAAAAAACAGCCTCTAATACAAGATTTAGTGCAGCAGTGATATAGTTACGTCGTGACAACGAAGAAAGAACCAATGTAAACATTAGCAGTGCGAGAGTAAGCAGAAGGGCAATAGATACACAAATTCTGGCAGTAAGAAAATTGGTTATGATCACAATTGCACCCACATGGTTCCAGAACCCAAGTTGCCAGTGTAGGGATTGTGAGAGAGAGGAAGCGAGAGAGAAGGACTAAGAGAGAAAGAGAGGAGGAACATAGAGACAAATTTAAGGTTGAAATAAAAGGAGATAAAATGTGTCAGTCTTGTGATTGGCTTTGAGCGACAAAGTGGTGTTTCTCAATGGAAAATGTGAAACATATACACCCGGACACGACAATGGCGCAGTTTGGTAATTGCGTAAGTATACAAAGCAACTTTGATATGGCAAAAAAAATCAAATTTCTTATTCCCCTGAGAGGGCACTGGAAGTATATATATATGGGGTTGGTCGGACTCGCGCATGTGTGCGTGTTGCAGTTTTTGCTTCAATTGTAACGACACAAATAAGTCACCATTCTTGTTCATCAGATTGTGATCAGTAATCTTCAGTGTGAACGATACAGCCGCGTTCCGACGAGCGGTGATTAAAAAAAGGAAACAATTACGCTGGATTCTTCCAATCGGTTGATCTCAACAATCTATCCTTATCTCGGAGTGCAATAGGCTAGGTTGATTAGATTTTTCGGTACTAGCGGCGGATTTCGGACTGGTGAGGGAAACGGTATTTTTCTTAACGTTGCAACGTTGAACAGTACCGGTGGGTTCATCCATTATCCTACGCGCCTTCCAGGGTGCCCTGTGTAGTATCATGTACACTGCAGTTTCTACCTAGCTTGGTGGATAGTTTTTTTAACGGAAAAGGTGGATGTTGTTCAAACCGTTGAAATAGCCTATTTGTGTGTGCGCTGTATGTTG
The DNA here is from genome assembly GCF_030247195.1 of Topomyia yanbarensis. Taxonomy (NCBI): domain Eukaryota; kingdom Metazoa; phylum Arthropoda; class Insecta; order Diptera; family Culicidae; genus Topomyia; species Topomyia yanbarensis. The sequence continues at coordinate 436,901,196 of NC_080671.1, forward strand.
GTATGACACACACTTAGAAAGCGTCTATTTTTTTGGTATTGGAGGGAATTAGTAGAACGAATGTGACTCACACTCAGGCATGAGTTTAAGGTATTACTATTGTTGGAATTTAACAAAACGAGCATAGCTTCCCACAGTACGATTGCTAGGGTGTAAATGAGTAATATTATTCTAAATGGAATTACATTGATGTGAGAAAATCTAATTGTAAACAATCGTGTTTTTTTCCATTTTAGGAACCCAATTCACCTTGTGAAATCGGCTTAGTGAAATGGGTCGAAATGGAGAAACGACACAATGAGCGCTTGAGAACCAAGCTTCGCATGACCCGAAAAAGGAACAGTACGGTTAATGAGTGGATCGAAGAACCATCTGATGTAATCCATAACAGTTTTTTCATCAGAAACTCTACCATGAGAGAACCCGGTAACGATTCATCGATTTTAACCAGCGGATGGTGAGGACGAAATAGACCAGAGGTCTTTTGAACATTGGTGTAATATTCTCGGTGCATCCATCCGGAAGAATCCGTACAGATCAGCGTATTTCGTATGAAAGCTGGCACAAAACTAATGGATGTTTTAGAGAGTACGGTATCAAGTAGTACGGTCCCTGACGAAAAAGTACTTCCTTACTCGAATGTGATGTATCGCTTGAGAGAGTTTTACGGTTCACGCGATCATATACTGCTCCAACGCCAAAAATTACGGTCAATGACACAAAGTCCAGATGAATCCGATGTAAAGTTTGTAAAACGAGTTGCAGCGGTCGCCAAGCTCTGCGATTATAGCAGCGAACAGATGATGGAGACAGTAGCCGACGTGGTTCAATCACATGCACTGAATATCAAAGTGCGAGAAGCCGGTCGAAAGGTGATGCGCAAAGGCGGTTCGATCGCGGAATTGTTGGACAAGGTTCGGTCGATAGAGATAGAACTACAGAGTGAAGAAATATACGCCAAAAACCATCAGCAGCCAGCAGTGGAAATTGCTGCTACTTCATACGCAACCAGTCAAATTTTCAGAGCGAAGGTGGTTTTCAGCGACCCCGCGGAGGATTTCAGTCACGTAACCGAGGCGCATACGTCAACACGACTGGAGAAGGCTACGGAAAACGCGTACCGTGCTGGAGATGTTCCAGTAACTTCCATCGACCGCATAACTGTCACGCAATCGATAAAGTCTGTCGAAATTGCGAAGTAAAAGGTCACATTGCACGCGCTTGTCGTAAGACAGTACCAAACTCAGCCAAACGCTACGGTGCTGAAAGCGCAGGATCAGTATCGCTCTCGCAGAAAGGTTGCTACCATTATAGCTGGAGAGGAAATTTTGTTAGATGAGAGCGATGAGAAGAAAGCAGTAAGTAGAATCTGTAGAATATATGGCCCGCCAATCAGAATCAGGAGAGCATTGTGACCGACTCTCATTAAATTAATTGAACTGCCACCGTCAACTAGATACCCTTGTCTGTAATGTCGTTGGTCAAGTAGCCGGAGTAAAAGTAAGTTTCATGATAGACTCAGGAGCAGACGTTAATACTGTCGGCCTGGACATCCTCGATCAGTTGATGAACAGCGACCCTTTTCACTGCCAGAACGGCCCCTGAAAGCTTACGCAACTTCAACGGCAATTTCCGTGGTTGCGACATTCGTAGCAGATTGTTCATCACGGCGGACCGTCCGCGACCAGCCGCATTGGAAAAGTCAGATACAATAGTGGCGACGAGGGGGTTTGTCTGCGCTAATTCAAGCAGTTGCAGAGATTAAAGCAGAATAACGTAGATCTCTAGAGAAATATTACCCACGTTAGTGAGGTAAGCAAGTGAATTCAGTTTTTAGACGTCACACTCTTTTTGGGAACCAATTTTCAGTGTTCAAAAGCTTTCGCAAATAGAAGGAGCAGTATTACTTGTTTATTTTGAAAGCGGACTTTGGTATTTTGATAGCAAGTTTTCTTTTCAGGTTTGAAAGAAATAACTTTTGTGTTTGATTTAGAAGGAGATTTTCTTAATATCGATTGCAAACAGAACACGCTGGATACAAGTAGACAAGATGTCTACAAGCGCTACACAATTTTCAACAATAACGGAAGTAATTACAACAACGGCAGATCGACAATCTTCTCTTTGGATAGAGAGCTACTAACTGAGGCAAAGGAACGTTTCTAGAGGCCACCTTCAACTTCGTGTAGATCAACCATTGTATTTCAGAGAGGGGATGTGTTAAACTCGTACCCCACCGACCAACTAAGTACTTTACATCGAACAGCTGCTGCCACACCGACGCACCCCAACGGGTTTTGCGCTTGTCGGTGGTTTGCCGTACTTGACGCACTCATTAGACGCATATTAGTACTTCATAAATATTGTGCCTCAAGACGAAGCAAAGTGTCGAAGCAACATACACAATAGCCACAATAGACAGGAAGGAAGACAATCAAGTATTCCCACAAAAAATACTTACCTCGCTTCGACAAATGTTGTCGGAACACCATTTTTGAAAAAAATTAAAGAAAAAAATACTTACCTCGCTTCGACAAATGTTGTCGGAACACCATTTTTGAAAAAAAAAATTAAAGAAAAAATTTTTATGAAAAAAATTTATTATGAAAAAAAACACAATTAAAAAAAAAGACACAACTCGAGGAACACACAAAAAAAATATATTATCCATCTCGAGTCTAAAACAATATTACCAAAAAAGAAATTTACTAAAAACGAGCTATTGTGCTCGTTTTTAGTAAAACAAAGCAAAAGAACTCGAAATTATTAAAACGAGCGAAGTAGCAAAAGATCTCGAACACAAAAAAAAGACAAAAGAAAAAAAAACACATCTGGGGAAAAAGAAGGAATTGGGGGAAACATACTAACCACTAACACTCTTTTTCTTTTGCAAAGAATCACCGACAAAAAAAAAACTAGAAGATTAGGAAGAGTCGGTTTTCATTTTAAAATAAACTATAAACAAAAGTAATTTCACATATGACAAATTTTAAAGATTAAAGCAAATGATTGAACACAAACATAAATTGAAATAATTAAATAGATATAGTAAATTACAGGTTGAGAATGAAGATAACACAAAAAAAATTTTAGTTTGTTCATACGAAATAGCTTACGTAGGACCGAGTCCGGTAAGGCAAGTCTGTAAGGAAAATCCACCCTGCTCCCGTCGTACAAAACCAGTGGCCATCGGCGGCTACACAAAGATAGAGGTAGGTCTAATTATTTCACACTCAACAAATACTTCTCCAAAAGAATCTTTACATCAAAATTTCAACCGCATGAAAAGTACATCTAAGATGAATGAGATACAAAGGAAAATATTAAGTTGTCCTTATTCTGTAATTAGTTGGGATGAAAGGGTTAGAAGCAATTTCATGCTTATAGAAATCACCGCGATTGTCGAGTATCTGGGAAGAAGTCAGGTGGCAGCGTTTTGATTGCAATTTCGGCAAAACTCAATGTGGATGTTATCACAACTATAAAATCAAAAAAAAAGCGAGCATGTGTGGGTGAAAGTTACTGCTATGGCTATTGTGCTAGTATGGGTAAACGACGAAACACTCCCTTTCGCTTCGCTGTATTTTCCTCCAAATTTTGCACGAAAAACGACTTACGAAAAGTTTAATCATTCTGCTGAATGCATTTTTAGTAGGCTATGCCCTTGCAGAAGCAATATGTACAACTAAAAGAGATAGCAAAAAAGTCCATAGCGATTCTCAAAGAAAAATAATGAGAAAAAACTGACAGAAGAAGAATTAGAGAAAGAAACAGAACAACAGAACGGAATCTAGAAGAAGAGGTAGGAGATAGCGTACTAATTGAGCAAATGACAATTCCCAACCTACGACACTACATCCCATCTCAAACATTCCACACGACGACCAAAGTAAATAAACAAGATACGTTATCCGATTTCAACCTACAAGTGGACAAGTGACATGGACACACATAAATACGACCGGTAACTCAGTAACCCAGTAGCTCACGCTCAACTTCCAAAAGACAACCGAGAGAGAATAACCCGCGCACGAGAACGTGACGCAAGAGAATAGATAAACCAACTTAGCCCCCTCCCTTGCACCAAAGCAAATACCCATACTAGCACGATAGCCATAGCAGTAAGTTTAGACGTAAAGAACAATCATGGCGAGGTTTTTTAAGCCAAGCCCGCTAGAACTTAGTTAGCTATCTGATAGGAAAATTAACTTTAACTTTAAGTAGATTAAGTTGGATAAATAAAGATACAGTTTTACAGTTGAGAGTTCACAGTTAATAATTCACAGTTGACAGTTTAACAGTTATAATTGCACAGTTTAAACAAGTGACGTTTCACTATTATATCTACTGTGATGACAGTCTGTCCAAACCATAACCGGACGATGATTAAAGTGATATGAAAATAACTTAAGTGAGTGAAGTGATATGACAATGTTTCATGTTATTCAAGTCACGAACATTTAACATATGATAACAGGTTAACAGTTTGAACCTTGTAGACACGTGCAGCGCCCATAGTTTTCGGCCAGCATCAACCCAGGCAAATTTCTCCAAGTGGTGCACCATGGAAGCTAATTTCCTGGGTTACAGCCTTAAGCTAAGCTGATATTTTGATGGACTCGCGCTTTCCAAGCCATATGCTTACGGAGGCGAATAAACACTTTGTTTAATTAAACACAGTTTGTTGCTGCTAGCAGCAGACGGCGACGCTGTTGTAGAAAGTAAAGGCCTCCGAGTATGAGTCATAATGAACTACTGATTCATCCACCGGGGTCTTTACTCTCGCGAGCGAGGAAATAATGTTTTGTTTAGATCTGAGACTCTCTCAGAGAAAAGTCTAAACAGACGATATGATAAAAGTCTTTTGGGTCACATTGTAATGAGACAGTCCGTAGTTAGTTCTCGCCCGGCCGCACCGCAAAAAAAGTCTGCTGGATTGAACTTTGGGCAACGAATCTGTTTTAACTGTGCGGTCAATAGTTAGTGTTCGATAAGCATTTGTTACATACTTAAACGTGATAGTTGAATGACAGCAATGTGCAATTAGTTATACACATCTCAGGTGGAGTTTCTTTAATAAATAGTTGCAGATGATGTATTTCAATCGAGATCAAGTGTCTACGTGTTTCTTCTAACATGACTTTACACACGAACATTTAATATATAATAAAAGTGACGCGAACTCGGGTCGGCGTAAAACGGTGTGCACCCCGAGGTTGTAGTCGAAGGTAAGTCGCATGCTGGTGCTAGCCAGTAACAGTCATAGTTACAGGTTAGAAGCAATTTCATGCTTTTAGAAATCACCGCGATTGTCGAATATCTGGACAGAAGTCAGGTGGTGGCGTTTTAATTGCAATTTCGGCAAAACTCAATGTGGAAGCTGTCACAACTATAAAATAAAAAAAATCGAGCATGTGTGGGTGAAAGTACATGTAAACGATGAAACACACCCTTTCGCCCCGAATTTTGCTCGAAAAACGACTTACGAAAAGTTTAATCATTCTGCTGAATGCATTTTTAGTAGTCTTTCCCCGGATGTGTCTTTAGTCATTGTAACACATTATTTAGCACAGCAAACAACGCACTACACTTTATTACACGGTACAGCTGTAATTTACACGAGACCTATACAATCGAAACACTATAGACCCAACACGAAGTGATATTATACGCCACAGATTCATGGAAAATAATAATGACGATAAGTGATGAACTTCTTGGGAAGAGAAGCTAAATACCTTGAACGGCTGGCAACAATAACGGAAGTAATTACATCTATGGAAGATCGACAATCTTCCCTTTGGATAGAGACAGCTATTGACTGAGGCAAAGGAACGTTTCTAGAGGTCACCTTCAACTTCGTATAGATCAACCATTGTATTTCAGAGAGAAGATGTGTTATATTCGTACCCCAGCTAAGTACTTTACATCGAATAGCAGCTACCACACCGAGGCACCCCAACGGGATCTGCGCTTGTCGGTGGTTTTGCCGCATGTGACGCACTCATTAGAGGAAGCTAGTAATAAATTTATAGAACATGACGTAGTGCAAATTGCCTAATTTTCTCCGGTTTCAATCCCGGTAATATTTCATCATCATTTGCCCATCTCTTGGATTTCCGATTCCATGAGTTAAGTTGCATCATAAAGACTTAGCCTTAGGCTAAGCAAGTTTCATTGACGCTGCGCTTTGCATACTCGAAGGCAATGTTTAATGATAACAGAATTGTTTGTTTACGCCGCGACCCTACCGTAGCAGGGGCATGGCATTACCTCGGGAAACGACCCATTGTTTTTAATTGGATCGGCTAGCAACCGACAGCTCTAGTGAGAGCTTTAGAAATACTTTCAAAAACTTCGTGCATCTCTCTCAGAGATGCGCGAAAGCGATCTAAATCCGCGTTGTTACAAAAGTCTTTTGCGTACGAAAGTTGGAATCATTCGTTTAAGTCGCCCCCGCCCGGATGCGTTCGGTAGGCAGTTGATTGTAATAGTTCTCGCCCGGCCGCGGCATTACATTTGATGATGGCGCAAAAAAGGCTTAGGCTTAGCCTAGGATGCGCCAGCATTTCCGACTTTATATAGTAGTTCGGCGCAGTTAGAAAGCCCAGGTTGTGATAACAAATTTTAGTGCAAGAAAGCGAAAATATAAAACTAAAAGAGTCCATGTTACATGAGCCACAATTTGACATCGCATTCGGAAAGTGAATTTGGGAGTTTCCTTCTTACCTTGGTGACAGTGCCCCAACCCTCTCCCGCTTCAGTAGATTAGTAGTACATAAATATTGTGCCTCAAAAAGCAGGTGTAGAAAATCTAATTCATTCAACATTTCTCCAAAAGAATCTTCACATCACCAACAGTCGAGAACAGAAATTCTTGTTCTATTGCCAAAAATTTCAACCGCATGAAAAGTGCATTTAAGATGAATGAAATTCAAAAAAAATATTAAGTTGTCCTTATTCTGTAATTTTAGCAACTGAAACTAGTTGGGATGAAACGGTTAGAAGCAATTTCATGCTTATAGAAATCACCGCGATTGTCGAGTATCTGGGAAGAAAACAGGTGGCGGCGTTTTGATTGCGATTTCGGCAAAACATAATGTGGAAGCTGTCACAACTATAAAATCAGAAAAAAATCGAACATGTGCATATACATACACGACAAATCTAAACTAGAAAAGGAAGGCACTATTAAAGAAATTTTTAGTGGCTTAAAATTTATTATAGTTGATAACAAAGTTAAAAAATTAGCTGTCGTTGAAGAAGACCTATGCACAACTAAAAGAGATAGCAAAAAAGCGCATAGCGATTCTCAAAGAAAAATAACTAAAAAAACTAACAGAAGAAGAATTAGAGAGAGGACAGAATATAGAAGAAGAGGTAGGAGATTGTGAACTAGATAAACTAGAGCTTAGAAGGTAATTATTCCATTATTATGCTAAAAATAATTCATACTTCCACAGTGAAGGTAGAGGACGAAATAAGGATGCAACTGCGGACGGAGAAGTTTCAATCGAAAAAGAAATAACTACGATAATCAACAAAGCCAAAATAACTATCCCAATACCAGAAGAAACAACTCCAATAACAGTAGGGGACGTGGAAATTATCGTGGTCGAAATGAAGTAAATTTGGCTAACGCTATAGATACTGCAAATAAACAGGCAGCGCCAAAAAACCATCTCAAACAACAACAAAACTGAAGCATGGTTTTCTGGCATCACTGGTCCTTGCTTTGTTGTACCGGTATCGAATTGACAGATGCAACAGTTTAGCTGTCATGTTGACAGACGAAGAAATGCATCGCGAACGATAGAACCGTCAGAGGACTGAAACATGGGTAAACATGTATAGCAGAAGGAGGAAAGCAATAAAAAAGAACCATTTGAAGGTGAAGTAGATAGTGTACAAGTAAGCAGTGAAGTAAAACTATAAAAAATACACAATAGATCAGAATCTTGAAAGGTTAACGTATGAATACCCTGGCACAAATATAATCGTTAGAAATGTATTCTTCCGCCTTGTATATCCACTTGAGAAAGCATCGCCTACTGCACCAACTAATAACATGTTGTCATTAGTAACATCAGCAACAAATTGTCTCCCCACCATCTTTCGAACATTGAACGCATGACCGTTCACCTATAAAGGTTTGTAACTTGTAACAGCACGGAGAAAGGTATTCCAGCATCGAACGGCTTAATAGACGTACAACCCAGCAGTAGCAGAGGCGAAGCAGTACATCACCCAGCCAATCCAGCAAACGGCGAGCGAACGGGGCGATTCTCGCGTAGTAAGCGAGTCAACTAGTTGCCACTAGCAACAGGAGCACCGAAAAAGCATACCGTACCCAGCGAGCAACCGGATTAGTGTGCGTGCAGTGATCATTTGCTATGGAAGGTCAGCAATCTGGAGTTTCATTTCCGCCGTAGCAAATTAATGAAGCAACCAGAAATCACGACAGACGAGAACAAGATTCAAAACACGTAAGTTTGTAAAATAAAATAAAACAGTGAATTAAGTCAATAAATTTATGACTAGATAAGTGGAGATAAACACTGGATACGTACGAACGCATGTAAAAGCACAGACAAGAAACGTCGCAGCCCGCGAGGTAGTTCTTGAAAACGTAAGAGCAACAAGATACACAAAATCAGAAGAGTAGAAACTGATTTGGCGTTTATTAAATTCCTTGGCATTCTTTTTATCGGCAAACGACCGCTATGGTCCCATATAGTTTCCATTGCAACCCCTGGTTACACTCTTTTGGTCGGCGCTAAAATTTTAATAAAAATTAAAACCGTTGGTATCATTATTAGTAATTCGCAAAGTAGTGATTTGGAGTAATTGTTTTGTATACCAGTTTTCAGATTCGAATGTTTCTAGAAGACAAGCATGACGCTTTAACAGATATTACAGAATCCGAACACAAAACACATGTCGCTTCATAGTTATCTGCCACGATGCAATAATATATGAAGACGAAACAACAATCGAGAGCGAACTTAAAGAATAGGGAAGTGTAAATCACAATAAACAATCGTAAAAATCGCTTATCTAAATGTACTACCCAGATCTGGCTACCCGAGACGAAAAAGATAATATAAATACCTATCATCGGTCATAATAAAAAATCATGCACAGACGAGCAAAAATGCTACTACTGGGGCAAATATGCTCAGTAAAACCTATGCTAGTAACAGCCGAAATGCATTAAGTGCAATGAAAATGGCCATAATTCGATGAGCAATAAATGCCCAAAATGAACCAACGAAGTAGACATCATCATTTAAAAATCGACTATAAAAATTATTCACCAAAGCCCGCAAAATTCTAAACGAAAGAAAGAAACAGAACTACGGAGAACCGGTTAACAAAAGCACAAAGGAAACATTCTACCCAGAAATAAAAAAAGAGTAAAACAGATCAACGAATTAACCGAACATCTTGATGTTAGCATTAAAAGTGAAAAAGAAGCAAACGAAATCGTCAAGAAACTTCAAGAACAAATAAACTGCATGAATACCATACTGGAAAAGGTCCTAAAAGCTTACAACGAAGAAAAAACAGCGCGAAGAAGAGCTGAAAAAGTACACGACTCGATCGCCAATCACACATCCTGTAAGATAGTCCTATCAACCGAAAACAAAACTAAGCATGGTGTTCTGGCATCACTGCCCGTTGCACCCGTGTCGAACTGACAGATGCAACAAATTAGCTGTCAGACTGACAGACGAATAAGTACACGCTCGTAAAAAGTTACTCAGATTCTGAGTACTTTTAACTCAGTTTTAAATGATGTTCGTAAACGTCAAAAATTGAGTTGTCATGTATAATATCTCTGAGTAACTCTGACTCTATTTTTGGGTATTACACAAGAAACCGTTTTGGAGTTACCAAACGGAAAAGCCGTTTCTCGCCAAGTTAAAAATTCCAAGCGTCATCCGCCATTTTCCATTAGTAGGTACACGCTCGTTTAGTTATCGCTCATCACTTTTTCACAAATAAAAATTTGTTCAAATATTTATAATAGTTGAAGCTAGAGTTGTAGTGTGTAAAATACATTTTAATTGAAAGAGTGGATTTGAACAACCAGCATGCAGAAGATTTCGGAAGAGGTGGATGCTGAAACTGCAATGAAGTTGCGAGGTAATATTCACGTTATATTATATATATATATATATATATATATATATATATATATATATATATATATATATATATATATATATATATATATATATATATATATATATATATATATATATATATATATATATATATATATATATATATATATATATATATATATATATATATATATATATATATATATATATATATATATATATATATATATATATATATATATATATATATATATATATATATATATATATATATACTGGAAAAAAAGTGTAAGGTTTCAGGTTTCTCATGCCATGTGCCAAATTGTGGGAAGATGATTCCTGGACACGTGGATGAATTGAAGGAACACTTCCGGTTGGTACACAATTTGAACACCAGCAAAGCAGCCGCTCAACCTTTCCTTTGTTCAGAATGTGGTTCACTGTACCAGAGGTTTAAGAGCTTGAAACGGCACATAGAGAGTGTTCATCCACTAATTACAGAAAATTCTACAAATATTTCATACGACCATGACGCTGTTGAACAAATTCAAAATAATCATCCGGAAAATATGCTCGTAGATGATGATTATCTGTTGAGAATAACGAATACCATATTCTTTAAAACGGCGCCGTCGTTGGATGAAATTACTAAGAAAATTAGTAAATTCGCCACAGATTTGCGAAAAGATGTATCTCTTCCCGAGACAAAAATCAAAAAGTTCTTACAGGTTACCTCGAATCTTATAGAAGATTACGAGTGTTACATGTTGAATCTATTCAGAGAATTTTTGAAATCGAAGTCGATCCCATTAAACGATACCGACGCTTTGAAATTTATAAACGACGCATCTTTGGATGGAATTTTTGCAGACGTAGCTTCTCCAAAAGACAACCTAGCATATTTGTCTGGAGTTGCGGGTTGTGCTGTGCCAAACCCTAGGGAAGAAGTCTTGGGAAGAACTAGAATCACTAAAACTGTCCCTGCGATTACCAAACTAGGCAAAAGAAAAAGTGTACAAATAGTGAAAGACGTTGCTCACTATATTCCACTAACCAGCATTTTAGCACTGGTTATGAAGAATCCCGGAGCTCGCAAGATGATAGCAGAAGAAGCAGTGAATGACGATATCTTGTGCGGTTTTAAAGATGGTCAACGTTTCAAAACACACCCGTTCCTGACACGGTTTCCCGATGCATTACGACTCTCGCTTCATCTGGACGATGTCGAATATCTGAACCCTTTGGGATCACGCAAATCAAAAAAAAAACTTACCAATTTCAGTGTTAAAATTGAGAATCTCCACCCCGCAATTAATTCATCCTCCAACAGGATATATCTAACGCTTACAGTTCGCTCAAGAGATGTAAAAAAATATGGCTACAATAACGTTATGAAACCGCTGATTCAAGATTTGCGTGAGCTTGAATCAGATGATGGTGTTGTAGTACAATATGGGAGTGAAAAGTTTACGATGAGGGCAGTTCTAGTGCATGTTTTGGGGGACACGCTGGCAATTCATGAAATTTTCGAGTTAATGGGGCCCCAATCAAGTCTATTCTGTAGAATGTGCTATGCGACGCGTACTGCACTTCATTGTGGAAACATTGGTGATACCTTCCCTCATCGCACTGAAGAAAGCATACAAGGTGATTTAAATGCTCTTCAAAGCGGAACTAAAACACCTTCACAATGCGGAATCATTCGAAAATCAGCACTCAATGAAGTTAAATATTTCAACATAGCGGAAAATAACACGTTTGATCCAATGCATGATCTTTTGGAAGGCGTCGTCATGGTCGTAATCAAATGTGTTTTGAACGAAGCTGTAAATATCCATAAAGTGATAACGATTAGTCAAGTCAACCAAATTATACAGCATTACGAATACGGTATAACTGAATCGGCTGATAAACCTACCGCTAATTTTACTTGCGAGAAGTTAAAAGCACGTGGACATGCTATTCCTCAGTCAGCTTCGCAATGTTGGCTTCTCCTTCGAGCATTCCCTTTTATGTTCAACCAGATTCTCGGATTTAATTCAAATTTATCATCATTGCTTAGAGCTCTCATGAAAATAACTTATTATAGTTTCTCCAATAAGCTAACATTGAATCAGATTAACGATCTGGAAAACGAAATCGAATGTTTTTACAAGTTGTTCAAATCCTGCTTCCCTGCCATCAACCCTACCAATAAATTCCATCACATCTCTCATTATCCCTACATAATTCGTCAGGATGGGCCAGTTGTTAATCATAGTTGCTTACGCTTCGAAGCGAAATTCAAGGAGTCGAAATCCCAAGCGAAGACATGCAACAATTTCATCAATTTAACAAACAGCTTTGCTAAGCGCCTGAATCTAGCACAGATAACCACTATTCTTGACCATTCATACGAAATTGGTACGGTAGATATCGTTTCGTCAAAGCACATACACAAAAAATCTCTAAATAATTTACTCCTGATCCGGGATCTACCAGATTCAATCAAATATATAAACCATATGAAAATAAATAACACAAGCTTTCGGCCGGGACTGATAGCGAAATACCAAGTATGCAACGAAATGTCCTATGGTTTGATAATAGATATATTGCAATCGGATAATCAAATTGTTTGCCTAATACAGCATCTCGAATGCGAATATTGTTTACAATACAACAGTTACAAACTCAAAACTGACAGTCAAGTTATTCGCATATCACACAAGAACTTGCAAACGAAAAAAACATACAACTTATGGAGTATATACGGAGATTCAGAAGAAAACTACTATATAAGTTTGAAATATGTAGATAGTTAGTAGGGAAATAAACTTGGAAATAAATTTATAATAAAATAAACAACAATCAAGAAGGTAGTGCAAACTACTTGAGATGTCACTTTAAACCTTTATATATACTTATTCGCTCTTTTCAGCCCAAAAAATAAACGATCAGAACCTAGTTCTGCTCAACGATGCCGACCTAGTTGAAATGGGGATAATCGAAAAAGGATCCCGTCTAACAATTCTTAACATAATAAAAAACTATAGTTCTGAAGCTAATCCGACCAAAGATAAAATTGATGAGACTTCCACTAATGTTCAAAATTTGGTAAACTTTCTACTATAATTACTGTAAGCGCTTGTCGTACTATACATATTTAACGTTTTCAGATTAACCGTTCGACATTCGAAGATGACGCAAAACTCCGAATGAAAATTTTGTATCCAATTTTGGATCAAGGGATCGTACCAGATAAGGACGGTTTAAATCATCTTACACGAGTCGCATGCAAGCAAATGGAGACTCAAATAATGGACGGTCAAAGGCAAGTAGAAAGTTTTATTTGTTACTCTACTAGTGCATCAAACTATGAACACTCCTTAAAGTGTGATAGAATGAATTGTTTACATTGAACCGCACGAGTCTCTCCGCTAGAGCAACCTTGCGGCGAAATGCGCAATGCCTATACATATTTATAGGGCTTACGGCCAATTTCTTTATCCTCGCTTAAATTTTAAACCGGGTTCACCAGTACGTTTAAACCTGGTTAAGACGTTAAGCGAGAATGAAGAAATCGGCCCTTAGTAGTCCTTCGAGCAAATATGCAGGTGATCTAACACTGTCTATGAGCAGAGAAAAGCAATGCCTTTCGTTGTGAAGCTTCTATTTCAAAAAACATCGTAGTCAATCAGTATCATGCATTATTACTTCATTGAGCCTATGAAACTATGAAGTATGCATAGTAATGAAGCACGGCCAAACAACTTCACTTCCGATTATAAATATAAAGAAATGTATGAAACACAATACAAACTGCTAGAGGAAAACACATAGTTATCAGTTCTTCGCATCCTGATTTCAATATTGACCATTCTTTTCACATCTTCAATCTGGTTCGATTTATAAACTTCGGCATAAGAACGTACATGCGTCTTTGACGGTGGTACTTAGAAAGCGTAATTCGTCATGTTCCGGCACAAAATTATAAAGACGACCGACGACGACGAATTATAATAACTTAAACATTTAAACCAACAGAATTTAATGGTATACAATTTCTGTTTATAGCGAGCGTGTTTATTTGTTTACATATACAGTTCAATCGTAAATCGACCAAAGGGTCTAACTAAGCCGCAATGTCGTTGAATCGAGCAACAGCGATGCCAGATTTACAGACTGTGGACAGATTTGCTGCACTGAGAAACAAAAATATGCAGAATTAGCATACTTTCATTCCCGTCTCTTTTGCTGTAATTTATTTTCATGCATTTTCTAGCATATACTTCTAGTAAATATTCAATGAGTGGATAGACCGAATACGTCCAATGCACAAAATTTGCAGCAGAAGAAATGAGAGGCAGATCAAAAAGTATGATATCGGTGATTAAAAAAAAGTTCTGCGTATGCCTGGTCCAGACATTTACAGACTTTTAAAACAGTAATAAACTGACCGATTTTCTTCAGAAAATAATAGATGTGTCCCAGCATGCAAAGAATTACGAATCAAATACCGTTCATACTTTTACCATTTAGATTTTTTTTAAGAAATTTAGAACTTAATCTTTCACGGAATCTTTTTGGTCTTTTTCGGAGTAACGAACCAATGATCTCTAAATGCGCAGGTATCCTTCTGTTGATCAACAGCATGCGGCAGCTGTTCAAATCGTAAAATTATTTCCACAACTTAGTAATACGCGAGTCACACCAACTGCTCCTGATGAGGTTTGTTATTCTATGCTTATTTAATTTCTCTAATATAATTATAATTATTTTCATGCTAGTCATTTTTCTTTTGGCGCAACGGAGGCAAGGAAAAGGGTGCTCATACTGGCATGATATTTCATCGCATCCGGAATGTCATCAAACAGCTACCTGCAGAAAAACATAAATATAATCGAGGAACTATGCCTGTAGAAGAGTCCGTTTCAACTGAACTTGTAGAGCGGGCTCAATTGCTCCGAGTAATGCTTGCATCGGCATCAGTAGCAGAACATATTTGTGATGAAATAGACCGATGCTTTCCAGTCCTCAAACTGTTATTAAAAGAAAAGAAACCCGTTAATGATATCTTGGATATGTTTCCACACCTGTGTTCATATGAAGGATTGGTGGTAACATGTTTATTTTTTATTATTTACTATTTCACTTTATGGTATTCACGGAACATATGAATATTTATATCATATCACTTTTTCTAGATTCGTCAAATGTTTGAGAGATTGTATCCTAACAGAACAGAAGGTCTCAAAATCGAGGATGTCTTCTCTCAGTGTCTATCTTATTCACCGTCCAGATTCTCTAGAGTAGAAGATGGTGAGATATATTTTTTTTTTAATTTAGCCCAAAGGTCTGTCATAAAATTTTAAATTTGTAAAACTATTCACAGATCACATTCGAGGATGCTTGAGAATAATTTCTCATATGCCAATTCGCGGACAAAAAAGAACGCTGGTAGGCTGTCCAACTGTAGGCGAAGAACATTCGGCTTCAATTTTAATTCGTTGGATTGGGGTAAATGCAATATAATATACATAAGGTTAGATGTAATGATTTTATATCATCATTAGGAGTGCTTAGATACATACGTGGCATCCCCCGCAACTGATTCCAAACTACACATGGTGTGCGTAGCAAGCCCGATGAAAAGAGGAAATTATGCCGTCATTTGTGAGAAAAAAGTTATATTCGAGACTAACAATTCTATTCATGCAGTGGAAATTTTATTCAAATGCCACGCAGTTCTCGGAGTGGAGGTGCCACCTAATTTTAGAATGTTTTGGGACTTTCTGGCATGTGCCATATATAATATAATTCCGCACAGTCAGAGGACAACTGTGAATAGACTCGTCCAGACTTTTATTGAAGTTTCCCGCGCACGTATTGACAACAAATAAAAGGACAACTTTTTTATACAATACTTACTAAAAACCATAAAATTTAATAAACAGAAGTTTCTTTAATTATTGTTGTAAAAATATTCCATAAGAAAAGAAAGACTGCATTGTGTTGTATCCAAAACAAAATTTTGACGGCCAATTTCTTCACTGGATGTAAACCGGTTTAGTTCCAGTTCAAATGCAACAATCGATCATGAACCAATTTAAATAGGAATCGGTTGTTGCATTTCTTCTTACAGAAACCATTCAGAATTGCAAGTCATAATCCGGATGTTTCTCAGTAAAGTTCAGTCAGAAATGAGCCGGAGTTCCGGCTGGCTCCAGTCAGTATTCCGGCTCCAGTGACACAACCTATTCTAACTAGAATCGGTTGTGTCACTGGAGCCGGAATACTGACTGGAAACAGCTGGAATTCCGGCTCATTTCCGGCTGAACTTTACTGGGTTTTAATGAAATATTGCACTCATAAATTGGGTAATATTCTACCCAAAAACTGAGGAATTACAACTGGCTTTGTTGTCTACTCAAAAATTGGGTAAGCTTCTGCTCATAATATGAGTAAAAATCGATCAATTTTTGGTTTTGTTGAAGTTCTACTGAACCCAAAATTTGAGTAATGTTCAACTCAAAGTCTGCGTAATAATTACTTAATTTTTGGTTTTGTTAAATTTGTACTGAACTCAAAATTTGAGCAATGTTGAACTCAAAATCTGAGTACTAGTGAAGCACTTTTGGGTTTAGTGTAGATAATATTGTACTCAAAAACCGAGTAATAATTACTCAGTTTTTGGTTCAGGCTGGCTTACTCAAATTTGAGTAACTCCGGAATTACTCAATTTAAGGGTTGTTCCACTTTATCTGGAAATGGGTGGGATTAAACTCATTTTTGAGTAACTTTTTACGAGCGTGTACATCGCGAACGATAGAACTGTCAGAGGACTGAAACATAGGCAAACATGTATAGCATAAGGAGGAAAGCAATAAAAAATAACATTTAAAAGTGAAATAGATAGAATACTTTGAAGTAGGAAGAAAGAGTTTGTGCGCAAATTAACTAGATTCGGATACATTTGTGGGCAGTTTTCAGATTTAACTGTACAGATGAAAACAAGATTCAGAACACGTAAGTTTTTGAAATAAAATAAAACAGTGAATTAAAACAATCAATTTATGACTATATAGGCGGAGAGAAACACTGGACGAGTACGAACGATACAGTTGAAATAAAAACGAAGTAAGTGAACGACCAGTTAGCGCTCAATTTTCAAGAGGAGTAGCTACCTTTTTGCTTTCGCTTTGAAGTCGTGCACGGGCTATTTAAAATTCCAAAGCCCTACATTCGTTCAACATCCGGGTCGTTTCGTCTAGTATCGTGATGAGATGTCGCGAAAACACGTTCCGCATCGATTATGCGCATCTTCCGTGGAAGCCATCTTACGAAGAGCTCCACAGCTTCTTTAATACGATTCTCGAGTTGCAGAAGGAGCAAATTGGTCGTATTCAGCCTAGCAGAAGCCTAGGGTGTGCCTTTGTTAAGGTCAGTGAGCTTTCGATAGCACAGACCATCGTTCAAGAACACGACAACAAACACGAAACAGAGATCACAATGCAGGATGGAGCAGTGGAAGTGAAACTATTTGATCCTTCCGAGGACTCTACCGACGAAAAAATCATCGAGTTTTTGCAAGCTTACGGTGATATACTATCGCTTTACGAAATGATGTGGGATGAAAGATACGCGTTCGGTGGTATCCCGACGCGTTCGGAATTTCAAGCACGTCCCCCAAAGGACAAAGAGTGCTCAGAATTGTATAAAAAACTACAAGAGTCAGCCCTAGGTGGCTACACGAACTGTAGCCGTAGGACTACACTACTTAATGTGAAATATTTTATTTCTTAGTATATTTGGATTAACAATAATTCAAATATATTTCTTCGTACAGTTTAAGTATAACCAATCAATATCGAACATTTGATTTGCAGTAGGCGATCGAATTCGATTAAACTTATTTGAGAAAATCTGAAGAAGGAAGACAGAAAACTGCGACCGAAAACCGAACTAATATCTGGAACTGAAGAATGTAAAATAGAAGTTAAGTAAATAGATTAGCAGCAGGTTAAAATGACTTTAACGATTCCACAGACTGGGGAGAGAAAAAATACAACACATTTTTGAAGAAGCTCCTAAGCTTATCAGATGTGACATTGACAACGCCTCACAACACGCCCTCAGATTCCTTCATATGTATAGCGGAGCGCTTCCTATCAAGGAAAGTACTTTGTATGCCACCTATCATGGGGTCTTTGGATGTGTCAAGGTTGATGGTCAATATATCATCCCGGATTCCGTAACTGATACCTCAGAGTCGACCAACAATGCCAATACTGCTGAAACTTTCGACCCTCAGACTGTTCCATTCGTATTCGAGCATTCGACAATCATATTACATCTTATTACATGGCGACCGTGACAGGAAGATCTCAAGAAGCGTTTCTAGAGTGACATTCGTTAAATAAATACAAAAACAAGATGAACGTTTAACTATACTCACAAGAAGTGTTTCTAGAGTGACGGTAACAAGTGGGAAACTGGAAGGATCGCGTCATGCCTATATCGTCGAACGGGCCCATTATTTTACGTCAGAGGTGCCACATACGTAACTGAAACGGAGAACTGGAAGTGACGAATTCATCATGCAGCTGACCACATCAATCAATAACCAAAGGTACAAATTTCTCATTTTTTTTATAACAGTGCTAGGGAAAAAGATTTTAGTATAGATTTTAGTGATTTAGTAGATTTGACCAGTTCTTCTCATCCAATGAAATAGTCGCTAATGCAACAAATAACGAGGCCGAAGACTAATCTGTGAAAATCGTAAGCCCCGGGAGGCCGAAAAACTAATCATAATTAGGACGAAAACTTGCTATAAACGGCTAAGATGGACGACGAAACTGTCCAAATTTTAAAGAATCAATTGGCCGCCCTAGAAGGGAGTCTGAAGAACGTTCTATCGAACCTTGAAAAGAATGCAAACGACCGACCGATTCGGTTGAACTGTGTTGCTATTAACTTTTTGAAATGTCCGGTAAGACCATCGATTCGTGAAGTGGAGCAATTGTTGAAGGTGAACATGAAGCTCAACGATGCAGAAGTTAATGCGGTGCAATTCCACCATTCACGTCATGCGATACTGATTATGTTCAAAAACATTAGACAAGCAGAATCATTTGCTTCGTAGAATAACTTGAAACATGTCTCCGAATGTAATGACATTTTATACAGCATCTCGACATAGATAGACAATGCCACTATTGAAGTTAAGCTACATGACCTGGCATCGCGTACTAAAACTTTCGCTATCAACCAACTCATATCACTGCAGCGCCCATAGTTTTCGGCCAGCATCAAGCTAAGCTGATATTTTGATGCACTCGCGCTTTCCAAGCCATATGCTTACGGGAAACGAATAAACACTTTGTTTAATTAAACACAGTTTGTTGCTGCTAGCAGCAGACGGCGACGCTGTTGTAGAAAGTAAAGGCCTCCGAGTATGAGTCATAATGAACTACTGATTCATCCAGCGGGGTCTTTACTCTCGCGAGCGTGGAAAGAATGTTTTGTTTAGGTCTGAGACTCTCTCAGAGTAAAGTCTACACAGACGATATGATAAAAGTCTTTTGTGTCAAATTGTAAGGAGTCAGTCGGTAGAAGATAATTGTGAGGAGCAGTGATACAACGAAAATAAAGTAATTCACGGTGATCATTCTGGGCCTAAGTTTCGAAGTCGTTCGTAGGATTAGCAGTGATACAACGAAAATAAAGTAATTCACGGTGATACAACTAATAAAGCAATTAATAAAGTAATTCATGCGTAACCGTGGAAAATAAAGCAATTCATCACAATACGGAGAAGTGAATACCGTTATAGAAGATACGTGTGCCTCTGAGAGGCCGAAAAGCTAATCAATCATAAGTCAGATATAAAAAGTGGCGACGAGGGATCTTTTTTGAGATACTCTAAGATTTGAATAGAAATTACAGTTGTTGGTTATCATAGTTTGAAGTTCTGTTTTCCAGAGTAAGAAGTTATTTAAAACAATAGTGCTGGATAGACAATATAAAGTCTTCATCCATCCTAGGATGTTACCTAATCGATTAAGTGTCATAGTTAGTAACCTGCAATGTGGCGACCGTGACAGAGTGTTGCATAGTAAAAGAAAGCGGTTTTTTTTCCCTTCTCTGAAGCACATTCAGTATTTTGAAAATTTTAAATATGCTTAGAATCAGTTCGGAACTGTTACGAGAATCCTCAAACGATGTGCGATTTTATGAACATAATCGAGTCTCGTAAGGATTATGTTACGCTTGAAAAGAATAGAATATTCCAATGGTAAGAGATTACTCAAAGATCTGGTTTTGATAAGCATCGTTACAGTTGAAACCTGGAAAATCCAACCAGCGATAATCGTTTTTTCTCTTGTTTAGTGCTAATCCATGATGTTGGAAGTAGTGCGCTGTATGGCGCATCATTCTATGACTACATTGCACTATTTCCGACTCGACTCCATTGTTTAGAACCAGAGAAAATACGATTGTCGCCGATTGGATTTTCCAGTTTTCAATTGCAACCAGAATAACCAAGAAACCAACCGATATGTTACGCTTAAAAATGAATTATGTAATTGATATTTTCTCAGTGTATGAGTAATATGTATGAATTATTTTCCGTGTAGCGAGCACTGTCAAATGACATGTAATTGGCGATTCTACGTTGAAACCGCTCACAGATAGCGCTGGAAGCAAAGTGTTGCTGATTTGATTCTGTTCTGTCATAGTGCATATATTTTCTGTCAACATTGGCAAAAAAATAACTTTTAAGCACCAAATCACCGATCAATTTGTTGATAATTGTTTATGAAAATGATGGAAAACCATCATTTTATAAGATGATGAGTAAACATCTTGCGAAAAGGTTGTAAAACATAGTGGTTTCTAATATTATTCGCAGAGCTATATGTGTGCTGTTCCAAAATGTAATTTGTTGAGCATCGTAGCCGCCGCAACATCATTTCCAGTTCCTCCTAAGTTAAGCTAAACCTTCATGAGATGGTGTAAATTCATGCAACTCTCCGGATCACGCGAGGAAAGAATATATCTGGTTAATAGGAAAGTGTCAGCTTTGTATCATACACAGCCGATCTTTCTCTCTGATAGTCTTCACTGAATCTCCTACGTAGTCCAAAATATGAAGGAGTTTGACATTGGTACTGATCGGGTCTCGGTTTCAAGTTGGAACTTTATTTATGGAACGATTTTTGATAACCACAATAATACCCCGAATACATTTCGAAGAAATGTATGAGCCAAATAGTTGCAAATGGCTGTTATTTCAGAATAATTGCAAATAAAACTAAATTTCTTACTCATTTCATTCATATCTTGGCAGTGGTAAGCTTTTTCCGAGAAGAAAATGAAGTTTTTGTTGTAGGCTACGACTCACTTGCGGGTGAAAAAAAGCAAACTGTATCACTTTACCAGTTCATGAGCTGAATCATAGGTGTCGCATGACTAATTTTGGTTTTGCCGCAAATCGCCAATAAAAGCATGCATAATGTTTTAGAATTTAGATTTAGTTATCACGCTCTGATCACTAGAAGGAAACTTCCTTTATTTTTATTTTATTGTGAAGATATGAGGAAGCCAGGAACGCACACTTGTTGCTAGGCACCGACTGACTTGTTTACATTGAGAAAAGAATGGATCTCGAAGTGAAAGTTCAAACGCACAAATGAGAGTTTTCGGACATTTTCCTTCGGTCATCTGCATAGTGACAGAAAATTGGAAGGTTTTTTTGTAAACAATTAATGTTTCGCGGGTGTTTTGTGCAGTGGTGTGTGATTAAAGTGCATTTGAAAAAGTGGAATAAATATGAAAAGAACAAGCTTCGAAAAGAAACCCTAAATGAAGAGGGGTGGTATTTTCGCACAAAATAAGAACTACAGATAGCATTCCGTCAAAAACTCGGGTTTATTGTATAGGAAAATGTTCAAGCTTCCTCAAGTAGCAGTTTCGTGGCACACCGGCAAGGTTAGTTGTTGACAAACGTTTTTTTATATGCTCATGTCAGATACGTGGTTAGACAGGGGAGAGGGATGTGTGTGGCGTAGGAGCTATGTTGTGACTCGCTTGAATAATGTCCTTAAATCAGATCGGAGTAAGTCGCAAAACATCAAAAAATGAGATAATGATAGCATTGGATATAGAATTTCTTCAGCTGCATTCGACTTTTGCCAGACTTAAAATATGTTTCAAAATGCAAGCATTATGGCAAAATGTATTTTCCATTATGTAGGGGATGCTGCGATTCAAACTTTACACTCGTTTTTATCGAAATCAATAAATTGTTAGTCCGGTCTGACCTAACACCTACCACTTCCAGTCAGAATCCACTGGATAAAAGCCTACAAGTGTTTAGGCTAAAGACTTCTTGTGTGGCTGGCAGTTGTCTATTTTGAACGAAAAAGAAAAAATTCTCGACGATCTGGTCGTAAATTACCAAGAAACCTCATCAGGGTTGATTCAATATCTGATTTTTACAATTGACCAAAATCGCAAAAAAACCCTAGCTACAATCAGAATTTGTAAATTGAAGTTCAAATTTAGTTCAGTCACTGTCATCACGTAAGATACGTACTTTATGTGCATCTAAGATGTGCATGCTCTCGCCTCAGCCCAACCTTTTCGCCGCATACTGTCAAATGCGCTTTCGCTCACGAAAGAGGAACAGATCAGTCCAAAGAAGAAAAAAAAACGAACAACGCCACATTCATCCGATGCAGTGTGAAGAAAGGAACAAAAATAGTTAACTTTCTCGTTGCTAAGCCGAAGCTCAACAAAAGGAATCCTCAGTACGAGGTAAGCCAAAAATATAACGGTGCGAACTTTGCCGGAAAACTAGCTAGGGCCATTTCTTTAGGACATATTCTTATTACCCTAGAACACGCACCAAAACGAACGACGGAGCCATCCTTTGCTGAGGAGTGAAACGAAAAGCGGTTGAAAAGGGTTCCGTTCTACTAAAACGGGTAGCAATGCCCCTTAAAACGAGGTAAGCCATAACGCATTGATTCAAAATACCTCTGGCAATGAACTGATCCGGATTTTTTAAAGCTTCATTTTTTTAAGCAAAAACTGCGTCAGAATTTTTTGGTGCGGAAATTGAGATTCTTTTTTCGAGAGCTTCGGTCTTTACGGCGCGGGACGAAGAGCATCGGTTTGAAGTTGGTAACTTCGTAATTCGACTTAGGATTGCAGCAAGTTAGGAGGGCCCATATTATTGGCTCTTCTTCTTCTTCTTCACTTCTGTTTGGCTTGTTTGTGAAACAAAGCCCAAAATGGCACAGCATATAACGCTATATTGCCAGTTAATCTTCGTTTATAGTCCAATGGACTTTACTTTCTGTGACTAACCGACGATAAACTCGCAGCGCCACAAAATTGGTCCACCACAGCACGAGTAATTCGCCAAATCAAGGTGAAAAAAGCGAATTATCTAGCACTCGGTGAACACCAACATGTCGACACGTTGAAATTTTCACCGGAAGTGATATTATTGGTTCGAATCATTTCGAAATCGACGAAATGTCAATTGACGATAGGTTCATCCGGAGTGTTCATTTGTGTTTACATTTTGCTAGGGTTGCCAATTTTATTTTGTGTTCACCACCCAATGTGGCTACGCCGCATCGCTTTTGCGCGTGCTGTCCGACTAGGGATAGCCCCTATGTTTGAGTAAGCCGGGCAAACGAGTAGATCACAGGATAGCTTACCTCCGACGGCGGGTCGGCGTCCACCTTGCCCGGTGGATCCTCAGCGGCTTTGCTCCGCTTCGGTTCTTAGGCCTCGATTATGCGGCTAAGCCGTATCGAAATGGTACCCCTTAAACAGAGGTTCCTGAAGCGTATCGGAAGGTTACTGGAACCAAGTAAAGATCAACCGGAAATGAGCCAGAAGTCTGGTTGGCTCTAATTAGTATTCCGGCTCCAGTGATTCAGCCGATTTTAACTAGAATCGGTTGTCTCTGGAGCCGGAATACGAATTAGAACAGGCCAGCATTCCGGCTGATATTAACTGGGAAGTTTCCTAAAATTTAATTTGGGAAATAAAAATTTTCTGGCAACGCTCCAGCACTTTGCTGAACTCTAACGATTCCGCCGTCTGGGAGCAAGTTTGACGCTATGGAATGAACTTTGTTTACTTTCGACAAGTTTTGATTCGAGCCAACAATTTCCAGCCAAGTTAGACTGCGAACGAGTAGCGCTACACAAACTTCATCGTTCAAATTGGCAGTAAACCATTCAGATCAACCACAGGGTCAATACTGAAAAAGGATGGCATAATCGATATTCCATCACCAGAGTATTAAATACTGAACAAATTTTGTTCAATCTAACACTGAAACAAAGACAAATTTTACAACATGTTCTTACAAACTTAATCATTACAGATGAATTTACATCTTTTTGGCGCTACTAGTTTTCCCCTTTAATTTATAATAATATTGATTATAATAATTGGAGTGAACTTTATAGTGGTATCCAACGAAGAAAACAGATCGAAATGGTGAGTTAAGATAAAGCAATTATGTGAAAAAAATCCCACTAGAAGCAGGATTCGAACCTACAACCCTTGGGACTCCAGCCCAATACATAAACCTTTGTGCTAATTCTGAGATATGATGACATCCCAGAAAGAACAAATGATTATCACGTTGGTGATTGGCGACAGTGATCGTACCCAATGCGATAATTGTTAGTTCTTTCTGGAATATAATATCTCAAGGTTTGTATAATAGTTTTTTCATTGGGCCAGAGTCCCAAGGGTTGCAGGTTCGAATCCTGCCTCTGGTGGGATTTTTTCGCATAATTGCTTTCGCTTAACTCACCATTTCGATCTGTTTTCTTCGTTGGATATCACCAAAAAGTGGTATCCAACGGGTATAAGGTATTGGCACCAGAGTTAAAAATAATCGAAGCTCTTTGTTGACGGCTGAAAATGAACCTGTTGGGACTCGCGGTGAATAGAAAAAAATATTCATTCAACTATCCATCTTATTCAGTTAAATGTCGTACAATATATTCATTACACTATCTAGGAAAATGTTTTCAAATGCCGATAAAGCATATGAAACAACAATCATCATCGCTTATATTGTGCCAGGGCCTACTTTGGTGCGTTTGATTCGTTGCTGCACGGTCGCTTCGTGTAATAATCGGAGCCGAATGAAAATCTGCTTGGATGAATGGGCGGTTTGTTCGTTTGACGTTTTCAGCTGCATCACTGAATATTGAAAATGAATCCGGCTGAATATGATCAATTTTCATTCAATGAATTTGAATATTATTAACTCTGATTGGCATTTACGCCAAAAACCAAAAAATGAAGAGCCCCATTCGCACAGTCACATCACCCAGTGAGTGAAAAAAAAATGAAAGGGTTGTGTACAGGACACGACCACGGTGACATTAAAAATTGTAGCTTTTTTCAAGAGCGTGCAAATGTATTTTATCTATCACACATATCGACTCAAGTTTTTGCTCACTCGCCTGTTACAATTTGCTATATACCCTCCCCATTAAAACATAATTTATTGAAGGTCTTTTAACGGTAATCTATTAATTAATCAAGTATCTCATTAGGTGATTGGCATTATTTGGCTGATCCATCTAGTAAAAATAGGCTGATCTGTCCAGAAAATATATTTAAAAGAAAAGTTCCATATTTAGAACTGTGACGAGGAAGCCCACGCCCACCAACGGAAATATACAGATTCTTCATGAAATACGAAATTTAATTTTCCATTTAAATTTTCAATAATGTATTAATGAACTTAAGTAAACAATCTTAAGGTTAAGTATTTCTTAATCGATTAGTGGTGAAAAAAAATGAAATTATTTGATAAATTACATTGTTATGCAACGTTCGCACTACCAGTTAAAACGGGTTTTATGCTATCTTGGTGACATTTTCTCTTGTTGCTAATTATTAAAACGTGTTATAACTCTGTAGTGTAAACATTGTATTATTAAACCAATTCTGCAGCGTTTTATGTTATATAGGTGTTTTATGTGGTAATAGGACTGACATAATTATATCTTCAGAACAGCGGTTTGTTTTGTAATTTAAAACAGATTTATTTTAAAATTTAAATTAGTATACCCAACCGTTCTATTTGTTGTATACTTTAAAACGCAATTAGAACTGTGTTTTAAATACATAGGGCAGGACAGATACTCTGACTGGATAAACTGGGAAAACAATTTTAAGTCCAGTAACGCTTAAGACATGGCTTGAATTTGAATCGAAAAAGAACACCCGCCTAAACTGCTGCTGGGACGGTAAGTTCTGTTTTAAAATTTTCCGTTGTGTGCAGTACGAAACAAAAGTGTTTGAAATTAGAAAACAAAAAGTTCTGCTGAGAATGTGATTGTTTCCGATGCAATTACACTCAGGTTTTTTACGCAGGGGATACAGGCCGTGTAAATGAAAACCGCGTAAATTTCAAAATTCGCGTAAAAAATACCGCGTAATTAAACCTGAGTGTAGTCTCCTATATAAAATACTACGCTGCTGAACAGTGCAATAACTACAGAAGCACGTTGTCAGCTGCCTTACTGATAAAAAACATATAACCGAAATATGAAACATGAAAACTAATAGGCTCTTTACCCTAGGCAGCTACAAAGCGCCGTAAACATAGATTAACAAGTTATAACGCACACGCATGCATAAAAATAAATATACTTTATTCAAACGCAAGACTCTTAAGCAGCACACACCGTATTGAATTAAATCCAAACCACCCCACCCACCCACTTTGCAAATCATTCTGTGACACCGTGCTGGTACCCGAAAAATCCGCACACGGCCACCGCTGCCGAAAATGCATAGCGTATACCGCTTATTGTAGTGCCCAGACGCTGCAGCCATGATGTTACCCGTTCGACATAAGAACAAAAACTGATTCAAACGCGTACGCGTCACCTCTATTTATAAACTAACCGTATATGGTTTAGTCGCTTAGATGCGAGTGTGTGCAAATGCCAACGTTGCCGAAAATCGATAGCGCTTATTGCATCGCCCGGAGACGATGTTGTTCGTATGAGATAAGAGCAACAACTGATTTAAACGGACATGCGTCGCTTCTATTTATGACCTTTCGTCTTTCATTGAGTCACTAAGCTGCCCTCTTTTGACGGCTGTGTCTGAGAAATCTGCCTCACGAATGGTAATTTTCCCGTTTTTCGTGAACTTTTTAATTTTACCAATTTCCAAAAGTCTACTTTTATTGGGGAGATATTAAATTATTACCAATATTTAAGTTAGGTGTTTCTGAATCGGTTGGTGTATGAATGATTAAAATCCATCTAGTAATATCGGAATTATAAGCGTGCAAACCTTACATAGTTTCGTTACATGGGAGATAGTTTAGATTTTAGAATGACACCTAGCCCCAGATAGTGGAGTAAGACATTTTTAATGTCAAAAATTTCCTTCTGGTCGCTAGGTGACGTGACTGTGAGAATAGGGCCCGAATTAATTTTTTTAATTGGAATATTTATAAAAAATTAGAAATCCAAAAAGACTAAAGTAAAAATCATATTCAATAAAGAAATTTCAGCTACAGAAACACTTTCACAATAAATTCAACAAAGCTACACAGCTCCTGAAATAAAATTATCGCCTTGTCTAGATGTTTCACCAGAAAGCTTTATCGAAATACAAAACTTTCTCAAAGTCTTTTTGAGAAGAGAAGAGTTACTAATGTAACTAACGATAGTACATTCATGGGAAAGTACAATACTAGCCAAAATATAAAGGGCCATTCGACACTTGTGGGATTCGTCGAAGTTCCGGCCATCAGCAGCAGTCAATCTTAGTCACACAATGAAATTATTTAAACGTAGTTTATAAATCTAGTGAGTAAAAATTTAACCTTTTCAGTCGCCTACCACGTCAACAGTTGAACCACTGAAACGTGGGGCACGTAACGTCACCACCCACTGAGACGTCCAACAAATTGTTTCAAAATCGTTCAACACGGGTCCAACGATGGACGTTCGTTGAACGGTTATTTGGACGTTGTCCAAATTGGTCCAACGAACGTCCTTCATTGGACGATTTTGAAACCAACCGTTCTTAGAGGGCAACTTGGAGGCCAACCGTCCTGGAAATGCAGAATCAGCTAATCGATTATTATTTCCGGCTAAACTTTACTGGGATAAAGAGATAACCCGGTCAAAAAAATGCGGACGAACATGGTCAGGCGATTTAAACAGTTTGACGTTTGACTCAACTCGCCTGTGCTAATTGCCCCTAGGAACAAATGCAATTTGCGAATGCGATTTAAAGACAATTTCAACACTTAGACAAATTTTCTGGCTGCTGAAATGGACTTGGTTGTTTTTTGCGTTTTTCAAACATGTTTGGCTTGAGCTTTGGGGTGTTCATGTTTGGCTTAAGCTTAAAATTGTTTTTTAAACAATTGGCGTGTTCACACTTGTACTTTGTTTGTCTAGAGCACATAATTTAGCCAACGAATGTGGGTAATAGGGATCTTTAGGGGTGTGCGGGTTAAGGCATATTCTGATGCAGATTAGTACCGTGAGTTAATATCTTAGGTGTTTTTAAATTTTTTGGCCCGAAACTATTGAAAAAAACATTTTTTAGTTTGTTTCCTTTTAGGACAATAACACATCCAAACCTATGTGACTTGCACGACTCTATAGGTTGCCTCACCAGATCTACCATAGTTTGCAGATGAAACTTGGGATGGCAGGCTGCTAGCGGATTGACAAAGTACCAGATCATGCTGTGTGGGGTTCTGTCCCGGTTAACAATGAGGCGAACGAGATATTTGCAGATACGTCATTTAGTAGGACAAGTGTCAGTTTGCTGGTTGAATTTAATTTGTTTTTTTTTTTAATTTAAAAATCAAAAAAGAATAATTAAGGTTTAAGAATGATATGAGTGTACTTGTAAGGACACCCGCTACCAATACATATGAAAAACTGGCACATTTTTTCCAAATTAAAGATCCCTATTGTGGAATCGTGTGTAAGTATAGTAAAACAAGATCTCTGACCTAAAGTCTTAATGAACGTCAGATTGCGATAAGTTTTGGTGTGCAATACCAATTTCACCATTGATTCTTCCTATAATTTGGTGGTGGTTACCTAGTATACTGATAAGTTTATGTGAGTAGATAATGAATCCGAAAATGAGTATTATTATTAATTTTCATATTAGGCAATTAAGGGCGATTGAATGGCACGTTCCGTTAGCGTTTTGGGGCGATTTAAGGGCAGGTTGGGCGGCAAAAAAATGAAAAAATAAATCTTTTCGTCGACGCTGGAATTTTATTAAAAATTAGAAGCGTTGGTATCATAGCTGGTAATTAGCAAAATAGTGATTTGAAGCAATTGTTTTGTATACCAGTTTTTCAGATTCGAATGTTGCTAAAAATGAGAGTAACGCTCTATCTATAAACAGGCACAGCAAAAGTTGGCTATCGTGTTAATAGCCAAAAAATTAGTGCTAACAAGATCAGATACATAAAAGCTATCAAGCAATCTGCAACATTCAAGCGATGCTTGTTTGCGCAACATTCTCGACGAGTTAGTATTTCAATCCATCTTTTGATAAATAAAAAGTAATTTTAAACCGAACAACGAAGAGTATGGCGATCGTGAGCCAAGAATCTATATCGGTTCGTCAAGAAGATCCAATGAGCAGAAAAAAGCGAATGTGTGTAAAGGTGTTTTAATATTATTAACCCATTATAACCCAGCTATGTTAAAACTTTTGGTAATTTTTAAAATACTTCGTGAGCCCTCATATTATGCCGAATTAAGTATGGGAAAAATAAAATAACCACTTTGGAACGTTTTGTTGCGAAAAAAAATAACGTATGAAATTTCATACGCTGGGCTGATAGGGTATCAAAAAATCATTACAGAGGAAATTCGGCTAAAATCTTTATATTCAACATAAAATCGAATAATATCTTCCGATCATACATTTAGAAGCTTTTTTGAATGATTTTAACACTTATCTTCTCTCTCGTGCCGTTTCATCTCATGATTGGTTCGTTGCATTAAACCATCTTTCCCTCAAACTTTGTAATAATTTTAAGAAAAAGAACATTTTCGTACGAGAATTTACATAAAAAATATTCTGGGTGGAACTAGGTATGATTTGCTACGTATTAAGCATTTATTAACCTTGAATGCACTGATTCAACGTTAAAATCAGCGAGAAAGTTATGAATCCCTTCCTGGTCCTAAAGAGGAAATAATTTTGCCCTAGGAAAAAAGATATCGGTTCAGCCTAGCGTATGAAATTTCATACCTTGAACTACCAGCAGAATTTTCGCAATTGTTTCACCAATTTCTTCCATTTTTTCGCACTGAGCCACATCTTTCACACCTCTCATGGCCATTCGTTCACAATTCGAAACAAGAATGAGTGATTTAGAAGAGAAAATTACTAATATGTATTGTTCATATTTTGGTTTGAATTTTGTCCAACTTTGACATTCGAAAACACAAAGGAATTTTATAAAAAAGATTATTGAGCATACACATTATAAACTATAGGGTATTAATTAACGTTCACAGAAGACCAGAAGTTATAAAACGCCTTTATTGTATAACAAGTGTGATCCAGAAATGTGTTGCTTTGCGTTTGAAATTTCATACGCTAGGACATAATGGGTTAATAATTAATTGGTTGCTGAAAAAACTACAAGATTTGCAGCAGTATAAAACCAAGCCGCTAACAACTTTTAAAGTGGAATAGTAGAGAACACTATTAGTGATAAGTCAGTTGGGGCTGACTAGAGTCTGGTTTCTCCTCTTACCCAATTCAGAAGCTAAAAATCGCTCCGCTGTAATAGCAAGGAGCGCAATCAAATCTACCCGTGTGCGGCTTTGTCTATTAACCAACCTACAAATTCGTTCCTTCTACCTAGTGTGTGAAACTTGCACAAACAATGAGTGACAATGCACAGTTAGTTTATTCCTCGATTCAGTTGAACATTTTGAAATGTCCGGTAAGACCATCGATTCGTGAAGTGGAGTAATTGTTGAATGTGAACATGAAGCTCAACATATCAGAAGTTAATACGGTGCAATTTCTCCATTTACGTCATGAAGTACCAATTATTCGCTTATTTGTTGTTAAGCCTTCTCGAGAAATCAATTCAATAGAAGTTACAGTTGTTGGTTCCAATTGTCTAATGGTTTGCTTTTTCAGAGCTCAGTTCACCAAATTCCGATCCGTATAGAACTTAAGATTTTCTGGATGATACTCGACGAATGAGAAAATAGCACAACCGATAATTTTCGAAATCGCTGGTTGGTTCACTTGTGAAGTAAAGTAACAAGTAGCGATGATGATTTTCGTAAGGCAAATAAATGCTTGTCGATACTCATTCGGTCGTACGTCAGGAATCAGAAAGTGTGGCCGCGCAAACGAGTTAATTATTTATTACCAGCTGTGTGTAAGAAATGCATTGCTGCATCACATAGGAAAGTTTGATGTTGATCTTAAAATACCGAAAATAGAATGAAAAGAACGATGTTGGCGTGGATCCAGTCGATCCACAGGAATTATAAGTAATTGGTCTCGCATGGAGTAGGCGAAATATTGAACACTACAAGGATGGACCAATGGAAATTGAGCCCGGTGGATGAAGCGACCATTCATTTGATAAAGTACAAGTCATGGCGACCGTAATGACAGTTAGAAAAATTGTGGTGAAAGTGAAGCAAATTTAACTATGGAACAATGAAACTACCGAACAGAATGAATAATACCGCTCGCGTGCGTGAATAGCATAGTTAACTTGTGAATAACACTCAGAAACAGTTACAGAAACGAACGTCTATCAAAACGGTAGCGATAATAGCAGGCGCGCTATCTGTCATCACACTTATCGTGCGAGCCTACTTAATATTGCGACTATGCAATAAATACAAAAATCAAATTTATGTGGTTGGTATCATGGTAAAAGAAAATGAATGTCTCTTCTCGCTATTACTCCTAAAGGGCAAGTGTAACTGACGAAAGACAAGTATAGATTACAGCTGCCTTCACCTTTTGGAATTTCAGAGTCGATTTGAGAAATTGTGGGAAGATTTCAATATACAATTGATTTCGTTTCAGTTACGAAACTAACTAGTACTTTCTAACGTTGGAAACTTTCAAAACATAACGTAAAGTGAAATTCTGAGCTTCTGTCATAATATGATCCTCTAACACTGACTACTATCTAGTTTCTTAAAACTAAGTTACTTGTTTGATGCGAAGTTTCAGGGTTCCACTCAGTCACCGAATCAAGCAACACAGGATATCTGTAGAATGTTTGCCGGGAAGAACCTCGAACCTTGAGTGAAGCATTCTTTTGAATAGCTTAACCAGTCCGAACAGACGTGATAATTCGATTTTTGTACCACTACGACTAATTAAGATCGTTCGTTTTTCCTGTGTTGACAATGTAAGCCATTAATTCGAAATTAGATCTGTGGTA
Source organism: Topomyia yanbarensis (assembly GCF_030247195.1). Classification (NCBI taxonomy): domain Eukaryota; kingdom Metazoa; phylum Arthropoda; class Insecta; order Diptera; family Culicidae; genus Topomyia; species Topomyia yanbarensis. The sequence goes on from NC_080671.1 coordinate 436,933,806, forward strand.
AAACAATCAGATAGTGAAAGAACAACAAGTATTCAAAACTCAAAGCACCACTCACCATAAATGTGGTCGATTCGCTTGCCCTCGTGCGTTTTTCGCTGTAAGACGGATCCTTTAAATAACTTCCTCTTGCTCCTTCTTGCATGATTGTATTTCGACTGCAATGTCATCCCGAAAAACGGACTTGTATTGTTGAGATGAATGATGATGTTCCAGCTTTACACTACCGCACTTTCTGGCCATTTGTAATGACGCAACATTGCTGCATTTTGTCATTCTGTCCGCCATCTTTGGAATGCCTTCACGAAATTCCACATCTGTGATTAAACCGCATTAAACAATACGGTATATTGCGGAATGTGAACTGTTTGCCATGAAAAACCTCGACTCGTGACTTATCCGCATCATACTTGCTGCGTTATTTAGAATTAAATTGCACTACTACGAATAATGAAGACTTTCGGTTTCCCAGAGAATTCTGATCATTAAAATCACTGAAACGAACTTTGATCTGTGGTATAAACAAATCAAATAAATAGTGAACAAGTAAGTAAGTATTCAACACTCAAAGTAAACTCACCATAAAGTAGTCGAATCATTTGTTGTGGTGCTTCACACTGTTCACTGTAAAACATGGTGATAGTACTAGATTTACCACTTGCAATCGAAAATTGACCGCCGGCTTTCTTGAATGATTTGTGCACTCTTTCGACTATAATGCCGTCCAAACATTCCCAAAAAGGGACTTGTACTATTACGACGGTTTACTCTAGATTTATTCCCGCTAGAATGCTAGCTTTCCACTATCGCACAAATTCAAAACAACTAGCTGCATTGTGGCAGCTGCTCTCATTCTATTCGCCATTTTGGAATGGCTTTACGAAAGTCCACATCTGTTTCGTTTGTCCGGCTGAAAAAGAGGAAGCGAAATTAAAATTTTGCAACATATTTCCCCAATCAGCTTACGATGTAGCTTACCAGTAAGAAATGAAACTTCAACTGAGATGAATAGGTATACAAATGCTGAATAAAATTAACGAAAACAGCAGCATTAATAGCTGCTTTCTCCTCGGTTAAAGGATCTGTCACGTATGATGCTTATGTACAGCGATGGCCGGTAATTTAAAGGCAGTCGCATAGGTAGGTGGAGAGAGATAGCGTTCTTTGCATGTTTTGGTTGAAACCTGAACTGATTTCTATATCGTTTATTCAAAACGTAATATCTCACAAATGTAGACAAACTGAGTTTATTATGCTAAATAAAAGGTAAGCATTGACTCTTTATCGTCCACAACTAATAGAGAAAAATGATAACTCTTTATAGGGTGATGTGCCTATTATGGCAGTAGAGCCTATTGTGACCCTATTTCGTACCCCTTGGTTTCGAACCAAGCATATGAGATAATGACAATATCGATTTGGCTAAAACAGGTGTGCAAAAAAAGCTCAAGTTAATTTCTTTATTTGTTGTGCACATACGTATTCAGAACTATCCACTAAATCCAACTTTTAATTAAAACAAAATCACCTTATTGAAATATTTGCTGATCCGCCTCACTCGCGTAGTGAACCGAAACAGGACGCAACGGCGCTTAGCAAAATAAACACTTTCGAGCCAGCATTTACCGCCTCATATCTCGTTATTCCGGCACAAATATATTAAATATTGCACTGATACATACCTTTATTTTAGCTGGAGAACCTTTTTACGATTATTTCACTTTAAAAGCACTCGTCAAACACTAGAATAGGCCTAGTGTTATAATAGGATAAAACTAAATACGGGGGTTCCTATTATTGGCATGTTTTGCTGATACACTACCACAATCAAAACCAACTTTTTGCATCCATCATACAGAAAAGAATCACCAGTGCGGCCAAACCAAAACATGAACTTGAAAACATAATGTTATGCAATTTCAGGTATAAGTAATCAATTATTTCAAGTTATTCAACTAATTGTTGATCGCAGATATTTTATTTTCATCTGCACATACAATTTGGATCGGGAGGAAGTAATGTGTGATGTGAACTTTATATTCCAGTTGTTAACTTTCGCATGGTTATTTCCTGCATGCGCAGTTCTGGGCGCTCTTCTACTAACAGCTGATGAGTTTCTTTCGTGTGCGTAATGTTTACGTTTGTTTTGATCGGCTGAAAAAAGCAGAATAATTCGTTTTACAAATCACGCGTTGGCGTCCATGATCTGGATACCTAGTTAGAATCGACGCAAATGAAATATGAGGCATTGCGTTTCAACTAGATTGTTTTTCGATGAGGTGGAAATCGGCACACCCATGAGGCGATAATTGGAACGTTCAGGTGGGAATAGATGCACAGAATAGAACATTTATTTTCATTTATGCTGAAAATTGAGACAATTCTGCCAAATAAGCATTATACAGATGTTTAAGAAACAGTACATTGATACTTTATTCTGAAAAAGGTTATAGGTAATATGGCTTCTTTTTAAGTTGTTCAAAAAATAGTGCGACCCTCTCCATAATGGTGCCAAAATAGGCTCATCACCCTATGTTAATTTAATCTAAAGTCAAAATGTCACATATAGTACACCAAGGCTTCGCTAATATTTTGTAGATGTGATGTTTCTTCCAGTCGACTGTAGTTCCAATGTTTTTCCAATGCCAAACCTCATATCTACACCCTCGGTTGCAATACAGCACATGAAATATATCACGACTACAAGCCCGTCTCTCAAAACGTCACAGTAAAATGTGCCATCTACAAACGGTGTTGCCAAGACTACATATGTAAAAGAGCATAATAGTAAAAGTGATCGGCAAAATGTAATAAAATAATAGTTATCGCGAAAAACAATGCTTATACGATCCGTCAATGAGTAAAGGCAGTGGTGATAGTAGAATTAATAGCCTTCTGTGTGCTTTAATTGTTAAATAAATTTGAAAGTTGCAAGGAAATTGTTGCACGCGATTTTCTCCGTTTGACGTTTCTGTTAGATATGATGTAATTAAAAATAAGCTCTAGATTTAGGTTCACTCTATGTAGGTATATGCAAAGAATGAAAGGTAGGCTAAACTCGGGTCGAGTACTGGGTGTGTGGTTAAGTTTTACTCCGGTAGAATGACCAAATTCTTGATCAAAGAAGGCCGGGAAGATATTTTACAGTTATTTAATATATCGGCGATAATAATCCTTTAAATTTAAATGCTGATCACAGATTTATTCTCGTCAAACATATAATTACGGCTTAAAAGCCAACTGTCAAAATTCTCTTTGAAAAGAAATTCCGGACAAACCGTTACTCGACAATCACAGATATTGGTAGTAAGCAAAAGAGAAAAGTTTTCTCTTTCATTAACTGCTATAAACTGTATTTAGCCATTAACGTTTTGTCCGGAATTTCCTTTCAAAGGGAATTTTGACAGTTGGCTTTTAAGCCGTAATCATATGTTTGGCGAGTATTGTCTAAATAATAAAATGATAGATTAGAGTAAAACATACACGAAATAGTATGAGATATTTCACGTTCAAATTCCACGAACAAGCCACCGGCCACATTATTTTCAAGATTCCGGAGACTCATTGGTTATTCTGCCTCTAAGTTTTTACCTATCGTTATTTGCCCTGTTCGTTTCGTTTCACTGAATCATGCCTTGAAATCGGAGGAGGAGGAGTCCGCTAGTCGTATTTTCGAAATTTGTCCAATTTGTAGCAGGGTAAACTTGTGATCCGTCTGTTTTGGTATTCACACAATTCAGCCAACGGGCGCAGTCTGTTAAATAGAACAGGGTGCTCATAGGTGATATTGAAGATTGTTATGCTTAGATATTGCACTTGAATGTATGGTCCTTTTGACGTAGGACTACGTCTTTGTTTTCGATATGGGGGTGCATTTTAGAAATTCTACAAAAATTGTATGCAACGAAAAGTTGTCCAATTTTTAACCGCATATAATTCAGCCATCTTAAATTTTCAAATTTTTGGCATATACCGCCTCGAAATACTTCTAAGAATAGATTCCAATAGATAACTCAAAGATTTTTGATATTATGGTATTAAAAATTTAAATAATGTGCAACCTAGTCAAAATATCGCGCATTTACACACAGAAGATAGCGCTTCCCAAGTCCGGCACGACATATTTGTGTACCTAGCGCGCCACGCTTCTATGAATGACGTCATCATCGACTATTTAAAGAACGGATTTAGCCGGACAAGCTCAGTTGCCTGTTGAACGGCACGCGGAGCAGATCACTGCGCTGTGTGTTTTCACGCTTATAACTCCGCTATTACACTTTAGGCTGCGGTGGAATCGCACACATTTAAACCTATAGACACTTATAGTAATAGACCAGCGAAGGTACTTTTATCGAGCCAAACAAACTGTCAAAATCCGGAGCCAAACGAGCATGACGTCATACAATGCAAACAAGTAGAACAAGTATTGCGTATTTATTTTTATTTATTTAAAAAAAATGTATTTTGTTATTCACAGCAGGCTTCACTTTTCCTGTTCGTATTAGTATTTTACAACGTCATTTAGAAAGATATTAATTGTGTTCACTATAACTGCTTAAAAAGCATGCTCTTTTTCATCAACTTTGTGTTTTTGAAGGAATTGTTTTTCTTCTTTTCTTAATTCCTTGTTGTTCAGTTTTAAACGTATAACTTCTCTTTTGATTCCTATATTGAACCATTTGAAAAATTATTTTGATAAAAACAGATGATCGAATACAGTCGAGCACGTTCGAGCTTGCACATTTTTGGGTGATGCCAGTTTAACATGCTTGTTTCTCTAGTTGCCAGTTTTGCGGTCTTTACATCCGCGAGTCTATTACTATGAGTGTTTATAGTTAAATCGTGTACGGATTTTTCGGGCACCAGTACGGTGTCACGAAATGATTTGCAAAATTGGTGGTGGTGAGGTGATTTGGATTGAGAGTGCGACTTGTGTGTGCTGCTTGAGAGTTTGCGTTTTAAAAAAGTAATTTATTTTTATGCATGCGTGTGCGTTGTAACTTGTCAATCCATGTTTACGGCGCTTTGTAGGTGCGTAGGGTAATGAGCCTATTGGCATACATGTTTCATATTTCGGTTATATGTGACACGTTTTCTATCAGTAAGGCATCCGATAATGTGCTTCTATTGTTATTTATAAAGAACTGTTCAGCAGCGTAGTATTTTATATGGGAGTGTAATTGAAAGGAAAACAATCACATTCCCAGCTGAAATTTTTGATTTATTATTTCGAGCATTTTTGTTTCGTGCTGCAAAAAACTAAAATTTTTAGAACAAGATCTGTCCCAGCAGCAGTTTAAGCGGGTATTCTTTTTAGATTGCCATGTCTTAAGCGTTACTGAACCTAAAATTAATTTTTAAAAGAAATCTGTTTTAAATTATGAAACAAACCGATGTACTAAGGATGTAATTGTGTAAGTTCTAGTTCCACATTAAAACGCTGCAGAACATGCAGTTCATTGTTTTAATTTCAAACTGAAACCGGTTTAATAATACTAAGTTTACAATACAGAATTATAACACGTTATAATAATTAGCAACAAGAAAAATGTCACCAAGATAGCGTGAAAACCCGTTTTAACTGGTAGTGTGAAGGTTGTATAACATTGTAATTTATCAAATAATTTCATTTGTTCGGCCATTAATGGATCAAGAAACACTTAACCTAAAGATAGTTTACCTAAGTTCGTGAGTATATTATTGAAAATTTAATTTCATATTTCGTGGAAAAACTGTGTATTTCCGTTAGCGAGTCTTTTGAATATATTTTCTGGACAGACCATATTTTTACTACATGAATCAGCTAAATAATGCCAATGAGCTAACGAGTCACTTGATTAATTAAAATAATAATATATCCGTTAATTGACCTTCAAAAAATTTTACAATTTGCCGTACACTCCGCATTAAAAGGAGTGTACGGCAAATTGTAAAATGTGGGAACAGGAGCGTGAACTAGAACGTGAATCGATAGTTGTGATAGATAAAATTCATTAGCATGCTCTTGAAAAAAAGCTACATTTTTATGTCACCCTGGTCACAGAGAACAGACATCCATGATCGAACAAAAATATTTAAAAAACGTGTGTAAACATTTGAATTAATATACGTTTAACGCTAGCGCCGCTACACCAACCGGTTCGAAATCCTGAAAGGATGCAGTATGAAATCTTGCTCAAAGAAAACAACCGATTCCGACTCTATCGGATGATACATTTGAGGTGGAATTCATGCTGGAAGTCCGAACCGGTTCCGGACTAGTTTGAATGGGTAGAGGAATAACCGCTGTCAATTCTGTCAAACTCAGTCACAAAAAAACATGACGACAGTAGCACACCTGGTTTGGATATCCCAACTACTTTCGAAACCGTTAGAGATTTTACACAAGTTGAATGCTGAAGATGGACGTCTGTTCTCTGTGCCCTGGTCGTGTCCTGTACACAACCGTTTAATTTTTTCACTTCGGGTTGAACTACAGACCCACTTATAAACTGTTCTGACAAAAAACCAGCTCAGTATTGTGTTATTCTGACTAAAGCAAGCAAATTACGTTACTGGCGACAAGCCTTTTATGAAGGGTTACCGTGCTTACATTCCCGTTCACAACGTTGAGATTGACGGTGCAGTCATCGATTCGAGTTTGTCATGCGTGGATCTACTGATGCATGAAATTGGCTATTTCAAGAGTAAAGATTTTGAATGGAAGTCGAACTGGACGGGAGAATCCACATAACCATGCTACGTGTACAAACAGCGTCCGAGAAATTTTCAGCATTTCCTTAAAATTTGCAGAAATATTAAATAAGAGCTACGCCACTCACCAGGACAAGTCATTATACTCTCTTGGCTGAGGAGAGTAATTCTGATGATCCCCATGTGGGGACATCTTTTACTGCTCACAAGAATTATAACTTAAATTTTTCTCCTGGGAGGCCACCAAATATACCAGTTCGAGCAAGCTCTGACACAAAACAGTTAACAGTTCTTGATCTTAGCAATTTGAGATAAGTCAAGCAGTTTTCGGCGCTTCTAGGAACACCAAAAAACTCAAGTGACATTTCAACCAGACCGGTATCGAGTAGGCTTCAATTCTCACGGTACGCCATATGGTTGTCTTCTCGATTTCAATTGATCTAGCTTACTCCACGATCTTTGCTACAGCTTTAGGGAGAGGGGCTGCTTCATTACCCATGACCACAAATCTATCCCATTATATTTCTATGAAACTGTGTAAATAAGCGATACATTTTACAATATTTTTGCTATATTTTAATTTGAAGTCAGTTTAAAATTTCGTGTTGTGAAACTTGACCACGTTCGTTGTTTACTCTTTTAACCACTTTTCATTTAAGAACAACACCAAATATTATGAATAAATCTGGATAAGACTGACAGGACCGTAGGGTGCGCTTCTTTGATGTTTACATTGTCTTTCTTGTCAGTTCAATTAGTTTCTTATCATTTATCCTCATTTATTATATAAAGCAGATCAGGATTTCAGCGCCCCCCTAAGGTTGGCGTCCTTGGCGGGGGCCAACCCGGCCAACCACACGCTACGGCTCTGAGTATATTATACTTTCCTAAGACACTTTAAGCTACATTTTTTGCGTATATTTTTTGTTTCAGTTTCATCGCCTACCACATTTTCTTTAACCTATATTCAAACCAGCGAATAGTACTATGTTTTGCTTTTAAAATACAACGCTAAATTTGAACTTGAAGCTCAAGTATCATTCTTTAATTTTGGCGTAAAGTAGCCCCCGTGGCGTAAAGTAACCTCCGATGACGGTATATTCTAATTGTAGCTAAAAACTCAAAAATCCAACCAGCGACAATCGTATTTTTTCTGGATCTATGCAATGGAATCATGTTGGAAGTAATGCGCTGTATTCGTACAATGATGCGCTATACAGCGCACTACTTCCGACATCATGCATTAGTACTAAACAGGAGAAAAACGATTGTCGCTGGTTGGATTTTCCAGGTTTCAACTGAAACGATAATACAAACCTCCTGCGGACTATGTGCGTTAACGATACGACAGTTGAAGAAAGAATGTTGATCGTCGAATACTCTACCACAGCGTTTGTATAGCTAGCACACTCCCGTGTGGATATCAAGTTCATTGGTCATCACGCAGTTCCAGTTGGTATTTCTATGGAAATGTCTATTCTTCAAAAAATCTTCTACTCAATTAATAAATTGAAAATCGGTTGAAAAACAACATCGCAGCTAATTTTGTGTGTGCCGAAAGTCCTAACAAATGTTTTTTTTTATGAATCAAGATTTTAAAGGTATATTAAATGGATCAAAATTTGACAAGACCTACCACATTTGCTACATCACTTTTTTTAAATTTTGTGTTGCGCAATAGGGATCTTTAATTTGGAAAAATTGTGCCAGTTTTTCATATGTATTGATAGCGGGTGTCCTTACGAGTACAGTCATATCATTCTTAAACCTTTTTCTTTTATGATTTTTAAATTAAAAAAAAACCAAATTAAATTCAACCAGAAAACTGACAGTTGTTCTACTAAATGACGTATCTGCAAATATCTCGTTCGCCTCATTGTTAACCGGGACAGCACCCCACACAGCATCCCTGTCAAAAAAAATGCGGACGAACATGGTCAGGCGATTTAAAACGTTTGACGTTTAACTCAACTCGCCTGTGCTAATTGCCCCTAGGAACAAATGCAATTTGCGAATGCGATTTAAAGGCAATTTCAATACTTAGACAAATTTTCTGGCTGCTGAAATGGACTTGGTTGTTTTTTGCGTTTTTCAAACATGGCGGTTCATGTTTGGCTTAAGCTTAAAATTGTTTTTTAAACAATTGGTGTGTTCTCACTTGTATTTTGTTTGTCTAGTGCACTTCATTTAGCCAACGAATGTAGAAAATTGTGGGATCGTGTGTAAGTATAGTATAGATCTCCGACATAAAGTCTTAATGAACGTCAGATTGTGATAAGTTTTGGTGGCAATACCAACTTCACCTTTGATTCTTCCTATAAGTTGGTGGTGATTACCTAGTATACTGGTAAGTATATGTGAGTAGATAATGAATCCGAAAATAAGTATTTTTTTTAATTTTCATATTAGGCAATTAAGGGCGATTAAATGGGCGGCAAAAAATGGCGGCGGCAAATCGCCCAAATGTTGCATTTCAAATAGCCCCCTAATTGCCAATTTGCTGGCAAACTGAAGGGCAATTAGCGCATCCGAGTTGGCAAACAGCCTCCCGTTAGCCAGCAACTTGCCCTTTTTCACTGGGATGATCTGGTACTTTTTCAATCCGCTAGCAGCCTGCCATCCCAAGTTTCATCTGCAAACTCTAGGACAATTTTTCAGAAGGGCGTTACAGCAATCGCATGGTTTCGAAAAAATCAACATTGAAGTTTTTCGGAACGTTTTCAATTCTCAGTTTTTAACGCAAAAAGCTAGAAATTTAATTTAAAAGCCAAAACAAATAAGATTTATGAATGCATCATTATGAACATGCATCTCTTAAGAAAAAAATGTTTGGTTCTTAAATAAGGGAAAATATGTATTAGGTCTTTTTTGTATGTTAGTACATCATAACGCCCTTCTTTATCGTCCTTTGACAATCAGCTGGTGTTGCTGCGGCTTTTGACATGAGTCTTGTTTTTAAATTGTGCCGCTCTTACGGCCTCTTATTTTGTTAGTTGATCTTGGCTGAAATCTGGAAAGGGAAATGTCGCAAACACGACGGTGAGCCGACTGTCTTTTGTCGAGGAGACACACGAAAAAGTAGTTGAGATCCCGATGCTGCATTCTCTATAACAGGAATCAGTAGATTGCGTGTAGAGTGATCATTTCGCCGTGGGGATAAGCATAACCGTAAGTCTGTTCCTAAAACGCTTCTTCTGTTTCCAAAGACTTACCAACTTCCATTGTTTTCACTTCCTGCCGATCCCTGACCACAAGATTCAATGCCCCGCGATCAGTCGGAAAAAATTTTGCTGTCGCAATCGGCAATAGCAACATTATGTATTGCTGGCAATGCCAAATTCAGAGGTTCCGTATCGGAGGTGTGGAATGATTCATTCCTGTTCACCGACAATTTGCAGGGAGTCTCTTCAAAGCTAGACTTTGATAGATAGATTGGAAGAGGTGTTGAGGTATGCACATTTGCGAATGAAAAATTCTTGCACTGCATCGATGAGCTAGCTACCTTCTCGAACCAAACAGCTGTTGGCACCGAACACAGGCATCGCTTCAAATCGCTTTCTAACATATTCGCAGCTTCTGAAAATAGTAAACATACTTTTTTTGCTCTCCTATTTAAAACTAAAACATACTTACTGAGTACAACATCCATATTTCCGAAATGCTTTTCAAAAATATATGATGCTTTCCTGTTTATACCTTCCAAAACTAAATGATTAATAGCACGCACGAGAGTGAAAACGACGGGCTTTACAGCATTACATTTACAATTTACGGCGGTTATAGAGAGGCGCATGAATGTTGGCAGATGAAAAACGGTCGGTAAAACAGGGCGTATGGAAGACTAACCGATTATAATGGCCTAAACCGTTCCAATGTTAATATCAGACTAATTACGAAATACATATTTTAATCTATTCAATTTATTAGATTATTAGGTTGCAGTGAGCTTCTACGAGTATTGTTAATTCAAATCAACGTATAATACCTCGTCTATATCGACAGAATCATTAAAGTGAACAGAGAGGGCGTAACAATAATACGATTTCACATCCCAAAAAGTTGAAATAAGCCTTTTTAAAAAATCTTTGTAAGGCGATCCAAAATGCTTTTTTTAGTTTGTATGGTAATTTATAGCATTAGCTTCAATATTAAGCATAAAACCGGTTTGTTTACATTTTGCTCTTATGCCCTTCTGAAAAATCGTCCTAGAACTATGGTAGATCTGATAAGGCAACCTATAGAGTCGTGCAAGTCGCATGGGTTTGGATGTGTTATTGTCCTAAAAGGAAACAAACTAAAAAATTTTTTTTTCAATAGTTTCGGGCCGAAAAATTGAAAAAGGACTAAGATATTAACTCACGGTACTAATCTGCATCACAATATGCCTTAACCCGCACACTCCTAAAGATCCCTATTCCCACCAACCTGGACTCAAAGTGCGAGTGATCAAACTGCTACTGAAAACTGCGAGCTATCAAAACTCAAAAGACATGTATTTCCAGTGATAGAGATGGTACTTTCATAGACAGACCAGTCGAACAAAACCAGTCTATGAGAAGAATTTAATAGAAGAATAGTAAGTGCGCAAAGCGGTTAGAATCCAGTTTTTAGTGCCACAAGCAATAGCACCTTGACACTTCTATAAGCAGTATGACAAGGAAGGAGTACTTGTCGATTTTGGAATACTTTCGGTTGTTTTAGCTCAAAAGTAGCAAAAAAGATGAGTGTGTTTCTCTCATGTAGTTTATTCTCTTTATTTACATTTTTCGGTTTATTATTTGTTTTGTTTTGGTTTAAATATATTGCAAATAAATTCCTTTTTTTCATTTACACTTCTAGCCTATTGTTTTCTTAATTTAGAACAGTTAATGTCATGGTTTTTGGTTTGAACTACATGTTTTATTCGTTTCCCAGCAAAAGACTACACTATGCAATTGTACCAATAATTTCTATTTATTGTTTCGTCAAAAAAAAAAATCAAATGTGCATTAATGTATTTTGAATTGATTGTATATATAATATATATCTCAAAAAGGGCACATATTCAAAAGAATTTGCATATAAAATATTAGTTATAATAAACCCATTACGGGCAATTTTATCCTTAAAAATGCTAATTAACACTCATTTTTCGGTAATTTTCGTCAATTAGTTGGTTTGTGTATCTAATCGCTATGTACCTCTTTTTAATTACGTCTAAATTATCATGTATAAGTGGGCTTTTACTGGTATTTGGTTCGAAATGAGCAAAAACACGCGAGAGATCAGCTTTAGAAAATTTTTGGATTTGGTGAAATCGATTTTTCTTCCAAAATTCCCATTGAAAAACATCGATTTTTTCTAATTAGAAAGATCGATGTATCAAAATCGATTTTATTTTTCAAAATACCCATCCGTTCCCGTACCGTTCGCTAGCAGTTTAAAAGCTACCTAGCCGCCTTTTCGTTTACTGGGAACCCACTGAGACGTGTAAAAAATTGTTTCAAAATCGTTCAACACGGGTCCAACGATGGACGTTAGTTGAACGGTTATTTAGACGTTGTCCAAATTGGTCCAACGAACGTCCTTCGTTGGACGATTTTGAAACCAACCGTTCTTAGAGGGAACTCATTAAATCGAGTCTGAGTTTTCATTAGGTCGTAAGAAAAAATTGGATTTGAGTTAGCACTCACAGGATGCAGCCATGGTTCGGCGATTAACTACTCGCCGAGAGAGTGCGCAGGATTGCGTTTCAAATTAGTAAAAATGAGAGGAAATAGGTGTCGGAACATCGCTATATCAGTAGTTAATTTTTTTTCCGAATGTGAAATGAAATAAGCAGTTAGTGTTAAAATTTACCCATACGATTGGAAAATTCTAGAACTATGTAAGTACATGTTGAACGTAAATAAAAGAAAATGAACAGAAACCATATTGTTTTGTCGTATTGTCGAAATGTGCAATTATGTGGGATAAGCAAAACGACAAACTTGTTGCTTCAGGAATTTTGCGCAATTTATAAGTTAACAACAAATTCCTCGGGCCACTTTAATCACGGAAGCAAAATTCGATGCAACCCCTTTTTCCAGACAACTTTACCGAGAGGCCATGGAGGGGAACAATCCGGAGCGGTTTGCCGACTCAGCATTCACACAGCGCCAATGACTTTCAGACCAGAAGCGACCATGCGCTCACATTGGAAAATTGTACGTTAGGACTTTATGAACCAATCGGTAAGTTTCAATTAATCATATGGAAATGAAATGCTGATTCTAGTTAGTAGTCCGGGTCCGACGGCATAAAGTACTACATCACTTTACGCTTGTAAGGACATGACGGTCTCTTGCTAATTAAATGTCATTACAACTGTTGTCAGATAGTGTTTTCAAAAACAAGAATTGTTTGATTCAGAGCATGTTGGACGTCGAGTCGAACAAATAATTTTACTTTAAGGTTTTGGTACGGCCTTACGCAAAGGTTTGCATTAATTTTTATTATAGAGCTGTCACTCTGACGGCACAACGAGAGGTCTTATTTGAATGATACATGGGAAATCTCTGACCACTCTATCTTGAGTTTATCTTCGCTGTTATACTGTTGAATATGATGAGGAAAGGTAGGATATAACAATTGGCGACGAGGGATCTGTAGTAGATAAGACCAGCATAGAAAAAATATATAAATTGAGCATACAAAAATATCTTTTCATTGAATAAAATAAAAAAGAAAATAGTCATCCCTATTATTTGTAAACGACACGATTCGAGCATAAAGTACGAAGGTGCCACCAGCATAGACGTTGTCCCGTTGTAATGTGTGTGCTTTGTAAAGCGTAATTTCGAAGCTTTGGAAACGAGAGGGAGAAACTGAGCGATAAAACGACAGAGCGATGGGTGTGCGACGGTGTGGGTTGCAGTTGAACATACTTACCTAAGCGAGCTGTCCCGTGCGTCAGTGTGTGTGGCTGACGGTTTGAAATCTTATGGGAAACGAGAGGGAGAAACCGAGAGAAAAATAAAGGTTGATGGATGCGAGAGTGGTGGCGTGGTGGCGTGCTTTATATTGTCAACTGAGCGAAAGCTTTGTCGACGTATATGTTTTTAGTTGTGAAAGTTGGAAATGAGAGAAGGGAATAGTAAATCCTTCGGTTTTGTGTGCAAGTGTGAGTGTATTGAATGTGGCAAAGAAAGTAGGCACGCGATTATTAGGCAGTTTTTCGAGCACAGTTGGTGGGTCAAGACGTTTTGGCCGGCAGTTGCAGAGAAATGATTCGCAAGGAATGCGACAGGATCTTCTTGAGATACTCTAGAATTTGAATAGAAACTACAGTTGTTTGCTATCATTGTTTGAAGTTCTGTTTTATAGCGTAAGGCTGCTGAAAAGATTAATTCTTTTGGATGGGGTCGACTGTAGTAGCAATGTCGACATCGGACAACAGAACACACATTTTCGAATCCTTGAAAAAGGTCCCAAGCGGACCGAAACGTCGGATGAAGACAAAATAGTGTTTTTGTAAACCACAGACTGCATAGTAGAAACACATAACCAAAAATACTAATGCCATAGTTAACAATCTGCAACATGGCGACCGTGACAGAGTGTCACGCAGTGAAAGAAAAGCTTGCATTATACTTTTACAAACTACATTCATTCTTTTGGAATTATTGAATGTGTTAAATATAAAAGAGCGAACTAGACGAACTGGGTGCCTGGTGACGGACTCATATCAGTGAATGGGTTCATTCTGCTCACTCGATGTCATTAGAATAAAAAAGAATAATCTGATGTGGAGTGAGCATAAAACGTAACTGTAATGAAGTCCAAATAATCTAAAAGTGAAATCACCAACAAAATGCAAAAAGATTAAATTTCGCACCATCGGCGTAGATCACCGGAGCGCTTTTTTTCTATTCCAAAAAAAGTAAGTTTCTATCTTGTGGTGAGCAGAGCACCAATTAGCACGAAAAATAGTATTTGCATACTATGCAAGAATGTTCACAAACTAAGTCATAAAGAAAAGCTGAAGAAAATGATGAAATTAAAGGTTTAAATTGGAACAGTTTCGATAAACAAGTCATATATGTAGTATTGCTGTACCATGACTGTACCATGAGCCGAGAAGCTTGATTACAAATTAAGAGCCAGATTTGGAAAAGTCATAATTTGAATAGCGTTAGAACAATGGAACAATTGATATATACGTACTTCACTCCAGCATTTTCTTTTCGCTGTCCCCTAGATGTTATGATACAATTTATGACCCAAGTTACGACCTCAGTAATTGTACAAGTTATGAACAGTCTAGCCGAGGCCCAGGTACGAACCCTACACCTGGCGCAACAACAACAACAACTGGAACAGTCGCTATCCCGCTTAGAGCAGGCGCATGTGGCATAGCATGGGTCAGCGATAAGAACTGGACACCTCAATCAACGTGCGAACCGGCTGGAGTGAGAATTTGCTGAGTAGTGACTTTTGTTAGGTTAGCCAGGCCTCTGTAAAATAAAATTTCAGTTCAGCCGGAGCAACCGGACAGATCATTTCATTTTAATTTTTTAAAAACTCCCTTACTATGATGGGGACCATTACTTACACACTGGGAAAAACTTGTGCGATTTATGGTGTAATTAGGTGTTAAGTGTTGGTATGTATTGCGAAGATTGAGCTAGTAAGCAAAATTTTGCTTTGAATTAGCGCCTGAAAGGCTTTTTTTCGATTTCGCGAGTTTTAAAGTCAGATAAAACAGTGGCGACGAGGGAGTTATTCAGTAACTCTAGGTTTCAAAATAAAATTGCAGTTGTTGGTACCAGATGCCGATCTGAAGAGTGTTCAAGAAAGCATGGATTCGAATGAGCAGAAACAAAGATTGATTGGTTGTTACGCTGGTGAAATCATTTCATCGGTATGTTTACCAGAAGATTGTCATAGAAAGAGGTTGTTACCTTTTCTGAAGCATCATTAAGTAAATTCACACAGTATTTTCTGTATCAGTCTATCTTCTTATCACGCACAGAACAGAAGCTAAAAATTGCTTCACTATAATTATCAGAACAGTTTTGTCCACTGCACAAACAGTATAGCACCGAAGAATTTTTTTTGCGACGGAGAGCAAAGTTGATTCAAAAATGGGAATAAAATGCATTTTTTCTAATTTGATGCAAATTTGTTATCCATTTCTAGAGTCATCTGCCCCTGAATTGTACACACTGGAAAAAAAACTTGTGCGATTTATGGTGTAATAAAGTGAAAAGTGTTGGTATGTATTGAGAAGATTGAGCTAGTAAGCAAAATTTTGCTTTGAATTAGCGCCTGAATGGTTTTTTTTTCTCGATTTCGCGAGTTTTAAAGTCAGATATTACAGTGGCGACGAGGGAGTTGTTCAGTAACTTTAGGTTTCAAAATAAAATTGCAGTTGTTGGTACCAGGCACAAATCCCCGACTATGTACGGGGAACGTGCCATTTGAGCCAATATATTCTGAAACTGTAGAATAAGATACAGATGCCGATCTGAATGGTGTTCAAGAAAGTGATGATTAGAATTAGGTGCTTCCAGCTTCGCAGTGAGATGAGTCAGCCATAGGAAATAGAAGTGCACGTATTTCAGGAAAACACAATTTCGACTGACTTTAAGAATACTCGCCTTAGACGCAGGAGATGAAACAATTTCTAAAAGTGAAAAAAGATGCTTAATCATTAGAAATCTGTTGGTAGCTTGCGTGAGAAACTGTTAATCGATAATGTTCGGAACGATTACTTCATTGCGAAGAATAACATGCAACGCGTCGTCGAATACAACAACGTCATATAGCATACGCTCCCCTACACAGCTACAAGAGAAATGTAAAAAAAAAGAACAAGCTAACCACCCGGTATATAAGGTTAAATCGCTCATAATTTTGATCGTGACTCGGCTATCTAGCCAAAGAGTTTTGTAAACAACCACTAAGTCACAAAATCCAACTTCTTTTCTATTACGACATGGCGACCGTGAAGATGCGAACAGTGCAATAATATCGCATCGGGCAAGTGAAGTGTTTTTTTTCTCCAAATACAATGAATAATTTCTATGCAGCCATTAAACCCTTCTAAGTGCAACGATTCCCAGTCAAAAAAAGACGGACGAGCATAGTCAAGCGATGTAAACATTTTGAAGTTTGACTCAACTCACCTGTGCTAATTCCCCTTAGGAACAAATGCAATTTGCAGATGCGATTTAAAGACAATTTCAATACAAATTTTCCGGTGGCTGAAATGGAATTGTTTGTTTTTCGTGTTCTTCTAACATGGCGGTTCATGTTTGGCTTAAGCTAAAAATTGTTTTTTTAAATAATTCGCCTGTTCTCGCTTGTATTTTGTTTGACTAGCGCACTTTATTTAGCCAACGAATGTGGGAAATTATGTGGAATCGTGTGTAAGTAAGTAAGAACATCCCTGACCTAAAGTTTTAACGAACGTCAGATTGTGGAATAGTTTTGGTGTACAATACCAATTTCACCATTGATTCTTCCTATAGTTCGGTTGTGTAAGTAGATAATGAATCCGAAAATGAGTATTATTTATAATTTTCATATTAGGCAATTAAGGGTGATCAATTGGTGCGATCCGTGGGCGGTCGGGCGGCGATTTAAGGGCGGATAGGGCGGCAAAAAATTACAGCGGCAAATTCTCCAGTAGCTGGCCGGCTACGTCGATTATAGGATTAGCTCAATTTGAATTACCTTCGGAATTCTATATCTAACGTGGCCCGGCCAGTTACATTTGGTGACTCCTGCTAGAGGAGCGAAAACGAACTCACGCGATCTTTAAGCGAAAGCTGCGATCTTCAATTTAAGCAAATAACGGAGCACAAAAAAACATGTCCGTAAACTTTATTGAAAATAAGAAGGCCCATTGCCGTTTGTGCAATGTGCCAGACACTGCTAAAGCAGTAATGCTGGCCTGCGATGATTGTGATCGCTGATTCCAGCTGGAATGCGTTGGTCTGAAGCAACGGCCTATGTTCTGGCATCACTGGCAGTCAAATTGACAGATGCAGCAAAGTAACTGTCACATTGACAGACGGCGAAGTGCATCGTGAATGTAGAACGACAGAACTGTCAGCGGAAACATAAGTAAACAAACAGCATAAGAGGGAAAGCAGAATAAAAACCATTTTAAAAGTGTAGATATAAAATTCGTTGCAGTGGGAAATTAGAATCTGTGAGCAAGAAGATTAATTTCGGATAGTGGATAGATTGCAGATATAGCTGTACAGAAAAAAAAACAAATCTAGAACACGTACGTGGAGACAAGCACTGGACAAGTACGAACGGTACAGTTTCAGGTTAGCGATTCCAGGATAAAACGAAATCAATTGCGACAGACAGCGATAGAGGTAGGAAAAGTTAGGAAAACAAACAATTTTTGATCAGCACAGTAAAAAAGGCGGATTTTCAAAAATCTTATTTTCGCCTGCCGTCCGAACAGCCTAGCAGAACAGAACATTGGATCTACGTAAAATGCTCTGAATACGAAGCAAAACTTCTGTATGTTCAGAAGGAAAATTTTCAACTAAAGAATCAGGTCACTAATGATGCACGATAAATTGTTGGCTGATTTAACTAAGGCCATCAAATCATTGATGGAAAAAACAACAACACAAGCAACGCCAGCAAAGAAGCTATCGGAAAACAAGGATGAAGGCTCAGAATGAGACGGAGGGGAGGATCCGTTAAACCTCGACTTGGACTATATATCTGAAAGGCTAGCATTTTTAGCGCTACCTAAATTTAATGGATCGTCAAAGGAGTGGCCGAAGTACAAAAAAATCTTCAATCAAACGACATGCGAAGGTGCATTCAGCAACCTCGAAAATATGAGCAGACTCCCAACAGGTGTTGGAGGATAACGCTACAAAAAATGTTTCACTAATGTTGGAACCGGATAATTTTCCGAAGGCAATGGAACGATTGGAAGAAAACTTCGGAAACCCAAAAATGATTTACGATCAACTCTTAGGCGAGCTCTCCAAAATCAACAGAGAAAACAGAACAGTAGTTGTCGAATTATCTGATGCCCTGGACAACTTAGTAACAAATATTCAGATAATTCAACAGTATGATCACCGCCTCGTCGAAGACTTACTGAAGAAACTGCCATTTAATTTACAAATGAAATGGGCGGTAGTGTTATCGCAAAACACGGAGGTGCCAAAACTTTCTGATTTTAATGAATGGCTCATACCTCACGTCAAAATATCTCGAAATATGTTATACGCTCAACTACATGAAAAAAAAAATTAAATGTTAACATGCATCAAAACACTCTACGGGATACCCCCAGAAACTGCCAAAGTCTTAAATGCAGCATTTGTTCCGACAATCACAGACCATCGGAATGCAGAACGCTGTAGATCATGAACTCACAACAAAGGTATTATACAATTATAAAAAAAGATTATGTTAAGGTTGTCTAATGGCAAATCATTCTATGAAGAAATGTC
This sequence comes from Topomyia yanbarensis, assembly GCF_030247195.1. Taxonomy (NCBI): domain Eukaryota; kingdom Metazoa; phylum Arthropoda; class Insecta; order Diptera; family Culicidae; genus Topomyia; species Topomyia yanbarensis. The sequence continues at coordinate 436,952,957 of NC_080671.1, forward strand.
GCAGTGCAATGAAATGCGGCATGGAAGGATGCACTAAATATCATCACAGGCTCCTACACAACAGTAAATCGAATGATGATGAACAACTGCCGCCAAAAGACTCGGCTCATTCAGCGGATGGAATCAGGAAAAATTGCAATAGCAGGTGACATTAGGGAGATGTTTCACCAGGTAAAAACAAGAACTGAGGACCAAAACGCTCAAAGATTTCTTTGGTGCGATTGCGACTATACTAAGGCGCCGGAAATATGGACCATGCAAGTAACGACATTTGGATCAACTTGCTCACCATCATCTTCCAAGCGTCATGACACCAAAGGAAGCTAAACACAATAACTGACGACGAGGGATTTCTTCCCGAAATTATGAGATTTTAATAAAAATTTCGGTGGCCGATGTCAACATTTGAAGCAGTCAATTTTTCGAACAAATTAAGTTTCAAAGTTCTAAACTCCAGACGTCCTTACTAGACAGAAAAGCCCAACTCGGAAGCAGCACCAGCCCAAGGAAACAACATTAGGAAAGGTATAAAGTGTTTAAATAACAGTATTATTCATCCATGTTTTCATGTAACTTTAAAATGTTTCACAATATCGCCTTGATGTCAAAGGGAAAGTTGCAGGAAAGTTTACGGGCCTTTTGAAAAACCTATTATTGTTGATGGAGAAACGCGACTAAATTATGAAAAGGTCGTAATAAAACAAAATAATTGTGTTGTTAAAACAAAAGTTAAAATATATCGAGAACTACTACATTTTAGAAAATTTTTATTAAGAGCATTTCGATTTAAAATGGCGTTTAGAATCATATTCAAAAAGAAAATTGTATTTTTGACTGCAAATAGTAAGAATTATAAAAAATGTCAAAAGTTGTTGTTAGGAATAAGGATCCAAATACACTAAAAAAGTTGCTTTTACGTCTTTAAAACGATAAACATTAAATTTTTGACATTTTTTGATGGGGTAACGCGAATAACTTTTAAAAAGAGCATAATTACACGAATTAATTGTTTTTGAAGGAGCAAAATTTCAAATATCTCGAAAACTATCGCATTTTGGAAGATTTTTGTTGAATGCATTTTGATTTTAAATGGTGTTTAGAATTATATTCTGTAATAGAATTACAATTTTGTATGTCTATTAGTATGAAATTTAAAAACATGTACGAAGTTATTGTTAGGAAAACTTTTTTACCGATTTTTTCTCCATCATGCAATTACATTCAAAATGTTTCTTTTCTCTTTAGGTTTTTGGTAACAAAATATAAAAAATTTAAAGAAATGGATTTTTTTGCATTTAAAATTTTTATCATAAATATTTGATTTTTTTGGAAAATGACACATTTTTTTCAGTGTATATTTTTTCAGACAGAAGTATTCATTATAAGATTTTATGGTCACCGCAACATGTTTATTTCATGGACTTGTTGACTTTTCTCGGTGAAAATGAAAACTCCAAATTTTCCCATTACCACACGTAACGTTTCGGCTTACTGGAGAGTGAACGAAAGTGAATGGAGATGCATGATATTAGTTTATGTGAGTTAATTGTACATTGTGTTTAATTTGTGAATGCTAGCTTTGTAATTTTTTGTGAACAAATTGATGTTAACGTTAATGCTAAAGGAAATGTAGAAAACGACCGGATGGGTTATTTTGTGGATTTTCGGCTTTCACGGTCTAGATATTAGAACGGCTGTTGTATACTGCCCGACGTTTCGGCCACTGGTTTTTGGCCTTTTTCAAGGGAAATATCTTATCGTTCTTCGTCAAAACATCGTATACCAACGATATGCAGGTCTAAGAATGTTTTCTTCATAAAGTTTGGCTTGGTGGGTAAAAATTTTTGTTTACACATTTAACGTTTGAGCCACTGTGCACTACACTACTCAACGACACTTTCAAATATGCTAAATAAATGTTTGTAGGCGTCCGACGATGGCTGAAGAGCAGTAAGCCGAAACGTTACGTGTGGTAATGAAAAAATTTGGAAGTTTTCATTTTCACCGAGAAAAGTCAACAAGTCCATGAAATAAACATGTTGCGGTGACCATAAAATCTTATATTCATCAGTTGATCAAGTACGAAGAAGTATGTTAATCGCCAAAGAAATTGCCATTAAATATGGCTACGATGGCAGAAAGTTGATGCAACAGTACCAAAAGGCATCAATTAAAATTGTGAAAGCTAGCAATCGCATGAAGTTTTTGCTGAATTGTAGAAAGTGCAAAGTCATCCCTGCGTGTCTGAACTACAGGGTTGGAATCAACCTGAATAATGATCGATCCCGTCGTGAGCTTGAAAAGGTATTATTCAAGCACAGAATTCGCATTATCAGCATAATGGTGGCCGACACCAAACGAACGCTAGCTGAGTTGAAGAGAACCAAAATGTTCTATTCCAACCGAAGGGAACTAATCTATCAACAAGCCGACGTGCAGCGGGTGAAGAAAATGGTGGAGAACAAGACTGTGGTGGTACATAACTCCTGTAAAACGAGAGAGACACGTAAGATCGAGACACTGAAAAACATGAGAATTGCGACTCTCACTCGCGGTGGACAGTGGATAGAAAACACCACCAATACACAAATCCCGGATTTTCTGGAGAGAACGTTGAAACTGGGTCCGAATTTCAATGTTCAGAATAACAACCACATCCTCTACGTTGAAATGATTTCGGAATTGGAAAAAACGGTGAAACGTAAAGAAAACGCAGATGAAATCAGAACAGGGGTTTCCACTGCCATGATAAATTACATGAATTTCAAAACCAAAAACAACCTAGACACTGCGAAAATGAATGGATAAGCAAGGACATATGCAAAAGTAAGAAATTCTTGGCAGAAAACCCCAATCTGGTTATCACCAAAGCGGACAAGGGAAAAAACCGTCATCATTGCATCTGAGGAGTACGAACAGAAAATGGAGGACCTTCTGAGTGATGAAAGCACGTACAAACAACTGAAATCGGACCCCACATCGAAAGTCCTGAAGAAAATCGGTGTATTGGTGGATGGGTGGCGCGATAGCAAGTACATCGACGCGCGCACAGACTGGAAGATAAAAATATCCAGTTGTAATCCACCAAGAGTCTATGGATTGCCAAAATACACAAACAGGACAGACCTCTCCGCCCGGTGGTTTCGACGATTGGATCAGCAACGTACAATGTGGCCCAATTCCTATCTGGAGTGATTGGAAATATAGTAGGAAAAACTGAGTACCACATTAAAAATAGTTTTGAGTTCGCTGATCAAAAATGCCTACCTTTTCTGCGGCTGTATTTTTTCTGCCTACATTCTCATTTCTCTTTTGACGCTGCTGTCGTTCGCTATTGCAGGACGCCCAGTGCTGTACGGCAGTCTGTAAGCAAAGCAGTAGCATGACAAAGAAATACTGCCCCCAGTACAGCCACCAGACGCGGGCGGTACAGCTTCTCTTTCCTTATTTTACACTTTTTAATATTTTTAATCTATTCAATATTTTCAATCAAAAACGACTACAATAAATGCGGTTCGCCACGCCACGACCGGCATCATCGCTTTCGTCTGTGGGCCTCTCCCTTTGACTATGCAGAGAAAAATGTACAAAGCGTGAGAATAAACTTTACTACGCCACACTCTCACCGAGCAGTCGGAGTACAGCAGCAAAACAAAAATGTATTCTACTGCTCTACGGGAAAATGTACTCGGTATGGCTACCGTTCTGGCATGAGCTGTAGTGATTCGTCGCTGTAGCGGGCTGTACGGCTTGTGCAAATGTAAATATACCGAAAAAAATGTAGTTTACCAGTACCTTTGGCATCCCTGACCGTCGGTACGTAGACGATTGCTTCTGTGTGGGCAAAAGGGAGCACATTCAAGAAATCTTAGACTCGTTCAATAATTTCCACAGTAAACTCCAGTTCACCATTGAAGAGGAGGACAACGGGAAATTGAGATTTCTTGACATGATGCTAACCAGAAACCATGATCGCATCGAAAGAGTTTGGCTACCGAAACAAGCGGATGGTAGATATCTGGATTTCAATTCAGAGAGTCCCTATTCGCATAAATGCAACTCGGCAATTGCACTCGTAGATCGAGCAGTTAAGCTCTCCGACTGTAAAAACCGACCAGCGGCAATCGAAACAGCCAAAAAGATATTGCGAATAAACCATTACCCCTACTGGTTTGTTCGCAAAATTCTGAAAGATCGGGTCCATAGACACTATAATGGCCTACAGCAGAATAAAGATGCGACTGCTGAAATGGCATATGTAGCTGTGCCATACGTCCCGGGACTCAGTGAAAAATTCTGAGGAAACACGGCACAAAACTTGCTTTCAAGCCAAAAGATAAAATAAAAAAAAAACCGAATTTTCTCCAAACTAAAAGACCCGATCCCACCAGGGAAACAGAAGAACGTGGTGTATTCGATTCCGTGTGGAACAGGCGAAGGCAAAACGTATGTAGGACAAACGGGGAGAAGGCTGGAAACGAGAGTAGCGGAGCACAAGAACGACGCGAAGAAAAAAGATGCGAGAACTGGTTTAGCCCAACACACATTGCAAGAAGGACACAGCTTCGATTTCGCCAACACCCGGATACTGGAAAGAATCGAAAACCAGGAGAGCAGACTAACTGCAGAGATGTTTCACATCAAAATTCTCGGCGAGGAAAAAACGGTGAACCTACAAAGAGAATGTGGAACGTTCTGCACAACATACGACGGTCTGGTCACCAAGCTTCGACAGTGTTGGAATAGCGAGGAACGCAGACAGTCGAAAAGTGATCGCCCGCCTAGCGGTGGAGAGTGAACGAGAGTGAATGGAGATGCATGATATAAGTTTATGTGAGTTAATTGTAAATTGTGTTTAATTTGTGAATGCTATCTTTGTAATTTTTTGTGAACAAATTGATGTTAACGTTAATGCTAAATAAATGTTTGTAGGCGTCCGACGATGGCTGAAGAGCAGTAAGCCGAAACGTTACGTGTGGTAATGGGAAAATTTGGAGTTTTCATTTTCACCGAGAAAAGTCAACAAGTCCATGAAATAGAAGTATTCATTCCCTGTAACTCGTTCTCAGATAGTTTTGCTGTATAAAATACAGTAATCGAACAAAAAAAATTTGCAATTCATACACGTAGAAACGTTTAAGCCCTTTTGAAAAGTTGCTCTTGAGTCAAAATAATCTTATTACCTGTGGAAAATATTTAGTCTTGCATGACGGTGAAACGTGTAAAGTTTCATTGGAATCTAAGATGGTCGGTCACGATTTTAAAGATTTTCGGACGGATCTTCGTGGAATTCCTCTACAGAGAAGTATCCTCATTGTAACTAAATATTTCTTTCTATCTTTCCTTATTTAGGCACAGCCCGCTAGGAAACCGTAGTCATAAGTTCGTACTTCCGGCTTATGACTTACTAGATTGTCCTCCGGGTAAAAGAAACTTAAAAAAAGCAAAACTTTGATAGAAATTACAGTGGTTTGCTGTAAGTTTATTCAGAGTAGGAGGTTACCTTAAACGATATTGTTGAAAAAACTGAAATCAAATTTAGTCAAGAAACCGATAACAAAAAAAGGAAACATCAGACAACCATTTTGGCGATTTATGGCCCAAAAGTAGATAGAATGTTATAGATACAGATCTATCTTTTGATCCAGAAGATAAATTAAATATTCACTGAGTTTCCAACTCGATGTAGAACATCCCACACTATTTTCGCTGTAAACGGAAGATTACGGCGAATAGCAAAATGTTTCATTAGCGTAGCACTCTTCAGTAAAATACTCTAGTTAGAGTGCGACCATGAGGAAGAAGAAAACATATAACGGATTCAAACGAGCATGAAATTTGACGTACTTCTATTGTGAGTACGTCAAACTTCGTGCTCTTTTTTGGATACGTTGCTGTACTCGTCACCCACACTACTTTTACAGTAAAAGGGCAAGTTACGGTGGGTAGTCTAGAACAAAGTTTCAATAGCCAACCGATCGCCAGCATCTAGTTTAACGCGCCTAGCCGCCTTATCGTTTGCTGGGCAGTATCTATTTAAATCTGCGCCTACTCGCCTTTTCGGTTACTGGGATGCGTTGAATCTCGAATTAGATCGCGGTTAAGTTGTCAGTAGGTCGTAAGTAAAATAGTGCGTCTGATGCAACTATAGTTCAACTACTCCCCGCGAGAGTGAACTAGATTTTCCGGTGATTTTAAGTAACGACGCTGAATCCCTCTGGATAATGACTCGACACGTCTATCGTTTGTTTACCATTTATCTGTCAGTGTCATTCCAATCGAACACGAGACTTCGTTCCAGAAGGATTCGAAGCTATTTTCTTCGAATTGAGTGTTTTTGAGAGGTCTCGTGCTCGATTGGAATGACACTGACTGTTGCCGCGCAAATGAGTTAATTATACAATGTCAGCAGTGCATAAGAAATGCATCACTGCTACGCGTAAGGAAGGTTGATGTTGATCTTAAAATCCCGAAAATGAAATGAAAAGAACACAGAAAAAGGGATCACTGTCTATTTACCAACCTCCTGCGCCTAATACACATAAGCGTACCATACGCAGTCCGATCAGCTAGCTTTGGTTTTTCCTTCTCACTTACTCTGCGGTTAGGATAGTAATAAAATCTTAGAAAGCGGTACAAATGTAACCGCATATTTTGTGAGCCCTTGCGGGACTGGACTAGGATTGAATAGCAGGAATCAGTATTGTGGTTAAATACGTCAGTCTTGAAGAGGCAGGGCCAAATATATAAGTAAACAAATAGGAATTGCGCCCTTTTAAGGCCATAGGAAATCTACGCCCTATAACAGGGGAATAGGAAAAAACTTAAGGATAAAAAGGGACAAATTTTCCCGTAGCGATGTATGAATCGCGCGGACAACATGTAGCTTTAAGATAACGTTTGTAAATATTTATTGAAAAAATAAGTTTTCAGTTGGAAAGTTCTAAAACTCCAGACGTCCTTCTAAGAAAGAAAACCCAACCACGGCAGCAGGACCAAAGCCCAAGGAACATTAGGAGAGATATAAAGTCCACGGCCTCGCTCTGGTAAGCAAAGTGTTGGGAAAATATTCCCGTAGTTTCATGGTGGCATCCAGAAAGGAACACTGGAGAGCTATAGTTAGAATCTATCGTTGGACCCTGGAACTTCCGGCCAGTCGAAATCTGGTCGTTAACAAGAAACCAATCGTGTGATAAGTGTAACGGCGTAAAGCACGCATATAAAATCGAACCAAAATAGACGTGAATACGTATTAGCGAATAGGGTTGAAAATAAAATTGCAGTTGTCGGTATCAGTGTTTGACGTTCACTTAAAATTTTCATCAATCCCACGCTTGGAGCTACAAGGGGAAATATTGGGTACTAGATTAGCAAACACAGTTCTAATAGAAGCAGGAGTTCCGCTAAGCAAAATAATTGACTGTCTTAAGTTGGATCAGCTCAGATCACAGAAAATATAAACAGGTCGCGGACAAACGCACTAAGATAACCCAATCAGTGCCTCGATACAAAACCGGACCATCGTTTCTGAAAGTAGACGATTTATTAAGTCAAATTAAAGAGAAAATTTAAACGCACAAATAAGACTGCTCCTTCGGTCTTCAACGCAGTGGACCGGATGAGAAAACAGAAGCTGCTGGCTTTCGAGGCCGCCGCGGAATAAACGTATCTTCGCGATCGGAACCAGAGAGGACACCGACGTCAGCAGGAATCAGGTAAGCGTGCACACTATTATTTCCTGATAGCGATTCGGTTTGAATATAAAATTACAGTTTTCGGTATCTAAACTATGCTAGAAATGTGCGCTCGGTTTACTCACAATTTTAAGTGATAGAAGTGCCCGCGAAAAACCCAACAATGGGCAATAGCAATTCCAGAGCCAAAAAAAATCCTTTGTGAACGGACAAATCGAACTGAAAGAATCCGCGAAAAACTCAAGTTCGGTACTACAAATACTAGCAGTAGTCGCGATAACCATGATAGTGATAATAGCCCTGCACGCAGTGTACCGTGCAATAACAAAGCACTAGAGGCTACGCTCCAAAGACCAGGGTCCGCAAGGCAATAAGCCTAGCGACCCTTAGCTCGATCAAAGTGGAACACTAAAACTAGAAAGACACAGTGAAATAGAACAGTTACCCGAGAATAACGAAAAAAGTGTCGTGAAACACAGTCACTCCGGGCGAAAGAAAGGTTACAAACAAAAATACTTAACAATTTAGAAAAAAAATCAATTTAAGGAAGAAGTGCGTAGTTTTGCACCACGTTAGCTACCAACATCGTATCGCATCGGCACCGTCGTCCACCAATTAGCAACGTAAGCATCAGCATACCTCAACACCGGATGACAGTCATAAAACGTTCAGACGAGGTGAGATTGCGACCCGACAGGATGAGGTACAATTATCGAGCACACCGCCGCGACGACGACGGTCACCATTGCACACCGCCTTCTAGCACGATGTTTACATAGGTCCCGAGACGTGATCGGAAATCCCGAAACAGGACATCCCCGCAGCACACACATCAATGACGACGGTATCTGCACCTTATCGGAGCATAGAATGTAAGAGGTGATAAGTAAAAAAAAGATTATTTACTCGTTAATTTTGTTTTGTTTTTAAAAACTCTCGAATTCACATTGATATATGCCACAAAGTCAGATATAAAAAGTGGCGACGAGGGAACCTTTAGGAATATTCTCAGTTTTTGATAGAAATTACAGCTGTCAGTTGAGCAAGCGATTTTCTTCAAACAAAACAAATCAAATGACGCTAGAAACTAATGAAGAAAAAGTATCCGCCTAAAAGTAGATAGAATTATATAATTACGGATCCATCTACCGACCCAGAAGGTATATTAAACTAGAAAAACTCTGGAAAGAGAAACACAGCAGTTTTGGCACCGTATTCCTCGACATTGCATGGCAACGCATCCAGCGCTATAAAGATAGGCACATGTTCGATTGGATTCGTGTTGACTGCTAAACCCGAAGCTGCACGATACAAAATGGAGTCTCCGCAGTTTCAAGCAATCAATTAAGAGGGCGAACATTTCCGCTCAGATTCCGCGTCTTTACCCATTGAGAAGCCCAAAATATTGTTTCAAAATCCTTATTCGGATGTTGCCAAACGTTGGTCCGACGAATGTCGCTCATTGGACGATTTTGAAACAAATCGTTCTTAGGGGGTAATTCCACTGAATCTTAAACTCGATTTTGAACATCCCACACTATTTTCAGAGTAAATGGGATGCTAAGACGTGTAGACAGGCTCGAAGTTTCAAGAGCAATAATTTAAACCCATCTACTCGCCTTTTCGTGCGGTGGGACGTCTTGAAAAACTCATTAAATCGCGCTTGATCTTTCAGTAGGTCGTAAGCGAAATTGCAGGCAAAGTTCAGTTATTCCCCGGGAGAGTAGTGCACTAGATTTTCAGTCGAGATGAAAAAGAAGAAATACACGTAGGAACACAACGTTGTTATATTAGTAATCTTTTTCACATTCTATTTTCCTTTAACGCGCAAGAATGCAGAATCAAATGCTTAAAGCGTGGGAGAAAATGCTCAGTCTGCTAGTGATGTGTGCGGGGACCGTCTGTTGTAGATCAGTGCGTTGTTTTTTTCCGTCTAAATGTTCAAACCAACTTGACTAAGATAATATTGTTCATGTTTTTTGCCCAGAAGATGATGGTATAGACCTTCGAAACGTTGGTAATACACGCAACAAAATATTATTGTAAGAAATCCGTGACCAAACTCCATCTCTCATTACTGAAAACAAAGTGGTCGTTCATCTTTCTATAAAATAAATAAATTTATGTATAAAGGAGATGGTTTTAAGTAAACCGATTGCAGTTAAAAATCGATATGTTGAATTTACGCCTTTGGTTTTTTTTTTGCATTGTCAGTGTGGGTAACTAATGCGCAACTTGTTTACATTTTAGAAAATCAATTAATATTTCGAAACTAACAATATTAATCGTTAGAAACTTTTTTTTTATCCATAGTCGAATATTGCAGCAAATAAGTCGATGTAAATCTCGAACTTGAAGTGCTGTGTTGACCTTTGGAGTCACAATCCGAAAGCAGATAGAATTCAATTGAAGTCCATGAAATAGCTTCCCAAGCGAGAGGAAGAACTAGTTAAGGAAAATAAAATTTGAAATTTTGAGCTGCTACCACTGTAACGAGCGCGATTCAATGAATCTAATTCCACTTAATTTCCATTCATTTCACCTATAGACATACGCGATAGCCTACAGATTTAATTTCAAATATAACCCTATGGAGATAAGATTACTTGCCGCGCCTGTAGAATCATAGAATTCATTTCCAGTTTTCCTTCAATTCCATTCTTGAAACGTAAACAACACAGATTCGGCCTAGGAACATAATTGTTTGCACTTTCTTATTTAGCCAATTTGAGGTACCGTCTAGACTGCGGGAAGATAAAAACAAAATAATAAACAGGCTAATCAGCACAGGTCTCCTAAACAAACTTTGTAATTGCCGCGTCAATCATAGATCTAGAAAGCTAGGGATTTTGTCTCTCTCTATTATATGAACAAACCTTATTAGTTATTAAGAAAATTTGTATATAAATCTTATTTTTTTTAATATACACAGTAGTCCAATTCTAACAGTGGAACGTGCTAGTTGTGTTGTCCGATGTCCGTTGTGCATCCGAAAGCAAGTGTTGAATCTGAAAAGCCGAACGCAGGTGTGTTGTGTCTATCCGAAAGGCCGTAATATAACAATTAACTCAGTCGAATCCCCACGTTCTAAGCGACTATACAACGTCACTTCCGAGGTAGAATGCGGAGGTTTAGGCATTATTTTTTGCCAATAAGACGTAGAAGAAGGACTTTTTTTTCGATTCCGCGAGTTTTAAAGTTAGATATAAAAGTGGCGACGAGGGAGTTTTTCTGTAACTCTAGGACTGAAAATAAAATTGCAGTTGTTGGTATCAGTGTCAACTTAGAATTTTATCAATCCACCGCTTGGAACTACAATAGAAAGAATTGGGTACTAGATAGGCGAACACAGTTCTAATAGAACCGGGAGTTCTACTTAGCAGAATAATTGACTGTCTTAAGTTGGATCAGCTCAAATCACAGAAAACATAAACAGTTCGCGGACGAAGGTAAAAAGGTAACCCCATTGCTTCGTAACACAAATGAACCATAATTTCTGAAAGTAGACGATTCAATAAGACTAAATTAAGATTAAATGGCTCGACTGATTAGAAAAAAAATAAGGAAGCCGAAAATATACGGATTCCTAGATATTTAGAAGCAAAAGATGACGGAAGTAATGTACTTCATGTATTCGTCGATGCTCCGAAAGGAAGCATTTGCGGCGTGCGTATACATAAAAAATCGCAACGATTATCGTATCTGATTACTCTCAGCAAAAACTAAAGTAGCACCAATTAAGCCTCTTACAATCCAAGAAGCAGTGCTCGGAACGAGACTGAACCAATCAGGAATCAGAATATATTGACTTAAATGGCACGTTCCCCGTATGTAGTCGGGCATTTGTGCCTTTAACAGCAGTCTCAGATTTATCAGACGACTTAGATAGTTTGGTGGTCAACATGGAGGCGTTGAACCAAAAAGGGTATCTAAACGACCATCGATTGATAGAAGAAATCGTGGAAAAATTACCCTACTCAATGCAACTGAAATGGGTTTAAGTAATTCAAAGTAATACTTCAAACCCAACATTAATAGATTTGAACATATGGTTAAAACCACACGCAAAAGTTTCTCGCTTGATGCACCTACCACATCAAGGAAAAAATACTCCATCAGAGAAAAAAGGTCGTATTAATGTCCACCAGGAATTAAAATCTGTGATATGCCCTGTTAATCATTAACTGCAGCAAATTAAAAAAAAAAATGAAGGTAGCTGAGCGACAGGATCTGGTAGCTAAAATAGGTTTCTGTTTAAAGTGTCTTGTTGCAAAAGACCATACGATGAAAAATTGTCACATGAAAGGAATATGTGGTATCGACGGATGCAACGACGAGCATAATCGCTTGCTGCATCAAAAAACGGAAACTAAAAATTATAAATCCATGGATAAGAATACAAAACAACGATCTGATGAAGTAACTAACCTTCACCAACAAGGAAGCAACCTACTATATTACCAGATAGTACCTGTGACGATTCAAAATGGAAATCGGAGGGTAAACACATATGCCTTCCTGGACACAGGATCATCGGTCACTTTATTAGATGAAAAAGTTGCTGAGATGCATTAGAACTGGAAGGGCGAGTCGATCCACTTACATTAAAATGGACACAAGAGTAATCAAAAGCATGCATTAGCAAACGTGTTGAATTCTGGATAAGGGGCGTGAAAAAAACCACTAATGACTCGGACAATGAGTGATTTAAGCCTTCCGACTCAAACCTTGGATGTCAACAACCTTGATTACTCGTATCTCAAAGGTATACCATTTAAGGAATACAATAATGCTCAACCAACTCTATTAATTGGTTTAGACAACAGTGAGTTATTACTTGCCATAAAAACAGTTAAAGGTGATGGTCCTATGGCAGTAGAAACAATTAATACAATGATGGAACGATGTTTCTCCATAGAAGATTTTGGAGTTAAAGTAGTCGAGAACTTACCAAAATCTCAAGAAGAGCAAAGAGCGCAAAAACTACTGACCGAGACACTGAAATATAAGGATGGAAGATATAAGATTGGATTATTATGGAAAAACGATATGGTACAATTTCCAGAGAATTATAAAACGACATTGCGTAGGCTGGAGCTCATGGAAAATAAATTAAAAAATAACCATGATTTACAGGAATGGGCCATTTGCACCTTTTCTGCCTATGTGAAAAAGGGTTACGCTAGAAAATTAAAACTTTCAGAATCAATGAAGGAAGTTCCGAGAACATTTTACCTTCCGCATTTTATAGTGCACAATCCAAACAAATTACCTCCAAAACCACGGTTGGTTTTTGATGCGGCTGCAAAAATAAATGGGATTTCGTTTAATTCAAACTTACTATCTGGTCCCGATGCCACAACATCACTCGTAGGAGTATTACTCCGATTTAGAGAAGCAGAAATGGCAGTCTGCGGTGACATAAAGGAAATGTTTCACCAAGTGAAACTAAAAGAAGAGGACCAACATGCTCAGAGATTATTATGAAGAGACTGCGAAACCGAAAGAGATCCCGACATCTACGTCATGGAAGTGATGATATTTGGCTCGACCTGCTCACCATCTTGTGCGCAGGCAGTTAAAAACATGAACGCTGAAAAGTTCCAGAAATCGAACCCAGAAGCCGCATTGGCAAACAACACTACGTAGACGACTATTTGTATAGTTTCACAAATCTACACGATGCGAAGAGGATTACCAGCGACGTCATCAATATACACCAACAAGGTGGATTCATCATTCGAAACTTCATTTCAAATAGTAAACAGCTGTTAAGTGCCTTACCAAACGACCGAGTTCAACCGAGCAGCGTTAAATTGATAGAAGATAAGGATTCATGCGCCGAGAAAGTTCTTGGCGTATATTGGAATACAAATCTGGACCTAATCGGATACCGCTTATTATTAAACAAATTGAGAGGCGATGTGAAGCAAATGCTATACTTACCAACTAAAAGAGAAGTACTAGCATTTGTAATGAGCATATACGATCCATTAGGTTTGATATCAAACTTCACCATAATGGGTAAGGTTCTATTGCAAGAATTACACAAGGCTGAAATAGGGTGGGACGATGAAGTTCCAAAAGACTGAGTTAGCAATGGAAAAACTGGCTTATCAGGATTCGACAAGCTTCAAACGTAAAAATACCCAGATGTATTAGACCAGATGCAGCGGAAGATCGTAGCTCTAGATCTTCCGCTGCATCTGGTCTAATACATCTGGGTCACTGTCGTTGACGCATCCGAGAAGGCATATGCTGCAGTAGTATTGCGGAGCAAGGTAAATGAGAAGATATATGTACGTATATTAGCAGCAAAGGCAAGGGTAGGACCAATCCATCAACTTTTTATTCCTAAATTGGAATTACAAGCAGCTCTTCTAGAATCGAGATTAACTAATACGGTATTAGAAGAACAACGTATAAACATCAGCAAAGTTACATTCTGGACAGACTCGGAAACGACCCTGGTTGCGACCAAAGAACCGGAAATATAAAATATTCGTCACTCATCGAATTGCTGAAATTTAAAAAAAAACACAAAGGTAGATTAGTGGCGATATGTACCTACAAAACTGAACCCGGCAGATGAGGCAACAAAAGAATGTATTAAACCTTCAATATGGTTAAGAGGAACACCATTTCTGAAGAAACCAAAAAATGAATGGTCAGCAAACAAATCTCATATAGAAACAAAGGAAGAAATGAAACTTGCGATTGGATTTCACCCAATGCACCCATTGCACATTGGAATTGAGCGATATTCTAGTTGGACAAGATTGATTCTCCATATATGTATAGTTATCAGTTGGCTGCAGTATAAAATCAATACAAGGAAAGCACCAAATACCTGGCTAAAAGGACAGGTTATTAAAGTGAATACTGCAACCGATGGACAAGTACGATCGGTAGAAATTCAAACTACCAAAGGTGTGATGAAAAGACCGTCGGTAAAAGTTGCAGTTTTGGATGTATCTGGACTGCCTGAGAAAGCAATGGATGCTAAGATTCTAAAGGAAACTTTTCTTCATGCATCACATTGCGAATCACCCAAAGTAGATCAAAAATTTAGAACATTTCCGCTAACAAGTAATGAAATTCAGAAACTTAAAGAAAATATTACAAGCTCGCTACCTGTTGGTTACGTTTTATTCAATCATCCGTCCTCCACTAAATTTGAAACAAAAGTGATAAATGATACTATAATTCTTGTGATGAATTCGATTCTCACTAGCACCGAAAGTTTTGATATATTTCATGTGATAGCCATTCCAAACACCATCTCTAGAACAAAAATCGTAACAACAAATCCAATGATAGCTATTAATTCAAATGGTGAACATTTTTATCCATCTACAAAATTAACGAAATTAAATGAAACACATTCTATGATAAACCTGCCAACCTGAAATTATACGTAAGCCAGATTGCATAGCAGCAACACGCAAAAGAATTGTTCATGTTTCATTCTATAAATTATTTCTTCATTTTTAATCGATAAAAATTCTTTATTGTGAACCAAGGAATTTATTAAACCAAACTTATTTTTTTGGTTAGATCAACCAAAATATCTTTTGAATCAATCTTACAAGTTTTGTTATCTGTGCTTTTCGAGGATCGACAAAATTATTGTTTGTTCCAAACAAATCAGTGATTCTAACAAAAGCATGCAGCTAATTGAAGCACAGATGAAATTTTATGTTAAGAACTTGTATATATAGTTTTAAGAATTTTAAAATAAAGTAGTCGTTTATCGTTAACCAAAGCTAATCAGTCGTTGTGGTTCGTCAGTAAAGAAGTCCCTCTACAAGCACCAGCAGACGCCACCAACTGGAACAGAGAAGTATCCTTTGTCGAATAATCCATTATTTCTATTTTCCTTCCCAATTAGATTCAGCTCCCGATAAGGAAACCGTAGATTGCATAAGTCGTAGTTCCGGCTTATGAATATACTTGTTTGTCCTCCGGGTAAAAGAAACTTAAAACAAAAGCAAAACTTTGATAGAAATTACAGTGGTTTGCTGTAAGGTTATTCAGAATAGGAGGTTACCTTAAACGATATTGTTGAAAAAAACTGAAATCAAATTTAGTCAAGAAACCGATAACAAAGAAAGGAAACATCAGACAACCATTTTGGCGATTTATGACCCAAAAGTAGATAGAATTATACAGATACAGATCTATCTTTTGATCCAGAAGATAAATTAAATATTCACTGAGTTTCCAACTCGATGTAGAATATCCCACACTATTTTCGCTGTAAACGGAAGATTACGGCGAATAGCAAAATGTTTCATTAGCGTAGCACTCTCCAGTAAAATACTCTAGTTAGAGTGCGACCATGAGGAAGAAGACAACATATAACGGATCCAATCGAGCATGAAATTTGACGTACTTCTATTGTGAGTACGTCAAATTTCGTGCAAGAGTACTTTACTCGTCACCCACACTACTTTTACAGTAAACGGCAAGTTATGGTGGGAAGTCTAGAACAAAGTTTCAATAGCCCACCGATCGCCAGCATCTAGCTTCACGCGCCTAGCCGCCTTATCGTTTTCTGGGCATTATCTATTTTAATCTGCGCCTACTCGCCTTTTCGGTTACTGGGATGCGTTGAATCTCATTAAATCACGGTTAAGTTGTCAGTAGGTCGTAAGTAAAATATTGCGGCTGATGCATCCATAATTCAACTACTCCCCGCGAGAGTGAACTAGATTTTCCGGTGATTTTAAGTAACGAAGCTGAATCCCGCTGGATAAAGACTCGACACGTCTATCGTTTGTTTACCATTTATCTGTCAGTGTCATTCCAATCGAGCACGAGACTTCGTTCCAGAAGGATTCGAAGCTATTTTCTTCGAATTGAGTGTTTTTGAGAGGTCTCGTGCCCGATTGGAATGACATTGACAGATAAATAATAAGAAAAAGATGAAGATGGCGAGTCTTTATCCAGAACGACTCAGCGTTTTTAATTTTAACGAGAAAGAGGGGTACGCTGTATTACATAATGGTACATTCTGAGCCCTCGCTCGACTGGAATGACATTTGCTGCGCTCTTTTTTACATGGCTGATCAGCTGTTTTTTTAGAAAACTTGCGCGCAACTGATCAGCAACAGTAAAGAAAGAGCATAGCGAATGTCATTTAGTTCAAGCAGGGGCTTGGAAAGTATCGTTGTGTAACACAGCGTCCTTTGCTTCATAGACGCAGAAATGTAAAGACGTAATATTAGTAATCTTTTTTCACATTTTATTTTTCTCATAGCAGCAAGTATACAGAACAAAATTCTAAAAGTGCGAAAAAATAAACATATTTAAGTATAAAGTAGTATAAAGATTTATGTCGAGCGCAGCACTAGCCTAGTTGTGCATAAATTGCATGCATTAAAAGTTGGCATTGTACTCCTTAATGCACCAACCTATGAAATGCTCAAGTGAGCGCCATGTTGAGATTGGGCGAATTTTCTATCGATAAAAACGTCTCATGATGGCCGTATTTACTCATCGTTTCTCGTGTCCTAAGTTATTCCTATCGACATTTTGGTGGCTCCAGAGAGGAGTGGAGCACAATCTTCTTTAAAATTTTATTAAAAGAATTTGGAATAGTTTTCAACTATTTAAAATAGAGTATTTTAGTTTCCTTCTCTATAATTGGAAAGATTGTTAGAGATCGATTAATAGATACTTCTTAGGAAATATGGTATTCGTGGCGAATCCCAATGGCCATTGTCGCCTTTGCACAAAGAAAGATCGAGCAATGGTCGAAATGATAACCTGCTCCGATTGCGATAGATGGTTTCATGTATCTTGCGTAAAGTTAGATAAACGACCAGCACGTCCAGAAGCGTGGTTGTAACGAACGCGATCGTTACGATTTGTTTAATTTAATTTCAAGTAATTTTCTTTCGTATCCGGTATAGACCTCCACAATAGCAAGCATATTTAATTTCAAATAGAACCCTATGGAGATAAGATTACTTACCGCGCCAGTAGAATCAGGGATGAGAGTTATAAATGCATTTTTTAGTTTTCTCTATTCCTATTCCTGGAACATGAGCGGCATAGATTAGGACGAAAGGGAATTGTTTGCAGTTCCTGCTTTGGGCAATTTTGAGGTGCCGTCTAGACGGCAGAAAGATAAGGAAATAAATAGCAATAGCACAGGTCTCCTAAATAAACTTTGTAATTGCCGCGTCATACATAGATTTAGAAAGCTAGGGATTTTGTCTCTCTCTGTTACATGAACAAACCTTATTAGTTATTAAGAAAATTTGTAAATAAATTTTATTTTTTGAATATAATAAACAGTCCAATTGTAATAGTGGAACGTGCTAATTGTGTTGTCCGAAATCCGGAGTAAGTGTTAAAATCCGAAAAGTAGAAGCAAGTGTGTTGTATCTATTGTTCTTATCGGAAAACCCACGCCTTTTCCGAAGGAAATCCGATTTGAATTAATCTTATAACGACGTAGCCCGGCCAGCTACAGTCACCTTTGCACAAAGAAAGATCGAGCAATGGTCGAAATGATAACCCGCTCCGATTGCGATAGATGGTTTCATCTATCTTGCGTAAAGTTAGATAAACGACCAGCACGCCCAGAAGCGTGGTATTGTTTGAAATGACAGCAGTGGAACCAAGATTACGCTGAAGAAAGACTAGGATATGAAAAGTAAGACACTCCGAGCAGAAGGAGGAAGCAATGGAGCAATTATTGAGCTCATGCAAATACACCAGAGGACAATGTTGTCCCTTGTGACTGCTTTTTAGAATACGAGTATGACAGAGAATTCGTCTAACTGGAGTATATACTTGAAAAGTAGCTTTGCCCAAGTTTAGTGGAATTGCCAGAGAATGGCCTTAGTTTAGAAAGATTTTCGAAGAAACCACAAGCGAATTTTTAATAACTTAGAAAACCTAACCAGTCAGTACTGGAAAATAAAGCGTTAAGGTGCGTTCAACAACTTATGTTGGACCCAGAAAATCTAGAAGAAATTATGGACAAACTCGGTGAGGTGTTTGGCTCTCCCAAATTAATCTACGATGAATTAGTTAATGAACTATATAAAGCAAAAAGAGACGTTGTAGAAATTTCAGATGTCCTCGAAGCCTAGTCTTTTGCAAAAAAGCAAAAAAGAAGGTAATAAATCATGGCTTCTTAAGGTACTTCGTTTAGGCATAATAAAAATGGACATTGTCAACTTTGAACCCGGACTCGGTAGACAGTATAATCTATTGTAAAAAGTTAAAAACTTTTTAAAACTGTCCAATTTAAGAAAGAAGTGCGAAGCTCGGTAACACGTCGTTGCTAAGCTAAGCACGTGGAAACGTAGGAACTAAATTGTATCCACTGATTATTGCAATTCGTTAGTCATTTGCTTTGCTCTCAAATAATTATTCACGTTGAGGATTTGTGATCTGGTGACCCGGTGGGTGGACTGTTCCACACGTGAGAACAACATACCTATGATAGCAGTGAGTGAGAAGGACGGGTAGATAGGACTAAGTAAAGAGAATAACTAATTTTACAGCAGCTAGTGTGTTTTCATCGCAATCAATGGTGCCGAAACCCGGGAATGTTGGAAGCAGTGAACTGATATATTCTGCAAGGTCAGATATAACAAGTGGCGACGAGGGAACTTTTGGAGATATTTAAAGACTTTGATAGAAATTACAGTGGTTTGGTATCAGTTTTTTCAGAGTAGGATATTGTTGAAAAATTGAAATCAAATTTAGCTAAGAAACGGACAACAACAGAAGTAAAAATCAGGCAACCTTTTTGGCGATTTATCGCCTAAAAGTAGGTAGAATTTCACAGATACGAATCCATCTTTTGATGCAGAAGATACATTCTTCTTCATTCTGGTCAGTGTGCTAAGGTTGTTTACCTCATCACACGGTATTTTATGGCGCAGCTGTACGTTAGAACGCTAGTAGGAGATAAATTAAACCAGCGGAATATTTCACCGAATATACAACTCGATTTAGAACATCGCACAATACTTTCGCTGTAAACGGATGAGTACGACGGGTAGCGTAGCACAAGATTTCACTAGCGTACCGCTCACCGTTATCTATTTCAAACCGCCTACTCGCCTGTTAGTTCGCTGGGATGCAAAAATCGCGATTGAGTTCTAGGACAATTTTTCAGAAGGGCGTATGAGCAAAATGTAAACAAACCAGTTTAATGCATATTATTAAAGCTTATGTCATGAATTATCACTGCACATATAAAATTTTTTAGAATAAGGTAACCTGAACCACCAAATTAACATTTATAAAAAGGGCTTATTACAATTTTGTATGAAGTGAAATAAAGTTGCTGTTAAGCCCCTTCTTTAAATTTCAATTTTTGACTATTACTCCTGGAGTTTTGAGTTAGATTCTACTCACAATACTTACATTAGCTTATTACTATCATTTTATCTACTAATGAAGGAGTGTACAGTAAATATACTTCAGTTAGCCTGAAATTACAACTTGAACACATTACGCCGTGTTTATTTGTTGGCCTTCAATACGCCCTGCATTACCGACCCTTTGATTTTTATTATTGTTTTTGCGCCTGATGACAACAGCCTCGCATCGAAACAGAAATGCTGTTAAGCCCGCCTGTTATCTCAATGGGCAGGCATTAAAACTGGATTTTTTCGTTAAAATAATTGTTAATGTGATTATATTCCACTATCATATGTATCAGACGACGTTTCTCGAAACATAATAATTGGTCAACCAATTTATTTCATTAAATTACAGGAAAAGTGCAGGTTAGTATTCAATTGATATTTATCAAGTTGATCTTCGTGCGCCTAATAACAACAAATTCGACGTTTTTACAGGATTTGATTCAAAGTGCATCTGCTACACAAGATATGATTGATTCCAAAGGCGCCTCCGGTATATTTGTGCGGGATAAGTTTACTACAAGGCAGCTGCTGAAAATATACACGTTTTTCAATATTAAAGCGATTTCGCGAATCAGACGGCTATAAAAAAAACTGACTAAAATACCATTCTGCTACAACCAGTGCGCATTGAATTGATTAAAGCAATTGCCTTATATTTCATACACAATGATTATGCTTATGATAGTGCCCAAACAGCATAGAAAGATCGGAAGTGGGCAGACTCAAATCAAATACACGGAATTTAGCAAAACATTTTCGCCAGTCCGTCATTAAAACAAACGTACTAAAACTGCAGATTTTACGAGCGGTACGTTATCTTCCGTTCGATGGGTTGCAGCTAAGGTTTCCGATACAAATAGATTAATTGGACTTTCCGATGCAAATAAATTTAATTTTTTTTTTCTATGTTTAGAATAAGTGTAGAAATTTAATTATTTGTGCAATCCGTTTCATTGTAAGATAGCCTGTCCAAATTGTGGAACTGGTTTACCTATTCATGATGTGATACTCTATCAAACATGTATCGGACTTCCGCAGAGTAAACACCATGAAGTGAACTTATCCAAATATTGAGATAAATCTCGCATCGTTAGCTTCATATTAAAGTATTGTTCTTTGACTTGAATAGTAAAATTTCCGTTCGGTTATCAAAACAGCATTAACTACATAGTGGTGTCTTGGATTGTACTCCGTGCGCTTGAAATATGTTTTTAGGAAAAACCTCTCATATTTCCAACTTGCTATATAGTTACATATATACACCCCAGATTTCTTCTGATATTTGCTAAAACCTATTTGTAATGTAACTTTTTTTTCTTTAAAGATTATAATCGCAACTTTTGTTCTAGTCACTTGGTGACGTGACTGTGATCTAGGGCCCGGTATAGAAACTACAATTGGTTGGCCGTAATAAAGTTGCAACCATGTCTTGTGTTGAGAGTCAAAACATTATGAGCAGTTTTATATATTACACTTGAAGGGAATCTACTCCAACTCAATAGCATGTTTACGCCTGTAATCTCACAGAAAGTGATCTAACAAAACCACATTCACGTGTTCAACCGAAATATAGTTTGCTCGTCCAGCACCAACTCTTTAAGGCGTTCCACAATGTAGATTGAAGCTCCTATAATTTCCATTTCAGGACAAACATTCGGTAGAATTTCATCCGTCTTCAGCGTTTACAAAACTTTGTCCGTGTATTTAATGGATTGAAGTGAACTAACACCTGAGGAACTCGGTAGTCGACAAACATCGCAACGCGATCGATATTGTGGAAGGGTCCGAGACCTGCCCCTCGCAAACGTTCCAATAAATCTCCGATCCAGATCTGGGCTCTTTCATAGATCAATATGCGTTGACCATTATATGTAGTCTCATATAGGAAACAAGATAATTCTTCTACGACTAACTTTAAAAGGTCGACGACGAAATTCGAACAAACTTTGACGTAGTTTTCAAATATTTCATCGTAAAACTTTTCAAACTTCGCGAAGGCATTGCACCCTTTCTTGCAAAAATGAAGCCTTTGTGTTACAATCATCCGATCAGAGTATGTGTCCAAGTTCTTCTAACGTTATTTTTGAACAGTACGTAGGATTGGTAAATATCGATTTCTTTGACATCACGATCAACTGCCGCACGAAGAGAAGTAACCGATTTGACCTTCGACCTTTCACTTTGTGGCATCGCTGGGTGTCCAGAAGCAAAAATTTCGGGTATCAATCAGAAATATCCAGTTTACTGCTTGTAAATCTGTTGGTTTTTGGTGGTATTCATGCTGGGACTACTTATTCACGTCAATTATCTTCGTTCGAATGCCATTTATAACCTATAATGCAAAATTTATCAACTCCGACGATATTTACCGCTGATCATCACTAACCTCTGTCACCAAATTCTCAATTATAGTTTCGTCAACCCTTAAAAAAGCGGCGTTATTCACAATAAATTCACCAGATGCTTTACAAATTTATTAAACTGGAAAACCGTAGCAGCAGTCCAGAAACAAAACAAGTCTTATCATAGAGCCGTAAGAAAAATTAAGTTTGTTCCAGTACATGGAAGTTACTCCCTGTTGCTCCGGAGCAAAAAATTCTTGCTCCTTTTCACTCCGGTTTGCCACCAGAAGAAGAAATAAGAGAAGAAGATTGTACAGGAACGATTTTCTCCCTGTTTGCTCCGGAGTACTTCCAGTTTCTCCTGGTACTGGAACAAACCTATTGCTTCTCCATAAAGGGCTGCTGTCACAGGCCTTAGCAGCATAACCGGTTTTCAAAAGTCGGTAAAGAAGGGCCGCATAATGAACAAACATCTGAAACAGTCGTATTGCACATTTTACCCATTTTAGAATCCGAAACAAACTTTTTCAAGGATATGAATGCTTACAATGATGCATTCACTTATTATGTTTATTTTGGCTTTAAACTTAGGTTTCCAGTTACAGCCGAAAAAACTAGGAATTGAAAGTATTTATAAAATTTTCAAAGTTGATTTTCTCGATTGCATCAAATTGGAGTAACGCCCTTCTGAAATGTTGTCCTAGAGTTGTCAGTACCCACTGAGACGTCCAAAAATTTGTTTCAAAATCGTTCAACACGGGTCCAACGATGGACGTTCGTTGAACGGTTATTTGGACGTTGTCCAAATTGGTCCAACGAACGTCCGTCATTGGACGATTTTGAAACCAACCGTTCTTAGAGGGTAGGTCGTAAAGCTATACCAGCACGCAGCTTGTCATAACGTCAAATATTTGACATCTTTCGTAACATAAATTTGGACTGCTGTGTACAAGAGCACTCTAGTTCCCGGTCAAACCATTCGGAATTTGATTCGGAATCCTGAATTGAGTCAGTATGGATTCCAAATCAAATGCAACAACCGATTCTGAGTCGGAATCGGTTGTTGCATTTGATTTGGAATCCATAATGACTCCATTCAGAAATCCGAACCGGTTCCGGAATGAGTTTAACTGGGTTAGAGTGTGGCCAAGAGTCCATGAAATATCCAAACGAACATGAAATTTGACGTATTGTCAATAGAAATACGTCAGATTTCTGCTCGTTGAGATACGTCAAACGCGTCTTGGCCGCAATCTAACTAGAGTGCTCTACTGTGTACTGGCTCTTCAAATATTTGATTAAACACAGTTTACCACACGGATACGAAAAACTACCAAAAGTTGAGTTCTTTTGACACAATCTCGGGGTATCGCGCATGAAGAATTTTGTTCGAAAGTGAAGTACTATGACTAAACTGTTCAGCGTGATCAGATAAATCGTCCGTACCGTCCATTCCGAAGAAGGTGAAGATGGTTTAGGACTTTGGAGTCCGAAGAAAGAGAAGAAACCAGCGAGCAGAACAAATTAAAGTGACGTGCAAAAACTTTTGTTTGTCAAACAGCGATATGAAACGAGTCCATTATTTAGACAAATGAGCATTATCGAGGAATAGAGATATGTGATTATCGAAATAGAATCAGGTTACATTTACTGAGAAAGATTGGTATACTGCGTCATGACAGCAACTGCTCGGCTGATGCAAGAAGCTCCTGTCGTTATTTCTAAGGATGCAGCTCGTCAGGATATTGATTGGTGTTTGTTTTGATTTAATTACAAGCTGCATATTATGCTTCAAATGAGGTAAAAAAAAGTTATAAATCGAAAAAGCAAAATATGTGCTTCGTATAGAGAGAAATAAAATTCGAAGATGCACTCTGTAGAGGTAGGTATATTGAAAATGTCCACTGAATTTAATCAAATATCCACTTTGCTAATTTCGCTTTTTCATGTAGAACAAATCAACATTTTTAATTCCAATGAAATAATGCAAACGAGCTGCTGTGATTACCATATCAGTGTTGCTCGTAATACAAGACCATTAAAACAAGACGAGTTGGCAAATATCCGATGCTGGTTAACGATACCGAATCTTTTGACAATTAACTGTTAGTATTTATACTTCGCCTAGATCAAAAATTACAGTGGTGGCTCCAGAGAGGAACAAGAGCTATTCATTTCTGGAACAAGAGTGATGTACAATATAATCAACAGGAAAATAAAGTCTATCGTTTAGTAGGTAGTTTTTCCTGTTAAGTTACGTGTTAGTAGGTTGAAATATCGCGAGAAAAGTGTGATTTTGAATAGAAATTTGTCATCGCAACTTTGCCATTGAAGTATGTGAAGCAAGACGCGAAAAAATGCGCCCGTTCGTTCTGCTTAGCGCCCCCAGCGCCGCCTGGACCTAAGTAGCTGATGCAACAATTTCACGGATGGAGGAGAATTATTCACAGACATCTCATGAATTTATTTAATGCAGAGCTTGTGAGAACTATTGGTTACAAAATAATTGCGGCGAGAAGAAATGACTAGTTCTATTGGTTACAAAATAATTCCAGTAACGAAGAGTGTCTGACCAAAGTGAAGTTCGATTTTAAACCAAGTGACTTTTGAACTATGAATCATTTGATTCAACATTTAACAAGCACTATTGCCAAGACAAGACGATTCATTAAGGCAAATCAAAGAGAAAATTTAAACGCACAAATAAGAGTGCTCCTTCGATCTTCAACGCAGTGAAAGAAAATTCCAAGTTTTGTGAATAATCGATTTAAAAGTCAGATACAACAGTGGCGACGAGGGAGTTTGTCTATAATTCCAGTATAATAGTAAGAATTACAGTTGTTAGAATCATCGCTTAATTTCACAACAATGTTTAGTTTAAGGTAGAATAAATCGCTCTGGAAAGGTAATTCGTGTCACTCGCTTATCCGAAAGTTTGCTTTTCGCTAATAATTGCAGTCAGGTTTCGGTTTACACCGTAAATTCGCTCAACTTGCTGCAAAGAAACAAACCTTAAGAACACTTCAAGTCAGTCGCAGATGAGGATCAAAAGGATGTTAAACAAATTATCAAAGAAACAATGAAGTATGACATCGGTCGTTGCGAGATTGATCTGTTGTGCAAAATTCTACGAATTTTAATTTCCAAGGAACAAGACAGTTGAATACAGTAACGAAATAATAAAGGATGATTGAAATCAGTGCTGCCATTTTCTCTATTCTTAATTCTACCATTGAAAACTCTGGCACCGACAAACATTAAAAGAAGAAAAAATCAGTTTTCGGAAGCGAAAGCAATCACGAGCAGCGGCATGAGAGTTCGAATTATCCAGTACAGCTAGTATCGGAGAGGAATCATCCAGAGAAAGATGAATCATCCAGAACAAAAATGTAAATGAACCAGAAAACAATATAATTTTACAAAAAAAATATTTATGGAAGCTATAAAAAGAGAAATTGAAACACTAAAAAAACTAGAGGATACAATTAAAAAGCTTCCAATAGGAGATATAGGACAATAATCTCAGGAAATATAATTTCAAGAGCTATACAATGTAGAGATAGAATAATCGGCACGCTCATAGGCAGGCAGCAGAGAGACCCGTTCAGGGCCAGTGGAAATATAAGCTATAAAACCTGCAAATAGAGCAAAACGCCAGGACTAAAAGGGATAAGGAATCGAATAGGATTTTCGCCGCGGTATATGAATCGCGGCAACAACACGTAGATTTAAGATAACTTCTGTAAATATTTTTGAATAAAGCCAGAGTAGTCTTTGGAAACAGTGCGGCCTTATCACTTATCCGAAAACTTCTTCAAATCTGACGAGAGTTCTTCAGTTTTGATAGTTCTCAACGTTCGTTGTGATAATCTTTTGATTTGAGCCTCGGAGCTTAGATTGAAAACGAACATTATAATTAACTAGTGATCCACACTCATTCCTTAGGGAATTGGGAGTGTCACTGGAAAGAAGTGATTGTACGGATAAATAAGAGTGTGCAATCTCG
This sequence comes from Topomyia yanbarensis, assembly GCF_030247195.1. NCBI lineage: Eukaryota > Metazoa > Arthropoda > Insecta > Diptera > Culicidae > Topomyia > Topomyia yanbarensis. The sequence continues at coordinate 436,979,400 of NC_080671.1, forward strand.
AGAGAGCATAAAGAAAAGTGTGGAAGGAAGTGATTGACGGATACATAAAAGTGCACGATCTCGAACTCTGGTGCAAGCAAACATCATCACCATTTACGGTTGTGAAAGATTATATATGTAGCGATACACAACGTCACTTCCGAAGGTAATCCAACTTCAGTTAATCCACTAGTCAACGTAGCCCGACCAGCCACAGCATAAAAGAAGGACTTTTTGTTCGATCTCGCGAGTTTTAAAGTCAAACATTACAGTGGCGACGAGGGAGTTTTTCTGTAACTCTAGGGTTGACAATAAAATTGCAGTTGTTGGTATCAGTGTTTGATGTTTATTTGATGTCAAACCAGCGAACCAAAAGTGAATTGTAGTATGAGAATGCTGATGGCGACCTGAGGAATGCACCAATCAAAATTTTATCAATCCCACGCCGCGAACTACAAGAGGAAATATTGGTATTACAGTTAAGTTAAATATTAGTTGGCTTAACGTTGATTAATCGGTGATTAGTGTGTAAGCGCGGGATTGACGACCAGAGGGCGAACGATTGCACTCATCTGATAAACGTCAAATGACAGTGTCAAAAAGCGGAAGCAATAAAAGAAAAGGAAAAAAAGCGTGAAGTTACAAGAGAAAACAAGAAGCCAACGCTCGCGAGGCAGCCGCGTGCGTCCCGGGTGTGTTGCAGCAAAAAGCAAAAGTTCTGGCTTCCAATACACATTTCCTTCGTATGCGCCTTATGAAAAAACAACAGAAGTCGTCGGCCTTCATCGGAATCACGAAACCAGCGGATCTCCGCGTTCGGAACCAGAGATGACACCGACGACAGCAAGAATCAGGTAAGCGTGCACACTATTATTTCGTATTAGCGAATGGGGTTGAAAATAAAATTGCAGTTGTCGGTATCAGTGTTTGACGTTCACTCGACGTCAAACCAGCGAACCAGAAGTGAATTGTAGAATGAATGATGGCGATCTGAAGAATTTACATATCAAAACTTTATCAATGCCACGCTTGGAGCTACAAGGGGATGTATTGGGTACTAGAAAGGCAAACACAGTTCTGATAGAAGCATGAGTTCCGCTAAGCAAAATAATTGACTGTCTTAGGTTGGATCAGCTCAGATCTCAGAAAGAGGCACTAAGATAACCCATTCAGTGGCTCGATGCACAACCGGACCATCGTTTCTGAAAGTAGACGATTTATTAAGTCAAATTAAAGAGAAAATTTAAACGCACAAATAAGACTGCTCCTTCGGTCTTCTACGCAGTGAACCGGATGAGAAAACAGAAGCTGCTGGCTTTCGAGGCGGCCGCGGAACAAACGTATCTCCGCGGTCGGAACCAGAGAGGACACCGACGTCAGCAGGAATCAGGTAAGCGTGCACACTATTATTTCCTGATAGCGATTCGGTTTGAATATAAAATTACAGTTTTCGGTATCTAAACTATGTTAGAAATGTGCGCTCAGTTTACTCACAATTTTAAGTGATAGAAGTGCCCGCGAAAAACCCAACAATGGTCAATAGCAATTCCAGAGCCAAGAAAAATCCTTTGTGAACGGACAAATCGAACTGAAAGAATCCGCGAAAAACTCAAGTTCGGTACTACAAATACTAGCAGTCGTCGCGATAACCATGATAGTGATAATAGCCCTGCACGCAGTGTACCGTGCAATAACAAAGCACTAGAGGCTACGCTCCAAAGACCAGGGTCCGAAAGGCAGTAAGCCTAGCGACCCTTAGCTCGATCAAAGTGGAACACTAAAACTAGAAAGACAAAATGAAATGAAGAAATCGGCCATAAGCAAAATAATATACTTTCTTTTAAGTTAGATAAGCTCAAATCACAGAAAATATAAACAGTGCGAGAACAAAAGAACAAAGATAGCCCAATCAGAGCCTCAGTACACAACTGGACCATCGCTTCTGTGAAGAGACGATTCATTAAGACAAATCCAAGAGAAAATTTAAACGCAAAAATAAGGATGCGGACAAAAAAAATTAACAGAAAAGTATCATTATAATCCAAATATTTCATTCCTCCATTTAGGCAAACCCACCAGGAAACCGTTGCCAGCTCAAGTGCGTACTTCCGCCTTATGCTCTGCTAGTTTGTCCTCCGGGCGAAAGAAAGGTTACAAACAAAAATACTTAACAATTTAGAAAAAAAAATCAATTTAAGGAAGAAGTGCGAAGTTCTGCAACACGTCAGTTACCAACATCGTATCGCATCGGCACCGGCGTCCACCAATTAGCAACGTAAGGATCAGCATACCTCAACACCGGATGACAGTCGTAAAACGTTCAGACGAGGTGAGTTTGCGACCCGACAGGATGAGGTACAATTATCGAGCGCACCGCCCCGACGACGACGGTCACCATTGCACACCGCCTTCCAGTACGATGTTTACATAGGTCCCTTCTATCCGAGACGTGATCGGATAGAATCAGACGACGACGGTACCTGCACCTTATCGGAGTATAGAATGTAAGAAGTGTTAGGTGATAAGTAAAAGTGATAGCTCTTAAGATTTCATTCTTTTTCTGTAACTTGAGGAAACCAGAATAAAGATTATTTACTCGTTAATTTTATTTTGTTTTTAAAAACTCTCGAATTCACATTGATATATGCTACAAAGTCAGATATAAAAAGTGGCGACGAGGGAACTTTTAGGAATATTCTCAGTTTTTGATAGAAATTACAGCTGTTAGCTGTCAGTTGAGCAAGCGATTTTCTTCAAACAAAGCAAATCAAATTACGCTAGAAACGAATGAAGAAAAAGTAGCCGCCTAAAAGTAGATAGAATTATATAATTACGGATCCATCTGCCGACCCAGAAGGTATATTAAACTAGAAAAACTCTGGAAAGAGAAACAGCAGTTTTGGCATCGTATTCCTCGACATTGCATGGCAACACGTCCAGCGCTATAAAGATAGGCACATGTTCGATTGGATTCGTGTTGACTGCAATTTCTAGTGTTTTTTGTCTAAATGAAACCTGCGGAATATTTCACAAAAAGACTCTGAAATCCAAGCAATCGATTAAGATGGCGAACCTTTACGCTCAGATTCCGCGTCTTTACCCATTGAGAAGCGCAGAATATTGTTTCAAAATCCTTATTCGGATGTTGCCAAACGTTGGATTTTGAAACAAATCGTTCTTAGGGGGTAATTCCACTGAATCTTGAACTCGATTTTGAACATCCCACACTATTTACCGAGCAAATGGGATGCTACGACGGGTAGCCGGGCTCGAAGTTTCAAGGGCAATAATGTAAATCCGCCTACTCGCCTTTTCGTGTGCTGGGACGTTTTGAAAAACGTGAAAAACTCATTAAATCGCGCTTAAGTTTTCAGTAGGTCGTAAGCGAAATTGCAGGCAAAGTTCAGCTATTCGCCGGGAGAGTGCACTAGATTTTCCGTCGAGAAGAAAAAAGGAGAAATACACGTAGGAACACAACGTTGTTATATTAGTAATCTTTTTCACATTCTATTTTCTTTAACGCGCAAGAATGCAGAATCAAATGCTAAAAGCGTGAGAGAGAATAAATAAATTTTTCGTATAAAGGGGATGGTTTTAAGTAAACCGATTGCAGTTCAAAATCGATATGTTGAATTTGCGCCTTTGTTTTTTTTTTGCATTTTCAGCGTGGGTAACTAATGCGCACCTTGTTTACATTTTAAAAAATCAATTAAGATTTCGAAACTAACAATATTAATCGTTAGAAACTTTTTTATTTATAGTCGAATATTGCAGCAAATAAGTCGGTGTAAATTTCGAACTTGAAGTACCATGTTGACCTTCGGAATCACAATCCGAGAGCATATAGAATTCAATTGAAGTCCATGAAATAGCTTCCCAAGCGAGAGGAAGAACTAGTTAAGGATAATAAAATTTGAAATTCTGAGCTGCTACCACCGAAAGGAATGCGAAGGTTTAGGCATTATTTTTTGCCAATATGACGTAGAAGAAGGACTTTTTTTTCGGTTTCGCGAGTTTTAAAGTCAGATATAAAAGTGGCGACAAGGGAGTTTTTCTGTAACTCTAGGACTGAAAATAAAATTGCAGTTGTCGGTATCAGAAGAATTGGGTACTAGATGGGCGAACACATTTCTAATAGAATCCACTAGTTCCACTAAGCAAAATAATTTACTGTCTTAAGTTTGATCAGCTCAGATCACAGAAAATATAAACAGTTCGCGGATAAAGGCACAAAGGTAACCCAACCGCCTTGTAACACAAATGAATCAACATTTCTAAAATTAGACGATTCATTAAAACAAATCAAAGAGAAAATTTAAACGCACAAATAAGGGTGCTCCTTCGGCCTTCAACACAGTGGAAGAAGTTTTGAAGTTTCGTGAACAATCGATTAAACGTCAGATACAACAGTGGCGACGAGGGAGTTTTTCTGTAATTGCAGCATTTTAATAAGAATTACAGTTGTCGGTATCATTGCTTAAATTCACAGCAATATTTTTAGCTTAGAGCTGAATATGAATTCTGAACGATATTTGCTTTGCGAACGCTTCTAGACAAGATAATACTTTTTGGCAAAATAAACAAATATTCAAAAAATAATAATATTTACGTAGTTCTGAATTACTAATTATTCGCTTATTTGTTGTTAAATCTCGGAAATCTTAACATTTCAATAGAAATTACGGGTGTTGGTTATTATTGTGTAGTTTTCTTTTATTTAAGAAATGTGTACCTAAAGCTGCCTTCAAGACCCGTAGAAAAAGAACTGTCGAATATGAGTAATGACAAAAATGAAAACTCCACCATTTTGGAGTTATGGCTGATGAAAAGACGTTGGTACGCATATAATAGCAAACACGACGATCCGTACCGAGTTAAAATTTTGAAACGAGATAGATCTAACCAGCGTTTTACTGATTACTATTTGGCACCTGTAAAAGAAGCTTTTGTTAATAGGATACAAAATATTAACAAGCTCCATATTTGAAAATGAGCATCCTATTGTAGCAAGAACGCAGCAGGGATTGCAAATTACAAATAGATAAAAACATAAAAAATATATTTCATGAGAAAGATGTCCTCATTTCCTCACTAGATAAGGAGGAGTGCCATCAATAAAAGGCAAGCTTCCAGTTGCTGGATTGAATACAAAATCTCCGTGTACGTTCGGGGTTATGAAATTTTGAATAGACTTTAAATTGATGTTGTTCGTGGGGAGAAATTAATTAGCATTTTCATGACGACACAAATGTGCAAAATCTATGATATCCTAACGCCGAAAAGCTTCAAATCTAAATATGAATGGAACTGTTTCCTCTCATACCGAAATAGATGATTTTAAAACTAATTTTATCTGTCGTTTTCCGCGATGCCCTATTTAGATACTCTAAAACTGACCTATTTCTAGTTCCTTAAAAGTAAATTACTTGTTTGATACGATGCTTCAATGTAGTACGCCGAATGTTAATGTTCCGTGAAAAAATCTTCCCTTCTCGTTGCAACTCGGAACAGTTTTGATGTTTCCACACCACCACGGCCAAAGATTTTCGATTTCCCGGCAATATTCAGCACTATCCAACGCAGCAGCAAGTCTGCGATAAAAATATAAATTAGAGAAAAGAATTCCCAAGAAATGAAAAGCGCACTTACCATAAGGTGGTCGAACCAGTTTTTCAGTTGCGGTTTCATACCATCGAATTCGAACTAAAACTCCGATATTCATTTTCTTACTGAATAAAGCATGGTTTTAGAATTAAATAATATGAAATGAAAAACACTCACGTTCACTTTGAATTTGTAGGAAGTTCACGATTGGTGAAAATTCACGGAACCTTCAAATGATATTGATTCTCTTTTTTGTATGATTTGTGCACTTTTATCACTGTAATGGCTTGTTCGTTTTCATTCCGAAAACGAACTTTTATCGTTCACATAGTATTTGTTCAACTATGCAACTATTTAGTATTGTTGAACTTACGAAATGTTCCAGCTTTGCACTACTGTAATTCATAGCCAAATACCGCCATTTGTAATAACACCACAGCCTTCCGACAATTTAGAACGCACATAGCTGCACTAAATCAATAAAGCTTATTCTGCTGCTTCTTTTTTTAATTCCCCATTTGTTTTGTTTGTCCAACTGAAAAAGATAAACTAAATTTAGACAATTTCACTTTTTCAAACAAATTCCGATGTTGCTTACCGAAACGAAACGATGCGCTATATGCAGCAGCCGCCAAGTTGTGGACCAAGCGCGGATGACCGGATAGAATAGCGCTGGTTGGAAACTAACCTCTAATATGCCGGTACGATCCTCTCCAGCTGATGGATCTGTCAGGTATGATGCTTATGTACAGCGATGGCCGTTAATTTAAAGGCAGCCGCATAGGTAGGTAGAGAGAATTGGTGGTTCTTCGGATGTGTTGGTAAGACCGAAACGATTTACGTATTAGGCGTGTGCTGTGAATGAGAGGTAGGCAAAAATCGTAGTGCGTAGCGAGTGTGTGAGTGCGACAGCTGGATATTCTGCCTGTACGTTGAAATTCTTGTTTAATGAAAGGCGGCTACCTGGCAAAAGATTATTATGTATTTGACCGATATTTGAAAACTGCGAGAATCATCCTTCGAATACTGATTTAGTGATTTGATATTTATTTTCGAAATAATATTAAAGATTGAGATAAAATTCTAGTGTCTGACGAAATATCATTTAGTTGCTTTTTTTCCGATCGAATTACGACGTATTTGCAATCCAAAGTAAACTGTCAGTTTGTGAATCATCATTCCGGTTACTTTTCTCTTTCAAGGTTGTTTTTCTCCTTTTTCACAGTCCTCAGTCGCTTCCCCATTCGTTTTTTAACATTCCCTTTACATTCTTTCTTTTCAACTATCACATTTTTGCAGTTATCAGCATCTTTGACGAAAAAAATTGTTTAGAGTCACTGTCTCCGACGTAATTATCCAGTCAAAAACGTAATTTACTGGCTAACGGGGGGAGATCTGCTAACTCGGATGCGCTACTTGCCCTTCAATTTGTTGGTAAATTGAGGGCTATTTTCCTTCAATCTATCTGAAATGCAACATTTCTCGACAAACATATGATTACGGCCTAAAAGCCAACTGTCATAATCCACTTTGAATGGAAATTCCGGACAAACCGTTACATGCCAATCACAGATGTTGGTAGTAAACGAAAGAGAAAAGTTTTCTCTTTCATAAACTGTTGTGAACTGTGTTCAGCTAGTAACGGTTTGTCCGGAATTTCCATTAAAAGTGGAATTTGACAGTTGGCTTTTAGTCCGTAATCATATGTTTGTCGAGATTTGGGCGATCCTTATTTTAAAGGATATATGCTTAATTTCGATGATTTGGGTAAGCGTCCTTAATTTTACTTGAAAAAGCCATAACACAAGTCTCAATCAATGGTATATTTGAATTCTATCAGTTCAAGTTCATTCAAGAGAATGAAACATTTCAATCGCCAGTTTAGCAAAGATCAACCTAAGATTACTAGATTCCATACTAACGCTTCACAAATGATGGTCCAGTAACCGTGAAGCGGTGAACTCAATAATACTATGCTTTTGCTGCCCTCGTTAATAGGCGTCGATCGCGTCGTGGCTATTTGAATGCGTTGACAAAATACGATGGTTTCAATTCAAACAAGGTTAGTAAACACGTTGTCGAAATCTCGCGTGTTTTTTGTAAACGGCCAATAAGCATGCTGTCAAAATTCACTTTGAGCGCAAATTCCGGACAAACCGTAACTCGCCGAGAATGGATGTTAACATTTTATGAAAGAGAAAAGTTTTCTCTGTCGTCTACTGCTATGACTTATAATCTGCGATTAATGGTTTTTCCGGAATTTCCCTTCAAAGTGAATTTTGACAGTATGCTTATTGGCTCTTTTCAAAAAACACGCGTGAAATCGTCTTGTAGAATTTGTAAAAATAATCAACTGACTAATATTTATGTGGGATCGAATTACTACAACCACTGCAGGTTGGTTCAATTGCTTCTAATAATTAAAATACCTAGCGGGTAATGCCCTTTTTAAACAAGTAAACAGAGTTTACCGTGCACTTTATTCGTTCATGTGAAGCGATCGATTAAAAGGCGTACATCCAGAACGGTCTCGAACGGTTCGGAATGATTGAGTGCAAACCATCACCCATACCAATGGAACCACACCTGAAGCTAATGAAGGGCAACAAGGATCGAGCTACCGATAAGCCATAGCGTGAACTTATAGGGTGCCTAATGTATCTAACGGTAACCTCGAGACCAGACATTTGCGCAGCGGTGAACTACTTCGCTGGATTTCAGTGTGAAGCTACTGACGAGCATTGGATGCATCTCAAGCGTGTATTGAGATATCTAAAGGGCACCATGGACTATAAGCTGCTGTTCTATCGTAAAGAATCAGCAGAGATGTGTAACCCGTCAGGGTAACAATTTAGCACTGGGTGGAAATATACCCTTTTTTGCGTATACACTCCGTAGAGTGTATTGTTTACGTAAAATTATGCTCACCGCTGTTCGGTACCGTTCACATTTAGTTGTAAATTTTTGTTCATTTTCGCGTTTGTGAACGGTTCTATTCGTACAGATAGGTTAGATAATTTTTGTTTTATGTTTGTGAATTAGTAACATAGGGCTTAGGTAGGCTACCGCTCTCCTCTTGCAAAAATTCGTGTGTACTGGTTATGCTGCTCATCGTTGACAGCTGTGCGACAAGGCGGTTGGCGGTTTGTGATAGTGGAGTGCGGAAGGCGGCCATCGAGTTAGAGAAAGTGACGGACCACAGCCAGGAACAGACGTCCCAAATTTGTTCTTTTTTCGGGACAGTTTCCCGCCACCGTTATAAAGTTCAGTGCGCGCGTGTGACGAGAAGTGAAATCCGTCAGTGTGTCGGTGTGTGGTCCGGGCATTCGGAAAAAGTCTGGTGTCGGGTCGCCGATTTGGAAAGCTAATCGTTAAGGAGCCACTCGCTTCCCCGATTAACCATAAAGGACCCAGAAGACGCCTTTCCGCTCTCGCTGTGAAGGATCAGCCGAACGAGCCTAGCTCTCCTTCACAGCTAAACGTCAAGGAGAGCGAAGCAGGGCGGACAAAGGTTCCCCCTGGGAAGTTTACTGCGGTAACTTCCGGGATCGTTTACGGCGAGTAGACGATCCGGCGATTCGTCGCCAACGTCGCTAGGGAGGTTCCAACAAAGGAGCCAAGCTCACCTCCCTAGCTAAACGCCAAGGACCGCTGCCGGAGCAGCCAACGACCAAAGGAGAACGCGGCCGTTGTTGTCCCGGCCGGTCGGAGGAAACCGCCCGCCTTTCCGCCCGCAGCAGTGAGCCACCAGCAGCAGCAGTGAAGTGGAGAGTTTGAGGACAATAAAATCGGTAAATTTAGTAATTTATTTTGTTTGTTTACTTTTGTTTTTTTGTTGTTACGAAAATCCGAAATTCTGTAGAGGCACCTAGGCCGCCCTGAAAAGAAGGGTTCGCCGGGCAAACAAGAACCCGAGTAGTGGGCAAGCCCCTACTTACATTTGGCGCCCAACGTGGGGCACACTGAAAAAAATATTTTCCTATTTTGGAAAATATTTTTTTCTTCCGGAGTGTGGGGTGCTTCTACTAAATCGAGGATTTTCGTAGAACAGTCGGTGAGGTTTCTTCCGCAATATTGTTCCGCGGTCGTATTATTTATTTTTTTACATTTTTGGTATTGTTTTTCTTTGATTTTTGCATTTTCCTTTTTTGTCCGAATTTGTGGATTGCGTTGTTTGTGTTTGGTCTGCCGGACGAGTAGTTTGAAGGTTGTTGTCATTTATTCGGTTGCGGTGGCCAATCGCCTTGAGTTCTCAATCCGGTTTGAGACATTTTTGGAGCAGCTTGATTTCCTGAAATTTTAAGGGAATCGTTAGTGGGCGAAAAATCAGAAATTTTACCGTATCAGTACTTATATGCTTTGTGTCTTGGTGATTTCTTCCAATATAGCGCAAGTTATGATGGCGTTGGAGAAATTCAACCAAGCGTGTGTGTTCATGCGCGTCGATCATTTACATTTCGATGAGCTGGATTTTGAGTTGCTATCTCGAAGCATTTTTATCTCTCCTGATTCGGATCTTTCGGGTGTACAGCGGCAGCGGCGTCTTCGGGGAATTTTGTCGCATGAGCGGTCGTCTCGGAGGGAATTAGTTCGCAATTTCCGGGGTGACGTGGGTGAAGAAAAGGAGATCTGCCTTGGTAAATTACTAACAATCAAGGAAGATCTCCAGTACCGGTGCCCAAACAAGGAGATTTACCGAACACGGTTGCTTCATTTGGGGTCTAGGCTCCAAGTTATCCGAAATTATGCGGCAGGGGAGGTCAACCAGGAAATTTCGGGGTTGCTGGAGGAAGTTCTAGCAGTTTATGCCAGTCATTTTAATGACGAACAGGCAGCACTTCCTCCCGACAACCAAGAAGGGGAGGATGGAGAGATTTTGGGAGATTTGCTGAGTACAGACGTACCTGCAATTCCACAGGGATCCAATCCTTCCGATAACCAAGGATCTCTTTCTAAACAGCTCGTAGGGGACGACCTGTTGCGTGTCTTGTGCGAGATGAGGGACGAGATTCGACAATTGCGACAGCAATCCGACGATAATAGAGCCCTAGCGTCTCAGGGGTCTGATGCTTTTTCAAAAGCTACTGAAACGCTAATTGGTGGGATTGCTTCACTGACAACCATTTCGTCAGTTTTAAGAAAGACGGTTCAAGAAGTTGTCTCACTTCGTGAATCCGTCAGTGAACTTCGGGCACTAGTACATCAGAAGGAAAGTGCTTCCGAGAAGGATCTGCAGACCGATCTGGAAGATTTGCGTTTGATGGACGTACCCGATTCACTTGATACACCAGAGATTCCTCGCCCAACACTGGCGCCCAGTCCCGATCAATTTGTGTTGAAGGGAGGATTCTCGGGTCAACAAAATATAGGTCCATCACTTCCAATCGAGAAACCGAAACAGAATACCGGATTCACAGCCCCGTACCAAACTCAGAACCAGCCTCACGTTCCTGAATGGACCGAACAGCGGACGGGACCATCCTATCCGAACTTTTCAATATCTACCAACGCGGGAAACGGATTGATGGCAGCCCCAAGGAATTACTCGCGTAACCCGCAACGCGTCGCTGACTGGAAAATTCGGAAGTATGCTGGAACTGATGAAGGAACGGGACTAAATGAATTCTTGGACACCGTAGCGAGTTACGCTGCGTGTGAGCAAATGTGCGAAGACGAACATTTCAATTCTGCGATGCATTTGTTCACTGGCACTGCTTTGACCTGGTATCAGGCTATGCGTGCGCAAAACCGCTTGTTTAACTGGAACCATCTTGTTTGCGAGCTCAAGGTAAATTTTGTTCATCCTGAACTTGATGCTACGCTCAAAATGAAGGCTCTCCAGCGCCGGCAGATGCGTAACGAATCTTTCCAGGAATATTTCCTGGAAATGGAGAAAATATTTCGTGCTATGTCGGTTCCAATGGCACCGAGCGAAAAACTCGACGTGCTCAAGCGGAACCTGAAAGCCGACTATAAACAAATGCTTATCCTCAGGCCAGTGAACACGCTCTCAGAATTGATGAGTCTTGGTAAATCGATCGACGCCTCCAAGACGCCGATTTATCAGAAAGTTTTCGGTTCTTCTCGGGAAGTTGCTGCTTATTCTGATAATCCACCACAAAACAAACAAAAACAAAACAATCAAAACCAAAAGAGAGGTGGACAGAATAACGGCAACGCAAAATCCAAAACCTTTTGGAGCAAGAATGCCAAACCGGCAGGTCTTGATTCAAACAAGCCTCCTGACAACCAGAAAAAGAAACAGCAAGGGAATCAGGATGGCAAGAATCTCGAGGGAAGCAATCAAAAACCGATCGAACCACCGCAGAAACCTATGATGTGTCTGGAGTATTTGGTGGAAAAGCATCGTCCTCCCGTGCTCGGCGTCTGCTACAATTGTGGAGACAAAGGACACGAACATGAGGGATGTCGGAAACCAAAGCGGGTCTTCTGCATCGTGTGTGCGTTTAAAGGTTTTGATGTTTCTCGTTGCCCTTACTGCCTAAAAAACGGGATCAGAACCAACTGAAGTCGCAGTTGGCAGTAAAGCAGCGCTCCAAAGAACAACTAACCATCCATCCCCAGATTTACGACAGTTTTCGACCGGCTTGTGATGAGGACTATGATAATTCGTTGTCTGTCGAAACCATCGTCCTTGACGACCCGTTCGACAACCGTCCATTTGCAATTGTCGCAGTGTACGGCAAATCCTTCAAAGCCTTGCTCGACAGTGGTAGTAACGCCACGATTATGACTAAAAAGCTATACCGAAAGTTTTCGAAAAGTCCCTTGAAAAGGTTGGAACGACCATTCGAACTACGTTCTGCCAATGGTCAATCCTTACCAATCATTGGACAAGCGTATCTCCCGTATACTTTTCAAAATTTGACAAAGGTCCTATGCACTCTTGTAGTAGAGCATCTGACCGTCAACTCCATTCTAGGTATGGACTTTTGGCGCGCCTTTGGGATTTCTCCTGAGATACAAAACTGTGCTCTGTTGAACTCAGGTCAGGAATCGGAAGACGACGAAGAAGATGAAGTACCGCGTGAGTCGATACTCACTTCGGAACAGTTAGCGCGCGTAGAAGAAGTAAAGAAGTGTTTCCAGGCAGTAGAGCACGGAAAGCTAAGCCCAACCTCATTCACAGAGCACAGGATTGTCATCAAAGATGAATTCCAAGGTGCGGCACCCGTTTGCCGATATCCTTATCACATGAGCCCAAAGAAGCTGTCAAAGGTCTGGGAAGAGGTTGACCGATGGCGGTCTATGGGAATTATCGAGGAGTCTGATTCGGATTGGTCGCTTAATATTGTGGCGGTCACGAAACCAGACGACTCAATCCGCCTTTGTCTAGACGCTAGGCCTCTCAATGAGCGTACTGTACGGGATGCATACCCTCTGCCCCACCCTGGGCGAATATTGGGCGGCTTACCCAAGGCGAAGTACCTGTCTACCATAGACTTGAAGGAGGCCTTTCTCCAGGTACCCCTGGCTAAGGATAGTCGCAAATATACCGCTTTCAGTGTTCCCGGCAGGGGTATGTTCCAATTTACCCGTCTACCATTTGGTCTCGTCAACAGCCCCGCTACTCTGGCGCGACTGATGGACCAGGTTCTAGGACGAGGTAAATGGGAACCTTACGTTTTCGTCTACCTAGATGACATCATCGTGGTAAGCGAAACGTTCGAGCATCACATACAGTTGCTCAAAGCAGTGGCCGATTGTCTAGCAAGAGCCAATCTAACCATCAATTTGGAAAAATCCCGTTTTGGAGTCCCCGAACTAAAGTTTCTTGGTTATTTGTTGAATCGGGACGGACTCAAGGTCAATCCTGACAAAATTCAGCCGATTCTCGACTACGAGAGACCGGTTACCGTGACGAAACTTCGTCGTTTCCTCGGGATGTGCGGTTATTACCGCCGTTTCATTGATCGGTTCAGTGAGGTCACTGCTCCCTTGACCGATCTGCTCAAAACGAAAACCAAGAGCTTAGTTTGGAACTCCGAGGCAGAACTCGCGTTCCTTAAAATTAAGGAACTTCTAGTCACTCCTCCAGTTTTAGTCCCACCAGACTTCTCCAAAGAATTCATTCTTCAAACAGACGCTAGTGACGTAGCAGTCGCTGCTGTTCTGGTGCAGGAGTATCCCGAGGGTGAGAAAGTAGTTGCTTACTTTTCGCACAAACTGACCACTCCCCAAAGGAACTATCATGCAACTGAAAAGGAAGGTCTGGCGGTGATAATGGCGGTTGAACACTTTCGAGGTTACTTGGAAGGTTATCATTTTCGACTGGTCACTGATTCGTCAGCGATTACATGGATACTGAAGACTAAATGGAAAACCAGTTCACGTTTGAGTGGTTGGAGTTTAGAATTGCAACTCTACGACATGTCTATTGAGCACCGGAAAGGCAAGGACAATGTCGTTCCAGATGCGTTATCCCGGGACGTAGCAGCCGTTTCCGCTTTGTCCACCTCAGACTGGTACTGTTCCATGAAGTCCAAAGTTATCCAAAATCCTGACGACTATGCCGACTTCAAAGTAGAAAATGATCAACTTTTCAAGTATGTAAACTCGAAAGTTGTTCCGTGCGACTCGCGGTTCAGTTGGAAACTCGTCCCAGCACCCGAGTTCCATCAAGATTTGATTCAACGTACCCACGAAAATTTGCTTCACGTGGGATACGATAAAACGATCCACGAAGTGCAGTTACGATATTACTGGCCTCGTATGGGATCTGAAGTACGAAAGTTTATTCGAGAATGTGGGACGTGCAAGGAAATCAAAGCTCCTTTCGTCCCAGTCCAGCCCGAAATGGGTAAGTCGCGTGCGACTAATGCACCATGGCGAATGGTTTCTGTGGACTATATTGGTCCTCTTCCAAAAAGCAAACGTGGCAATCAACACTTGCTTGTCGTCCTCGACGTCTTCAGCAAGTACGTCATGTTAACCCCCGTTCGCAAAATCGCTAGTACGTCACTATGTACGATACTGCGCGAACAGTGGTTCAATCGCCATGGCAGCCCGGAAATTCTGCTAAGCGACAATGCCTCCACTTTCACCTCGAAGGAGTTCAGTCAATTCATAAAAGAAACCAACGTCAAACATTGGCTGAACTCCTGCTATCATTCGCAGGCTAACCCAGTGGAGCGAACAAATCGCTCGATAAACACCGCAATCCGGGCATATGCTCGAACCGAGCAGCGCAACTGGGATGTCCACATCACCGATGTGGAGCGCATCCTAAATACTACCGTTCATTCCTCCACTGGGTTTAGTCCACATTTCATTATACACGGGTGTGAAATGGCATCTGCCGATGACTTCAGCAGGATTTCCGGTGAGGGTGACCTAGAAACAAGACACCAACAGATAGACAAAATCCGGGAGATTGTGGTCAAAAATTTGGCAAAGGCAAGCGAGGGCATTCGACATCAGTACAACTTGCGTCATCGAAAGTTCTCCAAACCTTTTGAAACGGGACAAATGGTATACCGTCGAAACATGAAGTTGTCGAATGCACTCGAGTCTTACAATGCTAAACTTGGACCACAATACTTACCGGCAAAAATTGTCTCAAAAAAAGGTGTATCCTCCTACGAGCTGGAGGATTTAGCAGGTAAAAATCTCGGAGTTTGGCCAGCAAATCTCCTTAAACCAGCATAAAAACTTTTCCGTGCCGTCTGTGGACTGACGGTATGCTTTTATATGGATTACTCACTTGGGAGTTTTCCAAAAGCAGCCGTCAGTTCCCGACGGCAACAACACGGACTTTGGTCCGAATAAAAAAAAACAAACATTTCTCCGTCTTCTCTATTTTTATTGTGGAAGACCAACTCTGCCGCGAGAAGGTTCTTCAACACCTTCTTGCAATTTTTCAGAGCCACACTCTCGCAGTGTGGTAAACAAACACTCGCACGAAATATATGCTCCGGCCCCGATGACGACTACGGTAGGGTGGAATGCTCTATTAAAAAAAGATGGGTGGGTAATGTCTGCGACATAACCGGAGAGATGTAGAATACATAAGGAACACGTTCTTCAAATATGTTGATATTCATTGGAATTTTCGGACAAAAGGTGATTTGGGCGAGGAATATTTCAAATTATTCTTTACAAAAATGATGGTAGTCCTGAAAAGGACCGTTTTTGTTGGCGTTGTTGGCCTTGGTGGGGGAGATGCGCTGGCTTCGATTCTCGTTGGATGCTTCTAACTTCTTACTATTTCCGGGCTTAGCTGTTGTCCAGGAGGCGATTCTGACATGATTGGTGTAGGTGTAGGTCGTCAACCGGTTATAATTTTTCAAGCGTTGTTTACATTTGAAATTAAACCACTGGATCAATTAAAGAAAGTATTGGTCTGTGATATGAAAAGTACGAAATATATCGTCGGGTTTCTGCATTGCCGTTTTTGACAAATACAAGATCAATGCATGTGCCTGCAAGTGTAGTTGCTTGTGATGGATCAGAGATCAAACGAAGCTTGAGACATTCATTCATAAAATGCACAAATTTCAAATTCTCTTGTTTTGAAACATCTATGTTGAAGTCGCCTGAAACGACCATTGGAACATTCTGATTTCTAGATTAAATATTCTACATTAAAAGATGGGTGGGTAATGTCTGCGACATAACCGGAGTGTCGTAACTACACTTGTGACGTTAATCCAAATCTAATGATATGCAACGAAATTACGTTTGCATGTGACATTTTCAAATGATTCGTTATAATTATGGTTAAAAATTCTAATTGGGAATTCTTTTCCATCACCAACTATTTTTCTTTTTTTCGAATCTACAGCATTCTTTGAAAATATTGTTGAAATGTTATTGATGAAAAACTGAAAATGCGTTTGGCAACACTGCTCACTAAATGGATGGTGGGAAGACGCACATTCGTTTTGATTATGCTAGTATTAGTAGCAGAAAAGAATGAAAAGACAAATGGCCCGAAAACGAGCAAGCGAGAGAGCGATAGTAGTCGAATACGAACTACTATCGCTCTTCTAAACTAAAAAAAAAGATGGGTGGGTAATGTCTGTGACATAACCGGAGCATCGTGACTTCACTTCGAGATGTTAATTTAAATCTAATGATTTATGCAGTTAATCAAAGGAGGCTGCCAAAAAGTTCGAATAAAAGCAAGCGACTAGTGTACTTTGCACGTTCTATATTTTATCAACACTAGAGAGAATCGATAAAATAATTCAAAGTGTAATAGCAACATGCAATTGTGGCAACACTGGCCATAGGATGGTGGGTGAACACGCACATTCGTTTTAGTTATGATGTATTAGCAGCAGAAAGGAATGGAAAAGCAGTGCGCGAAAACGAGCGAGAGGATAATTTAAATTCTCTTTCTATCCACATATCGTATTTCTAACCTACTTGCTGAAAATTGTTATACACCATAAAATGTAAATTTCAGTTTAACTCTTATTAGAACACAATTAATTGGTCCTGTAAAGAACCGTTTATTGTTTTATTGCGGGAGCATAATTCAGACGCACTCCCCGCGGACACGGTGAGCTAGAAAGCACTATTTTGCATTCTCGAACAAACCGACCAAGTAGGCATCGTTGTCTTCTCGGGGCATCATTACGACTGAGCTTTGTAAGCGTAGCTCAACTTTGCAGTCCTGCACAATCTCACGACCCAGACGCTGGAACGATAGCCTACTCTGTTGCCCTTTAGTTGGGGCGAAATTCTTGCAGGGCGACAGTTCCGATGAGTCACCAGTAGCTGGGGCACTTTTTCCGTCCGTCGCTATTGCCAACTGCTTTCCTTCGCTGGACTGGCTGCTTGCTAGTGCTTGAACGAATACGAATGATGAGAAAAACCGAACGACCAATATTCATATATGAACACACGAGAAAGCACTACCATCGCTCGTTTTTGTGCCATTCCTGCGCCTTTCCTTTCCGTTCGGCTACCAATACTAGCATAACCAAAACGAATATTCTGTCTTTCCATCGCCTTCAATCTAGTGGCCAGTGCTAGCAAACTTGCATGTTCAGTTTTTCAATAACAACATTCAAACAATATTTTCAAAGAATGTTGCAGATTTGAAAAGAAGGAAGGAAAAGATTTTCACAAATTTAAATTCTTTCGTGTTATTTGTTAGCGCTGATAAAGGCTATTTAGTTTGCTACTAGCAAGGAGCTGCACAAACAAATCGATTTATGCAGTTAATCAACGGAGGCTGCCAAGTTCGAATAAAAGCATGCGACTAGTGTACTTTGCACGTTCTACATTTTATCAATACTAGAGAGGATCAATAAAATAATTCAAATTGTAATAGCGACATGCAATTGTGGCAACACTGGTCATGAGATGGTGGGTGAACACGCACATTCGTTTTAGTTATGATGGTAGTAGCAGCAGAAAGGAATGGAAAAGCAGTGCACGAAAACGAGCGAGAGAGGATAATTTAAATTCTCTTTCTTTCTTTCCACACATCGTATTTCTAACCTACTTGCTGAAAATTGTTATACACCATAAAATGTAAATTTCAGTTTAACTCTTATTAGAACACAATTAATTGGTCCTGTAAAGAACCGTTTATTGTTTTATTGCGGGAGCATAATTCAGACGCACTCCCCGCGGACACGGTGAGCTAGAAAGCACTATTTTGCATTCTCGAACAAACCGACCAAGTAGGCATCGTTGTCTTCTCGGGGCATCATTACGACTGAGCTTTGTAAGCGTAGCTCAACTTTGCAGTCCTGCACAATCTCACGACCCAGACGCTGGAACGATAGCCTACTCTGTTGCCCTTTAGTTGGGGCGAAATTCTTGCAGGGCGACAGTTCCGATGAGTCACCAGTAGCTGGGGCACTTTTTCCGTCCGTCGCTATTGCCAACTGCTTTCCTTCGCTGGACTGGCTGCTTGCTAGTGCTTGAACGAATACGAATGATGAGAAAAACCGAACGACCAATATTCATATATGAACACACGAGAAAGCACTACTATCGCTCGTTTTTGTGCCATTCCTGCGCCTTTCCTTTCCGTTCGGCTACCAATACTAGCATAACCAAAACGAATATTCTGTCTTTCCATCGCCTTCAATCTAGTGGCCAGTGCTAGCAAACTTGCATGTTCAGTTTTTCAATAGCAACATTCAAACAATATTTTCAAAGAATGTTGCAGATTTGAAAAGAAGGAAGGAAAAGATTTTCACAAATTTAAATTCTTTCGTGTTATTTGTTAGCGCTGATAAAGGCTATTTAGTTTGCTACTAGCAAGGAGCTGCACAAACAAATCGATTTATGCAGTTAATCAACGGAGGCTGCCAAAAAGTTCGAATAAAAGCATGCGACTAGTGTACTTTGCACGTTCTATATTTTATCAACACTAGAGAGAATCGATAAAATAATTCAAAGTGTAATAGCAACATGCAATTGTGGCAACACTGGCCATAGGATGGTGGGTGAACACGCACATTCGTTTTAGTTATGATGGTAGTAGCAGCAGAAAGGAATAGAAAAGCAGTGCACGAAAACGAGCGAGAGAGGATAATTTAAATTCTCTTTCTTTCTTTCCACACATCGTATTGCTTATATTGCTTTCTGAAAATTATTTGTTATGCACCATAAAATGTAAATTTCAGTTTAACTCTTATTAGAACACAATTAATTGGTCCTGTAAAGAACCGTTTATTGTTTTATTGCGGGAGCATAATTCAGACGCACTCCCCGCGGACACGGTGAGCTAGAAAGCACTATTTTGCATTCTCGAACAAACCGACCAAGCAGGCATCGTTGTCTTCTCGGGGCATCATTACGACTGAGCTTTGTAAGCGTAGCTCGACTTTGCAGTCCTGCACAATCTCACGACCCAGACGCTGGAACGATAGCCTACTCTGTTGCCCTTTAGTTGGGGCGAAATTCTTGCAGGGCGACAGTTCCAATGAGTCACCAGTAGCTGGGGCACTTTTTCCGTCCGTCGCTATTGCCAACTGCTTTCCTTCGCTGGACTGGCTGCTTGCTAGTGCTTGAACGAATATGAATGATGAGAAAAACCGACCGACAGAATCGCGCTAATATGCACTACTATCGCTTTCTCGCTCGTTCTCGTGCCGTGCATGAGCCTTTCCTTTCCGTCCGGCTTCTAATGGCCTAACCAAAGGAATATGCCGTCTTTCCCCCACCAAGTGCTCTCGTCAAGCAACCCAATGCGAATAACCATACGAACAAACATGTAGTGGACCTATATATAAACTTTTCATTATTTTATTGTTCGGTTGGTCTACCATAACGACGGCTCTGTGCGGGATGGGCTGAAAATTTTCACTTTTCCGAGTCGTTTTCGAAAGATTTTTCAAAACACATTTTTTTTGTTATTAGTACATGTTATACATACTTCAAATTTTAATACAGCATAGAGGAACATATTTGCAACAAATTGGCCTAAAAATCAAATCATTCTGTTAAGTATGATAAAAGTTATTAACGTTCAAAATCTGACGCGGCACCGCAGCCGATATTTTGAAACGGGACCCCTATATTGAAACCTTAAATGTATTCTACATTAAAAAAACACTAATCTTATACCGTGCCGTTCTCCCGGGCACCGGACGCATCTAAATACACTACCTGTCGTGTTCGGCAAACAAATACAAAAAAATTCTTTTGCGCCCCACTCGCGCAGTGAGGTAACCAAATTATCCACTAATTTGCTTTGCTTTGCCTTTCTTACCAAACCAGTACCAGTGTTTGGAAGAAACAAAACGAACCTATCGTACCGTCTTTTCACCGCCGGATGCATACACATTCATTCAACATAAAATTTTTCAAAAACCCCTTTCTGTGGGGAACACTCGCACCTACGGGTGCACTAAATTATATAAAATCTCCTTGTTTGGAGCACAATCTCACAAGAAAATCACTACTCCCTTTTCCAACAGGGACACAACACTCGCGGAAATGGGTTTCCTGCGCGACTACTACTCCGGAGCCGACCGTAAACGAAAAAAAAACCGCGAATAAACACAGTTTGCTAACCGATTTCGCGAACTGTTTTGTATTTATTTACGATTTTGATGATTCATTCATCATATCGAATGGATCATCGATTTGACACTTTCCCCGATGTTCGCATCAATGCTCTGCATCATGCAGGTGTAGCCCGATTTGGATCAGAGTAGTGTGAGTGGAAGAGCGAATGGGGTAAAAAGCGCCTCGCGTCTTCGATTTCGAATCGAATAAAATTTCATTTCGCATAATTTTGGGTTTGTGGTTAAACCTGGGGTGGTTCGTTTGATTCCAGCGGGAATCATTTTGATCTGTTTAAATTATGCGAAAGACATTCTTTGGTCCCTCTCAAACGTTTCTTTTGCCATATACGAAGCGTTTTGAGGCGAAAAGGGACGAATAAACAAACATTTTGTCCGGAATGTCTGCGAGTGGGAGAAACGATGACGTGTTAAGCGGTATTGTATGTGTGAATGTATGAGTGTGGAATCGAACAGAGTGAATGAATGTTCGAGTGAATGATTAGATAAAGTTGTTTTGGGGTTAATTCGAAGTGCTTATCGGAATGTGAATGATCGAGCAGGCCAGTGATTGAGGATGAATGAATGAAATTGTATGAATGTATTTGGATAGAAACCCCAGCACAAGCGTATAGTACTGGTACCGTGAGGACACGAAAGACATTTCTGGACAGTCGATGAAAAAAAAAACAATATAATGCCGACAACCGTTCCCCTGCAAGTTGAAACATTGAAAATTGTCAATGCCACTTGCAGAATTTTGGGAATATCGGTTGTTTCCGATTTTGTATTCGGATTGGATTTAGGGTTCAACCCATAACCGAATAATGACGATGGCTGATAGCCTCTCGTTTCGCGTATGCTGTCAGTATTATCAGGCAAAACACAGGCAAACTTTTCACCAATGAGTACATCCGGTCGATTAATTTTTTGATGAATTTTGATAAATTGCGGAAGAAATAATTAGGTGTAGTTAGTTTTTCTTTGTTTATTTATTTATTTATTCATTTCGTTCATTATTATTGTATCGGTGTTAGGTGTTAGTTTAGAAAAAAAATTGTTGCCAATTTTTTTCCACCCGGTGTGGGCGAGATTGTAACCCGTCAGGGTAACAATTTAGCACGGTGGAAATATACCCTTTTTTGCGTATACACTCCGTAGAGTGTATTGTTTACGTAAAATTATGCTCACCGCTGTTCGGTACCGTTCACATTTAGTTGTAAATTTTTGTTCATTTTCGCGTTTGTGAACGGTTCTATTCGTACAGATAGGTTAGATAATTTTTGTTTTATGTTTGTGAATTAGTAACATAGGGCTTAGGTAGGCTACCGCTCTCCTCTTGCAAAAATTCGTGTGTACTGGTTATGCTGCTCATCGTTGACAGCTGTGCGACAAGGCGGTTGGCGATTTGTGATAGTGGAGTGCGGAAGGCGGCCATCGAGTTAGAGAAAGTGACGGACCACAGCCAGGAACAGACGTCCCAAATTTGTTCTTTTTTCGGGACAGTTTCCCGCCACCGTTATAAAGTTCAGTGCGCGCGTGTGACGAGAAGTGAAATCCGTCAGTGTGTCGGTGTGTGGTCCGGGCATTCGGAAAAAGTCTGGTGTCGGGTCGCCGATTTGGGAAGCTAATCGTTAAGGAGCCACTCGCTTCCCCGATTAACCATAAAGGACCCAGAAGACGCCTTTCCGCTCTCGCTGTGAAGGATCAGCCGAACGAGCCTAGCTCTCCTTCACAGCTAAACGTCAAGGAGAGCGAAGCAGGGCGGACAAAGGTTCCCCCTGGGAAGTTTACTGCGGTAACTTCCGGGATCGTTTACGGCGAGTAGACGATCCGGCGATTCGTCGCCAACGTCGCTAGGGAGGTTCCAACAAAGGAGCCAAGCTCACCTCCCTAGCTAAACGCCAAGGACCGCTGCCGGAGCAGCCAACGACCAAAGGAGAACGCGGCCGTTGTTGTCCCGGCCGGTCGGAGGAAACCGCCCGCCTTTCCGCCCGCAGCAGTGAGCCACCAGCAGCAGCAGTGAAGTGGAGAGTTTGAGGACAATAAAATCGGTAAATTTAGTAATTTATTTTGTTTGTTTACTTTTGTTTTTTTGTTGTTACGAAAATCCGAAATTCTGTAGAGGCACCTAGGCCGCCTTGAAAAGAAGGGTTCGCCGGGCAAACAAGAACCCGAGTAGTGGGCAAGCCCCTACTTACAGATGTTGGAGGTTTTTCGTGGACGCGGATTTGGGAAATGATCCCAATGACAGGCGCTCGGTTTCTGGATTTGTTGTGAAGTTGTTAGGATCAGTCGTGACATGGGCGACCAAAATCAGTCGTCTGTGGCTTTGTCGATCACGAAGGCAGAGTTGATGACCTTGTGTCAGGCTAGCTGCGAAGTTGTATGGATCGTGAACCTGCTCAGTTCAGCTGTGAAGGAGCCAGTAAACGTGTACGAGGACAACCAACCCTGTATTTCAGTAAAGGTGGAACCACGCAAGCATAAGCGAATGAAGCACGTTGAAATTCAACATTTCCATTTCTTCGTGCGAGAGCTTGTTGAAAAAGGGCGACTAAAGCTAAAGTATCTGCAAACCGAAGATCAAGTGGCGGATGTAATGACGAAGGGGTTAGCTTCGCCGAGATTTCGGAAACTCAGAGATATGTTTGGGATAATCAATTGAGGGGAGATGATAACAGTGTAACTGAGTAAATATCAATTTGAATTACCCAAACTGAGTTTGTTGTGTAACGAGAGAAACGTCAAATAAATGTACAATGTTATTCTTATATTGCTTGTGGCAGTAAAAACTGGATTCTAACCACACTGCGCACTTACTATTCTTCTATTGAATTCTTCTCATAGACTGGTTAGCTCGACTGGTCTGTCCATGAAAATACCATCTCTATCACTTGAAATACATGTGATTTGACAGCTCGCAGTTTTCAGTAGCAGTTTGATCACTCGCACTTCGAAAGTGCGGAGTCCAGGTTGGTGGGAAGTGCGCAATATCTACTGCGAAAAATGCGTTTTATTTTACTCCTGCTAAGAACAAGTACACGCAGAATTTTATTTATGCAGCGATAGCATACTTTTCTTTCTTACTTACGCATGAAAAGTAATTTGTGTGAATTTGAATTTATTTGTCTTGGGAATGGAGAAACATTAAATGGTTTTCTCTAATCAATGGGTTTTGATGCCCGTCCAAAAATTTAAACTTAATGCTACGTCGCACAACCTCTGACCCTACCCTCCCCCTCGTCACGCTTCGTCACAAATTTGGTATACCCTACCTACCCCCCCCCCCCCCCACACCAAATGCTACGTCATTTATGAATGGCCCCTGATGAGATTTAAACATTATTCCGCAGCCGATTTGAATTTCATGAAAAATACACATGAATCAACATCTTTACCCTTGGTAGAATCAATTTCTAATGTTTTCTGGGTTGAAATTATAACAAATTAAGAGAAATCAGTAAAACAAAATATTATTTACAAATCTTATTAGCCCCATTCAAAAGTTGATATGGAGTTTCAGTTCACACACGGTAAAAAAAACTTTACCCATTTTATGTATTCAAATTACCCATTTTCGGAAGTTATTCAAGCTGTCAAAACATGGGTATTTTTTTGTTTCTAACAATGAATACTTTTTATCCATTTCACAACTACTCGATGAGGTAATGTCAATGGGTATATTGATCTTAACAATGGGTGAAAACTCCTTAAGGATTATTTCAAGTAAGTTAACCTGCTAACTAAGGGTCGTAGCAGAACCTGCAAATTATCGGCCTGCATCGGAGTCAGTGATGGAAACGGAACATTTCGGCAATGCTCCGAAAATAATAGCTGTTTAGACTACATTTTTGGAACAGCCAAAAGATCCAGCCATCAAAAATATATCCAGTTGGCGGTTTTATTTTGTTAAGGAGTTTTGGAATAGGATCTCTATCCAGATTCCTATACTTTTGTAAGGAGACAATAATGTGAAATGAGTGTTATTTTGTTTTTCTTTTATACTATGTTCACACTACGAGTTAAAACGTGTTTTAACGCTATCTTGATGAGATTTTTCTTGTTGCTAATTGTTATAACATGTTTTAACTCTGTAGTGTGAACATGGTATTAAAATCAGAAACAATTCTATTGACAGTATTTTTAATTCTGGCGCGATTTTCATAAATGGGTATTTTTACGCATTTTGTTGTAACAATTCTGCGAAAAATAATAGGTAAACTATACCCAGGTTGACGTACAAGGTCTGTACTCATTTACGGGTACAAACTCTTTACCCATTTAATGGGTTATTCCACTTTTATTGAAAATGCGTAGTTTTCCACGCATTAATGGGTACTTTATTTTATCAGTGCACTACAAACGCCCGGTCAAACCATTCGGAATTTGATTCGGAATCCTGAATGGAGTCATTATGGATTCCAAATCAAATGCAACAACCGTTTCTGAGTCGGAATCGGTTGTTGCATTTGATTTGGAATCCATAATGACTTCATTAAGAAATCCGAACCGGTTCCGGAATGAGTTTAACTGGGCGCTGTCGGTGCCTATTCTATGGTGTCTTCGTCGTTACCCACATTCGGGGAACACGGTTAAAAAAAGTACCCATTTCTTAGTTCCAATAGTATTCAGTTTCTGGTTGTATTCCAGCTGTCACGAATTGGGTACTTTTTCGAATAAGCCACTGGGTCAAATATTGCCCATCTCATTATTCGAATTCAGCAAGGAAAATGGGTAAAATAATACTCATAAATGGTTGAAAAACACTTAGTGGTTTTAGAATTTCGCAGAGTCGACAATTTTGGGTTGTATCTCGACAAGCACTGACTGTAGGCTAAGGATAGTAAGGTAAGTGTAAATGTTGTTTACATTTTTCATTCGCTTACCTCTGTATTCTTTCTAGCCCTAAAATGAACTTCACGATGTTCTTCTTTGTGAGATTTGCTCGACTAGAACGACACAGTTCCCGAAATAGAGTACTTCATGAAGGCATACGGTAGCAGTGCTACTATAATGAACTTGTGTCCTATTTTAATATAATAATAAATCATTTCTAGCGAGCGTGATTTCTCATTTATTAAAATCCTAACAAATTTTTTCTAAAATTTCTATTTTTCTGATTTTTTTAAATGGGTATATTTTTACCCATTTTCAGTTTCTTTCAATATATAAAATTGGGTATAAAATTACCCAGTTTTTGACGTAATCCAATTTTACCCATTTTTGAGAATGGTATGTTTACCCGAATAATGAGTTTTCCCAGTTTTGTCGGAGATGGGTAGTATAAAACTCATTGTTGGGTACATTTATTTAACCGTGAAGGCTGCCTGAGTAAAAAGCCTGCCTCATGGCTACCTCACGGCTACCAGGCCCGATTCAGTGACGTTACCTCTTGGATGTCAAATTCGAAAATGACATGTAAAATTCGCCCGCTCCGAACGTGCGAGCGGTTATTAATTTTTTTTCTCCGTCATTGTGTAGTTGCTGGTTGGAAGAAGTTTGCGTTGCATTTTAAAAGTATTTTTTATGCATAGGTAAGCATTCTATTTTTATCTATAAAGATAATATTCTGGTTGCAATTAAAACTGCAAAATCCTACCAGCGACAATAGTATTTTCTCTGGTTATAAACAATGAAATCACGTCGGCAGTAGTACGCATTATTCGTAATGCGCACTACTTCCGACGTCATGAATTAGCACTGATTAGCTACTATATTCGCTTCCAAGCTACTGTATATACTCAGGTTACGCCATCGGAACTGTTTCACTTGACTCGTCGGATGCTAGTACGTGTACTACTATCAGCACCATTAGCCAGAATTTACCTATATAAATATTATAATGTTTAATTTTGTGTTTGCAAATACTCTATTAGTCAATATGAATAAAACGAAAATATTAAACAATTTTTTTTATTTTTTGTTTGGTAAACATAAACTGACAACCAATATACAATCAAAGCAATGAAGAAGAAGAACCAAGAACCGATTCACTAGCGGTTGTGGTCACTCTGGCTACCAGAAGTATAGCAGACGGCTGGCAGCCATGCCTCCCTCAAAACCAATGGGCGAAATCCTGGTAGAAACGGTTGTATCGATTGAGTTGTATATCTGGCAGCCGCTAGGCAGCCATACACCAGAATGTCTACCAGCCATTTTTCGCCCGCTGGCAGGCGTGAGGCAGCCGTCTGGCAGCCAGCCTTGAGCGGGTAGACAAGCCATCGCTGTCACTGCTCGGTGCAACGATGCCACATGTTTTTGTGAAATGTCTGTAGAAGAATAATTAAAATGTCTGCAAAAGTCTGTAGATGGTTGTTTAAACTTTATTTACACTACGTTATTACTTTAAAAGTAGCTTGAAGTTTGTAAACTATTGTGAAGGAATCACTCGTATTCGGATAAAATTATTCAAGTGTAATTTTGTTAAACACTATTACTCTTTTAAAAGTCTGTAAATTTCTGATTACGTCTGTAGGAGACTCCGGCATCGCTGGCTCGGTGTGACACGATTCGACAGCCAAAAAGGGCAAGTTGCTGGCTAACGGGGGGCTATTTGCCAACTCGGATGCGCTAATTGCTCTTCAATTTGCCAGCAAATTGCTGGCAATTAGAAGGCTATTTCAAATACATTTGGGCGATTTACCGCCGTCATTTTTTAACCGCTCTACCCGCCCTTAAATCGCCCCCAAATCACGCAGGGAACGCGCCATTTAATCGCCCTTAATTGCCCAATATGAAAATTACAAATATTAGTTATTTTCGGATTCATTTTCTACTCACATAAACTTATCACTACACTAGGAACTATAGAAGAATCAATGGTGAAATTGGCATTGCACACCAAAACTTACCACAATCTGACTTTTATTAAGAGTTTAGGTCAGATATCTTGTTACACTATATTTAGACACGATTCCACAATTTACCACATTCGTTGGCTAAATG
Organism: Topomyia yanbarensis; assembly: GCF_030247195.1. Taxonomy (NCBI): domain Eukaryota; kingdom Metazoa; phylum Arthropoda; class Insecta; order Diptera; family Culicidae; genus Topomyia; species Topomyia yanbarensis. Next base: position 437,006,927 of record NC_080671.1, read on the forward strand.
AAGTGCACTAGACAAACAAAATACAAGCGAGAACACGCCAATCGTTAAAAAAAACTATTTTAAGTTTAAGCCAAACATGAACCGCCATGTTTGAAAAACGCAAAAAACAACCAAGTCCATTTCAGCCGCCAGAAAATTTGTCTAAGTATTGAAATTGCCTTTAAATCGCATTCGCAAATTGCATTTGTTCCTAGGAGCAATTAGCACAGGCGAGTTGAGTCAAACGTCAAACTTTTTAAATCGCCTGACCATGTTCGTCCTCATTTTTTTGACAGCTTGTGGTAGTCATAATTGATTCGTAATTATCAAATTTAGGTAGAGTGAATATACCCACTTCTAAGTTTGTGCACTTTTCTGGATGCCTAAATAAATTGTACCTAAATTCCACAAAATTGCACATACTCAATCAATCCACCTAAAATTAGGTAGTTGATAGTAAAATCTTAGCGGATAAATATTATATGGATTGGAATCTATTAGTAAGTAATTAATATATTAAGTTTACCGTGTAAGACGTCCAAAAAATTGTTTCAAAATCGTTCAGCACGGGTCCAACGATGGACGTTTATTGAACGGTTATTTGGACGTTGCCCAAATTGGTCCAACAAACGTCCTTCATTGTACAATTTTGAAACCAACCGTCCCTAGGCAGTCACCAAATTTTCTGGCAGAGACTATTCTGCTAGATTTCTATAAGTCTTGAATTGGCAGCCCTGTCAGATTTCTGTGCGCATCCTGTCAGGTTAGTTGAACTATGGGCGGTTTCATTGCGTTTTCTGGCAAATTTTTCACAGGAACTGAGCAAATCGCTGGCATAACTCGGGAATAAATCGTGCAAAGATCCTGGCAATTCCTACCTGGTAGAATTTAGCACGAATTGAGCAAAACATCTGACAAAGATGTGGCAGGAAGCGTACAGAAATCTTAACCGTACATTCCTGGCTGGAATCTGGCTATAATTGAGCAGCATCGGTTAGTTTAACCGCTTCTGTAAGAAACGGTTGTTGCATTTGAGCGAATTTTTTGCCAGAATTCTCGCACAAATCGCGCAAAATACTGGCAGAAACGCTGCCAGAATCAATCCTCGCGTGTTTTTTGTAAACGGCCAATAAGCATGCTGTCAAAATTCACTTTGAGAGAAAATTCCGGATAAACCGTAGCTCGCCGAGAATGGATGTTAATATTTTATGAACGAGAAAAGTTTTCTCTTTCGTCTGCTGTTGAGATTTATAATCGGCGACTAATGGTTTGTCCAGAATTTCCTCTCAAAGTGAATTTTGACAGTATGCTTATTGGCCCTTTTCAAAAAACACGCGAGAATTTCGCTTTGCTCAACTTTTGCTAACTTTCTGCTTGTCACGGTGACTGGGTACATGAGATGAACGGAATACGCCCATTGCGAATGTTCGGTTTAACGGTTGGTTTAATTGGCTTGGTTGGATTGTGTTGCAGTTTCCGTTCGGCATATCATCAAGCTTAAATCTTTCCTAGGTCTGTGTTCGAATGTTTTTGCAATGACCTCTAGCGGAGATTTTGCGAACTTTTGCGGGAGGGGTTAACCGATTTCGCTCAAATTTGGACACTGTCATTTTTCATGATATGAAACGACGGGGGATGTGTACATTAAGCTGCAACATGGGGAACCACGAATCAGACAGTGTTGAAAGTTGTGGAAAAAAACAGTGGGCCCAGACTGCTGCCTTGTGGCATAGTGGACGGCTGGATGTTGTTGGCTCGAATCAAAACTTGTCGAAAGTAAACAAAGTTCATTTCATATCGTCAACCTGGCGCCCAAAAAAAAATTATTTCCAGATTAAATTTTACTAAACTTCCCAGTTTAACTAAGCCGGAATGCTGGCTGGATCTAATTCGTATTCCGGCTCCGGTGACACAACCGATTCAAGTTAGAATGTTTAAGGGGTACCATTTCGATGCGGCTTAGCCGCATAACCGAGGCCCGGGCGAGGTGGCCACCGACCCGCCGTCGGAAGCAAGCGAACCTGTGATCCACTCGTTTGCCCGGCTTACTCAAACATAGGGGCTATCCCTAGTTTAAGTCCGACTGAGCAGTAGCGAAGTCGGACAGCACGCGTAAAAGCGATGTGGCGTAGCCACATTGGGTGCTGGACACAAAATAAAATTGGCAACGCTAGCAAAATGTAAACACAAATGAACACTCCGGATGAACCTATCGTCAATTGACATTTCGACGAGTTTTGATTCGAGCCAATAATATGGGCCCCATAGTGGACTTATTGACGAAGCAGTGTGGCTCATAGGTTACCAATTTTAAAGATTGATATCATTTTTAGATTGATGTTTTTCGGTGATTATATTAAAAACTTCCTACTGTTTACGTTTCAAACTTGAATTTGTTTCCTCCAGCGATAGCAAGAGGCGAATGGGTTAAATTTCTGAATATGGCTGAAATTAAAAATGAGTAAGCTGAAACGTAAACAGTAGGAAGAGTTTTTAATATAATCACCGAAAAACATCAACCTAAAAACGATTGCATTTACCAATGGTGACCGAAAACAGAAAAGATTGGGAGCGGGAGATGAGATTCGATTTCAGCCAATCCACATATTGTGTGATCGACGCTATCGTAAGATGTTTTGTGGTTCGTATAAATGGTGTCAATTATAATACTTTCGCGATGTAGAAAAACCACCAAAATAGTTTTTATCAAGTTTGATGTGCAAAATGCATCAATGTGCTATGGATGAAACCTTTCCGAGCTGAAATTGACTTACCTTGTTTTGTGACGTGCGGGTGGTAACGATGAACGATGTAATGAACAAGAGAATCCTCGCGGGGGCTATGATACACATATACTTTCTGTGCTGCTAATCATTCAGCTCTAGAAGACTCATTCCGCAAGCAGTATGGCAATTAAGAATGGGATACATTCGTGATTCGGATGTTGGGCCACAGCCTCTGTTTGACTAACGAATTTGAATCGCTAATTGGACCGACTAGCAAATATCAAAAACTGTTCAAAGAAGACATAGTGTAGAAGATTGATAGATAGATTGCCAAAGTAAATTTGACATAAGATTTTGGCGTTCAGATGCTTTTTAGTTGTACAATTGTCCTACTAGCGGAGGCCCAACTTAAAAGCGGCCCAATTAAAAAGGGACCAACTAGCGAATCACGTCTGTATTCCGTAGCTCGATTTTTTTCGGTTGCTTTAGCTCAAATGGAAAAAGGTCATATCAACAAATGTTTTTCTCTCTTCAGTTTTTTTCTTAATTGACATTTTTTCGTATCTTTAATTTCTTTATTTTAGTATAGTTATTGTGTTGCAGATAAGTTGCAACTTTTCATCGAAACAGTTAAAGATATTGTTATTGTTCGGGGTTACCTGTCTGATTCATTTCTCTTATACCTAAGCTGACCAACTCCGACGAAAAAATCCGTACACTGTGCGGACTGTTTCCCTGAACGTAGTGAACGATTTCGCTTCGTCGCGGTATGGTGTACTGATTTTTTCGTCAGAGTTGGTCAGCTTACTTATACCATTTAGTAGCAACATTTACTATGTATTGTTTTGACAAGCAAGCTGTGCAGATAGGGAATCTCTACCTAAGTCTATACTTTTGCATCTCGCCTATTCTTGAATTTCGAGTAATGTGTATCTAAATTATCGTATATATATTCAACAACATTGTACCTAAACATAAATAAATTGTACATTAGTATCTCTACAGATTTGCACATACTGAGAATGATCTTATATTTAAAAATTGGGAAATAACTTTTCGATTGTATTTATCCTCGCTGATCAGTAATCACTTTTCAACACCTTTCGTTTGTAGTTTTTGTATCGAACCATTTAGTATTACCGCGGTGAATGACCCACCGAGGTTAAAGCCATGGTTTTTTTTTTAGTTACATTGTCAACCTAAAGAATAGTTTATTTGTGGAACGTTATTTTCTGGATCAAAATTCAGCAAGAATTGGATTAGTCCCAGAGAAACGGTTTAAGATACGTGTGTAGCGTTAAATATTTCTGGAACAAACGACGTACGGTGTAGTTAAAATTAGCAGACTTGTCACGTATCGGATCGTCAAACGAAATGTGTGAGGATGAGTACATGTCATCATAGTAATTCGTGAGAATTGGTAGCGTTGTCTATATTAGTTTTATGATTTTGTTGTGTGTGGCAAAACCCAGTGAAGAACACTCAAAGTGGGCCACCACAGTGGAAACTGCTGGCAGAAAATGTACGAGTGACAAACTAACCTCAAATACATAGTAGGTGATAGAACCCGACTGAAATAGTCACAACTTTACAAACAGTCTTCGAGAAAGTAGCGAAAAAAATGCAGAGCTCAAAAGAATATGGAACGATACAACTAGAAAAAAGAAGATCCTCCTGTAATAGAAGAGGGAAAAGCCGCATATAAAGAAAAGGAGCCAGGAAGAAATTAGCCACAAGCTTCACGATGTCGAAATGCGTCGCGAACTTGGGCAAAATTGTCATAATTCCCAAAAATGTCAAAATAAACAAAAACAAAATTAAACGAATAAAATACTAACACTCATCCGCAAAACGCATCGTTGTGATTGATAATTTCTCAGTGTTTAAGAAATGTGTATCAGTTGTTTTCAGTGTAGCGAGCACTGTCAAATAACAGCTCTAGGAGAAACACGAGGTTACGATTTTCATCCGTATAAGTGAATGAAATTAAAGCAGAACTACATAAAACGCTAAAGAAATACTACTCAAGATAGTGAGATAAGCAAGTGAATTAAGTTTTAGTTACCACACCCGTTTTGGAAATGAATGTTTCATTTGTCGAGAGAATGCCGAAGGTAGTGATCTGTTTAGAATTCAGTGAAGAATCGTGCTGTGGGACAGTATAAGTGAATAAAGTAAGTTAATGCAAACTCTTTCTCACCAGAATATTGGTCTCCGACACTGTACTCAGAAAATGTTGTTGTTCGCAGATTTATCGAGGCCATGGATGACGAAAACCGGCCTGCCGACTCAGCATGAGACGACGACGACGTTAGTAACTACGCGCACTTTGCGAAGTGCTGCGTTAGGGGTTTAGGGTTATTTTGATAGGTTTCAAGTAATCAATTCATGAACAATAAAGTCAGTCAGTTGTAAGCAGCGTTTTTAAAAAGACCTCTGAAGAAACCAAGGAGTTATCTGGCGCAGTCGGTAGGATTTCTTTAATTTTGTCCGGTAAGGAACCATCCGCGAACGAAAATCGTGTGATTAGAGTCAAAGTTTTAGAAGTCCACGAAACCCTAGGTCGCGAGTGAATATCGGACACACGGAGTAGAAATCTTTACAAGTAAGTCGTTTTAACTATTAATATAAAGGACGATTGGTTGCTTCTTGAAAAAAAAAAAAAATAAAGCCCCATTCCGTCAACCAAAAAGCCCATGGATGACGACAACCGGCCTGCCAACTCAGCATGAGACGACGATGACGTTAGCAATCACGCGCACTTTGGGCAGTGCTGAGTTAGGAGTTTAGGGTTATTTTGATAGGTTTCAAGTAATCAATTCATGAACAATAAAGTCAGTCAGTTGTAATCAGCGTTTTTTAAAAAGACCTCGGAAGAACCCAAAGAGTTTTCTTATATACATTCGTAAAAGAATTAACTAGTATGAATTGTTGTGCAATTAGGTGAAAGCGATGGTTGAGCTAGTAGCGATGAAGAAATTTGTCTCGCCGCTAAATTACAGGTAAGTAATGGGAAAGAAATAATGGGTGCTTTATTTTCAATTAATTGTAAGTTCACTGCACCTATTTTAGGAAAGTGATAAATGCTAAAATATTAAACTCCAATCAATTTCTACTTTGGTTGGTAGAGTTTCGAAAATTTTCGGTTAGAAAATAGAGATTACAGTGATTTTTTCTTCCAATTACTCAATACTGCCCGATATAAATATAGGTTTAGATGTCTAGATTACAATGCTGTGAACCGTTCAAAAAAGGATTTTTTTCGTTGTATTACCGATATGGTCAAATTCGTAGCAATCATGATCCATAATCGGAACGCACATTCGGTTGTGCGGAAAAAGTTCGACCTGTCGGACTTCCTAGAAAACAAATACAAAATCAACATCATAACGGATACACACCAGAGGCAGAGGAGTGAAGGGTGAGCATCCAAGTCAGCCTCACATGGTATGATAGGGGTGAGCACAAAACTGAGCCTCACAAGGTACGAAAAAAGAGAGCATGGATTTTAATCATTCATACACCAACCGATTCAGAAATACCTAACTTAAATATTGGTAATAACTTAATATCTCCCCAATAAAAGTAGACTTTTGGAAATTGGTAAAAACGGGAAAATTACCTTTCGTGAGGCAGATTTCTCAGACACAGCCGTCAATAGAGGGCACCTTAGTGGTTCAATCAAACTCGAAAAGTTATAAATAGAAGCGACGCATGTCCGTTTAAACTAGTTGTTGCTCTTATCCCATAAGAGCAACATCGTCTCCGGGCGATGCAATAAGCGCCATCGATTTTCGTTGGCATTTGCACACACTCGCACCTAAGTAACTAAACCATATATGGTTAGTTTATAAATAGAGGTAACGCGTACACGTTTGAATCAGTTTTTGTTCTTATGTCGAATGGGTAAGATCATGGCTGCAGCGTCTGGACGCTACACTAAGCGGTGGCCGTGTGCGGATTTACAGAAATTACAGTTGTTGGTTTTTTTTGCTTGCTAAGAGTACGAATAGAACCTTCATGCATTCTGCGAAATGGTTTAATCGGTTCAATGTCATAGTCATTAAGCTGTAATATGGCGACAGTAACCGATAATGATATTGAACATAAAGTCAAAACCATCAATTTTGGGCTAGTGATTCACTTTTTTAAAGTCGATACAATGATATAGCTAAGCTTCCATTTTTGGAGCTAAAAACGAATTAGATGAAATAAGAAGCAATTTAAAGTTGCTGAAAGTGTCACAGATTAAAATTCGATCCAGGCGCTACATGCTACAAAATAAACCTTCAAAATTGTTAGATCGGCGGCGGAAATATTGAATTTTCAGTAAGTCGAGATATAGCATGTTGAATTAGTAAACTAAGATAAATACAGCTCACAGATGAGCAATAATATTTTTTCTTCAAAAATATTACCGATTTATTGAAAAAAAACCCCTTGGCATCCCTGGTTGACACACATCAAAACGCGGTTGAGTTTTCAATAGGTCGTAAATATATATTTCCTACACTAATTTTACAGCGAACGGCAATAAGTTACGGCGGGTAACCTAGAACAAAGTTTCAATAGCCTACCGCGATTACCCAGCAAATAGTGCAACCGGCCTAGCCGCCTTTTTGTTCACTGGGTTGCTTTGAGTTGATTTCTCCCATACATTTTTTAGGCAGGCTGGCTAATGAAATTTTGTTTTCGTTTGCCGGTGACCAGTAAACGGAGGGCGAACATCGTAATAGCACAGCCATCATTGGGGACTTGGATTTTTTTTCATTGACTGCCGTTTTTGCTGTTTATTCCGGGACTTTTCATTCAATCTTTGTTCGAACTTATCCGTGACATTATTTTTCGTAAAGTCGGGTCGTATAATCTTCACTTATTGTTTTTCTAGATCGATTATAATTTCCTTCAATTGAAGTACCAGTTTTTATCAGCTATGGCTTCGAAAATAGCAACGGGAGTGTTAATTTTTGCTATTTAAGTTATTGAAGTGGTTGGTGAAATCACAGATAACAGACGTTTAGGCTCGATTTGAATCGTGTGTAAATACCCGCTACTGAAATTGCGAATAAATCAAACGTCTGAAACACGTTTGGCAAACGTTTGTAGATGGCACAGTGATCGAAACAATGCAGTTAGAGTGTAGCTGTCAAGCACGTGTAGCAAACAGTCGCGCAGATGGCAATAGTGAAACACGGATTTCCAATGTTTATTAATTTGAAAGTTTACACAGGTTTTTGAAGAAATTTTGTTCTAGCCTAAACGTCTGTTATCTGTGGTAAAATGCAGTCCTGTTGACTGATAACTGCAGCAGAAAGCTCGAAGCTAAAATATCTTTCCCGAGATGTGTGATGTTTCCGTGCCATAGAAGAACTGCTAGTGGCTTTGAGAAAAGATTTCGCCATGGTTTGAATATTTGCTTTCCTGAAATTTTCGCCTGTTGGTAGGATGTTTCCTTCACAATAGATTAGTTCATGTATGTAGTCGGTCAGATGAGCAGTGTTTATTTATTTTATGGATAGGTAAGCAGATCGGAAATTGTGGTAGCAAGTAAGCTTTTCTCTGCTGAAGTCATAGGGAAACAATATTATATCAAACAAAATGCTAGGCTAGGTTATCACTCTAGTATTTCTGGTGAATTATCGAGAGGGCACACGTGCCAGTCCAAAGTAAGTGGCCACAAGTTGGCGAATGCAAGGTACGTAGTGACAAGTGTTTGTACTTAGTCTGTAATATTGTGAAGCGAATGTAGTCTGTAGTGCAATAAACATATTAGTTAATGCACACTGTATTTCAACAGAATATTGGTCGCCGACACTGTACCTAGAAACTTGCCTACGCGACATATGTTATTCGTGATAATCGTACCAGCCAACAGATGTTTTCCTGAGAAGGCGGTCGACGCAATTCTAAACAACAGCCACTGAAGCCACTGCAGAGGAACACCTCAGTCAGTCCCAGTCAGACCATCAAGTAAGCTAGTTATAATTGTAGTGTAGTGAATAAAAAGTTTTTTTAAAAAATTAAAATATTATAATAAGTTTTTAACTTTATTGGGCTTTGCGTAAAAAGTACTCAAATTTTTATCCCGAACTCAAAACTGAGTAAGCGAGGAAAACTCACTTTTTGACTATGTGCACTTTTTATGAAATCGAAGTTTACCATGTTGGATTAAATTCAAAAGTGAAGGTCAGCCTTTGTAAGCGGCCGCTTTAATTTTTATTTTCTAATAGAAATCACAGCTGTTGGTAGCATTGGTTTAAAATCGTTTGACTTCAGAACATCGGAGTGAGAAGTCATTGTTTTGCAGAATAGGTAGAATAGAATGAAAGTACATCGGTTCTCAGAATGAGTATAGCTAAGGGAAAAATTGAGAAAGAATGACAACAGTCAATATTTTTTATATTGTCAATTTTTTTATGACGCTCATCAACACTGTGCCAAACACGGCTTATACTAGACTTTTTGAAGTAGTAGAGATAGTGCGGTCTCACCAGTTCCGACTATTTTGACGCAGCAATCTAATGTTCTGACTTTTCATCAGGCTAGTAAAATAGAGCACTCTAGTTAGAGTGTGGCTATGAGGAAGAAGAAAACACATGACGTATCCAAACGATCTTGAAATTTGACGTATTTCTATTGTGTATATGTCAAATTTCATGCTCGTTTGGATATTTCATGTGTCTTCTTCTTCCTCATGGCCGCACTAACTAGAGTGCGCTATCGTAAAGTGGATTGCTATAGGATTCTTTGTTTACATGCAAAAAACGTATTGTAATTTTTCACCTATGCTAGGAGAGCTGAAGAATTCGACTTGTCAAACCTCTAAGGAAACTTTCCGGAGGATACTTGAATCGTGAAAAATTGAGCGCATGTTAATCGCCAACCTCGGATAAAAAATCCCATTTGAACGCGTAGAGTGTGAGCCAGTAGCTTTAGGCTGTGCGTCACCGAGTCAACGAATCGTTTAAATTGATGAATATTATGGTGTTTATCCAGAGTGCTGCAGTTCGTCAAAAATAAGAATGGGCACTGCCGCCTATGAGTTAATGCACACTCTATTTCAACAGAATATTGGTCGCCGACACTGTACCTAGAAAATTGTCTACGCGCCATATGTTATTCGTAATAATCGTACCAGCCAACAGACGTTTTCCTGAGAAGCCGGTCGACGCAAATCTAAACAACAGCCACTGAAGCCACTGCAGAGGAACACCTCAGTCAGTCTTAGGCAGACCATCAAGTAAGCTAGTTATGATTAATTGAGTGTAGTGAATAAAAGTTTTTTTAAAATTTAAAATATTATATTAAGTTTTTAACTGGCGCTCGAATAGGGACCAGTAGTGAGTAAAAGTGAAAAAAGTGAAAGTGACTTGTGAGAAAGATCACGGATCTTTTTTCACACTCTTCCCATCGCATAAGCAGCCGCACGGAGAGGAGGCCCAAGTAGACAACAGCATCAAAAAGGAAGTCGCGGTGCTGAGAAGAAGAGTTTCTCTACTGGTGCCACGATCGGATACTCCGGAAAAGGATTAGTGTCCAAAATTAATAGAGCCAACCGTTAGAGGATTTGGAAAAAGTTTCCTGTCAGAGGGATGCTGAGTAAAATACTGTAAGTAATAGAATTAACTAATTTAAGAAAGTGAAAAAAATAAATATAAAAATTAAGTGAAATAAAGTGATTTTTTTTGTGAAAACAACAATACTGTAAATTGAATAATTTGGATTAATTTATTTTTTTTAGACTCAAATACTGGACGACCTAATAGATCAGCTTGCACAGTTACAGTTGAATCAGGAGAACATGGCAGAACAACAACAAATTATAAATTTAATTAATCGCGATGCCGCAATTGAGGCAACTTTAGCGCCTCGTGGGATTATTCCGATCCATCTCTAACATTAGTAACCGAAAATAATGTACCGGTAGACCCTTCAACTATTGAAGCGATACCAGATATTGTAAAAACATTACCTCATTTTTTTGGAGATCCCAACGAATTGAGTTGCTGGATCTCTGATGCTGAAAGTTTAATTAATTTATATAAACCAAATGCTAACTCAACTATCAATCAGAAAAATAAATTTTACGTTGTTTGTAAAGCTATTGGGAGGAAAATAAAAGGTGAAGCAGTACAGATATTAAGATTATTGTACAAAAAGAAGAAATATCTCCTACAGCACCTCCAGAAATCATTGTACATTCAATTCCTGAAAAGAATTCGTATCCAGATATCTCAACTGAGAGATTCATTGAAATACAACAATATTTGAATATGCCCACACAAGAACGTTCTTCGAGACTTTGAGGACAAAGTCTTTTGAAGAAGGGAGAAGTTAATGCACACTCTATTTCAACAGAATATTGGTCGCCGACACTGTACCTAGAAAATTGTCTATGCGCCACATGTTATTCGTGATAATTGTACCAGCCAACAGATGTTTTCCTGAGAAGCCGGTCGACGCAAATCTAAACAACAGCCACTGAAGCCACTGCAGAGGAACACCTCGGTCAGTCTTAGGCAGACCATCAAGTAAGCTAGTTATGATTAATTGAGTGTAGTGAATAAAAGTTTTTTTAAAATTTAAAATATTATATTAAGTTTTTAACTTATTACTTGAGTTAGCTGGTTCACACGCATCGTTCCCAGACGACAACATGTGATAATAGGGACCTTTAATTTGGAAAAATTGTGCCAGTTTTTCATATGTATTGGTAGCGGGTGTCCTTACGAGTACACTCATATCATTCTTAAACCTTAATTATTCTTTTATGATTTTTAAATTTAAAAAAACCAAATTAAACTCAACCAGCAAACTGACAGTTGTCCTACTAAATGACGTATCTGCAAATATCTCGTTCGCCTCATTGTTAACTGGGACAGCACCCCACACAGCATGATCTGGTACTTTGTCAATCCGCTAGCAACCTGCCATCTCAAGTTTCATCTGCAAACTATGGTAGATCTGATAAGGCAACCTATAGGGTCGTGCAAGTCGCATGGGTTTGGGTGTGTTATTGTCCTAAAAGGAAACAAACTAAAAAATGTTTTTTTCAATAGTTTCGGACCAAAAAATTGAAAAAGGACTGAGATATTAACTCACGGTACTAATCTGCATCAGAATATGCCTTAACCCGCACACCCCTAAAGATCCCTATTAACTGGAAGCAGGGCTAGACGACAACATGCGCGCTCTAAGGAAAACGGTAACAACAACAGGTGTTCTGAGAAGCGCAGCTGGTTACATCGCCTGGCTGAGGTTATATATAGGCCGTTAGGGAACATTATTGTTCAGTTCCAGTCAGACTATCAAATAAGCTAGTGTAGTGTAGTGAATAAAAAGTTTTTTAAAATTTAAAATATTATAATAAGTTTTTAACTCTTGCAATAAAAGTATCGTAGTATCAGGGCAAATAAAGTGTTTGATGTGTAAGGACCGCTATTTAGTAAGAGCCACAACGAAAGTAAAACATACCAGTTGCGACGATTGAGTTTGCGTGTAATTCTGACACTTGAATGCAAATTGCGGTAGTTAGTATCGGCGTTCAATGTTTGTTATGCTGCGAACCAACAAACCATGCGTGGATTGTGGAAAAAGAATGCTAACATTAAGAAAAAGAGAGTTGTAGAGTACAAACTGATTGACTCTGTGCTGGAGCCATTACTTCCGAAGTGTGTTCTGAGAAGGGAACAAGAGGTTGGCAGCGTTTCTGAAGCAGTATAAAGGTGATTTTCAGATGTAACCGTGCATCCTTTATACTACCTCCATCCACACGGCAAACAATTGAAACCGCGGGAACTTGACGTGCTACCGATGCAGGAGGCTAGAAAGAAACTTTACGACGAGAAAACAACTACTACACAGAAACGCAACAAGTCAACGGTAAGAATCACCTTTCTTAGAACCGGGACAAGAAATTCACAACCGTTTCCAGGAGGTAAAAATAAAAAAAACCACTATTCCAAAAAGTTACGGCGACCGAAGACCAAATAGAGAGTAATCGCGATGACGATGGCAGAAAACTTCATAAGATTAAGGCAGCTTACAGAGTGGCCGCCAGGAGCTGAACTGGGTGCTGGTACTGACATTAGAGTGCCAGATGCGAGAAACCAATTTGCCAGAGACCAGACAATAAGGACAGAATGGTGTGTTGTCATGAGTGCGATCGTTGGCTTCGCAATTAACATGCTTCAAGCCCAAAGAGAGGCTATTTGTGCCTCTACTAACGAGATGATTTCCACACAAAAAGAGGGTATAAAGTTTTCAACGAATGAAATGTTTAAGTTGCCATGAATGACATATGAAGTTCATTCAAAAACCGAGAATATGCAACGAGAATCTTCTGGATTGTGCTATCCAAATTTCTCAGACTTATCTTCTGACAACCTTCGAAGAAACTGCGAAAGAAGGTGGTTTCTCTGATTTTGAAAATCTTTCAAGACTATAAAACTATTTAAAAGGGGAGATTATTGTTGGATCAACGAAATGTAAAAAAGATGATGGAAATGTTTAAACAATAATTCGGTAGTATACAAGTTATGAACAGTCTATCCGAGGCCCAGGTACGAACCCTACACCTGGCGCAACAACAGCAACAACTGGAACAGTCACTATCCCACTTAGAGCAGGCGCATGTGGCATAGCATGGGTCAGCGATAACAACTGGACCCCTCGACCAACGTGGGAACCGTCTGGCAGTGCGAATTTGCTTAATAGGGACTTTTGTTAAGTTAGCCAGGCCTCTGTAGAATAAAGCTAGGAATAAAAATTCAGTTCAGCCGGAGCAACCGGACAGATAAGTTCGTTTTGATTTTTTAAAAACCCTCCTACTATAGTAGAAATCATTAGTGTTTGCTAGTTAGTACCTGCCGACAACAGTCATCCCCAACGGAATATTGAGGATTTGCGCCGTGAAACCGTGTGCAAAAATAATGATTGACAACTATGAAATGCTTATAACAAATGCATTCATAGATGGACTAAAGGACCTCTACTCCTCCATTACTAGGACATATAGGCCTGAAAATCTTCTCATAGCTTATCAGTGCGCAATGGATCAGGCAAAAGCTTTGATGAGGACAAATTCCCCAACCAAAGCCAATTCCAATCGAGGCAGCAAACCAAACCACATGCTTATCGTAACCCTCAGAATATTTTTTCGAATTCTAACCAAGGACAAACTGGTTTTACACCGAGAAATCTTAACCCTCAACATTACCAAAATCAATTACAACGTTATAAAAATGGACCTAATTTTAATAAAAAAAAGCCAGCGATCCAGAATCCAAATCATCTAAAACAAGAACTTCCATCACAAACTAATTTCAGACGATTTCAGCTTAGCGGACCTAACTTTCAATTCGATAATCAACCACAAGAAGAAACACATTTCGACCAAGACAATTCGGAATATCAAACCGAATATCCGCTGGTCGAAGACGACCAAAATTCACCCGAAAACGATCAACAACCAGTAAATGTTGATGGTTTAAATTTTCATTCGGCAGCAGACCATCCACAAACAACATAGATAATAATTACCATTCATCGAAATGAATACTAGAAAAGGCGTGTTACGATTATTAATTGATACGGGTGCAAATAAAAATTATATTTCCCCAGACATAATCCCAATAGGCTGCCGAAAAACAACCCACACTCACCAAGTTAAAAATATAAATCGATTACACGACATTCACGAAAACACTCCATTAAATGTTTTTTGTAATTTTGACCTCCCCAAGCTAACATTTTTTCTTTTTAAATTTCATGAGTTTTTTGGTGGACTCGTCGACTTTGAAACTCTGAGAAATCTTATTGATACGGGGGCGAGTCATTTCGCCGAAGGTCATTTCGCCGAATGCCGTTTCGCCGAAGGTCATTTTGCCGAAAGTCATTTCGCCGAATGGGTCATTTCATCGAATTAACCATGCCGTATCAAAAGTAATTTCAATGGTTAAATAATATTAAGGGTATGTCACAGAGGAATGAACACGCTCAGAAGAATGAACGACTCCGCAAAATTAACAATTACCTAAGCAATTCAGGATTATATTACTGCTAATTGTAGCAAATTTATTCAATTGAATAATCATTCCCGAAATTAAATATAAAGTTCTATTTACGATGTTTACTACAATCAGATGGAGTCCAACGTGGTTGTAAAACTTTTTGCCAAAACATTCTCTAGAAAATATAATGTCAAAGAAATTTCCCTAGAAATTATAATTACCACACAAAACTATTCTGCTAACATTTTCAATATCCGGAAATAATTCTTCAGAATGTACCTTTCACCAGAAAATCAACCCCGAAGTATATTGCCCTTGATTAATATTTTAAAATTAAATCACATTTATAAAAAGCATAGATAATTAAAGAAAATTAAAATAAAAAAGTCAGTTTGGCTTTTCCATTTTTCGGTTATTACACTGCCCTTGCATGTGCATGTCGCATGCGGCGAAGCCAGTGTGATGCGGCCCAGCCGCATAACCGAGGACAAGGATCCGAAGCGGCGCAAAGCCGTTGAGGATCCGCAGGACGAGGTGGCCGCCGACCCGCCGTCGGAAGCGGCGGCCTCTCGCAAGCAAACCTGTGATCCACTCGTTTGCCCGGATTACTCAAACATAGGGGTTTTTTTTAAATTTAAGTCCGACGGAGCGGAGCGATGTCAGACAGCACTTGACTTGAAGCGATGTGGCGTAGCCACATTAGGCGTCGCTGTTATTTATTTATTCCATTACAGCGGCCAATATGCAACGAAAAAGCTGTCGTAAATATTCCAAACAAGTATATTTTTAACTTTTTGCAAACTAGGTAATTCATTACGCCTACGCCACATCGCTTTTATTCGTGTGCTGTCCGACATCACTCCGCTCCGTCGGACTTGAACTAATTGAAACCACTAAGTTTGAGCAAACCGGGCGACGAGTGAATCAATGCTTTGCGGGTCAGCGGCCACTTCGTTACAACATTTTATCAAATTGTGAATAAAATAACATAAACAACATACAATATAACACTTAGTGATACCATAGTTACCACATTTGCATTTCGGCTATCGTTTCTATATTATTCCTAGCAAGCCATGAAAAGTTCACTAGAAGAAAATTATTTTCGTCTCACGTTCAAAACGAAATAGATCGTATAACATTCTTCACAATGGAAGCCTCACCGGAAATTTTGAAAAGTTCCAGAGGAGGCGATATTCTTCACTGGAAAGGCTTTTTGTACTGTTTAAATAAGCACGTAAGTTAAATACGCCTTTTTAAATGTCCAAAAGTGTTAAAAATGTTTCGTTACTTAGACGGGCGATACTTTCTATTGGGATTGTCGGAACCGAAACAGACGAAATGAAGAACGCAGTAGCTGCACGGCAAGAGTTGTAACGAAGAAACGTCGAACGGCACATGTTGTCATGACAACCGGATCAGATCATTTTCATGCACCGGATCCAATAGAAGTGGAGGCGATTAGACTGCGGATGTCAATAAAGCGCCATGCGGCAAGCGATAGTGGTCCACCAGTGAGAATTGCTAGAACCGCCGCAATTGGGTTATCAAACGAAGTCCAACTGCAGGTTTCTTCGAACGCTCAGAGGAAGCTTGTGCAACGAGCGCGGTCAAAAGTGTCTCGAAGTGCTGATGACGAGAACTCGGGAGATTTGATAATACCTGAAGAGTATTAGCGGACCGTCGACGGAGATCAATTTTTCAGGGGAAAAGTCAGTATCGAAGAGGGCCATGCCATATTATTCGCATCAACCGAAGACATAAAAAGACTGCATCAAGCTCGATACTGGATCGCAGATGCAACGTTTGATACTGTCCCCGGGGATTATAGACAACTATTCTCAATTCATTCAAGTATTGCACCAGTACACACGCATACCATTCCAGCAGTTTACGTGTTGATGACCAATAAGACGGAGGAACTTTACAAAAAAGTTCTCGAAAAGCTAACAGCAGTTGCATCTGAGATAGACATTGAGTTAGCTTCAGAAATGATCCTGACAGACTTCGAGAAGGGCATGATCAATGCTTTTCATCACGAATATTCTGATGCTTCGCAAATTGGATGCTTTTTCCACTATAGCCAGAATATTTGGAAACACATCCAAAAGCTTGGTCTGGTTCCAGTGATTTCGACAAACAAAAATGCAGCACTTTTTGTTTAAAAAGTTGCGTGCTTTGTCTTTTTTACCATCAGAAGCTATTTCTCGAGCCTTTTCTCTCATCCAGCAGACAGCTTCGACAGATATGGCTCCGCTAATAAAGTATGTAGAAGAAACATACGTTCTAGGCCGCAAAAAACAAGGAAGATCTGGAAAACGAAACCCACCACTTTTTCCACCCCAATTGTGGTCCATTTATGAAAACACAAAAAATGGACTTCCGAGGACAACGAATAATGTTGAATCTTGGCATAACCGCTGGACCGCATTGGTAGGAGGACGACATGTTAGCAGTATTCGAATTATAAAGGAGATGCAGTTGAAACAAAAAGCTGCAGCAGGTCGCGCTGTTGCTTTTCTGGCTGGAGGCGGTGGTATAATAAAAAAGCACGTTGAACTGAAGAACCAAAAATTGAAGAAAATTGTACTCAACTACCATGAATATGAATTAATGGATTACATCAATGCTATCTCAAATACAATTTAAATTGTATATTCATTAAAAAGATTGTGCAAAATATTATCTCAATATAATATATTGAATCTACGAATTCTCAAATTTCAAATTACTTCTATTAATTTTTTGTTCTTTTTTTGAGATTTTTTTTAAATTTCTATTTATGTTGTTTGGTATACAGTTACCAGCGAACTGATTGGACCACTACATCACGCCACTACTAACAAATTCGATTTTTTATTTGGGACGATCGATAGTTGTCAAAAACTAACCAAGGAAGATGGTATTAGTATAGCATGGCATTGAAAACATGTTTGATCATTGTCTTTAATTTTTAAAGGCCGATTGATATGCGGTTTTAACAACAGCAGAATCCAACTAGCGTAGTAGTTCTTGAAAATTATTATGCCAAGTATGTATATTTTTACTATATGCCTTGTTCATTGTTCAAAATTTGCGTATTGAATCAATATTTGATCGACTCATATTGTTTTTTTGGGTCAAAAGATTGAATTTACCTTTTATTTATAACCATTGAAATTGTTTTTGGTAAAATATCAGTCAATTAAAATTTAAATCGGCGAAATGACCTTCGGCGAAACGACCTATTCGGCGAAATGACCCAACCTACGACACAACATCAATTGACCCAACCTACGACACAACATCGCATCTCAAACCGATAGTTTCCCACGACTCGAAAATCTTACATCGAACATGACGAAAACCATAGCACACGAAAATTACTGACAGCGCTTAAATAAATCAAACACTCAGACCATGAATTTCAAGCATAACACTTAGCTCCATTGACACAAAAACCCACTTCGTACAAAAGACAACATGTACAGTACCAAACAACTATGTTTTTCACAGCTAGTAATAATCAACCAAACACATTTTTAAAACAGACCTGCATCTTTAGCACCTCGTAAACAGACCTACATTCAAACCGGAAAACCGATCTACATACAAGCCACAGAACCAAACTCACGTCCAAATCTCAAAACATATGCATGTTTCTAGCAGGCAATAAAAAAAATACAACACAAACTTAAACCCAAAACCAAGAAGGAAAACTTGACCGTAATAAATCATGCCTTCCGAACAGTAAAGTCATACCACAGCAAATTTCAACAAACAAAAACATTAAGGCAGGTAGCACCGGCTAAGCTATGAAGGTCAGCTCAAAATACCGATGCGAAGCGAACAAGAGAGTAGAGAGAATATGACGCAAGAGAACTGACTATTCGACTAAGCCCCTCCTTTCTCCATAAACATATACGCACACTGGCGAGACAGCCATAGAAGTAACTTTAGACGTAAGAAACATTCATGGCGAGCTTTCGAAGCCCCGCCTATTAGAACGAAACTAACCATCTGATAGGAAAATTAGCTTTAAGGTTTACATGTATTAGTTAGTATAAGTAGATTAAGTTGAAGAAATATAGACACAGTTGATGATGAGTTTTTTAAACGGAAACAAAAAGTGTTTTTAATATATCACATTCATACTTAACACAAAGTTATTATAACACATGGCGACCGTGAGAAAAAAAACCTGTGATCAAAGAATAAAAGTGTTTAATAGTGATGTGAAAATAATACGCGTGAAAAATGAAATAAAAGCACAATATGAAAAACCCACCAGACAATCAGTGATGTGAAGACTAGTAATGCACATACCAGTGGTTTAGAAATAGGACATCTATTCCCCGTTGTTGTTATAGATAATGGGTTGGTTTTCGGCAGACGAAATCGTCGCCACCAACATCTCTAACACTTGCAGAGTCCCTAATTTCCTCCGGTTTCAATCCACAACAACTTAATTGTATGCGCGAGTACTGAGGCTTCTGCAGTGTGGCTTGGCGATTCCTCGGTTATTTTATGTTGTGTGTTCAACCTAGTGTGACCAGTGTCCTTTCGCTTTAAATCAAAAAAAAGGTAAGTACTCTGGGACCTCTTGATTCATGAATGTTTCTAAGTGTGGTGAATTATTGTGTGAAGAATTAATTTGATTAATGAATGTTACTAAGTGTGGTGAATTATTGTATGGAGAATTAATTTGATTAATGAATGTTGTGGGGAATATGATGGATAAATAAAATAAAATATTGTAAGAACTCAAAACAGTCATCGCTTCACATTCAAATTCAAATTCGAAATATATTCTCAATAAAATTACATTGATTGACTTAATTTTGAATAAAACGATTTAAATAATTGAATAAATTACGTTCAAGAACAGCAAACACACAATTGATCAAAGTGTGCTGCTATATGTTGTTTATTTCATTTAGCAACGAAAGTCGAAAAAAAAAATTTCATTCTCTTGGCAAAGCTTGCAACAGACAGTTGGGAAATTGGAACCCGCAATGGAACGACGGCAGCTCAAGACGAGAGCCAGAAAATCGACTGGTGGTCACGACAAATGTTACTAAGTGGGAGTAGAAGACATTATCGAACAATTTATAAAGAGACGTGTAACGAACACGCTCAGAAGATTACATTTTACCAAAGAGACGCGACATGAATCCGTCCAAAGTACTGATTAAAACATAAATACACATAATGAAAGGCAGATGAGTAGTAATGGCGAGTAAAACGCCCAGATGAGAAATATTTTATGAAAAGGGCAAACATGCCAAAACAAAAAAGTTATCAACAAGTTGCAGTAGAGACAGACACTGCAGAAGAATGTCATTTTCAAATTCATAAGAGTCGCAAATGAGCGTTATATTTTTTTTCTATCTTTCTAAATATTATTAGGAGAATTTCGATTTGGTTTCACAAGTTGCGCATCAGTCCACCTTGGCTATTGTAATTTTCAGGTTCTCTCTAGGATGGATGTAGTTGATTATGGTAAGTAAGTTTTCAGAGTACTTTTCCTTCATAACCGCATGGTTACAAATACCATGTATCTTTTCGGGAATTTAAGTCTTTATTTACAGGTACCCTCCTGGGTCAACCTCAATTGGATAGGGGGAGATGTCGAAGCAACAAATACTTAATAGCCACAATAGACAGGAAGGAAGATAACGAAGTATTCCCGCAAAAATACTTACCTCGCTTCGACAAATGTTGTCGACACAAAACATTTTTGAAAAAAAAAATTTAAGAAAAAAAATGCATTATGAAAAAAAAATTATTATGAAAAAAAAACACAATTACAAAAAAAAGACACAACTCGAGGAACACACAAAAAAAATATATTATCCATCTCGAGCCTAAAACAATATCACAAAAAAGAAATTTACTAAAAACGAGCACAATAGGCAAAAGAACTCGAATTTATTAAAATGAGCAAAGTAGCAAAAGATCTCGAAAAAAAAAACAAAAGAAAAAAAAACACATCTGGGGAAAAAGAAGGAATTGGGGGAAATATACTAACCACTAACACTCTTTTTCTTTTGCAAAGAATCACCGACAAAAATAAATTAGAAGATTAGGAAGATTGCCAATCGAGTCGGTTTTCATTTTAAAACAAACTATAAACAAAAGTAATTTCACATATGACAAATTTTGAAGATTAAAGCAAATGATTGAAAACAAACACAAATTGAAATAATTAAATAGATATAGTAAATTACAGGTTAAGAATGAAGATAAAAAAAAAAATTAGTTTGTTTATATTTTTAATACAATAATAATCTATAGCAGCCAAATTATCAAAACCATACAACAAATAAGCAAATAACGCATATTGACAAAAATAATAATAACTACTAAACATAGGAGATTTTATATAAAGTGGAAGCAGAAGTCCAGAGAAGTGTGTGCCCTGTGGAGAAGGTAGTCACGAGCACTACCCACCGCGTTCGACAAGGATGGATTAAGGTAGCTTTGTTAGACTACCCACCGCGTTCGACAAGGATGGATTAAGGTAGCTTTGTTAGACTACCCACCGCGTTCGACAAGGATGGATTAAGGTAGCATTGTTAGACTACCCAACGCGTTCGATAAGGATGGAACCAGTCGAAGGTGGTGACGGGAACGATTGAGGGGCGCCACAGAAGACAACAAGAACAGGAAACGGAAAGCCGATACGCTACTGGAAGTAAGAAGAAGACGTAGGGAGTGAAGTCGGTACAGCCAATACCCGGCTCACTCCAAAACACGAGAAAAAAAAGGCTACAGCCGGGACATCACAACCCGACTACGGTCATATAATTAACTACAAAGTACTTCGGTAGGAACATTACACTCTGACCGATGATACAAGAACAAGAAGTATGCCGCACAGTCGACACACTACAATTCGACTGATGCTCGGCCAACACATATATATATATTGCCCCAGTCGGAACTACCATAACGTCCGACTGCGGTGAATTACCGAACGAAGACACGACTGGAGAAAATCAAAAGCCCAGTCAGCCGCTCCAATAATGAGGCACTATACGCAGTCGGAATTACCAAAACCGACTTTGCGCCGAAAGACAGCCACCGTCATGTTAGACACTGGTGGTTGGACATCCCGAAGCAAGGCGAATGGAAGGCACAGTCAGAAACACCAAACTCTGACTGGTGCGAATATAAACGAAACTAGGAGGGTGCAGGACCAGAGGAGGTGCCCCGAGATCAAAGTCCCGAAAACCATTATCGACCCGAGAGGAAGCAGCCAGGCAGCACACTGGTGAAAACACCGGTATAAGCATTGGACGAGCCGCGAGAAGGACAGCAGGGGTGCACACTAGGACCATCGTAAAGTTAGGATGTTAAGAAAATGTCAAATAATGATAGAAAATTGTAAATATTTGGTTTTGACAAAAGTAACAACAAATATAATTTTTGTAATGGCAATCTTAGGAATTAAGGTACAAAAGACTTTTTACCTCATTTAAAGGTAACCCGCGCAATTGTCTTGATGATGCGTCTCTCCGAGGCAACATCAAGCTCAATAAGTAAGGGGGCATGCAGAGTCCCTAATTTCCTCCGGTTTCAATCCCGGTAATATTCAATCATCATTTGCCAATCTCTTGGATGCTCGATTCCATGAGTTAAGTTGCATCATAAAGAATTAGCCTTAAGCTAAGTAAGTTTCATTAACGCTGCGCCTTGTATACGCGAAGGCAATGTTTAATAACAACAAAATTGTTTGCTTACGCCGCGACCCTACTGTAGCAGGGGCATGGCATCACCTTATGGAGCAGTCCATTGTTTTTAAATGAATCGGCCAGCGACCGACAGTTCTAGAGAGAGCTTTAGAAATGCTTTCTCAAAACTTCGTGCATTTCTCTCAGAAATGCGCGAAAGTGATCTAAACCCGCGTTGTTAAAAAGTCTTTTAAACCCGAGTTAAGTGGTCAGTCGTAAAAGTCAGTCGTGGTAGCCAGTCGAAAGAAAAGTTAATTAGGGTTCGGAGTCGTTAGTTGTTAGTGACCCTCGCTCGGCGCGAAAGTAGCCTGTTGTGCTTAGTTAGCCGCCCGCTCAGGTTTAGACCGATACAGAAGCTAAAGCTCGATCTTTGCTGAGTAAGTGTCCGATTAGAACGGTTTGATATTAATTGTTTGTGGAAGGTGTTTGGAAATGATTAAAGCTATACAGTGTCTACTTTGTTCTATGAAAATACCAATGGGTGTTTGTGAAATAAAATGACCTAAGGGAAAAAATGTGCTGCTGTATGAGTAGAAAAGTCAAAATAAGCGTAAAATTTCGAATCTTTATTGGAAAAATAAACTAAGTGATGGTAAAATCAACTACCTCTGTAACCATTTATTCAGTGTCAAGGCGTTAAGAGCATACACAGAAAGAATATTAAGTCAGTGTCTCCACTCGAACACGCCAGAAACCATGTTGGCCATGTTATAACTGTGCATGAATTGATCACGGCCCGGCTAAATAACTTAGTAGGCGTCTGTACACATGTAACAACATGCTTCCTAATTTCTCGTTTTACTCTTAAATGTGTGATGTAATTTTTGAATGGCCTAATAAAAGGGTTTTATAGTCGTAAAAAGTCGTATTAAGGCAAGTAAGTGAGCCGCAAGTAGTCAGTCGTAAAAAGTCGTATTAAAATCAGTGGCCACCGTCGGCCACGTCTGTACACACTGAACAACACCAAAGTACCCAAAGTATTGCACTATGCGTCTTAGCAGTGGTAGCAGTAAGCTACGTGATAGCAAAAACAATAGCAAAAGTCCATAAGCACTATACCGAAAAGGTAGCGACGAGTGCCGCCAGAAGCGTCGCAATAGTTTAAAAGGAAAGTAATAAAGAAAAGTAGGGAACAGTGGTCCATAAGGACAAAAATAAAAAAAAACAAAAAAACTTTTACAATGAAGTAGGGAACAGTGATCCACAAGGACAAAAATAAAAGAAGAAATTTTTTTTACGCGAACAAGAGCAATAACAAGAAGAGGATCTTCAACTACCGGAATATGGACGTCATCCCACAGGAGACTTGGGACTTAGTGGACGAGTTCCTGGAGTACGTGAAGACGACGAAAGGTAACGAAAAAAAATAAGGATCAAGAAAACTATATCTATATAAATAAAAAGAAGAGAAAAATGTAGTATAGTTAGTATAACAATTATATTAAATTATATTAAATTATCTAAGGTACAAGTGATGCTCCGTACCCAAAATTTTATATAAATTAGAGAAAATGTAAAAAAAAAATTTACAATGAAATTTTAATAATACTATCATATGT
Source organism: Topomyia yanbarensis (assembly GCF_030247195.1). Taxonomy (NCBI): domain Eukaryota; kingdom Metazoa; phylum Arthropoda; class Insecta; order Diptera; family Culicidae; genus Topomyia; species Topomyia yanbarensis. The sequence goes on from NC_080671.1 coordinate 437,030,917, forward strand.
AATAAAAATACATTCTATCTAATTATCAAATTATACTCAAATTATTCTCAAATTATAACAAACCACATAGTAAGTTTTATGGACAGATTAAAAGAAATCGAGAACCATATAAAACGTGAATATAAAAACATATATAAAAGTAAATATAGACTGAGGACACTCCACAGTATAGAACTGAAAAAAACTGAGTTGGAGGAAATATACTTAGAATACAAGAAATTACTAAAAACCTTTGAACACAGAATAAAAGGGAAGGAATGGAATGAAGAAGTTGAGACATTCTCAGCCCTTCAAGTAATTTATAACAAAAGCTTAGACTTATTAAATAAAAGTCGTATAACCGACAAAGAATACGACAGTGATTCCAACATAACTAACAAAATAAAATTTAAAATCTTAGTTAAATTGATCTTATGGTACATTAAGTACAAAAACAAAACAAAAATGGCATTTAACACTGAAACAGCGTCACACTTAGCACAGCTAATCCCAATGTACGATGGTAACCCAGAAGGAGTTAGATCGTTCGTGGATGCTGTCAAAGTAGCTAAAACAATAATACCAGCCGCAAACAAATTGGCTGCAATACAAATAATTATGACCAGAATGACGGGTAAAGCGAGAAATCTTTTTACCAATAATCCAATTGAATACGACGAACTAATAACTAAAATCCAAACAAATTGTACAGAAAAAGGCAACTCGGACCTTGTGATCAGCGACATTAAAAACCTAAAACTAAAACCCTCAGAGGATATCAAAAACTACACAAAACAAATAGATAAACTAGCACAAAAACTCGCTGAAACATATGTACATGAAAACATCCCTGACGAAACAGCCAAGAAAATGGCAAGAAAAAAAGCGATCCAAGCACTTATCAATACCGCATCAAACAGACAAACGAAAATGATGCTAAGAATGGGAAAATTCGATTCTCTAGAAGAAGCTATCAACCTCATGATAAAAAAACGAACAAACCGACAACAAAAACGAAAACCCAATTATACTACATGCCGGACGAATGGAAAGCCAAAGTAATAATCGCTTCCCACGTAGATACCCTACAAATAATTACAATAACAGGTACCAACCTCTACTCTGCCGGTTTGATTTTCTACTCTGCCGGTATAATAACCAACCGTCTGAGTTTTAGTCAAGCCGCACTCGTTCCGAACGCACCTCCACCATCCATCCTTTCGACTGTCACCACCGCGATCACATCAACAGCGTCCTCCATCTCTGCCGCCTTAGCTTCGTCTGCATCAGCCGTTTATCAATCCGTCACATCCGCCGCATCCAACGTCTTCTTCTCCGTCACCCACTTCACAACTGCGACAATTCCCGAGACTGTGAATCCACGATCATGGTGGGTGGTGGTGAGTGAGACGGTTACTGTAACATGTACTTCGATCTACGGTTATTTGCAATCAGCGCCTTTGTTCACGTTCCGGTATCTGCTGTACATAGTTGCATCGTCCGTTTGCTACGTCGTCTCCACAATGTATCGACATCCAGTGACCACAATCGCCATAGCTATGTCTTCCGCATCAGCAATAAAGTTGTACATGAAGAAGAAAGGGTACCCGCATTTCCCGGTCGTCAACACCTTAACCGTAATTTGCATCCCAGCTGGCATTGGACTTGTGACCGCAACTTTTGACGCCTTCTACGATCTGATCCGATTCTCCACGCTAACGTTTTTCCGCGCCGCCAACATCCCGCCACCCAGTCGCCTGACCGTCGCCACCACCTCCATGACCACGGCCGTCGGAGCGTATTTCTTGAATTATACGCCAACCGGTCTGGCCATTGGCGGACGTGTCCGTAGATGGATAACCCGTCGCCAAAAGTATAAATGTGTGTATCTTCCGATCTCTCACGGCGCCACTACCATATGTACGGAATTTCCAAACCAATTCATAGAATTATCTGCCATCGTCTCCCTAACCGAACTTGACGGCTTGCCTGAAATTGACCGCCTTAGACTCGTTCAGGACAAACTACACGCGTATCTTGGTTCTAATCCCAATAAGACCATCGTGCTCAACGCGCACTTCACGGATTACGGTATGGAACTTATTGCGTCATTTTGTCTTGAACCGCATCTTTAGCACCTCGTAAACAGACCTACATTCAAACCGGAAAACCGATCTACATACAAGCCACAGAACCAAACTCACGTCCAAATCTCAAAACATATGCATGTTTCTAGCAGGCAATAAAAAAATACAACACAAACTTAAACCCAAAACCAAGAACGAAAACTTGACCGTAATAAATCATGCCTTCCGAACAGTAAAGTCATACCACAGCAAATTTCAACAAACAAAAACATTAAGGCAGGTAGCACCGGCTAAGCTATGAAGGTCAGCTCAAAATACCGATGCGAAGCGAACAAGAGAGTAGAGAGAATATGACGCAAGAGAACTGACGATTCGACTAAGCCCCTCCTTTCTCCATAAACATATACGCACACTGGCGAGACAGCCATAGAAGTAACTTTAGACGTAAGAAACATTCATGGCGAGCTTTCGAAGCCCCGCCTATTAGAACGAAACTAACCATCTGATAGGAAAATTAGCTTTAAGGTTTACATGTATTAGTTAGTATAAGTAGATTAAGTTGAAGAAATATAGACACAGTTGATGATGAGTTTTTTAAACGGAAACAAAAAGTGTTTTTAATATGTCACATTCATACTTAACACAAAGTTATTATAACACATGGCGACCGTGAGAAAAAAAAACCTGTGATCAAAGAATAAAAGTGTTTAATAGTGATGTGAAAATAGTACGCGTGAAAAATGAAATAAAAGCACAATATGAAAAACCCACCAGACAATCAGTGATGTACCGAAGATCTACCAGTCGCAAAAACGTTCAATGCTTTTCATCAATGTCCTATATCCGATCAGAATCGACCCCCAATAAAACCACCGAAATTACCAGTATATACCACCGATGAAATCTTTGGCTCAGTTTATCATACCGATCTAGGAACCGCCGACCCGCAAAAAGAAACAGAGACCGAGCCAGATTTGCCGCTCATGCCTTACTCGCCCGCCGAATCTCACGGGTCAGTTGGCGTGTTGCAAATCTACTACGATCTACTGTTTCCATCATCTGGATCCACCGTTTATGATTACGAGTCTCTCTTAGTAGAACTAGCATCGTTTGACATTAACATGCCAAAATGTACCATAGTACCAGCCAAAGGTCCGTATACGTTTCCAACCTTTGATTGCCTTCGCCCTAACCTTCGAACACAAATGCCACCCAAGAAGCCGAATACTCAGTTGGAAACATTACTTGGGTTTCAGAAACGCAACGGTAATGTGGCAAGGCTGCACTCTGGTATGGTACCTGAAATACTCGCGAAACAAGTCTACAATCATTTCATCAAAAACGCTGTGGATCCTGTAGCGCGCACGACGTTGCTACGGAATCAGTCTGCCCAATCGTCCCACCTTTCCGAACAAATGGCTTAAGCGCCACCTCTTTCGAGGACCATTTGTCGTGCTTTAGGGTTGCCCGACCAGAAACCCAGCCTCAGGGCGGGTCGATATAGTGAAGGTTTGGAGGAACGACCTAGCAGACGCAACTGAATCGAGAGGTACTCAGTTTCATGCATCAAATTACCCGAATAAACCCAGAGAAGTTCGCTTTCCTATCCCAAAATACCTAAGAAGAACACCACTCGTTTTGTCTCATCACTGGAAGAATGCCTCAAAAACCAAATAACTAAACCGTACAAGAGACTCGAGTGGTGGGGCTAAGATTCCCAAGTAGCCCAACTTGGAGTAAAGAACCAAAAAAAAACTACAAAACTAACACGACGCGAAACATGAGATACCTCTTCAAACTCGTAATTACTTGGGGAACATGACTAATACTATTTCTTTAATACCAACACATTATTCAACAAACTACAATCAACCTTTTAATTTATTCACTTAACCGGCATTTTCATAAACTTAATTTACTTTTTTCCTAACATGGTGTTGTCTATAATTTTACTGTTCCCTACTGTGTGCGGAGAGCGATCGCTATTTCCTACCGGGCTAACGTGCCATAATGTTGCCGAACTTTTGTTTGCCGGGTGCGTGTATCGGCTAAACTTTCACCATGCGCATGGATTTTGTGGTAGGTGTACTTACAGTCTTTTTCGTTGCTTGCCCACTCACTTTCGCACTACTGCGATGACTGTCCTGATGCGGCGATGCGGTGGCGGCGATGTATCTACACCGGCGGTGATGAATCTGCGCAGGCGGCGATTAAGGATGTACCGGACGATTACAGATGTTCCTCTGCGTACAGGATGGATAACTGCTGGCAGTGTCGGAACGCCGGACAAGCTGCCAGCAACAAAATACGTGCACACCGGATGGTCGTGACGTTAAACTTTGCTGTGCAAACGTTTGATGAATCGTCGCACTTCTGGCTTTTCGGTTGCAGCGCCAGAATATCCCAAACTAGCGCGTGGGTCTAGAGCGCGTCGGTGGGCGAAGGGCGGTGTGGCGGGCCGATGAATAGTGCCAATCTAAACGGTAGAATAAAAGCCGTCGCACGGCTATCGACACCGTGAACGCATTGTCTCTTTTTATAAGCACCAATTGTTAATTTACCTTTTTATTCGGTTTTCTAACGCACACAAATTTCCGCACTTCCTACTGCTAACTTCCACGCAACACCTAAGAACAGACAATTACTAATCGGCAAGACATCTCACATTTTTAAGCTAGACAAACCTTTCGACACCGCGGGACAAATTTAACTAACACGCACTCTAGCCTCTTTCACAGTCTAGATTGAAATGGATGAGAAGCTATTCCTAAAACCCTCAGATAAACGATTTTTGGTTCTAGATACCCGGAAGTACGTAATTTTACCGAAGTAAAACTCGTATTTCGAAAAACGAACTTCTTGGACAATTGATTCTGAATCGCTATCTCATTCCCTCTCGAAACATTTGCATCATATCATTACGCGCCAATACCCTCACTTGCGTTCAAATAGTTTTTCTGGTCGGGCGGTTGATAAGACAACGACAACGAGGTCCGTTCGGCGACCGAAACTCAACCACTTGCTCTAGTTTGTGCAATCGTGAGACAGATTGGGAAAGAGAAAAACGTGCGTGCGCGAGCGGATAGTACGTTTTAGCCGCCTAGTGTTCATTCTTCCTCCTACGGAATGGACGAAGTGAACACATATTTGCAACAGGGAACTTGGGTTACCGAATTTGGAAGTTATTTTGACTTCTGATACACGTGATCGCTACATAACACCCCAGCTTATTTTACGAAAATTTGGTTGAAGGAGTAAAACCAAATTTTCGTAACGGTAAACTGTTAAGAAGAAGAAATAACACGTTGAAGACTTACACATTACAAGCAATCACCATATAGTAACTTAAGATTACTATATACAAAATATTTACAAATGATCAGTTCATATATCGTACAGAAATACTGAGTGGGTCTGACATCTGTTTCGTTTCCTTGTTGGCGGTTCAAACATCAAACACTCAAGCACATACAAAATTCCCAAAATAGCATTGAATCTAAAATTTCTCAATTCAAGATCAAGCTTAACCCCATACAATACAAACATTAAACCTCAATGACACACATAACGAAACCTTAAATAACAGGTTCATTCAACCTCGGGACTACTCCAATCTAATGGAAAGGTATCCCTACGTTAAACTCACCGCACTGTTTTGCCTTTGAGAGAACCCCAATAAATTCCTTGGTCAACACTCTCAAATGGACAAAACGCATAACTCCATATCACACAATAACAGGCTCATTAGATTTCGGGACTACTCCAATTCAATGGAAAGGTATCCCTACATCCAATTTACCGCACAGTTTTGTCTTCCGAGAAAACCCCAAAATATTTCTTGGTCAAAAAATCTCGAAACGACAAAACGCAATAACCTCGTATCCGTACCCCTAGCAGTAACTCTAACGCCGAAATGCATCGGCCAGTGAGAAATCTGCCAAAATAATTCCCCAAGAAACTTCATCACCTCATTTCAGCTGCGTAGGCAACGCCGGAACTTGTCCGACCATATGAACACACAAACTGAAACAACATACCCTACATTACCCTACTCCCACTTTACATTATGTTTCTCACGCCGAAATATTTCGGCCACACAAAACTTAACGAAAGTGTAGGTAAAAAGTTGGCAGCCCTATGAAAGCTCCAAAAATATTCACTCATATCACGCACACATTGAACCACCAACCCGGTCGCGACTAGAAATGTCAAAACAAAAAGTAAATATTGTAATCGGTTGTGTTTTAGGTAGATCGGAATATTAATGGAACGTTTCCAGGTAATTTGTGCACAAAACCTGTCCTGCAAACGGTGGATTACACGAAGAACGGTAACTAAATTTGGTTTTGTTTTTATTTATTAGGTAGCTTCTAGGGAGATGGACGGGTGTCGACGGCCAACCCACCCCACAGGAATATACCATACGGGAACTGGTTTTGAAGAAACCAGCGGAAGGAGGGAAGTTGAATTCCGATTGCAGGTGGGTCTATTGAACTGGTTCTAATGGTAAGTTTTACATTTTAGGAGCAACCGGACAGCGACAAGGACCATATTTCCATCCAGAATGACGCCATAAGTTACCATAAAATTTCCCCCGTAAATTTCCCAAATAACAAATATTCTACACCAAAATGAATAACTAAACATTAAATAAATAAATAACATGAAATAACTGAACAAATAAATATTTCACTAATAAATAATTATAAATAAATAAATTGCATGCATATAAATAACAAAATATAAACATGAAAATATTAACATCGAACAAAAACATTAAATAATTCCATTTTAACAAAATATAGACCTAATTAGCAGGTAAATTTCAATATATGTTAGCGTTAGGTACTAACATAGAGTATAAGACTCGATGTAGTTGTAAAAACACTAACATCATTTAATCCGAACGGGAATTATTTACAGAAATACGGGGGAGGGTGGGTGATTGTGATTAGCACAACACCCTATTCGTCTTAGTCTCGGCCCCGGGGAAGATATCGACTCCTCTCTCGACAGGCAGGCCAACCTGTTCGAATACTTTCCCTCTTGAATTTCCTTAAGAAAATACGTAACTTTCCCTCTTCCTAGTTGATACTGCCAGCTCGATTCACTCGGGTTTGCTCGTCATCGACCTTACACTGGAAAGTCCTCCGAGTCTTGCACGGTCATCATCCAAGCATCCCCAGTCTTGGACTCGCGATGTGTTTCCCATTACAGGTACTCCTCTTCAACGCCACTTTGGCTCGGAGTTTCTAGTTTGGTAGATCATCGTTCAGGCTTGCGCCGTGAACTCTCTCTGACTTCTGGTCGAGGGGATAGCTATACGTGCAGTAGTAACTAGTGAGGGGGAACGAAGCTTATTTCCCGAAATTAAATTAACTGTTTCCAACCAGATTTGTAAGGCCTCTTGAGCTTTCGCAAGGATCCCCCAGTAAATTAAAGTTGTTGTGGGGGCTGCAGCTGTGCTAAGAACAGTGCAGAGCCTTACAAACGGTGGAACAGTATTTTCCGCAACCAGAGCTTTCGCATCATGGTGCAATTGTCTCTACTCAACAAGTGAGAGATACATAGCTCGAATTTTTTTAATTCATTTAAGTGGGAGAGGGGGAGGAATTGGGTGGGTTGAGTTTTCTGCGGTATTTGAAGTTAAGTATCTTAGGCCGCTTCCCACTCAAATCCTCAATGTCGTAGCATTGCACTCCCGTAACCCACTTTACAACAGGCAGCACAGATTTAAGTGCTAACATAACAACAAAAAGTTTTCCTTTGCCCGATTGCTCCGAATTGTTCACTGGGGCCCCTTCTTTGGTAGAGAGGTTAGCTTTTAAGCGAAGCAGATTGCTCCGGTTAACCGTTGGATTTTTCGAGATTCTCTTTGAATTATTCACTTTGAGCAATGAATTTCGAAGACGACCAAATTCACGACCGTCTGAAACCAAAACCCTTCGTCGTCGTATTGGACACGACTCGTTCCTGACTAACGACGGAATTCTGCCCTGTTTCTCGACATCTCGATCAATCTTCGCTTTCTCTAATAAGGTGTTTTGCGCTTCGGCGGTTTCACACTTCGAGGGTACAGACAACCCTTCGGCAGATTCTTTGCCGCTTTTCCCCGAATTTTTGCCGACGATCCCGCAAAAACCGTTTTCCTCTACTGTCGATCCTAAAGTAGGGATTAAGTGAGCAATACGGTTACTACCCTCGCTTGGAACCGAACTGATTCCTAACATCAAACCGTCCCATGTCTCCTTGATGTCTAAACTATCACTGAGCCTAGGTTCTAGCACGGGAATAGCGACATGGTTTAATATCTTATCGATACACGAGTATATTTCCCGTCCCTCAAACTTCGTAGAACTCTCAGTCAACCCAGTCTTACATAGTTCAGCAGTGGGACTATGCTCATCGGTACTGCCTTCTTCATTTAGCACTGTATCCAATCGAATTGGCTCGATTACGTTAGTATTCAAAGACCTACACGACTCCCGATCATCGTCGTACTGATTCCGAGCGCGATCTAATTCATCGGCATCACAATACGACGATCCCATTTCATGATGCGTCTCGCACGAGCTCTCGTAAAAAGATGGAGATGGACAATCCGGTACCTGGATGTTAGTTGGGTCCCGTATTTCATAGCAATGGTCATCGTCGACTTCCTCTGAACTAAAGCTATACAGCAAACTATCCCTATCTACACGATCGTCGTTATTACATGGCAAACGCTGCTCTAACCGACCGCTTTTACAGTTCTGGCTAAACACTTCAGAAAAGCGGTTTATTCGCTGTTCATCGCCCGCAATCTCGTACGATCGGCTATCCCCACCATGATCTTCACACCAACGATTGGTCAACCCGTCCCTTTCGAAAGTTTGACCACAACTACTGTGTTTCGATTCCTGCTGATTGGCTTCATTGACTGCTGCGATCTCTTTCTCTAGCTCAGATATTCGGTCTAACAATGCCTGCTCCGGACTAAGTTGGAGAGGAAACTCTTCTGCGGACCGACTAAGCGATCTGGAAAACAAAGGTTCTGACTGCGAATCGTTCGTACCTTCCCATTCTTCGAACTTTGGCCTGTCGAAAACTGCGTAAGCGTTGTGTAACGACCCTTTGCGGTTTTCTGGAAACACGTCCCTACTCTGCCCAACTGGACCCCGTTTCCCATTGGACCTGTCTAATATTGAGCGAATGAAGTTAGTCAGCTCATTTCGCATCCTTACCGACGCATCGTCGGGTGTTTTGCTTCTAGCTACTCTCATCGAGTAATGCTTGAGGCGAGAAACAACCCTTTCATCGTGACATCGATCCAACTTCCTCCCGAAAAAGTCCACTTTCACCCTAGTATAGTCGTATTCTTCGTAAATTGTATTTGGGGAAGAATATTCGCGTTTCTTTCGGGCATCGTTTCGAAACAGTTTCCCTAAAATTTGACATTTGGCCTCCAGACCCCATTTAGTCTCCGCTATCCTACCCCGAATTACCAATTCGTAATCCACCTCATCATTTGTCAGGTGATATGCATTGGGAAATTTGTTTTCCATAATGGACGTTAGAACTTCCCATAAACTAAAAACACTGTATCACAAAATATCCGAACAACTAAACACAAACCATAACTAAGACTTTCACAACACTCAAGTATCCGAACTGTACCATAAATTTAAAAATAGCGGTAGGAAAAACCCATGAAGAATAAACTTTCATATATCCAGTAATATAGTCTAGCATTTGAATTCGCAAAAGAAAGAAAAATCTTGAACCGTATCATTTACCTAAACGAAAACCTACTCCAGAAAAATTTTAACTTCCAGAAATTTCCCAATAACGTGGCCCCACGTTGGGCGCCAAAATGTAGCGCGCACGACGTTGCTACGGAATCAGTCTGCCCAATCGTCCCACCTTTCCGAACAAATGGCTTAAGCGCCACCTCTTTCGAGGACCATTTGTCGTGCTTTAGGGTTGCCCGACCAGAAACCCAGCCTCAGGGCGGGTCGATATAGTGAAGGTTTGGAGGAACGACCTAGCAGACGCAACTGAATCGAGAGGTACTCAGTTTCATGCATCAAATTACCCGAATAAACCCAGAGAAGTTCGCTTTCCTATCCCAAAATACCTAAGAAGAACACCACTCGTTTTGTCTCATCACTGGAAGAATGCCTCAAAAACCAAATAACTAAACCGTACAAGAGACTCGAGTGGTGGGGCTAAGATTCCCAAGTAGCCCAACTTGGAGTAAAGAACCAAAAAAAACTACAAAACTAACACGACGCGAAACATGAGATACCTCTTCAAACTCGTAATTACTTGGGGAACATGACTAATACTATTTCTTTAATACCAACACATTATTCAACAAACTACAATCAACCTTTTAATTTATTCACTTAACCGGCATTTTCATAAACTTAATTTACTTTTTTCCTAACATGGTGTTGTCTATAATTTTACTGTTCCCTACTGTGTGCGGAGAGCGATCGCTATTTCCTACCGGGCTAACGTGCCATAATGTTGCCGAACTTTTGTTTGCCGGGTGCGTGTATCGGCTAAACTTTCACCATGCGCATGGATTTTGTGGTAGGTGTACTTACAGTCTTTTTCGTTGCTTGCCCACTCACTTTCGCACTACTGCGATGACTGTCCTGATGCGGCGATGCGGTGGCGGCGATGTATCTACACCGGCGGTGATGAATCTGCGCAGGCGGCGATTAAGGATGTACCGGACGATTACAGATGTTCCTCTGCGTACAGGATGGATAACTGCTGGCAGTGTCGGAACGCCGGACAAGCTGCCAGCAACAAAATACGTGCACACCGGATGGTCGTGACGTTAAACTTTGCTGTGCAAACGTTTGATGAATCGTCGCACTTCTGGCTTTTCGGTTGCAGCGCCAGAATATCCCAAACTAGCGCGTGGGTCTAGAGCGCGTCGGTGGGCGAAGGGCGGTGTGGCGGGCCGATGAATAGTGCCAATCTAAACGGTAGAATAAAAGCCGTCGCACGGCTATCGACACCGTGAACGCATTGTCTCTTTTTATAAGCACCAATTGTTAATTTACCTTTTTATTCGGTTTTCTAACGCACACAAATTTCCGCACTTCCTACTGCTAACTTCCACGCAACACCTAAGAACAGACAATTACTAATCGGCAAGACATCTCACATTTTTAAGCTAGACAAACCTTTCGACACCGCGGGACAAATTTAACTAACACGCACTCTAGCCTCTTTCACAGTCTAGATTGAAATGGATGAGAAGCTATTCCTAAAACCCTCAGATAAACGATTTTTGGTTCTAGATACCCGGAAGTACGTAATTTTACCGAAGTAAAACTCGTATTTCGAAAAACGAACTTCTTGGACAATTGATTCTGAATCGCTATCTCATTCCCTCTCGAAACATTTGCATCATATCATTACGCGCCAATACCCTCACTTGCGTTCAAATAGTTTTTCTGGTCGGGCGGTTGATAAGACAACGACAACGAGGTCCGTTCGGCGACCGAAACTCAACCACTTGCTCTAGTTTGTGCAATCGTGAGACAGATTGGGAAAGAGAAAAACGTGCGTGCGCGAGCGGATAGTACGTTTTAGCCGCCTAGTGTTCATTCTTCCTCCTACGGAATGGACGAAGTGAACACATATTTGCAACAGGGAACTTGGGTTACCGAATTTGGAAGTTATTTTGACTTCTGATACACGTGATCGCTACAATCCTAAATTGCGACATGTGTTCGACCAGTTCCGCGACATGCCGATTGACATCTCTAATGAAGATTTCGACGCTTGGTTGAAGACGCAGGATAATCCAGAAGTTATTCGAAAATTATCGCAAAGTGACTTACCTATCTCAGATAGGATGACGAACCTGTTTAACTTCATGATAAAGACTGCTGTCAAGCTCGCGATGAAAGACTCCGATTACAACAAGGTAGCCTCTCATAACAGTTTTTGCAACCGACCGAGACGGTTGTGCCTCCAGGTGGAAGGTTTTGTTCTCGAGAGAGTGACGGAGTGCGAGACGCTGTATGCGTTATTGTGGGAGAGAGAGAGAGAGAGACCAGTTTGTTAAGTGTGAGTCGACAGTTGATACGTCGGAGGCGTGGTCAACGGCATCCTCGACAAGTGGTGTTTTCACAGCAAACCGCGGGTAGACGAATTTGCCTACCGCGGTGGCAGAAATCGACAGTGATCGTGCCTGTACACGCAGAAAAAAATATAGTGTATTGGTGTCGTCGGGCAATTCTAATCGACGAGAGGGAAGCGTCACAGGTAGACCCATTTGCTCTATTTGTCTACCGCAGAAGTGGTACGACGAATAGTGGCACCGAAAAGTGCCGCATCGACAGTGGGATTTTCGCAGCAAGCCACAGGTAGCCACATTTGTCTACCGAGGTGGTGGAAACGGAGAGAGCGCGCTTGTGGTGGTGATACCAACGAGCAGCTTAATCGGAGAGAGTTTTGAAGTGTTGCAGGTAGGACTATTTCTCTACTGAAGAAGCAACGCGACGAAGAAGGACAGCAAGTGTCACATTGTCAAACAACGGGCACCGAGTTTACAACGTAACACATGAGGTGTGTTCTACCGGTGTCTTCGTCACCTAATAGATAGTAGATAACAGGTATATTTTTCATTCCTTTTTGTGATAGTTTTTCTTACTAGGTAAAATGGATGAAGAGATGGGAGAACGAGTAACAGACCCTCCCCCTAAGCCTTATGCTGAAAATGTAAATCCGACTAGAATTAAAATTTACCCAGAGTCGTCAACGGGACCATGGATTGTATTTATTAGGCGTAAAGCAAAGGCGCTAAATATCATTCAAATTTCTAAAGATTTGACTTCGCGATTCTCGGATGTAAAAGAGATCGTCAAAGTTAATAAAGATAAAATACGCATTGTCGTTGGTAGTTTCAAACAAGCCAATGCAATTGCTTCTTGCGAGCTTTTTACGCGTGAATATAGAGCGTATATTCCTTCAAAAGAAATTGAAATTGATGGGGTCATCACAGAATCGAGTTTGACTATTGATGACTTAGTTAAACATGGGGTTGGTCGTTTCAAAGACACCATACTTAAAGACGTAAAAATACTTGAATGCAAGCAATTGCATTCAGTATCACACGAAGGAGATAAAAAAGTTTATCGACTGTCTGACTCATTTCGAGTGACTTTCGCTGGGTCTGCGCTGCCCAACTATGTCATTATCGATAAGATTCGTCTCCCTGTTCGCCTTTTTATCCCTCGTGTAATGAATTGCCTTAATTGCAAACAGCTTGGCCACACAGCCACTTACTGTTCCAATAAGGCACGGTGTGGCAAATGTGGGGGTTCTCATCAAGAGGATACATGCAATGAAAATTCAGAAAAATGTTTAATGTGCGGAGAAAACTCACATGAGCTCCCTGCATGCCCCATTTATAAATTGCGTGAGGATAAAATTAAACGATCCTTGAAGGAGAGGTCTAAGCGCTCCTATGCAGAAATGTTGAAAAATGCTACCCCTAAACCCATCTTCTTAGAAAACACTTACGCATCTCTATTTTCGGAACAGTCTGACTCTGACGGAGCGTGCGAAGGTACATCATTTGTTTTACCCGGAAATTCCAGAAAAAGAAAACAGTCTTCTTTTCCCAAGCTGCCAAGAAAGGGCCTTAAAATTTCTCCACCAATAGATAAACTGCGCCCAAAACCGAAAAATTCCGATTCAAAACCGAAATCAATTCCGCCCGGTTTTGGGAACGTACAATCCAAACAGAACACCATTACTGGAAATAATAAAATTTCGACTTCCTCTGAGCCTCAGCCGGGGGTAGGATTATTGAAATTTTCTGAAATTGTTGATTGGATTTTTAAAGCATTCAATATTTCTGAACCACTAAAGAGTATACTTTCAGCTTTCCTCCCAACAATTAGAACATTTTTAGAGCAGCTGATTGCTCAATGGCCCATCCTTGCAGCGATTATATCTTTCAATGGGTAATTCACCTTCTCCAATGAAAGATTCCATCACTGTTTTACAGTGGAATTGCAGAAGTATCATACCTAAAATTGATTCCTTAAAAATTTTACTGCATAATTTAAAATGCGATGCTTTTGCTCTATGTGAAACATGGCTTACCTCAAACATTAATTTCAACTTAAATGATTTCAACATTATTCGCCTAGACCGAGACACCCCATATGGAGGAGTGCTTCTAGGAATTAAAAAGTGCTATTCTTTCTATAGAATTAACATCCCCATGATTGCTGGCATTGAGGCTGTAGCAGTCCAAACGAATATTAAAGGCAAAGACATGTCTATCGCTTCTATATATATACCTCCCAAAGTTCAAATTGGACAACGTCAAATTTTTGAGGTAGTGGAATCCATGGCTGCTCCGCGTCTGATACTGGGAGACTTCAACTCGCACGGTGTATTGTGGGGTTCCCTCTACAATGATAATCGATCCTCTTTGATATACAATGTTTGTGACGAATTTAATATGACAGTTTTAAATACTGGCGAAACAACACGCATCCCCAGACCTCCTGCACGTCCAAGTGCATTAGATCTATCTCTGTGCTCGACATCACTTCGGTTAGATTGCACGTGGAAGGTTGTACCTGATCCTCACGGTAGCGATCATTTGCCAATCGTTGTGTCAATTAACAGTGAATTAGGCCTTACGAATTCAATCAATGTTCCTTATGACTTAACACGAAATATTGATTGGAAAACATACGAAACATTAATTTCCACTTCTCTTGCTTCGACAGAAGAGCTACCCCCTACCGAAGAATATGAATTCTTAGCGGGTTTAATTATTGAAGCAGCAGAACAAGCCCAAACGAAATACAATCCTGGAATGATAATAAATAGACGGCCCCTTAATCCTTGGTGGGACAAAGAGTGCTCTGATGCATATGAAGCTAAACAAGTTGCCTACAAAGAAATTATGAAACAGAAAGGGGGTATACGTGAGAACTTTGAAAATTATTTCATTTTGCAAAACAAATTTGACAGTATACGTCGTGCCAAAAAATCTAGTTATTGGAGACACTTCGTTAATGGCTTGTCAAGAGAAACATCAATGAGTACTCTTTGGAGCACAGCCAGAAGAATGAGGAATCGAAACGTGACTAATGAAAGCGAAGATTTTTCGAATCGTTGGATATTTAATTTTGCCAAGAAAATTTGTCCCGATTCTGCTCCTGCGCAGAAAATCACTCGCGATGCTCCCACAAGTAACGATTTCATAGATTCGCCTTTGACAATGATGGAATTCTCAATTGCACTCCTCTCATGCAACAATAATGCTCCGGGACTAGACAGAATTAAATTCAACTTGGTGAAGAATCTGCCTGACCTAGCAAAAAAACGCTTGTTGAATTTATTCAATAAGCTTCTTGAGCAGAACATTGTCCCGCACGACTGGAGACAAGTGAGAGTTATCGCTATTCCAAAACCGGGAAAACCAGCCTCCGATCATAACTCGTATCGACCGATTGCAATGCTATCCTGCATCAGGAAATTGTTGGAAAAAATTATCCTACGACGTCTCGACAATTGGGTTGAGGCGAACGGCTTGCTATCAGATACCCAGTTTGGTTTTCGGAGGGGAAAGGGAACGAATGATTGTCTGGCGCTACTCTCGTCAGAAATCCAACTTGCTTACGCAAAAAAAGAACAAATGGCGTCTGTGTTCTTAGACATAAAAGGAGCATTCGACTCAGTCTCCATTGATGTTCTCTCGGAGAAGCTACATCAATGTGGTCTTTCACCAATATTAAATAATTATTTATACAATTTATTGTCAGAAAAGCACATGCATTTTTCATATGGCGATTTGGCGACACTCAGAATAAGTTACATGGGCCTCCCACAAGGTTCTTGTTTAAGCCCCCTTCTCTACAATTTTTACGTGAATGATATTGATAATTGTATTGTCAGCCCATGCACTCTAAGACAACTTGCAGATGATGGCGTGGTTTCTGTTACAGGACCAAAAGCCTTAAATTTACAACAACCACTGCAAAATAGTTTGGATAATTTATCAAGTTGGGCTTTGGGTCTCTACGGAGAAAACAGAGTTGGTTGTTTTTTCAAGGAAGCGTGATCCAGCTCAGCTTCAGCTTCAGTTGGTTGGTAGAACGATAGCCCAAGTCCTGACTTTTAAATACCTTGGAATTTGGTTCGATTCTAAAGGCACATGGGGAGGCCACATTAGGTATCTAATAACGAAATGCCAACAAAGGATAAATTTTCTGCGAACAATAACTGGATCATGGTGGGGTTCTCATCCAAGTGACATGATAAGATTGTATCAAACAACAATACTTTCAGTAATGGAATATGGGTGCATCTGTTTCCGTTCAGCTGCGAACACTCACATTATTAAACTGGAACGGATACAGTATCGCTGTTTACGAATTGCCTTAGGTTGCATGCAGTCGACCCATACGATGAGTCTTGAAGTACTAGCGGGAGTTCTTCCTTTAAAAGACCGATTCTGGGATCTCTCTTCTCGTTTACTTATTCGATGTGAGGTTATGAACCCACTGGTAATTGAAAATTTTGAAAGACTTGTCGAGCTTCAACCCCAAACCAGATTCATGACAGTGTATTTTAATCACATGTCACAGGAAATAACGCCTGCTAGGTATGTTCACACATACGTCAATACACTAGATATTCCTGAATCCACTTTATTCTTCGACACGTCCATGCAAGCAGAGATTCGTGGAATTCCGGATCATCTACGCTCGCGGGAGATCCCTAAAATATTCACAAGTAAATATCAACACATAGACTGCCTTAAAATGTTTTACACTGATGGGTCACGAATCAGTGAGGCCACTGGTTTCGGTATTTTCAACAATAATTTTTCAATTTCTCTCAAACTTGCAGAACCCGCCTCTGTTTATATAGCGGAACTAGCAGCAGTTCACTATAGTTTTCAAATAATTAATACTTTACCCCCGAACCATTACTTTATCCTCACTGATAGTCTCAGCACAATTGCAGCTCTACGCTCAAAGAGGATTGATAATCACGATCCATTCTTTTTGGGGAAGATACGAGAATCTCTGAGTAACCTGACAAGAAAATGTTATAAATTTACCCTAGTGTGGCTCCCCGCCCATTGCTCTATTGCGGGCAATGAGAAAGCTGATAATTTAGCCAAGATTGGTGCACTAGATGGTGAAATATATGAAAGACCCATCGCTTACAATGAATTTTATAGCGCTTCTCGACAGAGGACACTTACTAGTTGGCAAACATCTTGGGACAATGGAGATATGGGACGATGGCTACACTCAATTATCCCTAAAGTATCAACGAAGGCATGGTTCAAAGGATTGGATGTAAGTCGGGACTTCATCCGTGTGATGTCTAGGCTCATGTCCAATCATTATACTTTAGATGCGCATCTCCGTCGTATTGGGCTCGCTGAGGGTAATCATTGTGCTTGTGGAGAAGGTTACCATGACATTGAGCATGTTGTTTGGTCCTGCACTGAATATCGTGAAGCCAGATCACAATTAGTAGATTCTTTACAAGTCCGAGGAAGACCAATCCATGTTCCTGTTAGAGACATCCTGGCGTATCGCGATCCTCTATACATGGAACTTATCTATCATTTTCTAAAAACAGCGTCTGTCAAAATTTAATTAAATTCGTCTCCTCATACTCTCATCCAAGGCTAATCATTCACCAATTAAAGTGTCCTAGAATATTTAGTTTTTAAATTTAGACAATAACAGAAAAAAAAGTAAATAAATACACCCGAAAATACTGGGTTTGTATGAAATACAACAATGTAAGGAAAAAAGCAAACAATAAAGTGATTTCAGTGTTAGTTTTAGACAAAGTACTAGTATAGTTAAAATTAGTCTTAAGGATTTTTGTAACGTGCTATGTAAAAAAAGAAACTGGCGTAAAAAGCTTTTGCAAATGCCGTGTAAAAAAAAAAAAAAAAAAAACAAGGTAGCCTCTGTACAAACTATAGCCGCGGCTTTGAAAAATGTCAATGCGATATTTTGTCCCCTCTTCGTACGACTGAAACGACGTTGGTTGTCGGTGATGAAACGCAAGTATGTTTACCTGAGGGACGTTCCTACTGACGAGTTTGCGACCACCCTGAATCAACGATTTTCAGTCCTAGAGTACATGATCGCGACACGAATCGAAAATGACATTGCGAAGTATGACAAATGTATGCGTTTGTGGACATTATTATTCGAAATTTTGATGTACAAAGCCTTGGGCCTGCCTGACTACTGTTACGTTTGATTATTATGTCGGCACAAAAACACATTTGAAGTTAAGCCAGCAACTCAATGTATCGATACTAAAAGCAGCACGAAATAAAAGTACCACAGACAAATAGTTGTAATAGCGACTTGAAGAGCCCCTCGCACAGACAGTTCCAGAACATCGCATAAGACAAGCACGACAACACCTTAACACGCACTTCCACAGCAGACCTTCCTCAAAGTGTATCCGTCACCGCAGAACGAGACAAAAAAGGGAAACAAAGCATCTCATTTCTCGTGGACAAAGACATTGCTTTTCGCTGGCAAAAGGTGGCAAAAAGCACACGCGGATCAGTGCAGGTCGGTTAGTCAGAGTGGCAGCAAGTGCAGGAGAGCAAACCGCTTCAACCGTCACAGAAGACACACGCAAAGGTGGGCTAAATTGCACCCAACGAACGGAACGTCTCCCAGTAGAGGTAGGAAAAGACAAATTCATTAAAAAGGGTCAGCAACATCATGTGATATTCCTCGACAGAAAGCCGCTGTGCCTAGTCATCCAACCGATCTCACCCGTGGTTGGAACGGCACGAAAGTGGAACGGCAAGTGGTCCACCACGGCAGAACCGACAGGGTCTGGAAGAGGGCGGAACAACCAAATCAGGTACACGCAATTCTTCGGGATTTAGCAAATGTCATCTGAATACGATCTTTCTGCAGGGGCGAAACACAGACAACGCCACTGTTCGAGGAAAAGCATTGCTGGCAGGTCAAAGCCCACAATTGTCACGTGCAACAAGCAACGATCGAACAACGAAGAATCAACATTAATCGTGCAGCGCTTCATTTCATTGCACAATCACAACAGGGGATCGACGAGTAAGTCCGGTTGATCGATGAGTTTGGCGAGACATAACATGTGCTCTCTTATTTAGGGTTCCCTGTTGTGCCGGACCTAAGAGTCGACGAGAACAAACTGCTGTTAGGCACGCCATCCTCTTCAGGACAGTAGGGACGCCCAATTGTACGGTTGAGACGAGTGAGAGTTGTAAGGCGGTGCGGGAACCAACGGCACGTGGGAAGTCGTCAGCAGACGCGGCGAGCCGAGGGGAGAAAGCGAGGACGGTGAAGATGTGCGAAAAGTGGAAGTCCGGGAAGTCGTGCGAGGTGGCATAGAATAGGCGGTGACCGCACGGGGCCGAAGGCCCGCTGTGAGTACATAGAGATTAAGAATCAAGTGCACGCAATAATAGGGACCTCAAGATAGATGAATAGGAGAGCAGGATCCCTGCAATAAATGTTTGAGATACAATGATTGAGTAGTTTGGTTCTATTTGATTTGGTTTTTGGAAGTTAGCACGTCCCTTTGTTACGCTACCTTGCACTAATCTGGTATCAATCTCATGTTTTGTCGCGGTTTCTGGATTCGATCAACGGATTCTCAACTTAAGTCGAGTATCAACGCCGGTCTGGTGGCGCATCCACATTCTTCGGTAACACATTAGTAAACCATGCAGTCGCTTTGGCCATCTACGCCGACTACGAAATTATTGGTGGTATATTTGCAGGTGACGACAATCATATATGGGGCTTAGAATCAATTAAAGAAGACGTATCACGCATATACTCAGACATATTCAACTTTGAAGCAAAAACACTAGTCAAATATAAATATTCATATTTTTGCGGCAAATTTATATTAGCAACCGACGACGGTTTTTATCTAGTTCCGGACCCTATTAAACTATTAATGACACTAGGACGGCGCGATTTGCGGAACTGGGAGCACGTGTCACAATATCACATCTCATGTCGGGACAACATGAAAATTCTCAATAACGCCTTAATATACCCCCATTTGTCATTAGCAATATCCGAAAGATACGAGTCTACCTCAGCAGATTTTAGTGGTTTGTTTCATTCTCTAAATTTTGTCTTGTCATCAAGTAATGAATTCCAGAAGTTATATTATTCTCTACCTCACGATAAGCTTTTGCTCGATCCTAGCCTCCCCTCTTTGGAATTGTAAATCAAAATCAAAACCGTATCCAGCACCCGTTAATCTTTGCATCTTCTATTGTCCTGATGAGTTCGGTATGCCTATACCCGCCGCCTTGCACCGTATGTCCTTGCCCTATTCATTACACGGATGGTTTCCTGCCAAACTATCCTCAGCCTTAGAACCATTGCCTTACGCGAACTTTACTGCCGACTTTAGACCTTATCATTGTTTTATAGATTCAACTACACTTAAGAACGAAATCGGATGTGGACAGTATCGAGAGTATTTGAAACATGGAGCACGTTCCGGGTACACCTACGATCAATGGTACCACGCTATCGACAACTGCGTTACGCCTCGCTACCACATAAACAAACGTCAATTGTCAAAAAATGTTTAATCGAGAAAAACCAAAACAAAACCTATAAAAAATTGGTAAAGGAAAACAGGAAACTAGAAAAACATATTGCGAAGATTAAAAAAGTCGAACATTATTGAATAGATGGTGAAAATAATGAAAAATCGATAGGAAATTAGGAAAAAAAAATTAGAATCAATGAAAATGAAAAAAAAAACTATTAAAAAGAATACAAACATTAATATAAAAAATGCATAAAACTGAAAAACTCGATAAATCAAGAATAATATTTTTTTTAACATTAAAAACAAGAAATATTTCAAGCAATAGAAAAAAAATAAATAAAACGTTAAGAAAGCATAAAACTAGAGGAGTATTTGGAAAAGACAAGAATAAAATAACCATAGAAATTAAAAAAAAAATGGACGAGCCAGAAAATTTTGAAAAACTGGAAAAGTTTAAATGATGAAAAGACGAAAAAATAAAGAAAATTGGAAGTATTGAACAAAAACGGAGCAAACAGACAAAATAGAAAAATAGTAGAAAAAAGCCATACTATAGAAACACGAAAATGAAGATATTAACACGAAAAAAATAATAAAATGAATATTGTTTAAAGAATAGAAAATGCACTAGAAATGAAATTTGAAATAAATTCAATCAACGAACTAAATGTAAAATTAAGAAAAAATGCGCATAGTATCAAGAAAAGATAAATCAAATGTTTTTAGGAAAATAAAAAAAATTAATGTTAACGCATAGGAAAATGGTCAACTGAAAAAGTATTTTCAAAACAGGTTAAATGGACAACATGTAGAAATAACAATAACGAATTAAATCTTAAGAAAAAGGTATACAAAATTATATTAAATAAACAATTGGAAAAAATAAAACTACGATAAACGGAAAACTAAAAACTAGAAAATGAGGAAGAAAATAGGAGAAAGGTAAAAAATTAAACAATAAGACAAATTAGAATGAATTTGAATAAGTAAAATTGCTTTTAGAAACGCAAAAAATACGAAGAAAAGGAAATAGAAAAAGGATATGACAAGTATAAATGTAGTAAATAAACAAATTCTAAAAATTAGATGGAATGACAAAAGGAACAAATAAAAAAGCAGGGTATTAAAATATGAAACAATAAGAAAAAAATAAAGAAAGCAGAATTTTCTCGAACAATTGCGAATAAAATTAAATAACAGAGAAAAAAACTATAAATTAAAGTAAGTGATAGTGATAGCAATAGAAAAAAGCAAAAGTAAGGAACGTAAAAAGATACATAAAATAAAAGTATGCAAACAGATAAAAAAGGCAGAATCTTACAATTGTAGAATCCACAACTTGTATGTAATCCACAACTATAAAAAAGATCGATGAAATTTTAACAAAATAAAAAAAATCCACGTAGGAATAAAACAATGGAAAGAATATGAATGATTGGTTGGATTTTACGCTATGCTGGTTTCGAAAACATTCATAATCCTATAAAACATGAATTATTCTTTAGCACACCTTAAAATATTTTATAAGAATGTTGTAACTGATTTCTAGAAAATAGTTCAAAAATAAAAATAAAATCGTTACGTTCAGGAAGCGACATTCAAAATCTCACGCTCACTCCTCCAAAACGAAAAGATTTTGTATGCGGATTTAACTTGCTACATTAGTTAACTAATCTTGCTAACTAGTTGGTTTAGTTTGGAAGTAGAGTTAAATTTTCTCTTCGAAATCAATCAAACACAATTTAGCAATTTAGTTGCTTCTTAGAATCATTGGCAGCAGCAGGATTGTGAACTGAGAGATCTTCTCTTCATTCTCCATGACATATAAAATTTAAAACAAAACTATTAACACTATACTTGTCATGAAAGGGGCTTGTTTTGTACGCAATTTGTTGTTATAATAAAAATGTTGACAAAAGGCCGTATTTGAAAGAATTGTAAAACGTATTTATTTTTTTTTTCATCCCTGGCCTCTTTGCTAGGGGGAATTGGTAGTCGAAAATCGCCGAAAAAGCTGCGTCATTTGAGTATGACCTATTTACAAAAACGTTCGTATCTGAATATGATTTTTATAGATTTTGTATCAATGAACGGCAAAACAAATATATTAAATTTCAAATTTAAATTTTTGGATTAATTTCGAATTCTTTTGGTATATCAAGAGTTTTTGATGACTCATTTGACCAATTGAGCTCTCAAATAGAGGAAGGGTTACCGCCTCTAGTGGTACTTTGACCAGCAGAATTTTATTGAGCAGGGGATAGACTTCGAAAGACACATGGGTATGCGTTGAAATCAATTCGAATTCCGAATTAAAGTGATCACTCGACAGAATTTTGGAGCGCTTGCATTGCTTTTTATTGTATAAAACGCTTAAAAACAAATAAATATGTACTGTTTTATTTCTTATGTAGCTCGTAGCACTACGAGGAAAAATATCTTATTTTCTTCACATTAACCGTAGAGTGTAATGTTTTGGTAAAGCACTCCACCTTTCTGTGACGTTCACATTAAGTTGTATGTTTTTGCATTTGTTAACAGTTTTGTTGATTTAGTTGAATGTAGTGAAACAAAGAATCCAAAAGCACCAACCATTCTCGCTGTGAAGGATAACCCGAGCGAGCTTTGCACTGCTCCTCAGTAAACAAACACGGGGTGTGAAATTAAACTTCAGTTTCTTTCGATAATCTTTGTGAGGAACATAGGGCCTGCAACCCGAGGATGTTGTTTATGGGGGCTGGGTGCTGGGCGATTCCTGGTAAAGAAAAATTGCAACGCAAAATTGCAAAATAATCCAATGGATTCTTCCGGGCGAATTCAGATTTATCTGAACGAAGACACGGAATTCGCCTCAAAAACCGGTGTGGCAACCCTGAGCAGGGTTTTTTCTTTCAATAATTACTTTCGATACTAATTCAGCGCTTTCGAAGATTGGAAATTCAATAAATCAAAAAAATCGATTTCAAATTGGCGAAATTTGAAGACAACCTCATGACTTCTAATCAAACCATTTAATTGTTTAACCCTTACAAGTCTAATCATATTTTTGTTTCGATTATAGACATTTCAACCTTAAGGTCATTCGCTTCTTCATTCAAATTAGGAATTTTCCTATAACAAATCTCTATTTCTGTGTGCGGGGTTGGGATTCGAACCCAGGTGAGCTGCGTACATGACATTCAATGTACAAATTCCGCTATGCCCGCTCGAGTCTTACGTTGATATAAACATAATTGATATCAAATATGCAGTAGTTTAGAATTTTCGCCATTCTAGTTACCTCATACACAAGATATTGAATTTTTAATTGTATTGTCAAATAAATTTTTGTCGAAAAAGTATTTGTCAAAATGTTGGTTTCTGTTAAAAATCCGGGCCCCCTTCAAAACTCCGGGCCCGGGGGGAAACACCCCGGTCCCCCCCCCCTCTCGGCGGCCCTGCGCTTTGGCCATCTACGCCGACTACGAAATTATTGGTGGTATATTTGCAGGTGACGACAATCATATATGGGGCTTAGAATCAATTAAAGAAGACGTATCACGCATATACTCAGACATATTCAACTTTGAAGCAAAAACACTAGTCAAATATAAATATTCATATTTTTGCGGCAAATTTATATTAGCAACCGACGACGGTTTTTATCTAGTTCCGGACCCTATTAAACTATTAATGACACTAGGACGGCGCGATTTGCGGAACTGGGAGCACGTGTCACAATATCACATCTCATGTCGGGACAACATGAAAATTCTCAATAACGCCTTAATATACCCCCATTTGTCATTAGCAATATCCGAAAGATACGAGTCTACCTCAGCAGATTTTAGTGGTTTGTTTCATTCTCTAAATTTTGTCTTGTCATCAAGTAATGAATTCCAGAAGTTATATTATTCACGATAAGCTTTTGCTCGATCCTAGCCTCCCCTCTTTGGAATTGTAAATCAAAATCAAAACCGTATCCAGCACCCGTTAATCTTTGCATCTTCTATTGTCCTGATGAGTTCGGTATGCCTATACCCGCCGCCTTGCACCGTATGTCCTTGCCCTATTCATTACACGGATGGTTTCCTGCCAAACTATCCTCAGCCTTAGAACCATTGCCTTACGCGAACTTTACTGCCGACTTTAGACCTTATCATTGTTTTATAGATTCAACTACACTTAAGAACGAAATCGGATGTGGACAGTATCGAGAGTATTTGAAACATGGAGCACGTTCCGGGTACACCTACGATCAATGGTACCACGCTATCGACAACTGCGTTACGCCTCGCTACCCTCACCAATGCAGATTTGACGGGACTCGCAACGTCGTGCAGACACTGTCAACCTACCCCATGGGATTGGTTGGTTGTGCCAACGCGACATTTGTCGATCATTGCCGGTTCCTCTAATCCAGCACAACACGACTCCACGAACCCATTTCACGCACACAATCACAATCAACCAAATGATCACACACACTACACATACACATCAACACGTAAACGTAACATCACACATCTCGCTTGAACGACTGCGAGTAATATACGATGAGTTTCTTGGTCGTTCTTCTCATCACCAAAGATATCACAGCTTCATGGAAAACGCCGGTCCAGGCCCAAAATTATTCAGGAAAAAAAAAAAGAAAAAAAAAATTCGCGACACCGGCGGCAGCGACCGCCGGCCAATACAATTGACATACAACCGTCAACCCCCACAGACGACTCGTCGACGAAGATGGATGACGGACCAGGCCAACTGGAAAACCTTCCAAACATCGGTCGAAGACCTCCTAGACCCCCAACTGCAATACACAGTAGACGAATTCGAGAAAATAATCTCCCGATCAGCAGGAAAAAGCATGCCGCAAACCAGTGGCAAACCACCTCGTAGAGCAGTGCACTGGTGGAACCCGGAGGTGGCCACTGCTATCAGAGAGCGAAGGAAGGCTCTCCGTTCCTTTCTTAAATCTACACCTGATGATCCAAACAGGGAGGCAAAGGTCAATAAATTTCGTATAAAAAGGAACATCGCGAGGGCCGCGATAAAGAAAGCAAAAACCACCAGCTGGCAAAATTTCCTAGACGGAATATCCCCTGAAAACAACAACATCTGAACTTTGGAGGAGGGTAAACGCTTTAAATGGCAAAAAAAAGGCACGAAGGCTTTACAATAGAGGTCAACGGGTCAACCACATCCAACCCCCGGGAGATAGCGGAAAACTTAGGCCAATACTTCGCATCCCTATCAGCGGATTCTGCCCTCCCAACCACCTTTCTTAACAGAAGGACTACGCTGGAAAACCCCCCGGCACACTTCCCCACTGGAGATGGAGAACCCTACAACCATCCCTTTTCAGGACAGGAGCTGTCCTTCGCAATCGCCGCTGCGAAAGGCAAATCTGCCGGTTCAGACGGCATCAGTTACACACTGCTGCGGCACCTCCCGCCTATCGGCAAAAGGTGTTTGCTTGACATATACAACAAAATATGGAGTAACGGCACCTTCCCAGGTGAGTGGAAGGAAGCACCCATCCCAAAAAAATGTACCGGGAAAAGGAAAGCCAGCGACTTTCGTCCAATTAATATGATCTCCTGCTTAGGGAAATCCCTTGAGCGAATGGTCAACCGAAGACTAACAAACTTCCTGGAGGAAAACAATTTGCTAGACCACAGGCAATTCGCCTTCAGGCAAGGAACCGGAACGGGTTCCCACCTGTCTGCTCTCACGGACACAATTCACCGAGCAATGGAAGACGGACTGCACGTGGATATACTCACTATCGACATCTCCAAGGCCTTTAATACCGTCTGGAGGGGCGGTGTACTGAAACAGTTGGCAGACTGGGGGATCACCGGCAACATGGGCCGGCTAATACAAAACTACCTGCAGAACAGGAACTTCCGCGTCTGCATCGGAGGCACAGCCTCCAACCTCTTCTCGGAAGCCAACGGGGTCCCCCAGGGATCTGTCCTAGCGGTGACCCTATTCTTAATAAGCATAAACCCAGTATTTCGAAACCTCCCAAAAAACATCTACATTTTCATATACGCAGACGATATCGTCGTTGTAGTCGCTGGTAAAAGTATTAAACTCACCCGCAGAATAGCTCAAGCTACAGCCAACGCCATAGAGAGATGGGCCACATCTGTAGGCTTCACCCTATCGCCAACAAAGTGTACGATCTCCCACTGCTGTAACAGAACGCACCGACCCACCGGCACTCCCATCAAGCTAGCCGGAGCCATCATACCCTTCATAAGGGAACCTAGGATCCTCGGCGTGATTTTCGACAGCAAGTTATCCTTCCTCCCCCATTTTCGACACATTAAATAGGACTGCGAAAGCCGTTTACGGCTTGTGCGATCAATCAGCTATGGACATCCAAAATGGAACAGAATCACAGGAATAAATATCAGCAAGGCCCTGATATGGAGCCGAATCTTTTACGGAGTCGAAGCTACCGGACTCCGCCGCAACGACCTCGTCACAACATTGGCTCCAACCTACAACCGTTCTATTAGACTGGCATCCAACCGTCTTCCAAGCACGCCGGCCAACGCCGTCTGCGTAGAAGCCGGACAACTCCCCTTCCGTTGGCAAGCTGCAATCTCCATCTTCCGCCGAACCCTTGGATGCCTTGAGAAAACTTCAGGACAAGACTGCACGCTACTTGAAGTAGCCAGGGAGCTACACCGATCTTACACCAGAGAAGAATTACCACAAATAGCCCGACTGCACACAGCGAGGAGAAAACCCTGATACAAGACAAACATACCAGCAACAGACACCCGCCTCCACGTGATCTCCCACCGACAGCAGCTAGAGCCAGCTTCTGCGAACACATCGGTAAAAAATACACCAACCACCACCACATATGCACCGACGGATCCAAGACAACCATAGGAGTCGGTATAGGAATTACAAGCCCAGAATCCAACATATCGCTGGAATTGCCGAACAAATGTTCCATATTTTCCGCTGAAGCAGCCGCAATAGCATGGAGCCTCTTTTCCAAGCCACCAAACCAGCCACAACACAAATCCCCGACTATGTACGGGGAACGTGCCATTTGAGCCAATATATTCTGATTCCTGAAACCAGCCAACGGTGATTTTTTCCGACTCTTTGTCGGTAATCACCGCCCTTCAAGCCAGAAAACTGCCGCCATCCATTCATTCGAACGCTACAGCGACACAGAAGTCACCATCTGCTGGGTACCAGCCCACTGCGGCATCCAAGGAAATGAGACAGCTGATCGTTGGGCTGCCTTGGGACGATCCAGCACCCGAATACCCCATCAAGAAACCCCAGCAACAGATATAATAAAAAATTTCACCAGCAAAGTAACCCAACACTTTGCCAGACTATGGACAGCATCCTGGGGTCACACTCAGAAGATCAAAGAGGACACTGCCGGATGGATCGACCGGAATTCCAGAGAAGAGCAAAGGGTTCTCTCCCGACTGAGGACCGGTCATACCAGGATAACCCACGCCCACACTCTCACCAGAACTGACCCACTAACGTGCGAAACCTGCAATGTCATGGGAAAGTATTACGGTAGCCAAAACATAAACACCCGTTCGTGTCACTTGCGGGGATCATCGAAGTTCCAACGATTAGCAGCAAGTCAGTCCCAGTCAGACCATCAAGTAAGCTAGTTATGATTGTAGTGTAGTGAATAAAAAGTTTTTTTAAAATTTAAAATATTATATTAAGTTTTTAACTTATGTGACCTTACTGGTAATCTACCAGTCAGGCTACCACTATAACTATAGCTACAACGTGCGAGTATAGTGAAGATCAGCCAAGATGGTTTATGGCGACCGTGCAAATGCAAACCAGAAAAAATGAGAAAAAACAACATTGAATTAAATTGTCATAAAATGGGCAACTCCGAATCAACCACGAAAACGGAGCAGAATAGTGATAGTAATATAAGTATCATAAACACGCAAGATGTCCATACTGAATTCCATCTCGGACACGAATTTAAGCTATGGCTATTAATTGCACTCGTGTCAGTTCAACTAGTGATCACTATTTATAAGATAATTTCCAAGCGCGAGCGTAAAAAGGCAACGAAGTTTATGGCCAAATCGATGGCTAATCTTAGTGAAATCATAACTGAAAAGTGACAAGTGATAAGATACTGGTGAGTTGTGAACTCAAAACGAAAATGGGAACCCTTAAGGTGAAGATATGTGGAAGCCAGAAACCAAAATTGTAATGGTATTCGTGTATCTACATTTTTTTTTCATACAGTAATGATATTTGTGAAAGATGAATGACACTATCAATACAGTTTTAACACGACTGCCGATAAAGCTGTGTAGTACTACTAATACTAAATCACAGCATGCGTGTTGGTAGGCACCGTCGCGTTTGTTTACATTACAGAAACTGAAAACTGAAGTGAAAATTCAAACGCACAAATAAGAGTTTACAGACGCTTTTCTTCGGTTATCTGCACATTGGAAGAATTTTGAAGTTTTGGTAGTAATCGATTAAAGTTTCACGCATGTTTCTTGCTTTTGTGTGTGATTAAAGTGCATTTGAAAAAGTGCAGTGAAAATGAGAAGGAGAATAATAAGAGTGTTTCGCAAAGAAAGCCTAAGTCAAAAGAAGAACTACTGATAGTATGCTGTCATAAACTCGGGTAGAATATATAGGAAAATGTTCCAGCTTCCTCAAGTAGCAATTTCGTGGCAAACTGGCAAGGTTAGTGCACTGAAAAAATTATTTTTATATTTGCTCATGCCTGCTACATGATTAGTCAGGGGAAAGAGGGGTGTGAGTGTGGCGTAGGAGCCATGTTATGGCTTGCTTGTATAATGTCCTTAATACCCTTAAAACTGTGCTTCATAAACACGAAATAGCAAAAGAAATTAGTGCCGAAGTACCATTTACAAACAACCAAAATGTTAAGAAACTGCTAACAACTTTTACAAGAACAAAACCTGGTAAAAAGAGTGGACATTAATGACAACAATATTTCTGTAAAAGTAGACAAAGAGGCGTCAAGTTTCGACGCCTTACCATAGCTAGTGACAGTGGGTTTAGTGTGTACCTTAGCCGCGATCGGTCGACTGTTTTGGAGCTCCTCGCTAGTCGGTCCAAAACCGTAGTTTTTCGGTACGGATTATCAAACAAAAGTGTTTTTAAATACGAAGAACGACTCGGTGGACAGTTTTCGTAAATCGGAAGTTGAATTCAGTGATTTTTCATCCCGGCGTAAAGTGATTCAAAGCCACACAGCATTAGTGTCAAAAGTGCTCCCCCCGCAATACGGACCGTCTATTCCCGATGCGGGGAAGAAAAAAAGTGTTTTAACAACGTAAATAATAATAGTGGAGATCAAAAACTCACAAAAAAGTGTTTTTTCCCAGTGATAAATCTTTCCCAAAAAGTGAAAATTTTTCGGCGTCACTTGGTGAAAAAAGTGGCGATTCCAAATTATCAGCTCGTCACCCGTAGCTATCGCCCGATAGGTGTCGCACCAATTTCTTAGTTCCACATTCAGAAACCTGCAGGTCAGTTTTTGTTTTTCTTCCGACATTTTCCAAACCTTTTTCGGGTCAGGACCACGTGCGTGGCCAGTGTAGTCTTCTGTATCTGCTGCATACATACTGTTGTTGATAAATTGCGCTGTACTTGCAAACGTGAGAAAGAGAAAGGATTGCTCGGGCTGTTTGATGCGTGAGAAAGAAGCTGGAGATTTTGAGGATATCTGGAGAAGGTTTGGAATGGGACGAAAAAAGGAGTGCAAGTATCAGTCACTCGCGTAAGTAGGAGATGAGGAAGGAAATAGAAAAACTGGTATATTTTTCTACAGACATTCTAATTTATATGTACAAAAATCAAATAAATACACTAAATACGCGTCGATTTCTTACCTCATGTAAGGAATCGAAAGTCTTATTGTAATGTTATAATCCATTTGATACAAACATTATAGTAAGGCGGGGCTCGTTGATGGAACGATGACCTCGGAACATGTCTGGCGCTGTACACGGAATGGGTCATCGGAAAGTCAATTGAGCTAACACCTACCTAAATCCTTGAACCAAGTTATTTGCATGGATATGTTAAAATACATGCAAACATTTTTTTTCTGTGAATCACTACCAGCTAGTGGGAGTTAGGATGGTTAACACACACACACATTACCACAGCTAGTGACAGTGCGAAGGATAAACCTTCTACAAATTGCAATAAACTTAGTCCCGACTAGTACGGGACATGTGCTTTTATTTACGAGACAGGGAGTTATGTCTCATCACGAAGCCCTGAGCCACAGCGTCGGAGGCCAAATAATTGGTGTGTCTTATTGAAACATTAACCAGCAGTAATAACAGTGCAATAAGAAGATGCAGCAGAAACATTAACCAACAACAGTAACAGTGCAATAAGGAGATGCAGCAGAAACATGAAGAACAATAAGACAAGTTATAATTCTCCGTTCAGTTAGTAGCGCCAAACCTACAGCAGTTTAGACGTGCTAGTTGTTTGCTCAGCAATAGAAATAGAAATTCCATTTTTCTGTTATTTTTCGTGATGTTGGTATTGTCAAATGACAGATATAATAGTCAGATGGTTTAGATTAGTTATCCACCAAGGAGAGAGGAGCGGAGAGAAATGCAGACAAAATGACAACCTTCAAATCCATAGAACATTGCACGAAAATGTTTAACCTCACTTTTCTAACAGTTCAGAGAGCAAGAAGTCTATTTGGTTAGGCTAGGAACTAGTATATTAGGCCACATATTGTTAATAAAGTTAGAACATTTCGGTGGTCGCTGCAGAGAGGTCTTGGTATTGGTAGTGGTGTGCTCGGTCCCCTAAAAACGGGAGTGAGTCGTGGAATTACGCCGTGGTGTGCTCGGCACCTTTCCCTCTTGAAGATTGGTTTAAATAACCATCATAAATCGTGATGTGCTCGTTACTCTTAAGAACGAGCGTGAAAGAGTGATTGGAAAAAAACGATCAAAAAAAGAACATACCACTTGCTCTACCTGGATCATTTAGGAACGAGTGATAAGCAGTGGAAACAACGATATCAAGAATGCAGAAGTTCATTAGAAACAAGAATGGGTACTGCCGTTTATGTACTGAGCCAGCTACGAGGCAGCTGTGGCATGTGTACCACACATCCTATCCTTTTCCAACAGCGATCACCGATCGCCATTAAAATAGAATCCATATGCGGCTTCAAGTGTCTCCCGTAGGCAAATGTAAGAAAAAGGAAGAATGAATAAAACAGTCTCAACCAGCGTTGAGTCGATATGATTTCAGATGACAACCTAAAACTTACGTTACATGGCGACCGCGCCAAGTGACCGAGGCCTAAACAGGCAATTACAATAAGAACAAAAGTGATATAATGCACCGGCAATTTTGCTAATGTACCCGGAAAGAGCGCTATGGTGCACCGGAAATTTTGCGTGAACGCTAAGAACTAAAAGTGATAAAGAAATGGGCTCAAGATCCACGAAAAATACAGTGAACAATGGTGATCTGCAAGTGCAGGTTGTGAACAACCTGGAAACACACACCTCATATCACGAGCAGCACCCAGTGCTGCTGATGATAATATTAATAGTGGTGTTAGGGCACCTTTTTATTACCGTTCGCGGCGCGTTCTATAGCGCAACTACAAAAAGTGTAAAAAAATTACAGACACAGTGCCGAACCATACAGTGCACAGTTAAAGATCCTGAATAAATCGAAACTTAAGTGAAAAGTTAGATTAACCCAACCCATTACCCCAACCCGCACCAATGCATTGGAACAAACTGCTCGGAAAATTGATGCAACAAAATCGCTGGTCAAGGAAGGATTAATTCGACCAATAACACCCCGGAATGTTAGTGAGTAAAATTAAAATTATATATAATTTAGATTGAACTAGAGCAAATGAAAGAGAACTATAACTACCTAGCAGAGATTTTCGCTGAACTTAAAGGAAAATCAAACGTTAGATGCTCAAATCGTTTAATAACCAAACAATTTAAAAAAAACCAAAACTTTGTTTAGGCTTATTACTGAAGAAACGATAAATAAGTTACCGTACAGCGTACATGGCGCCACTGACATATGAACAAGCATATGGGGGATAGACCACTAGTGAAAAATTGTTCCCAAACCTGAGGGGTAACCCAGTGGTAAATGATTGTTTGGGACTGTGAATAAAAGGTGGAGCTAGTGTTTTGGGAAAATTGTCGGATTGATGTTTTTTGAGGGAATTCCGCCATAGTGTTATGTCTGTTAGTCTGTGATCATACCACGAACTTTGTCGTACAGTTCGGGGTTCCTACTCAGGCGCTTCTCCAAACACTGTAAACGTTTCATCTCCATAGGGAAGCTGTCGGGAAAGCTTGTGTCATCCTCCTTCCACAGCAGACCCGTTTCGAAACGATCACCTATCCTCACCATCGTACTCTTCAAGATCTCGTTCGCTCTCCTGTCTTCTTCCGATTCAGGAAGCAAGGCTACGGAGATCCCTGACTCCTCCATCGTATAGTGGCTCTTCATGAAGTCATGAAGCTCTTGATTTGACACGGCACTGCATTCATGGTGCCCAATTAATCCTGCGTCCGAGTGGTGCCCGTCGGTCCGTAGACAGTCCAGCCAAGCTTCGACCTAACTGCTATTGGTTCTTCTGGTCGACCTATTCGTGATTCGATCGGTGCATACAAGTGTATATCCCTGAGCCCGATCAGAATCTTAGGAGCTGCTTGCTGAAATTCGGCAACTGGTAGGCCACGAAGATGAGAGTACTCCTTTGCCAGCTTCGAAACATTTAGCGTGTGTTGTGGAAGCTTTAGACTTTCCACCGTGTGTGCACCTTTCAGCGGAAAACGTTGCTTTGATCCTCGTGCCGAGATGCAAAGGTTCACTCTTTGAGAGTCCTGCTCGAGTCGTGAAACACCGGCTGTCCATGTTACGCGAAGCGGTTGAGTCACACCCTGAACTCCCAGAACGTTCATTAGTGATTTCTCCACCAGCGTGTACGATGATCCTTCATCCAAAAATGCGATCGTACCCACTGTGCAATTTTTTATTATACAGTGTAACAGGCATCATGCGAAAGATCCCAATCCCCTTGGCATTGCTGCAGGTTGAGAGGTTAACTGTATTAAATGTCTCGTAATAACGTAATCTTTGAAATATCTGCGATACTCGTGCTTTAGTGTCCCGTAGGCATTTGTTAGGCCCCCTCCCTCGCTA
This sequence comes from Topomyia yanbarensis, assembly GCF_030247195.1. Taxonomy (NCBI): domain Eukaryota; kingdom Metazoa; phylum Arthropoda; class Insecta; order Diptera; family Culicidae; genus Topomyia; species Topomyia yanbarensis. Next base: position 437,064,801 of record NC_080671.1, read on the forward strand.
TTGCTCGGTTATTTCGCTCGAGCGTGCTCGCCAATGCGACGTGCACAGCGGCGATGAGTGATAGGCGTTGCCTTGAGATTCGAACTAGTATGGGAATGGGTTCGTTCCCTTAATTGTATGCGCGAGTACTGAGGCTTCTGCAGTGTGGCTTGGCGATTCCTCGGTTATTTTATGTTGTGTGTTCAACCTAGTAACTAGTGCCCTTTCGTTCTAAATCAAAAAGGTAAGTACTCTGGGACCTCTTGATTAATGAATGTTTCTAAGTGTGGTGAATTATTGTGCGAAGAATTAATTTGATTAATTTGAGAGATCAAAGCAAACATCGACTGCAAATGGACGGGTATTTTTCTTGCGTCACATTTTTATTTATTAGTTTTCATTTCGAATTTTATTAGTTTTCATTAGAAATTGTTGGAACTCTAAATAAGTATATGGAAAATAGCATTGTAAGTTTAAAAGTGGAAAAAAAAGCTTCTTAAGACGCACTCGCTCTGCCACCATCCTAAGGGAGATATATGAGAGTTACTAGAAGAATCACCGGCTGTGCAACAATGAACTTTCAGTTTCTGAAGCATCACATAAAGATGAATTTTACAGAAGAACTTAGTAGCAACAAAAATTGGCGAAACCAGAGGAAAAACGCCCAACTGGTATTACTTTTGGAATACCTCAAGAAGTGCATCGTCGTGGATTTACTATTTTTATTGAAACACGAGCGGAATTGTCTCAACCATGTCCTTGCGAAGATTTGACTGTCAAATCCGGTGAGAACGTTCCTTATCTTCTATTTATTTATTAATCCTTGTCTTCTGCCAAATTAACTACCGCTTTACAACGCTTGTAATTATAATTATATGCTGACACGAGTGCTGATTTGCGATGAGAACATCTTTAAAACAGCCATTAACAGCGTGCCTATATTAACAGAATTATCCGAATGGTTTTAAACCATACACCAAGACGAGTAGAGACTGCACGCAATGCCACAACATCGCAAAAGGAAGGACAGAATAAACCTTCACGAGAAAAATAAGACTGCATGTATAATGTGTGAAGAGTCCCATAACTTATTTAAATGCACCAAATTTAGGGCAATCAACCCTGAAGGATGCTACGAGCTGATCATGAAGCATATATTATGCATCAAATGTTGTTGAATAATGAAATTGATAATTTCTCAGTGTTCAATAAAGTTACAAGTTGTTTTTTCAGTGTAGCGAGCACTGTCAAATGTCAGTTAGGAGAAACACGTGGTTTAAATTTGTGTCAATACAAGTGAATGCGATTAAAGCAGAACAACATAAATTGCTAGAGAAATATTTTCCAAGTTAGTGAGGTAAGCAAGTGAATTTAGTTTTTAGGAATCACACTCTTTTTGAGAAGGAATGTTTAATGTCCAACAGCTTTCGTAAGTAAAAGGAGCAGTATTGCTTGTTTGTTTTGAAAGCAGTCTTTGGTATTTTGATTACAAGTTTTCTTTTCAGATTTGAAAGAAATAACTTCTTGTTTGTATTTGATCTAGAAGGAAATTTCCTTTTGATCAATTGCAAACAAAATCCGCTGGATATATGACTACAAGTATTCAGGCAGGAGCCTTTCTACTAAATACTCGTATGTTAATAACTGCACAAAAACATCCCGCTAAGAAACTACATAAAAAGCAAAAGAGAAGAACGAGGACCATAAAGTGACATTCATCAGGGAAGATGAATATTTTTTACCAAATAGTTCCAGTTACACAATGGAACGGCGATCCCAAAATCCAAACATATGCTTTCTTCGATCCCGGCTCGTCACTGACTTTGCTTGACGAAGAGGTATCGGAAGAACTCCAGCTGAAGGGTGAATCGGAGCCCTTGAAATTGAAAAAGGACTCAAAACTATTCGAGAAAAGAAAGAGGAAGCAAATTTGTGCGACTACAGATAAGTGGCAGCTCATCAAAAAAGATTCTCGTTGAAGGAAGTAAGGACGGTAAAAGAGATAAATTTACCCGTTCAATCTGTTCAATACGATGAGCTGGCTCAGAAATTTGCTTATTTGCGTGGTCTTTCAATAAATAATTATCAGTATGCCAAGCCGACAATATTGATTGGATTAAACCACAGACATCTATTAGTTCCGTTGGCAAGACGACCTGGAGGAGAAAATAAGCCAATCGCAATCAAAAGATTAGGATGGCAGATATTTGGTAATTTTTCAGGAACGGTGTCAGGCGAACATGATTATTCAAGAGGACGACCATTAAATGAAAGATATGATGTAGAGATATTTTTCTATTAAGGATTTTTGAGTAATGATACCAATCATTCCTCTCGAATCCAAGCAGCTTACCAGAGCCAAGGAAATCATCGATGAAACATTATCATGCACAGACAAAACAGTTATGAAATCGGTTTGCTCTGGAAGGGAGACGATTTTCAGTATCCCGATAGCTACAATATTGCTCGGAAAAGACTCATCAGTCTGGAACAAAAGGTGAAATCAGATGCCGAATTGAAAACGTGGACAATCAATACCATTCCTGAATATGTTACCAAAGGATAAACTAGGAACGTGACAGCAGATAAAATTCTCGAGTCGAGTCGGGTGATATGTTTTATCTCCCTCGGTTTATTGTTATCAATAAAAATAAAACTCCACCAAAACCGCGTTTAGTGTTTGAAGCCGCTGCTAAGGTTAAGAGAGTTTTCTTCAATTCAGCATTGCTGCCAGGACCTGATGCAACTATTTCCTCATACGATGTAATTATTAGATTCCGAGAAGGGCGCGTTGCTATAGCCGGAGATATTAAAGAAATGTTTAGCCAAGTTGGAATAATAGCTTACGACTGCGGACATCCGGAAGTTAATTTAACCAGCTATTCATTCATTGATGGAGGTACCGATACAAGTGTTGCAGTGCAGCACTAAGGGATTTGTGATGGTATATCAATGTAAGGTCATAGTAAAACGATCTATAAGGTATTGCGGAATGCATTGTCATACTTTGGATTATGAAAGAAGTTACCAGTATATAGTAGAAGAATTCACATCAGAGGAATGCGGGAACACTCACGTGGTCGGAGCCGTCACATTGACTCATAATAGTATAATTCGTGAACAGTACGACTAGAGGCGAAATTCTCATTGTGGGCCATGTCTCTCTAAGTAGCTGCAACGGGGGAGTATACAGCACTCGTAATATACATGGAAAAACGCGTTAGTGTATTGCAAATACGCGTTGTACAACTATCTTGCGGCAATTGACAATGAAAATGATCAGATCATCTCACAACACGGAGTTTCGCGCGAACAGTCAACGAGTGCGGACGCCTCTCCAAGCGCTCCGCAAGTAATTTATTAATTAGTATTTTTTACCTACGTAAACAAACATCGCGCGCGTGCCTCGTAAGTTACAGTGCTATTGAACTTCAAGCAATAGTAAAATAATGCAGTGCGGTGTAAAAACTTGTAACATAAACGACGACCGCTTCCTCTGGAAGTGTGAATTTTGCATCAGATCGTACCATGCTGCCTGTGTAGGTGTGCAGCGTAATCAGGAAAATTTTATCCGGGCATTTATGGTGCCTGTGTGTGCGGACTGCCAGCACATTATTAGGACAGAGGTCGATACTCGCAAAATGATCTATCTACAAGATCAGCTGCTAGAAATGATGAAGTCGCATACGGACACACAACATCGAACCACAGCTGACCTAAAGAGCCACAGTCTTGAATTGTTCGGTAGCATCGAACAATTACTTAACGACGTAAAGCAGTCAATGCAAGTCGTCCATAAAAAGAACGAAGACATATGCAGCAAACTAGGTCAGCATTTTCATTCTTGTGACAATTTGTTACAAAATTCGATCGACATCATCAGCAAATCGACCAAAACAATATCGGACAATATGAATCATAAAATTGACGAACGGCTATCACACCTTGAGAACGAACTGCTTTCCACTAAATGTTCTGAGCCGTACCCTCTCGTCAATTCCGAACTATTGGAGGAATTGAAGGAAGAAGTGAAAGATATTTCCATTGCAATCTCCAACATGACAAAACCAGAAAATGGCATGAATCAATCAAAATCCCTGGCTGAAGAATTAGCGGAAAAATCACACGCTACAGTAATCGAACAGAAAATAGATCATACGTCTCCAGGCTGGCGATTTTTGGGCGATAAATGGCCATGGAAGCAGGATTGGACAAAATATGACGCCAAACAACGCATTCGACGACTTCAGGAGAAAGCTGCTGATAAGGCAAGACGCAACCGAAAACGTCGTAAGCAGTCAAGTCAACGTGACAACGATAGCGCTAACAATCGTCATCATAACGACAGTGGTAAGACGTCAGACAAATTACTACTTGCCACGGCGAAAAAACTATTTTCCGTTCCTCCCACAACCAAATTTCATAAACTTTAAAAAAGGCGACACCATCAACCCGTACCGTTCAGCTAACGAAAACATTCAACCCAAACAAATGGAAGTGACACCTACCAGCGGCGAAAATAGTTTAAACACATTGGCAACCACATCTCAACATTCGAACACAGACAGCCAATTTGAACTGGACCCCTTGCGCCCTCCAATCGTACGCCTCACGTCACAATCAACTGTAAGTAATTTAAATATTCCAAAAACTACCTCGCATCCACAACAGAATTCGACTGAAGTTTTAGTCTATTGCCAAAATTTTAATCGAATGAAAAACCCAGCCAAAATGAAAGAAATCCAACAAAAAGTAATTTCATCTTCTTTTAATATAATTCTTGGAACAGAAAGTAGCTGGGATAAAAGCGTAAGAAGTGAAGAAATCTTTGGAAATCAATTTAATGTATTTCGGCATGACCGTAATTTGTCTCTTTGTAATAAAAAGTCTGAAGGAGGAGTCATTATAGCCATAAACGCAGACTTTCCTTTAGAAGAAATAGAAACCATGAAACATATAGAATTTGAACATATATGGACAAAAGCAGTAATATCAGGAGAAGTGCACATATTCTCCTCTGTGTACTTTCCACCTGAAAATGCTCTTAAAAAATCATTTGAACTATTTTTTCAAACTGTAGAATCTATCATGTCAAACATGGAACCTGAAGTAAAACTATTGACATAAAAATCTACTTCGTAAAAGACAACATGTACAGTACCAAACAACTATGTTTTTCACAGCTAGTGATAATCAACCAAACATTTCTAAAACAGTGTAGTAATTAGGCAAAATCTATAGCATCTGGTGTCCAATAAGTCAGAAGCGCAACATTCAAAACTGCGGAAAATCAGTAAAACTGGCATCCCGCCACACGTCAATAATTAAACGCACGCAGCCAGCATCACGCACACAAGCATGTAATTTCTGCATCACACCTTGGAGAAAGGTTGGCTAGAGAACCGGAGCCCTTAAATCGTCACGTCATTCGGGTATTGTTGGTGGTATAAGGTAGCCGGTGCAGTTTTGGTTGTGCCAAATCGTTTGGTACGGCGGACATTTTGTCCTTGGTACAAGCACATCTTGGGAAAACCTGCGTCCCGTCAATCGTATTGACCGTCGTTGTTTGAAGGAATTTGTAAGCACTAAAGACACAATCTAACATATAGCCAATTATCCAAACCTCCCGGTACGCAGGCAAAACAAATTTGGACCTTATTCCACGGCGTCGCTTAGAAACCGAAGCTGATAGCAGACCGGTTCCAGAAAAGCAGTAACGGTGAAATCAACACACGGGGGTCGAATAAATGAATCGGTTCGTCCAGCAAACGGACGAAAAGGACATTCAACGAGCACGCTAACACGTATTTCTGCCTTTTTTGGCTTTGTGTATTTTGTTGGTGGCATTTTCAGTCCATGCTAGCCGGTGCCGCTGAGGCTTTTGCCAATCAGCCAAAGCGAAGTCCATTACAACAGACCTGCATCTTTAACACCTCGAAAACAGACCTACACCCAAACCGGAAAACTGATCTACATACAAGCCACAGAACCAAACTTACGTCCAAATCTCAAATCATACCCACGTTTCTAGCACGCAATAAAACAACACAAACTTCATTCGTAACCCAACTTTGTACCGGGAAACAAGTGCTTTTTGTTCTCTCCGGTGTGGTTTAGTTTTTTCGGTAGTACGAAGGTGCTTGCTGTGGCAGAGGCTGCAGTAAAGCATTAGTAATAAACAGTCCCGCGAGTGATAATTATTACCTGCGATATCGGTGCAGTGAAGTTACTAAACAGTTTTCTTGCCTGAAAGACGGCTTTATTTAGACGAGCTATATCAGCTCTATTGTGTGAAGGTCACACGGGTGACGGATAAAACAAACGAAGGATCAATTCACCTACCAGCTCGTCAGGAACCAACTGGTGAAGTGTTTTGTTTTTTACTTTTCTTATCGATTTTTTTTTCTTTTTATTGCTTTTGATTTTTTATTTTGATTTAAGTTAAAAAGTGCGGTCGAGCGTGTTGCTCCCGCAACAAAATGGAAGAAACAGAAGGATCACCCTCCGAAGACGAATATTATGGGGAAGAAGAACATATATCTGATACTGAGACAGATAATGTTATGGTCGATCCACTTCCCCCCAATGTCTCACAGCCCCCCCGAGTCAAGGTTTACCAGGATGGATCCGCTGGTCCTTGGGTGGTATACTTTCGGCCCAAAAATAAACCGTTAAACAGCATAACTGTTGCACGGGAGCTGACAAAACGTTACTCGGCCGTAACCGAGATTAAAAAGGTTCAGTCAGATAAACTGCGCGTAGTCGTTACTGACTTGAAACAGGCCAATGATATCGTTAGCAATAGCCTCTTTACGCTGGAGTATCGCGTCTACATCCCTTCTCGTGATGTGGAGATCGACGGTGTGGTAAGTGATGCGGGTCTAACTGTCGATGATCTGATGAATGATGGGGCTGGCCGCTTTAAGGACCCTAACCTTCAACCAGTTAAGATTTTGGAGTGCAAGCAATTGCACTCAAAGTCCATCGAAGATGGTAATTACTATCCATCAGACTCGTTTCGCGTAACCTTCGCCGGATCTGCACTTCCGAGCTACGTTGAAGTGGGATGAGCTCGTCTACCTGTACGCCTGTTTGTACCGCGGGTCATGAATTGTTCCAACTGCAAGCAGCTAGGTCACACGGCCACCTACTGTAGCAACAAGCAACGGTGCGGTAAATGTGGGGAACGCCATGCGGATGATACTTGCAGTAGGCCCGCTGAGAAGTGTGTTTACTGTGGGGAGAATCCGCATGCACTTTTGACATGCCCAACGTACAAACTTCGCGCGGATAAACTGAAGCGATCCGCCAAAGATCGCTCCAGACGCTCTTACGCAAAAATGCTTAAAAGAGCTGTTCCACTTATCTCCGAAAACCCATTCGCTCTCTTGCCAACTGACGATAACGCCTCTAACGACCCTTGCGAGGGGCATTCTTTGGCTCCGCTTGGAAACTCTAGGAAAAGACCTAATCAAAACTCACCTGAACTTCCTCGTAAGGGTCCTAGGTTGTCCCAAACAAGGGTACAAAATAAAAATAATTCATCAACTGGAAGTGCTGGTACAAATCCGAAGATAATACCTCCTGGTTTTGGGAAATTGAGATACAACCAGGAGTTCCCAGCACTCCCCGGGGCACCAAAAATCCCAAGTGCTCCAATTTTACAGTCAGAAACTCACCCTAAAACGGGATTCCTTAAATTTTCTGACATTGTGGACTGGATATTCACAGCTTTCAACATTACCGATCCTATGAAAAGCTTGCTGGTTGCTATTCTACCAACAGTAAGAACATTTTTAAAACAGTTGACTGAACAATGGCCCCTCCTTACAGCGATCGTATCCTTCGATGGCTAACTTATTAGACGGAATCAAGGATCTGATCACTGTTTTACAGTGGAACTGCAGAAGTATTATCCCCAAAATTGATTCATTAAAACACTTGCTAAATTACAATCGTTGTGATGCATTTTCCCTATGTGAAACATGGCTAACTTCTAATATAAACCTCAACTTCCACGATTTTAACATTATCCGCTTGGATCGAGAAGACTCATATGGGGGGGTACTTTTAGGGATCAAAAAGTGCTACTCCTTCAATCGAATCAACCTCCCTTCGACGCCAGGCATTGAAGTTGTCGCTTGTCAAACAACAATCAAAGGCAAAGATCTTTGCATTGCTTCTATTTACATTCCTCCTAGGGCCATGATGGGATATCGAAGATTCTCCAACGTGATTGAACACCTTCCCTCGCCCCTCCTGCTTCTTGGAGACTTTAACTCTCACGGTACGGGGTGGGGCTGTCTATACGACGATAATCGATCTTCGACAATTCAAGACCTTTGTGACAACTTCAATATGACAATTCTGAACACAGGGGAAATGACACGGATCCCTAGACCACCTGCGCAAGCAAGTGCACTGGACATATCTTTATGCTCGACATCACTACGGTTAGATTGCAAGTGGAAGGTAATATCTGATCCCCACGGTAGTGACCACTTACCAATTGTAATTGCAATCACCACTGGTTCAAGACCATCGGCACCAATCAATGTTCCCTATGACCTCACACGAAACATTGATTGGAAGAGCTACGCTGCTGCGATATCCAAAACTATCGATTCAACACAGGTACTTCCCCCGGAGGAAGAATATAAGTTTTTGTCCAACTCGATTCTCGATAGCGCGATTCAAACTCAGACGAAACGAGTACCCGACGTGAACACCCAAAAACGTTCTCCCAACCCGTGGTGGGACAAAGAGTGCTCAAACGTGTACGCGGAGAAAGCTGCCGCGTATAAAACCTTCCGGAACGACGGGTTAGTTGCTAGTTATCGAGTGTACGCGATATTAGAAAAGCGAATGAAAAATTTAATGAAAGCTAAGAAACGCAGTTACTGGCGCCGGTTTGTCGACGGGTTAACAAGAGAAACATCGATGAGCACTCTTTGGGGCACGGCCCGACGTATGCGAAACCGAAACAGTACTAACGAGAGCGTGGAATATTCAAACCGTTGGATATTCGATTTCGCCAAGAAGGTTTGTCCGGATTCCGCCCCGGCACAGAAAATCTACCGCGCCGCGTCGCCTTACAATATCGCGAACGAAACACCGTTTACGATGGTGGAGTTCTCACTTGCTCTCTTATCATGTAACAATAAAGCCCCGGGGCCAGATAGAATCAAATTCAACTTGTTGAAGAATCTGCCAGACTCTGCCACAAGACGCTTGTTTAATTTATTTAATAGGTTTCTTGAGGGTAACATTGTCCCACATGACTGGAGACAGGTGAAAGTCATCGCCATCCAAAAACCAGGAAAACCAGCCTCCGACCACAATTCGTATCGTCCGATTGCAATGCTGTCCTGTATCCGGAAGTTATTCGAAAAAATGATCTTGTTTCGCCTCGATAATTGGGTCGAAACAAATGGCTTACTGTCAGATACACAATTTGGCTTCCGCAAAGGCAAAGGGACGAACGATTGCCTTGCGTTGCTCTCAACAGAAATTCAAATGGCATATGCTAACAAAGAGCAGATGGCATCAGTATTCTTGGATATTAAGGGGGCTTTCGATTCAGTTTCGATCAACATTCTTTATGAGAAGTTGCACCAGCATGGTCTTTCGCCAATTTTAAATAACTTTTTGCTAAACCTGTTGTCTGAAAAACAAATGCATTTCTCGCATGGCGATTTATCGACATCACGATTTAGCTACATGGGCCTTCCCCAGGGCTCATGTCTAAGCCCTCTCCTCTACAATTTTTACGTGAATGACATTGACGAATGTCTTGTCAATTCCTGCACGCTAAGGCAGCTTGTAGATGACGGTGTGGTCTCTATTACAGGTCCTAAAGCCGTCGACTTGCAAGGACCACTGCAAGATACCTTGGACAATTTGTCTGCTTGGGCTCTCCAGCTGGGTATCGAGTTCTCCACGGAGAAAACTGAGCTAGTCGTATTTTCTAGAAAGCGTGAACCAGCGCAACTACAGCTTCAATTAATGGATCAAACTATTGCTCAGGCTTCAACATTCAAATATCTCGGGGTATGGTTCGACTCTAAAGGTACCTGGGGATGTCACATTAGGTATCTGAAACAGAAGTGCCAACAAAGGATCAACTTTTTCCGTATAATAACTGGAACATGGTGGGGTGCCCATCCAGGAGACCTAATCAGGCTGTACCAAACAACGATATTATCAGTGTTGGAGTACGGATGTTTCTGCTTTCGCTCCGCTGCGAACATACATTTCATCAAACTGGAGCGAATCCAGTATCGTTGCTTGCGTATTGCCTTGGGTTGCATGCACTCGACCCATACGATGAGTCTCGAAGTGCTGGCGGGCGTTCTTCCTCTGAAAAATCGATTTTGGGACCTCTCATATCGATTACTCATTCGATGCGATATTCTGAACCCATTGGTGATTGCAAATTGCGAAAGGCTTGTCGAGCTTAATTCTCAGACCCGATTCATGTCCTTGTACTTCGATTACATGGCACAGAACATCAATTCATCTACGTATAACGTCAACCGTGCTCATCTCTTAGATACTTCTGATCACACTGTATTTTTCGATACATCCATGAAGGAAGAGATTTGTGGAATTCCGGATCATATTCGCCCACAAGTGGTCCCAAATATTTTCTATAACAAATACCATCAAGTCGACTGCGCCAAAATGTTCTACACTGACGGATCAATTCTCAACGGGTCCACAGGCTTCGGTATCTTCAACGAAAATCTTGCTGCCTCATTCAAACTCAATGATCCTGCTTCAATTTACGTCGCAGAATTAGCTGCCATTCAGTATACTCTCGGGATCATTGACACCCTGCCCTCAGACCATTACTTCATCGTTTCGGATAGTCTCAGCTCCATTGAGGCCATCCGTGCGGCGAAGCCTGGAAAGCACTCACCGTATTTCCTGGGGAAAATACGGGAATATCTGAGTGCTTTATCTGAAAAATCTTACCAGATTACCTTGGTTTGGGTCCCGTCACATTGTTCTATTGCGGGCAATGAGAAGGCGGACTCTTTAGCCAAGGTGGGCGCATTAGAAGGCGACACTTACGAAAGACCAATTTGCTTCAACGAATTTTTCAGTATCTCTCGTCAGAGGACGCTCGATAGTTGGCAAACCTCATGGAGCAATGGGCATCTGGGACGGTGGCTACATTCCATTATCCCGAAGGTATCAACGAATGCTTGGTTTAAGGGGTTGGATGTGAACCGGGACTTTATTCGTACGATGTCAAGGATCATGCCCAACCATTACTCGTTTGACGCGCATCTCCGTCGTATAGGGCTTGCTGAAAATAATCATTGTGTTTGTGAGAACGGCTATCACGACATCGAGCATGTTGTTTGGCTGTGCGCAGAGTACTGTGTTGCCAGGTCCCAACTAATAAATTCCCTTCGGGCCCGAGGTAGATCACCCTATGTGCCAGTCCGGGACGTCCTGGCAAGCCGTGACCACCCCTATATTTTTCTTATCTATATCTTTTTGAAAACCATTGATGTCCAAGTTTAATACATTTTCCCCTCTCTCATTCACAGTAGAATCTCACCAACCTATCCCTGTATCTACAATATGGCATTGCTTCACGAGTCTTCGGTGCATACCCTTCTTGATAACCGTCTACCCAGAACATCATGACATACCTCACATGCAGATGATATAGAGAACATCATGACAGTATCAGAGTGCCAATAATTATCCGAAATATCGACCCTCCCCTCGCCCCTGCGATTACAGGCTGGAAACTACAACACTACAACAAAGTGTGCATATCCGCCACAATGATCAATCAGCAAACGACGATGTCAATTACACAATATGTATCCCACTTCCTACCTTTTTCCTTTACTTACATAAGAGGGGAGCAAGCCGCCCCTAAATACGGCTTTCCTTTCCCCCACTAACATGTGACATGTAATTAAAAAAAATGAATTATCGGCCTCGTTAAGCTAAAGCATTTGGGCCTAAATAAACGTATTTAAGATAAAAAAAAACACAAACTTGAGCCCAAAAACAAGAACAAACCTCAAAAACAATTGAAACCCACTGACCGTAATAAATTTTCCTTCCGCAAAAAAAAACACGAACAACGTATCAGCACATTCTACGAAGCAACAAACATAGCATCGACACACATTAAGACAGTCAGCACAGTCTAAGACACGCAGTAGCTCAAGGTCAGATAGTCAGCACCGTCTAAGACACTTAGTATCTCATGCTCATAATGCCGAAGTGGACCACGAGAGAAAATAACCCGCGCACGAGAACGTGACGCAAGAAAACAGACAATCCGACTTAGCTCCTTCTTTTTCCGTAAACAAATACACATAGGGGCCGTACACAAATGACGTAGCTTTTTTTCTGCGATTTTTGACCCCTCCCTCCCCCTTCGTAGCATTTGGTCACAAAATTCTAACCTCCCCCTCGTAAATAACGTAGCATTTACCTACCCCCTCCCCCTCGTCCCATGCAAAGCGCCCTGGGGATGAAAAAAATTGCATATGTTTTTCATTTATTTTTAACCCTCCGGAAGTCGCGCATATGGCCCACTCAACGAGCAGCCTCCGGTTCCCAAAGGCGATTAGCTAGCTTTTCAGAGCAGCATGCACTCAGTGCACCAGCGCGACTGCCGGAAGCTTAATACATGTCCTTTCAAAATGTTTGACGACTTTTATCAACATTTTCATTATAACAGCAAATTGCGTGCAAAATGAGCCCATTTCATGACAAATATAGTGTTGATAGTTTTGTTTTGAATTTTATATGTCAAGGGGAGCATGAAGACAAGTTCTCTCAGTCTATAATCGTGCAGCTGCCAATGATTCTAAGAACCATACGTTCATCTAAATTACTAAATTTTGTTTGGTTGAATCCGAAGTGAAAATTTAATTCAGCTTCCAAACTAAGTCTACTAGTCAGCAACATTAGCTAACTAATGTAGCAAGTTAAATCAGCATACAAAATCTTTTCGTATTTTTGCGAACTTGTAATTTCGCGAATCGTAAAATTTACCTCATGAAAAACCGCATCAAAAATAACTTGTTTGCATTTAAATTGATTTTTCTTGGGAATGGAGGATCATTAAATTGTTTTCTCTAAACAATGGGTACTTAATGCTACGTCGTACAACTTCTGACCCTACCCTCCCCCTCGTCACACTTCGTCACAAATTTGGTATTCCCTCCCTACCCCCCAAAATGCTACGTCATTTATGCATGGCCCCATACTAGCGAGTAAGCCATCAGTTTGTACGCTCGACCAGTGAACACGCATTTCAATCTTTTTTAAAAAGTAATTTCCTAACCCACAGTTCTTAATTGGCAGTATTCCATGCAGTAACTTTAGACGTAGGAAATAATCATGGCGAGCTTTCTAAGCCATTTTTTTCAGTGATGCGTGGACTAGTGATGCACGGACTAGTGATTTGGGAATCAAAAAAAAAGTGATGAACATTCGAGACACAAATAGTGCAAAGTGCGAAACAATTGTATAAGACAATGGGTTGGTTTTCGGCAGACGAAATCGTCGACACCAACACCTCTAGTACAGAGCAGAACCAAAGTGCTCAAAGTGTTGCACTCTGTGTTTTAGCAGTGGTAGCAGTAGGCTACGTAATATCAAAAACAATCGCAAAAGTACACAGGCACCATACTGAAAGGGTAGCGACAAGTGCCGCCAGAAGCGTCGCAATAGTGTGAAAAGACAATAATAAAGAAAATAAAAGAAAATTTTTTGCAAAGAAGTAGGGAATAGTGGTCCATAAGGACAAAAATAAAAGAAAAAAAAATATAAAACGCGAACACAAGCAACAACAGGAAGGATCTACAACGACTGGAAGATGGACATCATCCCACAGGAGACTTGGGACCTGGTGGATGAGTTCTTGGAGTACGTGAAGGCGACAAAAGGTAACGAGAGAATAATATGATTAAAAACCCCATCTGTATCAACAAAAAAGGAGAAAAATGAACAAGTTTATAGACGAAGAGGTAGAGAAAGAGATAAATGACACCGTTGACTTCTTCGACGAGATAACTAGGCAAAGCAAGATAGTCGAAAAAGCTGATGAATTCCAAAACTGGAACAAGTACCCGGTTTCTGCTACATTCAGTCGTGCAATAAATTGGCAGAAACAAAAACCGCGTGTTTTCTTCTGACAATATTTTGGAACTATTCTTAGATCAAAATATTGGCAAAGCCCACTGAACTACTCAAAGACATATTTTGATAATTTTCAAACCAAATTGTCGCTTTATTCTCAAACCATTTGTCAAGATTAGATACAAAAAGTGGCGACGAGGGAGCCGTTTGAGATATTGTATAATTTTAATAGAAATTACAGTTGTTGGTTCAGTGTTTTTTTTTCGGAGTAAGAGGTTATCTTTAATGATATTTACTGGGAAGACTAATAGAACATTCATCCATAGTGTGATATGGTTTAGTCGGTTCAATGCCACAGCCATCAAGCTGTAATATGGCGGCCGGAACAGAGTGCTACATAGATAATCTGAAGTGGTTAATCTATAAACCCATCAATTTTAGGCTAGCGATTCACTATTTCAAAGTGGATACACTCATATAATTAAGCATCTATTTTTGGAGCTAAAAGACAAAATAGACGAAATTAAAATTAATTAAAAGGTACTTAAAGTGTCACAGATTCAAATTTGATCCAAGCGCTTTATGCTATAAAATTAATCATTTAAAATTGTTAGCTTGGCACCGTCATTTTTGAATTTTTAGACTGCGAACCATTTGGCGATTTTTTTTAAACTTTTAGTTAAAATTTGACAGTTCGAAAGTTATTTTCTCTTTGAATGGACAAATTTAACCGAGAGAGCGAACCATTTCAAAAGTTGACATATGGTTAGTTATTTAGAATTGACAGCTGCGATCACCACAAGTTGGTAGAGGTGTGAACATTTGTCGATATTTTAAAATTAGTTTTTTTCTTATTACATTAAGTATGACAGTCATAGCCTCGAAAAGTAAACATCCACATCATGAAATAACCCAATGAAATCTTAACATAACACGCTATCGTTTCCATCTTTATCCCTTAATTTTGTATTGAAAAATATTGACAACCTCAATTAGTTACAGAAAATGTTTCCACCTTTTTATTCTGCATCATGGGCAAAACTTTAATCACAATCCCAGAGTAGGGTTATTTTGCAAATAACTTTCGATGTATCAGATTTTAACTAAAAGTTAAAAATTTCACCAAATGGTTTTCAGCCTTAGTAAGTCGATATGTAGCTCGTTTTATTAGTAAACTACGACAAACACAGCTCATAGATAAGCAATAATATTTTTCCCAAGAAATGTAGACCATCCAGGCAGTTCCGAACTCCTGCGTAATTATTACTGATTTATTGAAACAAAACTTGGCACCCTCCCAGTAAAGTTCAGCCGGAAATGAACTGGAATTCTGGCTGGTTCCAGGTCGTATTCTGGCTCCAGTGACACAACCGATTCTAACTAAAATCGGTTGTGTCATTGAAGCCGGAATACGAACTGAAACCGGCTAGAATTCCGATTCATTTCTGGCTGAGCTTAACTGGGGCTGGTTGACACACTTCAAAACGCGGTTGGGTTTTCAATAGGTTGTGTTGGAGCTAGATTGCTGATGTTCCCACAAGATGGTTATCCCCCATTCATTACATGACAGGTGCCATGCGGAGTGGAGTACAAGCTGTCAACTGGCAGGATGACGGCGGAAGTGAGTCAGTCGAGTTGGAGGCAGCCAAGATACGCACATATATATCTATCGCGTGAATAATGCCATAACAGGTCGTAAATATATAGAATATTTCCCAGTAAAGTTCAACCGAAAATGACTGCTGTCGAGTTTCGAGGTACTCATTATTTGTCCAACTTTTGGTAGAAGAGAAACAATTAAAATATTTCCCTCTTCGTCAGTCGGACTAGCGATACGCATGTCAAATTTCAAGCTGTGGTATAATTGTGCTACAAGCGTGCATTTTCGTTCAGTGTATATTGATTTGACAGAATAGGAAGTATCTGATTTGAGAGCGTTCCGTTCCCAAGACGGATACCGGTGTGCACATTTTTTTCTGTGTGAGAGTGCGGTTGTCATTTTTCTTTGATGAAGCCGAAAAAACAAGATATGAAGAAGAAAACCATAAACGAATGACGTAGTGGGCCTTTCTGTTGCCATGTTTTATTTGTGTTCGATAATAGTTAATTTAATCGTTTTTTTTTCGAGGTAAAAAGTGTCCCTAAGTGTTCTAGTCGGTAGATCCGAGGTGAAGCTCTGCCTTTTTTCACTTTTCATCGTACGCCTAAGAATCAGTCAAATGTGTCAAAAGTGTCAAATGTTGCCACCATTTAATGTAAATTACATTTGCTGGTATCATAAATTGATGAAGAAATAAAGCACAGGGTCTATAGTTATCAGTAGAGGGATGTGCGGCTTGGTTGTAGAAAAAGAACAGAAATAGAGTAGAAATGGAACATTGTTTTCAGTGTATATCCGATGATAGCATTAGAAACGTGCAAATGGTTTTCTCAACGCAGGAAAAACAATTGTAAATAAGGACTAGTGCTAGAGACTGAAGTTTGAAGAATTAAACCGACATACAATCGTAGTTAGTAAAGTATCAGTCAAGTCCTGGTACAGGTGTTTGGCTGTCATGCAAAAAGACAGAGTTCGTTTACCCTATACTCGTCAGCGACCCATAGCTTCTGTGCTTGGCTAACTGAGACATCACTCGGTACCAGTCAGTCGCTTTAGGTGTTCTCATATGTTGGTGTTGTTTGGATATATCGTCTAATTGATAGTAAGTTGGTGTCAGTTACTGACGAGTGGAACACGAAATATTAAAATCCAATTTTTCTAAGTTAGGTTTTGTGCTCTCTTGTGCAAATTGGTTCATGCATTTTTTCCTTTGAGAAAAAATATATGTTGCGATAAACAGTAATCATTTGTATAATCTTCTGTTAACAAAAAATTACGTACTAGTAGAATCTGATACTTCTGGCTGAATTGATATTATTCTGCTACATTTGCAAAAAAAATAGGAAATCAGCTAATAGTTATCTTCAACATTCACCAGCTTTATTGAATTTCGATTCTTTTGGCATTTTTTGTGTATTCTTCCCTTGATTTGAAAACTTAATTTTCAGCCATGAAGAAGAACTCTAAACCTTCAGTTGCTGTGGTTGTTAAGAAAGAACGTAGAAAATTGGTAGAACCAAAGACACGTCATTTTCGAGGATATTCTTCAAAGTTTCGCAGGCCTCATTGCGAAACCAATAGTAGGAATAACTATTTTATTAACAGCAGGTCTTATTCTCACCCATCATTTTTGAAAGTGGCATTGTTGGAAAATGGGCAAAAATGAAAACAATAATTCAGTAGATTAATATGAAGTTTTTAGGCTTGGCTATTTTTTCTCCAGTTACTTTTGATGTACCAAAAATGCATTAAACTGCTCTAGCAGCAAGGGTTATTTTTTGGGTACTTTTTATATCGGGATATTCAGTATATCAGTTCCCTTTCCAAGCAATTATTCTATATGCATTCCGGAAAAGTGCGACTAAAGTGTTTTTAATTTTTGCCGTTGCTGTGGTATTTTATTTTTATATACCAGTTAATAAACGCCAAGAGTAATTGAGACATTTGTTCAGTTAATTCTGGAGCGAAGCTTGTCCCCTTTCTCTCCTAAATAGTGAAATAAATTGTGTAACGCCTATTAGTTACCCCACTTAGTTGTTAATACTAATAAGTACGTAATGTTCGAAATCGAGCAATAATAACCTAGTAATAGACATAAACAATTTGACGTGCATTGATCGTCATAGATGAAAACGTCAAATATCGAGGCAGCGCCTCCTTTGACAATCGACAGTTGTGAATTGCAGTTAGTCATCCGAAGTCCTAGTACACAATTTGTGACTTAAAGTTTAACTAGGGAAGTAGTCCGCTTCAGTCTGTTTCGGTGATTTTAGGGAACATTACACAAATCAGGACAAATAAAGTGTTTGATGTGTAGGGTTCTGAAAATCGGTACGAAGCAAAACCAAAGAGAACCGCTATTTGGTATCGGTCACAACAGAAGTTAATACATTAAAGTGGCGACGAGAGAGTTTTCGTGTAATTCTAGCATGTGAATACAAATTGCAGTGGTTAGTATCAGTGTTTAACGTTTGTTCTGCTTTGAACTAGCGAACTCTACGTGGATTGTGGAAAGGGAATGATAATATTAAGAAAGAGAAAGTTGTTGAAAAGTTTTAGTTTGCAGAATAACATTTTTTAAGGGAGACACTACCCCCGATATACGTCAAAGCCAGGTCGGCCCTTACAAAGAGCATTCGAGCAGAACAACAGGGTGGGAGCAATAAGGATGGATGATATCCCCCTTAATTGGAGTACTCGATGATCCTAGGCTACAGCCGCACGGACCATTTGTTGCGTTTGGAACTATTTAAATTCCATGGATCAACCAGATTTATAAAACAGTATAACACCTCAGCTCTAAGCCGGAATCCTAACGCCGGTTGCTCTTAAAAACAAACAACAAACGTAATAGAGCCCATAGCTCCCAAATATCCCAATAGAGCTTTCAGCTCCCAAAGACTTTTTTCTCATAAGAGTTCTCGGAACTGGATATCAGGTATTCAACAATCTTGTGGCATACCCAGGCTCAGATTAAAATTGTAAGTTCTAATAATAAGAATACCAGACAAATAAATACATTCGGGGCTCAACTCATACTGTCGCGTTCGGTTGACTCTACCAGAGCTCTGCACTGGTAAGTTTCGCTTATACAGCTCCATCATACACGAAATGCAGCACTGATAACGTTCAACGGCTTAGTCGAGATAGATTGTAAGATGTAAAACGAAAGTGAGAATTCAAACGCACAAATAAATGATCTTCTTCGGTCATCAAGGCTGTGGATGCAATTTGAAGTTTGGAGAGTAATCGATCCATTTTTAATTAGTGTTTCCGATTCCTTCGGCAAAGTGAGATACAAAAGTGGCGACGAGAGATTGTCTGTCCGTGATTCTAGGACTCCAATTAGAATTACAGTGGTTGGTACCATTGTTAGAAATTTAACTTTAAAGCAATGTTTGTTTACTTAGAGCTGAATACAAATTTTGAAATTATGGAAATCTCAGAAGGAAAGCTATTCAGTCGAATGACAGTACTGTTCAGTACCGGTTACACCGAGAAGAGTAGTGTTATTTTAGTGCTAGTAATGGCTCCAGTGGTTACGAATGTTGTACAATCTACACAAGAGTGGTCCGCTAGCGAATGACGGATCTCAATAGTAGCATGTCTGTAATAAACTACGTACCTGGAACTATTGAGAACCAGAGCTACAGGTCCAAAGCCCTGGTAAAGGTTGTGATGATCTGGGCCGCGGTCACCACGTAAAGCAAAAAAGGTCATAACCACAAGTCCAAGGCGTGAAGCGACCCGTGCCGAGGGATGAGTGATCGAGGGGGTGAAAAAGATGCTCGATCGTTAACGGAGCCTGTGGGGTACGGGCAACCCCCACAGTAAGCGTACCTTACCACGTTACTGCGGAGCTCTGGCGTGGCGGACATTTATTCTCGCGCAACTCGTGGATATTAACATGGAAGTGAACAAAAACAATAAACAAACGGAGGTGCCAAACCCCTTTGCTAGAGGTGGTTTGGCGAGGTCTCCCCACCGTGGGGAGAGTAGTGGAGCGACGAGTGGTGCATCTGATAGCACCAGTGACCCCCCCAGCAGTGGTAGAAAATAGCCCTACCAACGCACTGGACGGGCCACTATCCGTGATGCGCAAAGTGGTGGAGCAGCTCGATTCAATAATCGAGTTCACTAGCGCAAAGCAAAACATAAGCAAGGAGTTAAAGCAGTCTCCTGGTGCTCCGGAAAACTGTTCGTGTCGCAAGAAAGAAACAGCAGGCTTATGCCAAGAGGGTGGAATGTCGGGAGAAGTCCGACAGAGAAACCCAGACAGTGGCCTCCAAGAGGGAGGGAAGAGAGAAGGTCGACATAGGTACCCAGACAGTGGCCTTCACCTTCTATGGAGCAGCCATGTCGCTCGAAGCGGCAGCCGAGTTCCCCTCGAAGAGCAAAGGCAAGGGCAATCGCAAGACGGCGTCGAACGCGAAGCGCCCTAGGAAGGGTGCAAAAACCGGCACCACACGGCGTGAACCGTTAAGGCCAAACGCCGTTTGGCCGAGGTAAGCGAGGGCGAGAGTAACCTCGCTGGGCAGAGAGAAGGTACCAGCAACTCGGCGCAACCGGGGCAGGGGGCGTAAACCCCTGGACGCTGGTCACCAAGAAGAAGCCGGCACCGACACCGGATGCACCGCGGCCCGCGAAGAAGGCCAAGGACAGAGGCGAGGCCTTGTGGTTAAAAACCGACAAGGACAAATACGCCGACGTCCTAAAGTCGATGAAGGCGACCGAAAGCCTCTCAGCCCTTGGGCAAGATGTGCGTAGCGTGAGACGCACCAACACGGGAGAAATGCTTCTGGTGCTGAAGCGAGGCGCACAATCTAGTGCGGTGTACAAGGCTTTGGCCCAAGAGGTCCTTGGTGAAGGCGCCCAGGTCAGGTCGCTAGGGGCGGAAATGACTCTCCAGTGCAAGCATCTGGACGAGTTCACGACCGCAGATGATGTCGTCGCAGCCGTCAAGGAACAATAAGACGTGACAATCGAGCGGGCCTTTGTGCGCTTGAGAGGGGGACCCTCCGGCACCCAAGTAGCCTACCTCAGGCTACTGAAGGCGGATGCCAAAAAGGTAACCGAGAAAGGTAAGCTGAAGATCGGCTGGTCGGTATGCCCACTACATGATGTTGCAAGATTTAGGGACCAAAACAATAAAAAAATACTTAAACTATTTAAGAATAAAGAAGATAAAATCATTCCAAAGAATTATCAATCATATGAGCCCAATAGTTATGCTTACGAAAAAACACACTCTCATAACAAACGTAAGAGTAGATACAACATTATTAAAATCCGAGAAGATCATGACACATACATAATTGATTCAAACAATAGAAAAATACATAAAGTCAATTTGCGAAAAAATACTAATGAATAAATAATCTTTCCTATCTTTTCAGACTCACCTTCTGCGTGTCTCTACCTTTCATATATAGCAACATACAAGTTCATGACTTCACCAACAATCCTCTAGCCATAATCCCATTAGGAAAAGCACAGATAAAAACTGGGTATATAAGAATATTTCATCCCATAGATCTAGTACAGATAAAAGACACAATAACTAACCTTTTTGGGGACTAGTAGTGTGTAATTAAGCTACAAGTGAAAGTGTAAAGTGAAACCACCAAATAATATCACAACGTTAAAGTGATTGTTTGGAAAAAAGAAGAACGCTAGTTTGTTGAACAACCAGGAAGTAAGCCCTTCGGTGACCGGGAAAGGTTCGTGTTTGAACAGGTGTTAATAGAAATTATAAATGCTGGTACCACCAATGTTTAAAGTACACTGTGGCGAAAGAAGATGTAGAGGATTAGAACAGTGCACCGACAATACATGGACTGTAGGTGAAACGCAGCGAGAGATGGAAATCAAAGGCTGTTGAGCGAATACTACAAACTGCTGTAGATATCCGCCATAATATTAAAGTGGAGTAACACATATGGCGTACGTTTCTGTTCGACAACGAGTTCATGTTTGACGTAAGTTTTCTGGATGGATTAGATAATCAATCTATGACCAGCAGATAAGACGTTAATATGGCGACCGTGCATCAATCGGAAAGGTAGTGACAGTAAACCATTGCTGCTATTTGGTTGATGTGGAGAAAAATTGATTTCAAAGAACTAGATCAAAACAAAAACAGTTTCTAATAAATTCTAATCCATTGGAAATGTTCTAATCCATGGGAAATATTCGATTTACGTAACTTTTTTTACGAACTAAATTCGAAATTACGAACTCTTTTTTTACGAACTAAATTCGAAATAACGAACTCTTTTTGGAAAGTTTGAGTTCGTACATTACAGCATGAAGTTATATACTTATGTATTCTTAGCAGACTTCCCATGAACATGGACAATGTCGTATCTGTGTACAAAATTTCGTGCACGCGTTCAACTTCAAACATGCTTCGTCTCGGTGTACAAGTTCGCCTCGAACATCGAACTCAAGCGAACGATGTGCAAACTCTAGTTCAAACATCCGTGTACGTACACTGGGTGCGTACACGAGAACGATTCGCACATGGCAAAAAGAGTCAGCGCTGGTGACGATGAGAGTGAAAAAGAGAAAACTGGTGCCACGAACCGATGTGTACGCACACCGTGTACGTACATGGCGAACATGTGCACGTGTTTAGGTACGAAACAGCGTGTTTGAGTTCGTACACGAAGTGTGGGTTTAATATGAGCACAGGACCAGAGCGAACATTGTGTGCGATGTGCATATGGGAAGACTGATTCTTAGTTAATTGTTACTAATATAAGTTAGGTATTTTCGAAATGGGGTTGACGAGTGCATGACGGAAATCGATGTCTTGAGCCATTTTGGAATCCAAGATGACGACTTCCGGTTTAGATAAATTTTCTATAACCTCAACAATATGGGTATTTTCGGAATGGGGTTGACGAGTGCATGACGGAAATCGATGTATTGAACTATTTTGGAATCCACTTCTCTATAACCTCAATAATATGGGTATTTTTGGGATAGGGTTGACGAGTGCATGACGGAATGGAACACATATTGTTCGTTATCAAGAATAATGCTCAACCGGCAATCGTCATATCGAACTTGGAAAAGTTTCCATTTTCAGCATCTACTTGTCAAGCCCGTTCCAAAAATACCCATATTATTAGGGTTATCGAGAATATTGCTCAACCGGAAGTCGCCATCTTGGATTTCAAAACGGTTCAAATTGTCCATTTTCAACATCTACTTGTCAAGCCCGTTCCAAAAATACCCATATTATTAGGGTTATCGAGAATATTGCTCAACCGGAAGTCGCCATCTTGGATTTCAAAACGGTTCAAATTGTCCATTTTCAACATCTACTTGTCAAGCCCGTTCCAAAAATACCCATATTCTAAGGGTTATTGAGAATATTGCTCAAACAACGAATATTAATAAGAATGTGAGGCAAACTTTTTTTACGAGCTAAATCCCAAATAACGAACACTTTTTTTACGAACTAATTCAATTTACGAACCCCCGGTTTGGTTCGTAAATGGAGGTTTCAGTGTACACAATCCCCTACCTACGACGTCACATCCCATCTCAAACAGATAGTTGCCCACGATCCAGAAAACCTCAAATCGAACACGACAAAATCATACCACACAAGAACTTCATAAACGACAACAGGTACAATCCCGAACATTGTCAAGAGCCCATGTCTCTCACAGCTAATGAAAAACAAACGAAAACAGGACATTCTGACCCACATCTCAAGTAAAACAATTAAACCTCAGTGCCTAAAACCAAACTTGCCTTCCGCATCGGCGACCAAAGACGTAAGCTTTATCAATCCACACCCGCTAGAACTTGGCTACCTATCCGATAAGAAATTAGATTTTAAGGTTCACATGTATTAGTCAGTATAAGTAGATTAAGTTGACCAAATAAAGATAGATTTGAGAATTAACAGTTGGACATTAACAGTCTTACAGTTATAGTTACAGTTGGAGCTAAAGTTGTGTTATTACTTCGAACCTCCGAAATAACCCGCAACTATGTGAATCTATCCCGATTAAGTTTGTAGTGGCCGGCATAGAATAGCGCTATGGATCTCCCGTTCCGGTGGTATGAGTGCGGGATAACCCCAATCCAAGGTGTGAAGTGACCCGTGCCGAGGGATGAGTGGTCGAGAGGGTGAAAAAGATGCCTGGTCGCTAACGGAGCCTGTGGGGTACCTGGGCACCACCCCACAGCAAGCATCTCTTACCACGTTATTGCGGAGCTGTGGCGTGGCGGACATTTTTTCTCGAGCTACTCGTGGTACCAAAAATGAGTTGCGAAAATATAAAGTGAAGTGGGTAATGTAGGAGATGATGCGGCAACGAAGGAGGTGGTGAACCATCCTTGCCATAAGGGGTTTAGCAAGGTCTCCTCCCAGAGAGGGGGGCAGCGGAGCAACGGTGGCTGCAACCAACAACACCAGAGTCTCTTCAGTGCTGGTAGGGGATAGCCCTATCAACATGCTCGGCGGGCCACTACCTGCGATGCGGGCGGTAGTCAAGCAACTGGATAATATCATCGAGTTTACAAGAGGAAAGCAGAACATCAGCAAGGAACTGAAACAGAACCAGCTAGTGCTCGGGAAGAGAGAAGGCCGATAAAGGCGCTCAAACTGAGGCCTTCTCCTTCCTTGGAGGAGCTACTATGACCCAAGAGGCGATTGATTTCGCCTTGACGGCCAAATAGGGCAAGACTGCGCTTAACCCGACCCAGGCAGTCATCAGGCAAAGGTGCGCGAAGCAACGCCAAACGACGCGCAACCACAAAGGCCAAACGTCGTTTGGACGGTGAAGACCTGGGTGCAAAGGATCCTGGCCCAAGAAGGCGAAAGGCACCAACCGGGCGCAAAGTGCCGGGCCACAAGTGGGTGCCATCGGCACAAGGGGACGAAAATCTTTGGCAGCTGGTCAGCAGGGCTAAGCGGAAGTCGAACGCACCAATCACTTCGACAGCAAAGTTTTCACCGCGGCCCCGGGGACGGGAGGCCAACACCGACAGTCTATGCGAGGATGCGCTGGTAGCTGTCCTATCACGTTGCGTGTGATGCCACCATGCAGAGGAAAACCCTGCCAAGAAATGGTAGACGCCCGGTATATTGGTGGAGTGCCGAGATTGCAGCTCTACGGTCAGCCTGCCTCAAAGCTAGACGTAGGACGCAACGATCTTGCACCGAGGAGGTAAGAGCGGACCGCCGTGAAGTGTTTCGAGCTGCGTCATTGGCCCTTAATAAAGCCATTAAGAGCAGCAAGAGAGCGTGTTTCGACAACCTGTGCAAGGGTGCCAACGCGAATTCGTGGTGTGACGTGTACAGGATCGTGATGGTGAAGACCAAATGGGGCTCTCCACCACCTGAACGGTCACCGGACTGGTTGGTGAGGATTATCGAAGTACTCTTCCCGTCTCGAGCCACAAGTCCCTGGCCACTTGGACTACGAGACAGTGCAGGTACGGCCGAAATGGTGGCACCGGTGACGAATGAAGAACTCGCAGTGGCTAATTCCCTAGCAACGAAGAAAGCTCTAGGGCCTGATGGAGTTCCAAACAGCGCTCTCAAAGCAGCAATCATAGCGAACTCGAACATGTTCAGGCTAGCTATGCAGAGATATGCCTTGACAAGTGCCGTTTTCCCGATAGATGGAAAAGGCAGAAGTTTGTACTGTTGCCGAAGTCCGGGAAACCATCGACGTAGAGACCAATTTGCCTGATCGACACGACGGGAAAACTGCTTGAGAGGATCATCCTCAACAGGCTAAGCCCGTACTCAGAAGGTACGAACGGCCTGTGAAGCAATCATTTTGGTGGACGCTATCAACTCGGTGGTAAAGACTGCCGAGATAGCGATCCAACGGAAATGGTGAGGTATTCGATACTGTGCGTTAGTGACACTTGATGTGAAGAACGCATTCAACAGCGCAAGCTGGGATGCAATCGCGCTCTCGTTACGCCGGCTTAGCCTGCCGGTGGGTCTGTACCGGATCTTGCGAAGCTACTTCCAGAACCGTGTACTGCTATACGAGACCAATGCCGGTCAGAGAAGCGTTCCTATTACCGCAGGAGTCCCGCAAGGCTCGATTCTGGGCCCGGTATTATGGAACATTATGTATGACGGGGTTCTGAGACTAAAGTTCCCTCCTGGTGTGAAGATCGTCGATCGTCGTCGTCGCCGATGACATAACCTTGGCGGTCTACGAGGAGTCAATCCCCGAGGTAGAACTGACTGCAGCACACGCGATTAGCACTGTGTCGGAATGGATGAGCGCGAGAGGCCTGGAGCTCGCCCAACATAAGACGGAGGTGGTTATCGTCAACAACCGCAAGTCGGTACAACATGCAGTTATACAAGTGGAAAAAGTCGTGATCACTTCAAAGCGGAGTCTGGAGATTCTTGGAGTCATATATGACAAGCTGACCTTCGGCAGCCATGTCGACTATGCGCGCAAGAGGGCTTCGACGGCTGTGGCGGCATTATCGAGAATGATGTCCAACAGCTCTAAGGTGTGCGCCAGTAGACGTAGGTTACTGGCAGGTGTTGCCGTATCTATCCTTAGGTACGGCGGCCCGTCCTGGGCGAGAGCACTGGGGGTAACCAGTTACCTTCGGAAACTGGAGAGCACCTACCGCTTTATGTGTCTCTGAGTGATATACCGGGAAAGTGCGTAATTGCATTCTCCATTGTAAAAAAAATGTTTTGTGGTGATTACCTAGTATACTGATAAGTTTATGTGAGTAGATAATGAATCCGAAAATAAGTAATTATTTGTTATTTTCATATTAGACAATTAAGGGCGATTAAATGGCGTGTTCCGTGGGTGATTTAAGGGCGAGTCGAGCGGCAAAAAATGACGGCGGCAAATCGCCCAAATGTTGCATTTTGAATAGCCCCCTAGTTGCCAGTAATTTGCTGGCACATGGAAGGGCAATTAGCGCATCCGAGTTGGCAAATAGCCCCCCGTTAGCCAGCAACTTGCCCTTTTTTACTGAGAATCCATATTGAGTTCGATCATGGATGTTCTCTGTGCCAAACCCGATCATTAACCGTCGATCGAAAAGATCCACTGCAAACAAGCTGGCTCTGTCTACAGGCAGATTGTTGCACCAATGGAAAGTAAGTCCGATAGTGAATTTCGGTGAGTCTAAAAATCCAATAGAAACGAAATCATCAGATCCTGTTCGTGCGTTCGCCTAAAGCGGCCGACTGTCGAGAGCAATGGTTCGCGAGTTATCATTATATAATGGAATACAACACATTTGTTACGAACGGAACGTATGGATGTGTATACCGTATAGTGCCGTGTTCCCAGATGAATATGAATCTAATAATCTAATACAAATTACGCTTGTTGGTAGCATTGCTTGTAAAATGTTTGACTTCAAACCAGCGGGACAGGCAGTACAGTACGAATGAAATAACCCAGATGACATCCCACAGAAGACTGCAAATATGCACGCCCTAAGGCAGTTCCTAATGAGCTTGTCATACTTTAAGAGGTCTTGTAAAATGTGACCCAGATTCAAGCAAACCTTCGATGAGACAACTTTTGAAAGTGCAAGGATGTTTGAAAGGAGGCACACTCCAAGTAGTTAACGCGTATCTAGAATTGGCGACACCTGATCACTAGTATAATTTGTTTGGTTTATAAGGAATACTTTAATGATCAACGTTTAGTCCGTGATTTAGTCAGCAGTTTACCACAGGGACTGCAACAGAAGTGGCTAATGCATGTGAATGAGGAAAAGCCTGTTGTTCACAACACAAAAGCAAACAGGAGACACTTCTACACTGCACTATAACAACGGTAAAAACAGAATTCCCTGTCGATTGATACAATGACCAATGATAAAACTCCACAAATCACGTCAAAAATTAAAAATAACTGTAGCGATTGATGTAAACAACTAATCGGTACGAATACACTGAACCAAAAAAAAATTGTGTAGGTTAAGTACTTGAAAACATCACATTCCGCAAACAGTTAATTCATTTTAACAGCCAAATTCTGCGTTCATTCTGTGATGTATGAAAACGCAAGATGGCGTCTGTTCAAAAACCTTTGTGAGAAATGTTATGTTTTAAATAGAAATGACGGTGTTTGGACAATGATTTTCTTTCGTTCGCTTTTGCATGGAAAGCCCCAGCTGTATGCAAACTAGTTGATAAGTTGGAATAGAAATCACGAGTAGTACACTCCTTACACTATATATTTCGGTAATCCAAAGTTTGATTTTGATTTTTTTTTATTTCGCACAGAACGTGCTCATCGTATTCCGGGCAGTATCAAAATCTGCCGCGATAATATCTATAAAAAAGTTGGCGAAACTTGAACTACTTGAAACTCAAAAGTTGTATGATGCTTCTTGATAATTACAAGAAAACATCACAGCTTGTGATGGGAATGATAGCCTAGTCACAAGTTAGTTTTGAAATTACACTAATCAATTAATGCTCTTGTTGGTTAATATTTGCACAAATAATATCAGGAGTAAAACCACAAAGCAAGATATTAATGTGAGGACGAAGGAGTTTATCCTCGATGCAAAGATAAGATAGTTAAAGATTTTTATGTCGTTATGTTTAGTTAAATATTAACAATATTAAACAGAAGTGAATTTTTTTTATGTGTAATTAAGAGCTGTTTGAACTGGATATTTTTAGAATGAAAACAGACAAATCTTGAGCGTTTTTTCAAAAAGACATATCTATAATGAAAGACTCTCTTTGTTTACTTTCTTTTTCGATTTTTACGGCGTCACTATAGAACTTTTCACTTATTTTACAATACTGACCGAAAGACGGTGGTTTGACTAGCATATTATGCAAAGAGTTGAGGGATAAAGGTTAAAGCGACCGAATTATTAACAGATGAGAAAGTAAACAAAGAGAATGACTCATTGTAGATATGTCGTTTTGAATAAAAGGTCCAGAAATGTTAAAAAAAAATTTCTGGCCGACTTTGTTAGTCAGCAGAAACTGGGTCGAGGTATAGAGTTATTTGTTATTATCTGGTGGAAAGGATCATGCACCTAAACCATAAACAGATAATCAAATTGCCACCCTTGATGAGAATAAACAAAGCCTAGGACTTGTCCTTACTGTCTCTCTCTTGCTGCTGTAATTCTCAGATTAATCAGAGAAAGGGGAAACGGAAAACCATTGTTTACTAAACTAATTTTAACTACACGCATTCCGTCGATATTCAGATTCAAATTGTGGATTTGTATGTAGATCGAACTCTAATATGTGTCTGAGACCAGCACAGTTCACGAATGGGGAATAGTAGTAAAATCTATGCTGGGATTCGTTCGAAAGTACGAACGTTAGTTGTAAATTAACTTGACGATAATGGTTCTAGTTTTTAAATAAACTGCTTCTAATTTCACACTCTCCTAAA
Organism: Topomyia yanbarensis; assembly: GCF_030247195.1. Lineage (NCBI taxonomy): Eukaryota > Metazoa > Arthropoda > Insecta > Diptera > Culicidae > Topomyia > Topomyia yanbarensis. The sequence goes on from NC_080671.1 coordinate 437,093,907, forward strand.
CACTAAATCCTCATTTTGCCTAAAATCTGACCTATTTACATTCCTTATAAACTAATTTACTTGATTGGTCTGAAGAGCACCAGGGTTCCAATATTCAGCTACATTCTGGCGAAGGACGGTAGAGGTCAATTAGCACGGAAATTGTGTACAATATCAACAGTCCGCCGTCAAAAGCTTCGAACTTTCCTTCGTATCTTGTCCACTAGTCCGCAAAAAAAACATGACGTAATAGCGTCCTTGAATTCAGTCGCACTAACATCGGTACGAAAATAAAACTGCAAAAGATCAACGATGGACTAAGTTAAAAATTAAGAGTATTTTATAGTCAAACACACTTACCATAAATCATTTATTTCGCTCGATTGTTGTGGTCATACTGGTGCAGTTCATCTCTTCCATCCCGTACTTGCAGTATTATCTGCAACCGCATGAAACTGTATGCAATGAAGAATATAAACGATGAAATAACCAAAAATTTCGATTTTGTCGGAATTCCGAAAGCGAAAATCATTTTCAATGAGATAGCTTCCTATAATAGGCTTTTCCATCGTTTCTGGCTGAAGTGCCTTACATTATACTCATTCTTAAAATCGGAAGTACGCTATTTGTATTTTATGCATCTCAGAGAATGAATCCAGCTTTCGATTGCTGTAAATATGGGATGCAAAAAGATCGGTAATTTGACCTTTAAATATCACTACAATATTATTTCAACTCACCATTTCAACTTCCGACAGCAGTCAGCCGCCATTGCCTACTGTGATCGCCATTTTTGACCACCCGCACAGAACTTCTAATCCATTTTGTTTGACCAACTATGATGGAGAAATGGAAAAGTCAAATGTAGCATTTTAATCGACAGATTACGTGGTTACTTACCAACATTTCGATACACGGTACAATCCGCTTAATTTAGTGATCAAATTGGTATGAACGGGTAGGAAAAAAACTGGATAAATTTAGTGTAGAAGTCGCCGGCTAACAGTTCGATCCTCCTCAGTTGAAGAATCTTGCAGATATGATGCTTATGTACAAAGTCGGTCGTTAATTTAAAGGCAGCACGAGTAGGTAGAGAGAAATTCTGCTGTATGCATGTATTGGGGGATACCGAAACGACGAACGTATAAGATACAAGCTGGGTACAGTGAGAATGGATGGTACACTGAGAAACAAAAATGTGAAGAGTTTGCATATTTTCTTTTCCCGTCTCTGTTATGGTGGTATGTTTTTTATGCATTTTGAGAATATGCTTCAAATAAGCAGTCAATGCTTGGATAGACTGAATGTGTCCAAGGTAAAAATTTTCAGCAGAAGGACGACTGGTAGACAAAAAATTAAGTTCTAGCAACTACCCAGTGAGCAAATTTTCTGGCAGAGACCGCTCTGCTAGATTTCTGTGTCTTGGTTTGGCAGCCCTGTCAGATTTCTGCGCGTATCCTGTCGGGTTAGTTGAGCTAGGGCGAACTCGGTTTCGCTGGCGTTTTCTGGCAAATATTGATATGAACCGAGCTAAAACCTGGTATAACTCGGACATAAACTGTGCAAAGATCCTGGCAATTCCTACCTGGTAGAATTTAGCACGAATGGAGCAAAATATCTGACAAAGATGTGGCAGGAACCGTACAGAGATCTTGGCCGTACATTTCTGGCTCGATTGTGGATAAAAGTGAACAGCACCGGTTGGTTTAACCGCTTCTGTCAGAAACGGTTGTTGCATTTGAGCGAAAAATGCTCGCAGAAACTCTGCCAGCATCAATTTCGTTTTGCTCAACTTTTGCTAACTTTCTGCTTGCCATGCTGACCGGGTACAGACCCCGATCAGCGTGGCAAGCAGAAAGTTAGCAAAAGTTGAGCAAAGCGAAATTGATGCTGGCAGAGTTTCTGCGAGCATTTTGCGCGATTTGTGCGAAAATTCTGGCAACGAATTCGCTCAAATGCAACAACCGTTTCTGACAAGCGGTTAAACCAACCGGTGCTGTTCACTTTTATCCACAATCCAGCCAGAAATGTACGGCCAAGATCTCTGCACGCTTCCTGTCACATTTTTGTCAGATGTGTTGCTCGATTCGTGCTAAATTCTACCAGGTAGGAATTGCCAGGATCTTTGCACAGTTTGTCCGAGTTATGTCAGGGTTTTGCTCGGTTCCTGTCAAAATTTGCCAGAAAACGCGAGCGAAACCGAGTTCGCCCTAGCTCAACTAACCCGACAGGATACGCGCAGAAATCTGACAGGGCTGCCAAACCAAGACACAGAAATCTAGCAGAGCGGTCTTTGCCAGAAAATTTGCTCACTGGGACTCTTTACACACAGACTTGAGAAGTGCCCAAAATTTCAGCCTAGCGAACTGCCAAAAAGTGCAGCCAAACGAGCATGTGGCAACCCGCGAAGACATTTCCCGATCAAACGATTCGGAATGCTGCATGGAAGCAGTATGGATTTCAACTGAAATGCAACAACCGATTCCGAAATCGAGTGAGTCGGAATCGGTTGTTGCGTTTGAGTTGGAATCCATACAGCTTCCATTCCGGATTCCGAATCAAATTTCGAATGGTTTGACCGGGTTGTTTGGCAATTCAGCGAAGGGTTTTGTCAACAAGTTTGTTTTGCTCTGTTCCAGTTGGCTATTCAACTTAAAATGTTTGGTAAAACTTGACAACTATCTCAAAATCATCGAAAGTTGGCCTTTATTTTAATCTCCATAGCATCAATCGTTTTTTTAAACTTGTGAAAAAATAATTTTTATCCTTTAATTTTGTATTGAAAAATATTGACAACCTCAATTAGGTACAGAAAATGTGTTGTGACCGGATTTAAAATGCGTAACGTTCTACGCATGAAAACGCAAGCCAAAATCAGCAATAGCGCCAACGGGCCAATGAAAGTAATCGCACTATAACAATTGTCGCCACAAGCACTTGGGAGTCATCAATTAATTTCAGGACACGAATTCACCTTTTTCCTCTATATTAATTCAACACTTGGAAACTCTATTTAACAGAAACTCCAACCTTTATTTCGGTCTTATTCGACTGGCGGTTTTATTCTATCTGCCCCTGACCTGATTTTCTTATTGGCGCGAGTTATAATAAGAATAGCGAAGATGATTCGCATACACGAAGCGATGACAAGTGGAACGATGGAAAATGGTATCTAACAGGGTGTGCCTACATTTGACATTTGATCTGGCCTAAAACATCGCCACCACCTTGAAATGTCAGTTTCAATCAACTTGCGGTTTTGCTCGCCAACAATTCTACTTAGTTTCTAGAAGCTACAAATTTCTTACGATAAGTTTACAACCTAAATCATAATTTCACTAAATCTTAATTGTTATTCATATTTTCTTTTATAGTATCATGATCGGGAACATCGGTGGCCAGTATTGGTTGAGTGATGTCCTTTCTTGTCGCTCCTCCTGCATTAGAGGTTTCCTCACATTGTGTTGGCAGCAGACAAATTTTCACTACCGGACGTTGAATGATGCCCTTAGCAGTTCTTAATGTGACCACTCGAACTAGACCGTCTTGTCCAGGATGAAGGTTTACGATACGAGCCAGTGGCCATTTCAAAGGAGCCTGAAAGTCATCAAGAACGACTGCCTACTGTCCGGGTCTTATGCTTGTGTTCTCAGAATGAACGCTCGTTTCACGCTGTAACTCTTGCAAATATTCCGTACGCCACCTGTGCCAAAATTGCTGATGCAGCAATTGCATTCGCTGGTAATGATCGAGGCGATTAATTGGTATGCTCCGCACGTCCGGATCAGGAATCGCATACATTGTAGCTCCAATGAGAAAGTGTGCAGGAGTCAGCGCGTTGAGATCATTCGGGTCTTCTGTTAATGGCACTAATGGTCGGGAATTCATGCTCGCTTCAATTTGGGATAACACGGTGCACATATCTTCGAAGCATAGTCGCGAGTTTCCCAATTGACGATGTAGATGTTTCTTAGCGACCTTTACTGCCGCTTCCCACAGACCACCAAAATGTGGCGCTTTCGGTGGGTTCAAGTGCCAGGTGATTCCATCACGGGCAAGTTTTGATTGGATGATGTTCGTCTCCTTCTCGTCTTCCAATAGTTGGTACAATTCGCGAAGCTCATTTTTGGCACCTTGGAAGTTAGTTCCATTATCGGAGTGAACATGAGCTGGCAAACCACGACGGGAAGTGAATCTTCGGAAGGCGGCTAGAAAAGCAGCTGTTGTAAGATCCGAGACGAGTTCTAGATGCACCGCCTTCGTCGAAAAGCATATAAATACGCTGATGTACGATTTCGGTGATGATGCTCGTTTGTGTGGTGCTCGGAGGTAAACTGGTCCAGCATAATCGACTCCGGTGACGGTGAAGGGTCGGCTTGCGGTGACTCGGGGTACGGGCAACTGACCAAAACGCTGCTGAACTGGGACGGGATCTGCTCTGACACATCTAAAACATGCTCGTATCACACTTCGTATCATGCGCCGACCATTTATCGGCCAATATTCTTCACGTACGAGGGCAAGCGTAAGTTGGCCACCACCATGAAGCAGTTTAAGGTGGTAGGATGTGAGGAGCAATCGGGTGAAAGGATGAAAGCTGGGCAATAGGGCTGGATGCTTTGCGGAAAAGGATTTGTCTGATAGTCTCAACCTCCCCCCCCACTCTCAGTGTTCCCTTCTGGTCTATAAACGGGTTTAGCAATCGGATTGATGATCGTTTTGACACGCTATTTTCTGTTTTAAAGGCTCTTAATTCTTCGTGGAACGCATCGGCTTGAGCTAGACGGACCAACTGGGAATGGGCTTCCGTTAGTTGTGTTACCGACAAAGTTTTACTGGGAAGCAAATCGGTAGACACAAGTGGTTGAGTGCGTGCCTTTGATCGCACGTTGCAAACAAATCGCAGACAGTATGCGGTTACTCGGACTAACCTATCAAGTGAAGAATAGCGGGTAAACATCGGATTGACACTCGGTTTAGTTTGAACCACTGCGACGAAAACCTTTCTAATCTCTATGTTGTCGCTTAGCGCTGGTAGTACTGTTGGTGCTGGCCATTCGCATTGTGGTTGACGTAGCCATCGCGAGCCGTATTTCCACAGCTCACTCGAAAGAAAATCATCTATTTGCATTCCTCGGGATACCAAATCAGCCGGATTCTCCTTGCCGGAGATGTGACTCCATTGTGAGCCATGTGTGCTTGCTTGTATATCAGATACCCTATTGGCAACAAATGTCTTCCAAGTGTTTGGTGGGGACTGCAGCCCTTGGAGTGTCACCGTTGAGTCGGACCAAAACCGAGATTCGGAAATTTCGAGTTGAAGGGCTTGTACTATATGTGCGTTTAGCTGGGCACCGATGACGGCAGCACAAAGTTCGAGTCTAGGCAGTGTAACGCGTTTTAAGGTGGCAACCCGTGATTTAGACGCAAGTAGCTGAACTCTCACGTTGCCTTGTGGGTCGACTGACCGTGCATAAACACATGCTCCGAATGCTACTTCCGAAGCATCACAAAAGGTGTGCAATTGAATTGATGCGTTCGGAAGGAAGGCATAACGTTCGGTGCGGAACTCAGTAATCTTGGGAAGATCTCTGCAATATGCAGCCCACTTCTCTTCCATTCTCTTTGGAACTGGTTCATCCCATTTACATTGCACCATCCACAACTCTTGCATGATCAGTTTCCCACGTATTACAACCGGTGCTATTAATCCAAGGGGGTCGAACGATTGTGAGATAGACGACAAAATTGATCTCTTAGTTACGATGGTTTCAGATTGCTTCACATTGGAATCGAAGCGAAGCATGTCTTGTTCAGGTTCCCAGATGACTCCAAGAGCCTTGACCGTTTCTTGTGAGGTGAAGGTAAGGGATGATTGCGTTCCTATTTGTTCAGCTGACAATCCCTGTAGCGCTTCCAATTTGTTGGATGAGAATTTGCGTAGACTGAATCCGCCTTTCTGGAGCAGCTCGATTAGTTCATCTCGTAATTGTACAGCTTTTTCAACGGATTGCTCGCCACCTAAGCAGTCGTCAACATAGAAACCTTTTCGAAGAACTTGTTCTGCGGTGGGATAGGCCGCACCTTCATCGTCAGCCAACTGTTGAAGTGTGCGTGTAGCTAAGAAGGAAGACGGTGCGAGTCCATAGGTAACCGTCAGTAAGTCATAAATCTGGATAGGTTCTGTCTTGTCGAATCGCCACAAGATTCGCTGATATGGAACATCCTCAGGTTGTACAGAAACCTGCCGGTACATTTTTTCGATGTCCGCAACGAGAGCCACCAAGTACTTTCGAAATCGCAAAACTATCGACAGGAGGTCGTCCTGCACCACAGGCCCAACACAAAGCGAATCGTTCAAAGAGAAACCGGTCGATGTCTTAGCGGATGCATCAAATACTACTCTGACCTTTGTTGTATTGCTTTCCTCTTTTACAACAGGATGGTGGGGAAGGTAGTACCCTTTGAATCTTTGTTGATCTTCTTTGGATGATTGACGCATGTGTCCGAGTGCGACATACTCCCTCATGAATTTATGATACTCGTCCTTCAATGCAGGGTTTCGTTCGAGTCTTTCCTCCAGTAGTTTAAATCTTCGAAGTGCTGCTGCCTTTGAATCCCCGACTCTAGCATCAAATTCTGGATGGCGTGGCAAACGCACAGTGTATCGACCAGTATCGTCCCTCATGACGGTCGATGCGTAGAAAGTCTCGCAGTAACGTTCTTCAACGGAGTAATCGGAGCGCGATGGTAGCTCTTCCAGCTTCCAGAAACGTTCAAGGCTCTCCTCAAGAGTGACGAGACAAATCGCTGAAACATGACAATGTACCTGGTCTGGTGAATTGGGAATGACCTCGCCTGAACCCACAACAATCCACCCAAACACGCTGTCAACTAATTCAGGAAGGTCATCTGCCAGGTGGACGCGTGCGGCAGATTTGAAGCAAGCGAAGAAATGCGAAAGGCCGATGATCATGTCTATTTCTGCTCGCTTGTTGAAATTTGGATCCGCCAAAAAGAGTTCTTTAGGGACATTCCAGCAATCAGTCGCAACATCACTCTCAGGCATGTCGGCGGTTACACGGGGCAGGACCAAAAACTCTACGTCGCGAGAAAAATCTTCCTTTCTCGAATAAATCTTAGTGAACACTGAGTCAGATGAGCGAACGGCAATACTACCTGGACCCTGAAGCTGAACATTTACCTTCCTTCTTTTGAGCCTGAGAATTTGAGCCATACGATCGCTTATGAGGTTGGGCTGTGAGGCGCAATCTAGTAGCGCCCTAGCGAGATGCTTTTGACAATAAGCATCTACGACGACTAAAACTACGGTGAGCATGAACACGTTGTTATTTCGCGCATGCGGCGCAACTGACGACGTTTGACCCTCCATGGGCGCGATAGACCGTGGCGTAAGAGGTTTGATGATTGACGTTGCAACATTTGTTTGTGTTGAATATTGCGGATGTTCGCCCGCATTATCATGGCCCCGATTCTGATAAATAGGCAAGTTATCCACATAACCAGGGTGTAACAGCGTGTGGTGACGTTTTCGACATATGTGACAACTGGTTTGACATGGACAGTTGCTGACGAAGTGATCACTGAAAAGGCAGTTAAAGCACAGTCGCTTAGTATTTACCAAATTCATCCTTTCATGTAGAGTGAGCTTCTTGAGTTGACCCATGGAAACAGCTGGTCGCTCAATTGAGCGGGCATTTGGAACTTCCGTTATAGCGTGTGCAGACAGCCGTAGTTCGCCTGGTCGCTTGTATCGTTGATTGTTCCCTGAAGCACCAGATCCAGAAGCTGATCCTGAAACATATGGAGTGATAACGGGCGGTATGATATCGTGATTAACCGAATTTGATTCCAAAACTCGCATTCGACGCTGCAAAAACTCTACCAGTTTGGAATAGGATGGCTCTTCCAGAGTAGAGGCGTGATCCTCCCACATGTTTAATGTTTCATGATGCAGTCTTGTGCATAACAAGTGTTCCAATATTGTGCTCCAGGAATCCGTTGGTTCCCCCAGTTGCTTCAGTACCTTTGTATGCCGTTCAAAATCGTCCACCAGTCCATGCAAAGCAGCCGCAGATTCTTCCTTCATCCGTGGTATCTCTAGTAATGCTTGCAGGTGTCGCTTTTTTAATAGGTACTCGTTGGAATAGCGAGCCACCAAAGCATCCCAGGCAAGAGGGTAGTTGGCGGCGCTTATAGTTATCGACTCGATTACCTGAGACGAATTAGCGCAAAAAACGATTCATAAAAGCCAAGCCAGTCTTGATAATCACCAGCAAACTCAGGCAGAGATATTGTCGGCAGCTTTAGACCAGAGAGACCAGAGTGTAGTTGAAGGGGGGGATTTACAGGGAGATCACTTACAGAATTAATTGCTGGCGGCAATTTACCAAGAAGACCAGCTTTTATTGCAAAAAGTTTGGGCTCGAAATCAGACCGATATTGCAAATTTCTCACCATCGATTCATTATCGGTTTCCATCTCCTCGAGAGCCGTTTGAGTGTCTTCGAGTCCCTGCCATAGCACCTCTAAATTTTCCAACCGGATAGCTACTTGTAGTGCGTCCCGGTCTGCCTCGTACCCCCGCAGGAACTGTTCAGCTCGGCTTAAGGATGCAAGCAGTGATGTTCGCCGAATGTTGAGCTGTAGCTTACTCTTCGCTCCATCCATCGTAACACGCGTTCAGCAACGATGGCGAAAAATTGTAGATATTCGGTCTGCGAAAATAAGACCAGATAGCACTGGCGATAGAAATGTATGGGCTTGGAAAGGTACTAACCTGACCAAGGCAAAAAATGTTCCTTGTATTTTCAAGAAATCGCTCCTAACAACGCTGCGTTGAAGATGCTACGATCAGCGTCTCGTGCCAGCGGACGAGGAGGTACCAGTAGAGTTGGGTCTGCAGAGATTATTGGGCCTCAAGAAGCCGTCCTCCAGTATGCGTTGCAAGCAGCACCACGTTGGAAGTCCAGTCAAGAAAGGGAAAACGAATCTAAACGCACCAGCATAGATAATATTAAATGTTGGAGAGCCAATTACCTGCCGCATAGATCAATTAGGCCTTGTAACAGTAATGATCAGCCGCAGTAATGGTGTTCCTTAATGAAGTAGCGTGATGGCGGTGCTTTCTTCTCTGGACCCTTTGTCCTCAGAACGGCGTCCTTTGATGGCGGATACTCGTTGGCTACGTACAATGCCAAACGAACAGTAATGGCGGAAAACCGACGCTTACAGGACGTAGTATCCTGGTCACGGCACCAAAAACTATGTGGTGACCGGATTTAAAATGCGTAACGTTCTACGCATGAAAACGCAAGCCAAAATCAGCAATAGCGCCAACGGGCCGATGAAAGTAATCGCACTATAACAATTGTCGCCACAAGCACTTGGGAGTCATCAATTAATTTCAGGACACGAATTCACCTTTTTCCTCTATATTAATTCAACACTTGGAAACTCTATTTAACAGAAACTCCAACCTTTATTTCGGTCTTATTCGACTGGCGGTTTTATTCTATCTGCCCCTGACCTGATTTTCTTATTGGCGCGAGTTATAATAAGAATAGCGAAGATGATTCGCATACACGAAGCGATGACAAGTGGAACGATGGAAAATGGTATCTAAGAGGGTGTGCCTACATTTGACATTTGATCTGGCCTAAAACAAAATGTTTCCACCTTTTTATTCTGCATCATGGGCAAAATTTTAACCATCGAGCTGTCCAATTTAACTATCGCTCTGTCAATTTTAACCATGCTCCAGAGTAGGGTTATTTTGCAAATAACTTTCGAAGTGTCAGATTTTAACTAAAAGTTAAAAATTTCACCAAATGGTTCACAGACTTAGTGTTCTAGAAAGAAGTAAATCGATCGAAAAATTATGCATATTGAATATTTATGTAGTAAATTTATTCCAAGGGGTGAGTCGCTTAGCACAAATCGAATTGTGCTCACAAACAAACAGCGTGGTAGCTTGTGCTGCAATGTGCCACGCTGTGCCATGGTGTTCAGTAAAACAAAAGCAATGTTTGCTATGATTATTCAACTACACTTGCCTGATTGTGTATTACTGTATCGTTATCACATATCGTGTTATTTTTTTTTTTACAATGGAGAAGACCTTTATGTCCTAGCCCAGTACACGTGCTATTGGTAGGGTCCAATCTACCACACGGGGTGCACTGGGGGCGTGTCGGACTCGAATGGTGACCAGCCATTAATACCGACTAAACTCCATTGGGCTCCGCCATCATTCCTCCCAGGAACTACCTCTCGGTATTACTTCTGGGGGGATGGCTGTACTAAATGTACTCATTCACTCTCACTCACGCGTTCATACATCCTGTATGAGGCTTACTTGGGTGCTCTCTCAATCGCACTTTGATTCACTCTCAAACACTCCCACATGAGGCTGACTTCTGTGCTCACCTTTTACGTTCCTGGCGAGGCTGACTTGTGTGCTCACCTTACTCATTCCTTGCTAGGCTTACTTTTGTGCTCGCCCCCCCCCCCTCGGCGTTTGCCATTCGCTGCGCCAAACCTGCCTCGGCATGAACAGACCATTCACTCCCTTTTTTGCGCTTGGCCTTTTTTGCTCCAGCTAACCAATCACTAGTTAGCCGTGCCCGTCGTCTGTTGCTCGGTTCGCCAGATTACCTGTAGCCTACTGGCAATCTGGATGGTAGCAGCCGAGACTGCGTTCCACTTCTCCACCGATTGACACATCCGCTGAATAAGGGTATCAGGGGTTGTGTCCCAGCCACAGACGTCAAGCATTGCTCTTCTTTCGACGTCGAACCGATGACATACGAACAGTATGTGTTCGGCAGTTTCATCTACACCTGGGCAGTCCGGGCAGACTGGGACCTCCGCGTGCCCGAACTTGTGGAGGTACTGACGGAAACAGCCATGGCCTGACAGGAATTGTGTCAGGTGGAAGTGAACTTCCCCATGGGGTCTTCCCACCCAGCTCGATATGCTAGGTATCAGCCGGTGGGTCCACCTACCTTTCGAGGAGTTGTCCCACTCACGCTGCCATCTGGCGACCGAGGTCACCCTGGTGCGCTCGCGGGCTCCTCTATTTCCACGTAGCTCGAAGCACTCCTCATCTTCCCGAATGACCAGCCCGACTGGCATCATGCTCGCTATCACGCAGGATGCATCGTGTGATACCGTGCAGTAGGCAGATATCACTCTGAGGCACATCACGCGGTAGGTGCTCTCCAGTTTCTGTAGGTAACTGGTTACCCTCAGTGCTCTTGACCATGACGGGCCGCCGTACCTGAGGATAGATACGGCAACGCCTGCCAGTAACCTACGTCTACTGGCGCACACCTTTGAGCTGTTGGACATCATTCTCGATAGAGCCGCAACAGCAGTCGACGCTCTCTTGCACGTATAGTCGACATGGCTGCCGAAGGTCAGCTTGTCGTCTATAATGACTCCGAGAGACTTCAGACTTCGCTGTGAAGTGATCGCGACTTCTCCCACATGGATAACTGCATGTTGTGCCGACTTGCGGTTGTTGACGATAACTACCTCCGTCTTATGATGAGCGAGCTCCTGGCCTCTCGCGCTCATCCATTCCTCCACCGTGCTAATCGCGTGTTCTGCGGTTAGTTCTACCGTGTTATGGTAGATGATACAGTGTGTATGGCACATTGTTCTAAGCGACTCACTCCTTGATTTATTCTAAATTGCGATGTTCGCCACAATTTTTTTGGTTCAATTTTCAAAAAGGTTACTAAAAGCGGTTGTCGGCACCGAAACATGGTCGGTTGTCGGCACTTCGTTTTTTGTAGCAAAGTCTGAATTCTCCATAACCCAATCAACATGAGTATTTTCGGAACGGGTTTGACGAGTAGATGGCAGAGATTGATTTGTGACACCATTTTGAAAACTAAGATGGCGACATACGTATTAGCGGAATTCTCTATACCCCAATCAATATGCATATTTTCGACACGGTTTTTTTTGAGACGATGCCAAAAATCGACGCCTTATGACATTTTGAAAACCAAGATGGCGTAATCTTTATTCTATAAGCACCCAGATTGAAGGTTATCAGATTTGTCTATTGTAAAAATCCGTCATATCTAGACGGCGCCGGTGGTTGAGTGGTAAGCGTGACCGCCACTCATTCCAGTTGGCCTGGGTTCAATTCCAGCCGAGGTCGTTGAGATTTTTCTGAGGTGAAAAAATCTGTGATCACGTTTTCCTTCGGAAGGGCAGTAAAGCCGTTGGTCCCCGGTCCATGAAATTGGTGGATCGATATTCTAGTCCAGGTAGTGGAATCATCTCTCTGACGTCGGTAAAGAAGAAGTATATCCAGATTCTATACTCTACTAACAAAAATATCCTCCTCCCGTGATACTTGTGGAGTGCGCAGTAGTATATACGGCCTTTAGAAAAAGCAAGTATCGGACTAACAATTCCTTCCCTTTCCTTCCGCGATCTACGTTCGGGCCTGGCCGGCGCCGGTATTGATCAGAAACACTTTAGGATTACCAGGAGTTGCACATTGAAAGATGTTTCGCTAATCCCAAGCATAATTATCTACTGATTCCCTGTGCAACTTCAGCTAGTCCCGATCGATAACGGAGTAGCAGCCAGGGGTGGTCGCTCAAGCTATAAAAAAAACCGTCATATCTATTATGAGAGATTTCTACCACTGACGAACCGACGTGCCACATGGAACAACAAATTCGTCAGATGTTATCCTAATTGTTTAAATTACGTTAACGTTAATTATTAATTACGTTACGTTACGTTAAAATTTAAAAATACGTTGTTACACTAGTTACACTACTCGATCAAGCGCAGAATTCTATTATTTACTATGACGTGTTCAATTAGGTATTAGTTTTCGTTTTTCGTACGTTGCTCGAAAGTTATCGTCGATGACGACACTTTTCTTAAGTGAAACGAAACGATTCGTTTTTTGCCAATTGTTTTATTAGTTTTGCATGGATTCATATTGTTACAATTCGAGTGTGGCTAAAACATTTGAAGAAATTACAATCAATCTAACCAATCCCAATCCAATTTTGCACAAATTCTGACCAATTTGATGTAACTGGCAACTTTGCATACTCTATGTTCGATTTTTTTTAATAGTTCTGGCAACAAAATTTATGTTTTTGTTTTGACTTGCTGCTGGAAATGCTTTGTTTTGGTTTCATCGGGTACTGAATCTGTCACAACGTGATTTTCGAGCAATAATTGCTATTATTGTTTATTATTCATTTAATGTTTTTCAAAACATTAATTAGGCAATCCATTAGACGTTTGTTTGACAATTCAGCGATGGGTTCTATCAACAAGTCTCGACAAACATATGATTACGGCCTAAAAGCCAACTGTCAAAATCCACTTTGAATGGAAATTCCAGACGAACCGTTACTAGTCGAACACAGTTCACAACAGTTTATGAAAGAGAAAACTTTTCTCTTTCATTTACTACCAACATCTGTGATTGGCGTGTAACGGTTTGTCCGGAATTTCCATTCAAAGTGGATTTTGACAGTTGGCTTTTACGCCGTAATCATATGTTTGTCGAGAAGTATACTCCTGCGCACAGAAAAACTCGTCCGACAAACAACTTTGTTAGTCCGATTCGTTTGATGTTGGATCGAATCAACGATATTGTCGGACGTCGCATCCCTCGGAGTAACGTCAGAATAAGTAAAGAAGAAATAATCAGCTGATCAGAAACGTCTCATGGATTGCCTAATTGTTTTTCAAATGTGAATTCATTTCAAACTAACTGCCAATCTTTATCAATCCGATCAGAATTATAAATTATAAGACTGTTCGCAACGCTGATGTATTCTATATGGGTTGTTCTATTTTACATCACCGACTAAAGCTGTGAACCAGTGGCGTAGCCAGAAATTTGGTTTGATGGGGGTTTTGATGAAAATCGCAAATTTTTTGAAAAAATGCTAAAATTTAATATGAGTTTGATAAATTATTGAAAACTCAAAAACATAAGTAGTCTAACAGATGTCATTCCAGTCTACAAACAAGAAGGATCAACATGGAACAGTTTTCAAACATCTATAGATTATTTTCTTGTATAATATGTCAATGAAGTCAAAAATTGCGATCTTTTAAAGTGGGATAAATGATCTAAAAAATTTTCAACGTTCAAGATCACCTAATATAATAATCCTTGACTTTGAAGGTTTGACAACTTCGGGAAGTTATCAACATAAAACAGCGCCTGCTTTGATATAGAAATTTTAGTGATTAACTCTCATAGAGGTAATTATGGTGAATTAATTTTTCAAAAATATTAAGACATGGTGCCTTCAGCAAAGTTTTTGATAATGTCATTTCAAACAATTTTGTTGAAACTATGAAGGCTACATGAATTCAACATATAGGAATTTAAATGGACTGGGCCTGCTATATTTCTTCTTAGTGAAGAAAAATTTAGGTGAAAACTATTTTTTTCTGCGCTACGGATAAAATTGTTTGAAACAATCATTGCGAGTTGAGAACACAAAACCTATAACTAAATTATGGATGGATGGAACTGAAACTTGCGTTTCGACTTCATCTCATCAGTATCCGACACTAACTTGGTGGGCGGACTAAGCTAGCGCCGAATTGATGCTAGCTCCTGAAAATGGAATCACTCTTTGTGTTTTTGAGTCCTTTTAATATCTGGGAATTATTTGTTTTAAATCCAGTTCCCTTATTTTTTTGTAAGCTTCAAAGGCACCTTGAACGCAATGTGAATTTATTATTTAATTACCGCAGAAGAGATTTATCAAATACAGTAATTTCAGAATAGCTTGTTGTAAAGGTTTTCTACTACTATATTTCGATACTCTGAATATGTGGGATATTTATGTCTTTGACAAAGTTGTTTGAAATAGCACTTTCGAAAACTTTGCTAGAGACATTAAGTCTCGACCCAAATTTGGTTGAAGAGTAATTCTTGTCTATAATTACTTCTAGGAGGATTAACCATCAAAAATATTCTATCAGCAGATGAACAGTTTTACGTTTTGATATTCTTCAATGTTACTTAACATCGAAATTTGGCAGTTTCGAATGAATGTGATCGTGACCGTTAAACATTTATCGAGCATTAATTTTACTTTTCTTCATTAGTCAACCTCACAACTTGCAGTACTAGTACGTAGCACACAAAATTTTAGTACGCCATTCATTGCATCCTGCTAAGAGGCTATTCATATAGTTGATAATACAACAAAAATCCAATGCTCATAAAACCGATCCTGACCTGCTAGAGACAAAATTACATCAGCTTTCAACTAGTTTCTGAAATGTTATTCTTGTTATTAACCATATTGAATTCTTGTTTAAACTCTACACAATCTAAAAAAATACATTTTCAGCAAATGTTGAAATGTATGTAAGTTTTCGGTAAACAAGCTTATGTTTTATATGCAATCAACCTATTCAAATTTAGATTCCCATTCGAAAAATTGTCTCTAATCCATATTTTGAAGCATCTTTCCAAAAATGAGCTCATAATAATTCAGACAGTTATTTTATTTTACATTGAAGTAATTTGACAACTATGGGATTTTGGCTAGGAGATAAGTTACAAGATCCCCTTCTCACAATTTTCCAAAAGTTCTCATGACGCTTTAAACACAGTTCTCAATGTAGTGATCAGAGAATATTTTTCCAAAAATATTTTGTGGAATATTAAATTAAATTCGTCAGCATCAATTTTTTTTCAATCCAATTAACTTTGGTTTGGGGGGGTTTTAACACCCAACCCCCCCCCCCCCATGGCTACGCCACTGAAGCAAACGAATTCGTCCTGCAAAGCATTGTGGTGGCCGTGTGCGTTAAAGGCGCTGTAGTTGAGGAAACGACTGTCGATGCTTGACACGTACACACTATAGTTACTATATTCATAGTTAGGCGGAGAAACTGAGCGGAGCCAATTGAACATGTCAAATACCGGAGCCAATCGAGCATGACGTCACATAACATGTTCTCTTTGGATGTATATGGAAAAGGTATTGTGATTATGGTCATAACTATTTTACTCTTATCTTGTGTTATCGAGTGTAGAGAAATGAAAAGAATTATTTTTTTATGTAACAAGAAGAGATATTCGCACAAGTATGAAATCATATCAGATATTCGAATTGGTTTCTTTATTCGTGCATGTGAAGTTCTTACTTACGACGACTGTGACCGAACCCGCCTCGATCGGCCACGTAGCGTAAAAAATGCTTCTACCACAGTACTTATTTGGCAACCACGCGGTTAGTCCCCACTCGGAAATATAACCGATAAAATAAAGAAATCTCCCGCGAAATCCCCGATAGTTCACATCGACCTATTCACTTACCGATTAAAGTCGTACTGTCTCCTTGTATCCAAGTAAAGGCGCTCATCTTCACTCTTATTGATTTTGCGGCTAGGGTGGGCCGTTACATCACCCCCTCCCAGCGAATACTATGAATGGCACATTTTTAGTTTTCGCGTCACTTATCATTCCATGCCATTCAGTTCCAGTTTGTATGATGGTGTTAAAGTTTAGGGCCCGGAGACCCATAGAACGGCTTCAACAAGCTTATGTGGAACCGCCCTCTTTCCTTGTCCTTATCTGGATGAGCCAAACAATAGACATCTTCATGACACACCTTGGTAACACGGTACGGTCCCTCATACACCATGAAGAATTTTTTTATTACACCGTCTATTTCTGAGGATACCGGATTTGCTTTCACTAAAACCAGGTCGCCTGCTCGGAAGCTCATAGTTGGTCCTACCAACCTTTTGTTCCGGACCGCCGCCTTCCGTTTCATAGTGGCCTGTATTACCTCTAGATTTACAGCTTCAGAGCTGCTTCCACCCGGTGGGTAATCCAAAAGGCCTCGTAGAGCATCGGTGGGTTTCGTTCCGAATTGCAACTCGTAGGGTGAACACAATGTTGACTCATGAGATACAGCATTGATCATTTCCGAAAATTTCCCCAGCTTATTTGCCCAAGTTCGGTGATTCTCTTGACAATAGCTTCGGCACAGACGGGACAGTTCTCGCATCACCCGTTCTACTGGGTTCGCTTGAGGATGCCGAACACAGGTATGAATCAGCTTAATCCCTTCTAACATGCAGCTGTTCACCCAGTCTTTAGCCGTGAACTGTGTTCCCTGATCACATAAAATCGCTTCTGGTTTTCCGTGGGTACTAATATAGGCTTGCATTCTACGCCATAGGACCCGAGCGGTTGGTTTTCGGATGCTGCACAGAGTCACATATTTTGTAAACACATCAAGGATTACCAAAATGTGTTTCACTCCTGCGGTCCCTGTAGGTAGCGGTCCATACAAATCAATGGAAATGATTTGGTTTTTCTTTTGAGGCAAGATGCTACGGCATGTACCCGTCAATTTGAAGTTTCTGTTTTTTGCTAGCTGACACGTCAAGCACTGTTTAACGAAATTTTTCACATCCTTACGCATGCCTCGCCAATACGCTGATCGTTTAATAGCCTCGTATGTTTTGTACACACCGAAGTGCCCCCTTTCCTCGTGGAAGAACTTCAGAACGTTCAGTACCAGCCCCTTCGGGATCCAAACTCGCCAATTTGCGTCTCGTTTCATGGACACAAACAAAATACCCTCACGAATCTGGCACTTCATGTTCTTTTGAACGATACTTCCGGACTCATCCAGTATGCTCTGAACTTTTCTTATCGACGAATCTGTCTCTTGTTGTGATCGTATATCCCGAATGGCACAGCGGAAACCCTTCTCAGTTGCACTTAGCCGACCAGTCATCAAGGCTATGTGAAACGCTGGACCGGTTTCCCTTTCGTTGATTATAAATTCTGTGGGATATCGTGATAGGGTATCCGCGATAGTATTGTCTACTCCCTTGCAATGTTCTATATCATAATCATATTGTTGCAGGAAAAGGACCCATCGGGTAAGGCGTCCGTTGAGAAGCTTACACTGTTTTAGAAATATCAGCGCCTTGTGATCGGTTATTATTTTCATGTGTCTCCCCAACAGATATTGTCTCCATTTATCCAGCGCCCATACCACTGCAAGCGCTTCCAACTCGGTAACCGTATAATTGACCTCCGCCGGTTTTAAAGTCCTACTCGCGTAGGAAATCACTTTCATGTCGCCCGAACTGGGACGCTGAAAAAGTATCGCGGCGATCCCTTTGGTTGAGCTATCAGTCTGGACCTCGAATACGAGGTTCGGATCAGGGTGATTTAACATAGTATACTTAAGAAACAGCTCCTTCAGTTCATAGAATGCAGTCTCTTGTGGTTTCAGCCACTTCCACGGCTTTTCCTTTTGAAGGAGATCATATAACGGTCGGGCTATCATGGAGAATTTGGGTACAAATCGGGAGACGTAGCTTACTAGTCCCAGGAAACTGCGCAAGTCGTGCAATGTCCCGGGTGTAGGAAAATTGTGTATAGCTGAGGTTTTATCAGGGTCAATTGCAATGCCGGCTGCTCCAATGACGTGGCCCAAAAAACTAACGGTATCACGGAAAAAATGAGACTTTGCCACACTGACCTTTAGCCCTGCCTCTCGCAACCTGACAAACAGACGTCGCAAATGAGTGATATGTTGTCTGAACGTGGCAGAGTGCACCAACAAATCATCCACATATTTTTCTACGAAAGCCAAAATCTCCGGCCCAAGAATCAAGTCCATCGCTCTCGAAAAACTGGCCACGGCGGTGTTCAACCCAAATGGCAGAACATTGAACACATATGTCCTCGAATTGTACATGAACCCGGTATATTTACGATGTTCAGGAGTGATCGGAATTTGCCAATACGATGAAGTAAGATCGATTGATGAAAAGTATTTCGATCCATGAAACTTCTGCAGTATTTCCTGCATATTCGGTGGTTTT
This sequence comes from Topomyia yanbarensis, assembly GCF_030247195.1. NCBI lineage: Eukaryota > Metazoa > Arthropoda > Insecta > Diptera > Culicidae > Topomyia > Topomyia yanbarensis. The sequence goes on from NC_080671.1 coordinate 437,112,789, forward strand.
TCATGATCCCTGACTAGCACTTTGTTTAATCGGCGTGCATCAAGGCAAACTCGCACATCGCCATTTTTTTTCATCGTGGTGACTAGTGGATTGACATATGGAGTTGGACAGCGGCCAATTACTCCCCATTCCTCCATCTGAGTTAGCGTTTCCTCCACCTTTGCTGCTCGTGAAAAGGGGACTGGATATTGTTTCAAGTTAAATGGCTTATCATCTGTCACTAATATTTCGTGATGATATAGGGTAGTTAATCCTGGTCGTTGTTCTGAGAATATGTCTGCAAATTCTTGCATCAGTTTTTGTAATTCAATGTTTTCAGTCTCGCTTAAGGTTATTCGCGCCCCTGGATTATTTTTTAATTCTGTCTCTATCGGTTCTTCGTCGACAAAGTTGATCATACGTTCGCACAGGGAAATGTTTTCTACGCAATCTTTTCGTCCACTGGTTGGGCTGAAGTTGACCCATAGCTCCTTCCCCTCTTTCACTAAACGGATTCTCTGTTCATCCAGATGGATCCAGACACTTAAATCATCTTGAAAATCTCCACCAAGTATCATAGGGTTAACCAACTCTTGTACAATTACAAATGGGACATCTACCGGCCACCCATTGAATTCCACTGTTAATAAGACTTGTGTTGTGACTCTTTTACTTTTCTTGCCAAATGCTCCTCGTAGAGATATTCCTCGCATGGGTAGTTCGGCCATACTTATATCGCTTCTTTTTAATTGGTTGTACAGCTCTCTGGAAATACACGACAGCTCGCACCCACTGTCTACTAACGCCTGTAGTTGCATATCCCCGACAGTTACAGTAACGTATGGAGACTTCCTCGGTTTTGTTTTTCTAACCTGTTCGTGATCTTCCTCGAGTAACTCATCAGGTCCAACAAATACTGTTAGAACCGAAGAATCCAGTGATCCGGATACCTCTTCTTCTTCCACCACGGCCATCCGCACATTGCTTGAACTGGTGTAATTGTGTCCTCCATTCGGGCCTAGCTGACCCCCAGTCGTGCCTGCCCACGCGGTTCTGTTCCCGTTTCGACCGCTGCCAGCTGATTCACGAGAACGCCAGTTTTGTGGAGTGTTCGAGTTACTATAACGCGTTGAAGAGTTAATGAATCTATCTTCGGATTGTAGAGTGTCGAAGGCCGCTCCGATGTCCATACATGATCCCAACAACTGTTGAACATTTCGAGGAAAATGCTTCGACAAGTGTTGAATAAGTTCTCTTTCAGTCGGAGCAGGAGTAAGAAACCTAGCTTTGGTGACAATTCCCAGAAAATATTGGGCCATTCTGGACCCTTCCTTGGGGACATATGAGCCCCGTGCAATATCCTCTGAAACTTGGCGTTGCGTCGTGGGTCCCCAATATTGATCTCGGAAATAGTGTGTGAAAGTTCCATAGTTCTGGAACAAATACCCAAACCCTCTAGCCCATATCTTGGCTTCACCCACCAAGCAAGAGAGCGCGACAGGCAATTTATCATACTCCCCCAAGCTTTGATGTACGCAATACCGTTCCAGTTCGGTTAAAAATTCCACCGGGTGGAGATCGTCATTTACGCCACTAAATATCGGTCGTGGGAAGAGATTTCCTCGAGAAACATTTCCTTCTGCGGTGGTGGGAACAGCCGAACTGTTGTTGTTTAAAGATGGACCAAGATCTGTGCCCCTCGGCCCAACTGGTCGATATCCATGTGGAATACTGATACCAATTCCGTTGTCGCCAGGCCAGCCGTGTGACATCTGCTGCGGCAATAAATGACCAGATGCATATAAGCCAGACCACCGGCTACCGTGCGCATTCACACTTGCAGGGCCGAACCAGGCAGCGTTATGACTTTGTGGAACGTTAGGGTGAAGAATTGGCGCAACATTCGGCCAATCTATTCTGGTCGTGGGAACAGCGTATTGTACTCCAGTTCCGCTATTTGATGGGAAAACCCGTTGACTGTCCTGCGTTTCGATAGGTCCACTGAGGGTTGGTGGATGAACCAACGCTGGGTTATTTTGTGGAGGTTTAGCCGCAATGTTTTGTTCTAACGCATTCATCCGATTATGCAGTGACTGGACAAGATTCACCAACGTTTCATGACACCTCCTATTCTGTTCTAATAGACTAGCCGTCTCTGATAAACCCTCATTGGATCCTAACGGTGGTCCTGCTTGTTCCGGATTCTCTATCTGCCCTACACCAGGCTCTCCTCCCGGCCCGATGTTTTGATCCCACGCATTGTTCACTACATTTGCATTAGCGGGAATTCCGTTTTCTCCGCCATTATTTAATTGCGAACCCACTATATCGTCTGACCTCGCTGGGTTCGATTGCGGTGTAGACGAAAACTGCACTCGGTTCATTTGACCCTGAATAAACGGCCCAGTTGGGGAAACCAGCCAAGAGGAATTATTCATTTTGTTTATTTCACACACTGTTTGTTCCGATAAACGATCTCTTAATGTTTAACCACTACCCGACTTGCTCTCGATCAGGCAGATACTCGCTCACTCACTGGAGTGTTTGCACTACCACCAATTACCCTTTGCTGGGTTACCAACACATTTTGGAATCACTTCTACATTTGCTGATCGATAACACTCAACGGTTGTCTCCTTCACTGCTCGAATCTGACAACCATTCTAATCACAATCGTATCTTTACTGGTTGTCTCCTTCACTGCTCGAATCTGACAACCATTCTAATCACAATCGTATCTTTACTGGTTGTCTCTTTCACTGCTCGAATCTCGTAACAATTAGCTCCAATCGTATTTTCACCACTTCCTTTGTCCCGAGGAATAAAGCACTATGCAAATTATTACTCCCCGAGCAATTCTTACAATCAATATCCCGGTTGAGCCCCCAGATGTGACCGAACCCGCCTCGATCGGCCACGTAGCGTAAAAAATGCTTCTACCACAGTACTTATTTGGCAACCACGCGGTTAGTCCCCACTCGGAAATATAACCGATAAAATAAAGAAATCTCCCGCGAAATCCCCGATAGTTCACATCGACCTATTCACTTACCGATTAAAGTCGTACTGTCTCCTTGTATCCAAGTAAAGGCGCTCATCTTCACTCTTATTGATTTTGCGGCTAGGGTGGGCCGTTACACGACAATGAAATTATTATGCTAGAGCTTGAACATTTACATGGGATGCCAGTGTTTTTTCCCTAAAATAAGAGCTGCCAGTTTTCCGGGTTTTGTGTCCGCCTAACTCATAGACTGGTTAGTTCGACTGGTCTCTATCACTTGAAATACATGGGTTGTGACAGCTCGCAGTTTTCAGTAGCAGTTTGATCACTCGCACTTTGAAAGTGCGGAGTCCAGGTTGGTGGGAAGTGTGCAATATAAAGTATAGCCTTGCTAAGCGAGTTTCTTGCACTAGTTACAGTAGATTCACTTCGCAAACAATTCTGACAATTAATTCTGGAATGCTTTCGGTTGCTTTAGCTTAAGAAGATAGAGGCCAATTGACGAACGTATTCTTTTGTTTATGTATAGTAGATTATTTATTTCTCTTTTTTACATTTAATATATACTATCTCTCTGTATCATTATCGCCTAATTAATTCTTTAATTTATACAACTAATTTATATTGTATTGATTTGCAACATATATAGAGAATTAAATCTTGTTTAAAATGTTTGTTGCCTCCTTAAGAATAGAATATATTTTTGTATTTTGAATGGTTACAAAATATCTACAACATTTTTTCTCAGCCTTTATTTATTGTGCCTAATTTCCTAAGAAAGTAAACTCACATAGAAGATAATCGATAAAGCTTGATTGGAAACTAGACTAGGATAATAGACAACTTATTATGGTTGGTAATTTTAATATAAACTCACTAGGAACCAATATATTACCTGCAAGAACATCAAGTTATTTTTTTTTACGGAAAGGATTGAACTGTTTTTTTATGATTCCAACATAGCATTGCACTTATTCGTAGAAAATCAATAGAAAAACGATCTGAAGTACTAAGGGTTGGCAATATATGTTGTTACATAGAGAAAATAAAGCTCCATCGATGTATGCAATAAAAGGAAAAAAATCATTCTTCATTTAATGATCCACTTGGAACACTCCTTTTATACTACGTTCACATTACATTGTTAAAACACGTTATACTAATTAGGAACAAGAAAAATGTCATCAAGATAGCGTTAAAACACGTTTTAACTCGTAGTGTGAACGTAGTATTAGGCACCTTTCGCAAGACGTAAAGTTACAAGATTTGTTCTAAGTGTGAAAGTTTAGGCACAGACTAACAGACATAACACTATGAGGGAATTTCTTAAAAAATATCGATCCGGCAATTTTCTTAGAACACTAGCTCCACCTTTTATTCACAGTCCCAAATACTCATTTGCTGGTGGGTTACCCCTCAGGCTTGGGAACAATTTTTCGCTAGTGGTCTATCCCCCATATGCTTGTTCATATGTCAGTAGCGCCATAATTTCAAAAGCGGCCACAGTCCCAACTACACATATATTTAAAACGACCGTTAAAGTGAGCGAAGCATTATTTTCGAGTGTTATGTCTGTTAGTCTGTGGTTTAGGTTCTTATGCTGATTTCGTTTTTATATCCGAGTCGCTCTAGGTTCGACAGTTCAGAACGAATTTAGAGCGACTCGGCTCTAAAAATGAAATCAGTATTACACGGGCTGAGATTTTATGCACCCAACGCAAAATACATTTTGAATTTCTGTTTCAATGAGTAGAAATGTACTTAATTATTGAGATTTTCGATTGATGTGCACCGGTGTAAGTTTTGCACTTTCTAGCAGAAGCGTCAATGGAACATACCCAGTTTTCTGCACTTCTGCTAGAAAGTGCAAAAATGGTGCAGTTCCAGTGCACTCCACTACACCGGTGTCAATCGATCGAAAATCCCATATGTTAATTCTGTGGATTACATCTCGAGTAATCTGACCCTAGTATACACACAGCGCAATCAAAGGAGGCTAACAACTGACAGCTGGTGAATCAGTACGAATGGAAAAAGTTTTAGTGCATATAAGGAGAGTGACGACACTGTTAAAATTGGAACAGTGATTATTTGTCAGTGTCATTCCAAACGAGTCAAATTCATGTATTTTGAGAGGTCGTTTGTTCGTTTGGAATATTACTGACAGATAATCATGACAGTTGTCTTCACTCTCCTTACATACACTCTGGAAAAAGTGCAACTTTCCTAGTGACAGGTGTCTGTGTAAATTGCAGCTTATATTAGACTGGTTTAGATAATTTTAGAGGCAAGAAAATAAACTACAGGTAGCTTCAAAATAGTTTTCTGTGAACTCTAACATACACAGTAATTTGAAGTGGCAGGTACACAGAAATAATCTGGGCGAACGCGAACGCTGAATGTTCTACCGCCTCCCAAGTTGCACAAATAATGTTAAGGGTGGTTTAAAACCCGGTAGGGCCGAGACACCAGACAAACTGATGAAGATTACAATATGTAATGTATATATAGCTTTACGATTTGAAAATAAAGCCAGTCGTCTATCATTAACCAAAACGAGCAGTCGTTTTTCTTTTTATCATCGCCCGCGAGAAGTGTTGTTCCGTTGACGAACAGAAAGGGTAATGCTTGTGTTTGCGTAGAAGTACACAATCAGCACCATCAGAGGACCGTGAATCATCACCTCGATAGAGCACCGGTCAACGTCACCACAGGAATAGAGAAGTATCCTTTATCGTATAATCAATTATTTCTTTCTCCATCCCACTTAGGTGCAGCCCGCTAGGAAACCGTAGGAATCATCAACGCGTACTTCCGCCTAACTAGTATGTCCTCCGGAAAGGTAAACATTAAAAACAAAATTTCTTTAAAATAAAATCAATTAAGGAAGTAAGAGCGAAGTTCTGCAACACGCCGTTGCTAAGCTAGGCCAAGTCGGCTCTAAATCGCATCGAAAAGAACTATATTGTTATTTTATAATATTTTTAAGCGAAGAATGTTTTCATCCGGAAGCCGAATACAATAACTGGCGACGAGGGATTTCTTTTGCAATTTCGATAGTTTAATACAAATTACACTTGTTGATATCTTCGATTAAAGCTAGTTTAGTGTCCTCAAAGCTGAAGCCCAGAGGCAGAGGCGGATCGGTTATACAATAAGATGTGAAATAGTGTAGGGATTAACTCCTACTCTTCTTTAAAATTTTAGTCTAGTTTTAAAGAACTTCTATTTATATTTTATTGTGTTCAGCATCTACTGAACACAACCTGTTTGTGATGTCCTAAACTCTTCGGCAATCGCACTGAGTACACTGAGTGCTCTGAAATTCAAGCGAAATCGTTTAAGAGCTTCAGGCGGATGTCTAAATGAGCAACACGACTGCCGCAGGGTTAGAGACGCTGTTAATTATAATTTAGATGAGATTTATATTTATTTTACTTCCACAATTCGATCCGATAACGATGTTATATGACGACCGTGTTAGGGTAGCTTCGTAATCTCAGAAATATAGTTTTCAAACGTACAAAAGAAATTAATCCTATTACCAATGCTATGAAAAATGAATGCAACTGAAATTGTAGTCCAAGCAGCGTATCAAAATAGGAGATCCAATTCACAAACTGCAACCAACAGTGATAATCCTCTGGTGCGAAATCAGAACCATTTGGAGACTAGCGAAGAGCTGCACAAGATTTGAGAATTACAATAAAGTTAATAAAGGTTATACAGACTATGAAAAGAACATTTGAGACGAGACTTCTCTTGTGTGAATCTTATGAAGTTGTACCACAGTACGAGCAATCACTTATCAACTGCTTATGGAAAATAAAACCATTTTGAAGAGGAGTCTAACTAATCTACAAAACCTAGATCTGAAAGTTTCCCTTTTGCTATGAACAAGTTTCGAGGTACTCGTTATTTGCTCAACGTTTGGGGACAGTCAACTAACGGATTTTTTTTTATGTATGTAAAATTTCAAACGAAAAAAAACGCCAATCGCAATCTAGGAATACATTGGATCGAGAACCCAAATCTAATAACTGGCGACGAGGGATTTTTCTCGATATTCTGAGATTTTAATACAAATTACATTTGCTGGTATCATCGATTGACGAGGAAGTGAAACACATGGTCTATTGTTATTCGTAAAGGGACCGATGCGCGGCTTGGTTATTGAAAATGTTAGGATATAGAGTAGCAATGCAACATTGTTTACAGTGTACGTCCGATGGAAGCACTTCAAAGGTATAAACAGTTGCCTCAACGCAGGAGTTAGTGTTACAGAATGAAGTGTGAAGAAATAACCAGAAGTAAAATCTTAGTAAAATGTCACTCAATTTTGTGATGATTGTGACTGGGATAGGTCTTTATTTTTCAGGCATCCATATTGAACTTGATGTGTATGAGAAATCTCCTACTCCGTTTATGTACATTTGAACTAGAGTTTAATTTGTGCTGATTTAGCCAATATCGATCGGAATAGTCCACATTTCATCCCTTGCAACCGTTGTCCAGCAACCGTAAGAAACTAAGCAAGCTGGTGTTTAGCAAAAGTTGGTTTGGCGCAAGCGATAAGAAAGACTATAGAAGAAATCATTCACACGAATGTTTAACCAAATGCAAATATGTTCATTCGATGTCTATCGACAAAACGACACATAGAGCTGCGCTGCAGTCAAAATGATCTTGTTTGTTAATGGAGCTGTCAGAATACAAGCAAAATATAATTTCCGTTATAAAAATCGTGAATTTCTTTTTAAGCGTATCATTTGCGGATCAAATTCAATCGTGAAAGAGTTAGAAAAGTGTTCTTGTACCGAAAGAAAATTATTAATCGCAATTTAAAGATTATTAATAAAAATGATTTGTTTAAAAAAATATAAGACGAATTTAAAGAATACTAACTTTCTTCCCCATGCCTCCGGTTTTCATTACGATATATTACATATTCACAGCGTAGCCATTGATTTTGTTCGGGAGTTGTATGGTGCTTGTCAAAATTAAAATCATTTTCTTGGTTCATGGTATGAAAGACAAGCGGTGCATGGATAGTTGAAGGTTCGCGTTAGACAGCTTATACGGAATGCACAACACGTTTCACACAACCCTGATAAGTACACTGTCAAAGTGACAGTGTACTGTTACGAATTTTCCCGAAAACTGGCAACGTTAAACCGAAAAACAAATTGAACGTAACGTTACCATAAATACTGTATTTGGTTTAGCTAACAATAGTCTGGTAAATTAAATGGCAGAAATCTGTGATTTTGTTGGTCATAAGACGAAAACAACCCGGGCCCCGTGGTGGTGGAGGAACGCTATGTAGGAAGCTGAGCTGCAAGCAACTGGGCGGGTCATAGGTGGTGGATAATGCTTAGTCGCGATAGCAACTAGTTGTGATTCGCGTCCCGAACCAGTAGCGGGGGCTGACTGCGGGTATGGTGGTAGGACGAGGTAGTGGGCCCTACACGTTCTAGGCCAAAATACCACATGCCCTAAAGCAGCCCTGACAAGGCGAGCCACCGCCGCCTTTAAATAAGCGCTTAGACCAAATCTCTCTCCTCCCGTGATCCTTCAGCGTTACTGCAAGGTTGGCGCAGGCCGAGCTAGCCGCCCATAAAAATAGCATGCTCAGGAAGTTCAACAAGAAATTTCGGATGGACAAAATTGGCACAGACGGACGCAACGGAAACGGACAAGAGACTGGAAACTTGGGACATGGAACTGCAGGTCGCTTAACTTTATCAGGAGCACTCGCATACTTGCCGATATAGTGAAAGACCGTAACCACACCATCTACCAGAGCTGCGGAAATACACACGAGCTGAGAACAGCTTTTATGGTGGTGGAGGAGATGCAAAACTCGGATCGGATGGTGGCCGGTCAGCGACAGAATGTGCAGGTTGAGGATCAAGGGTCGGTTCTTCAACATCAGCATAATTAACGTTCATAATCCCCATTTCGGAAGTAGTGATGACGACAAGGACGAATTCTACGCGCAGCTGGAGCGTGAATACGATCACTGCCCAAGACATGATGTCAAGATCCTCATCGGCGACCTTAATACTCAGGTTGACCAGGAGAAGGAATACAGACCGGTAATTGGAAGGTTCAGCGCTAACCAGCAGACGAACGAGAACGGCCAAAGACTAATCGATTTCGCCACCTCCAAGAACATGGCCATAAGGAGCACCTTCTTCCAGCACCGCCTCCTGCACCGATCCACCTGGAGATCACCGCAACAAACAGAGACGCAAATTGATCATGTTCTGATTGATGGACGGCACTTCTCCACGTAAGGACCTATCGGGGCGCTAACATCGACTCGGGCCACTATCTGGTGATGGTTAAACTGCGTCCAAAACTATCCGCTGTGACCAGTGTAAGATACCGGCGCCCGCCGCGGTGTAACCTGGACCGACTGAGGGAAACCAACGTCGTGACAACGTACGCGCAGCATCTTGAACCAGCGCTGCCACCTCATCGATGCTCCCCTTGAGGACTGCTGGACCAGGACTAAAGCAGCCATAAGCAGCACTGCGGAGAGCGTCCTGGGAATCGTACAGAGGAGTCGACGGAACGATTGGTTCGATGGCGAGTGCCAAGAGATATTGGACGAGAAGAATGCAGCACGCGCAGCGATGTTGCTTCAAGCCACTCGTCAGAACGTGGAGTCATATCGACGGAAGCGAAAACAGCAGACTCGTCAGGACAAAAGCGCCGCCTGCAAGAATCTGAGAGAGAGGAGATGCAGCTGCTGTATCGCTCTCAGGAAACGCGGGCGTATTTCAAGAAGCTGAATGACTCTCGGGCCGAAATGTGTATAGACAAGGAAGGTGGCTGGCATCTTGCCGGACGAACGTGAGGTGGTCGAAAGGTGGAGGCAGTACTACAATGAACATCTGAATGGTGCGCAGGCGGACAATCGGGCGTTCGAGGAGGACGGTTATGTCAGTGTCGCAGCCGACGGGGATGTACCGGCGCCCACTATGAATGAGGTTAACGCGGCTATTCCAGGGGCGGCGAAACACTTTACGCCCGAGTGGGTAGAAAGCATAGGGGAGGGGTCCATTAGTAAGGATTTTTTCCCTTTTCGCAATGCACACGCTTATACGTTCGTTTATGCAAATGGAATTGTGGTATATCGATGTTTTCAAATGTGTGTAGTGAGAGATACATGCGTTGCTTATCTAAATTTTTTGAAATGGTTCAAAATTTCGAGTGGGTAATTACCCACTCGGTTATTTTCGAGTGGGTAGTACTACCCATACTACCCACGCTTTCCGCCGGCCCTGGACAGGACTGATTAAGGCTACGATGGATGGTGTAAGGTGTTGGGTCAAAATTTCGGGCGGCCTCTCGGGTCCGTTTGAAACACGCAGGGGACTAAGACAAGGCGATGGGTTGTCCTGCCTGCTGTTCAATATAGCGCTGGAAGGTGTAATGCGAAGAGCGGGGTTCAACATGCGGGGCCCGATTTTTACGAGGTCCGGACAGTTCGTGTGCATCGTTGACGAGGTGGACATAATCGGTAGAAACAAGAAGACGATAGCAGATCTGTATAACCGACTGAAGCGCGAAGCAGCACGAGTAGGACTGAAGATAAATGTGTCTAAGACGAAGTACATGGAACCGATCGCGATAGGGAACTCTTGGGCAGTAGTATTACGATCGACGGCGACGAGTTCGAGGTGGTTGACGAGTTCATCTATCTAGGCTTGTTGGTGACTGCGGTCAATAACACCAGCCGGGAGATCATAAGGCGTATTATCTCTGGAAGTCGTGCTTACTATGGGCTTCACAAAACTTTGAGATCCAGCAAGCTTCACTACCGCACGAAATGCGCCATGTACAACACACTGATTGGACCGGTGGTTCTCTACGAGCACGAAACGTGGACAATGCTCGAGGAGGATCTGCAAGCACTCGAAGTCTTCGAAAGAAGGGTGCTGAGACCGATCTTCGGTGGTGTACAGGTGGATGGCGTGTGGAGGAGAAGGATGAACCACGTCAACTTGCGCGACTCTATGGCGAGCCAAGTATCCGAAAAGTAGCTCAAGCTGGAAGGGTACGGTGGGCGGGGCATGTTGTGAGGATGCCGGACAATAACCCCACCAAGTTGGTTTTCACCTCCAACCCGGCAGATACAAGACGGAGAGAAGCGCAGCGTTCCCGGTGGCCGGACCAAGTGGAGCAGAACCTGGCGAGTATCGGGCGCCTGAGATGTTGGAGACAAGCAGCAACTGACCGAGTGACGTGGCGGAATATTGTGGAACAGATTAAATCATGATAATATGATGTATAATCAGGAAATATAAAATAAAATAATATAAGAAGAAAACAACGACATAAACAGAGCTCTCGTCAAGCATATGATTACGGCGTACGAGCCAACTGACGGATAAACCGTTGCTCTTCAAACACGGTTGGTGCTTTGTAAACAAAAGAGAAACATTTTCTCTTTCGTTGAATGTTGTGAACTGTGTTTTCGGCTAACAACGGTTTAACCAAAATCTCCCCTCAGGCAGAATTTCGACAGTTGGTTTAAACGCCGTAATAAGCAGCTTTATTTGGTCTGATGAGACGGTTGTTTCTCCATTGTTTTCTTATACAGAAAACATGAAAAATGCAAACTTATACCAGTTGTTTTGAAAAATGGATCAAAATCTCTGGAAATATATGCATTCCTAGATGCAGGCTCGTCTGTGACATTAATAGATGACAGCATTTCCAAACTACTATCACTGGAAGGCAAAAGAGATCCACTCCAACTAAAATGGAGTCAAGACGTCACCAAAGATGAAGGCAGCGGCTTAAATGTCACACTAGGAATCAGCAGCGGATCATCAAAAAAGAATTTCACGCTAAAAGGAGTAAGGACCATTAAGAATCTACTGCTACCAACACAATCATTAAATTTCAATGATTTACAAAAGGAATTTGCACATCTAAAAAATCTACCTATAACGGGTTACGAAAATGCGAAACCAATGATTTTAATTGGAATTGAACGCAGCCATTAGTTGATTCCACTTGAAAAACGAACTGGTAAACAAAATGAACCGATCGCCATCAGATCGAAATTAGGATGGTTCATTTTTGGTAATATATCTACATCGACCCAAAGCATCTACTCAATGATCCACCAAGAAGAGGAAATGACAAATATGATGAAGGCATATTTTTCAACGGGGGACTTCGGCGTCAACATCAGCAAGAATCCACCAATACCAGAGGAAGACAAACGAGTTAAAAATATCATGGAAAAAACACTAAATTATACAAATGGTAGATATGAAGTTGGACTTCTTTGGAAATCAGACAGCGTCACCTTTCCTGAGAGTTATCCGACAGCAAAAAAACGTCTCGAGATAATGAAGAACAAGTTAGAAAAGGAACCAGTACTCATAGATTGGGCTATACAAACCTTCAAGGATTACGAGCCCAAAGGATACATACGTAAACTTTCGCCCACTGAAATTAGAAAAAAACATCACTAAGGACATTCAAACAAGGCAAAACCCCGTCTAGTGTTTGACGCAGCAGCAAAAATTAATGGAATATCCTTTAACTCTGAACTTTTATCAGGACCAGATATAAATGAGCCGATTCAAGGAGTAGCTTTACGCTTCAGAGAAGGAAAAACTGCAATCAGTTGAGATATACAAGAGATGTTCCACAGAGTTAAGATTATGGAAAATGATCAAGACTCACAACGGATTCTTTGGAGGGACTGCAAAAAAGATCAAGAAGCTGACGTATATGTTTTACAAGTTATGTCATTTGGAGCAACGTGTTCCCCATTCTGTGCCCAGTGCGTTAAGAACAAAAATGCAGATTCATTTGAAAACATATATCCAGAAGCTACCAAAGCTATTGTAAGAAATCGAAATAATTACCAGCATTCAATGTAATAATTCAATATCTTGTCTTATTTAACTAGTGTTCCATACTCATTCCTCAGGGAATTTGTACGAATTTAGTTAATTGTAAAGGTTCGTAGAAGTCTCGCGGTGATTTATCACTGTAAGACAATCATACGGAAATTAGTGGCAAGTCCTAACTTAATAAGGTCGCCGCCTTCGCACGACTAAGTTGAACTTTCGAAAGCCACGTTTACACTATTAGTTCGTCTTTTTGTACCTCGTGTGATGAAATCCTGACTTGGAAGAAGGCGCAGTGTGAAGCACAAACATTAAAGTGGCGACGAGATAGTTTTTTCTGCAATCCGAATATTTTAATAGAAATTATGGTTGATGGTATCGTTGATTAAAAACTTCCGGAGGAAGTCATTATCATTGGTTGGTAAGCACTGCAAAAAGTGAGTATAACAATTTTTAGAATGATTCTCTACCATATACATGCTCTTAATTGATATACATTAATAATTACGTCGTCAGTCACACAGAACTAATAATTCAATTTTTTTGGTCTTTTGACTTAAGTGCCAATACCTTATTTAGGACTGGTGGTATCCAACGGGGAAAAACGATCGGAAAAGGTGAGTGAAGCTAAGCAATCATGTGAAAAAATTCCCCCCAGAGGCGAGACTCGAACTCGCAACCTTTGAGACTCCGGCCCAATGCACTAACCCTGCCTGGCAGGGTACGATCACTGTCGCCAGTGGGATAACCATGTGTTATTTCTGGGATGTCACCATACCCAGGGATAGCATAAGGGTTAGTGCATTGGGCCGGAGTCTCAAAGGTTGCGAGTTCGAGTCTCGCCTCTGGGGGGAATTTTTTTTCACATGATTGCTTAGCTTCACTCACCATTTCCGATCGTTTTTCCCCGTTGGATACCAGTAGTCACACAGAAGTTACTTGTGACAAATCTCAACTGCTGGTATTTTAAAGAACTCCCCATTTGCTCTTTCGGACTAGAAGAGCATCTAAAAACAAAGAGTATGAAATTCAAGAACCACACAAAGTAGGCGACAGTATTTCTTGATTTGATGGAATCAGAGTGAATAGTAAGGAGAGTGGGGACAGCTGTCAAAAATGGAACACTTATGTCGACGTCAAGAAAAGGAGACAAGAGAAAAAAATTGCGCGAATTATCCTTTTGACATGTTTTGAATAGGGAAAGAGATGCATCTAAAAATGCATGTGTAGGTGAACGTACGGTTGCACAGTGTTTTAAAACGTCGTTTTCGTGCTCAAAATTAATAGCGTCTAAACCATTGACTTTAGAGGTACAGTTTGTTCGGAGAAGTTGTTGCTCTTATGATTACGCATCCACAGAAGTATACCGTTCAGTGATTGATTCACCTATAAGTGATATACGAAATTTATTTTCCGAACCAATTAAGATAGAGACTTTGTGTCTTCGACAAAGTTGTAGCAGATGCCATTACAAAAGAAATTGCTGAAGATATCATATATCTAGCTTTAATAGTTTACGAGTTATGGAACATATTATATGGAAGACCTCCTAAAATTAGTTTTTTCATGATAACTTTTTTAGACGTTCTCGTAACTTCTTGAAATCTTCCACAAAGTTGTTTGCGGTATCGAAACACATATTTTTGCCGAACATAGTGAATTCCTATATGTTGAATTTAAAAAGATATTCCAAATTTTACGATTTTTTTGGGGTAACTTCCACCTTAAATAATTCGTTAAGGAGCAAAAAGGAGCAAACAAAATCATAACATACTGAAAGTACTAGCTTTTTACTTCCATATAGTGGCCCGATTGTTAGTCGACGCGATTCTCCTCGAGAGTTATGTTCAATACAATATACCATCTCAGTGGTATGAAATGAAATATTCAAGCGTACTTCGACAAACAGCTTCATGTTTTTATGGTAAATTGCATAGAACACGTTCGCCTATAATATGCAATGCATATGGTTTGCCTTTCAAAAATCAAAGTGTTGTTTTGGATGTGTTCAATAAAAAGATAAATAATTTTTTTTAATAATCGTTTTCTCCGTCATCTTCAAAGCTTTCTTCTTCCGCTAGAAGAGCTTTGGCGTCTTCTAAAAATCGTTTTATACTGTTTTAGCCACCCCCGAGCTTCAGTTACGACAGGATCCACATTGTGAACAGGTGACGTTAATCAAGATCCATTATAAATGTCACGAAAGACATTAATAAACCTTCTGGTGAGATTTCCATCGTTTTTTCAAGCTTACCAGTATCCACTGATTGTTTAAATTTCACGTGACACACTTCTCGAACGCACGATATGCTACGTTTCGTACTTTGATCTTGATTGTGGTCAAAGTTCCCTTTTCCTTTTTTGGATATCTATGAATATGTTTTATGCAATTTACCATAAAAACATGAAGCTGTTTGTCGAAGTGCGCTTGAATATTTCATTTTATACCACTGCGATGGCATATTGTATTGAACATAACTCTCGAGGAGAATCGCGTCGACTAACAATCGGGCCACTATATGGAAGCAAAAAGCTATTACTTTCAGTATGTTATGATGTTGTTTGCTCCTTTTTGCTCCTTAGCGAATTATTTAAGGTGGACCCCAAAAAAATCATAAAATTTGGAATATCTTTTTAAATTCAACAGATAGAGATTTACTATGTTTGGCAAAAATATGTGTTTCGATACCGCAAACAACTTTGTAGAAGATTCGAAGAAGATACGAGAACATCTAAAAAAGTTTTCATGAAAAAACTAATTTTAAGGGGTCTTCCATATAATATGTTCCATAACTCGTAAACTATTAAAGCTAGATATATGATGTCTTCAGCAATTTCTTTTGTAATGGCATCTGCTACTTTGTCGAAGACACAAAGTCTCTATCTTAATTGGTTCGGAAAATAAATTTCGTATATCACTTATAGGTGAATTAATCACAGAACGGTATACTTTTGTGGATGCGCAATCATAAAAACGACAACTTCTTCGAACAAACTATACCTCTAAAGTCAACGGTTTAGACGCTATTAATTTTGAGCACGAAAACGACGTTTTAAAAACACTGTGGGTTGCCATTCTATTACAGTAGTTTTGTTTGTTATGGTAAATGAGTTATTGCAATTAGGCTAAAAATGAGGTAGTTCTAATGAACATACACACTGGGATCGAATCTTAGCTCATTCATCTGACGTTTAACTTTGTCCACTGGCTTGAAAGAGATACGCACTCAACTAATTTTCTGCCAATAACGCTCGCGCTCTCGGCTATCAATCAGGGATGCCATTATGCCAGATTTATCTGGTACTGCCAGATTTTTTGGCAGCTTCCAGACAAAAAGACAAACCTCTCATTCTGCCAGATTTTTAAGTTTTAGAAGCTGCTACACACACATTTTGGAAGTTTGGGTAATAATGTCCCAAATTTTACAAAAATTCATTGATGCAGGTTCTATGAAAACTAAAATGTATACCAAATTTCGGTCGCTGTCAAGTGCCAGATTTTGCCAGACATTTTTAGTTGAACTGCCAGATTTTCTTTGAAAAATAGTGGCAACCCTGCTATCAATCAGAAAATGCACATTTCCGCTCCAGACATAGAAGGCGCTGCGAGAAAGTAGCGATGATCGGTCGGAAACAAAACCACGTGTTTTCGGACAAAGTTTCGTTCCTTACATCCCGATAATCGTCACACGAAGGGGACCGCATAAGAAAACAATAAACAAACGGATAGCGAGGTGTAAATCCTAGAAGGTAAGAAAAATTAATTCCCGTTCATTACGCCACGTGCTAATTGTTAATCTTGACAGCTCCGTCATTGGAGAACCGCTTCGACGGCAGACGATATCGGTTTATTTTGAACACGCTGTTGACAGATCCCAGAAACCAAGCAACGCAAGGTGCTTGGGGGGATTCGATAAAAGGAGAACTGTCAAACGTCAATGAAACAGATTGGAATCCCACTTACCCAAGCGACCATACAGGTAACGGAAAGTAAAAAAAAACAGAGGTTAGGGAATGAAAGTATAAAACGGTTTAGCGATATGCTTCGAGAAGGGCTATTAGTTTGTCTTTTTGCACCTCGTGTGATGAATTTCCTGACGTGAAAGAAGGCGCAGTGTGAAGCACATACATTAAAGTGGCGACGAGATAGGTTTTTCTGCAATCCGAACATTTTAATAGAAATTACGGTTGATGGTATCGTTGACTGAAAATATATTCGCAATCGTAGAAAAGCCAGCCGTCTGTTAAGTCATCCGAAAGTCGGTGTCCGCTTCTTCAAGCTCCATTCATCGTAAGTAGTTGTCAATCAAGAAGTTTCGGTAACAGTATCCTGGTAGATTAGATCTCGACCATCTTCCTGAACAGGATAACGGTTTGATCAATCGATACAAGATATTGCGTACTTCGGCGAGCGACAAAAGGTGCAACAGGAGAGTAAGGTTCTTCACCAAGATTAACGACAACACAACCCACCCGAGCATATTTAATGGAAGAATTTGCAATACGAGCACAAATACAAATACAAAGGCGAAATGCAATGCCGATATTCACCAAGATTCACAGATATCTACAAGTTTAAACAGGAATTACGATGGTTGGTAACCATTGTGTGACGGTTTGCTATTCCGGACGCCGTTTGACAATTCTCAGGGTTTTTTTACTATGTCAGTTGTGTGAGTACGAGTGCAACGGGTGCTCATCTGTTCCATTCGAACTCACGTAACTCCCATGTAAACAAACCACCGAGAATTGTTAAACGAAGTTCATCCGGTTCATTTTGTTGGGTTTTGTCGGCTGATGTAAAACCTAATAGTAAGGAGAGTGGGAACAGCTGTCATAAATGGAACACTTATGCCAGTGTTAATAAGAAGTTACAAGAGAAAAAAATCTCACGAATTGTCCTTTCGGACACGTTTAGAATAGAGAAAGAGATGCTTCTAAAAATGTCTGCGTTGATAGACGCGCAGTCGTCATTGTTATCTGACTATTCCCCTTTCGCTTCTAGTTGAAATACTGTTTCTCGGCTACTTCTATGCCACAAGCATGTAGAATCAAGTTATTTAAGCATTTAGAATGGAGAATAAAAACCCTCGCTCTGGCATCACTGGCCGTTGCACCCGCGTGTCGAATTGACAGATGCAACAAATTAGCTGTCGCACTGACAGACGAAGAAGTGCATCGCAAACGATAGAGCTGTCAGAGGATTGAAACATAGGTAAACATGTAGCGTAAGGAGGAAAACAACAAAAAAAAACTATTCGGAAGTGAAGTAGATAGTTAGAATACTTTGAAGTAGGAAAATAGAGTGTGTGCGCAAGGAGCCAATGGATTCCGATACACTTGTTAATAGAAGGCGCATTTAGCTGTACAGACGAAAGCAAGATCTGTACAGACGAAAACAAGATCCAGCTGTAGTGGTGCATCAAATCTATAAACTAACAAAAAATACGAACGATTGCGCGCCGAGCGCGAAATGCAGCGAGCTTTATCGCTTGATTCAATTACGGTCAACAAACCGATATGAACAAAAGTGCAATAAGTGAAAAAAAAACAAACAAAAGCTATACACTCAAGTTTGTATAACAAAATAAAACAGTGAATTAAGGCAATACATTTATGACAAGTACGAACAGTACAGTGGAAATTAGGAATTCCGAGATAAAAATGAAGTAAGTGAGCGATACAAATTAGTTACTAAAACAGGTAAGATGAAAAATGAGCATACTAATTTGTAGATCAATTGTCAAGACAGCGTTGCAGTAATTGCGTGCTACGGCAAAGAAAATAATTTCTCCAGCAACACTTCTAAGCTTTGTTTATAGCAACCATGTTATGTTTACAATTACGTCGCTGCTAGAATAAAATTCCATAAAGTGCGGTTAATTGTTCGAACGGCAGAAGTATATCTCTAGTAAGATATATGAATAGAAATTGCAGTTGTTGGTTATACTGGTTGGTTATTAAAGTTTTCTTTCACAAGCTGTCGCTGATGGAATTCAAGTAATGAACGAAAGGAATCGAGCCCATCAAAATCGATGACAACGTAGTTATCACGGATGATAGCGTGCCGCCTGGCTTAAAAAACCAGTAATTCAAGTGTTCTCGGAAAGTGATGATAAAGTTCGGTCCCTTCTTATACCAGCAAAGGTACAACGCTGAAAATGTTAACTGTCAAGGTTGCAGTTTTGATCTTAGAGCCAGATAACAATACCGATTATTAAGGAACTAACAACGCGAACATCAAGTAATAGCGTTCATCAGGAGATAGACACCATCCAAGTTCACAAGGAAATGGTCGCTAGGAAACGGCAGGCGATCGATAAAGGACTAACGAATTGGGAAAAGAAGGCCACGAATGAAATCGACATCAGATCAATATCAAGCGATGGATTATTTTTTGTCCAGCGCCGGTCTTCCCCTTCTTAAGCGAGGGACCTCGCAGACCAATATACGAAACGGAGTTAATCCGATAGAAGATGTGAATTTCATAAGAAGGGTCCATCATAACCTTACAATCGCTGTCAAGGCAATGGACGATGTTGTCGCCGCGCAAATGATTTAATTATTCTATGCCTTGCCAGACGCAAGAAATACATCACTGCAACGGGTAGGGAAGATCGAATGTTGATCTTAAAACCCCGAAAGTGGAATGAAAGGGACAAAAAAAGGTTCACTCTACCTATTAACTAAACCCCGGAATGTTACATACTTCAAACCGAACACTACAACTGGCGACGAGGGAGTTTTTTGATAAATCTTCCGATTTTAATAAAAATTACGGTCGTTGGTTATGAGTGTCTATAGTTTTTTTCCTTTGCGTCAGTGAAATTTTAGCTGCATAAATGAAATATATTAGAAACAAAAACGGCAGCGATCTGGAGTTACTGGTTTAAAAAAACAAAAACAAAGTTTAGAATTCAACAGTGGCGTCGTGTTAATAACCCACGACATCCGAACATTACAACTTCACAACTGCTCATGAAGTTAAAGTCGAAGCACAGATTTCGATTTAAGCCGAACATAACAACTGGCGACGAGGGAGTTTTTTGAGAAATCTAACTATTTCAATAGAAATTACGATTGTTGAATATCAGAAGATGTTGTTAAAGGAACGAAGCATATTAGAAGCAAAACCGGCAACGCTGGAGTTACGAGTTGCTATAAAAAATATCAACAAAAAGAAATTTCAAATAAAGTTTGTAAACTTCAGTAATCTCAGAACAACATCGGTTGTGAAGAAAATCTACAAAATTGAGAACTCAACAGTGGCATCGCGTTAACGACCCACAACATCTCAAGAGACGAATTCGACACACAGAACTCGATTCAAGCCGAACATTACAACTGGCGACGAGGGATTTTGATAAATCTTCCGATTTTAATAGAAAATACTGTCGTTGGATACGAGTCTATAGTTTCCCTTTGCAGAGTCAGAATTTTAGTTGCATAAATGAGATATATTAGAAACATAAACGGCAGCAACATTTTAGAAACAAAACCGGCAACGCTGGGTTACGGGTTGCTATAAAAAAATGTCAACAAAAGGAAATTTCAAATCAAGTTTGCAATCTTCAGTAATCTCAACGTACAAAATTTAGAATTCAACAGAGGCGCCGACCCATATTTCAAATCGACACACAGAATTCGATTCAAGCCGAACATTACAACTGGCGACGAGGGAGTTTTTTGGGAAATCTCACGATTTCAATAGAAATTACGGTTGTTGGTTACCTGAGTTCAGACGTTAAGTTGAGTAATAGATATAAATAAAAGTGAATAAATTAATAAAAGAAATAGTTCGGTGATCTAGTTCTTCTCTCACAACAATAAATAACCCTTTCAAGCACATGTGAAATGAAATAAAATGTAGTGAACTAAATAAGGTCAGATACAACAAGTGGCGACGAGGGATCTTTTGGAGATACTCTAAGATTTTAATAGAAATGACAATAATTGGAGGAAGTTTGTTCACGATTAGCCAAAGGTTCCTTTTTCTCAGTCAGATTAACTGAATCGATCTTAAAAAGGATGCAGGAAGAAAGTTCTTAGAGCTAAACACGACATCTGAGCATTGGAACTTTATGGTACTGATGAGACAAAGTCGGACCACAAAATCCGATTCAAGCCAAACATTACACCTGGCGACGAGGGAGCTTCTTGGGGCATCTGACTAACTTAATAGACATTACGGGTGTTGGACTAATATAAAGAATCGCAAAGTAAAACATAAAAGTGGCGACGAGAGAGTTTTGCTCCGAAGCAAAAATGGTAATAAAAAATAAAAGTGTTTGGTATCAAGCGACACTTGCCATTAAGTAAGTTCGTCAGTCACATTCGGCTGAAGATTGAAGATTCCAGCACAGAACCAAAATTATTTCAAACGGTTTTCATAGATCAGGAAGGATATTTCTAGTAAGACGTATGAGCTGAAATTGCATTAGCCTACCGATCGCCACCATCTAGTTAACAAAGGAGTTGCTAAATATTGACTGGTTTGCTTGAACTTGAACTGAACATAAACGTAAACGAAATGGCGGTTGGGCGGGTTAAACTAGACTTAAACTAGCTGGCAATCGGTAGGAAGTTTTGTTCTAGGCTACTCGCCATTTGCTGAAGTTTTTTGAATGAATGTAAGTGTAAGCCTTGCTTGAGTCTTGGTGGATTAAAAATGGACTGATACTAACCATATTAAAGTACCATACCATAATCATTTAAAAGATTCAAATTAGCAAATTGTCGAGTACAAAGATCAAGACCCTGTAGTGAATTGAAAACATAATAGTTAGTAACTTGAAACTGTTTCAAAATTAAACAATGCTCTTCAAATAACCTGTGCCTGAGTTAATTGCTATTCTATTGTTTTTCTAATCCAAACTCCTAGTTCTTAAAAATAGATTTACTTGTTTGATGCGATGTCCCAAATTCTCAAGCCTCGATCACATTATTGTGTTTACTTCTAGGTAAGTAACATTGCATCCTTGTGAAATATCCTCTGTTTGCCGTACTAGTATGCCCCGATGGTACTACCGCAAATAAAACAGGATTCGCAAAATTTCAGTCGCTCAACGAAATGCGATCTGTTGACGGAACAATGAAGTTGTTAATGGCACACTTAATAAATTTAGAGAATGCTCACCTGGTCCATAAACATTCATTCACAGGAATTATTAGTGTAGTCACAAACTTGTATAGTTCGTCCTTCGCAGTTTTGAGGCGGCCAAGAATGCTTGAAATTACGGGAATCGCAATTCTTCTAGAGAATTTACTCTCGCTTCCAGCTGTTTCACTGTCGTTCCGGTAATCGGTTAACATCGTGCACGGAACAGAGAATGTTCAGCTTTTCATTACTGCAAAAAATGGCCAAATACTTCCGCTTACAGTAACATCAGCTTGTCTCACTAATCCACAACACACACCCAATTAGTCATCGATTTTAAACTCCACATTTTGTTTTATTTGATCGACTGAAAAAGATTAACAAACCTTTAATTTATAACACATTTTCACTTATTTAGACTACAATATAACTCACCGGTAATTATGCATAAATCGACACAAGAGCTAATTCACTAAGTCTAGGAACTGAATAAATAACACCGTGTAGAAAAAAATGCAGATTAAAATTGTCCCAAAACACGCCGGTTTGGCAGTTCGATCCACTTCCAATGAGGGATCCGTCAGCTATGATGCTTATGTACTGTCATGGCCGTTAATTTAAAGGCCGCCTAGGTAGGTGGAATGAAACGTCGGTCTTTGTGTGTGTTGGTTGTGGCTGAAATGTTTTACGCATTAGGCATACTCTATAGGTACACAGATAGGTGCAAGGAAGACTAAAGTGTCGGGGCATGCAGTGAGTGTGTGAGTGCGGTTGTTGCGATTTTCTGTCAGTATGGGTGGAATTGAGATAGCAAATATCAAAATTAGCGGTTTATTTTCCCGCCAATTTTTAATGAAACGTTTCCTTATTAAAATTATTAAAATAATAACGGGTAATTACATGTAATGGAATGCAATGCCATTTTTTTGCAGATTTTAGTCAATTTATCGATTCATTCGATATCCTTATCTAGCAGATTTCATATATACTAATTTCTTGGACAACAGATTTTCTTACTGCCCGATTTTGTTCTTTGCACTCTTTCGTTCCTCTTCTTTTTGTTTCTTCTGTGTGCCTTCTTCCTCGCTCCTTTTCTGATCCAGCTTTGCTTCGAACGCCTGTCTTGCAAATTTAGCTTTAAGGATTTGGTTTTTATCAACAACAAAGTTTGTGAGCTTGTTGTCAAAGAAACGCACTCCTTTGAGTATGTTCTTTGCGTTATTGAATGTGCTTTCACTGAGGCGGGATCTTTCGTTCGACATCAGACGCTTTGAGTTTGAGAATTTTCTCTCAATTTCCGCATTTGAATGGGACACGCAAACACAAATGTTGAATAATTTGTGCAATTCTTGGTAAGCTCCGTTTTGAAGCAGGAAATCGTAGAACTCGAGATCGGAATTTTCAGAATCAAAATTGTGCCCATTCAAGAAAACGATTGCTAAAACTACCTCCTCGTAAATTTTATCTGCATCAATATTAAAGATAATATACTCCGCTAGCTCAACTGTTGGAATGTCTGACCATCTTTCAACTTTTGGGGTTTCAGGTGGCTGACAAGCCAAAGAAATTTGCAAAGGACGATTTTCTCGAACAAATAATTCGCAAATGTATAATAATGTCTCTTCACCCGTTGTTTGAATTCTGACCACTGGATAGTATTTCCAGCACCATCATAAATCTATAGTGCAGAGATGCCAGATGTGAAGAGATGTCTGGTCCTTGAAGACAAATAGACATATTTTTTATTAAATGTCTCATTGAAAAATATATGTTGTATCCTGATCCGGTCCATCTAGAACCCAGTCAAACACATTTCGGAACAGATTTGGAATCCTGAATGAATTGAGGATGTGTTTCAACTCAAATGGAGCTACCGATTTCTACCCAATCGGTTTCGGAATTGCTTATTGCAGCTACACTGAGAAATAAAAATATGCAGGGTAGGCTTATTTTCTATTCCCGTCTCTTTTATTCTGCTGTGATTTTTATGCATTTTCTAGAATATGTTTCTAGTATGCATTCAATGAGTGGATAGACCAAATAGGTTCAATGCATAAAATGTACAGCAGAAGAAACGATAGGCAGATAGAAGTTCTCCGTATAGAATCCATACTGAATACATTCAGGATTCCGAGCCGGTTCCGAATGCTCTTCATCGACCAGGATTCTGAATCGATTTTTGATAATGAGCCAACACTCTAACAGAAACCAGGCAGACATAAAAAAAATGTCTGGTGATTGATAAGACTGGTGTGAGCCTGCACGATCTATCCCCGCGTACAACCAATAAATTCACTGTTGATGTCGAAGTACGTAACGGTGAAAGTTTGAAACCTGGGGAAACTTTCACCGTTACGAAAACCGACGAATGCTGGAACAACAGAATCTACACACAGCGTGTCCGATCATTGTGATACTGCTTACCAATTGTTGTCATTCGAGATTGCCAGATATAGCGCAGGGAAGCTACTTGGGACCGTTGATGTCTCTGCTTTGCTTCAATGACGTGTATTTAGTGCTTAAAACTCCTCGCCTGTTCCTGCACAGACGATCTCATAATAATTCGTCTCATTTGCTCAATTCAGGATTTCCGATTTCTCCAACAACAGCATGAAACTTTCGCTGGTGGTGATGTAGCAAGAACTTCGCGTGTGTGTGTAAATCCTAAAAAGCACGGTGATCGAATTCCCACGAAAAAAATTCTGGTATAGATCTTTCTCTCAGACCCACAGAGCTTTTTTACTGCCGAAGCTGTCTACCCGAACCAAGATCTTTGTAACTGCCGAAAACCTGTGGAGAAAGCACAGTCGATTAATAGGTAACGGGGGGAGACAGTCCCCTTTCGACTGTCCTGGTTTTTTACTCGCCTCATATGGTCACCCTACAGTTGTCTGAATAGATGCTCCCTCAGTCGCCTTCAAATACCTAGTGTGAACTGATTTTCTAAATAAAAAGTAAAAGATTTGTGGCTAGAATTTACATGAAATGAACGACAGTCAAACATGAATTAAGTAGGGAGTAGGTGGGCCATTTCCATGTACACAAATTATTATTTGAAGGTCGAACTGAAAAAGAAATCCAAAGTAAACACCAAACTGAAGCTCCGCCAAGGGCGCCAGAAGACCACGTTTTGGCTTTGTCCATATTACCCACTAGACTGGTTCAATTTTTATTTCAACTTTTAGCTCCACCAGACTCTACTGATTCCTTTTATGACTTAGTAATTGTGCAAATTTTGGTACCGATCGGTTGTGTCTACGGACCCTCCAAAAATTTCAAAGTTTATATGGAAATTAGTATGGAAAATCGGTTAAAATTGAATATAAATTCTTAAAAAATCACCTCATCAATCAATTCATGAGAACACTATATATTTCTAAAGGTATTCTTCAACTGAACACATTCGTGGAACATTTTAAGTTTATAAAAATTCGCTGAGAAAAGCTATTAACTAAGGAAGCAGCAGGACTTCAAAACAAGTGGATTTTATTATTAATCATAGTAACCCTGTTTAAATAGCTCCATCGTTATACAAGTGCAAACTAGGCTTACCAGCAACCACTCCCGTATCCCTCTAAGAACGGTTGGTTTCAAAATTGTCCAATGAAGGACGTTCGTTGGACCAATTTGGACAACGTCCAAATAACCGTTCAACGAACGTCCATCGTTGGACCCGTGTTGAACGATTTTGAAACAATTTTTTGGACCTCTCAGTGGGATGGCAGATGCAACTATTCAAACAGGGTTGCTATGATTAATAATAAAATCGACTCGTTTTGATGTCATGCTGCTTCTTTGGTTAATAACTTTTCTCAGCGAATTTTTACAAACTTACAATGTGCCACGAATGTGTTCAGTAGAAGAATACCTTTAGAAATATATAGTGCTTTCGTGAATTGATTGATGAGGTGATTTTTTAAGAATTTATTTTCAATTTTAACCGATTTTCCATACTAATTTCCATATAAACTTTGAAATTTTTGGAGGGTCCGTAGGCACAACCGATCGGTACCAAAATTTGCACAATTACTAAGGGCCATAAAAGGAATCAATAGAGCCTGGTGGAGCTAAAAGTAAAAAATTGAACCAGTTTACTACTCACGTTATCCGCTAGCCTTGAAGCAATACACACTGATTTTGGATTACTTTCGGTTGCTTTAGCTCAAGTAGAAATAGGTCTATTCATGTGTATGGTTTTTATTTTGTTTTCTTGATATGTATGTAATTTTCTCTCTTTATTTGTAGTTTCACAATTCTTTGATAACAACGGTGTTGTATGTGAATTGCAATGTTTTATTCAAACTGACCGAAAATACTTATGCCTATTCTTTGCGTTTCTCGATACGATCCCGTACCAAAATCACTTTCACAATTGTATAACTAATTGTTGGTTGTTGTTATGACATACAAAACAAATAGAGAAACCCTATCTAGAAGTTGATTTTTAAGCTGTTGTACTTTATACCTAAGTTCAATAACATTGTCTCTAAGCCTAAGCTAAATGCATGAATGTTCTCAGGCAGTTTTGTCCTTACAGCGATTACAGGTAGTTTTATCTTATTTTCTTGTTTCTGAGCGCTATTCGTTGACCACGAGGAAGAACGTTGATAAAGTCACTTTTATTATTTTTTTAACGGCGCCAACTAAGTGCTCAAACAACATTTTTAAGTTTCACTCAGTATTACTTATTTTCTCATTTGTGTGGTTAGAACATCTGAAGATTTTTTTTTTCATTTTGTCCAATGTGAAAATGAGAGCCCTCTTTTTTCCATTTCTCTTTCGATTATGACTAAACCATAATTTTTTTAAACATTTATCGGTATGTTTGAGAGAGCAGTTTTTTACTAGCTTATTACGCAAACAGTTAACGAGAAATCAGAAGGGTGATCGAGTAATTCGCGGTAGAGAAAGTAAACAAAGAGGTTTCTTCTTTGTAGATTGGACCTATTGAAAAAAAACTTTATTTACAAGATTTTCATTTCAGACATCCATTTAGAAAATGTGCTAATCGCACAGAGAACAGAATGCAATCGTGTGGCAAACTCACGAAGCAGCTCACAGTTGGGTCAAAAAAAATAAACTACAAATCATTCAACATAATTTCTTTCCAGAAATTGACAAAACAACTAAAACGTTTGAGAACTCGTTACACTTTAGTGTGGTTCATCACACTTTAGTGTGCATTCAGCACAACTTCCCGGTCAAACCATTCGGAGTTTGATTCGGAATCCTGAATGGAGTCAGTATGGATTCCAACTCAAATGCAACAACCGATTCTGAAACCGATTGAGCCAGAATCGGTTGTTGCATTTGAGTTGGAATCCATACTGACTCCATTCAGAAATCCGAACTGGTTCCGGAATAAGTTTAACTGGGTTTATGTGAGCAAATTTTCTGGCAGAGACCGCTTTGCTAGATTTCTGTAAGTCTTGGTTTGGCAGCCCTGTTAGATTTCCGCGCAGAGATGACAGGTACTTTTTTCAAATGTCTGCAATAATAATTTTAAAAGTCTGCGAAGAACAAAAATGTCAGGAAAGCTAGTGTAACCAAAAGCCTTTATATTCAAAAATCTACAAATATCTGCAACCAAACTAAAAAATCTGCAAATATCTGCAACCAAACTAAAAAATCTGCAAATATCTGCGTCATCGAAAAAATCTGCAGCTTAAATTAAAAGTCTGCGAATTTGCAGACTTCTCTACAAATCTGGCATCTCTGTTTCCGCGCGTATCCTGTCCGATTAGTTGAGCTAGGGCGAACTCGGTTTCGCTCGCGTTTTCTGGCAAATTTTGACAGGAACCGCGCAAAACCCTGGCATAATTCGGTCATAAACTGTGCAAAGATCCTGGCAACGAATTCGCTCAAATGCAACAACCGTTTCTAACAGAAGCGGTTAAACTAACCGATGCTGTTCACTTTTATCCAGTATCCAGCCAGAAATGTACGGCCAAGATGTCAGCACGCTTCCTGCCACATCTTTGTCAGATGCTTTGCTCGATTCGTGCTAAATTCTACCGCCCTCATTCAAAACTACTCAAAATTTGAGTTCTGAGCACTCAATTTCAAAAGTAATAGCAATGTGTCAAATATGAATTTTAATTTGAGTAGAACTAACTCATCTCTTGAGTAATCATTAAATTTTAAAAAATGCAGAATGAAAAAAAAAACTTAAAAAAGTGTGCGGAGTTAGGCGTCGATTTGAGCTTTAAAAAGAGCAGTTGAAAACGCTGATCGTTCATAAAACTAGAACGTAGGTTTCATTGAGTTTTGCTTGTTTTCAAATCTAACTTCCAGTTGTGTTTTTGTAGTTTCTGCAATTTCTACAAGATGCCGATAGGCATGAATAGTTGTAGAGAAAGACCCTTGGATTAAGTTCCCGGGCATCGCAAACACCTGCACACAGCGAAATTTCGCATGCTTAAACCAACAATATTCATTTTTGATTTAAATATTCACTCTATTATTGATTCAAAACTCATTTATTGTTAAGCATACATTGTTTTATTGTTGAACTAACAATATTATTTTTGTTTCAACCAAATTTTGTTTTATCTTGGTCTTGCATAGTAGCAAATCAGCGTGTATTGTGTATTTTTGTGTGTATTCTGTGCACCGTAGGAATTTTTCTTTATACATGTAAGTAAGAAAACCAAAGCAAAACGGCGGTATCATAACTATTTCTTTACTAAATGTAAAATTTCTGTTTTCACAGATTTCCCAACCCAGTTGCAACATACAGGACAGTTCCGGGCTAGTGCTACAATCATATACTGACGTAAAGGATACTCTCTGGGTAAGTGCCAATATTAACATAATTTAAAAATATTGAGTATTATTATCTTTCTAACTTTCAGAACAAATCGGAAATGATGAAACTTGTCTGACAAATTAACCTGTAAGATATTGGAACATTTTATTATAAATAAAAATTCAATAAAAAATATTTTGTTTTATTTTTATTGAAAATAAATAAACATTTAAATAGGAATTGTTTACCACACTATTTGTTGCTTCAAAATCAGAATATTGTTGAACTAATCGTGCTTACATCATTCAATCAATAATACAATGTCAATTGTTTCAACAATTTTATTGTTGATTCAACCGACAATGTGATTTAAATCTAGAAACTTCAAAACCAGAATTTATTGTAAAAATAACAATATTCTGGATTAAATCAATTATTGAATATTTTTAGCTCTGAGATAATAATAACTATTATTGAGTTTGAACCAGAATATTGTTATATCTACAATATATTTTTCTGCGTGTGGACAATGGGTCTGAAGGATCAGGTAAGCGACATTTGAAATACCAATGACTATCTTTATAGTGTTATTAAAAATGCGGAATGATCATTTTCTGTATTTGTCCTTTAAGTAAAATGTACTATAGTAAAATGTACATTTTTATCCCAAACTCAAAACTGAGTGAACAAGAAAAACTCAATTTTTGATTACGTCCACTTTAAATGAAATTGAGTGGCTGGCAACTCAAATTTGAGTTGTTATGAATGAGCATGTAAATGTCGATCGAACTAATGGTATTAGAGCAGGATGCTGATATCGGTTTTAAATTAGGTACGCTCTAATGTTTACAAAATCCGCATCAAAAAGACAGTGTCGGGCGAACCTAGAGCGGCACTGATCTAAAAATGAAGTCAGCGTAAGTGTCATTTCTTTCTACAAGTATAAAAATTCGAACGTGTGGTTCATTTTGTACCTTGAAAAGTTCTACTGTTCCTTTTTAAGATCTATAGGACGGTGCAATATATCATTCATTTATAATTTGAAAAAATAAATCGTGGATCTTGTTTTCGGTTTCGTGTGCCTCTTGCGAGCTATCCGGAATTGATCGAGGCCTTTTGGTTCCCCCTCGATAGTCATACAAGAATATTACGTCCACGTTCACGCAATCGAGTTAGTTATTTAAAAAGTTGGTTTCCTTTTTTGCTCAACGACAAGAAAGAGAAAACAACCAGCAGGATAAACGCAGACATATACACTGCGAAGCGTATATGTCTGCGGGAAGACGGGGGCTCCGACCCGGTCCAAAAAAAAGCGGACGAACGTGGTCAGGCAATTTAAACAGTTTGACGTTTAACTCAACTCGCCTGTGCTAATTGCCCCTAGGAACAAATGAAATTTGCGAATGCGATTTAAAGGCGATTCCAACACTTAGACAAATTTTCTGGCGGCTGAAAAGGACTTGGTTGTTTTTGCGTTTTTCAAACATGGCGGTTTATGTTTGGCTTAAGCTTAAAATAGTTTTTTAAACGATTGGCGTGTTCTCGCTAGTATTTTGTTTGTCTAGTGCACTTCATTTAGCCAACGAATGTGGCAAATTGTGGAATCGTGTGTAAATATAGTGGAACAAGATCTCTGACCTAAACTCTTAATAAAAGTCAGATTGTGGTAAGTTTTGGTGTGCAATGTCAATTTCACAATTGATTCTTCCTATAGTTTGGTGGTGATTACCTAGTGTAGTGATAAGTTTATGTGAGTAGATAATGAATCCGAAAATAAGTATTATTTGTAATTTTCATATTAGGCAATAAAGGGCGATTAAATGGCGCGTTCCCTGGGCGATTTAGGGGCGATTTAAGGGCGGGTAGAGCGGCTGAAAAATGACGGCGGCAAATCGCCCTAATGTTGCATTTGAAATAGCCCCCTAATTGCCAGCAATTTGCTGGCAAATTGAAGGGAAATTAGCGCACCCGAGTTGGCAAATAGCCCCCCGTTAGCCAGCAACTTGCTCTTTTTGACTGGGGAACTATACGACTACACACCAGGGTTAAATTATGTAATTGATAATTTTCTCAGTGTTGCAGATATATGTAACAGTTGTGTTTCAGTGTAGCGAGCACTGTCAAATGTCAGATAGGAGAAACAGGTGGTTTAGATTTATGTCAGTCAGTACAAATGAATGCGTTTAGCAGAAGATAAATCCCTAGAGAAATATTACTCAAGTTAGTGAGGTAAGCAAGGAAATTTAGTTTTTAGTTATCTCAATCACATGAAAGCGGCCTTTTTGTGGTATGTTGATGACAAGTTTTCTTTTCAGGTTTGAAAGAAATAATTTCTTGTTTACATTTGATCTAGTAGGAGGATCCGCTGGATATACGACTACAAGTATTTAGGCAGGAGCCTTTCAACTAAATTCGTGTATGTTATTCCACTGGCTGCAATCCACTTTGTTTAACAACCAGCACGGAGGATAAGTTATCCGCTGGAAGACGACGGCACGGCCCGTTGGAAGGAAAGTCGACTCCATCGGATTCGTCAGCACCGATCGCGAGTGTGGGTGGTGGAAGTGCCTTCATGGTGAGGCACGAACGGCAGCATGCATCTCCGGAAAGAACGGCGTGGCGGACATGGTAGAGGTGACCCCGCAACAACCATGATTAGGAAGAGAAGACCATGGCTAGGATAAGTAGATAGCAAAGAGGGGAGAACGAAAGGAGTTAGAAGCGTACAATAAGACGCAGAGAAAACAGGGCGATGCAAAGACAAATTTATATTGTGGATCTTAGAGTTTTCGGTTTTGTGTGCCTCTTGCGAGCTATCTGGGATTGATCAAGGTCTTTTGATTCGCCCTCGGTAGTCACATGCAACAGGTACATAAGAATACTGTGCCACTGTCAATGCAATCGAGTTGGTTAGTTAAAAAGTTGGTTTCTTTTGTTGCTCAACGACAAGAAATAGAAAACAAAAAGCGGGTCGAACGAATTCACCTCCGCGCATCAAGTTTAGTCTTAAGTGAATAGTGCAATAAAGAGCGTAAGCTCTAAAAACATATTTTTTTGACTCTCTCACTTAGATAAGTCGTAACTAGACTAGTTGTAGTTCTCTGTGTATTATTGGTAGCATAGAAAAACTAGTATATTTTTCTATAAACATCTTCTAATTTATATATCAATTATATTATATTAGTTAGCTGGTTCACACGCATCGTTCCCAGACGACAACATGTGCTAATTAATTGGAAACAGGGCTTGACGACAACATGCGCGCTCTAAGGAAAACAGTAACAACAACAGGTGTTCTGAGAAGCGCAGCTGGTTACATCGCCTGGCTGAGGTTATATATAGGCCGATAGGGAACATTATTGTTCAGTCTTAGTTATAACGTGTAGTGAATAGTTCCAATAAATTATATTTTTTTATTCATTGTAATTAAGTAAAATTTAACTGGAGCCCGAATAGGGACCAGAGTGAAAAGTTTTCTTAGTCACGACGTTACAGTGCAGTGAAAAAAAGTGAAAACAAGTTCCATCTGACCGCATCCAGCAGCTTTGAAGAAGGACGCCCCGAGTCACCATTGGTAGCTAAAAATTTAGCAACGGAAAAAAGGGATCCCGTCACTTCACGGGAAGGATTGAACGTCACTCTGGTGCCTGACCCCAAGACGAGATTGCCCCGATAAAGGACAGCAACCGCACTTCCCCTGATAGAAGTTGGAAGTTAGAATGATAAAGTGTATATTGTAAGTACCATTAAATATTTTCAATTTGTATATCAATAAAAATTTAACTAGTTAGTAATTTAATACTAAATTAAATAAGGAATAGTGATTGAACAGTGATAAATTAAAAAAGTGGTTCATTTGTGTTTTAAAAATTAAGGTCGAAAGTTTAATTGATAGTTTCAAAAATTTAAAGATTAAAAATATGACAGCACCAAATAATTCATCACAAATAGTGGAAATTTTGGCTTGTTTGTCAGCGCTAGAAGCGGTAAGCGCTTCTTCGGTTGAAATAGATTATAGTGATCCGGTTTTGATCTACCAAAATCCTGATGGATCAATTGCCGATCCATCAGTAATTGAAAGATTACCAGATTTAATTAAAGATATACCAATTTTTGATGGTGAATCAGATGAGTTGAGCAATTGGATAAGGGACGTCGACAATTTAGTAAAAGCGTACCAACCCTCAGAGCAAAGTACGGTTGAACAAAAAAATAAATTTTATGCTATTTGCACATGCATTCGACGAAAAATGAAAGGAGAGGCTAACAACGCTTTAGTCAATTCAAATGTCAACATCAATTGGCATTTAATTAAAAAAAACCCTTTTGAATTATTACGGTGAAAAAAGGGACTTATCCACATTGGACTACCAACTAATGAATTGCATACAGAGAGGCAGACCTCTAGGTGGTTACTTCGATGATATTAATAAATTTTTATCTCTTATTGCTGGACAAATCAAAACTTGCCCTGAATATAAGTTATGAACAGTCTAGCCGAGGCCCAGGTACGAACCCTACACCTGGCGCAACAACAACAACAACTGGAACAGTCGCTATCCCGCTTAGAGCAGGCGCATGCGGCATAGCATGGGTCAGCGATAAGAACTGGACACCTCAACCAACGTGGGAACCGTCTGGAGTGAGAATTTGCTGAGTAGGGACTTTTGTTAGGTTAGCCAGACCTCTGTAAAATAAAGCTAGGAATAAAATTTTAGTTCAGCCGGAGCAACCGGACAGATCAGTTCATTTTATTTTTTTAAAAACTCCTTTACTATGGTAGGAACCATTACTGGAACATTGTTGTTCAGTCTTAGTTATAACGTGTAGTGAATAGTTCCAATAAATTATATTTTTTATTCATTGTAATTAAGTAAAATTTAACTTATTATATTTAGATTCAAAATAAAATTGCAGTTGTTGGTATCATCGTTTGATCATAGACCAGCAAAGACAAAGCCCGCCCATCATTGTCAGTAATCCGCTGGTGTTGTTCATGCTATCCTCCATGTTAATCTTATGTAAGCCCGAAAAATAACTGTCAAAGCAAAACTGAACAAAAAAGTCGTAACAAGAAATTGTCACACAACCAGTACAGGTGGTTGTTGAAACTCGACAATAGGTCTAGTGCGGATCGCTGCATACCGGGAATACAGGTGCCGCATGCAATTTTCTTAATCCCAATAACGGGCGAGTCGCATGATTTGCAACTATGACTCACTGTTGATTTCAAGCCGCCCTATATCCAACTTTTTGATTTCGACTCCCTATGCGCCAAGTTGAAGTGTGGGGAACACTTTCCCCTACTCGCGTGCAGATGGCGCAGTGAGCGTTTAGAGTTTTTGGTGGGCAATTACACGCAGGTCGAAATGTCACGATTTTCCCGTAGGCTGACGAAGTTTTCACAAGGCAAAATAAAGCACTTTTGCACAACAATTTCACTGGTGAGCAGCATACAATTCGAAACAAGAACTGAACTGAAATTCTTTTCTCCGAAAAACGATACGTTTAATACACATAAAATAGATCTTTCACTAGAGCCAGAAAAACGTAAACACGATGTAAACAAACTACTTAATGTAAACAAGCAAGGTAAACGTATACATATAAGCTGCGAAGCAGTAATTTCATTCAGTATATTTTCAACCACGAAGCAGTAGTCAGTAGTAGCAACCTTTTTAACGGTTTATTTTGCTTGAAGTTTTTAGATTCAAAATAAAATTGCAGTTGTTGGTATCATCGTTTGATCGTAGACCAGTAAAGACGAAGCTCGCCCACCATTGTCGGTAATCCTCTGGTGATGTTCACTCTATCCTTCATGTAAGTACATCTTACGTAGGCCCGAAAAATAACTATCAAATCTAAACCGAATAAAAAAGTCGAAGCGAGAAAATAATTGAATAAAATAAATGAAATGATAACTAACACATTATATTAGCTTTGAGTTTTCGTTTAACGATATCATAAGGCTCGACCGTAGCTGCTGCATATGCATATTTTCGCTAGCGGTTATCCTGTCGAATAGTTATGCAGAGTTCAATATAAACAATGGGGTCACTACTGATGTGAATAGAAATTGCAGTTGGTATCATCGTTTGAGGTTCATTTGGCGAATGAAGATCTCGGAGATTAGAACATTGCACCTAAATCAGATGAAGCTACGGTGTGAGCAGTGTATGCGATATACAAACGATATTTTACTATGTGCTTGGTTGGTTCGGTTTTCGGTATGACAAGTACCAGTTACTAAAGGAACGCCAATTGGAGGCGCGGTCTTAATACCTCTTTATCAGACTAATAGCGATCAGAGTTAGTAAACGCATTCTTTAATTGTTAGATCGTTTCGTTTACCGTATTTAAGCTAAATTAAAACTTGTTAAATATCGCCACAGGATCAGTCAGCATAGATGATTGAGTGAGAGTTTAAGCAGATACCGTTTGCCATGAAGTTGGCGTTTAGATCAATCGTTTTGGCTGGATTCGCTGTCATTACGAATGTATACCTTGGAAGGTCCTGTTATCTTCCATATTTTAGAATAATTTTCGCCGGATTTTTCTAGGCCATGGCGAACGCAATTTCGATTCTGGAAAGGCTCAATGATGTAATATTAGAACAAGGGGTCTTAAACAGATTTTAAGGTAACTCTAGCGTATAAGAGTGTTATAGAGGAACAAACGTAATTAGAATTGGCACTAAATGCTTTTAATGTAACCTGTACAGCGCTAATAAAAATAGTTCCAAATTTGAAATGCGGGTTCATAAACTCGGTCTGGAGCGAGAGCATCAGTGACATTGCAAACATAAACACGTACATCAGGCATTTCTTTAAAACAGGGGCACCAAGAGGGTTTCGGACAGCAATCGGAGCAATGGACTCCGACGATAGAACTAGAATTGACGAAAATATGGACAAACTTAGACGAAACGAAGAAAGATTCAACAAAAACAAAGAACATCAATCGTCAGCGATAGACAAAATATATTATTTCGTGAACAAAGCAACGATCGACATGAACAAGGCAGTTCAGACTAATATGGAAAAATTCGAATCACTAAAAACGGAAATCAGGAACACATTTAACAGAACTAATAACATAGAAGTTACCACCGAAACCATGCCCAGACGCAAAAAATAATATTGAACGCGCAAACGGATGCGCGTGTTACCGGCCGGAGCCCTAAACAGGCGACACACACAGTACTGACGCAGCAGATCCGTGGTACCGATACGTGGGAGCAGCGTCAGCGTTTATAGGTTTGACCAGGTTAGCAGTGACGCCTCTGTAAAACAAATTAATCGAAATAAAATCACTTTTTATTAGTCCGTTGATAGAGACGGTTGTCCTTTCTTTAAAAAGAACCTCGTACACGTTAACTTGTAACTGGCGCCCGAAAACGAGACCTTAAGAGAAATAGTATAAGTCCTACGTTAGGACAAAGTGAATCCCAGCTGCCTCCTAGGAGAATTTGATACCCGACGAAGCTCATCGCGGATCAACTCGGCGACTTGCGGTATCAGAGCGCGAAGGATTCTACCTATCCGAGGAAAACAACACGGCCAGGAGTCTAATCGTTGCCGCGACGGAATGACCATTCCGCTCCTTCTACCACTGTAAGTTAAAGAAAATCTTTTTTTGTACATAACACATAAAACCAAAACGGAACTGCTTCCAGTTCGTTCCTAAGAAGATAACCCCTACTCTAATTCAGAGTGACTAGGCCGGACCACCAGGGTGGAATCACTGTATATCACACAAGTGCGCGAGTGAACCAACATAAACCAACAAAAACTTAACCGCAACATCATTAACAAAATACTAGACCAAAACGGACGACCTCATACGACGTATCCAAGACCTATCCTTATCCCGAAACATGGCAAACCCGCCAAACCCAGAACCAGTGCCGTCACCACCAGTGCCACGGCAGCGATACGCAATAGACACAAGCATCAATTTTCATGATCGCGGTCGAATACCAGCGATTGTTTCAGACTTGCCAGACTTGAGTTTAATGGCAACCCGAGAAGCCTTTCTCAGTGGATCCTTGACGTCTAGGATATGCTACGCAGACAAAAGGGATCTGATCACTTTAGATAATCAACTCAACAGCATGAGTCGAGCAAGATCAGAATCCACAGAAACATACTATAGTCGCATGAGGAAAATGGTGACCCTGATTAGCTCAGCGATATCGATGGACGACGAGTGGAGAGGGCACGAGATAGCGCTAATCAAGTTGTACGACAAATTGGCCCTAGACACCTTCATTAGAGGACTAGGAAAGCCACTTACTCATTTCTGCAAAAACTATAGACCACAAAACCTTACCACTATTGTGTGGAATTCCTTAACTTAGATGCAAGAAAGGTATCATTCAAAGGAATGGAGAAACGTCCTATCGCTGCTCCCGGAGGAAACCTCCCAATGAACCATCCTCCACCAAACGTACCACCAAGACGACCAATTATGACTTTTCCGACCGCAACCGGATCTAAACCTCCTCCTCCTGTTTTTAGACAGTTTTTGCAACCGAATTATCCGCAAAGAAATCCGGCTGTTCATCCTAATCCTCAACCAAGAAACGTTTTTGCCCCAAACCGGACCTTTTTCCGAAAGCAAAATAATCACGAACCAAATGGAAGTCGACAATTCAATCAGATCGAGACAGGTTAATTATGGCAATAGGCCCGATTTCAAAATGGCAGGTCCAGCTTCAAGCTCAATGCAACATACTAACCCCGCTCCCAAACGATTCGCAGATCTTGCAGACATTTACCCAGACTTAGAAGAATACCAAACTTGGCTTGAAGAAACTTCCGAAATCAGTAAGAATTACTTTAATGTTCGAGCCGAAAACGATGAAGAAACTAAAGAGGAAACCGTACCTGAAACTTCAGAAGAAGTTAATTGTTTAGAGTATTCGAAATGGGTCAGCGAATGGTTCGAATAGCGCCAAACGCTCTCCCATACATTAAAGTACCGACTAGCAAAGGTGAAATCAAATTTTTATTGGACACCGGGGCAAACATAAATTAAATATCCAAAAAAATGGACATATAATCACGGAAGCTGTAAGGGGAGTGTCTGGCAGTAGTTTGGTTAACGAAAAAAATGTATTAAATCCTTTTCATCCATTGTTATGTAAATGGTTTCAAGTCTTTAAATATAGTATCCCCTATATCCAAATTTTTGATTTCGACTCCCTATGCGCCAAGTTGATGTGCGGGGAACACTATCTCCTACTCGCGTGCAGATGGCGAAGTGAGCGTGTAAAGGTTTTGGTGGTGAATTACAAAAATGGCCGTAGACGATAAATACCCCTTGCCCAACATTACAGAAATTTTGGACAAGCTCGGTAGGTGCCAATACTTCACTACACTGGACTTAGCATCTGGCTTTCACCAGATCGAAGTTCATCCCAAAGATGTTGAAAAAACAGCTTTCGCAGTAGAAGGAGGATTGTACGAATATTTACGAATGCCCTTCGGGCTTAAAAACGCGCCTGCTACCTTTCAGCGCGTCATGGATCCAGTGATGTACCAAATCGGGTTTTTATAATTTTGGGGAAAAAACCCAAGGTTTTTTCCCGGTTAAAACGGTTTTTTCGCGGGAAAATTGGGTTTTTTGAAATTTTGTGATATTTTAGTAATTGAACATTAATGTATTGTTATCCAAACATTTTTATTTTATTTATGAGCATTATTGTCATAAAGTTTTGCATGTATATGAATTCCGAATGGTTCTTCTCGATTGAATCATCGTTATAGCGGTGATCCAACATTTCTTTACAAATATTGTGGTTAAATAAGTGATAAAATTTTTCAACACGTTTTGGGCTAAGTCGATTGCGTTTCTTACTCTCAATCCACCCAAACGTACTAAACATTTTTTCTACTGTTGCTGATGTAGTTGATGCCGAAAGAATTCGGATTGCGATTTGTGAGAATTCTGATTACGGTTCATACTAATGACGAATGTCAAGGCCACTCGCTTTCTGCATATTACTCGCTTTTTCTTTTCACCGAACTAAATAGGTATTTTCTAAATTTTGTGTGCATACCTACCTCATTTAGCTAAAAGTATAGCAACCCCTAAAATGAGTAACAAGCAGAATAAAAGTAGTTTGGGCATTACACGATTATTCTAATTTTCACAAGTTGGAGTAACAATGACTATTATTCCCAGCATTATATTAAACAAGTTGGAAAATGGAATGGACCGAAATTAAAGTCGCAGGAACAGAAAATGCTTCATACAACCCGTTATAAATATTAGAATGTGAAAATTGGATTTAAACTTCAAGTTTCAAAATCGGACAGGAGCTTTTCGATTATGTCCTACAGAATAAAAACTGTAAAAAAGTATACCCGGTTCTTACAAAGGACTTTTCTTTATACAACTTTTAATCTTGAATGTAACGTTGTACGGAATTTCCTGTGAGCGAATTATACTGGAGGTTCATCCTTGTCGACTTTTTCGGGTGAGAATATTCTAACGGCCGATTTCTTCACTGGTTGAAAACCCGTTTTCGCTGAAAACCAGTTTTCGGTTGCTGGTGACAAATTAGCTGAAAACCGGTTTTCAACGAAAATCGGTTTTCATTTAAGTGAAGAAATTGGCCGTAAGCGATTCTCGTGCTCAAGGATCTCTGTCAGATTTTTACGCTTGATATTTATATTCGATTTTTACATGCTAAGATATCTGGAGTGCGTTCTACAAAATATTTTTATCCTTGCTACTTTCATTTTCGGGCTCTCAAATGTAAATGCAAGGTTCTTTAACCGCTAGATTTTCAGAGCAGCGTGTACTCAGTGCACTAGCGCCACTGTCGAAAGGTTAAACAACATTAAATGAACATCATACATTCGATAAAACGAAAAAACCCATATTTCGTCCGGGTTAAAATGATTTGGGAAAAAACCCGGTTAAAACCCAAAAATAAAAACCCGGGAAGATGGAATTTTTCCCATCGGTACATCACTGCATGGATCACGTCTTAAGAGACCTTATAGGTAAATGTTGTCTGGTCTACATGGACGACATTATCGTTTTTTCGACTTCTTTACAAGAACACATCGAAAATCTTGAAAAGATATTTAAAGCATTGGAGAGAGTAAATTTGAAAATTCAGCTCGATAAGAGCGAATTCTTGAAAAAAGAGGTTGAGTTCTTAGGTCACGTTGTTACAGACCAAGGAGTCAAACCCAATCCGAACAAATTAACAGCAATACAAAACTGGCCGATACCCAAGAACCAAAAAGAACTAAAAGGTTTTCTTGAAATTTTGGGCTATTATAGACGCTTCATCCGAGACTTTGCAAAAATAACAAAACCCCTTACTGCGCAACTGCGAAAAGGAGAACACGTTGAGCACACTCCGCAGTTTCTAAAAACATACCACTTGTGTAAGACACTTCTAACGAGCAGCGACATACTGCAATATCCAGACCAGGGCCGGCGGAAAGCGTGGGTAGTATGGGTAGTACTACCCACTCGAAAATAACCAAGTGGGTAATTACCCACTCGAAATTTTGAACCATTTCAAAAAATTTAGATGCGCAACACATGTATCTCGCACTATACACATTTGAAAACATCGATGTACCACAATTCCATTTGCATAAACGAACGTGATTTAATGTGAATGTGATGTAAGCGTGTGCATTGCGAAAAGGGAAAACAATCCTTACTAATGGACCCCTCACCCTATGCTTTCTACCCACTCGGGCGTAAAGTGTTTCGCCGCCCCTGATCCAGACTTTGAACGTCCATTTATTTTAACTACCGACGCAAGCAACTTTGCATTAGGTGCGGTTCTCTCTCAAGGATCCATTGGCAGGGACCGACCAGGCGCGTTTGCGTCACGAACATTAACTAAGTCCGAGGAAAACTACTCGGCTATCGAAAAAGAGTTGCTGGCAATTGTATGGACAACTAAATACTTCCGACCCTATCTATTTGGAAGGAAGTTTACGCTCTATACCGATCACCAACCCCTAACGTTCGCCCTTAACTTGAAAACCCCCAATTCGAAACTAGTAAAATGGAGACTCCAGCTAGCGGAATTCGGCTTCGAAATAAAACACCGACCTGGAAGACAAAATGTTGTGGCCGATGGTTTATCTAGAATCCAAAGCTCTGAGATTAACATAAACGAAACTGATTCAGACGCTAGTTCAGCGGATACTGATCAATCCGAATTCATTGCATGTACTGAACTTCCAACTAACATGTTCTCTAATCAAATCATTCTAAAATACGGAGATAGTGATTCGGAAGCCTATGAGGAAATCTTTCCCCGAACCTTTCGCCGAACGATCACCAAAGTAGCTTTTGGCATCCCCGTACTGATAAGAATATTTCGAGAATGTATGGACTTGAGAAGGAATAATGGTTTGATGTGTCCAGAAAGCCTAATACCGACCGTACAAGTAGTATACAAGAACTACTTAAGCCGTTGCAAAACTTTCAGGATTAAAATTTCACAGAAACTGTTGATCGACATTACAGAAGAACCCGAACAAGACCTTCTCATAGAACAAACCCCTGAAATTGCCCACAGAGGTATAAAAGAAAACAAAGAGGAGATTCTTAGACGGTATTATTTCCCGAACGTAAAACAGAAAGTCAGGAAATACATCATACTTGGCGATATTTGTAACAAAATGAAGTACGAACGGAAACCTTATAAGATAATTCATGGCGAAACTCCCATACCCAAAACACCATTAGACATAATTCACGTGGATATCTTCATTTCCCAACCGTACATATTTCTCTCAACCGTCGACAAACTGACAAGGTTTGGAACACTCATTCCAATTAAGTCAAGATCGATTCCCGATGTCAGGAAAGCTCTTATAAAATACTTTTCCCTCTACGGTTCACCGAAGCAGATTGTATCGGACAATGAACCTGCAATGAAATCTATAGAGGTTAGAGGAATAATGCTAGCAGACCTGAACATTCAACAGTATTTTGTACCCACTAATCGCAGTGAAACTAATGGTATTGTGGAACGCTTTCACTCCACCATTAGTGAAATTTTCAGATTCAACAAACACAAATTTCCAAATCTCACTAATAAAGAAATGTACCTTATCGCATGCACCCTCTATAACAACACTGTTCATACAGCAACAAAATTGAAACCGAGGGAACTGTTCTATGCTGAACGAGACGGCGAAGAGAGACCTCTCGACATGCAACAGATGCTGGAGGCTAAGAACAAACTGTACGACGAGACCGTTGTCCAAATAACTGCCACTGCCAACTGCAGCAAAATGAACAACGTAATCGTCAACGTGAGGAACCACCTTTCCTAGAACCGGGACAGGAAGTTTACAATCGTTGTCAAGGGGTAAAAAGCAAAAAACAACCCCTATTTCAAAAGGTCACTGTAACTGAAGACCAAATAGAGAGTTACCGCGACGACGACGAAAGAAAACTCCATAAGACTAAGATGCGTAGAATTCTGAACTAATACATCTCTATTTCTTAACAGGATTTCACCATGATGGACACCTTGATACTCTCAATCATTCTAACAATTTCAGGAAACCAAAATTTTATGCAAATTCATGATTTACGAAATAAGTGACATGACGGATAAAACAAGAGAGAAAAAATTAATAATACCGAAGCATTATCAGTTATAAACTAAAAGAAGCAACTAAGTATAATTTCAGTAAAACCAGGTCCCAACTGCAACCATCTTACTGGAAAGGGGGAGGAGGCCACACCAATCCAAATGAAGGATACCAACATCTCGCCGAAAGAAGAAATCATCGGTAGCATAGGTAACATTCAATAACATTTAATCACATTTACCACGCACTAACAAACTAAGTTAATATCAACTAAGTTAATATCAACTAAGTTACTAATACAAACTAAGTTAATATCAACATTTCGAAAGCATATTGCAACTTTTATTGCTTCGACTAAAGTTACTACTTCAAAAAGAATAAGACAGAGAAACATAACTAACTAACATAAGATAAGTAACAGTACTCATTATTTGTTCTGAAAAAAACAAAGATTAGATAGAATGCCCAACCAAGAAGATAAAATTTAATAAGAGATGAAAGCAACATAACTAGAATAGGTTTTAAAAAAATGAAAACGCTCAAACAAAATAAAAGTGATATAACAAAGGAAACATGGAGAACCAAGAATGTAGAAATAAATTCCGGTAATTAGAAAAAAGAGGTGAAATCTAAAGATCAGGGACAACAAAAA
Organism: Topomyia yanbarensis; assembly: GCF_030247195.1. NCBI lineage: Eukaryota > Metazoa > Arthropoda > Insecta > Diptera > Culicidae > Topomyia > Topomyia yanbarensis. The sequence goes on from NC_080671.1 coordinate 437,155,742, forward strand.
TTTCTTTTTACCCCCGGGAAGCCAACATCACCACATACAATAATAATAATAGTAATACAACTTGTCACCAATGACACAGTGATAAGTATGTTGATGAAGTTATAAACAATTATGAACGTATAGAAGACACATTTGAATGCGCACCTCTGGCTACCGATCTTCGTGGGGTCGCTACAGGTGTGAATAGAAATTACAGTTGCTGGTATCATCGTTTGAAGTTCGAAAGAAGAGTTAGCAGTGCAACGACAACAGATAAACTCGGTGAATCCCTCGGAGAGCTGAAAAACGTCGATTCTGTTCAACGACGAGTTCATGTTTGATGTAAACATTCTACAGGCACCTCACAATCGACCAATCTATGGCCAAAGTGTAGTAGATAAGGCTTTAATATTACGACCGTGCAATACCATACGCCAATGCAGCGTACTGAATGAAGCTAGATAATAAGTCAACAGCCCCCACATCTAAGCCAAACTCTCTTAATAAACCAAATAAACCGTATCAAAACCCAAATTCGGCAAACACCCAAAATTATAATGCAGGGTACTCTCAAAACTTTAACAAGCCTGGACCGTCAGGAAAATTTAAATTGCATAGACAAACCTTAGACGAAGACGTTTCGATGCGAACAGTGAGATCAAAAACCCAAAATCTAAATAACCACGAGGGAGAAACTGAACATCATGAGCCAGAAAATGACAAGTTAACCAAACATCGAATCCAGCCATCAAACGTAAGTGTGGAACCGCCTTGCCAGCAATAAAACCAAGGTACGCTGAGTCAGCACACACGCGCACCGACCAACACCCGTGGGAAGACGTCACCAGCCGAAGAACACTGTCGTCAGGCGTATGCAGCTTAGGTTAGCATTCTGTTAAGAAGCATTGGTGCATATTTTAATTGGAAATAAATTCATTCTAGTGTCGTACTTCGTAGTGAAAGGTTTAGTTTTTTTTTAAGAACTCGTATGTTCCCCATATATTGCTAACTGGCACAGTCAGAGTCTCGCGGAGGGCGAGTGAGAATAACCGAGAGTATATCGGTAGTGCAGTGATTAGTGCAAGACAATATTGAAAATTAGTGCTCGGAAGAATACCGAGAAATAAGATTATACTCCACTCTGCGAGGAACCTACTGGAATCACAGCCGAGGCATACGGCTATTAACCGTAAGTAATTAGTTTAATTAGCAATAAAAGTAATTAGCATAAGACCAGTGAAGTGAATCAGTGAAAGAAAAAAAAAAAAGATGAATCGAAACAACGTTTACGATCAGAATCGCCAAGAACACCCCGAAGATCCTGAAGAGGATTTTCAAATCCTTCGCCAACAACAGGCGGATACCCAAGGAGAACTTTCAAGACTCCGACAGCAGTACGCTGCTCTAGAAACGGCATTGCATAATTTTCAGCAACAAAATGCGCTTGGGGCAATGGTAAACGATGGTACCGCCCAAGAAATCATATTGAAAAACCTGCAAACACCACAGATTATACGAGACTTACCATCTTTCGATGATAACCCCATAAAATTACATTCATTCATCAAAACGGTAGAGAATATAATTCCTCTTCTGCAGAACGCTAGAGGACAACCTATTTATAACGTATGGCTTCAAGGCATACGAACAAAGATAACAGGAGATGCCGACAATGTGCTAGAATTGTACGGTACCAGTTTAGACTGGACCGAAATCAAAACGAACTTAATCACACACTTTAGTGACCGCCGGGATGAGGCGTCACTAACTAGAGACCTTTTTGAACTAGAACAAACCAATAGCGTTGAGGAGTTTTATGGGAACATATCCCATATCGTATCCCTTCTTATAAATTTACTAAATCTCACACACGAAAACCCAGCAGTAAAGTCCGCCAAGCAAACATTTTACCAAGACATTGGACTAAAAGTATTTTTAACCGGCCTGACAGGATCTCTCGGACGCATTGTTAGAGCACAAACTCCAATGTCCCTGAAAGAAGCTCTTAGACTCTGTCTAGAGGAGAGCAACTAGAGTAAGCCACCAGTTAATGCACGCCCTAATTCAGTGCTGCATTCGGTAACCGTAAACAGAAAACCTTCCTACACGGTCGCAAGCACTCATATTAGACTCTCTTTCCGTGCAAGTTCTCACACTGAGATAGCGACATATACTGTCAGTCATACTACGTGAGTGCCTTTGCGGAAAAATGTTCTGTCTTTTTGCTCTTTTGCTCACTTCGTTTCGTTTCAGCTTGACTGAAACCTCTCGATGACAGTCAGTTTCGAAAGTTATTGTCATTAAGTCTGGCAAGGGAAGTTTTAAATTCTGCACGATACAAGCCTTGAATTCAATATTACAGTTCAAATACATTTACCTGTTTAAAAGTGGTTTAGTTGCTAACCAAAGATTGTTCGAGAAAAATTGTATTTCAATTTCCTTCGCCGTTTGGATAAGAGCTGTGAAAGAATTACGCGCATTCATAAATTCATTCGATGTATGACTATGGAACATGCTAAAGCAATGTAATATTTAATAGTAGGTATAATATTCGTGTTGTATTCTATAGGCTTCCCTAATAATATGAAACAGACTTTTGTTTATTCGCAATCGCAGTAGGCAGAGTTAAAATGCAAGGAAAACAAAACAAATAGATTTTTTCGTCATGTTGATGTGTTTGGTTAGTTAAAAATGTGCTCTATCTCTTGATAAATATGTTTACCAGGTCAAAAAGCGTATAGGTATCTTTCAAGCTTAAATATCAGTATATTACTGTTTTCGTTCGAATTTAAGGCAAGTGCAGAAGGGTCAATAAATACTGGCTAGTGATTGTATCATATGGTGATAACGAATAAAAACTACGCTTGTTGAATTTACGAGGTAGACAAAACAGCGCGATGTAAACAAAACTGAAAGAGGAGAATTTGCATTGTGTGCTGACTTGACTCTGCTGTCTGCGCTGCGTGCCGTCATTTTTTTCTCACTCTCCCTCGTCACTGTTGCTGGCACTCACTATGCTCAGTTTTGGTTGCTCAAGTTCTCTCAACTGAAAAAGACGATCATTTTGATTTGTGACCGAAGTTTTACGTACATTTTGATGAAAAAGTGATAGTCATGATTTCGTGCAACTCTGAGTCGATTCCGTTATAGAAAGCAGGTAGAAACAGAACAGATAAAAGCTGGACAGGTCATACAATCAGGGTCAGTTTTACATTCGTATTCGCGTAGTTCAGCTGTCAAGAGAAGGCCGGTTCACTATATTCACTAAATTCGGTCAGAACAAATACAGTCCACCAGTAAAAGTGTACCAGGTCACGTACTGCAGTTTCCTTCGCAAAGTATCACAGGACCTATTACTATTCGGCAAAAACATACGGGTATGGAATAAAAGTGTTGTAATTTGTTTTATTGTATAAAATACATTTACTAGAACCGCTAGTGACGAAATAAATTCTATAAAATCCGAATAAAATAACCTTACAACAGAAATTGCAGTTCCTAGTATCATCGTTTGAGGCGAATACGGCGAGAAAAAAGACCTCGATAATAAGAACAATGCACCTAAAACAGATGAATCTAGAGTCATAAAATCAAAAATAGTTGGCGAAGCAAGGGAAGTGCTTATAGCTTCTGGGAATCCATCGGAGTGGATCGAAATAAAAGAGATCTTACTTAATGCTTTCGGGGATAAACGGGATATAACGTCCCATATCCAATCATTGTTCTACATAAGACAGGGTAAGAAAACTCTCCAGGAATATTTCCAAAAAGTCAAAGCAATTGACACGGCTATTAAAACAACTGCCGCGCAGATGGAGGACTATAAAAAATCCACCGAAGCTGTAAACAAACTTATAAGCTTGATGACCCTCACAAGGTACATCGATGGGCTGAACGGTGAAAATTTAGCAATGTACGTTAGGAGTTACCGACCAAAGTCCTTGGAGGAAGCTCACGACATAACAATTGCTCATTCAAACGCCTCTTTTCGGCAAAAAATGGAAAATCGGCAATCTTCTTCTAGCTCTTTCGGACCAAACCCAAAATTTCAAAACAAAAACTATAACACCAAAAACCAAAATTCCAACTCAGGACAACAAAAAACCAGTTCTGGCAAGTTCAAAAAGACCAATGACGAAGACGTTTCTATGAAAACTCACATTTCGGAAATGCAAATTAACAATAATGAAGGGAAAAGGAACAAATATCCGGAAGAATCAGACGAAGAACCAGAAGAAAACCCAACCGTTGAATGCAAATTTGAGTCCGACGAAGACGAGTATTTCGTAGGGGATGAGATAAATTTTCAAATAGCCGGATCCGAAAAGGCAAAGAGATAAACAACTTTATCCCTTACATAACCATTTCGACTACAAAGGGCGAAATGAAATTTTTGATAGACACAGGCGCTAACAAAAATTACATATCACCCGAACATGTTAATTTAGAAAACGCGAAAAAAGAAAAAGGCCTCAAGGTAACCAACATCAACGGCACCTTCGAGATCAAACAGTCCGTATCGTTTGATCCGTTTTCAATAAAGAAAAAAATAAAATTTTATGTTTTTAAATTCCACCAGTTCTTTGGCGGACTGATTGGGTATGAATCGCTGCGCGATCTGAACGCTCAACTGGACACCGGAAAAAATAAATTAAAAATTGGCAGGAAAACTATTGAATTGAAGAAACGATTTCCTGAAACACAGAAAATTAATCTCAATGAACAGAAAGTACAGTTCATCAAGATTAAAACAGTGAACGAAGGAGATTTTATTATAGGGGAAGAGAGAAACATGGGAGACTTTTCTATCCTGCCTGGTATCTATAACAGTAAAAATAACTCCGCTTTCGTAGCTGTGGAAAATATCTAATCTGGAAATCAACGTCAATGAAACCAGTTTTGAAAATGATGAATTCCTAGAAACTCAAGGACCAAAATTTTGCGCGAAAAACAAATTCAAAATACAAGACGATTCTCTAAACAAATTGGAAAAGGAAGCTTTAGAAAAAATAATCTCCGATAATTCCGAAACCTTATATTTCGAAGAAGAGAAATTGTCATTCACTCATCGGATTAAACATAAAATCAGAACGGTAGATAATATCCCCATTCACACAAAATCATATCGCTACCCGCAAATATTCGAAAGCGAGATGCAAAAACAAATACAAAAGATGCTTAAGGACGGCATCATTAGAGAATCCATATCGCCTTATACGTCACCCGTATGGGTAGTACCCAAAAAGGTCGACGCATCTGGAGTAAAAAAGTTTCGATTGGTCATCGACTATCGCAAACTTAATGAGAAAACCATTTCCGACAGATATCCAATACCGAATATCACGGAAATATTAGACAAACTCGGTAGAGCAACCTATTTCTCTACCATCGACTTGGTCTCCGGATTTCACCAAATCCAACTAGATAAAAATGATTTTGAGAAAACGGCTTTCTCTGCGAGTTCTGGAAAGTACGAATTCACTAGAATGCCGTTTGGCCTTAAGAACGCCCCTGCGACATTTCAAAGGGTTATGGACGCCGTTCTTCGGGAATTTATTGGAATATGTTGTCTGGTATACATGGACGACATAATAATCTTTTCCAGCTCATTCGAAAAACATGTTAAAGATATTAAGAGAGTACTTCAAAAGCTGAAAGAAGCGTGCCTAGACGGGAAGTTCAATTCCTAGGACACACCGTTACCGAAAATGGAGTCAAACCAAATAGCGACAAAATCGAAGTGATTAAATATTGGCCTATCCCGAAGAATGAAAAAGAGCTCAAACAATTTCTGGGAACTATCGGCTACTACCGCCGCTTTATTAAAGACTTTGCTAAAATGGTAAAACCTCTTACACAACTACTGCGAAGTGATACCGACTTCACATTCACCCCAGAAATAATTCAATGCTTCGAAAAATGCAAATCCCTTTTAACCATGGACCCCATTTTGGCCTACCCTGACTTCGAAAAAGAATTCATCCTTACAACAGATGCGAGCGACTTCGCGATCGGAGCAGTCCTATCACAGGGACAAATTGACAAAGACCGCCCTATCGCCTACGCATCTAGGACACTTAGTAAAGCCGAAGAAAATTACTGTACCACGGAAAAAGAACTCTTAGCCATCATATGGGCAGTGAAACATTTCCGCCCCTATCTCTACGGGAGACGTTTTAAACTAATCACAGATCACCAGCCTCTCATTTATTCCATGACCTGCGCGAACCCCAAAATTATACGGTGGAAATAAGACTTAAGTGAATTTGATTTCGAAATCATTTATAAACCGGGCAGAGAAAACGTCGTTGCAGATGCCCTCTCCAGACTTAAACCGACCGATATAAATGCTAATAGTCAAAACAACGTGGAGGACAACGAGAACGAAGATGTAAACGAGAGCGATGGAGAGACAGTGCACTCAGCAGACACTAGCGACAACCATTACATCTGGACAACTCAAAAACCGATTAACATGTTCAAAACCCAACTAATTTTCAAAATCTCACGAAGCGACATCGAAGCTCACGAAAAAGTCTTCCCTAAATATCACAGATTCACCTTCTGTAAACCGGACTATAATGAAGAATCTCTTGTCAAAATTCTTAAAGGAAAGCTCAACCCAAAAGGCGTTAATTGCATCTATTGCCCCATATCACTAACCCAACTAATCCAAGAAACGTATAGAAAACACTTTTCTCATGCTAAAATCTTCAAGATCTTTATTTCACAGGAACTCTTACAGGACGTCAGGTTACCAGAGGAACAAGACGAAATCGTGCGGAAGGTGCACGAGTACGCACACAGAGGAACGAAAGAAAATAAACAACAAATCCTTTCGGATTATTTTTTCCCGGAAATTGACAAAAAGCTAAAAATTTTCATTAACAACTGTCTTATCTGCAAGAAATGCAAATACGACAGGGAACCTCCAAAATTAATACAAAAAACGAATGACACAAATCATCCTTTCCAAAAGATTCATATCGACATTTTTTTCATCAAAGGCAGAAAAATGCTAACGGTAGTCGACGCGTTTTCAAAATTTGCAAACGTGATACCTCTTGAAACAAGAACAATCATTGATCTTAAAAGAGCAATCACGGAGCACATTCGAGTTTTTGGCAGACCGGAAGTAATAGTTTGCGATCAAGAGCCTGGTTTCACTTCAATAGATTTTATCGGTTTTCTCCAGGACCTAAACATTGAATTACACCACGCGAGTTCTAGTAACTCTAACGGAATAGTGGAACGTTTCCACTCGACGCTTATCGAATTATTCAGGACCATGAATTACAAACACACTGACTTGGAACTCAATGACAGAATAAACATTTTGGTCGACTTGTACAATAACACGATACATTCTGCTACAGGTTTTAAACCCCGTCAGGTAATCTTCAATTGCCAGAACAAAACGAACGCTGACGACATATATCAAAAGATCCAATCGGTTATTTTAGTAATGATGGAGAAAAGAAAAAAACAAGTAGAAGAGGAGAACAAGAGGAAATCATTACCAAAACAGCTAGACCAGGGCAAAGACGTATACGTTAAAGTCAGTCAACGAATTACAAAAGACAAAGAACCTTACAAAATCTCTAGAGTACAAGAAAATAACGAGCTAACTTTCAAAGATTCGTTTGGAGTAAAAAGTCACAAAAAAAGAATTAAGAAGTAATTTTCTTGGCCTCTTTTCAGACTTGTACGACTGATTACTGCAACGACTTATCATGACGTATCAACAAAAAATGGGCTACTTACAATCAAACTAGATACAGTTAGGATAAGAGTAGGTTACGAGAGACTTATTCATAAAATTGATCTCGACGATATCAGGCAAAACATCAACTACATAGAGACCCTAGCAACGAAACTTAATATCACAGACCATTTAGAACAAACCCTTCAGTTTAAAATTAGAAAAGCGCACGAAAAGCTGACCGGCTTCTATCCTAGAAGACTTAAAAGAGGACTCGTAAATGCTTTAGGGAAAGTTATTAAATTTGTAGCAGGTAACCCAGATCAGGAAGATCTAGAGTTAATTAATCAAAATTTTGAAATACTGGAACATACCAGCAATAAAATTATAGAAAACCAGTCAAAACAGATCAAAATCAATAATTTACTTCAATCCACGGTCAACAAAGTTTCGAAAACATTGAGATCAATCAAAATACAAATCGATCAAGACAATTTAAAACTTACAAAAGATCTCGAACAGATTAACCTCATTTTGAACCTAGATATATTGATTAAAACACTAGAAGACCTAGAAGAACAGATAGTTTTTTCGAAATCGAATCATTTAAACAGAAACGTTTTGAGCCTAAATGACAGAGAGTATATTTGGAAAGTTTTAGAAAATCAACAAATTAATATTAAATTTGAGGATGAAATCTATAAATTCGTTCAGTCAATCGCCTCTTTGCAAAATAACCACATCATCATACTCATCAAAATTCCTATAATCGAGCAGAAGCAGTACAGACTGATGCAGCTGGAACCTATCAACACAAACGGAACTAGAATCGATACGAATATTCGCTATGTGGCCCAGCATCAACACACGTTTTACGAGCAAAAGGAAAGGTGTTTTATCTGTGACAATAGCTATCCACTGAACGATGAATGCGTCTTCAACATACTCACCAACCAGAAGGCCAGATGTTCAACGTACAATCAACCAGACCAACCAATCATCAAGGAAATTAGTCTCGGAACCATACTTGTCGACACAGACAAGACAGTTTACATCGAGGACTCATGCGGCGACTCACGCATCATAGCAACACCAACAATAATCGAAACAGGTAACTGCACAATTACAGTGCAGAACTTTACATTTAAAAGTAACCCCAGACAGACCGAACAGTATGAAATTCTTACACCAATCTTCGGCAAAGAGATAATAGTAACCAAGCAAAGGACGGACTCGGAAGAGTTGCACCAGATGAATATCAACAATTTGGAGGAAATCAAAAACCTTAAAATCCACATGACCAGCTCCCAGACACTTGGAGGAATATTTATGGCCTCTCTTGTGTCGTTACCACTAATCACCTTCTGCATTCGTAGATACAAAAACCAGAATAGGAAACAACCTCACCCAGCCAAGGAGGAGGACACAGTCACTCTACACACCTCAAGAAGTAACCCGGAGCCAACAGATGAGCATCTAAGGGAAACAATAGCTAACCAGCAGCAGGAAAAATCACCTAGTTTGGCAAAATCATTTTTCCCAACCAAATTCACGTTCATCGACGGATCAACAAAGTCAACCGAGGACGCCTGACACTTAGGGGGGAGACGTTACGACGGTTCCCGCCACCTGCCAACATCAACACATCCACCAGAGCCCATAGCAACAACAGGTATCCAGGCCAAGCCCAGTGCACGCGCGAGGATAAGCGATGAGCTACGCAAGTTTCACCTGACGTGGGAACGACGGAATCACGCCACCCGGAGGAACGCCGATTCAGCAGGTTCAACCAATAAAAGGCGATTGACGAGTTTATTATACTTAGTTTATAAAGTGACAGTGTAGAGTCTAGATTAGTTTTTCGAATAAAAGTTTTTTTATATAAAGTCTCGGCATTAAGGCTTAGCTTATATATATATATATATATATATATATATATATATATATATATATATATATATATATATATATATATATATATATATATATATATATATATATATATATATATATATATATATATATATATATATATATATATATATATATATATATATATATATATATATATATATATATATATATATATATATATATATATATATATATATATATATATATATATATATATATATATACGTTACGAGGAAACTCTCTCTGACAAATCAGAGTATTACTGGCGCAGTCTTCGGAAAAGTGGTGTTAGTTCGCGAGTGAAGTTAAAATTTAGTTAAAATAAATTGAATAGACCTCTCGTAATTCAACGTAAAGATCAAAGATTTAAATTCGTGTACAGAACAACCAATCAGCCGGCGGCAATAAGCCATCATTATACTTTTCAATTAATAAAATACATAAGATTCTCATTGCAGAATTACTCCTAGAAGACATAAGGATGGAAGACCAGCAGGACGAAATTATCCGAGATACCCATAACTATGACCATAGAGGCACAAAGGAAAATAAAAACCAAATATTACAAAAATTCTTTTTTCCACAGCTCGACAGAAAACTGAAAATTTTCGTAAGTACCTGTGATATTTGCAAAAAAGCAAAATATGACAGATCACCGCCAAAATTAATTAGAAAAAGTACTTTCGGCAAAACCCCGTTCGATAGAGTCCACATCGACGTCTTTTTCTAACAAGGTCAAAAGTGGTTAACTTTAGTAGATTCCTTCTCTAAATTTGCAACCGCAATTCATTTGCAAGCAAGAACAATAATCGACATGAAAAGCGCCATAACTGAGCATATACGCCAATTTGGAAGACCGAACACTATAGTCAGCGACCAAGAACCTTCTTTCCGGTCAATCGATTTCATTGGATTTTTGAACGATCTCGGGATCGAGATACACTTCGCTAGCAACTCAAACGCTAACGGGATAGTAGAAAGATTTCATTCTACGCTCATTGAGATTTTTAGAACGACAAAAACCAAATTCACCCATCTCACATTTAAAGAACACGTAAACGTCGCGATCTATATCTATAACAATAGTTTTCACGAATCAACCAAGGCTAAACCGCGAGAATTAATCTTTAACACCCTAAATATAACAAACACCGGAGAAATAACTGAAAATTTCCATAAACTCCAGTCCAAAGCCAAAACCGAACTAGATAAACGAAAAGCCAGACGCGAGGAAAAATACACAAATAAACAAATACCGAAAACATTAAATCCAGGAGACGAAAAATATGTTAAAATAACCCAACGACTAACAAAAGACAAAAACCTGTATAAAATATCAAAAGTAAAACAAGACAATGAACTAACTTTCGAAGATAATAACGAGGTTAAGATCCATAAAAATCGACTAAGAAAATAAACAAATTAAATCTATCTTCATCTTACAGAATAATTACACTCAACCTGATAAACGCTACCACCTGTAAAGAAATAACAAACAGTAATGGGCTACTGGCAATAAGAATCGATTCAGTCAGAATTAAAGTAGGATATAATAGGATAGTACACAAGATACGATTGGCCCGAAATAAAAAAACAACCTTGTAACACATTACAGCGACCGTTGTGACGAGGTTTGTTTAAGTAGGGACTTATTTAAATTAGAACAGAACTCTACCATAGAAGAGTTCTATGGAAAAATTTCACATACAATTTCACTACTCGTTAATTTACTGAACCTCAACAACATTAACGAGCAAGTAAAATTAGCAAAAGATAAACTCTTCCAAGAGATGGGACTTAAAGTCTTCCTAGGAGGACTGAAAGATCCATTAGGACCTATAATTAGAGCACAGTCGCCTAGCACTCTTAAAGAAGCTTTGAGACTGTGTCTCGAAGAAAATAACTATAATCACGGGAGAAACCACACCAAAACACACACTTTTACTCCTATCCTTCCCCCAAAACCAGCTGCTTACATGCCAAAAATTCCTATGCGACCTCCTCCAGGCTTCCTACAACCTCGACCACCTCCAGCCTTCCAACAATTTCGACCTCCTCAGATGTTTTCACAGTATCACTCCCCTCAAAACGTTCAACAATACAGGCCATCTCCACCTATCCAACAACTCCGACCTCCTCCACCTTTCCGACAAGGTCAACCCCCACAATTTAGACAACCTCAGTACAATCAGCAATTTCCCAAACCAGTCCCTATGGAAGTCGATCCTTCCATCAGGAGCAGACAAATTAATTATATGAACCGCTCACACCCGACAAGAGCTAATCATGGTCCACATTATCAACTATAAGTCGATAACGAACCCTATGAGTATTTCTATGACGAATTTGATATTCCTGGCCCTCAGGCACAATATGAAATGCTGAACTCATATCAGCAACCTGAGAATTCACTACCCGCAGACAAATATGCAGGGCAAACTTCTCAAACACAAAACGACAACACTAGTAATAATGAAGAGGGAGACGATTTAAATTTTCTGATGGCTCAAGGTCACCATCCGACGACCTAGAGAATTTCATTCCTACAGAACAATAAACAAGTAATGATCAACGAAGCAATCAGTTAAAGAATTCAGGATATTACAGACATCACAAACCAAGTTCTGACCATTGAAAAACAAAGGCTTAAGAATCACTCGATGGAGGTTAACCAATTAATAATTCTATCAAACTTGGACTCCCTGCAAGATCAAATTGAAACACTAGTAGAAGCAATTTTAATGGCAAAATATGGCATTCCCAGTAGCAAAATATTATCAATGAAAGACTTCAAAATAATTGCAACATTTTTGGAAAAGCACGATATTTACATCACTTTATTTGAAGAGCTAGGTCACGTTGAATAAAACCCATATTGGATACATCATTAAGGTACCCCAAATATCAAATACCTTATATGAATACAACTACGTCGATTCCATAATTGAAAACAATAAGCGCATATTCCTATACCATAATTATATAGTGCGAAATACCACGCATGTATATGAATTAACACATCCATGCGAAGATCAAAACAATATCTACCTTTGTGAAAATTCATTTCTAACTCAACCCACTGAATGTGTACACAAACTAATTCAAGGACAACACTCCAGCTGCCTCTTTGAAAAAGTGTATTCAAAGGGTCTCAACAAATGAATAAACGAAGGCACCATTCTAATAAGCGATGCTAAGGTAGAATTATCAGCCAAATTGCAGCAATACAAGTCAACTCATCAGCGGATCACTTTTGATCAAATTCGAAGAATGTAACCTGTTTATCAACGGTGAACTCTTTTCAAATCTAGAAGCACTCATCCCTGGAAAATCATACCACCCTACAACTGGCTTAATAGTAACAGAGATCGACACGTTGGACAGCCCACCTGCAGAATTCCTTCAAAATCTCACCCTGGAAAGACTACGAACAATTAATCTTCAGAACAACTCATTGAATTGGAAAATCAACCTGTTTGGATCACTAGGAGGATTTTGGGTAATTTCCATAACTATCGCAATTGGAATATTTTGCTATCTTTCCAGAAAAAAAGTACCACAAAATTCGAATTAAAAATGCCTGCCATCAATAAGGAGAAAGAAGAAGTCCCGTTAACCGTTATGACACCATTAGATAAATCAGAAGACAAAATCAACGACATCGAAATCTTTGTTAGTATTCGCACAACCTTTCAAGCTATCAACGAACTTTGAGGACAAAGTCATTTAAAGGCGGAGGAGTTAATACATTTCCTGAAGCGGCCACCCACGCTAATCAGCAGTCAGCATATTCATCCTAGAACAGACCACACATGACGTTAACATAAACTATCCCACGATCAGAATTAGCAGAATAGATTTGCAATATAAACAATCTCGGTCAGTCACAGATAGACTAAACACACATAGCCCTAAGATAGTCTTAGAATCAACAATATTTTATATCTTATAAATAGCCCTAAGTCAAAATTGTAATTCAGTTTGAGTATAAAAGTGAACCAAGAAGGAGCCTTCAGCTCCCAAAAGATATATTTTTTTCAGTTTGCCTAAAGGGAAATTATTAACTCATCGTCATATAATAACAAAACAAGATTATACAAAAAAATATATAATTGACATCTTCAAAAAATTTCTTAACACCAAAGGTTCAAACTGTCTGAAAATGCCAATTTCACTCATCCAAATGGTTCAAGAAACATACAGAAAATACTTTTCAATTAATAAAACACATAAGATTCTCATTTCAGAATTACTCCTAGAAGACATAAGGATGGAAGACCAGCGGGACGAAATTATCCGAGATACCCATAACTATGGCCATAGAGGCACAAAGGAAAATAAAAACCAAATATTACAAAAATTCTTTTTTCCACAGCTCGACAGAAAACTGAAAATTTTCGTAAGCACCTGTGATATTTGCAAAAAAAGCAAAATATGACAGATCACCGCCAAAATTAATTAGAAAAAGTACTTTCGGCAAAACCCCGTTTGATGGAGTCCACATCGATAGAGTCTTTTTCTTACAAGATCAAAAGTGGTATAATATATATAATCTAGATTGAACTAGGGCAAATGAAAGAGCATTATAACTATCTAGCAGAGATTTTCACTGAACTCAAAGGAAAATCAGAGGTTAGATGCTCAAATCGTTTACGTAATAAACAATTTTCCATTGTCATTCAGTATCTGCTGGTGTTGGCAAGAAGCGAAAAGTATTTCGTGTGTTGTCTCGCTTTAACGTTCAGGGAATTACAGTTGTAGGTTGTTACTAGGACTTGAAAAAAGGGTATATAAGACGATGTTAATGAATAAACGCTCATAATTTTAACCGAACAATCGGTTTTAGAAAATTTTAAAAAGTTTTGTTTCCATTTATTACAAAAGTCGCGGTTCAGTATATTCAGTTCAGTTCAGTGAAGGTCAGCCTTTGTTAACTGCCGCTTGAGTTTTTGTCTAATACAAATTGCGGTTGTTAGTACCATTGATTGAAAATCATTTATCTTATTATTATTTATTTATTTATTACAGGCTTTCGGAGAATTTTAGGCGTTATTGGATAAATAAGAATACAGAGTGATAATGTTGAGGTTTGGAATAAATTAATCGAAAAGTTTGTCATAGTAAGAAGGAAATAGATCAATCAATAAAATGTCTAGAGAGAATTATAATTATTGAAAAGAAAGTAGATACGAAATTGAATATAATCAAAGAAAGAAACCTATAGAAGAATTAAAGTAGGATATAATAGTATAGTACACAAGATAGGCTTGAAAACACTCGAAAATAATCTCGATTATATTGATAAAATAGGAAAATCCGTCAAAATTATTGATCATTTAGAAAAAAAAATGAAGTCAAAATCCAGTTAGCTAAAGATAAACTTCATAGCCTTCTACCACGAAGACGAAGGAGAGGACTAGTAGATGCTCTAGGAACAGCAATAAAATTTATCTCTGGAAACCCAGACAACAACGATTTGAATATTATAAACCAAAGCCTAGGGATATTAGGAGAACAAGAAAACAAACTTGCTAAAAATCAAATGATGCAAATTAAAATTAATGAGATTTTTCAAAACAGAATAAACAATATTACAACTATTCTGAAAAGAATTAAAATAAAGCTGTCCAGGGAACTTAATTCATCACAAGGAATTAAAGCAGATTTAGAATTCACAAATCTTCTTTGGAAAACAGAGGAGATAATCCAGTTGATTGGCGACATAGAAGATCAAATAGAACTCTCTAAACTCAATCTTATCAACAAAAACATACTGTCTTGAGAAGAAAATAATTTCATTTATAGCAAACTTAGGAGTCAAGGAATCAAGATAAATTACGTAGCCGAAATCTTCCGTCACTGTACAGCTAGCATAGGAATTAGCGACAACCAAGTAGCCATCCTTACAAAAATCCCCGTACTGGACGACAAACACTACGATCTACTGGAACTTCATACGCTTAATCTCAATGGAACACGCACCAATACGCACAGTCAGCTGGTGGCCAAACACAGAAACCACATATACTCGCAAACAACAAAATGCGATATTTGCAGTAACAACTCTCCACTGGAAGCCGAATGCATCTTCAACCTCGAGTCTGAGAGACCACACAAATCAAAGAAAACTTAAAAGGTATCATCTTAATAGACACCAACATCGACATTAAAGTGTCTGACTCATGCGGAGGACCTAAAAGTAATTGCAGGAACAACGCTAATCGAAATAGAAAATTGCACAATCAAAATAAGCAATTTAACATTCTACGGTAAGCCGGAACTAATCCATAAAGACCTCCATTACCTCATATCAATATACAGCAAAAACCTTCAGATTGCAAGCAATATAACCAGCGAAGAGGAAAACGTTATGACCAGAATCCACAACTTGGAAGAAATCAGCGAAATCTACCTATCACTGCACCAAACTTAAAACAGGGTAACCTATCCTGGTACTAACAATTCTTTGTTTCTCCACTTATCTCTATAGAAGAAAACCACATTCGGCGAAACATACAGTTGATAGGTCGCCAGAATCGGTTTTCAACAACCCAACTAGAAGACACAGCAACCGAACCAACTGCGGAGGCAACCGAAGAGAAAACAGAGAGAAACAAACCACGAGTCATTCCGATACCGAGATTCGAACTCCAGAAAAATCAACCGAAAAGGCTTGATGCTAGAGGAGGGAGACGTTACGAGGAAACCGTCCGAAGCTAGAGCGGACATCGCAACCATATCCGCCGACCCATCATAATCGATCGATGCAACGCAGATATGCTGAATCAGGTGAATGCCACGCGCGATGCCAACGTGGAAGCGGCCAATATGGACAACGTGGACATCGGACGATACTGGAGCAGACTTCGTATTGCTGACTAAGTTAAACATAGTTTAACATAGTTTTACATACAGGCATTGGACAGAAAAATCAAATTAGTCTTAGGCGTGAGTTAAAATCAAACGATTGTAAGTGATTGATGAAGAATAAATGTTTTTTTTATGAAATGTTTATGAACACGCGAACCACGGAACAAAACTTCATTACTAGCAGATTTATCGAGGCCATGGATGACGACAACCGGCCTGCCGAGTCAGCATGAGACGACGACGACGTTAGCAACCACGCGCACTTTGGGTAAGTACTGCGTTAGGAGTTTAGGGTTATTTTGATGGGTTTCCATTAATCAATTTATGAACAATAAAGTCAGTCAGTTGTAAGCAGCGTTTTTAAAAAGACCTCGGAAGAACCCATGGAGTTATCTGACGCAGTCGGCAAAGTTTTTCTGGGTAGTGTAGTGGGTAGTGGACGCGATGCCGCGCATCTTCCGAAAAGTCGGTTTTTTTAGCGAAAACGCCGTCGATTAAATCTGTGGGGTGTTATTTAGCTATCTGTTGGTTTATTATTATCCCGTATTGTGAGGTAGTGAAGCCTAAATTGATTAACAAATCAAAAATTGGTTTTCAGTGCAGTTTCCCAGCCTGGCATGGCTGTGTTATCATGACTGTTTATGCTGAATAGCATGGTGTTGTGTGTGTGAATTGTTGAAAAAGAATATTTCGCAGTGATATACGTACGAAATATTCTTTGTATATAAACAATTTGCCATTCACGGGACGGCAGATGACAGTAAGAACTGTCATACGGAACGTGCTATAAAAAGCTTTGAGATGTCATCTGACAGAACGTCATGTGACAAAAGCTTCAAGTGGGTAAGTTGAGCTTTTGCATATGGACGCCGCGCATGGATGTGTTGTTTACTATAGGCAGAGGGTATGACAGGGTATGGCAGTCAATAAGGGACTGTGATAAACAGTGCATGAAATATCAATCGATATCGAACTATGTTAGCATTATATAACTTGACGAACAAGAATCAAATAAAGTTATCTCAAACCTACCTACAGAAATACTTGGAGTTTTCTTACGGTATTATCAACAGGTTATGGGCCCAGTAGTTAACTGGAACTAACCACCTGGACTATTGTAAAATAGTTGTTTTGGAAGATACACGTTTCGGGTAGAAACGGTCGGCGAGAACCATCGTTCCGGTGGCAGCGGCATCCAGCGACGACTAGCGTTTCGGGCAGAAACGGCATCCGGCGAGGACCAGCGTTTCGGGTAGAAACGGCCAGCGAGAACCATCGTTTCGGACAGAAGCGACATCCGGCGAGGACCAGCGTTTCGGGAAGAAACGGCATCCAGCGAGGACCAGCGTTTCGGATAGAAACGGCCAGCGAGAACCATCGTTTCGGACAGAAGCGACATCCGGCGAGGACCAGCGTTTCGGGAAGAAACGGCATCCAGCGAGCACCAGCGTTTCGGGAGCAAGCAGAGGATGGCAACCCAGCAGCAAGCTGGAGGATCTGCCGAGAGGGTTACTCTCGAGGACAGAAGAGGTGGTGGCTACGAGAGGGGAACTCTCGAGCGCACCGTGCCGACGACGGCATACTTCGGTAGCGTCAACCGCGAATCGATATTCGACGGTTCGGAGTTGCGGTTCCCAGCCTGGAAATGGCGAATGGAACATCATCTTATAAAGATGAAACTCCAGCACACGTTGCTACGAATGCCCGAAGAAGAGGACTTCTACGAACCAGTAGTAGGTGCCTCGGAAGAGCTAGAAACAGCCAGGAAGGCTAAGCTCAGAAAACGGCTTGATGACGACGTCGAAGCATTGGACGAGATTGTCATGATGGTCAACAATGATGTTTTGAATAAACTCATTGGGCTCAACTATGCGAAAGAAGCCATGGATACTCTGGTCAGAACGTACCAAAAGGGCGGTACAGCCGCTATGGTTAATATGCGAGACCGGTTGTATACCATCAAACAAAGACATCACGACAAATTGTCCATGATTTTTGATGAGTACGATCTGATTATTCGCGAGCTAGATCGTATGGGGTGGTTTAAATTAAGTATTTATTAAACCGGCAATTTTATTGTGTGAAGAATCTTTGATTAATTTTCTTATAGATGAGTCTGGTATATTTTTCGATTCCACGCCGTCAGCTGTGTGTACCTGTCGCTAGGTGTATCGATACACTCTTCATAGCCAGTCTCATGTGGTATGGACATATGCCATTCGTACCGCCAATGAGCCCGTTACCCCGCGTCTATTGTGAGGCCGGGTTTTTATGGCTTTTGTTCGCCCATCGCCACTTGTGGACTGGCTTCCGGCCCCTGGTGCGTGAGTTGTGGGCTTGGCTAACCCGCCGCGCCTTGGTGGCGTCCACGCCCGGGCCATTTTTCCCGGAGGAATATCAACTTATTAACGATGAACTCGGGCCACTTGGTGTGTCCTTTGTGGTACATGACCGAGTGGCCCTCTTCCGAAGATAAAACAAAAAAAAAATTAGTTTGTTCATATTTTAGTACAATAATAATCTATAGCAGCCAAATTATCAAAACCGTACAACAAATAAGCAAATAACGTATATTGACAAAAATAATAATAATAATAACTATTAAACATAGGAGATTTTGTATAAAGTGGAAGCAGAAGTCCAGAGAAGTGTGCGCCCTGTGGAGAAGGTAGTCACGAGCACTACCCACCGCGTTCGACAAGGATGGATTAAGGTAGCTTTGTTAGACTACCCAACGCGTTGGATAAGGATGGAACCAGCCGAAGGTGGTGACGGGAACGATTGAGGGGCGCCACAGAAGACAACAAGAACAAGAAACGGAAAGCCGCTACGCTACTGGAAGTAAGAAGAAGACATAGGGAGTGAAGTCGGTACAGCCAATACCCGGCTCACTCCAAAACACGAGCAAAAAGGCTACAGCCGGGACATCACAACCCGACTACGGTCATATAATTAACTACAAAGTACTTCGGTCGGAACATTACACTCTGACCGATGATACAAGAACAATAAGCATGCCGCACAGTCGACACACTACAATTCGACTGATGCTCGGCCAACACATATATATTGCCCCAGTCGGAACAATAATAACAAATATGATTTTTGTAATGGCAATCTTAGGAGCTAGGACACAAAAGACTTTTTGACACAAATTTTTCTAATGACCCGCGCAATCGTCTTGATAATTTCCTGGGTTACATCACCAGCTACAGCCTTAAGCTAAGCTGATATTTTGATGCACTCGCGCTTTCCAAGCCTCCAAGCCTTACGGAAAACGAATACACACTTTGTTTAATTAAACACAGTTTGTTGCTGCTAGCAACAGACGGCGACGTGAAAAGGCAAACGGAGCCATAAGCGAGCAATGCGAGCTATCGTCGGAATCAAATGACTAGTTTCAAGCGCGAGTGATAATCTTGTTCGAAGAAAAAAAAGTTGAAAGAAGGGAAGTAATCAATTTTTATCGAATAAAACCAATTGCAAAAGTGAATAACACGAAAAAAATAACAGACGAAAAAGGGTGCAATTCAGGTAAGTGAACCATTTTTACTTTATTTCTTCAATTAGCTACACACCAAAAAGGAAAAAAACACGGTGGTGATGCTGGCCGAAAACTATGGGCGCTGCAACTGATAGTAGTAGTAGGTTGGAGATGGTTTGCTGGGAAATTCTGAGAACCAAATCGATTACAGAGAAAATACAGCGGTATTTTTGCAGTATCGACGACCGATATTTGGTATTTCTGGCGAAAATTGTTTAAAACTGAAGTATGGCTTCTAAAAAGTCACGGCGAAAGTATATAAACCTAAATCGGTTTAAGCCGAATTTTAATGACAGTATCTCTTCGGGGGTGCTGTCGTTCCGCTATCTCAATATCCCCTCGGGGGTGTTGATATATCCGTTCATCGCGAAGTGTCTTTAGTCCCTTGGGAGTGAAGAATACTTCCGTATTGTCTATGTTCTGTGTGTCGTTTATTTCTTTATCCCTAACCTTACCACTTCCCAAATCCTTCCCATCAGGAAATGATGAAGAGACAAATCATGGCAAGGCACAAATCTCCGATCAACATGGGGAACGTGCCACTTCAGCCAGTCGCTACTGATTCCTGATGACGACAACCGGCCTGCCGAGTCAGCATGAGACGACGACGACGTTAGCAACCACGCGCACTTTGGGAAGTGCTGCGTTAGGAGTTTAGGGTTATTTTGATGGGTTTCAAGTAATCAATTTATGAACAATAAAGTCAGTCAGTTGTAAGCAGCGTTTTTAAAAAGACCTCGGAAGAATCCAAGGAATTATCTGGCGCAGTCGGCAGTGGATTTCTTTAATTTTGTCCGGTAAGGAACCGTCCGCGAACGAAAATCGTGCGATTAGAGTCAAAGTTTTAGAAGTCCACGAATCCTTAGGTCGCGAGTGAATATCGGACACGGAGCAGAAATCTTTACAAGTAAGTCTTTTTAACTATTAACATAAAGGACGATTGGTTGCTTCTTGAAAAAATAAAGCACCATCCCGTCCACCAAAAATCCCTAAAATTCTTACTAATTCAGAAACTCAAGCCCCCATCAGTGGTGAGCGAGAGTTTGTATATCACATAAGTGAACGTACTAAAATAAAACCAAAAAACGTTAACCAAATTAGCCTAACAGTAGTAACTAAACACAAGTGAAAAGTGACAAGTGATTAGCGTTTAGAAATGGAACACCAAATCGCAGAGCTACAGCGTATGCTCGCAGATAAAAATGAGCAAATCACTCATATGCAGTTAGAAGCCATCGGGGTGGCTGAAGCTGTAGGCGCCGCACACAAATCCGAATGAAGGATACCAACATCTCGCCGAAAGAAGAAATCATTGGTAGCATAGGTAACATTCAATAACATTTAATCACATTTACCACGCACTAACAAACTAAGTTAATATCAACATTTCGAAAGCATATTGCAACTTTTATTGCTTCGACTAAAGTTACTAGTTCAAAAAAATTAAGACAGAGAAACATAACTAACTAACATAAGATAACCAACAGTACTAATTATTTGTTCTGAAAAAAACATAGATTAGATAGAATGATAGAATTTAGAAGATAAAATTTAATAAGAGATGAAAGCAACATAACTAGAATAGGTTTTAAAAAAATGAAAACGCTCAAACAAAATAAACGTGATAAAACAAAGGAAACATGGAGAACCAAAAATGTAGAGATAAATTCCGGTAATAAGAAAAAAAAGAGGTGAAATCTAAAGATCAGGGACAACAGAAATTTCTTTTTTACCCCCAGGAAGCTACTCGGTCAAAAACATGCGGACGAACATGGTCAGGCGATTTAAACCGAGGGATTGCCCTTCCTATGATGATTCTCAGGGATAGACCGTTCCAACATCAAATTATGGTCTTGTCAAATTTTGGTCTTGTCAAACTGCAAATGATGTGAAAACCCAAGATGATACCAGATAAGGTATAGGCATACGTAAATCGAGAGTTTTGGTTTTACAATTGGCAACATCTATATTGCGTAAATACTGCTTTACTTCCAGAAAAAAGAAGTTGTTAAAATCGAAATTAATTAAAACAATGTTTTGAATATAGAAACTAGTGCTTTCAGCCTTTTTGAGGTTCTCAAGGCGTTTGCCACCAATAATATTATTGTACACACATGCATGCACCTTATGCAGATTATCTTGAATCTGTTTTGCGCTTGTCAAATCTGCCACTCTTCTTATTCTTATCTGGACACGCTCTTCTTCCCTTTGGGGCAGACCCTCGATTTAAACAGCTTGACGTTTGACTCAACTCGCCTGTGCTAATTGCCCCTAGGAACAAATGCAATTTGCGAATGAGATTTGAAGGCAATTTCAACACTTAGACAAATTTTCTGGCGGCTGA
The DNA here is from genome assembly GCF_030247195.1 of Topomyia yanbarensis. Taxonomy (NCBI): domain Eukaryota; kingdom Metazoa; phylum Arthropoda; class Insecta; order Diptera; family Culicidae; genus Topomyia; species Topomyia yanbarensis. The sequence continues at coordinate 437,178,095 of NC_080671.1, forward strand.
AATGGACTTGGTTGTTTTTTGTGTTTTTCAAACATGGCGGCTCTTGTTTGGCTTAAGCTTAAAATTGTTTTTTTAAACACTTCGCGTGTTCTCGCTTGTATTTTGTTTGTCTAGTGCACTTCATTTAGCCAACGAATGTGAAAAATTGTGGAATCGTGTGTAAGTATAGAGGAACAAGATCTCTGACCTAAAGTTTTAATGAAAGTGAGATTGTGGTAAGTTTTGATGTGCAATACCAATTTCACCACTGATTCTTCCTTAATTTGGTGGTGATTACCTAGTATACTGGTAAGCAAATGTGAGTAGATAATGAATCCGAAAATAAGTGTTATTTGTAATTTACATATTAGGCAATTAAGGGCGATTAAATGGCGCGTTCCCTGGGCGATTTGAAGGCGATTTAAGGGCGCGTAGAGCGGCAAAAAAATGACGGCGGCAAATCGCCCAAATGTTGTAATTGAAATAGCTCCCTAATTGCCAGCAATTTGCTGGTAAACTGAAGGGCAATTAGCGCATCCGAGTTGGCAAATAGCCCCCCGTTAGCCAGCAACTTGCCCTTTTTGACTGGGAATCTGTCAAAATGAAATCAATATGCAAGGATGCCAGGTGCACAGATTCTGACTTACACATATTTTCAATGTGCTGCACATATTTTTAAAACTGCACAGAATTCAAGAAAAACGATTAAACGAAATAAGCGACATGACAGATAAAACAAGAGAGAAAAAAAATTAATAATACCGAAGCATTATCAGTTATAAACTTAAAGAAGCAATTAAGTTTAATTTCAGTAAAACCAGGTCCCATCTGCAACCACCTTACTGGAAAGGGGGAAGGAGGCCACACCAATCCGATTGAAGGATACCAACATCTCGCCGAAAGAAGAAATCATCGGTAGCATAGGTAACATTCAATAACATTTAATCACATTTACCACGCATTAAGGTTAGCACTGCATCGACATAAAACAGATATCATTCAATATCAAGGCCAAGTAAATAATCGAACAGTTTGGATAAACAGCCAAGACCACCCATCATCGATATCTGTTTTGCATCAGCATTATTAGGATCATAAAATAAACTATACATCCGTCGTAGCAGATAAACAGTTCGTGAGAAGTGTCGCATAAAGGGAATAGTTCGTGGGAAATGCAGCTTCTAAATAAACAGTTCCTGGGAAGACCACCCGCATCGATAAGCATTCATCAAGGGCAGGAGTTCCTTATATAAGTTAGTCTTAAAAAGAATTGTAGTTAGTCTTAAGTGAACATTGGAATAAAGAGCACAAGCTCAAAAAAAAATATATTTTTTTGACTTTCTCATTTAGAGAAGTCATAACTAAGTTAATATCAACATTTCGAAAGCATATTGCAAACTATTATTGCTTCGACTAAAGTTACTAGTTCAAAAAGAACAAGACAAAGAAACAAAACTAACATAAGATAACTAACATTACTAATTATTTGTTCTGAAAAAACATAGATTAGATAGAATGCCCAACCAAGAAGATAAAATTTAATAAGAGATGAAAGCCACATAACTAGAATATTAAGTTTTATTTTTTGTGTTTCGAATTCATCTCGTCAGTAACTAGCACCATCTGGGTGTCAAGTTAGACGATGTTTTCAAACTAGTACCCAAATTAGCACTAGTTAGGCACAAAAAAAAATCCAAACAGTTCACACGACACATGTGAACGTTCAAAGTAACTGACTTGTCCCGAGTGATTGATGTCTCGGGAAGCAAGCACAGAGGCTCAGGTTTGCTGACGAGAAAGCGAAAACGAGCTGTTGTCTTTTGTGCACAGATTCTGACTTACACATATTTTGAATGTGCTGCACAGATTAAAAATCTGCACAGAATTCAAGAAAAACGATTAAACGAAGTAAGTGACATGACAGATAAAACAAGAGAGAAAAAAATTAATAATACCGAAACATTATCAGTTATAGACTAAAAGAAGCAACTAAGTATAATTTCAGTAATACCAGGTCCCAACTGCAACCATCTTACTGGAAAGGGGGAGGAGGCCACACCAATCCAAATGAAGGATACCAACATCTCGCCGAAAGAAGAAATCATCGGTAGCATAGGTAACATTCAATAACATTTAATCACATTTACCACGCACTAACAAACTAAGTTAATATCAACATTTCGAAAGCATATTGCAACTTTTATTGTTTCGACTAAAGTTACTAGTTCAAAAAAAAAATAAGACAGAGAAACATAACTAACTAACATAAGATAACCAACAGTACTAATTATTTGTTCTGAAAAAAACATAGATTAGATAGAATGCCCAACCAAGAAGATAAAATTTAATAAGAGATGAAAGCAACATAACTAGAATAGGTTTTAAAAAAATGAAAACGCTCAAACAAAATAAACGTGATAAAACAAAGGAAACATGGAGAACCAAAAATGTAGAGATAAATTCCGGTAATAAGAAAAAAAGAAGTGAAATCTAAAGATCAGGGACAACAGAAATTTCTTTTTACCCCCAGGAAGCCAACATCACAAAAAATAATAATAATAATAGTGATACAACTTGTCACCAATGACACAATGATAAGTATGTTGATGAAGTTATAAACAATTATGAACGTATAGAAGACACATTTGAAGGCGCTGTGCGCACCTCTGCCCGATCAGAATGAAATAACAAGATTATAACAGAATGCAATTTTCGTAACATATCGTATTATAAATTTTGTCTCGTTAGTAGTTAAAATAACAGAAAATTATAACAAGTAACAACGGGAGATATAGTTTTGAAATATTCTTGTTATGTGTTTCTGATCGGGTGGCTACCGCTCTTCGTGGGGTCGCTACAGGTGTGAATAGAAATTACAGTTGCTGGTATCATCGTTTGAAGTTCGAAAGAAGAGTTAGCAGTGCAACGACAACAGATAAACTCGGTGAATCCCACGGAGAGCTGAAAAACCTTGATTCTGTTCAACGACGAGTTCATGTTTGATGTAAACATTCTACAGGGACCCCACAATCGACCAATCTATGGCCAAAGTGTAGCAGATAAGGCTTTAATATGGCGACCGTGCATCAATCGAAGAGATAGCGATAGAAGAACGTAACTGTTCTTAGAATGCTGGGAAAAAGTTCATTTCATAGAACTAGATTTACACTAAACCAGTAACTGGAAAAAAATATTATTTTATATAAGTAGAACGCAATTTGCAGAAGAAAACGGCTAGAGCAATTATTTCCACTAAATCGCGATTAGTAAACCATCAATTATATGAATTCAAATAGAGTTAAATTGAACAAATTCGACCACACGGAAACAATCCAATATCCCATCAGATTCATTTCGAGTGGTTCTAACATAGTTTCAATGAAATAAACTTAAAAAAATCAATTAAGACTAGCTTAAATTGCATTCTGTTCATCAAGAGCACTAGGAAAAATCCGATAAATGTTTTTCTTTTCACTCCCGCTGTAAACAAGCACCGAAAATGTTCGCACAACCTGAACAGAGTGTTTTACCATTCAGCTTAGCGTACGTTAAAATTAGTTTTTAAGACAAAAATGCGAAAGACACACATACAATCAAGACACAGGCCTAGCAGCCGTGACACTAAAGGCCAACAAAATGTTTCCAAACATAAACCACCTTTTCAAACGTTAATTGATTATGCTCATTGCTTTTAATTCGACCAATTCGATGCAACTGGCAACTCTGCATATTCTATGTTCGAATTTTTTAATGATTCTGGCAACAAAAGTTATGTTTTGGTTTTAACTTGTTTCTGCAGGCAATGTTTTGTTTTGGTTTTTATCGAGTACTGGAATTGGTAAAAGATTAACAAACGTCTTTCGTTTAGTTCAACTAGAATAGTGTCAGTATTATATTGCGCACTTCCCACCAACCTGGACTCCGCACTTTTAAAGTGTGAGTGATCTCAAAACAGCGAGCTGTCAAAAAACATGTATTTCAAGTGATAGAGATGGTACTTTCATAGACAGACCAGTCGAACTAACCAGTCTATGAGAAGAATTAAATGGAAGAATGCTAAGTGCGCAGTGCGGTTAGAATCCAGTTTTTAGTGCCACAAGCAATAGTAGAATTAAACGGAAGATGTCAATTGTGATAATACACTAATGTCGTTTTTGCTTGAAGCGAAACTGAGTCAGATTCTAACCTGAACTGCTGTCAAAATGTATGAACTGACAGCGGTTGTGGTTAGAACCTGACTAGGTTTCGGGGTTAAGCCATAAGTCACCCAAAAGTTTTGTTGTTAAAAAGTGTCAAAAGATGACGTTCTAGCTGTTCAATTCAATCCAAACTACCTTCAGTGTTGGCTGAAAATGCAAATCCAATTCAAACCATACGAATACTAATCTCAAATAACTCATCAAGTTCCATAGGTCAGTGCAGTCGTGATTCGCTGGTTGGGCCACACCTCTGTCCAACTAACGAATTTGATTCGTTAGTTGGACCGACTGACAGATGCCAAAAACTCAAAAAAGTAGTGTAATTGCATCTGTTCACATCTCTAATAACTGATTGTCAAAGTAAATTTGACATAAGATTTTGACATTCAGATGCTTTTTAATTGGACAATGGTCTAACAAGCGAAGGTCCAACTAAAATGCGATCCAGTTAAAAAATATCTGTAGTTATTCAGTTTGAATTCTGCTGGTGGTTATTGCACAACCTATTTCATCGGAATATTGGTCGCCGTTACTGTACTCAGAAAATTGTCTACACTCCATATGTTGTTCACGATAATCGCTCCAGTCAACAGATGTTTTCCTAAGAAGCCGATCAACTCAAAAGAAAACAACAACCGCTAAAGCTACTTAAGTATAAGTTTTTTTTTAAGTTACATACTGCATTAATTTTTGTAACTTATGCTGATTTCGGTTTTAGATCAGAGTCGCCCTAGGTTCGCTCTAATATTTACAAAATCCATACAAAAGTGACAGCTCAGAGCGAACCTAGAGCGACTCGGTTCGAAATTAGCATTAGTAAACGGTACGAGTATGAACTTAGAACGATACTTGATGGAGCCTTCGGCTTCGCAAAGAGATCAAGCAAGGCAAAGGTGCAGTAAAATAGCAGACAGTTGGACTACTGCCAAACGCTGCCTACTGCGTTCTAGCTACGCTAAATTGACAATCGAATGGCAGTTTCATCTGCGTGCAATGTATTTTGCGTTGCGTGTAAGACGTCAAAACCCTACAAAAAATTAGCCCTACATTCAACAAAACGTCGAACAAAGTGAATCAGCGTAGGACGTTTGTTAAACAAACTTTTCTGCGAGGGAGTGCAAAGTTGATGCAAAAATAGAAATTAAATGTATTTTTTCTAATTTGATGCAAATTTGTTATACATTTCTAGAGTGATCTGCCACTTTATTCAAAAGCACCCCGATCGAGAAAATATAACGAAACCTCGCGAACAGGTTGGGTTCTGGTGTTGTACGAACAGGATTTTTACGAGATTATAACAGTCTAACACAAATTACGGTTGTTGGTACTATTGATTGTAAAACTTTTGACTCGAGAACAGCGCGACGCTGCAAATTCATTGTTGGAACAAAGAGAACAAGTTTCTAGAGTCATATTTCACGAAGTAATCAATTGGTATACGCGGAGAATTTAAATGACAGCGTACGTAAGAGAACATGTAACGTCCCTACTTAGAAACTTGTTTTGCTCAAATGAAGAAACTGTTAAGTCTCTTGTCAGTCCTTACACTGGCTTTGACAGTGTAAGCGCCGATTTCTTCACCCTTGCTTAACGCTTAAGCCAGATTGAAACGTACTGGTGAACCTTGTTTAAAAGTTAAACGAGGGTCAAGGAATCGGCCCTAAGTAGAGCGAATTTGCGAAAATCTAGAATATTGTCCTATCATGAAAAAGTTCTAAAACCTAATATTATAAACCTTATTGTCTCGCTTAACCTGTGGACTCACTCCCAATTCTTAGAATGGAATGTACCTGCTGCTCTACCATATTGTAAAACTTTAAAGTCTTCTACTTACATCAATCTGAACTATTACATACTTTTAAAAACTAAATTACTTGTTTGATGCGACGCTCCAGAGCTCCAAACTTCAGCCATATTTGTGTAAAGTAACCGTATCAGGTAGCATTTAGATTTGTCAGAACTGTCATCTGTCAACTACGAAAATGTGCGGAGTGATCCATCGAATCTTGTCAAATGTCCATATAAATGTGATATGATAGCATCCTGTGGTCTTCTTCTAGCTAACTTCACTGCGAATTGAATGGTAGATTGGCGGATTACCGGAAGACGGTACATTTTTACGTTGTTAATCGGCAAGCGATCTGAGATGGAAGCAAAGGTTAAATAAATGAGCTTAAAATGTATTTCACTAAAAAAATACTTTGGATTTTTCTCCGGTTCAGCCCCCCCCCCCCTCACACCATAGATCCAATACCTTGAAGTGTTGCCTGTAATGTCAAAGCCAAAATTAGCTCTTTGATATACGTGTCTATCTAAAACACTAACGCTGTAGCAGTCACTGTGGATATTCGAAATGGGTCAGAATTTCTCGGACCGAAATATTCAAACTGTAATCCAACCCTGATTATCAAAATGGAATGATAGCGTTAAATGCTTTATATTAATCTTAATTAAGAACTGGTCAAATAGTCACTTTTGCAATTACACAATTCTATCTCATTAATTCAGTTGTAGCCGCCGTCGCCATTTTAGATCTTCTTCTCACAATTTCACATTAATTTCGGTTGTTCATCTGAAAATAAAAAATGAAGAATTTATTCTGGAAACATATTTTCATTAACCGATTACGATGTGACTTACCAGTATAATATTAAATTAAAAATTTTCGAATAAAGATACTCGAAAGCTGATTAAAATGGGCATTTGTGAAGCCGCTTAGCAGCTAGATCCTCACCAGTTCAAGGATCTGTCAAGTATGCTGTAAAGTACATATTTCTCGCGTTTTTTTGGGAAGGGCCAATAAGCATACTGTCAAAATTTACTTGGAGAGAAAATTGCGGACAAACCGTAAATCGCCGAGAATGGATGTTAACATTTCATGAAAGAGAATTTTTTTCTCTTTCTTCTGTTGCTGTGAGTTATAATCGGTGAATACTGGTTTGTCCAGAATTTCCTCTCAAATTGAATTTTGACAGTATGCTTATTGGCCCTTCTCAAAAAACAAGCGAGAATACTTGTTTGTTATGTTAAACGTAGAAAGGTAGGTGGAGAGAAATTTTGTTCTCTGCATGGATTGGTTGAGACGCAAGGCGATATATAAAGGCGCATCGAAACAGGGATTGAACGGTGAATGTTTTGACGATTCCTTGAAAAATGGGTTATACTATGTTCACACTACGAGTTAAAACGTGTTTTAACGCTATCTTAATGACATTTTTCTTGTTGCTAATTATTATAACGTGTTTTAACTCTGTAGTGTGAACATGGTATTAAGCACATAAGCTGGCGTTATTGCTCGACTAGTTACCAAAAATGATAGCTTTATGCAACGTTCTTATTGCCACGAATCAATATATTGATTCGTGGAAATACGAAATTGTCGATAGAGTTGATTGGACTAAAAACGCTAAAATCGTTAGGATGTAATGGGGGAAACGCGCTGCACGAATAAGACTGCACAGCGGCATTACAACAATTTTCATTGTTACATTGCAGTGAAACGCGTTATAAAAAAATTGGAAGCGCTGAAAAATTTGCAATGAAAATATAAAGAAATTTGATGTTTCTACACTAGACTGGTTCAATTTTTGACTTTTAGCTCCACCTGGCTTTACTGATTCCTTTTATGGCCTTTAGTAATTGTGCTAATTTTGGTACCGATCGGATATGTCTACGGACCCTCCAAAAATTTCAAAGTTTATATACAAATTAGTATGGAAAATCGGTTAAAATTAAAAATAAATTCTTAAAAAATCACCTCATCAATCAATTCATGAGAAAACTATATATTTCTAAAGGTATTCTTCTACTGAACACATTCGTGGAACATTGTAAGTTTGTGAAAATTCGCTGAGAAAAGTTATTAACTAAAGAAGCAGCATGGCTTTAAAACAAGTGGATTTTATTATTAATCATAGCAACCCTGTTTGAAATTTTTTTTCGAGATAACAAAATCTCGACGTTTCATGCATTTTAAAGATGTTTGGCATCAAAAATACGAATTCAATTTCTGAAATTTCATGGGGTCCCCCTTTGAAAAAAAATTTGAGATCCGGCTTACATGGGAATTTCATATGTGACCGGACGGTTTAGTCTATATTTCCGGAACCATATAAGCGACCCAAATAGATCCAAATTTTATAGACATCTGTGGGGATAATATAGCTATCATTTGGGACTAAGTGTGCGAAAATCGGTCCAACCATTTCCGGGAAATTGATGTGAGTTAGTTAATTTTGAAAGATGGCCGCTTTTCCCGGGCACTTCCTGGTGGTCAATGTAGCCAACGAAAGTTTGGTTGGCCGTCGGTGATCTAGAACTGCAAATTTAAGTAGTTTGAGACATTTTAGCGAAATTTTTACCTTTTTTGTTTTTATCGGAGTATCGGTTTGAATCACAATTTGCTATGTGATCGCACGGCACAACCCGTAACTCCAGAACCGGAAGTCGGATCGGGATGAAATTAAATAGCCATTTACGGAGGCGCAACACCTTTTAGAGCAATTGCAATACCTTTCTATTGAGAAAGGCAAAGAGGTAGCTATAAAATGTTAGGATAAAATGTGGTTTTGACTTAGAGTAATTAAATTGTATCTAGTAGTACGAAAGTGAAATTGGAAGCATTTGAAGGACGGTTCACAAAGCAATTCAAATACCGGAAAAAAAAGGTAAAATTTGTTTATAAAAAGTAGACGTGAAGTTGGTAGCGGTTACCACATGGTGGTACGATTATGTTGCTAATACCTCTTGGTAGGTTCCCAGAGGGTCTTTTATTCTTAGCTCTAGATTGCTCTGGAGATTAATCTTTCGTAGGACGACAGAACGTGCCGGGGTCCGGAGCACCGTGCCATTTCGACTTCGTCTTCAACACCACGTGTCGAAAAGCAACCACAGAACCATCCAGAACGAACGCCACACGCCAACCTACCGTCGTTTGGCAACCCTCCGAATCGGCAATCAAACAACCGGTCGAATGGACTCCCGGTAATAGGAATGACCATCACTACACCTAACATCGGGTCCTGAAGCACTCGGTTCCCTTTTCCGATTCCGGCGTCATCTATGGACGCCCCGAATTCACGGCGTGTGTCCTGGTCCAACGCCATCGGTTCCGTATAAGACCGCCGTATATCGCCGCTACTAAACAGCAACCGATACCGTCAAGATCCACCGGGCATGCATGCAACGTTGACAGATGATCCTGCCAGTTTCCGTCTACAACCGATAAAAACCGCAAGTAGCAAGTGACGTCACTTAGGGTAATTTAGTTAAATATAGCGCATTGCGCACATAATAAGTGCGACTGAAAGTGCGGAAACGCCAATAGAACTGCGCTTTTACATTGAATCGTCTTGGTGTCTATTACGCACTTATGTATTATCCAATGAGGAATAATTGCGCCTCATACATGAAAACGATTCAATGTAAAAGTGCACTTTTGACGTAGGACTACGTCTTTGTTTTCGATATGGGGGTGCACTCTGCAAATTCTACAAAAATGGTATGTAACGAAAAGTGGTCCAATTTTAAACGCATATAATTCAGCCATCTCACGATAAATTTTCAAATTTTTTGCACAAATCGCCCCGAAATACTTCTAAGAACAGATTCCAATAGATAAACCCAAAGATTTTTGATATCATAGCATTAAAAAATTAAATAATATTCAACCTTGTCAAAATATCGCGCATTAACACACAGAAGATAGCACTTCCCAAGCCCTGTACGACGGATTGGTGCACCTAGCGCGCAACGCTTCTATGAATGACGTCATCATCGACTATTTAAAGAACGGACTTGGCCAGACACGCTCAGTTCCCTGTTGAACGGCTGGTGAAGCAGATCACTGCGCTGTGTTTTTTACAGCCAGTGTAGCTGAGCTAGAAGTCCGTTACACTGGCTGTGGAGGGACGCTACCCTGTGTCGTCCAACAGGCGACCGCTCCAACTGCTTCCTAAATGCCGCTGTAATGTTGCCAGTAAATTTTTGGTTTAACTAGCACATGTATTTGCTATTTGCGCTTGAAATTAAGTAATGTAGTGGTAGTAATATGCTTCCCATTTTGGTTTAAACGCAAGGACAGTTTTTAAAACAGGATTTGATTAATTAGTTTAGCTCATCTAAGCAATTTTATCAATTCTGTAATTTAAAAGGAATTTTACGGAACTTGGTGAATTTGGCCCCACTTGCAACTGATATAATCAACCTGCACAAAGTGTTGCATAACGCAGGGCTGTTTTTTGGAACAAAATCATTCAGCCCTTCGCTATGCAAAATCACAATATTATGACAGATGGGCTAAGCGCGGCCGTTCCTTTCAATCGGGAAAGGCCGCGTGGAATTTTGGTGAAACGCGCTAATAGTGTCGTGGTGGTACTAGTTGTCTCTTTCGCTCTACCCATCATGATCATCAGCGTTGACTCATTTTGCATTGTGCACTTGGGTTCAATGTTTGGGGCGAATGTGTTGGTAGGTAGAGGAACTGGCGGTAAAATGAACACGTTAAGCAAAGTCATTATTTTCTAACTAATAAGTGAATGAGATATTACAATCACCTTATATGTTTCTTGTTAGACATGTTTTGTACATATCTGGTAAAAATACTTCGTCATAAAAACATTTTTTCAAACATTCTTGATTTCTAAACATGTCCGAAAGTGTGACATGTTAGCGAGTGAGTAAAATGAACATGTGGCGGTGGTAAAATGAACAGTTTCTGGTGACCTGCAAAATGTCCTGTATGTATGCAATGCGCAGCGTTGGAAAGCATTTTCCGATCAATGCTAATATCCCAACAAATTATGAGCTTTGCATACACACAGGGCATTTTGCAGAAAAATAAATTGTCACGGAAGAATTGAATTTTCATGACGTAGGGGAAGATGGGGCAAAATGCACCCCTTGCTTATATCGAAAACAGCTGAAAATTTCTAGAAAACGGTAACACCAGTCGGAAGTCCGCCATAGTATACATACACTGTCAAAGTTTGATAACCGTACATCAATAGCAGCTCGAGAAATAAATAAAAAACAATAACGTGCTCTTCTAATGTAATTATTGTGGCTCGTGCAACAAGGATTTTCCGCTCTTATAAATACTGTTTTACTATTATATTTGAGCATTCTAGTTTTATTTATATCGTTGTTCATTATTCTGTCGCACTACATATGAAAAATCTACAAAATAATTCACTTTTTGCTAAATTGATATCACTGCTCTATCGGAGGCAAAATGCCCTCTTCTCTGATTTTGCTGATTTTTAATCGAAAGCAGAAAAATCGTTCTGAAAACCTACCAATTGCATAACCTACGGCTATTTAATGGCACACTTTTGTGAAATCTCGTCAGAAAACAAAACTACTTGCTTGTTCGCCGAGCATTATGCCCCGTTGTTGTGATGCATTCTACCCCGTTGTTGTAGTGCATTATGACCCGTTGTTATGGTGCATTTTGCCCCCGCACAGGAGCGTTTTGCCCCGCTTATTTTTCAAAAGGTGATTTTAATTGATTTTGAAGAATTGAATTATTTTCATGTTTTTGAATATTTTGCAAAGCGTTATGATTTTGATTACAGAGGAAAATGTTGGCTAAACGATGTCATTAATTAAATTCTCCCAATTGATGTTCTATAGCTTAGTTATGAGCATATTTCCTTAGGGGGTGCGTTTTACCCCATCTTCCCCTAATATTCATCATTTTACAATCCTGTGGCATCGAAACACATCTACAAACTTGGGGTTATCCATGGGTGTTTGAACTTTTAGGATCTGTTTGAGAGAACTAGAAAGCTTGGTCTATACATGAGATGTGATTATATTGTCTAAAATTTGATTTTTCTTCACCGGTCCGGGTGTTTTTTCCCACACACTAAGTACTAAGAAAATAAATATTTTACATTAAGTAGTATAGTCCTACGTCTACAGTTCGTGCAACCCCATAGGGCTGCCCCTTGTAGTTTTATAAGAAAAATCGCACTTTCATGGAGTCCAGTTTTAAATGCCACGAATAATAATAGTGTTAAGATGTTTTCAAACCGGTGTGAATTGTACTGTATAAGCACTGAGCCTTGAATTAGCAAATTTGCACCACGTTTCCCTCTTGCTCGGATTTCGGACTTGAAAGGAGTCGCCAGCCCTCGTCTTTGGTTGTCGGTCGAAAAGATTTATCAGGTCGTAGCTTTTGAGCATCTCCCACGTAAGTACACCCGTTTGCTGGTCTTCGTCTGGTTGCATTGTCTGTGCCATTGCCGGTAAATCACCGAGCAAAATTTACTAATGAAATCCATCAGAACTACTTATGACTTTTCGCCACAAGTAATTAATATGGAAATCATAAGTTTATCTTATGAATCGGAGAGAAAGATAAATTTATAGGCATTCTTATATTTTTCGTACGACTATAGTTATGTTAATCGTTGTCTTCAAATATGAAGTTTAAATGCAAACTGTTATGAGATTCATATCTGTATTATTACATCTGCTGGTAATAAAATCCAATGAGTTTATTTCATCGCATATTTTAAATATTTATATAATATTAATAAATATACATACATCTATATTCAAGAACCCTCCCGTCATTTTTTGGCTGAAACTGGGACCGGCGCTCCAGTGGGAAAGAGTAGAGCTGATGGGAAGCCCAGTAGTTCCAGATTCCTTCTCAATTGGATATTTCAGAAGCTTCTACTGTGTCACAAGATTACCAAGCTGTTGTAAATTATGTAAAAAAAATATATAAAGTAGTGGTCATAATTTAAAAACAAAAACTTACATATATTTTCCATCACTTTGCAACAGACCGCCAGAAATGGTCGGTGTTAGGTCAGACCGGACTAAGTGACAGTGTATTGATTTCGAGAAAAACGCGTTTAAAGTTTGAATCGCAGCATCCTTTACATTATAATTGGAAAATATCAAATCTGGTGAAAGTGGAATGTAGATGAAGAAATTCTTTATCCAGTGCTATCATTAACTATTTTTTTGATGTTTTGCGACTTGGTCCGGTCTGACTTAACACCGACCAAATGAGCTATGACACTTTAACAACATGTAATATATTATAATTTTCTTATGACACGTGCATGAATTTCATCAGGCAAACTAATGAAATTCATATACTGCTTATGGAATGCATAAGTGTCTAATGGAATCAAAATTATACAGGTTCATAAGCCTTGACTTATGAAATTCTTAAGTCTTTTTGCTTCGGTGTTGCAAATGGGTCACCCTCTAAATGAGTGTACCTACCCTCTAAGAACGGTTGGTTTCAAAATCGTCCAATGAAGGACGTTCGTTGGACCAATTTGGACAACGTCCAAATAACCGTTCAATAAACGTCCATCGTTGGACCCGTGTTGAACGATTTTGAAACACATTTTTGGACGTCTCAGTGGGTAATGGTGTGTGGCATCCCAAGATGGAGAGAAAGGTGGGAACATTTGACACTTTTGAGTGTATTAGTATTATACTTGCAAAATTGAGCATGGCGGCCGGGGCCCTTGAAGTAAACATAAACATCCGAACGAGCATCCTGATTCTTTGGCGCACGATGAAAAGTGAGAAAAGGCCGAGCTTCACCTCGGATCTACCGATTAGAACACTTATGGACACTTTTACCTCGAAAAAATCCGATTAAATTAATTATGACCGAACCGAAATAAAACTTATGGCAACAGAAAGGCCCACTACGTCACTTGTTTGTGCTTTTCTTCTTCATATCCTCTTGTTTTTTCGGCTTCATCAAAGAAAAATGACAACCGCACTCACACACAGAAAAAAATGTGCACACCTGTATCCGTCTTGGTGGCATCCATATTCACCACAAGTAAGCATACTTTTCCCACCCTGAGCAGCTCGAGGTAACAAATATTGGATTAAGGACATTATACATGCGAGCCACAACATAGCTCCAACGCCGCACATACCCCACTCCCCTGCCTAACCATGTATCTGACATGAGCAAATATAAAAATACGTTTTTTAATAGACTAAACTTTCTGGTGTACCACGAAACTGCTACTTGAGGGAGCTAGAACGTTTTCCTATATAATCAACCCGAGTTGTTGACAGAATTCCATCTGTAGCTCTTATTTTGTGCGAAAATATTACCCCTCTTCACTTGGGGTTTCTTTTCGAAATACTCTTATTTTTCTTTTTCTCATTTTCAGAACACTTTTTCAAATGCACTTTAATCACCGACGAACCGACATGACAGAAGCATTCGAAAAGTGTCCCATACAAAATAACGATTGTTTTGAAATGAAACGATCGCTACTGTCAAACTACGATAGTTTACTCCTAAGACAAGACGTGACAATAGGGGGGGGGCCGTTTTTGTTCCAATTTTCTGTCAGAATGTTCCAGCTCCGGATTGGTTGATTTTGACAATCAACACCTTATAACGTCAAATGCAAAAGTTACTGCAGGGCTAAGAAAGCTGGGTTTGGCAGTGTTGCTAAGCCTAAAGAAATTTAAAAAAAACATTACTGTTTTCATATATAATTATTTTCGTTCAACAAATGTTTATCATACATTAGACGTTTATGTATCTCGCTGTAAGGAAAAATAATTTTACAAGTCGTGCATACCAATATGAACAATGAAAGGTTTACTATTTTTTCTGCATAGTTGAAGATAATTTATGCTATTCCCTATTCTAACAGGGATTACGTTTGTCTTGTTGGGAACTTTGGATCAGTACTGTAATTGTAAGTTTTGTCAGGTTAGGCTCAAAATAAAGTTTCAGTGCCAATATCGGAAACGTAAGTCACATTTGACCTGCTTTTTAAATTGTATGTGGATTTGCTCCGCCGTGATAAATTTTATCAAAATGAAGTGCTGCGCTATGCACTGTGGCCGCACAAAACATTTTCAACCGAATCTTAGTTTCTTTCGCTTTCCGAAAGATCCAGTAATACGACAACAATGGGTACGTTTTTGTGTGCAGAGCGAAAAAGATATTCCGTTTTTTGTTATCAACGCAGGGACGAGGATTTGCAGCGTATGTTGAAATGTTCAATTTTTTTCAATAAATGCTAATAACATCCTGTGTAGATACATTTTCCAAATGGAAAGAAAAAAATAGATGGAGTCTCAAATGTCCCTTCAATAAAATGCCAATGGACGAGGAACGTGAAGCAGGAAATGTTGAGAACAACAATCTTTTGCTACCTTTAACTTTCGAACAAAATTGTAGCAGCTGCGATGATCTTGATAAATCCCAGCCATTTTCTGCCAACAATAATGAAGGGCACCAGGAACAAGTGTCCAAATTGAGAAGGTAGCTGAATTAGTGCAGGGTTCGCAAACCTGAATTTGAATTTGTAAATCAAATACTGGTTTTGATTACAAACTTATACTTTTTCAGAAAGGCGAAACGCTGGAAGAGGAAATATGAAAAATTAAAAACAGCAAATGCAGCTCGTTTTCAAAAGCGGCCTGAACGAAAAATTTTCCGTTATGATCAGCTCAAATTATTATCCGGAGAAGTTCTCAAAGTTCAGAAATGGTCTGATGAAACCATCATCGACTGTTTGCAGATAAGATTTGCATGTCATGGAGGTTACGATACTCTGATCAAACGAGGCTATCCTTATCCATCAACGAGCACCTTGCTTCGACAGATTGAGGGCATTCATTTCAAAACAGGTACCAGATTAATTATTTATAGCACTATCGGAAATACCAAAAACTTATACCCACGTTCTAAATATTTAATTCACATCATAAGTTATCAATTATTTGTAAAAAATCGTTCCTACATATACCGGCTTACGTAACATTCCAATAGAGATGTGCATGATAACTTAAAACTTTGTATATTTAACATGTATACATAAAGCACTCTGTTTTGATATTTCCATATAACATGGACTACTTTTATGTTTCATGCATGCTCTTCTCAAAATATTCACAGTCCGGAATAGAACACCCTACAATACAGATTTCCCGTCATACCTACTTTTTTTATATCCTTTAAGGAATGCTGGATGACATATTCAAGCTTTTGGAGTGTAAGACACCAATGATGTCCGAAGTCGACAAGGACTGCGGAATTGTGCTGGATGAAATGGCAACGGATGAAGGGAAGCAATACTGTGCAAACTTGAGGCAATTTGTCGGCACCACGACGCTACCTGTTTCTGAGCAGCTAGCTTCCAAGGGACTGGTATTCATGCTCGTCGGTATAGCATCACGATGGAAACAAGTAGTAGCACATGAATACACTGGAAGCTCTATTCCAGGAAATTTATTGAAAGACATGGTGGTTTCGATTATTTCAAGAGCGGAGACTCTAGGTCTTCGTGTGCATTTCGTCACATCAGATTCCGGTTCGGAAAACCAGAGAATGTGGAAATGTCTTGGCGCGGTCTTTAACAAAGACAATTTGCTGTCCGATCTATCTGTTCCTCACCCCATAGATGCTACCCGCAAACTTGAAATAATTCCAGATCCAGTCCATGTTTTCAAAAATACGGTAAATGGCTGGATCAATAATAAGTTTTTAATAGTTCCGAAATGGTACGTGGAACAAAAAAAAACACATCTAATATTGTACATTGTGACCACCTCAAGATACTTGTGGACTACGAAAATGGAAATGAACTTCGAATGTGCCATAAGCTATCTGTGGACGATGTAAATTTCGACAAAAATGTATTATCAGTAGACAAAATGAAGGTGAGTAATTCTACAAAATTTTGCAACCTGGCCGTATCTTCAGCCTTAAAAGTGGTAGCCGATACAACGAACCGTTTAGAATTATACACGACCGCATGTTTTATCGAGGATTGCGCGATATGGTTTGAGATGATAAATAACCGCAAGCAAGAGAAGGTTCTAAGCTTGAATAATGACGAACAATGCCGACAAACTGTTGATCATTTGAACCACATGGTGAAACTAATCTACGATCTCAAAGTAGGGGAAGCAGGACGATGGAAACCGTAGAAATCTGGTATGGCGATGTGCACTAAAGCAATCATCAGGTTAATTAATCAGTTCTTTAGTAGTGGGCACACAATGATATTTACATCCCGTTTTGTACAAGACTGTTTAGAAAGTCTCTTTTCGGTTATACGATATAAACAACGACGACCTACGCCACTTGAATTTTCAAGAAATTTGAAAATTATTACACTATCCCAGTTCATGCAACCAATCCCTAATGCCTCGTATGTCAGCGATGATCAGGAATATCTTTTAGGGATGATGGATTTGATGTCAAATCGAAGAGCGAAGTCCATCAATCGAAAGAGATCGTGTCAGCCAGGTGAAATGTGGTCAGAAGTTGGACTCGTTAGCGAGCAAATGATTGTCGATGATTCGTCAGCCCAAAGAGAAATCTGGATCGAAATTGATTCCTGCGAATCAACGCATGTGGTAACTGCAATCCTAGATTATGACGATTTAATAGAATGCGATTATGAGTTGGTTATTGAGCAGGCGGAACAAACTTTGGAATTGGCGGAACAAAATTTGTTGTACCACATTGCCGGCTACATCATCGGAAAAATCGCTCGAAAGCGTAGGACTTGTCAAATATGCATGAGTCGCTGCTTAAAAATGAGTTCTCCACTATCAGATCGTTCTCGTTTTTCGAGTCTAAGAGCCAAATCAACCAACAAAGATTATCATTTTGTAATTGAATTTTTTGAGGCTATGGAAATTATGTATCGCAGTTTCAAATCGAGCATTACTCCTGAATCGTCAAACTTGCAAAGCAAATTAGAGCAGGAAATGCAAATTTTGACCATTGAGATTTTTCATTGCGTGCAGTTTAAGGAAACCCTGGTGAAGCGATTTGTTGCATTCCGACTGAAATCAGGTGAGAATAGAAAACAGCGAAAGAAAAAATTCAATAGTAGAAGTATGCTTACGTAATATTTTTACAGACTATTATTTTAATGTCCTATTTGTAATGATTTTTGAAATATAAATAAACAACATGCCGCATCAATTTATTCTCTAGACTTATTTCCTTTCACCACTAGTGTCAACCTCGCAGCTCTGCAAAACTGTTCCATCACTGCACCGCAAAAAAAAATTCATTTATGCACCAGGAAAAACTACATAAAACCCTACCCATTCTCGATGTTCCAGATTTAAAAAATAAATGTGCAAACAATTTCGAATTTTCGCTGAGTAACCATTTCAATAATAAAAGCGGCAACACTGGTCGGAGCCCTCAAGTGGCAAAAATTTTTTTCCAGCAGGGATGAAGATAGTGAAAATAAGAATACAAACAATCAAATAAGAAGCCGATTGTCACGTCTTGTCTTAGGTTTACTCTGCCATGTTTGAATCAGCACAGGCTTTTCGATAAGTATATTGATATTACAGCAGGTGTGCAATTCCCTCAGCTGTCTATGTAGTGGTAATATGCATCAAAACTATAGACACTCATAGTAATAGACCAGCGAAGGTACTTTTATCGAGCCAAACGAACTGTCAAAATCCGGAGCCAAACGAGCATGACGTCATTCAATGCAAACAAGCAGAACAAGTATTGCGATTTTATTTAAAAAAATATATTTTGTTATTCACAGTAGGCTTCACTTTTTATTTAGAAAGATATTTATTGTGTTCAATATAACTACACAAAAAGCATTTTACTTATGCTCTTTTTCATCAATTTTGTGTTTCTGAAGAAATTGGATTTTTTCTTTCTTTTCTCAATTTCTTGTTGCTCAGTATCAAACATAGAACTTCTCTTTTGATTCATATATTGAACCACTTGAAAAATTATTTTGATAAAAACAGATGATCGAATACAGTCGAGCACGTTCGAGCTTGCACATTTTTGGGTGATGCCAGTATAACATGCTTGTTTTTCTAGTTGCCAGTTTTGCGGTTTTTACATCCGCGAGTCTATTACTATGAGTGTTTATACATCAAAACGGTATTCAGAATTTATTGAAAAAGCATGTAGTTACTTTTTTGCTTTTAATGGACAGTTTTGTGCAATAGTGCATGCATATGATAATAAAGGGCTGGGAAAACGATCGTTAACATGCAGAAAAGAAAGTTTACTCATTCTAGCATACCTGGTACAACGTCGACACACTTTGGATTGTGCGTGCTGTTGTTTTATCGACGAAGACTACCACGCGAACCATTATACAGATGCCGCTAGTGTAAGAACGTATTTGAATTTAAACAATTAGGACAACTTCTGACGTATTTTTTGTTCCATGTGGCACGTCGGTGCTTTAATCACACACCACTGAAAAAAACAGCCGCAAAACTTTAATCGTTTACTAACTAAACTTCAAATTTCTGCCAATGTACAGATTACCGAAGGAAAATGTCCGAAAACTCTCTCAGATTACCGAATGAAAATGTCCGAAAACTCTCATTTGTGCGTTTGAATTTTCACTTCGATTTCCGATTTGGCGTCGGTGCCTAGCAACACGCTTGTGTTCCTGGCTTCTACATATCTTCACCTTAAAAATACATTAAAGTGCCTTGGTATCCCGTTTAATGGAACTGTAATCTTCAATCAACGTGTAAAATTATAATAAAATTCGCTGAAGAAAGCACGACAAGTTATGTGTATTTGTGGTGGCACTTAATTTTTTCATTTATATTCATGCTCCAGATTTAAAAATAAATTTAAAATTACAAAATATTTTTTTCTGTGTAGGAGTTGTAATTGCTGTAACAGCCCTGTCAAAAAAAAAATGCGGACGAACATGGTCAGGCGATTTAAAAAGTTTGACGTTCAACTCAATTCGCCTGTGCTAATTGCCCTTAGGAACAAATGCAATTTGGGAATGCGATTTAAAGGCAATTTCAATACTTAGACAAATTTTCTGGCGGCTGAAAAGGACTTAATTGTTTTTCGCGTTTTTCAAACATGGCGGTTCATGTTTGGATTAAGCTTAAAATTGTTATTTGCACAATTGGTGTGTTCTCTCCTGTACTTTGTTTGTCTAGTGCACTTCATTTAGCCAACGAATGTGGGAAATTGTGGAATCGTGTGTAAGTATAGTAGAACAAGATCTCTGACCTAAAGTTTTAATGAACGTCAGATTGTGATAAGTTTTAGTGTGCAATACCAATTTCACCATTGATTTTTCCTATAATTTGGTGATTATTACCTAGTATACTGGTAAGTATATGTGAGTAGATAATGAATCCGAAAATAAGTATTATTTGTAATTTTCATGTTAGGCAATTAAGGCCCGGATAGAATTTTACAATAGCATTTACCCTACAAACAATCATAAAACAATAAATATTATAGTTATTACTGTTTCAACATTGTTCGATGCCAAGTTCTCACAGTAGATTTACAATAAAATTTCATGTAACAATAAATTCCTCTGTTCAGCAAAAAACTGATACAGTGCATTCACATTAAATTTTCCTGTTTTCGAGAAAAAAATGTATGGGGAAAAATTGATTTTTTAAATGTTAAGATACATAACCACCCCCCTTTTTCACTGTAAAAGTCTATTTTACATTGAAATTTACTGTAAAAACGTTAAAGTTTATTGTTTTTGTATCGTAGCATAACAATGAAACTTACTGAAAATTATTGTAAAATTACTGTACTGTCACAGTGAAAATCGTGGTTTTGTTACTGTACATTTCTATTCGGGGGGCGATTAAATGGCGCGTTTCGTGGGCGATTTGGGGGCGATTTAAGGGCGGGTTGGGCGTCAAAAAAATGACGGCGGTAAATCGCCCAAATGTTGCATTTGAAGTAGCCCCCTAATTGGCAGCAATTTGCTGGCAAATTGAAGGGCTATTAGCGCATCCGAGTTGGCAAATAGCCCCCCGTTAGCCAGCAAATTGCCCTTTTTGACTGGGAGGTATATTCGGTACATCTTTATCTGGCTTATTTGATTTTGGCCATTTTTTGGTTCCTATACAGCTTTCGAAACGCAAAAAAATACAATAAATTCATGCGAAGAGGAATTACACAACAAGAGAACTGACTCGAGCAAGGTGTGATGTGAGCTCCCGTTATCAAAACAAACAAAAACATCGTTTGCAGAGTTCATTCGTTGCAAAATCTCGCTACAACTCAGTGAAACAATAAACAGCGTAGCTATCAACAACAATTTTAGTTTAGCTCCTGGCCTGCGTTGATGATTGTCTCTTTGGGACCATTCATAAATAACGTAACGCGTTTAGGGGGAGGGGTTCCATATGGGGGAGGGGGAGTAAGCTAGATCGTTACGTAACATGTTTTTACTGAAGAAATTTTTTTTTCGAGGAATTTGTTACGTAATAGGAGGGGGGGATAGAGAAATTTATGACAATTTGTAACATGGGGGGAGGGGGAGTCAATTTTGAGCAATTTTCGCGTTACGTAATTTATGAATGGTCCCTTTTGAGTACGCTCTCAACAGAAACATCAAAGTAAAGCGCCATCAAGTGGTGAGAGTGGTCAAATCTGAAGGGTCACCCATTCTGAATTGTAAAATGAGCCACAATTTTTTAAAACATTCCTCGTACGGATTTTTATGAACGTGTCCACTGGAAAACAGACCGAGAAAGAATGACCGGAACGGTGAGAATGAAGAAACAATGAAAATTCACCTTTTTTATTGGAAACACCGAGAAAAGATATGTCCTCAAGCAGGAATTGAACCTGAAATCTCCCAGTCTCTAGTTGGGTGCGTTAACCACTCCGCCATCGAGGAACTGTGATGATGTCATCACATATTCCCAATAGTATCATGATCACCGCTGCAGCCTCCAATTCCTTCCAATTAACCTATCGACCCCCAATGTCTCCTATAAGCAGATCATCACCTCTCCCCCTCATCGATCGGGCCAAATCTTTCTCGTTATCTATTTTTAGGTCCAGTGGACTGCGCTCAAGGCTTGAGTTAGATAGGGGGCAAACAGTGATAATAAATATCTTCGTCCAGCTTAATGTTGGAAAATACTCTTTCTCCCAATACTCTCACATCAAATCTGCCAGGTACTGCGACCGCTTGTAAACATCACTCAAGACATCCGGCCCGATTCACACCACTATCCTCCATGTGATTCAGACCCTTTATCATTCCACGTAGAAAATGGTTCCGTGTTAGACCTTCGTTTTCGGCTGATTCCTGAGGTACATGGTACGTGAGCATTTCGTCTGTCAATTTCATTCCATCGTTCAAGGCCTTCTTGCATCCTGTACGGTGCGGCTTATCTGCTTCCACGGGGCTATTATTGCAGTTGGGATTGTATTCTCGCAATAACCTTGTAGCGTTCTCAGCTACTATTTCGACTCTGGGGAAATTTTCAAGCTGAATTGAAGTTAAAGTACCTATTTTTGGGTTTGTTTTATTTTTCTACATATCACAGGAAAGGTTTCACTTTCGCTAATGGATGGAATGTATTCAAAACAACTGGAGGTAACAACTGTGTTGAAAGGGAGACAACTGCTTCCCGGATTCAACGACCACTTCGATAAAATTCGACGAACTCACAAGCAATATAAAAAAACAAATAGTTAATCACCCTAATCCTGTTAAATACTAAATAGAAAATACTCCATACCTCATACGTAAATCGTTTCGGTCTCAACCAACACATGCAAATAGCGCAATTCCTCTCTACCTATATATGCCGCATTCAAAACAAAGGCTTTCTGTATAAACTAGTGTCATTTCTGATCGATCCTTGATCTTAGGAGGATCGCTCTGCTAACCGGTATAATTTTGATCACATTCAACAAGTGTTTTTTTTTTTATCTCAGCAATCTGTACTTAGTTACACTCGAGCAAACAGATGTCTTCGTGTTCCGATAAGTTCAATCTTACTGGTAAGTTTACGTGGTAAATGGTTTAAAAAAATCCGATTTAATTTTCTCTATCTTGTTCAGTTGGTCTAACTAAATTAATATGGAAAAGACGATCAAAATGGCGGCCGGTGGACTACATACCGATTAGTAGGCTGTGACTTAATGATACTGAATGTTGTATTATTAAAAGTTGACATTTTCAATCAATTTGCACTAATGCAACGCCAACTACGTTATAACTATGATATGGACGTTTCCTGTTTTGATTATGATGATAAACATGGATCATTGGAATTGGAAACTAAATTCTACTCTTATTAGAAACCATTTCTCTGATATTCAGCCATGTTTTTGAGGCCAAGATATGCAACGTCTTGCAGAAGTTGATCTGCAATCGATACAAAAGAATGCATGTTACACGAATACATGACTATTTTCGCTTGATGTGGTGACGCATCATAGTGTTTGTCGTTCGTCGACAAGGCTCTGCTGCAACTCGTCCAATATTTTTGATCGCTTTCAAACATCAACATGTTAAGTCGTGTACGGACTAGTACGGATCGAGTTTCAAAGAGAACGTGCGGAGCATTTCTGAGCTACCAGTGAGGATCATAATTTGTGTGTTCGCAGCGATATTGCTTTCTGTCACTTCAATGCAAACGATATATACGTGAGGTGAAACTATAACCAGTGAACATTCCGAGTTGTGAAAATCTGATAGAATCCCCACAAAACAGTGAAACCGGTATTTCAGCGTGGGTATGCTCGTTTGCTTACAATGTTGGGTTAAAAGTTTTATTTCCATTTTTACAAATACAGGTACCACTCCAATTATTTGACGTGATTACGTCGATGGTTGAGTGGTAAACGTGAGTACTTATAACTTTAGAAGTTGAAAAGGTTATGATCACGTCTCCCTTTGGAAGGGAAGTAAAGCCGTTGCCCCCGGCCCATGTGTTGGTGGGCTGATATTTGGAGATCAAATGATGGAGTCACTTCTCTGTCATCACCAGTCAACTCACTGCGGGTAGAAGCCTACGGAAAATCAATATGATTAAAACATATATTGGACGTGAGAGTTCCGGTTGGATACCCGTATCGGATAAAACATCCACAAGTGATTTTAACAAATCATGGTAAGTGTCCTTTGAGTTGGTTGAATGTTTTTTAACAGTTTTTTTATGTTCCCAACAGAACACATTACAGTTAACATCCGTATCAATACTGTGTAAATCAGCACTGATGATTTTGAGAAAATCGTGGAATGCTACCACAATATATTTTCGCGGACTACTATCGATATTCGAGGGAATGATTTTTAGTGATCACTTCATAAGCATGCCGCTGTAGTTTGGAACCCTGGAGCCCCGCAACAAACAAGTAACATAGTTTTAAGAAACTAGCATAGCCCCAACTGAAATAGATTAGATTAGGATAAAACGGAGGTTTTAGACCATTTATAGAAAAGCACGATTAGTTTCAAATCTGTTACAATTCGCTTTAAAGAATAGGAACAGTTCAATTGTTGAAAGATTTACTCTCACTTATGTTCAGGTTTGACTCTTTCCGACGTTAGGATGTCATAGATTAGTTTGTAAACTAATACTTTGTAAAATCAAACCAACAATCCCAACGTGGATCAGAACTTCTACGGAAAGTGTGTAGAAAAGGTTATTTTCATTAACAGATCGCCTTTCATCGATTTGTATCTGTGTAAATTACTTGCCTTCTAGGAGTGACAGTAAAAAGAATTGCATCATCGCTACTTTTCTAAACTTTTGATCGTTCTTACCGATAGTGGTAATTTTAAATTTAAATGTTTTACGGTAAAATATCAAATTTTGAATGATAATTCATCATGATATTAACCATGACCGTCTTTACTACTGAAAAGTGCAAACAAATAACGTCATAATTGGCCGTAAATGACTTCGTCGCCACTTTTATGTTTTGTTTCCTAATTGTTTTGAGTGTATTGAACGTATTGCGACGGATATGATATCTGGTCTTTTCTGTACACGCAAGCGCATGCGAACTAGGGAATTTCTTTTTGAACGGAGAAACTAGCTGCTGCGTGTATAGACATTAGTTGTAGTCGTTTTCGGTCTGTTCGCAGATGAGTTCATTCCTAATCCAAACTTAGTAATTTTAGTTGTACAATACGGTCGACTTGATATAACGCAGGTTCGTTAAGGACACTGTTTCGCAGTATGCTGATTTTTAACGAAGAGTTTGCTTGAAACTGTCACTCACTGCTAATATTCACTTTTAATGCTTGGCAATGCACAAGTTTCTTCCTAGCTGATAGCACGGATTCACTTTTTCCAACTGAGGAAGCGGTCCGAAACGACTGCGCCAATTATGAATATTAACTCATCCGAGATACATTGGATTAACCAATTTGCTCATAAGGACCTAACTTGGAATTTAATGTTTTGTGTTCCACTCGTCAGTAACTGACACTAACTTGCTGTCAGTTAGACGATATATCCAAATGAGAGATGGGTGCATCCATAACTATCTGCCGGTCTCAAAGCGTTCAAATTTGCTTGGACGCCCACTGGCTGTTTTTTTCCATACGTTTATTTGACACGGCATTTGCAAAAGCTTTTTACGCCAGTTTCTTTTTTTACATAGCACGTTACAAAAATCATTAAGACAATTTTTACCTATACTAGTAATTTGTCTAAAACTAACACTGAAATCACTTTATTGTTTGCTTTTTTCCTTACATTGTTATATTTCATAATGATATAGTATTTTCGGGTGTATTTATTTACTTTTTTTCTGTTATTGTCTAAATTTAAAAATTGAATATTCTAGGACACTTTAATTGGCGAATGATTAGCCTTGGATGAGAGTATGAGGAGATGAATTTAATTAAATTTTGACAGACGCTGTTTTTAGAAAATGATAGATAAGTTCCATGTATAGAGGATCGCGATACACCAGGATGTCTAACAGGAACATGCATTGGTCTTCCTCGGACTTGTAAAGAATCTACTAATTGTGATCTGGCTTCACGATATTCAGTGCAGGACCAAACAACATGCTCAATGTCATGGTAACCCTCTCCACAAGCACAATGATTACCCTCAGCGAGCTCAATACGGCGGAGATGCGCATCTAAAGTATAATGATTGGATATGAGCATTGACATCACATCCTTTGAACCATGCCTTCGTTGATTCTTTAGGGATAATTGAGTGTAGCCAACGTCCCATATCTCCATTGTCCCAAGATGTTTGCCAACTAGCAAGTGTCCTCTGTCGAGAAGCGCTATAAAATTCATTGTAAGCGATGGGTCTTTCATATATTTCACCATCTAGTGCACCAATTTTGGCTAAATTATCAGCTTTCTCATTTCCCGCAATAGAGCAATGGGCGGGGAGCCACACTAGGGTAAATTTATAACATTTTCTTGTTAGGTTACTCAGAGATTCTCGTATCTTCCCCAAAAAGAATGGATCTTGATTATCAATCCTCTTTGAGCGTAGAGCTGCAATTGTGCTGAGACTATCAGTGAGGATAAAGTAATGGTTCGGGGGTAAAGTATTAATTATTTGCAAACTATAGTGAACTGCTGCTAGTTCCGCTATATAAACAGAGGCGGGTTCTGCAAGTTTGAGAAATTGAAATATTGTTGAAAATACCGAAACCAGTGGCCTCACTGATTCGTGGCCCATCAGTGTAAAACATTTTAAGGCAGTCTATCTCTGCTTGCATGGACGTGTCGAAGAATAAAATGGATTCAGGAGACCCACTGGCTGTTGTTAGGTTCTACACTTCTCAGCTAGCTTCTGTATTATAATTTCTAGAGATTGGAAATAACTGCTCCAGCTTTGTTAGAAAATTTAAAACGATTTGCATTGGCCGCCATGATGCAATCATTTTTTTAATTATAAGTAACAGAGTTTTAATAGCTGCTACCACTGCATTTAACTTATCGTAAGCAGCGATCAACAATGAGGCTGTTTAAATTTTGTCTAGCAATGAATTTTTTTGGATAAAATATGACCATTTCTTGGGTCGTTCTTTGAGCCTGTAATGGTAGAAACTTTGTTACTAATTGTTTCGTTAACGTATAGGCATTCTGCTAAGAGCGTCCAGTACTGCATTCTACTGCCTTTCTCTGTGTTTTATCTTATAAATGTAGTTTTTATGGCCAAGTCACCATCGAAGAACATTGGTATTTGTTCTGAGAATTCAACTTTTCATTCAGCTACTACCGAAGAAGGTGTTGCATGAAATGGACTCCAGCAATGGAAAAGACATGCCTTTAGTTTAAATACTTGTAGTCGCTTTATACATATAAAAGCAAAACTGCTTTTTAATTACCTGAATGATTTTGGATATGAGAGCGTGATCACTAATTCTAAATTCACTACCTCGTGTAATATTTCTCCACTTTTTGTAGTCCTATTTTAATCACATCCACTATGCACGCTTATCCTCAGCTACTCATTGCAACTAAAACGCTTTTACTCATAATTGAGTAAAATTTGTTTGATAGTTCAATATGACCTACTTCGATCAGACATCATATTGAATTATCAAAAAAAAAATTTTACTCAATTATGAGTAAAGGCGTTTTAGTTGCAATGAGTACACGCAGAATTTTATTTATGCATCGATAGCATACTTTTCTATCTGCCTCTCGTTTCTTTTGCTGTAAATTTTATGCATTGGACATATTCGGTCTATCCATTCATTGAATGCTTACTAGAAGTATATGCATGAATATGCCTAAAAATCACAGCAGAAGAAAAGAGACGGAAATACAAAGTATGCTAACTATGCATATTTTTGTTTCTCAGTGTAGCTGAGGATAAGCGTGCGTCTAAACTACGTGCGTATTCTGTCATTTGACAGTACTCGCTACACGGAGGCTGGATGTTGTTGGCTCGAATAAAAACATGTCGAAAGTAAACAAAGTTCATTCCGGGGTGCTGGAGCGTTGCCAGACAATTTTTATTTCCCAGATTAAATTTTAGGAAACTTCCCAGTTAAGCTCAGCCGGAATGCTGGCGGTTTCTAATTCGTACACCGGCTCCAGTAACACAACCGATTCTAGTTACAATCGGTTGTGTCACTAGAGCCGGAATAGAAATTAGAACCAGCCAGAATTCCGGCTCATTTCTTTACTGGATTCCGGCAACCATCCGATTGTAATTGAATTGTCCTCTGAGGTAAAGTATCTGGGATTGATACTAGACAAAAAACTAAACTGGAATGCACACATTGAGCAGGTTATAAGCAAGGCAACTAGTGCTCTTTGGGTGTGCAGTAGAACATTCGGTAAAAAATGGGGTCTCAGACCTAGTATGGTTCACTGGTTATACTCCACAATTGTCAGACCAAGAATAACATATGCCTCGCTAGTTTGGTGGCCTAAAACAAAAGAGACATCAATTCAAAAAAAGCTAGGTTAACTTCAAAGGCTTGCTTGTGGAGCGATAACCGGTGCCATGCGAAGTACTCCATCGCAGGCACTAGATGCAATGCTGTACCTCCTTCCGCTTCATCAGACGATAAAATTAGAAACAGTAAAAAGCGCATTGAAAATAATTCGTCATAAACAATTATTATCTGGAGACTTAACAGGACACCT
The DNA here is from genome assembly GCF_030247195.1 of Topomyia yanbarensis. NCBI lineage: Eukaryota > Metazoa > Arthropoda > Insecta > Diptera > Culicidae > Topomyia > Topomyia yanbarensis. Next base: position 437,206,635 of record NC_080671.1, read on the forward strand.
TGCGGTTCTAAAAGATTTCCCTATAAATAAGCTTGTCATTACAATCGAAGATTGGCTACAGGTAGTGCCGAACTTTGAAACTCCCTACAAAATTAATGAGTCTGAACGGTCAAGCTGGGAACAAGGTGGCCCTATTCTCCGTCCAGGCTCAGTAATTTTCTACACAGATGGGTCTAAAATGAACCATTTGACGGGATCTGGTGTTACAGGACCAGGAATAAACACCAGTATTCCCATGGGATACTGGCCGACAGTTTTTCAAGCAGAAATATATGCCATTCTAGAATGTACCTATGTATGCCTGAAGAGAAGGTACCGGTATGCAAATATCTGCATTTTCTCAGACAGTCAAGCAGCACTAAATGCCCTAAGGACTCCTACATGTCGCTCAAAACTAGTATGGGAGTGCATCCTTGCACTCCGACAATTGGCGGAGAAAAATCAGGTCAATTTGTACTGGGTTCCAGGACATTCTGGAGTTGCAGGGAATGAAAAAGCCGATGATTTAGCAAGAAGAGGGTCTTCCACTAATTTTATCGGACCAGAACCATTCTGTGGAGTCTCATCGTGTGCCCTCAAAGTGGAGCTGAAAAAGTGGGAGATCACAGCTATAAACAACAATTGGAGTACCATAACTGGACTGCGACAATCAAAGAAATTTATTTCACCTAACGATAAAAAAGCCTGGAGGTGCTTAGATTGAATAAAAAAGAACTATGCATCATCACAGGACTACTTACAGGACACTGTCCGAGGAGCCCATATTATTGGCTCGAATCAAAACTCGTCGAAATGTCAATTGACGATAGGTTCATCCGGAGTGTTCATTTGTGTTTACATTTTGCTAGCGTTGCCAATTTTATTTTGTGTTCACCACCCAATGTGGCTACGCCACATCGCTTTTGCGCGTGCTGTCCGACTTCCCTACCGCTCAGTCGGACTTAAACTAGGGATAGCCCCTATGTTTGAGTAAGCCGGGCAAACGAATGGATCACAGGTTCGCTTGCTTCCGACGGCGGGTCGGTGGCCACCTCGCCCGGCGGATCCTCAGCGGCTTTGCGCCGCATGGTTCCTAGGCCTCGGTTATGCTGCTAAGCCGCATCGAAGTATCCCTAAACATTCTTAATTCTTCATTCTTATCCCTTAAACATTCTAACTTGAATCGGTTGTGTCACCGGAGCCGGAATACGAATTAGAACCAGCCAGCATTCCGGCTGAGTTAAACTGGGAAGTTTAGTAAAATTTAATCTGGAAATAAAAATCTTCTGGCAACGCTCCAGCACCCCGTTGAATTCTAACGATTTCACCACCTGGGCGCCAGGTTGACGATATGAAATGAACTTTGTTTACTTTCGACAAGTTTTGATTCGAGCCAACAACATCCAGCCCTGTCCGAGTAAATATTATCTTATGAAGATTGGTAAACTTACAAACGATATATGCCGCATCTGCGGATCAGAAAGTGAAACATCACAGCGTTTGTCTGCGAATGCAGTGCACTGATGCAACGCAGACTTAGAGTCCTCGGTAAAGGAACACTGGAACCTTTTGATATTTGGACTGCAAATCCCAAACAGGTAATGGTGTAGTGCGTAGTTGGGAAGAGTGTGTATTTCAATAAAGACAATCATTCATCAATAGTGATATGTCATAGTTGATAGTACACTTAGATTAAGGAAGGGGCATACCACAATAGATCTAAATATTGGTCGCAGTGGTCCGTCTCCAACAAAAAAAAATCATCCGATGTCCTTCAGGAACCTCTGTTTAAGGTGTACCAGTACAATGCAGCTTAGCCACATAACCGAGGCCTAGGAATCGAAGCGGCACAAAGCCGCGGAGGATCCGACGGGCGAGGTGGCCACCAACCCACCGTCGGAAGCAAGCGAACCTGTGATCCATTGGTTTGCTCGGCTTACTCGAACAGAGGGGTTATCCCTAGTCAGCACGCACAAAACCGATGTGGCGTAGTCACATTGGGTGGCGGAATCAAAATAAAATTGCCAACGCTAACAAAATGAAAGCACAAATGAATACTCCGGATGAACCTATCGTCAATTGACATTTCGAAGAGTTTTTAATCGAGCCAATAATAGGAGCCCACACGGAAGATAACTGACTTATAAGAAAATATCAATTAAATAATTCAACAAACAGCACCCAGTCGATGCCACGACCAAATGTCGTAGATAGACCGCGCGTGGAGACATGAGATAGGAAACTTGTGAGCACTATGCTAACTCACCGTTTGATACCAGCAACTGTAATTTATATTACAACCTATACATTTCGAGAGAAAGCTCTCTCGTCGCCAGTTATAAGATTTGGCTTCTCATCGAGAATAGTAAGAAATGATTAAGAAAATATATTTTTCTCCAGAGCTACTCTGCATTTATTCACTATTGAAATGATACTGATTACACAGGGTCTTAGGGCTAGCTTTCATGCTAAATATTTTATGCTTACGCAAGATAAACAATTCTTCGTCCTGATGCGTGGGTGGTGTTGGCAACCCTGTCGACAGGTCCACTTTCACTACATCTTATTCACTTAACACATCTTATTGATTTAATTACTTACCGTTAGGATTCTGGTAAAACAAGAAAATGCACTATCACTACCGAAATAAAAATACATTTTCCACTCACGAGACGTTCCCGAACGAAAAATTACGTGACATGGCGCGAGCAAAGAATATAGAATAACCAAGGAGGCATCAGGTAGCACGCCAGCGAGCCTCAGTAATCGCTCTTCCAATTAGGGGAACGGACATATTTTCAAGGCAACACTTGCCATGCACGTCCGGCGCGCCCAAATAGAATAGCTGAGCAATAATGGGGGAACACAACCGGAGTTTTCGATGCCCTCAAACACGGGTATCCCACCGCTGCTGTCACCATATGAAGCGCGCGGCAAAAGCATACATTTCACCTGCAATATTCGATTTAATACACACATGTTCAAATTCCTTAAACTTCACAGTGAAAATAATTTCGAAATTAAATTGAACCGAAACACCTACAAGAACTCCTCCGCCAGACTTCTTTTGAGATTCTTGAAGATTTCGGTCGTTTCTGAATACGTCGAAACCACTGACAAATTATTCACTTTTTTTACGATATCGCCCCAGACATTTTCAGTTTCTAAGATAACTAAATATGCTGAACCTAATTTACGTTTATAGATTTCTGTCATTTTTCCTGCACTTTTCACCCGATTAAAATTTTGACAATACATTAACAATTCAGTCACACTCGGTTTTCTTTGCGAGAGAGTAATTGAAAGTCTATCATCTACATTATCTAAATCTAAAGCCACAATTAAACTTTTTTCCTCTGGAAAGTACATCTCTACGTTCGAAAATACAGTCGTCCCAGCATTGCGTCATTTCCCATAGTTGAGCCAGAGCCGCTTCCTCGACAAAATCGAAATCGATGAACTTGAGGTTCGCTTGTGAGTCATGGGTGTTGTTAGTTGGTGGGCAGGAGCATTGATTTTTCGCCTCCGAAAGTAGTTCTCTATCTCACGGTGCACCAATGTAAGGATGATTTCACGATCTCGTCCAAAATTTTTGTTCAACTGCTTTCTTGGCGTATGTGACTGATGTTCTGGTTACTGGTGTTTCTACTGTTGATTTTCCTACATTGGCTATTTTTTCTTTTCCTCTTTCGTTTCGCCTGGTCAGTTGCTTTTTGTTACAAATCACAAACCATCTGCTTTTTATCGTACACCGCCCAATCAAGTTTCCCTACTTTCTTGGATTCCAGCCATCGCAAACTATCTTTTGGTGAATTGGTATGTGATTTCGTTTTCACTAACTTTCGGCTGAGCAACAAGCAAAATTTTGCTCGGTAAAACGATATCAGATTTTTCTTCACATCGAAGAGTACGTGAGAAAATGTTAATCAAGAAACTGCATCCGAAAGCGTTTTTAATTTTCGACGCTATTTGTGGTGAGCAGTTTGTTTTGGTCCTTTGTATGAAGCTCGCTGACTACATTTTATAATGATAGAAAACCACTGTCCATCGTGACAATGACCGTGTCCATGGTTGTTTGTTGGTCTGACTTTAGGTTAGTAAAATCTGGTTCATCAAAAACTGATGACACATACTGTTTGAGCATGTTAAGGTTGGACAGAAAATGCGCAAAAATCGCAAACGAAAAAAGCAGTTTTTTTTCCACACCGAGTGTTAGATCTTCATAAAAATTAATTAGCATATGTAGAATGTAGATACTGTACTGCTGATTAATTTTTATGAAGATCTAACACTCGGTGTGGAAAAAAGCTGCTTTTTTCGTTTGCGATTTTTGCGCATTCTCTGTCCAACCTTAAACGACTCGTTGACACACTTGCTAGATGCTTTCAGTGTGACAAGTTCTGATGCAAGCTGATCGACAGCATCGTTCGTCGTTTTCAAAATTGTCTGGTAATCTCATCATACGATAATTGAGGTCTGCTCTGAGGCTAAATTAGCCCCTTGAAAAAACTCGTCGCGACAACTGATGCAGAGTAGCAGCCCATAGTTGGAAATGTGCTTCTCATAGTTACGTTGCACACCAGCACACGCTACGTGAAAAGTTCGCTTGCACTTTCCATGACAAGTCTGTGGTTACTGTTACGATGTACGCGCGTGTTTAAAGTGCTTGTCACCGGACAAGAACTGAAATACGTCCGCTTCACTCGGCGTAACTTACAGCAATCTCCATTTAGAATAATTCCACACAAAGGCAAATTCTTTCAAATCTGAAAAGAAAGCTTGTCATCATAAATACCAAAAACCGCTTTCAAAATAACACAACAAAGGCGAATGACCTATGAGGTTAAAGCCTTCAATTAAATAAACAAACAAACAATAACACAACAAAACTTCCTTTTATCACCGAAAGCTTTTGGACATATGAAAAATTCGATGCCATAAAAAGCGTGTGGTAACTAAAACTAAATTCACTTACTTACCTCCCTACCTTGAGTAATATTTCTCTACCGATTTATGTAGTTTCACTTAAATCGCATTTACTTCAACTGATGAAAAATTTAAACCCTATGTTTCTCCTAGGACCCATATTTTTGGCTCGAATCAAAACTCATCGAAATGTCAATTGACGATAGGTTCATCCGGAGTGTTCATTTGTGTTTACATTTTGCTAGCGTTGCCAATTTTATTTTGTTTCCACCACCCAATGTGGCTACGCCACATCGCTTTTGCGCGTGCTGTCCGATGTCGCTACCGCTCAGTCGGACTTAAACTAGCCCAGTAAAGTTCAGCCGGAAATGAACTGGAATTCTGGCTGGTTCCAGTTCGTATTCCGGCTCCAGTGCAACAACCGATTCTAACTAGAATCGGTTGTGTCACTGGAGCCCGTGTACGAACTGGAACCAGCCAGAATTCCAGTTCATTTCCGGCTGAACTTTACTGGGAGGGATAGCCCCTATGTTTGAGTAAGCCGGGCAAACGAGTGGATCACAGGTTCGCTTGCTTCTGACGGCGGGTCTTTGCGCCGCTTCGGTTCCTAGGCCTCGGTTATGCGGCTAAGCCGCATCGAAATGGTACGGCTGGATGTTGTTGGCTCGAATCAAAACTTGTCGAAAGTAAACAAAGTTCATTTCATATCGTCAACCTGGCGCCCAGGTGGTGAAATCGTTAGAATTCAACGGGGTGCTGGAGCGTTGCCAGTAGATTTTAATTTCCAGATTAAATTTTACTAAACTTCCCAGTTTAACTCAGCCGGAATGCTGGCTGGTTCTAATTCGTATTCCGGCTCCGGTGACACAACCGATTCAAGTTCGAATGTTTAAGGAGTACTATTTCGATGCGGCTTAGCCGCATAACCGAGGCCTAGGAACCGAAGCAGCGCAAAGCCGCTGAGGATCCGCCGGGCGAGGTGGCCACCGACCCGCCGTCGGAAGCAAGTAAACCTGTGATCCACTCGTTTGCCCGGCTTACTCAAACATAGGGGCTATCCCTAGTTTAAGTCCGACTGAGCGGTAGCGAAGTCGGACAGCACGCGCAAAAGCGATGTGGCGTAGCCACATTGGGTGGTGGACACAAAATAAAATTGGCAACGCTAGCAAAATGTAAACACAAATGAACACTCCGAATGAACCTATCGTCAATTGACATTTCGACGAGTTTTGATTCGAGCCAATAATATGGGCCCAATGGTACCCCTTAAACATTTTAACTAGAATCGGTTGTGTCGCCGGAGCCGGAATACGAATTAGAACCAGCCAGCAATCCAACAAACTTTGCTTGTCAGCTAAAGGGGGATTAATCACCAATCTAATATTCCTACAAAATAGGAAATATTTTATAAGCAAACCTTTACAGAAGACACTAAAGCTCAAAAATCGTCTTTTCGTCCTCGAAACAATTTCGATCGCGTCTTTGTCTATTTGGAAACTATATTTTGAGTAAAAAATGCATGACTATTTGCGGAAAAGTTCTGTTTAAATTAATCTTAAATTAATTAGGTTATGCATTCGGTATTGCCGTTTGTTTATCGTTATTGGCTGTTTTTAAGAAATGTGATATTTACTATAGTTAATTGCTTTTCGACTATTATTATTCTGTTAAAATGACGAAAATGAGTCTCTTCAATTATTAACGATAAGTTAGTAGTCTTGAATATTAGTTTATCGTAATTTATAAGATGTTCTGTATAATGAATAAAATAGTCTAGAGTGTCGCCTGTAGAAAGACCCGTTCCTGAATCGTTATTTCTTTCAGGCTCACATCAGGCCCGTGCGCAGAAAATTCTCAAGGGGGGGGGGGGGGTTAATTTTTTAATGTTTATTTTAAAAGAAACGTACAGAAACCCTCAAACTTTGAAGATTTTTACAGAGGCCTGGACCTAGTCTTGTGAACCAAACGACTCAGCTCAACAAATTGGGTAAATGTTTGTTATCGAGAAGGAGTCATCAAAAGACACCACTGCATAGTGGTCAGAAACCCCAAAAACGTGAGCTTAATTCACTAGAAGCCAAACAATCGAATATATTCACAGAGTATCTTTGGACTAATAGTTCGTAAGAATATTCCTCACAACTTAAAAAAAATAAAATTAGGCCTGGCTTACTACGATCAAACTAAAAAAATAACTTTTTATACTGACGAGGTAGAAAGTTGGTGTCTTCGACAAAGTTTTAGAAATGTTCGTAATGAATAATTTTGTTGAACAACTTGAACTTGCAGGACTTAAAGTTATCGATTTACAAAGCGTTTTCTATAGCAACCCCCTAATTCTGGTTTTTTTAATCCAGCTTTTTACGTGCCATAATGGCGGTCTAAATTGTTTAGTTCGTAATACGTTTTATTGCCCCTTTTTGACAATAATCGTTTACGTCATCCGCCCAGTGAGAGAAAGTCATCCTACGTAAGTCCAATGCGTTGGATGTTTATGCAATGAACGCCCGACATCCTCAGTTGGGCGTTGCTGTCAAGCTGGCGTAAACGATAATTGTCAAAAATGGGCAGTAAAACGTATTACCAACTAAACAATTTAGTCCGCCATTATTGTACGTAAAAAGCTGGATATAACTTTTTCCAGTGTGACTTTTCGTGCAAACCATGTTCCAAACAAATGTGGTGGCTTTACGTTTACATTATATTGTTAAGATTACTGTAAGTAAAAATACTCATACGTTTCTAAATTATTGAAGATTTTAACATTTGTTACCATTAATTACATTTTACGAAAAAAAAACAGATTTTTTTTTGTTTTCGTTGATTTTTATATGGAAAAAGAAAAAAAAACATTACAAAATGAGCTTACCCTATTCATAGGGTTCTAGAGTGCCACGAATCAAACCTTATTATCTTTATTATGCGTCGTCTGAACATTGAAAATAGTTGCTGCTCGTCCAACTTGGTTTGCACCTTACTCTCATATACGCAGTTGAAGTTGGTGTGAAAAAATTTAAAATTCTTCAATAACTCTAAAACGAATGAGTATTTTTACAAGAGGTGTACGCCGCGCCGCCGATTTCAAGTCAAATTTTTACATGCTGTTTTCAACAATGTTATGTGGTTTTAATACCTAATACCCTTGTCTGGAACAAGATTTGCAGGAAAGCTCACAGTGAAAAAAGTTAAACTAAAAAACTAAATTTAAGGGGGTTGCCTTAGAAAATGCTTTATAATCGAAGTCCTACAAGCTCAAATTGTTCAACAAAATTCTTCATTACGAGTATTTCTAAAACTTTGTCGAAGACACAAACTTTCTACCTCGTCAATATTCCTAGTTCTATCATAATAATCCATGCCTCAATTTAATTTTAATCAGATTGTGGCGAATATTCATTCGAACAATTCTCCTTAAGACACCCTGTGAATATATTCCATGGTTTGGCCTCTAGTGATTTAAGTTCACGTTTTCAGCATTTCCGACCACTGTGCGCTGCCTGCTGGCTCGTGGTGGATTCGGATTGATTTGTAGTAGTTAAGCCACGCGACTAAACCTAAACCTCTTGTATCTCGCAATCCTCATCCATCCGGGGCAACCGTTAAGTACTGCTTTGCGTTCTTATTTATTTTGTTTTGTGGTAATCGTTATGTTTATCCACAGCTAATTTTTCTTACTTGCTGTCCAACCTTCGCGATACATCTGACCTTCTCGGGTCTGCTGCAAATATCGTCACCTGTTGGGACATGAACCGATCCGGAGGTGTCAACCGTAAGAATTTACATCTATTTACAACCACTTTCGCCGGGATTCTTATCCTTCTTGGTGCTAGTCGTTCGTATTTATCTGCTAGCTGGTGCTGAGAACTTCTCGGCGGCCGTATTTCACCCTATACCGATACCCATTTTCGCGATCCATTTCACTGCAACTCCACCGGAATAATCATCGGCGGTAAAATTTCTCTAGACAACGATATCCCGATTATCTCCAACGTCGTGTTTTTCCTCGTTAGCTGCAGTTGCTAGCCCGCTGCCCGACATCTGCTGTCTACTCACTACTGTTGCTAATATCGAAGCTTGTCGAACGGACGTGAACCGATCCTTCAGAGAAGCCGTCCATCTTAACATACATCTCTTTCCAGCCACCCTCGCAAAATTTCGTTCTTGGTTTCTGCATTGACTTGCTTCTAGAGTGACTCAAGTGACATTTAATTTGTCCAAACGGTTAGCAGTAAATTTTTCCCTGAACAGTAAGCTAATACATTTTTAAATTCAAAACCTTTATGGGGGGGGCTTGAGCCCCCCCCCCCCCATTGCGCACGGGCCTGAACTTGAGTAGTGTTTCTCTAGCGATTTATGATACTCTGCTTTAATTACAATCACTTATACTGATGAAAATCAAAACCACGTGTTTCTCCTAACTGTTATTTGACAGTGCTCGATACACTGAAAACAACCGATACACATTTCTTAAACACTGAGAAATTAGCAATCATTCTGATCATCGTTAGAGAATACCCAACGACTGCGGGAAATGTAATGGTGTGCGCGTGTCTTGGTATATGTATATAAGGTACCGACCGTGTTGTTTCTGAAGCAAGTTATTTGCTATTAGAGGATTAGCTTATAAGGCTCTGTGATATACCATTTGGTCCCTGTTCGGACGCCAGTTCTCTTCCGTGAACCTGTCAAAAAAATTTTTTTTTACAGGCTTCTTCGTCGAGCATGTTTCTAACTCAATATTTGTTTAAGTCATAATAAATGTACGCACTTGTTTTAAATTTGTTGAAGTAGATAGCATCGGGATGGATTATACTTCAAGACTTTTCCTTCCATCGGGACAGTTTCTTGTGGATTATAGCTGAAAACCTGTGGCTCTATTTGTGGGACTAGGATAATGAAGTAAATTTTAGAGTTTCTATATAATACTGAGGTATTCGTATGCTTGATCTTCGTCAAGTAAAGTTACGTTCTGTTCTTCTAATCTATCCGTAACAAACTGCATCTCGTCTGCTTCTAGGAAGTTTTTTGAAATTACATTCAATTTCGCTAGTTGGATAGTTTCGAAAATTGCGTCAAAATGTGATTTTACTAGTTCTAGATGGTGGGTAATCTTGAACACCTGTCTAAACGCCGTAAAATGCTGGATTTTATGAGTTGGTTTCTGACTCTGTCTTGTCTAGTTAATATGAGCTAAATTTTCAATTATTTCCTGTTGTTGGTTTATGGAGTTTATCATTCTGTCAACCCTACTTTGAAATTGTTTATTTATCTCAATCTGTACATTATTTTCTCTGATTAATTTGTTGTTTGCTCGTCTAAGTTCGGTTATATCTTCATTTATCTATTGTAGGTCATTTTCATCGAAATTGCATGTGATTAGCTTATTTCTTGGTCCTACAATGTTTAGTAATCCTCTTCTAGTACGACCTGTAGTATAGAGGCTCTGAAACTGATTTTCTACGGATTTTTATTTGTCTTTAAGTACGTCCGCTACGTCGTCCAAGTGTGGTAGTTTTGTCAGTTCGTCCAAAGAGATAGTAATTTTGCTCAGCATTGGTCTGCAGTTCTCCAGGTCTATCTCTTGGTGAAGTTTGTGATGTACGGTTTTGTTTAAACAATTTCCAGTCTGTAGTGTCAAGAGTCCGGGAGAATAAAAACTCCTTGATGCGAACTTTCCCCACGGTCGAGGATCTGTTCGAGTTTGGTGAACCGTCGCATAGAAAGTTTCGCGATCGACAGTTTTATGACATGACTTCTGCTATTCATTAAGACAATTTTTTTCCGATGAGTTATTCCGGGGCCAGTATTACCATTTGTCTATCGTTATGGACTGTTTATAAGAAATGTGTGATATTTTCGATAGTGAATTGCTTTTCGACTTTTATTATTCTGTTAAAGTGAGGAAAATGAATCTCTTCAATTATTAACGATAAGTTAGTAATCTTGAAAATTAGTTGATAGTGATTTATAGGATGTGCTGTATAACCAAAATAACACCAGCCTCCTATTCCCATCACTTCAGAAAATAATGAAACACTAATTGACATATATTTCACCAACAAAACACTTAAAAAACACACGTAAATTAACGAAAGTGTAGGGACCCTAAATGACTTGCGTTAACCACCAAAGAGTAGTGCTGCCAAAAAAAAAGAGTTGCTGGAGCTCCATTATTTCCTCTTTGCACTCCAGAGGTCCTTACTGGAGGGTCTTTTCTCAAGTTTGGTACAGGTCATATGGAACCGGTTCCAACATTTTGAGCACTCGACCATCCATTCGTCCGCGCTGTCCTTGTCCTTGCACAGGCGGCAATTCCCATTCGGGTTGTACGCGTATCATCCAGATGCCATCCTTTAGATCCGCTTTTTCTTTCGGCTTGTTTTAGGTTCACTAGTGATATATCGCACGGTGTGATATATATTGTGATATCTTATTCAAGCACTGTTTGTTTTCACCGAATCCGCTGTTGGCTGCGGATACGCCTTATTAACGATTTTGTAAGTGACGCGTATTGCAATGCGTCTTACTGTCCGCTATAAGCTACGGACACGCTGTGTTTCTAGCGTTTTTCCACCACAGTTTGTAGGTGTTCGCTTAATGTTTATGCCTTTTTCCACTACCGTAGCTTGGTCAGTGTAGGACTTAGTATTTTTTCTTTACTTCGTGACTTCTGTGGCGAGAATTGTGTGAGGATAAATCCTCTCTGGAGCCACCATATATCGTTCCGCCGAACGAACTTACTCCGCAGAAGGGGGTGCTGGGTCTAGTTAGAAGCGTCATGCGTTGCAAGCCACTTCTAATTCTAGACTAAGGATAGTTTGTGGCACCTACGTTACAAATACCACACGCTATAGCCTAATAAGCCGGGAATTCCTCTCCAGTTAGTATCGTTCTGCGTAACAAACCAATACTAATTCTGGTCGTAAGACAATTTGCTTCTCCACTTGCGTTACAAACAAGGAAGTAATTTGACTTGGGATTTATCAAAGTGGAAAAACCAACGAAGAACTCCAGGGTCTGGGCACGAAGTAAAGGATTTGTGACTGGAGTGAAGTTGTTGGATGTCGGACCTGTTTCAATCATGTTCGATTTCGAGTCATAGGTTTTACCATGATTGCTTTTTCTTGTCCTATGCATTTCGAGTTCAGCATATTCTAAAACAAAAGCCTGGTTGATCTGTTCACCTGTAGTGTACCGTTTCCCCCCTGAGAGTATCAGAATTCAATTTCTCGCAACAATTGCAACAACAGTCGTTTCAATTTCTCTTTTCTCTCAATATTTAGCTCAGCCCGTCACAGCTTCAATCTTGAATGCGTACGACTGTAGTCCGGAATCAGTCGGAAATTTAACGGGGTCCTGAATGCTACATATTTTTGAAGCACCGCCAATATACTTCGGCCTGAACTACCAGCTAGTTAATTTTCACTTTTGAAATAAAACTTGCGAATAGCGATTCTTAGCGAAGTTATTTCTTTCAAACCTAAAAAGAAAACTTGTTACCAAAATATATAAAACCACTTTCAAAATAAACAAGCAATACTGCTGCTTTTATTTGCGAAAGCTTTTGAACATTGAACATTCGTTCCCAAAAACAGTGTGATGCCTATAAACTGAATTCACTTGCTTACCTCAATTGCTTGGGAAATATTTCTCTAGAGATTTACGTTGTTCTGCTTTAATCGCATTCACTCTTGTACTGACATAAATCTAAACCAAGTGTTTTTCCTAACTGACATTTGACAGTGCTCGCTACACTGAAAAACAGCTGTTCTATATTTATTGAACACTGAGTAAATTATCAATTACATAATTCAACATGTTTTCCCTATCTGTCATTTGACAGTACTCACTGCATGGAAAATGACTGATGCACATTTCTTACACACTGAAAAAATATCAATTGCATAATTTAACAATATTTGGGCTTTGTTACAAGGATCAATAAAAAAATTGATCTTTCTTTCGACTTTTTATAACAAATGTTTTCGCATGATTGCACCTCCACCAACTGGAGGGACGGAGTAGGGTTTATGTACATTGTGGCTTATTCTTGTAAACTTGGGATGAAAAAAGTTTTTGTTCGATCCTATTTCTACTACAATTTTTAATGAATTCTTTAGGTTACTATAGTATAGGAAATATGGTAGTGTGGAATTCCTTCGGGTAATTGTTCGGAGTACTGGTTGTTATTTGCATTTACGTTAAACATTCTAGGTCTTTTTAATAGATTGGTCTACTTCCATGCCATTTCCATTCAGATTCGGTTGATGAATTGTGGATGTTGTTGTTGTTGTTGGAAGGGTTTTGGATATATTTGTTGTTGCATGAATAGTCTACGTGGGATTAGTTGGGGTATTGATCTAGGGGGAAACCTTGGTGGTATTCTTGGTGTAGCCAATGGAATCATGTTTCTGGGTCCTTGTGCTGTTTCTGGAATTCTTGCTCGAGTTAGGCTTTTCCTAATTCTATATTTTGGAATGATATACAGTATGCATAGGCGCAAGCTAGTGAGTCTGGCCTATAGTTTTTAAGGAATTTACCAATTTCACCTTCAAGTCTTTTGACGATATCGTCAAGGGCCTTGTCATTAAAAGTTTCGATCATCACTTTAGAAGCTTCGGGGTGGACAAATCGTGAGTCGCTCTTTATTTGATTTGCCAGTAAGGATACAAGTCTGTTAATTTCATCATAATATTCTTCCAATAATCTTCCTCTCTGTTGGCAGTTCATTAATTGATAATCTAGAGTACCAATGTTCAAGTGTTCTTTTTATCAGTTTCCAATTGATATTGACATTCGATGCAACTAGTGCATCATTTGCTTCACCTCGGATTTTTCGACGTATGGTCTTACAGACCATGTGAAATTTGTTTTTCTGCTCTACGGTACTAGTTGCATGGGGTTTATATAATGAGACGAGTCCCTCGGCGTCGTTTAGCTAAATTGAGATTTCATTTGGGTCGCCGATAAAAATTGGGAGATCCTTGACTAAGTCTGGAATCTTCTCAAAAGAGTCCGGATTTACTGGGGTACCATTGGCGGATACTAAATTCAGAGGTGGATCGAGATAATCATCCTCCGGTGTGACCACTCTTGCTGATTCTAGAGCAGAAATACGGTCAAAAATGTCTTGAACATGAACAACTTGCTGTGGCTTTAAGCGCAGATTTTCTAAATCTTCTATTAGTTCGTCAATCTTGTTAAAAAAAATTATATCTATATTACACTTCTTAATTTCTAGTGTTAATTTACTGGGGATTGCACTTCTTAGATTTTAATGTTTCGCTGCGCATTTTTTTCTTTTGTCTACCTATCTAGTTTGGTGATTTTCTTCTAATTTTCTTAAGGTTACTTACATGTACAGTCTGAACATCATCAGGGGATTCCTGGCAATTGCGGGAGGCGTGATGGTGTGCGCGTGTCCAGTTGTTTTCCTCCTATTATCACTCCTAGTACTGCCGGGTGCAGAGAGATCCAACTAGGATTGGGACCAAGCGTGACTTCCTTCCTTCTTAGTATAATTTACGGATCCTGTTCCTCCAGGAGCGAGTGGTTGGCTGTCCTGTTTACTGGGCGGTGATTTTGTACGACTGCTTTGTGCGATCGGGACAGGTTCCCTTCCTAGTGAATTCGGCATGTGACACTTCTTACAGTTCACCGCTACCGGTGCGGATGTTATTTTTCCAACTGTTGATTCCACTCTTACGTGATCAATCAGAAGGGTGATCTCTAGCACTTTTTCACTATTCTGTACTTTGACTACCTGGTCCCTATTCGGGCGCCAGTTATGATTTCTCTTATGTAGAAACCGAAAAAAAACTAAATCGAAAGGTGCAACGGTTATTTTGAGCAATGCCTCCGCTTTCCCCGGATGGGCGTTTACAAGTTTCTACCTGTTCTCTTATCCTTTCAGCCCGTGTTTTATATTCCTTGGATGATTCTTTCGTACTTTGTCGAAGGGTTTCAATTTTTGAAATAACCTCTTCTATACGCTCTCGTTTACTAAATTCTTCCATTAAATTATGTTTCAATTCTGGCGAGATATCGGTTTCGTTTCCAAAAAGAAGGTTCCACTTGTTTCTCCTGTCATTTGACAGTGCTCGTTACACTGGAAACAACTGATACACATTTCTTATGCACACTCAACGACTGCGGGTAGCGTAATGGTGTGCGCATGCCAACGCGGCACAGCTGTATATTCGAGTGTCTTCATCTTCTTCATTATTCTCTATAATGGTACTGACGTCATCATTATTATTTTGGTATTAAACTCTAATTAAAAACCTTTCCGATCCGGTTCCATCACTGAATCGAATCAAGCTCTATCGGCTTTCTTGATTACTTACGTTGTTAACGCCATTCCCAATCTCAATTGTTCCATTCGTAATTGTTCGTTGTTTGTCTCTGCGAATCTATTCGCAAATTGTCTTTATTTATCATATTTTCTTTCCGTAATCAAATTTATTCCTACTATCCACTTCACTTGCAAATTGACTTCTATTTTGCTTTGTTTACTTGTTTATTGACGATATTTACGCTACCACTGACAACCAACAATTGCTGTACCTCATCGGCCAAACGCAAACGGGCGCAAACAGTCAGTTGGCCAGTGATGCCAAACCACAACTTATCAGCTTGTGTTATAACCGATCCGCAGATGGGGTTTTCTACTGGTCGCCGTGAATTTTACCCGATGTTACCAGCCACTGTAATTTGTATTACCGCCAATAGCGACCCCACAGTTTAAAGCGGGACACTTTATATCCAAAATTTATTCTGATTGCAATTGAAAATCGAAATAGCGAACATAGGTCATTTGTAAGAGTCTAAACTGACCCGATAGCGTTTGATCGCCCTTTCTATCGGTCTGTTAGTGTTAGTAGAACAAATTTGTCATCGATTTAGTTTTGTCATCAATCTGAAAATTAGTGATTATTTACTTAATTTATCACTTAAAACTTAAAAAATGACCTTTGAATGACAGTCGTCACCAGAGGTCTCGCGACAAACAGTTTATCGCACATCGTTTTTATTCTTAGTAAGCCCAACTTTCACCTTTCAAGAGGTTACGAAAAAGTTGTTGACAATGCGGTACGGAAACAATGTCACAACCTTGTGACAAATTAAGCTCAAGAAAAAACCATCAATACATTAGATTATAGAAATTATTTCTCCACATTATTGCAGGTTTTGTTTGATTCTACGAATCAGCATCTACTCGTTGTAGTGTTGTTTCTTTTTGTGGTACTGTACTACGTGTTGTCAGAGGTAACTCAGCATTGAGTGCAGATCGGTTCAATATGGATATTCTCTCATCGCCATCGATAACCTTCGATATTTGATGAATGAATCAGATAGCATAGGTTACACTTGGTTTAAATGATATTTTGGCCTCAATAGTTCTAGCCGGGGTTCTAGTGCTATAAGGCCCGTAACTATAGCTTTAAAATGCTCTTCTCAAGCGTTGGAGCTCCAAAACTGTCTCAACCACCTCGATTGAATGTGGAAAATATTATAGAGTTCATACCGCATTTCTGAATGGATTCGTAGCAATAAAAAAAGGAGAAGGGCGCTTACCAGTAGTTCCGCTGCTTCCTTCACTCTTTCTCAGATTTCTTTGCTTCGTACTCGGCTGGTAATCACTAGAATTGATCTTGCTTTTGAATTTATTTTTCCTTTGTTTCGGCCTGCGACAGAACTTCAGATGTGCAATGAAATCAATGTTGATCAACGTCGAGTCACTGAATGAATTATTCGATTTTGTTTCACTTCGATTGATCTGCATAAAAAAAACCCACAGCTTCTTTTTTTCCTTTGGTCAGATTTGGCGTTTCCGCTCACTATTGTGAATTTCTCACTATGTAGCGGTGCTTTTGCCGCTGTCACCACATGAAGCGTCGCGGTGGCCACTGGTTTTGTACGACGGGAGCAGGGTAGTCGATTTCTCTCGGTCAAACGTAAGCTATTTCGTTTTCTTCTTAATAGACTTTAATCCGACACATCGAGAAACACATCAATTCACCAAACATACATTATTCCCTCTCACTTTATTTCCCTTTTATCGTTAATGTTATTCGATAAAAGAACTAATCACTTCACTCAGAGCAACTTTTTTTTATAAGACTTTGTTTTCTGTTATTGTACACCCTGAACGTGAACTACACTATTTTCACCGAAGCAACCGGTTGCGCGTGCTACTGAAAATTGCCCTGACGACTGACCACCGAACGCGGCCGGGCGAGAACTACTTGAACGACTGACTCTCTAAACTGGAAGCAAGACTTTTTAACCACGCGAATTTAGATCACTTTCGCGCATCTCTGAGAGAGAGAGAGAGAGAGAGAGAGAGAGAGAGAGAGATGCACGAAGTTTTGGAAAGCATTTCTAAAGCTCTCACTAGAACTGTCGGTTGCTAGCCGATTCAATTAATAAAACCAATGGGTCGTTCCCCGAGGTAATGCCTTGCCCCTGCTACGGTAGGGTCGCGGCGTAAACAAACAATTTTGTTATCATTAAATTTTGCTATCGCGTATGCAAAGCGCAGCGTCATTGAAACTTGCTTAGCTTAAGGCTAAGTCTTTATGATTTAACTATCTCATGGAATCGGGCATCCATGGCGTTGAAAAAATGATTGAAATTTTCCCGGGATTGAAACCGGAGAAACTTAGGGACTCTTCACTTGATCTTCGGAAATGGTAAAACTGGTGATGCAACCTGGTTGATTTGCAATCCAACGCGTAGTATTCCCAATTCTTTAGAGGTTTTGTCACCCAAAATGCTTCGCTGGCCAGCAACAACAACGTAGAATTCAGCACGAACGATTTTGTGTCCTACTTCCACATTCGTCGTAAAAACTCCCAGAATCGTCGAAGGATTGTCGTTTGCATAACCTTTCAAAATCCTATTGCTTACCTTTACGCACTGCTGCACAACAACATTTAACCTCGTCTCTTGCGATAAATTTACGTTTAAATCCTGTCGGTTGGCTATAATTCTTCTTACGAAATGAAACCTGCTCATTGTCGATTCTGAATTTTTGCAGATCCATGTCAGCCGACTTAATTCTTCCTCCAAAATCTCCAAAAACTTGTTGATCAACCCCTTCCAATGCAACACCTAAAGACTCGATCTCAGCCAACGACTTATCCTGCTGCAATATTCTACGCCGAAGTTCCTGCGAATAACATCCTTCGATAACTGTGTCAATCATGAAAATCTCCGTCAATACATCCTTTACATCCTCTGGGTATTTATCAAATCCTGCTGCCGCAACCGAAGAATAAAATCAACGAAACGTTCTCCTTCCTTTTGCTTTATCTGGCGCAACCTGTACCGTTCGAGACAATCTTGACGATATGGTTGGAAGAATGCATCCAGGGTGTTGATCGCTACATCGTACCATCGTTTTTCGAGAGACACTAGCGGGAAGCTGTCTCTGTCCGGTAGGTTTTGGAACACACGTTGCAGTTGCGGGCCGCCTAAATGCAAGAGTTTTGCCCTTTTCTGTTTTTGGTCGTCAATTCCATAAGCGTCAAAATAACACTCTCACGCACATTTCCACGATTTCCCTGCTTTGAACAACTTTTGTTTATCAATTTCATCACAGCGAAACTGCGGGAGTGGACGAGCGTCTTCCATCTGAAAATTATAATAAACATAATTCCAAGCTAAAAACAAACATCCAATAGATTTTCTTTTTCTTTTCTTCGTTTCGCCATGCATCAACCTGCATTCATAAATTGACTCAAATTGTCTACAGTTAAACATCAATAAACATTTATTTTACCCAAACTATAGCCTACTTTCTAGGCATTATCCTTAATTGACCAAATAATCCGATTGCCAACATGTGAACACAAGTGCCCGGGAGCTCATCATGCTGCCCACCAGTTATTAAAAACAAGTACGTACGTTCATCAATTGCAATCTCATTTTCTTTTATTTGCACCCGTGAAGTCACCTCCTGTCCTAAAAACAGGTATGACCCAGGACCCGTATTTTTCTCCCCTCCTGTTTACCCAACAGGTGCATTCATGAAGGCTATAATGCAGAAATGGCGATCCTTCCTCCTCTTTTACTCGTCTTCATTTCACTTTTTCATTATCTGAGCATCCCAAATGCATCTATTACAATCGTTTGTATGTTCTTTGTGTATATTCCACATTTCTGGCTCGGAACTCTACCAACAGTCATCACCATCATCAGTGTGTATCTGATTCAACTTATTTAACCAATGCAGTCTCAAATTATGCCACACTACAAACTACTAGTTTGATCGCCTAAGGCGGACTGCCACCGATGTTTTCACTTTTTTTTCCGAATATAATACATAAAGTTCTTACCTCAGGTCCACAAGCTCGTCGCTGATTTGCAGCGGTTTCGGAGACGTATTGATAACACGGATTTAAAACTCTACGATATATTTACACACACCGACTTTAGCATTGCAAACTATCGCCGCAAGATGAAGAGCAAAGAGCCTACCCGTCTCGCTATCGCCGCCTTTTTCTTGCTCGCCAGTGTTACCGCAACCGTCTGAACTGTCGTCAACGAGGGGTCCGACACTGCACAGATGTTTGATCTTGCCTTGATGGAATGCGGGAAACACTTTATGCTACTCGCTTGCAGATGGCGAAATAACCACGAAGTATGTGAAATTTTAGTGGCGCATTGCGCAGAAGTTGACAACCAAAAAACCACTTTTCATTACCGAATATTGAGAAATAATTGTTTGATTTCTGTCATCTCACAACCACAAATCATCAAATCACGGGCTAGTTAGGATTCGCGATTATCACTTAGTCTGAGGAACAAGCAATATTCCTTCTAAGAACATTGAATTTGCATTGAACATTGTGCTTTTCACCGAAGATTAGCATGCGACGGAATCAATTCAAAATAGCGAAAGTTTAGAATAAACATCTAGCAATATATACCTCCTGTGGGTCAGGTATCGGACGGTCATGAATTGACAGTTCATTGATTTATTCACCCTTTCACTACCTGTGAGCGAAAATCGGAAATTATTTGTTACTATTTTTGGTACTCATTTAATTTATTGTTTAGTGTGCCTTTTTGATTCCTAACTCGATTCCTTTGCATCCTCCTAAGTGTTTCCTTGGTTCAAGACCAATAGTCGCTCGAACACTTCATATAAAAATCAATTCAAATTACATTTTTGTAGCCTTGCGGAATTGAAAAGGTTAAATCTTAAAAATGGCGGTTTCGCAATCTTGTCGCTATCTTCTTTTTTCGCTATTTTTGCTAATTTCCAGTGATAACCACAATATCATTTCAAAACCAAGAACACCAAAAAACAATTGAACTGAATCACAACAGTGTTGCCACTTCCATCCATTTTGGGATGTGCATTAACTCTTTAATGTAAAATGTTGTTTTAAAAACAACATTGCAAAAATCGTCACAAAATTATCACATTAACGTATTGAACCTATGACATAGCAGTTCTTTCATGATTTAACATGTTCAAAAATAAGAAAAAATAACACTCAAATATATATTTATCCATCGGGTACGTCACATTCGACATCGTATTGCATATTGGTCCGCGAAGCAAAATATTCTAATTGGGTAATGGTTTTAAACATGATCAGTACCGAATGTCGCAGGCGATAAAATTGCCGTGAGCAGCTTCTGTTATGTTAGGCTTCATTTTCATTTTATCCTCATAGACAGAGTTGCACAAAATCATGACTATCACTTTTTCTTCAAAATGTACGCAAAGCTTCAGTCATAAATCAAGATGATCGTCTTTTTCAGTTGAGAGAACTTGAGCAACCGAAACTGAGTATAGTGAGTTCCAACAACAGTGACGAGGGAGAGTGAGAAAAAAAATGACGGGGCGCAGATAGTCGAGTCAAGTGACAACAAACAATGATAATTTCTCTTTCCTTTTTGTCTACCACGCGAATTCAAAAAGCGTAGTTTTTATTCACTAAATAATCACCATATACGATTCAATCACTAGCCAGTGTTTATTGATCCTTCGCACTTGCCTTAAATTCGATCGAAATCAGCAACATACTGATAGTTAAACTTAAATGATACTAATAGCTTATATGCTCCTGAATTGGTAGTAATGCATGTTGTTTTTTGACCTGGTTTACTGCAAAAATATTTATCGACAGACAGAGCATATTTTTAACTAACCGAACACATCAACATGATCAAAACACAATATATATTTCTTTTTATTTCCTTGCATTTTAACCCTGCCTACTGTGATTGTGTGCTCTAGACTGCGAATAAACAGAAGTTAGTTTTATGTTATTAGGGAAACCCATAGAATACAGTCTGAATATTATATTATTGATTATAACATTACAGGAGCAATTTACGTGGCTTACAACTCTTATCAAAACGGTGACGGAAAATGAAAGACAATATTTCTCAAACCATTTTCGGTTAGCAACCAAACCAATTGTTTAATAGGTAATGTATTTGAACTGTAATATTGAATTCAAAGCTTGCATCGTGCAGAATTTAAAATTTCCTTTGCTAGGCTTAATGACAATAATTTTCAAAACTGACTGTCATCGAGAGGCTTCAGTCAAACTGAGTGAACAAAAGAGCGAAAAGATAGAACATTTTTTCGCAAAGGCACTCACGTAGTATGACTGACACTATATGTTGTTGTCACAGTGTGAGAACTTATATGGAAAGAGAGTCGAATATGAGTACTTGCGACCGTGTAGGAAGGTTTTCTGTTTACGGTTACCGAATGCAGCACTGCTCATAGATATCGGATGAGGCCATATTGATCAGTTCTACTATAATTTTTTGAAAACAGCATAGCTGCAGAAGAGAACCTCTCTTTAATTTTTTTTTCTGTTCATTATATTGGTTTTCTTTCCAGAAGAATGTTACTAATCGGAGTAGCCTAACAATACGAAAATATGATGACAGCTAACGACGCTGAATCCCTCTGGATAAAGACTCGACACGTCAATCGTTTGTTTACCATTTATCTGTCAGTGTCATTCCAATCGAGCACGAGACCTGTCAATGGCCCTCGTTCTAGAAGGATTCGAAACGAATTTCTTCGGATTGAGTGTTTTTGCTCGATTGGAATGACACTTACGGATAAATAAGAAGAATAAGATAGAGATGGCGAGTCTTTATCCAGAGGGATTCAGCGTCTGTAATGACAGCCTATGTGCTATTCGTATAAAAACTATCTAATGTCCATTTTTATTGAAAAACACCGGGGTAGTGGATTGCACTGGTGTTGCACTTTCTAGCAGAAGTGGGAATGAAACACGTCTAGTGGCCTGCTCTTCTGCTAGAAAATGCCACACCAGTGCAATCAACTGCCCCGGGGTTTTTCAATGAAAAACCCGATAACTCTTGACGTCTTTGTGTTCCTGCATAACTCTGAGTAAATTGACAATATTTTGTTACCATATTTCATTAAATTCTAGAGCTTTTCAATAAATCTATTCAACAAATTAGTAGTTTATTTTATACTTAAGAAATATCTATAACAAACTTCAGAGATTTACAAAAATCACAAACAATTTAAAAAGTGTCTTACTATTAACGGTCTTACCATGTTAATTTACTGTCACTTCTACCAGTAACTGAATGCACTACCTACCATATCCCGTAGAATGCCGATAATTAGTAATGAATCTGTACTGTACAATAAGAAAAGAATATGAGAAAGTACAGATAGTTCATAGAATAATCTCGTGTTTATACTTAACCAAATCTAAAAAGTCGATGATTTGTATAAAAGTCATTACATAAATTGGGGATTAAAAACAGAAAATTTTGTACTACTTTATAGAAATATAAAATCACACTTTACAATAGGCTATTTTAACATTTCTTATAATTTTCTTATGATAAAACTACCGAACTTATCCCTGCTAAGATTCCAATGAGCCAATGAGACTCTGGGGGAAAGCTTTCAGAGACTCTTCCGAGATTCATTCGTGAAACGAGAGCTCGTCTAGCTGCACGTGATCCGATAAACACCACTCTTTAACCACACCAAACATGCATTTTCACCTGTTCCTTAAAAAATTCTTCCAGCGTGCATAAAGATTCTGTCAGGTAACATAACAAGCAGTAAAGCGAAGACTCCATATCAAGAAGACTGGCAACTCTGTCCAGAATCCGGAGACAGTAACAGCAACGCCACTTGCGGGTAAAGGTGGTACTTTCCATAGTGATGCACACACACACATATACATTTTTACATAAAGCTTCCTCCCTTTTTCCAATAGAGGCGCTGTAACCTCTGTCGCTTCTCGTTTGTATGGGGGAAGGAAAGAGATATCAGTCTTCTTGATATGGAGTCTTCGAGTAAAGGCTATTCGCACCAAAATCCAGGCTAAGTTTTAGGATTCTAACTCAACCAAACTACCGCTAAATACGATTATTTTTATTGCTCCATAATTTTAAACAGCTATAACTTTACGTTGCCACAAGCTTTGTTTACAAAAACAAGTAAGCATAATAACTGATCATATCACCTTTCATTTGAGCACTAACAGTTGTTAGTATTAGGTTTGTTCCAGTACACGGAAGTCACTAAGGAGTAAACAGGAGCAAAAAATCTTTGCTCCTTTTTACTCCGGTTTGCTACCAGAAGAAGAAAAAAAGAAGAAAAGAGTACAGGAACGATTTTCTCCGGAGTATTTCCTGTTTCTCATGGTACTGGAACAGACCTTTTATCAGTAGAACTGAAATTATTGCAATTGAATTGATTGGATCCCTTTAAAGCAGTGCTGCCAAGCACAGTTTGAAGTGAAGAAAAATTAAGTTTTATTTTAATTTCCTTGTCTTGCAATATTATTGAAAACCTTTCCATTTAGAATGCCTCCGACTACCCTTGTCGTGCAATTGGAGTTGTTAAAAACCGCGCCAACAAACGAACCGTAACGTAAGTTCCGAACGCTCCCCGATTGAGAACTGCCACTCACTCAACATTCACGGAAGCGCAGTATAAAGCGGCCCTTGCACGTTGAATACTTTTGTCAATACACAGTATTCAGTTCGTATCAATCACTCGGAGTGATCGGTATTTTTATCGCTGTGGCTCTGTGATTTCCCGAACAAATCAGCACTCGGTTACGCTACCGGGACATTTTTTTTGCTAGTGCTCAGCCTCCCAGCTCGGCCTCCGCTATCTGGCACTTATCGTCGTGCTACAGTGGTTATACCTTTACGTGAGTGCAGTGTCCCGTAACCCAGTCAGTAGTGTGAAAAACAGGTATACGGGTCACTTCTCGGCGGGTCTCCGCCAGCCGGAGGGACGGCTAGGCCGCCAAAGGCCTCCACAACGACACCGATAAAAAACCCAGGCCTACTAGGGCCTTTTTTGTGAAAAATTGTGCAGCGATAAACGTGGCTAGTACCAGGAGCGCAGATTTTGAAGTAGGTGAACTACTCGCGCCTCCATTGAATTTGAATCGTTAAATCGGAGAATAGATTGCGCCTCCCTTGCGCGAAAATTCAAACCAGGTAAAAAACCATGCGTCCTCATCAGTGCTAACCGTAACTTATATGCGTGATAAGTATCGAACCCCAAACGAGGAAGATCCAAATCGGACAACAGTGTCGGGCACCAGTTATCTGCATGAGAGCGAAATGACGAACCTCAGACGAGTTTGAGACTTGACGACCCAGTCTGGTGGTACAATACCTTTTTTGGTGTAAGTGTAAGTGGAAACCACCCACATAGGGGAGACCGTCCAACGCAGAATCACACAACTTTAAGGTAATTTCTGTCCAAAGAATACAATTTATTGAACAATTGACCTCAAGAGCGCAAACCAGTGGTCACCATCACCCAGTCATGCAATCCCGTCCTACCTGAACTCTGGCGATGACATCTTTATTTATTTATTTATTCTCGTCAAGCATATGTAGACTACATAGAATGGTTTTACAATATTTACTTATATACCATACATTATTTCTACGGTTTAGTTCAGATTTAATTTGTTTTCTAGACATGGAAAGGTCAATTATTACACAATTTTCATTATAATGACGCATCATTCTATCATCTGGGGCTATTTTGAGCATAGTTTGTCCTAAAAGATTGTTCTTGGAATAAATTACGAGTTCTTAGTTGTCGGCTAGGTACATAAAATTTTATTTGCGAAAGTAATGTCTTTCCACATGGTTGCCATTGTCCATTGCATTTACAGTAAATGTTACGAATTCTAAAAGGTTTGATGTTGTTGAGCGGCCTTTATAAAAGCCATGCTGCTTGTTTTTTTTATGATTCGTTTATATGACACGGCTCATAGCGGTAGCTTAACGGAGCCGTGGATCCTTTATATGTTTACAAATGTAAAAATAAAAATATAAACAAATATTATTATAATACTGGATCTCGAGCGCGCAACTTTTTATTGCGAGCGGAGACCTTCTTTCGCGGGGTTTGCTGGCAATCTGCATCTGGACGGTCATTTAATTCTTTTTTGTTTTTCACGTCCAGGTCGAAGCCGGCTTGGTGTCCGTGATCAGATGTTTTTCCTTGTTTCTTGCACTTATTGTTGACCAGCGTGAATCCGTCACTGTTATTGTTATCCTTGCTAATGTTGCTTACAGTTGATTTTGCGGTACTGGATGCTTCCTTTGTGGTTGTCATTATGGTCTGTGCAACTGCTGCTACAAATTTGGCCACCGTTTGTGGTTCAGGCATTGGTATTGAAAACTCTGTTTTGGGTTGGTTTGCCGTAGATGAGTTGGTAATCGGCTGAGATGCGTCTTCCTCTGCATCTTCCGCGCAATGTTGTCCATGATGAGCTGTCTGATTACAATACTTGCACGTAGGAGTTTGCCCCTCATGGGTGCATAGCGTAGTTTGCATAATTGTAGTTCCGTGAGTTTTGAGTTTTATTGTCAAGTAGGAGGGTATAGGCCTTTCAACTCGCATCCTTACTACAAAAACGCCGTTAGGAGTACCCGGGAAGAAGTTTCTCCAAGTATCAGGTGTAACGGATTCTACTTCTCCGTATTGCGACATGCATTTTGCAATTGGCTCAGGAGGGGTGCGAGGCGATAGGTCATATAACCTTACATCTATATAATCATTCTCAATATATACGGGAATCTTAATTCCAACGTTGTCATTTTCAACCACGCGTTTTAAGTTGTTCTTCAAAACGAAACGCTCGGCTTGTACTAACGTGTTGAATGATATTAAAACTGCACTGCGAAGATGATGATACTGAAGGTACAACACTTCCGTAAGTCTAAGTTGCATTTTTATCTTCAGAAGGTATTCCACTTCACTAAAACTCACTCGTTTTAAACAAAATTTAAAGTCAACGACCGCAGCGTTGGGTCGGAGTAGAGCTTTTTCGTCAACTTTACTCATGATGACAAGAATAGTCCGATGTTTCCTTTGTTCTCGAAACAATGCACACTAGATCGAGAGGCCTGTTGTTCACTTGGCTCGATTGTACGTCTGACTGCGGCAGAAGTAGAAAGTAGACTGATGCTGCTTGTTTGTGATTTGATTTTTGATTTGCTGAAATATTTTGTCCTTTACTAGTTTTTCGAATAATTTTGGAATGCATGATATAATGGCAATTCCACGATGGTTTCGGATGTCCGATTTATCGTCAGATTTAAAAATTGGTACTAAAAAGGATGATGTTCGCATACGAAGAAGAATCCAGCGCCTTTTAGCTGTCATCGTCACCAAAATTCGCCAATCATGGACATTTCATCGACATCTTTACCAATGCCCAAAATTAGACCAGAGAGAAGGGTTTCTGGGACAACATGTTTCCGACTGAGCCACTATAAAAGGAGCAATGACAGCATTGGGCAACCTTCTTGCCCGACCGTAAAGTGAAACATCAGTATCATCCGATGTCATAGAGAATATTTTCATAAAGTTTATATTACAAGTTATTTTATTTTGAAATTATATGAAGAACGTTATGTAGTAAAGTGAAGAGAAGCTGAAATATGAAAATTTAGTTTAAATTACCTGCTGTTTGAGCTGCCGTTCCTGCCGAAAGTCCGTCATACCTGCACCGTCGTCATTTACCTGCATCCGCCGTATCTGAAAAGGAAAAAGGGATTACTTACCTGTAAGTTCAACTCCACTGCTTTCGCTGATCGCCGTCAGATGATTTCCATATTTCTGGGAATGTTCCATTTTCCAGTGTGATGTTGAAAATATGTAGTAATGGTAGAGTGAATTCTTCTGCTAGATTTTTTTTTAAATATTGGTGCTATT
This sequence comes from Topomyia yanbarensis, assembly GCF_030247195.1. Taxonomy (NCBI): domain Eukaryota; kingdom Metazoa; phylum Arthropoda; class Insecta; order Diptera; family Culicidae; genus Topomyia; species Topomyia yanbarensis. The sequence goes on from NC_080671.1 coordinate 437,233,774, forward strand.
CCGTCCGGTCCTGGTCCTTTTGACGCGTCTAAGTTGTTTAGTGCAGTGGTAATTTCGTGTTCAGATAGTTCGTGGACGGAAATGTCATTTGAAAATTCAGGTATAAATGAAGTATTTCGGAATATGAAGTATAGACTTCTTGAAAGAATTTTCCAAATAAATTACAAATTTCAGTACTGTTATTTCCTAAATGTCCGTCAAAATGCATTTGGGATGGAAAGCTGCTACTTTTCGATTTCGTTTTCACGTAATTGAAGAAATTCTCTGGAGAGGTCTTGATTTCATTCTCGATTTTACGATTATATTCTTCATGTGCAGTGTTAATAGCTATGTCGAGTTGGGAGCAAATATCCAAATAGTTTTGCCGATTTGTAATGCTGTGTTCTTTCTTGTAAATTTTATGTGCCTCTTGTTTTCTATTTTTTAATTTTTTCAGATGGTGGTTGAACCACACAGGCTGTTGACCGCCATGAGCTCTTCTTCTTTTTACTGGTACTGTTTCAGAGATTAAATTCGTTACAATTAAATAGAATTTAGTCACTGCCCGTTGATATTTCCTTCTATACTCAATACAGTTTGCCAATTTATTCTACATAGTCTTCGTTTGACTTCTTCGAAGTTAGTTTTATGGTATTCCGGCACTTCCTCATACTCCAAGTCGTTCGGGGAAGAGTTTTGATGAATAAAAATTGAATATTCGATTGCTGTGTGAAATACTTCATTTTTCCATAATGGAGTTAAAGATGCATTAACACAGAAATCTTCAGTGCAGTTCGTGAATAAGAGGTCTAAATATGAATTTTGTCTATTTTTTACATGGTTGATTTGGTGCAGGCCAAATTCCGATATTTTGTCAAAGAAGTATTGAAGTGTTTCATTTTCGCCTACGACTGGGAGTAAGATAGATTCGTTTTCAATGTCTACGATGAAGTTGTTGTTACGTTAATTAAAGTTGCCATAAATATGCTGTTTTACTTCAGGTTCCATGTTTGACATGATAGATTCTACAGTTTGAAAAGAATAGTTCAAATGATTTTTTGTGAGCATTTTCAGGTGGAAAGTACACAGAGGAGAATTTGTGAACTTCTCCTGATATTACTGCTTTTGCCCATATATGTTCAAATTCTATATGTTTCATGGTTTCTATTTCTTCTGAAGGAAAGTCTGCGTTTATGGCTATGACTCCTCCTCCAGACAAAGAGACAAATTACGGTCTTACAAAGAGACAAATTACGGTCGTGCCGAAATACATTAAATTGACTTCCAAAAATTTCTTCGCTTCTTACGCTTTCATCCCAGCTACTTTCTGTTCCAAAAATTATATTAAAAGAAGATGAAATTACTTTTTGTTGGATTTCTTTTATTCTGGCTGGGCTTTTCATTCGATTAAAATTTTGGCAATAGACTAAAATTTCAGTCGAATTCTGTTGTGGATGCGAAGAAGTTTTTGGAATATTTAAATTACTTACAGTTATATTTTCTTCCTTTATAGAGGGTGTCGTTACTTCCGAAAATTCGACGTTCCAAATTTATGCGTAGCTTCGCGGAGTTGATGGAAATAATTCCGCACCCATTCCTGAACAAAGTCAAAGGCTTACTTTACGATTTGGACACCATCAACATGAAAACATCGACCATCCTTGAACAGCTAAAGGGTCATAAAGCTTCGACGGATCACCAAAAAGGTTTACGGTAGCCTCTCAAACACTCCGCTTCTGGTACTCCGGATCCCGAGCAAATGCTCATGGTCCAATACACCATATGGGACCATATAAAGACCATACTAAGGTCCACTACAATTAATCAACCCCATAATGCACCATAAATATACCATGGTAAGGTTTTTTTGAAAACAACATGATTGATTTATACCATAAACCACCCATTGCATATTGCAATGATGGTCCTAAAATATAAATATGGCGTGTTAGCACTTTGTAGGATCAGTGCGTCTTGTGGGATATTCAATTGATAATACATAGTGTGAGCACGATGACGGTACACAGAATTGCAATACACCCAGTTTTTTTTGATACGGGGGATTCGTACCGCGTATAAATCCGCGTTAATTGAAAAATCCACGTAAAAACCCTCAGCAAAAGACTAAGAATATTTTTGCAAAAGATAGACTTTTTGCTGAATAATCTATCTAGAATCTTCCAGCTTGTTCCCAACCGAACAAAAATTCGTTCAGGCCAGACATTTCGCCAGATCTTTAAATTTTGCCAGATTTTTCCAGATATTCTGAATTCTACGTTACACACCAGCGGGGACGCCATTTCGCGAGTTTTATCTGGCACTGTCAGAATTTTTTAGGCGTCCAGCAAAAAGTCAAATCTCTTATTCTATCAGATTTTTAAATTATAGAAGTTATTGCACACAAATTTTTGAAATCTGGGTCATATTTTACCATACAAAAATCGATTAATACATGTTCTATGAAGACCAAAATGTATGCCAAATTTCGATGACTTAGAGGTCGCTGTCAAATGACCAGCGTTGCCAGCATTTCTTCAAAAAAAAAAAAAAACTGGAACCTTTCTTGAAAAAAAACTGGATGCTCGAAATAAAACTAAATTCATTCTTGTTTAAACAGTCAACGATTCAATGAACGTAATTTTAAGGAAACACGTATGTTCCACCCCTTTGCTGAAACTTTGAGTTGGCCGTTTGATATTGTTGTCCAAATTTAAAAAAAATAAAAAATCGAATTCAATTGTAATTGCAATAGTTACATTCGAATTTCACTGTTGTGAATTTTTCGATCTTCACATGCACAAAATACTAAATATGAAAATTTTTTTAAACTCGAGTATGCGCTTAAACCGTTGTTGTAATAAAGAATAAAACCTTGACGCAAGGGAATTCAGTCAACAAACGGCCTACCTCTATAGGAACTAGCTGAACATTCAACATTACTTTCTCTTTCGATTTTTACGGCGTCACTACAGCACTTTTCACTTATTTTACAGTATAGATCGAAAGACGGTGGTTTTGACTAGCATATTATGCAAAGAGTTGAGGGATAAATGTTAAAGCGACCGAATTATTAACAGAAGAGAAAGTAAACAAAGAGAGTCACTCATTGTAGATATGTCGTTTTGAATGAAAGGTCTAGAAATATGGTCCGCACCAAATTTTACAACCATAAAAACACCATGAAATGGTTTCAAAAACCCATAAATACACCAGAATATGGTTTTTAAATGGGGTCTTCCGGACGATATGGCATTTTCCTGGGCTGAACCCATTCTAAACACTGTCAAAACACCATTCAGCGGGATTGAATTTGGACCGGGTAGCTACCTCACCAAGATAGGATTGTGGGAAGATTATGGCCGGTAAAATTGTTGCCCACGATTGATCTTTCGAAGAGTTTCTGGCAGGTACCATTTGACCTGCATTGAAGAAATATACATTGTTCAGAGTTTTCGATCGGGGTTTGTTCCAGGCTCGATGATATCGTGATTGCGAGTGACAGGTGACAGGATCATATTCTAAAGCTACAAGCAGTGGCCAGGTGTGTGAGTACAGTCAACCTGTAAAATAAACATCGAGAAACCTAAATTTTCGTTCCAGAGCTTCCGTATCTTGATTTCATTCTCTCTAAAGATGGATTATGACCAAATCCAAATAAAGTCGAGGTTATCGTGAACTTCAAACGACCATCACCGAAACATTTCTTGGGTGTATTCGTGGAGCGACGAGGTGAAAAGTGCGTTTATCGCGCCAAAGGAGCAGCTAAGCACTGCCCCGATTCTAGCGAGCCCTAATTTGGATCGTCCTGTCAAAATCCAAACGGATGCAAGCGACATGGACGATAGGAAAGAGTATGCTTATTTCTCGAGGAAGCTCACAACTCCACAACGTTCGTGGAAGGCAGCGGAAAAAGAATGATTATCTGCGTTAGAATCCATTGAGAAGTTTCGATCGTACGTCGAGGGCATGAGGTTCACATTGTCGCTCATAGAGAACACAAAATGGAAAGATTCTGTAAAGCTCAGCCTAATGAGCAATCAACTATAATAGCTTGATACGCAGGTCAAACATCGGAAGGTATCTGAAAACATTGTCTCAGCTGCCTTGGTCAAAGCTATGGAAGTATTGGAAGTTACAGTAGAGAATGACCGGTACTCAAAAGCTGTTCCGGAAGGTAGCAGTAAACCAGAAAAATTTCGCGGATTTCTGATTTGAAGTAGACACAAATTCGTATCTTTAGCTTCCGATAAACTAGACTACAGAAACAGATGGAAAATATTTCTATCGGACTATTTTGCCGGATTTTTGTTGGCTGGGGGTTTGCCGCGACTTTCGGCTAATGCTGGTTCGGATTTGCTGGTTTTCAATTACAGACGAACCTGCCCAGAGTTTGTGTGGCATCCGGTCAAGAATTGAGCCACTAGATTCTTGCTCCCATGTCGTAGGAGGTGACTGAAAATCCCTAAGCCAACGTGTAGTTCTGTGCCGAGGACTTGATGGCTGGCGGGTCCGAAATATGCCAGTCGCGCACGGAGTATTTTGGGTTTTGCCCTTACTGTGTTATGCGAATCTCTGACACAGTAGACCATTATTTTCTTCGCAAATCGTGGGAATCAAATGATCGTGTCCCATTTAAACCTGATATGGCTCGCTACATGCGTTAACATCCCAACTTGTTTGGTGTCCTCTAGTTGTTGTGCAATATATGTTAAAAATGAAATGTACAGTTTTCTGATCAACAATGGTTAGAATAACACAAATCAATCTCTAGCATAAACGAACAGCAACTATGAATCTTTCTCGACTTATGCAGGAAGGTATACGTTCCATAGCATTGGTTCAAGAACCGTACTTTCATAAAGAAAAGTTTTATATTGAATAGTTACTTAACACTACCTTCACTGCTTACAACAAGACAGGGATGATAAACCCACATGAAATGCCTCGTGCTTGAATTTTCACAAATAAGTCTATAGACGTGTACCTCATATCGGAGCTTACGACTCGCGAAAACTGTGCAGTCACTGTTACTTCGTCTGTCGGTAACATAAAGGGGGAACACGAAATTATTGTGACACATTCAACAGGGCATAACTTTTTTACCATTGGGTAAAAATCAACCAAATTTTGCACACTTTCTCATTGATGTGTATTGTTTACATGCTGTCAAACTCGAAGTCGTGTTTTTTGATTCAACGAAAATGGAGGTGAACCAACGCGAGTCAAGAGAACAAATTCTTTCCAAACACCTGGAATTTCCTGACCTGTCGCACCGGCAGTTGGGAAAAATGTTGAACATTCACCATTCAATCGTCTCCAGAGTGTTGAAGCGGTTCCAGGAGCGGTTGACGTTGGACCACGGCAAAGGAGCTGGAAGAAAACCGGGACCGGAGAACAAAAAGACGGAGGGAAAGGTGAAGCGGATGATTAAAGTAAATCCCAACGTCGCAAGCCGTAATTTGGCTAAAAAGATCGGCATGTCGCAGAGCTACGTCCAGAATGCAAAGAAGAGAGCTGGACTACATACATACAAGGTACAGAGCTTCCCAAACCGCGATGAGCGGCAACAATCGATGGCTAAAACTCGGACACGGAAGCTCTACGAGAAGATGCTGACAAAATATGGCTGCTGTGTGATGGACGACGAAACGTATATAAAAGCCGATTTTAAGCAAACTCCGGGGTTGGAGTTTTTCACCGGCAAGAGCAAGTTCTATGTGGACGACAAATTTAAGATGAAAATGGCGAAGTTCGCCTCCGAATATCTCATTTGGCAGGCCATCTGATCTTGCGGACTGAGGAGTGAGCCTTTCGTGACAAAATGGCGTAAATGGCGAAATCTACAAATCTGAGTGCCTCGAGAAGCGCCTTTTGCCGTTGTTGCAGCAGCACGACGAAGCTCCGCTATTTTGGCCAAATTTGGCATCATGCCACTATTTTAAAAGTGTCCTGGAGTGGTATGAGGCCAGTTCTGTCCATTTTGTTTCAAAGGACATGGATCCGCCAAACTGTCCGGAGCTGCGCCCGGTGGAGCAGTACTGGGCAATGATGAAGCGGGAACTTCGGAAGAGCAAGAAGACAGTCAAAGACGAGAAGGACATGTTAAGAAAATGGAAAAAAACTGAGAAACTGGTACCGGATAACACTGTAAAGACTTTGATGGAGGGCATCAAGCGAAAATGCGTTCAATTTTACACTCAAGGCTCCATCGATTAACTTTTCTTTTGATTTTTGAAGTAAATATATGTATAAAACTACTCTAAAATTTTGGTTTGATTTTAAACATTATAAGAAAATTGGCATGACATTTTCGGTGTCGCAATAATTTCGTGTTCGCCCTTTAGAACAATAAATAATTATTATGGGTCATTGAAATACAGTCGTTACTCTATATTCTTTAAATTTGTCCATTGCAATCATTATTTCATGCGAAGTCGTAGTATGCGACATCGATAATTATTCTATTTCGTTCTTCAAATTTTACAACTGTAAAAATAGTTCCACCTTTCATTTATTATCTTGAATTTGGCAAGCAGGGTGGGCACTATTGCAGCTTCAGTTGAAAAAAAATTATTTGATCTGGTTGCAAGAATTACATTTTGTGCAATGTGTTCAACAGATGTCGATAGTACATCGTGGGCGATGATTTTTTTAGAATTTTCTTCAAGCTGTAACGTCTGTTTGTATGTGCGGCGAAGTCTGTTACAAGAGAAACCGAAAATTTGGGAAAGGAATTGTACTGCCAAGAATTTTTTTTAGTTGCATATGCGTCAATATTCGTCACACCGACACGCGCCGCCGCCGGTAGGGTCCAACGGCGTGACGCCGCCAACGCCGCCGCCGCCGGCCAAATATGTCGCTTACGCCGCCGCCGATTAAAAATGCATCGACGCACACGTCTATACCCACCCATTTTTTTGATTATTTTGCAAAGCGTTATGATTGTGATTACAGAGGAAAATGGTGGCTAAACGATTTTATTAATTAAATTCTCCCGATTGATGTTCTATAGCTGAGTTATGATCATATTTCCTTAGAAGGTGCGTTTTACCCCATCTTCCCCTACTACTGATAACTAGTTTAACTAGACACTAAGATGGTGCTAGTTACTGACGAGATGAATTCGAAACACAAAAAATAAAACTTAATTTCAATCGATATTCTAACTAAATGTTACTTCTGCTAATTAAAAGTAATTTTGATGATGAAAATATGTTTTCTACCTGATGTTTCACAGAAGTTAAATTTCTTATTACTTCACTTAAAAAATGTTCTCTCGGTTTCAGTTTGTACTAAAATAAAATTCGAAGATTGAAATCCGGTTAGAAAACACAATAGTGGGCGCAAATCACTGTAGAGTGCAGATGTTGGTAGTCGAGGTTATTCCAAATTCTTGGTGAACATTTTGCGCATCTCAAACAAGCAACCCAATCTCAAAAATATAAAAATAATTCCTGGTCTCGGTAATTCACAACATTTCCATTAAATGTTTTGGCATCAAACGAAAAAATGAGTGTTTTCTGATCACATGTATTGTCTATCTCGATATAATCTAGCATTTCGTCGAGTTGTTGCTATATGGGAAGCACTTGAGTGCGATCGAAACAAAAACAAACGTCAAAATGTTTTCTCACTCGCACTGATGCAAATTAAATGGGCGCGTAATTCAACGCACGGCCCTGTGGCGCATGGCTGAAAAGTCGCAATGTGGATTTAAGAAAAGATTCAATTTTTTGTAAAACTATATAATATTTATTCTAAAATAATTAATATGAAATAACCATCCTATATCATAAACGCAAGAGTCATTGTTTGGCTGGTACCAATAATGAAATCTAGTTGGCGCATCGAGCAGTTAAGTTTCACGTTTGAGAACCAATACACGCAAAGATCGCAGTTTCTCTCTACCTACCATTGTCGCTTTCTTGAAACGAACGACCGTCTCCGTACGCAAGCTTCATACCTGACAGATCCTTCAACCGAACAGGACCGAACTGCCAACCGGCATATTTGAGGCCAACACTTACTAGTTCCAGTGGATTGCGATATGTGTCGATTAATTTAATATTATTGGTAAGTTAGTTCGTAATCGGTTCGCAAAAATATGAAAGTATATAACGAGATTTAACGCTATTTTTCAGTTTGCTAAACGAAATGAATGCACCATTCTGGTGGTTGCAATCCAAAATGGCGATCGCAAATACAATATGCATCTGATTTTCGATGGAAAATTTGTGAAAATGGGAGCCGGTGTGGCATTATTGATGGATCAAGCAAATTGGATTTAGATATTTTGATACATTTTCTATAATGGGTGTATGCAAAGTGTCTACTGCGGAAGTAATTCGTTTTGTGATATGAAGAGCTTTTCAGTGAAATACGAAAACAAGTACTATGCAAAGAAGAAACAATTTCAATCGATAAGGAAGCCACCATAAAACAGGCGTTAACATTTGAGCGTAAGTTTTTTTTTCATTTTCAATTTAGTAGATTTTTTGATGGAACGATTTTACTTAATCCCAGTAAGTCCAGTCGGAAAATGATCCGTAATTCTGGCTTGTTCTAGTTAGTATCCGGCTACAGTGACACAACTAGCTAGGTAGGGCCAGCTAGAAAATTATGTCATTACAGTATACCCCAAAAATGGATGGCGTGAAAGTTCGAAACGGGTGTCACTAACGTAATTGGGTGATTCGCGTTATGGTAAGTGTTCTTTGAATTTATTAAATTAGGATCTCTTATTGTTTATTTTTTCATCGCAGATTTCATGGAATTTAATTTCCGTTAATCGCCGCTGTGTTTTTTATGAAAGTCAACAATCTGCAGCGATGTTTCTAAAACATTTAAGCAACTACTTACAAGCTTTGAAGCAATGATCCTGTACTCTAACTGTTTTTGTGGCGAGCAGTTTATATTGTGCAATATTTTCGTGACAACTGAAACCTGAAACACTGGAGCGTCGCATCAAACAAGTAATTTAGTTTTAAAAGATCTAAAAAAGGCAGATTTAGATTTAGAAGAAAACTTTAGAGTGCTACAATCGGATAGAAAGGCGTGAAGAGTATTAGTTCGGGTATAATTCCATCATGACGAGAATAACTTAGGATTAATAGAATATTTCCAACATAATGATGCCAATGTTATGCGAATTCGCTGTACTTTAGTGTTTGTACATCCTAAAATTTCGGATTTAGAAATCAGCTTTCTCGCCTGAGCGAAACAAACAGTGAAGTGAAGTTTACTAAAAATTTCACAACTCAAGTTCGAAACTTTAGGGACAGCGTGTACTTGCTATTCGTCGATTGCATGTTCAGTTTTTACTTTTAATTTATACCTTATATTTTATGGTTTTTGGACTACCTGAGATTCAGAACGATTGCCCTTCCCGAGCAAACGAATTACGCAGAGTACCTCAACTCATGGCCCAAATTTACCCCTATTGCCTGGCGTTCTAATAGTGTTTGGAATTAGATTAACCCATGATATCCCCATACCCATGGTCTGGTAGATCCCATTCGAAAATATGTTAGTGTATTCTTGGGCTTTAGGGATTATTTTTTTGGTGTTTTGATGGTTGTGCAATCTAGCGCAGGCCATATTTAAGATCCCGGGCGCATCCGCAGTTTTTTTCTTATTCTTATCGCCTTGATTTCTTCTAGTGATTCAACTCTTATGTTAACTATAAATAATTTTGACAATGGATGCCCAGTAAAATTATTTATAGTATCAATATTCGGATTTGTTTTTAATGACTCGATTCTTTCAGCGTTGTAATTTTATTGGATGAATAATTTCAACCAAATTATTACCTGATTCTTTACAGAAGTTTCGAGTACGATTAACTTTTACTTCAAGCAATACAACAAACAACTATAATTTCTATTAAAATCTTATGTTTATAAAAACGCTCTCTCGTCGCCAGTTAATAAGTTTTTCTTGCTTGAGGCTTGTGTAATATACCAAAACCATTCTCCGGAGTTTCCTCTGTTGATGAGGTCCATCAGAAGCTGATCAGGACAGAATCTGCAAGTGTAATTATTCCATTTGCTACGGATGCAAGATATGTGGGGCTACCCATTATTAAGCATTGCTAGGAAATCACTCGGCACGGAAGTCGACTGACCGGACGAAATATGACTTATCTTGTTAAGTAGGTCGATGAGGGTGCCACATCATTTGACAATGTTGCCAGCTTCGGGCTTAAAAACAGAAAAAGGATTGAGATTTTAACTCACAGTACTAATCAGTATTTTTCGGCGGCGGGAAGATTCTCGGAGAAATTTGTGGGGGTTTATAAAATTGATGTGGATTTATTTTAGGTGGAATTTTTGGAGGATTTGATAAAAATGCATTATTATATTTTGGTTTGATTATAGTTTTTCTATATTCAATATTTTGGTACGAAATGCAATAAGCATATGCGTTCGCTGAAGATTCAGGATCATGATTTTTCATAAAACTTTCCTACGTCTCCATTTAGAACATCAAGAGGTCTGCCTCTCTGTATGCAATTCATTAATTGGTAGTCTAGTGTAGTTGAGTCCCTTTTGTCCCCATAATAAGTCAAGAGTTTTTTTTAATTAAATGCCAATTAATATTGGCATTTGAATTCACCAAAGTTTTGTTCGCCTCTCCTTTAATGTTTCACCGAACACAAGTACAGCGTAATTTTTTTTTTGTTCAACCGTACTTTGTGCTGAGAGCCGTTACGCTTTCACTAAATTATCCACATCTCCTACCCTATTGCTTAACTCGTCCGATTTGCCATCAAAAATTGGTATATCTTTCATTAAATCTGGTAATTTTTCTATAACAATTGATTCATCAGGATTTTGTTAAGTCAAAATTGGGTCACTGTAATCTATTTCAGCCGAAGATGCGCTTCTAATGCTGACAAACGAGCCACAATTTCCAAAATTTGTGAATTATTCGGTGCTGCCATGTTTTTAATTTTTTAACTTTTATAACTATTAATTTTTACTCAGTTTTTAAATCACACTTTTATCATTTTCTATATTATCACTGTTTAATTCCTATCACTTTTTAATTTGATATTAAACTACTAGCTAATTAAATTTTTATTGAAATATAAGTTGAAAATATTTAAAGATTACTTACAGTACACTCTTTATCATTCTAACTTCCAACATCTAACAGGGGAAGTACGGTTGTCGTCCTTTATCGGGGAAATCTCGTCTTTCGGTCAGGCACCAGAGTGACGTTCGATCCTTCCAGTGAAGTGACGGGATCCCTTTTGTCCGGTGCCGAGTTTTTAGCTGTCAGCGATGACTCGGGGCTTCCTTCTTCACAGCTGCTGAATGCGGTCAGATGGAAGTAATTTGATTTTTTCACTGCTCTTTATCGCAGTAACTAAGCAAATTTGTCACTCTGGTCCCCATTCGGGCGCCAGTTAAGTTTCACTCACTTCGCGTGGATAAAAAGTATAAATAAATACTGATTACTTAAACGTTAGAACTAAGACTGAACTATAATGTTCCCTATCGGCCTATATATAACTTCAGCCAGGCGATGTAACCGGCTGCGCTTCTCAGAACACCTGTTGTCGTTACTGTTTTCCTTCTGTTCCGATAGATACTTTTACCTATATTTATTTTATTTTAGTTAAATTTCTCTGTTTCGTGCATTTGAATTTTGAGGCAGAACTTTCCACTTTCCTTAGGTAGTGCAAACGATGGTGACGATGATGTTGAATAAAGTGTACTACAGCCAGTGGAATAACATACAAGTACTTAGTAGAAAGCCTCTTGCTAAAATACTTGTACTCTTTTACCCAGCGGATTATTTGTGGAAATGATCTAAGGGAAATGTCATACATAAGTGGTTTCTTTCAAACCTCAAAAGAAAGTTTCAAAAATACCAAAAACTGCTTGTAAAATAAACCAGCAAATCTGTTTATTTTATTACTGAAAGCTTTTGCGCATATGAAACATTCGTTTCCCAAAAAAGTGCGTTAACTAAAGCTAAATTCACTTGCTTACCTTATAAACTTGAATATATTTCTCTAGCAATCTATGTAGTTCTACTTTAATCGCATTCACTTATGTCATTTTTGCTTGTAGCGAAACTGAGTCAGGTTCTAACCCTAACTGCTGTCAAAATGTATTAACTGACAGCGTTTGGGGTTAAAACCTGACTCAGTTTCGCGTTGAAGCAAAAATGCCAATGTACTAATGAAAATGTAAACCACATGTTTCTTCTGTCATTTGACAGTGCTCGCTCCACTGAAAACAACTGATACACATTTTTAAGCACTGAGAAATCAACAAGTTGGACGTTGTTGGCTCGAATCGAAACTCGTCGAATGTAAACAAAGTTCATTCTATAGTGCAAAACTGTCGGCACCCATGTGGCGAAGTCGTTAGAGTTCAACGGAAAGTGGGAGCGTTGCCAGAAAATTTGTATTTCCCAGATTAAATTTTAGGAAACTTCCCAGTTAAGCTCAGCCGGAATGCTGGCTGGTTCTAATTCGTATTTCGGCTCCAGTGACACAGCCGATTCTAGTTAGAATCGGTTGTGTTACTGGTGCCGGAAAACGAACTAGAATCAGCTAGAATTCTGGCTGATTCACGATACGACCTGCCGTCGGAAGCAAGCGAACCTGTGATCCACTCGTTTGCCCGTCTACCGCTCAGTCGAACTTAAACTAGGCATAGTCCCTATGTTTGAGTAAGCCGGGCAAACGAGTGGATCACAGGTTCGCTTGCTTCCGAGGGCGAATCCTCATCGGCTTTGCGCCGCTTCGGTTCCTAGGCCTCGGTTATGCGGATAAACAGCGTCGAAATGGTATCCCTTAAACAGAGGTTCCTGAAGGGTATCGGATGGTTACCGGAACCCAGTAAAGTTTAACCGAAAATGTGCCGGAATTCTGGTTGGTTCTAATTAGTATTCCGGCTCCAGTTATGCAACCGATTTTTAGTAGAATCGGTTTTGTCACTGGAGTCGGAATACGAATTAGAACCAGCCAGCATTCTGGCTGAGCTTACCTGAGAAGTTTCCTAAAATTTAATCTGGGAAATAAAAATTTTCTGGCAACGCTCTAGCACCTCGTTGAACTCCAACGATTTCGCCACCTGGGAGCAAGTTTGACGCTATGAAATGAATTTTGTTTACTTTCGACAAGTTTTGATTCGAGCCAACAACATCCAGCCACTAACTGTTATCTGACAGTGCCCGGTACACTGAAAACAACTTATTCACATTTCTTAAAAATCTCAGAAATCAATTTGGACGTTGCTGGCTCGAACAAAACTCGCCGAATGTTAACAAAGTTCATTCGCGCCCAGGTGGCAAGTTCAACGGAGAGCTGAGGGGTTGCCAGAAAAATTTAATTTCTAAGAATATGTTCTAGGAAACTTCAGGCATGCTATAAAAAATTATCGCACCGAGAAAGGAGCGGACGCCAGAAACATCTGTGGGAGGCGGCAGCTTAGCAATTTCCTCGATATTTTCTGGACCCGATCGCAGTCCACAGATGTCGATAATGTGGCCCAACCAGGGGATCTGGTCCATACCGAAAGAGCACGAATGGCGAATTCAAATTTTTGGATATGCGCTGTAGTACTGCCTTACACCGGTTTTTTTCGGTTTCGCAACCGACCACGATGTCGTGCAGGACTGGAACGTGACTCCATAGTCGGTTCCGAAAAAGCACCTTGCATCACAATCGGTTCAAAATCAAACAATCTTAAAACCAATGATACCAATTACTGTAATTTTGAATTACCTCACAGAATAACAGAAAAAACTCCCTCGTCGCCACTGTAATGTTTGGCTTAGCCAGTGATAGGCAGGAAATTGACTCGATTAACTTTTTGGAAAGTTTTCCAATTTACCTGATGTGATTGATTGGAAAGAAAACACTTTGTAGATACTCTTTCTTCTGCCGAGTCGGAATCGGCCACTGGTTTTTTTAATACGACTAAAATTCAAAATTTTCTGACGTTTATATGGTGAAATTTTTGCAAACTTCAGCAAATTCCTACTACTAACTATCTATCTCTTTGTTACTCCTAACTCTCGTGTGCGTAATGCGCTCATATTCTCCTCTTTTGTAGACTAAGTCTATAGCTGGCGGTACTTGCGTTACAAATACCACACGCCATAGTTTAATAAAGCCATAGTTACTCGTCCAGTTTTATATCGTTCTGCGTAACAAACCAATACTAATTTTGGTCGTAAGCTAATTTTATTCTCCGCTTGCGTTACAAACAAGGAAGTAAATTACCTTTGTTGTTTACAAGGTGAAAAACCTGCAAAGAACCCCAGTGTGTCGATACGATGTAAGGGGCTTGTGTATGGTTCGAAGTAATACTTTCGAACGCTCGATTTTAACCTCATTTTATCATAGAAATTATTCGCTTATATACCTACTTTCTCTAACGCTAGCTATTTACAAATAGTCAATTTTTGAATCGATTCGTATTTGGTTTTGTTTTGGTACAGAATGTCAATAACAAATTTTATTGTCAACTCTGCCCCAGTCTTATTCTCCAACTGGTAGTCTTTTATCCAGCGGATTTTATTTAGAATTGATCCAAATGTAATTTCTTTCTAGAACAATGTCAGCAGGAATCAGGAATCAGTAGCGTCTGGCTCAAATGGCACGTTCCCCATGTTGATCGGAGATTTGTGCCTTGCCATGGTCTGCTTTTCTTCATTTTTCTGATGGTAAGGATTGAGGAAGTGGCAAGGTTAGGGAAAAGGAAAAGGAAAATAACGACACAGAATAATTAAAAAACAGAGCATTATGGACCCCCGGAAGGATACTGAACGATCTGCAAGTGCTACAATAGCAGAAATAAAACTTCCAACCCCCGGAGGGATTCAGAGTTTTTACTTAAACAGTGAGCAGATATATCAACACCCCCGAGAGGGTATTTACATGTTCCCTATTATAGTTAAATAAAATTTAACAAATCAATAATCAACACCCCCAGCGGGATATTGTAGTTTATATTCGGTTCTATCCGATTTAGGTTTAAACGGTTTAACTATGACTTTTTGAAAGCCATAATTAAGTTTAAACTTTTGTTTTTTCCAAGAGATCCATTGAACGGTTGTCGACACTGCAAAAATACTGCTGCATTTTTGCAGATATCGACTTGGTTCTCAGAACCTCCCAGCAAACTGCCCGTGACCCAGGATTTTGAAAATTTAGTCTGGCCAAAACGTCGGTAATCTAGGTAGGCATTCTTTGGCTTCCCATGGAATGTACAGGAACACCTTGTTCTGATGAAGACTATATTCTGCGATAGCGAATCGAAATTCCCCATCCTTTTCGTTTATCGCCTCCAGTTTCTGTTTCAGCCAGACACGGCTTTGTTCGTTATCCGGAGAAAACCAAACGATGCCGTATCTAAGCCCGAACCCACTGAAACTAGGGATAAAAGAATCTGGAGGGATAGAGAAAGGGCAACTATGAAGATCTCTCAAGAAATCATTTTTTAGCGCGACAGAAAAGTGTCTTTTTTCTAATCTAACCGCACAAGCATTGTTCGACAAGGCATTCTTGCGGTTGCGTTTCTTTCGTTGATTTTTATCAACATTTTTGCCGCTATTCTTGGACTATGAAGGAGTGTCTTTCCTGCTGCCCTCAGTGTTATCAGCTGACAATGTAGGAATTGACACTAGTTCCGCCATAGCGCAAAACAATATTACCGAAAATCCGAAAAAGTAGTAGATGCGATCTGCTCACAATGCCGGTTCGATTCAAAAGAGTGGGAATTTTTTCGACTAAAGAAAAGTTCCCACAAATAAATTGATTTCACACTACTATTGTTCACAGTATAAAAGCAAACACAGTAGAGCCAAAAAGAGTTCCTACGCTGGCTGAAGGAACACAAGCAGAGAGATAAGCACGGTTCACACACACAGCCAATAACTGATCTGTGAACGGACGAGCTTAAGCTGCCATGTTTATTCAGAAACAGATACATAGAGTAGACAATAAAGTACCGAAACACGAAATTGTAGGTAGGGTAGAAATTGTGATTGGCACTCGTGAATGTCCATGAAAGTAGTTCACAAGGGTCAATTACACAATTATCCAAAGACATATAATACACTTACCTCATTCAGATCATGGTTGTATCAATTTAAAAAAAACCATTATAGCTTCTCTCGTTCATATACTCACAATGAATAAACCGTTTGCATACACTATCAGTAATAACTACATGTCGCACAAACAATTGAGCGGCAAAAAGACCCCATCCAGTATACATCCAGCTAACCTGTTTGCGAAGAAGCCAATAATTGACTTTCCTACCTTAGCATCAAACGGAAAACTGTAAACTTAGGCAGTAACCGTAACTCACCAGTGAGATAAAAAAAAATCTCACTCAACAAAACGGACACACGCAACGATCTCAGCCTACCGGTCTGAGTCCATCAGCACACCCCAAAGAAGGGCGCTCATCGGATCACTGACACACGCAATAGGAAACCACTTAATGGGAAAATGGTTGCATGTCATATAAAATGCGAAAATTATAATTGCTTTTTACACCTATAGGGCGGGTATATCATGCACAAAAACACTTCACCCGAATGCACTGTATCACTACAACTCATCACTACTGTATTGACACAATTTATGGATTACACCGAGTAAATATGACATTCACTGGATGCACATCCAAACACGTCCACTACCCATCGATATCGATATCTTCTTTATCCAGCGGATTTTATTTGGAATTGATCTAAAGGAAAACTCTTTCTAGAACATAAGTCATAAGAACTTGTCATCAAAAACACAAAAAATCGCCTTCAAAATAAACAAGAAAACTTCTTCTAACCGAAAGATTTCGGACATATGAAACAGTCGTTTCCAATAAGATTATGTTAACTAAAACTAAATTCACTTGCTTACCTCACTATCCTGCGTAATATTTCTCTAGCAATTTATGTAGCTCTGCTTTAATCCCATTCATTTTTACCGGTGAAAATCAAAACATCGTATTTCTCCTATCTGTCATTTGACAGTGCTCGCTACACTGAAAGAAACTGATACACATTTCTAAAAAACACTGAGAAATTAGCAATTACATAATTCAATAGATCATGGTTATCATTGAGTTACTGATATCGATCATATACCCCAGAACGTTGTGTGTGTGTGTGTGTGTGTGTGTGTGTGTGTGTGGAGATATTGTTCTCCACTGCTACCTCGGGACTGCTTGTAGAAAACGGTTTCTTGCTGAAAAACTGGAGGCAGGGGTATTATTGCTTTCTCCTTCAAGCGGCGCATGGTTTTGCTGACAGCGCACGTTGATTTTGACGTGTAGCTCGGCCATTGGGCATTACTTGTGCATAAGCTTATAGTCTCCCTGTCAAAGGGTTTCCTAAAAACTATTCTTCTTATCGTCGAAGGCTGCTTCACTCGTGACTTTATTTCGATAACTGATTTTAAAGTTTCAACCTAGATTAATTTTTTTTTTTTTTTTTTTTATTTCGATTATAGAGGTTTTAACCTTGAGGTCATTCGCCTCTTCGGGTTAGAAAAATCTCTTGTGAAAAATTTCTAACCCTATGTGCGGGGTCGGGACTCGAACCCAGGTGCGCTGAGTACAAGGCAATCGATTTACCAACTACGCCACGCCCACCCCCATTAATTTTTTTTTTTTAATTTAGCATTGTTTTTTTATTTCTTTTAATTCAACCTGGGTCATGGGTCTGTAATCTAGGGTGGAGAAGGCTATTCAGTTTTGTCAGTATCCTCACTATGATGAGCTACGAAAGTAGGCACCAGTGAGAACCGACAGCTATAAATGCTTTTGATTGCCAAAATTAGACTTACTTCATTATTCTGGACATATGAAACATTCGTTTCCCAAAGTGTGTTAACTATAACAAAATTCACTTGCTTACCTTGAGTAACATTTCTCTAGCGATCTATGCAGATCTGCTTTAATCACATTCACTTATACCGATGAAAATGTAAATTCCGTGTTTCTCCTAACTGTTAAAAAAACGGCCCGCTACACATTTCTTAAAAATCTCAGAAATCAATTTGGACGTTGTTGGCTCGAATCAAAACTCTTCAAATGTAAACAAAATTCATTCTGTAGCGTCAAACTGGCGCCCAGGTGGCGAGTTCAACAGAGAGCTAAAGGGATGCCAGAAGAATTTTACTTCCCAGATAATATTCTAGGAAACTTCAGGCATGCCATAAAAACTTATCGCGCCGAGAATGGAATGGACGCCAGAAACATCTGTGGGAGGCGGCAGCTTAGCAATTTCCTCGATATTTCCTGGATCCGGGCACAGTCCACGGATATCGATGATGTGGCCCAACCAGGGGATCTGGTTCATACCGAAAGAGCATTTTTCAGCACGAATGGCGAATTCAAATTCTTGGATATGCGCTGTAGTACTGCCTTACACCGGTTTTTTCGGTTTCGCAACCGACCACGACTTCGTTCAGGCCCGCAACGTGACTTGTGTGTCGGTTCCGATAGCATCACAACTGGTTCAAAATCAAACAATCTTAAAACGATGAAACCAACTACCGCAATTTTGAATTACTTCACAAAATAACAGAAAAAAAACTCCCTCGTCGCCACTGTAATGTTTGGCTTATTCATTACATCATTACATTTCACTGTCCCGAGGCATTTTCATTAATTTCGCACTTCGTCGTGTGCGTCACGTTTCACTACGGGACAATCATCATTACAATTTCACTGTCCCGAAACCTTTTCATTAATTTAGGGCGTTTCCAGATCGCAAATCTCGCGATTCCGTTGGGGTCTCCAATGGATTTTTGCTGGGAATAGATACCGGAGAGTGATAGCCCGATGGCTATCACGAACCCGGTAACTGTGATACGAGAAAAAGAATACGTTTACGTTCGCTGTCGAATGCAGACTAACTTGCTTTTTATTTCATTTCGTTTACAAAGTTTCGATGTGCTGCCGACTCAAGCATTTTCAGGCGCTTCGTGTTGCGCCGCCACTTCCATATGATGATGACGATCACTAGGATAAAGGCACCGTCCATGGAGTAAGACACCACGTCGTGCGCGCTGACGTTGGTATTAACAGATTCGTCATTTCCGAACGGCCACATGATGCTGTAATTTGATTCCTCGGTCGAACTGCTTAATACTGAAGACTGATTGACTCAAGTCAACGTTTCATTGCTAGGCACCCCGTGGTGCGGTCGTGCAGCGGATGTTTATACAGCATGTTTGCTGTTTCATGCATTTCGCGAAGTATAACAATTCAATTGTTGTTTTTACTGGGTTACATTTTCAAATTCAAAGGGTGTTTACCCATTCCGAATTTGAGTATTTCCACCAGTGATAGATTGGCAAATTGACTCGATTAACTTTTTGGAAAGTTTTCCATTTTAGCTGATGTGATTGATTGGAAAGAAATCACTTTGTACATACTCTTTCTTCTGCCGAATCGGAATCGGTCATTGGAGTTAATAAATTTAATTCACTATGTAATTTAAAAAAAAACATACGCTTTATTCCCTTACACACTATACTTAAACTATACACGTCTAATTTGCTTGAAGTTCTAACTTGGACTGACTGAGGTGTTCCTCTGCAGTGGCTTCAGTGGCTGTTGTTTAGATTTGCGTCGACCGGCTTCTCAGGAAAACATGTTAGCTGGTACGATTATCACGAATAACATATGGCGCGTAGACAATTTTCTAGGTACAGTGTCGGCGACCAATATTCTGTTGAAATAGGGTGTTCATTAACTTGAAGGTTCGACTAAAATCCAAAATTTTCTGACGCTTGTATGATGAAATTTTTGTTAACTTCAGCAAATTCCTATTACTAACTATCTATCACTTTGTTACTCGTGGTTCTCTTGTGCGTTGCTAGCGCTTATAAACTACTAAAAAAAAACAAATTAATCCGTGGTATTTGAAAGCAAAACCAATATTATTATAATCATATGTTATCAACAAATCTATCTTCACATGTATATTGGAAAAGGCTGTGTTTCAATACACTTCAATACTTAGTCTAGCAATTAACGAATTGAGGCAATGAAATTAACTTGACATTTTTTTTCACAACACGTAACTTTGATCCAATAAAATTTATGTAGAACGCTGATGGATTACAATTTAAACCAATCTTGATGGATTTTGAAATAGTCTCTTCTATCTAATAGTCTATGAACGTTAAAAGTTTGCGATGTTATTGGTGCAATTCACTTGCTTACCTCACTATCCTGCGTAACATTTCTCTAGCAATTGGGTGCTTGCAGAGCGCATATGTATTGGTGAGCCGTTGGGCAGGCAAAAATGAAAGTTGCATATAATGTATATGGAGCGGATAGCGGATTTATTTTAAATAATTAATAATTAATGTGAATTATTCACAATATTAAGACCAAATATGAGAAAATGTAATGTATTATAGGAATCACAATTAAACATTCATTGCGTAACATAATGTTTTCTATCGTTTAAACCGGCTACGCGGACAAAATAAGTAAAGCATTGCCAAAGCTATGCTTCATACCCATTCCAAAAGATTTTAGCAGAAAAAAATGGTCTTTATTTCAAATTTGTGAAATATCTTGTTCATCGAGAGTTTATGCATACAAAAAAGCTTCTAGACTTGAATGGTTTTAAGGCCTATACGACTCAAGGGGATGCGGGGTAAGGGTTTCAGTATAAAAAAACAGTTTTTGCGATTTTTTTTAGAAGTTTGAGTGAAGCGAAATATTCAAAACTTGTACATTATAATATTTCATTTCATTAACATGCTGTAATTTTTCTATGCAAAAATATCAACAAGCGAGTCGGAGGTGAAGCTTTTCGTAGAGCGTTTTTGGAAAAACACGACTTGCAGTGTTAACTGCCATTCAAAGACTACTGAACCGATTTATTTCAATGTTTGCATATACATTCTATGTAAAAAATACCTAACCCCTACGTTGAGTCTTCGAGATAATTTTTCCAAAGTTTTGCTCGATTCGCTTCAGTTAAATTTCTAAAAAAATCGCAAAAATGTGTTTTTTTCCTACTGAAACCCTTTACCCGTACTCCCACCCCCTGATACAAGTTTTAAACATGTTGAATTTGGCTTTCGTATCATAAATAGTAGGGTAAAGTTTTATGCTATTTCAATGCATATTTGAAAATGTAATTTGTAAAAATATAAGTTTTATTTTTATTGGTGAACAAATATGATATCTGAAGTGTCAGTAGATTCCACAGGAGCAAACCAAATGTTTCTTACGTTTACATGCTTGGGTTTGGAAAATTTGGTTTGATACCAAGTCGGTCTACTTCAGTGCATTAAGTATTGTACATTTCCCTACGATTGAACCGAGCAGTTCTGGACAATTATCCGCCAGCGGAAAGCGAAACCATACTTCCTCATCACGATTGTCCTTTTTGCAACCATCAACTGCACACGTTCTAAACGCGAGTTTATATGTAAGAATCTTCAAATAATCCTTTGTTTTTTTGCCATATAATCACTGATTATTATCATGGAACTGGGAGGATTTATTGTTGAGAAGAATATTATTTTGCTCGAACATTTAACTTGCTGCATGGAACGTAAACATGCAATGTGTGCCCAACAGATGCTTTGACTGTGTTTGTAGCAAGAGCCCTATTTATGCAGCTCTGCTTTAATAGCATTCACTTATACTGATGGAAATCTAAACCATGTATTTCTCCCATCTGTCATTTGACAGTGCTCGCTACACTGAAAGAAACTGATACACATTTCTTAAAAACACTGAGACATTAGCAATTACATAATTCAACAGATCATGGTTATGATTAAGTTGATGATATCGATCAAATACCCCAGAACGTTGTGTGTGTGGAGAAATTTTTCTCCATTGCTACCTAGGGACTGCTTGCTGAAAAACTGGAGGAAGGGGCATTGTTGCTTGCTCCTTCAAGCGGCGCATGGTTTTGCTTACGGCGCACGTTGATTTTGACGTGTAGCTCGGCCATTGGGCATTACTTGTGTTATGCACAAGTCTCCCTGTCAAAGGGTTTCCTAAAAAACTATTCTTCTTAACGTCGAAGGCTGCTTCACTCGTGACTTTATTTCGATCACTGATTTTAAAGTTTCAACATAGATTCATTTTTTTAAATTTGGAAGTTTTTTTCATTTCTTTTAATTCTATGCTATGATTGTACTAGTTTTGGGATTAATTCTTCGGACAACCTGAGTCATGGGTCTGGATATTTTAACTAAGTAAGATTGTTATTCTTCATCTCCAAGCTGTTTACCATCACCGTTGTTAGATTGGTACTTGATGCGTCTTGGGTATTCCATGTCAGCAGAACGTGTACGAACTCACACCATCGATTTCAGACTTCGTGAATCAAGTTTCAGTTAAGGTGGAGACGATTTAGAACGATTTTGTATTTTAATAAAATTCATTTCTACGGACTAGGGATTCCCAACCGATGGTAGCCCCGATATCTTTGTTTGTTTTAAACTTTTAATCGATTGTTGTTACTCTACGTCTACAACTAAAGATTGAGGTTATGTTACAGTAAAATATTAGATACAACTTTGTTCCAACCAACTTCATTGGCATTGCTCTTTATTATACGCTTTCTCTGTGCTGAGGATGACATTCTAATTCTCGACATATACCGATTAAACTTACTCCGGGAAAAATTCTTAAAACTGGTGAGTTCCATAATATAACAATGGTTGCGCTGTTCTTGAGCCCAAAATTTTCCAATCAACGTGATACCAACAACCACAATTTTTATTCATACTGAGAGGATCCCGAACAAATCCTGCTTTTCACTAACCAAAGGCCCCTTTTCAAGCAACTCAACCGGATCCCGGTGCGGTCCACTGGGAGAATGGGCAGAAACTCCAGCCGCTGCTGCTGCTTCGTAAGGTGATCCGTCCGCCAAGCCGTTCGATACGCGTTTGGGCTACGAGCTGGAACGGCACTGCCGTGTATATCTGAATCGAAGTGGGAAGAAACTCGACCCGCTTACTGCGCTGTCCACTAGCAGAATAAGAAGGAACGCGATCCGCTGCTGCTACGTAGGGCGATCCATTCGCTTTGTCGCGGGGTGGCGCATTTCATATATGTGTTTGAAGATACAAACGTCGGATGACATGCACCAATATATAATAAATGAAATGTAAAATACGGTTTAGAGAGTATGATTGTGAAGGGTTTCATATTCTTACTTATAAATCGGTTTTATTTCCTTTATGTTATTCTCTAAATTTATATTCACGGCCAGGGATGCCAACGGTACCGATAAACTACATTTTTTTTCGGTATATTTACATTTGCACAAGCCGTACAGCCCGCTACAGCGACGCATCACTACAGCTCTTGCCAGAACGGTAACCTAACCGAGTACATTTTCCCGTACAGCAGTAGAATACATTTTTGTTTTGCTGCTGTACTCCGACTGCTCGGTGAGAGTGTGGCGTAGTAAAGTTTGTTCTCTCGCTTTGTACATTTTTCTCTGCATAGTCAAAGGGAGAGGCCCGCACACGAAAGCGTTAATGCCAGCCGTGGCGTAAGTGAGCCGCATTCATTGTAGTCATTTTTGAATAAAAATATTAAAAAGATTGAAAATATTAAAAAATGTAAAATAAGGAAAGAGAAGCTGTACCGCTCGCGTCTGATGGCTGTACTGGGGACAGTAGTTTCTTGTCATGTTACTGCTTTGCACACAGGCAGCCGTACAGCGCTGGACGTCCTGCACTAGCGGACGACAGCAGCATAAAGAGAGAAATGAGAATGTAGGCAGAAAAATTACAGCCGCAGAAAAGGTAGGCATTTTGCATCCTTGTTCACGGCTATTGATGTCTACCTCGAGTTTTTCAAAACCATTTTGTTACTTATTTTGTATTTAGTCAGTAGCCGAGTAGAAACAGCGCCGCTCTACGTTTTACAGATGTATTTTTATCACAATCGGTGCGATGTACCATACATCTCGGACTGAACAACTGTAGTAAGTTTATTTCGCCACTCAGCCACGTTTCCGAACAATATTCCACTCAGTCCTAAACCACGTTACAAGTTTTAACTCTTTCAAGTTTCCTTTTTCGTTTTGATCTTCCGGAATATCTTTAAGATATTTTGGTGACAGCTGATACGCAACACCATGAATTGGGTCTCGGTTTAGTCGGTTTCGGGACTGGGATGTAATAGGTCTGCCCATATTACGCTCTATCCATTGCTACAACCGATTCTACTGCCTCGGCACGTCTTCTAAGGATGATTGAACCACTATTATCTTCTCGAACTCTCCGAATTTTATTTGATCTGTTTGACTACGCTGTTCACACTTCGTTTCCTGGCACTTCTTTCTGGCGTACTACAATCATAGGCGGCTGCAGCCGGTTGACAAAGAGGGGGCACATCTTCCTGACAAAATAGTGTCAAATTTTGGAACCTTACTTTTAAAAGAGTTTGGCGAATAGTTGATGCTATCACTATTTTCTTCTTTACTAATCTTCAGGGAGTCCATTTCGCCTTTGATTTTTTTTTTCTACAAGCAGCTCGTGGTGATTATTTTTGTGTTGTTCCTATTGGTCAATCTGAAGGGTTTTGCTATAGCAGATCTGTTAGTGATACAAATAATTACATCAACTCAATGAATTTTCCATTCACTTTTACTGACTGCACCAATAGAAATTCTGCTTGCAATTTTTCCGACCTAGCACCACAAATAAATTCTGCATCCTTGAAGTACAGCGTGTACAGTGAAGTACCCGTATTGCTTCCTTGTGTGACTCCCGATTTGTTCCTAAACTGGGACAAATGAAATGCCATTCAGTCAGGAGATGCCTGTTCGGTCGAAGTGTATCTTTAAACTTCTATTCTTTGCCTTTCACTGATCTAGGCAAATTCCATATTCCACACACATTCATTAAAGATCCATTCCAATCACATTCATTGAAGATCAGCCTGTTGAGAAGCATTGTTTCTCGATCGTTGGCCAGTTGATTAAAATGTTATCTTACCGCAGATTTTGAATGGTTGGTACCTCAGGCTCAATCTTTGTTGAAATGCCTGTAGATTTCACACAAGCAAGCTATTTAAGACAATTGATCTGTGATTTATTCGTCAAAGACCTATGTTATTATAGTGAAAAAACTGTATGCTGAAATGAGCGGCGAATCATCTCCGAGAAGACTACAAATGCCTATCGGCAGAAGCTAACGATAAATCCAGCCATTGATGGAATTTTATATATTCCTTGTTTGGACGTGAGTCTTTGTTTTTTCCTCTCTTAAGGATTTTTTTATGAACGTCCAAACAAGAAATATATAAAATTCCATCAACGGCTGGGTTTGTCGTTAGCTTCTGCCGATAGGCTTTGAGGGCAGACATCAACATGCCCCTCCATAGCTCTTTCACTGCCAACTGTCTGGTGGCGACTGCGTTAGGAAATGGGAGAAAAAAAGTGATAATAAATATCTCAAGCCTTGAGCGCAGTCCATTGGACCTAAAAATAGATAACGAGAGAGATTTGACCCGAAAACTGTTGGGAACATGTGATGGCATCATCACAGTTCCTCGATGGCGGAGTGATTAACGCACCCAACTAGAGACTGGGAGATCGCAGGTTCGTGCTTGAGGACATATCTTTTCTCAGTGTTTCCAATAAAGGTGAATTTTCACCGCCTCTTCATTCTCACCGTTCCAGTCATTCTTTCTCTGTCTGTATGGTTGTGTTTTGATCGACGAGCAAAATTATAGTTTGTTTTCGCAGATGAATTATCGAAAAAAAATGATTTAGCAAGGAAACTGGAACAAAACCGTGATTGAAGAAGATTTGCGACGGGTGTACCCCATTAGGCATAAATACGTTAGGCATACGGCCGTTTGGCATACGTACATTAGGTATAATGGACATTAGGCATAAAGACTTTAGGCATAATGGACGTTAGGTATAATATACGTTAGGCATAATGGACGTGAGGCATAATGTTCGATTGGCATAATGGACGATAGGCATGAATTACCATGTTGAAGTATCACTTAATTAATTTTTTTTGCGATTATGGCCTCGGGTGATAAGAGTATGAATGTTTGAACTTTTTTGATGTTGAAGAATTATACTGGAAACTGATCAACCTCGGTCAACATTTTATACTGCTGTATATACTTGAAGAAATCTTTACTCAAATAAAAGCATACTCAGATTGCGTAAATTTCTCGGCGTACAACCAATAAATTGCACATGACTAAAATAGTTTCATCACTGTTGTTTAAAATCAATCCCAGATGTATTAACCCTTTCATGTTCATCTTTTTTATAGTGCATATAAGGTTCCAAAATTATTTTTCTTTGAAAAGGGTGGGGTCAAGAAATATGAAAAACCTTTTTTCATAAGGATAGATGCTTCCCTCGCATTGCTGGAAGCCGCTCAAATTTTGTCTTCTGCTCAATACCATTCTGCTAGAATAATTACAACAGTCAAAGTGCGTGGAAAATGTAATTGAAGACAGCCTAAATTAATAGATTTTATCAGTTTTTAATAATACAGCAAAATAACGAAGATATATTAAAATTTCATTTTTCGTCGCCAACTTAAACTGTCCCTGGCAGCACTGATTCATTGGAATCCAATCAGATTAATTGCAATACGCAATGTTTATAAACAACATGAGCATGAAGGAGTTAAGGTATGAATAACGTACATTAACTTAAATTAGCTCTTACATACAGGAATGGTGCAAAAGTCAAAGAAAAAAATATGCATTGAAGAACAGCTCATGAATGAAAGAATGTTGAATTTTATTATTCATTAAACTAATATACGAATATTACAACTTCTATATTGATTATCTCCGATATTATTCAGAATAATGATTATATTCCTGAAGCCATCAAAGAGTTCAAAATAGATTTCTTCGTTACGCACCGTTTTCGGATAATCACTAAACCGCAACGTACGTGAGTCAGTGGCAATACGCAAAAATAGCTGAATATGACTATTGCACCCATATACGAAGGTGTGCTTGACGATAACACGGTAACTAGCATAATTCCTTGAAAAAGGCGCAATACATGCCGTCGAAATGTCGGATGAAAAGTAAATATTTCGTTTGTTAAATACTTCAAAGACTGAAAGCTGAAGGTTAGTTTTTCTCACAATTTCAATATTTTGATACAATTGTATTAATAGCCTTTTTTATTTCGACTAATATGTAGTCACAGTTTCTTTTTAACGACCATTAACGAGCTTCAATTAGCTACAGATTACTAAATAGGGAGAGTTACGAAAATTTAGAACCATAGTACTCAAGTGAGAGCAAGGATGTGAAATATACAGCTAGAAAAACTAGAAGTTGCTTAAAATCTTACGGACTAAGCTTTTGTCTTCTGCTGGCAGGAGTCGAGCTTAGGCAGCATTACTACGAATCGTTCAAGTCTACCAACATATCTCAAGGCAAAGACAGACTGTCCCTCTTTACCATGAGAACCGACGGTATTTTTGCTGTCTCTCGTTAAAAGGCATGGTATAGCGAGCGTAGTGTTTTCTAAGCCGACAAAACGAGTCTAAGATTGAGAATCCTACAATAATGAAAGGTTTGCGGTTTCTCTTACATTTTTGTGAATTATGCCAATCGTCCATTATGCCTAACATCTATTATGCCTAATGTACTTTATGCCTAACGTCGCGCACCCATTGAAGAATATTTTCGACAAAGTCTCTCGACAGGCGGGTAAAAAATACACGCATTTGAAAGTGTCCAATTTTTAAGTGATCTAGCCTCTAATACGTAGTATCTTGGATCTGTCGATTTGTTTGACTTGGAATCGTTCTGAAATATACGAAATTTTATACTATTAATTTTACACTGAATTAGAAATGACTATGAAATAGGGAATTTCAGAAACTGTATGAATTAAATGAACGGGAATCAAACAAAAGTCTGATTTTAACAATTGTGAATTTTAGTACAATGTTAGGAAGTTGTTTTAGAAACCAGCTGATATTTGCGCAATATGTTTGAAAAAATGCACAAACATTCTTGAGATTGCCCACAGGTTAAATGTTTTTCCTTTTTTATCTGTTTCGGACACAATTAAATCCCGTTACGGAAAATCAGTGAAATGTCTTAGTACATAAAATTGTCTAGTTCACTGATAATTTTCTGGACATTTACCACAACATGAGTACTATAACTGGTAGTTTTGCACGTCATCGATTAACAGTAACAGACTTCATCGATTTCAACAAATCATGTATCCTGAAATAACTTAATCTTTAAAATCAGTAATGAAGTCTGTACTAATTCGGCTAGCCAAGGAGTTATAGTGGTTACAGTACCACGCAAAACAACAGATTTAAGATTTTTGTTCAGTGGTACATTGTGCGAAAATAATGAAAA
Source organism: Topomyia yanbarensis (assembly GCF_030247195.1). Classification (NCBI taxonomy): domain Eukaryota; kingdom Metazoa; phylum Arthropoda; class Insecta; order Diptera; family Culicidae; genus Topomyia; species Topomyia yanbarensis. The sequence continues at coordinate 437,262,111 of NC_080671.1, forward strand.
ATGTGTTATTCCTGCAATGTGAAACTACACCGTAACTGTTGATGTTAAGTATTGACGTACCCATTCGTCTATTCGGGCTCCCAAATGTTGCATGTTCGAACCATGCCTGGGGCGATTTTTCCACATAATTGCTCTCGTTTAAATCATTAGCAAAATATTGGCACTTGCGTCAAAATATTAAAAAAATGTCAGATTTGATATGCTCAACAAGTATTCTGATCAACAACGCATGTTTAATGTGCCACTTACTTTAGAACAATATTTCGCATTTTACCAGATTTTTCTTCTAAGATGGCGCCTTATTTGATTCCGCGGTTTGGCGCGCTTTCAGATTCAACTGCTTTTTAGCGGAGCTACTTTCTTCGAACTCGAAACATCTACCAGAAACCTCGTTCAACAATAAACCAACAAAGTATCCTCAGTTTGCTAGATTGGATTTTTCTCTTCTACCACATCTCGGGCACAATTCGCTCTACAGCAGCCTTATGCAAAAGTATGGTTTTCCTGATCCTCTCCTTTGAACTTCAAGACTTCTTTCTTTTATGACATTCCGTCCATTTTACACTCACCAGCAAATCGCAATTCTCACCATTCTAAGCGATTCGTTTGTAAAATTATTTTTTAAATCGGTATTCGTTCTTTTGTAGAAAAATATTAGCATATCGAAACAAGAAGTGACGCCAGAAACTAATTATGTCGGCACATACCGAAGAATAGAAATTAATCAGAACTTAGCTAACGAAACATTCTAAAATAATCAAATTTTCCAATCGGTGTAGAACTTTGAAATTTAAAACAAGATCGTTGTAATTATTTTCGACCAGTTAAAATATTTCGTTCAGTACGACGGAAATTATGAAGTGCCAGGGATCTGGTACTTACCAAACTCTGCCCACCGTTATCGACTGTAGGTCAATTTCTTGAACTGAGGTTTCGGCTCTGATCAGTCGACATGTGACATCTTTTCCGTCAACAACACTTACTATTTTCAGCAACGTTTCAGGTCCCACACTACTGGCCGTATGACACTTTCCACTGTAGGTTCTATTAGCTTCCCGATAGCGACTCCAACGAATCAATCTTCTCGTTGATTTCATTTTTCTACGATTTCTTTTAAACAAGTTCACCAAAATACATCATTTGACCAATGTTTCGATGTGATCGCTTTGATGCTTCCAACACCCATGGCTTTACATTTCTTTGTATGGTGGTCACGACACTATTCGCTTCATGTCTGCAACATTCATCGACGTGTTTGCGGATTTCGACTTCAACGTGTTATCTACTATCTTCAGGAATCGGCTGTTAAGAAGTTTTTGGTTTGTCTGAAATTAGATATATAATAATAATATCAACCCTACATTGGGTGTTTTAAAAAACTATGTTTATTATAAATTCGAAAATCACTGCACTTCACTCGAACGTTTCTAATACAAGACTGACTTCTGCTGCTCCTAACACGATCGATTTATTCGATCGTTCTGTCTAGTTTGCAATTTTACGTTGGCCACGTTGTTCAGGGTCCGAATTGATGACGGTGCCGTTGTGTTGCCATGTGGTGGAAGTGCCCGTGCCATGTGGTAGAACTTGCTGATGCCGCGTGGCGTGTTCGGAGGCTTCCTTGTAATTATATTATTAAATTTCTTATTATTTTTTGTACTGCATTGTAATTTTCATTTCTAGCCATTTATTTCTACAAATTGTTGCGTTTTATTGTATTTATTCAGAAAATTGCATACCGTGGCCATTGTGGATCGCTTTTCTACCGCATTTATCTTTCTGGTATGCAGCGATCCGCACTAGACCCGTTGTCTTGTTCCAACAAGAACTTGTACTGGCCGATGTAATGATTGTGCTTGCTGTTTCAACAAGCGGGTACAGAAACCCAAAAAATGTTATACTAAACTGTAGACAGTTGAAACGCAGTCTTCTTAAATCACTTGACACTTACTAACAAGCGATTCCCAGGGGATCTGCCCACTCCAAAATGAAGTCTTAAGAATAATGCGAAAAATAGCGCCACTACAGCCGCTGTCTGTGGTACTAGAACCATTCTGCGAAAAATCCAGTTCCTGATGATCAGGAGAAATTCTAGGTCTATCTAAGTCGTCTCGATCCGACCCATACAGTGGAGGAAATTGTTTCTATGACCCAAGAATGCGACTTGTTCGGTTTGACCAGCTGTTGATAATTTTCATAGGGGTGGGCACTATTTGTTTCTGGGAGTTCTGGGACCAACTGGACTCAGGTACCTTGATAATCCGTCAACAGTCTAAAAGTATTCGCTAGAAATAAAAGTCGGTACACGAAAAGGCCTCAGACTACCTTTATAGTACATCAACAGTCTAAAAATACTCGCTAGAAATCAAAGTATAAGGTATAGTAAAAGGTATAGTAGATTAGCTCTAAAACTTTTTATTATCACAGAAGATCTTCTCAACCACTATCCGTCTCATCGGGGTCAATTTAGGAAACGGCAAAAACATAGCTCCCTACCTAGCGTGAGTTTGACGGTCGTTGCTCTTCCGAATGGTTCACCGGGACCTTTGTAGCTAGTAGACGGGGTCAGACGAATGACGATCGGTGTGACGGGATTCTGTAGGTTCGAACCTACACAAAAACACGAATCCAACGACAGGTTGGTATTAAATCACGCACTGTACTTTCCATTATTTGCACGTTACTGATCCGTTATGCGGGAAGCCACTAAACTATCCCGAGTTAGAACTGGAAAGGGAAAACTAATTCATGGCAAAATTTATGTAGAGAATCTCACGATTAAATTCTTTTACCTATGAAATCAGACCGAGACGACCTCTCCTACCTCTTCCACGATCCAGAACAAAGTGAAAAATCAGATCTTTGAAGTCCACTGAAATTACGCAAGTTTCTTGAAGCCTTTTGTTGTATACGGCATCAATTCCTTTTGAATATCCCCAGCCCTCGATCTTCTACCACCAAACCTCGGGACCTGCCGAATGGCTTTCAAAACCCAGAGACAAAAAGTACCCCTTCCACTATAACTTATTCTGTGCGGAAAGGTCCCACAAAAGGGTTATACGACGCCTGCGTCTCAACCATCCGTCAAAAGTAGTTCGGCTCCGACCACAACTGGATCCGGTGGGCGCTCATCTGATGGTTCATTAGAATGAACTCCTACCAACACTCAATCTACTTTACATTTCAGGAGAATTTCGAGAAGCGTTTATGCTGAGCGGGCCCCTCTTATTGGCTGGATGTTTTTGGCTCGAATCAAAACTTGTCGAAAGTAAACAAAGTTCATTTCATATCGTCAAACTGGCGCCCAGGTGGTGAAATCGTTAGAATTCAACGGGGTGCTGGAGCGTTGCCAGTAAATTTTTATTTCCCAGATTAAATTTAAGGAAACTTCCCAGTTAAGCTCAGCCGGAATGCTGGCTGGTTCAAATTCGTATTTCGGCTCCAGTGACGCAACCGATTCTAGTTAGAATCGGTTGTGTTGCTGGTGCCGAAAAACGAATTAGAATCAGCTAGAATTCTGGCTTATTTACGATACGACCTGCCGTCGGAAGCAAGCGAACCTGTGATTCACTCGTTTGCCCGGCTTACTCAAACATAGGGGATATCTTTAGGTTAAGTCCGACTGAGCGGTAGCGAAGTCGAACAGTTTCTCGAAGCCTTTTGTTGTGGCGTAGCCACATCGGGTGGTGGAAACAAAATAAAATTGGAAACGCTAGCAAAATGTAAACTCAAATGAACACTCCGGATGAACCTATCGTCAATTGACATTTCGACGAGTTTTTATTCGAGCCAATAATATGGGCCCAGTAGGTTCGTTTGTGTTGACGTTTTGCTAGCGTTGCCATTTTTTTTGTCACACTATGTGACTAAGCTACATCGCCAGCGTTGCCATAGTTGCGGATTTTTCCGCAATCCTGCGGATTTTCCGCAACTTGAAATAGAGTGGCGGATTTTTCTGCGGATTTTCTGAATTTGCGGATTTTTTGCGGATTTTTCATGAATGAATCAAATGGCCCTAATTTTTGAATTTTTGAATTGCATGTTTAATCACAATACGTACATTATATTATTTTAATAAATTAAATTATGCAATAATTGACGTACAAGGATGTAAACGACTTTGACTTATAGGGGAACATGGGGAGACTTTTCCGCTAAACCTGCATAACTCTCTAAAAAGTTTTCAATCGTTCAAAACTCATTGAGATATGACGTAGAAAGATAATGTACGTGTTCATGATTTTTTGCAGAATTTTTAAATTATTTTTGCAAAAGATATAAAAGTTTTTCTGTGAACGTTTTCCCTGGTCAACTGCGGGGAGACTTGACCAAGGCCTGGGGAAACTTGTCCAAGAAAAATTGAAATAAAGACATAAAACATACTGTAATCCTTTTTCCATATTGTCCAGATTCTTAGGTAACAGTAAAAAATATAAAAGGGTTGCGTTTCAAAAATTTCGATTTTTAAATGTATTTCCTTTTAAGGATTATCTGTACTGCTTACATTGCATGTTCACACTTACGAAATTATCCATATTACTGCTAACTTTGACTACTAATACTAAAATATATAGACTGGTATTTTAGGTGGGATTTTTGTGTGACGTGATTAACATTAACAGTAGATACCACAGCGTAGTAAATATCAGAAATTTGGTATCCTTCTTCAGATTATTGTCACTTGGTCTAGTCTCCCCAACATTGGTTCTTACGTTCAATGTCGTGTAAATTTTAGTAATAATTCCAATGTTCCGATTAATGTAAAATCGTTTCACTATAAGGAATAAGATGTGATATAAGTACTTTGAATGTAAAATGTAATTATTAGTCGAGTAGATATGTCTATACAAAGTTTGAAAAAAGAAATACTTAAATAATTTAACTTAAATTTATTAATTACGGAATATTTTCTATAAGGAAAGGTATTTTTCATTCCAAACTTTTAAAATTACCTTTCATTCCAAACTTTTAAAATTAAAAAGCATGAATTTTTTTTTGGAACCTAATAGAATTCGTCATAGCCAATTATAGAATTCTGCGCTTGGTCAAGTCTCCCATGTTCCCCTACTCACTTAACTCCGCTAGGAAATTTCCGGAGCGAGTAAATAATTGATTTCGAAACGGCAAAGTAAATTTTGGTTGCTGAATTTCAGCGAAATAGTTTCAGCAACCATTGAGAACTCAATAAAAATACATTAAGTGTTGATTATTTTCGACCGTGTTCCTCATCAGCTTGCTGTGGAAAAGCTAAGGCGGACTGGACTGCCGGACTGGCTGACTAATTGGATCTTCTCGTATCTTGCGAACCGTAGCGCCTCGGTGCAACTTGGAACTACACTCTCGGATCCTTTCCACATTTCATCTGGCGTTCCTCAAGGGAGTCATCTCGGACCTCTTCTATTTGTGCTCTTTGTGAACAACCTCTGCAGTGAATTATCGTCTTCTAAAGTCATGTATGCTGATGATCTGAAAATTTACCGTGTCATAACAACTATGGTAGACTGTTGTGCATTGCAAAATGACGTCGATAGGATCATTGAATGAAGTGACAGAAACGGAATGAGTGTGAATATTCAAAAATGCAGCACAATCACTTTTACACGAGTTGGACTCATCAAACGCAACGCTATGCATTACACTGGTACGCAGTATTCTATAATATGGCGTTATTATTTGGGCTCCGTATCACACCATACACATTAATCGTATCGAACGGGTACAGAAAAACTTTATCACGTTTGCACTTCGTCGGTTACCCTGGCAAAATCTTTTCCAGCTTCCTCCATATGAAGATCGCTGTACCTTCATCAATCTCCCTGCGTTGCGAAACAGACGGATCTTTCTGCAACGACTTTTCATTTTCGACCTTCTGACAGACAACGCAAACTCTCCTGCGCTTCTAGCAAAACTTGACCTCAACGTTCCTGGAAGATCTTTCCGAAGAATTGTTTTTATTCCTACGCTCAACACATTGCACGCAGTACGGCCAGAATAATCCATTGGATGTTTGCTGTCAACTCTTCAACAGTGTCTATCATTTGTTTGATTTTAATATTAGTACAGAATCGTTCAAATTAAAAATAGGTTTAAGTTAGTGTGTGATGTAACTTTTTTTAATCGACGACAATACAATACAAGTGTAAAAGCTCGACAAATAATACTATAAACTGAGATTGTTTCTTCGATCCCGCTTTTCTCGTTGTTTCAACTATTCGCTAAGTATTACTTTAAATTTTTAAGCAGCAAAATTTAAAAACGCTAAAGTTTTAAAACTTTATAGATTTCAAAGTCTATAATTTTGAAAGTATAATGCTTTAAAATCAAATTTATGAATATTTAATTTTTTTGTTTTGAATTTATGAATATTTTTCTTATTGATTTTCAATTAACTAAATTTCAAAATTCTTGGATTCTCAAATTTTTATATTTCCAATTTTCAAATTTTGAGAAGAAATGGAACTTTAAAATGTTTGGATTTTGAAGTTTTGAATGTTTAATTCTTTAAACCTTATGTTTTTAAACTTTTTAATTCCCAAATTTTGATATAATTTTTATATCACAAAATTTTCAATTAACATATCTTCAAATTTTAAAATCTATGAATTTTTAAATTCTCGAATTTTTAAATTTTTTAACAATTATATTTTTAAATTTTTATGCATTTAAATTTTTAAAATAAAAAAATCAAAAATTTCAAATTAAATGTTTAGGCCTGTAAATTTTCAAACTTCCAATTGAACCGAGAAAAAAAAATTATTATATTAATTGTTTATTAGATTTTTAAATCTCCAATTTTTTTAATTTTTGGGTTCTAAATTTTGAACCTTTTAAATTTTTAATATTTTTTTTAAATCTTAAATAACTTTTTTTTTAATTTCATAGTTTTTAGATTTTTAATGTATTTAAATTCTAAAATTTTACATCATTTAACTTGAAATTTTGAAGCATTTTAATTTTTAAATTCGTGAGTTCCTGACTTAGATTGTTTTTATTTCGATTATTGACGTTTTAGCCTTAGGGTCATTAGCCTCCTCTTTCAGGATAGAAAAATAACTTTAGAAAACTCTCTAACTCTATGTGCGAGATTGATAATTGAATCTAAGTGATTTTTCCATCATTTAATTTTAAATTTTTATATTTCCAATTCATGATTTTTTTTAAAATGTACCTTTTTGAAAATATCTGGTGCGCAGAACTAAATATACGTCTGATCGGATTTCCGCAGCTCCTTTAGTTCATTGAGAAAGTGGATTTTCTCCCACATTCAGCGGCGAGTGTGGAAAAAGTTTTCAGCCAAACATTTGAAAATTGAAAAATAAAAGTTATTCATACATAATGATAATAGATTGTAAAAAAGCTTGAAAAGCCCTTAATGGTAGAAAAAATAAAAAATAGGGCTTTTTTGCTTGCGGATTTTTTGCGGATTTTTACGTCAGCCAGTGATATCAAATTTGCGGATTTCCCAAAATAAATAATGGCAACGCTGTACATCGCCTTTTACGCGTGCTTAACCCTAGAACGTTGTACTTGCGTTGTCCACCCTAGAACGTTGCACTGGGGTACAAATGTACCCCACGTCACCGTGGAAAAATTTATTGGCAATTAATTGGAAACCGCTGAAAAAGTATGACACTATATACACCAAAAGTTGTGGATTTTTTTAGAAAATAAAATGCAATTAAATTTGTTCACCGCACGCAACTGTGGCCGGAGATATGGGGCTTTGAAGATCCGGAACAACCGGATTTCATCAAATCTGAGGCCTAATTAAGAAGCCGCTGTAAAAGTACAAAGAATTATACCCTCAAAGTTGCGGAAAACTCTAACGACCTAGATGCAATAACATTTGTTCACCGCACGCAACTGTGACCGGAGATATGGGGCTGTGTAAGTGAAAGTATGGAATTTATTGAATCAATGGTACATAAATTGGTTTAAACAAAAAAAGTAAAAAATCGCAGTTTTGACTTTTCTCACAAAAATTACTATAACTTTGCAAATTTTCAAATAAAATGATTCTAAAAGACTTAAAAATGGTCTAGAAACTGTATAGAATGGAATTTCGATATTTTTGAAAAATGGTAATTATTTGGAAGAGCGAAAGTTTAAAAATCGGGTTATGAAAAATACCACGAAATGGGATAGAAATTGAAATGAAAAAATATTGCTGTCTAGTAGTACATTGGTAACACGTAACGGTACTGTTACAGCAGTTACTGTACGCAAATAATGCTTGCAAACCATTGGTTCGAAAATCTATAAAAAAATAAACAATAAAACAAAAATCACCAAAAATGACTTCTACTTCAAAATTGAATTAAATTAATTGAATGAATGATTAAACACGATTATATAATACTAATTGTTACTTACGTAGTAAAACAACCAGTATTGAAACTGGTATTGTCACGAGCCAGATTTCCACTGACAGCACGAAACCTGACGAAACGCTAACGGCAACCGTACACTGCGGTTCAAATGTACCCCACGCCAACTTTGACACCTGCTTCCCCGAAGGCTATGAGCAAACTGGCTGTACCACCTTTTCCAGCTCTTACTAGAAACTCTAAATTGAATTATGGTTGGGATCCCAGGTCGGTAAATGTCGAGTTCTCGTTTTCAGACGGCTCCAAAGAAAGCGTGGATCACATTTGTACCCCAGTGCAACGTTCTAGGGTTGACGTAGAATTGGGCCCTATGTTTGAGGTTAAGCGGCTAAGCCGAATTGTACTTGTGCATCTTAAACAGAGGTTCCTGAAGGGTATAGAAAGGTTACGGATAGTTTGCTAAAATATAATGTGGGAAATAAAATGTTCTGACAACGCTTCAGCACCCAGTTGAACTCTACACTGAAAAAACTAGATACGTTACCCACACTACCTTTACAGTAAACGGAATGAATTGTGGATTTTATTAGAAACATCACACGAACTGCGTTTTAATTGATTTCCATATGCAATTCGAAGGAAACTTGTTTTGCTTTTTAACATAACAAAGACATGAAAATGATGTTGAATTTGTTATGCTTTTATCGTGTGATTTTTTTTATCAGTGTAACGATTTCGTCAGCCGGGAACGGGCCTATACCCAGTAAAATTCAGCCGGAAATGAATTGGAATTCTGGCTGGTTCCAGTTCGTCCACGGGCTCCAGTGACACAACCGATTCTAACTAGAATCGGTTGTGTCACTGGAGCCGGAATACGAACTGGAACCAGCCACTCAGTCGGACTTATACTAGGGATAACCCCTATGTTTGGGTAAGCCAGGCAAACGAGTGGATCACAGGTTTGCTTGCTTCCGACGGCGGGTTCCTAGGCCTCAGTTATGCGGCTAAGCCGCAACGTACTGGTATACCTTCATCAGAGCTTCCTGAAGGGTATCGGATGGTTACCATGGTTAAAACATTATCTTGGAAATGAAAATTTTATGGCAACGCTCCAGCTCCCCGTCGAACTCTAACGATTCCGCCACCTGGGCGCTAGTTTGACGCTACGGAATGAGCTTTGTTTGCTTTCGACGAGTTTTGATTCGAGCCAACAACATCCAGGCCAGTCTAATCGTACCTGTCATTTGACAGTGCTCGATACACGGAAAATAACTGATATGTTTTTTATCCACTGAAAAAAAATCAATTATATAATTCAGCATAAATAGCACCGGCTGTTTCGAGTGATTTTCAAATCCTGTGTCGCAATAGTCGATAAAAACAGTAATTTCTTACCTTTGACACTTGATGTTTGATCTGTTGAAGACTACAGCCAGTGGAATAACATACAAGTATTAAGTAGAAAGGCTCCTGCCTGAATATTTGTAGTAATATACATATGTAATTACATTAAAAAGATGACCGTTCTTCTTCTGGGTTAAACTGAAAGTGAATTTTATTTCTAAGCAATGTATCTACAAAGGCCTAGCACTCGCTAACCGAACCTAATTTTGCATATGCTGCATACTGCCACTGTCGTTATCGAACTGGGTCATTGTTTACATCAACGTCGAACGACTGATTGCTGCGTAAGAAGCTTTTCATCGGTCGTTGGTATGACCGAGGTTTCGGTGTGGGGTTGTTCATAAGATAGGGCTGCACAAAACTATATATCCAGCGGATTCTGTTTGCAATTGATCTAAAGGAGATCTCCTTCTCGATCGGATACAAACAAGAAGTTATTTCTTACAAACCTGAAAAGAAAACTTGTCATCAAGATACCAAAGACCACTTTCAAAATAAACAAGCAATACTGCTCCTTTTTTTTGCGAAAGCTTTTGGACATTGACTATTCGTTCCCAAAAAGAGTGTGATGACTGAAAACAAAATTCACTTGCTTACCTCACTAACTTGGGTAATATTTCTCTAGCGATTTATGTTATTCTGCTTTGATCGCATTTACTTGTACTTCGATAGAAAGATGAACGACCACTTTGTTTTCAGGAATGAGAGATGGCGTTTGGTCACGGATTTCTTACAATAATATTTTATTGCGTCTATTACCAACGTTTCGAAGGTCTATGCCTTCATCTTCTGGGCAAAAAACAGGAACAATATTATCTTAGTCAAGTTGGTTTGAACATTTAGACGGAAAAAAAAACAACGCACTGATCTACAACAGGCGGTCCCCGCACACATCACTAGCAGACTGAGCAACTTACTTGTACTGACATAAATCTAAACCACGTGTTTCTTCTAATAACTGACATTTGATAGTGCTCGCTACACTGAAAAATAACTGTTACTTATTTATTGGACACTGAGAAATTATCAATTACATAATTCAACACGATGTAGTCCTGAAACCGACGCCGTTGTTATTGATAACTGATAACCTCTCGGTGATGTCCGGCGTCTTCGTGTGCTAAAATTTCTCAGCAGCCAAAATAATTTTTTCAACCACTTCCTAGTCCTCCTTCCTAGTCTTTACACGTTGGAGGCATGAATGGCGATAGAAATACAGCCTCCTGCTACCGTTGATTTACATGTCATCATATTGTTTACACTTCCGTTGTTTATTTATCATAATTAGAATCCTTTAGTCATGATCGAATCACACGGGCAACTTGCTGCCATGATTATTGTTTCTTCTTCTTATCGGTACATTTTCAACAGTTGAAATCTTTATAACAAACCACAACCTACTACTTTAGTTGGTTTTGTCTTGTGTACTTAAGCAATGTGCCAATTGATTGTACATAGTCTACGTTTGACTCTATGCTGCTGAGCAAATTTGTTTTATAACAAAAAAATGAACATTCTTTTTTTATTATTAAATTTATTTAGGCCCAAATGCGGTAACTCGCCGAAGCCGATTGTTCATATTTTTACAATAAATTTAAAAAAAATAGCTAAATCTTATTATCTGGCTCTGTCAGGCGCAGCTTGCTGCTGCGTGTAGAGATCTTTTGTTTTAGGCCACGAAATATTTTCAGTGTTGTCCACTGCAACTTGAGGTTCGATTGGTTTGTTTTCTTTCGCGTTATCGTTCATGTCCATGTCCTCCTCTGTACTACTTACCTGCTGTTCACGGTCAGATGCCAGATTGAGTTCTATTTTCACTTTAAGTAACTGTCCCACTTCCCGAATGGCTGATTTTACTGGACATTTTGCGAAAACAAAAACAACACAGTTCGCGAGTACAAAAATACTTGGCATTGCAGGATTGCAATCAATTGAATTTCAAACCAACATACCAACAACTGCAATTTTAATTAACACCCTACAGTTAGCGACAAAACTACTTCGTCGCCACTGTTATGTCTGACTTTGAAGTCGCGCAATGAAAAAATACATACCATTATTTTGTTTCAATAAAACGAAACAATTTTACGATGTGCAATGGCTTGGCTACACTTGTGCTGACGCGGCTCGTTTCTTTCGCACAATTATAGACCCGCAAGAAGCACTAAATTTCTTTAGATTTGCTTTACGATACACAAACGGTTGAATGTTTCACTTATCTTTTAATCACTAATCTTTGATAAAATACTCTACTACTCACGTCGCGCGTGCGAACGGTACTTACCACTGACTATTTCTGACCTTATTTCCGATTAAGCACACCACTACTCCTCACGATTACCTTCTACCGATTGACTCCTTACAATTAAAAGCAGAAAACGAAGTGGAATTATCCAGCGAAAGCACTTAAATGTGAGAAACCGGGTGTGGTCGTCACCACACTTAAGTGCTGAACCTTCCGCAAACTGTAGTGTGAGAAACCGGGTGGGGTATTCACCACACTACTGTTTGATACCGAATCTGAAAAGCATAAAATGTTTGTCATCAATGCCGTTTCCGGCAATCAAAAAAAGAGCGTTTTAGTTAGCCAAATAAATTGCCCCGAAGGCATACTTTATTACGCCAAACCTGCTCTATCAAAAAGGCGATTTACTCTACCACCGCCCTGGCTACCTAACTGCTGAGAGGCATTCTACTCTAGCGATACATATGTTTATGTGTATATATGAGAAGTGGGCAACGTAGGTATGAGAATTGGCAACATCTGATTCATTCATTCTGCTTGTACTGTCCCGAGTGGCAAGAGATACTACGTCCTATAAATAATATTGGTAAATTGCGTATAAAATATTCTCAATATTTCAACAGTAGCACCCTCTGGTTATCTTTACCCCTTGGACTCGTTCCAGGACAAGCGTGGGCTCTTTCCCCGCTGCTGCGTCCAAGACTAAGATCAATAGTGGTGTCATCCTATTGGGGTAGAAAAGAGAGAGACAAGTTTCGTCGGCTTTCTTTTCGTTCTAAAACAAACTGTATAGGATTGTATACTTTGAGAAAAAAGAATGTATTTTTATTATATCATTTTAATGTAGTCTTATCAGCAGTACTTATGATATGTATGTTTTTGAGTAATACATACGATAGTAGTATTAAAATGTTATTATAATTTTTTCACATTTCCTCTTGTTTATTAAATTTTGTGTATAGAGTATCATTAGAAATTCCTCGTATGTTTTTCATAAAATGTTTATTTGACACTGCATTTGCAAAAGCTTTTTTACGCCGGGGTTTTTTTACATAACATGTTACAAAGGTTCTTAAGACTATCACGTTATAAAAAAAAATCACTTTCTAATGCTAACACTGAGGATAATCATCATTTTGAATATTTTTAATTATACTCTTTTTTCTTGAATTTCATTGTAAACCTATTGATAGTTTTTCTGTAATCTTTGTTTATTTTTTTTCTTTATTTATATCGTTTTATCTAACTTAACTAACGGCGAAGAAATCTAAATTGTTTGTGGGTAGCAAGGGAAAAAACTAGAAACATTGTGGGGATAATTATATTTGAATATTTATTGTTTTCAGGAAATGATAAATATGGCCCATGTATGTAAGATCTCGTAAAGCGAGGATATCACGAACAGGTACATAGGATGGTTTTCTTCTGGCTCGAAAGAAGTCTATTAATTGGGATCTGGCTTCACGATATTCAGTGCAAGACCAAACAACATGTTCAATGTCTTCGTAACCCTCTCCGCAAGCACATTGATTATCTTCTGCGATCCCAATACGGCGGAGATGCGCATTCAACGTATAATGGTTGGACATGAGTCTAGACATCACACGAATGAAGTTTCGACTTACATCCAACCCTTTGAACCATGCCTGCGTTGATACTTTAGGGATAATTGAGTGCAACCACCGTCCCAGATCACTATTGTCCCATGATGTTTGCCAATTAGTAAGCGTCCTCTGACGAGAAGCGCTTTAAAATTCATTGAAGGCAATAGGTCTTTCATAGAAGTCACCGTCCAGTGCCCCTATTTTGGCTAAATTATCCGCTCTCTCATTACCCGGTATGGAGCAATGAGCGGGAATCCACACTAAGGTAATTTGATAAGATTTATTTGTTAATTTAGTTAAGTATTCTCGTATCTTCTTCAAAAAGAACGGAGCGTGATTATCGAGCTTTATTGAGCGTAGTGCCTTAATTGTGCTGAGGCTATCTGTGAGGATGAAATAATGGTTTGGAAGTAAAGTATCAATGATTTCCAGACTATAGTGAACTGCTGCTAGTTCGGCTGTATAAACGGAGGCAGGTTCTGCAAGCTTGAAAGAGATCGAGGTGTTATTGTTGAAAATACCGAAGCCAGTGGCCTCATTGATTCGTGACCCATCAGTGTAGAACATTTTATGGCAGTCAATGTGTTGGTATTTACTTATGAATATTTTAGGGATCTCCAGAGAGCGCAGGTGATCCGGGATTCCACGAATTTCCTCTTGCATGGACGTGTCGAAAAATAAAGTGGATGCGGGAGTATCTAGTATATTAACACATGTCAGAACATAACTAGAAGGCGTTATTTCTTGTGACATGTGATTGAAGTACACTGTCATGAATCTGGTTTGGGATTGAAGCTCGACAAGTCTTTCGAAATTTTCAATTACCAATGGATTCATAACCTCACATCGTATAAGTAAACGAGGGGAGAGATCCCAGAATCGATCTTTTAAGGGAAGAACTCCCGCTAGTACTTCAAGACTCATCGTATGTGTCGATTGCATGGAACCTAAGGCGATTCGTAAACAACGATACTGTATTCGTTCCAATTTAATAATGTGAGTGTTTGCAGCTGAACGGAAACAGAAGCACCCATATTCCATTACTGAAAGTATCGTTGTTTGATACAATCTTATCACGTCACTTGGATGAGCACCCCACCAAGATCCGGTTATTGTTCGGAGAAAATTTATCCTTTGTTGGCACTTCTTTATCAGATACCTAATGTGGCCTCCCCATGTACCTTTAGAATCGAACCAAATTCCGAGATATTTAAAGGTCATGACCTGGGCTATCGTTCTACCAACCAACTGAAGCTGAAGCTGAGCTGGATCACGCTTCCTTGAAAAAACAACCAACTCTGTTTTCTCCGTAGAGAAATCGATGCCTAACTTCAAAGCCCAACTTGATAAATTATCCAAACTATCTTGCAGTGGTTGTTGTAAATTTATGGCTTTTGGTCCTGTAACAGAAACCACGCCATCATCTGCAAGTTGCCTTAGAGTGCATGGGCTGACAATACAATTATCAATGTCATTCACGTAAAAATTGTAGAGAAGGGGGCTTAAACAAGAACCTTGTGGGAGGCCCATGTAACTTATTCTGAATGTTGCCAAATCGCCATATGAAAAATGCATGTGCTTTTCTGACAATAAATTGTATAAATAATTATTTAATATCGGTGAAAGACCACATTGATGTAGTTTCTCTGAGAGAACATCAATGGAAACAGAGTCGAATGCTCCTTTTATGTCTAAGAACACAGACGCCATTTGTTCTTTTTTTTGCGTAAGCTAGTTGGATTTCTGACGAAAGTAGCGCCAGACAATCATTCGTTCCCTTTCCCCTCCGAAAACCAAACTGGGTATCTGATAGCAAGCCGTTCGCCTCAACCCAATTGTCGAGACGTCGTAGGATAATTTTTTCCAACAATTTCCTGATGCAGGATAGCATTGCAATCGGTCGATACGAGTTATGGTCGGAGGCTGGTATTCCCGGTTTTGGAATGGCGATAACTCTCACTTGTCTCCAGTCGTGCGGGACTATGTTCTGCTCAAGAAGCTTATTGAATAAATTCAACAAGCGTCTTTTTGCTAGGTCAGGCAGATTCTTCACCAAGTTGAATTTAATTCTGTCTGGACCCGGAGCATTATTGTGGCATGAGAGGAGTGCAATTGAAAATTCCATCATTGTCAAAGGCGAATCTATGGAATCGTTACTTGTGGGAGCATCGCGAATGATTTTCTGCGCAGGAGCAGAATCTGGACAAATTTTCTTGGCAAAATTAAATATCCAACGATTCGAAAAATCTTCGCTTTCATTAGTCACGTTTCGATTCCTCATTCTTCTGGCTGTGTTTCAAAGAGTACTCATTGATGTTTCTCTTGACAAGCCATTAACGAAGTGTCTCCAATAACTAGACTTTTTGGCACGACGTATACTGTCAAATTTGTTTTGCAAAATGAAATAATTTTCAAAGTTCTCACGTATACCCCCTTTCTGTTTCATAATTTCTTTGTAGGCAACTTGTTTAGCTTCATATGCATCAGAGCACTCTTTGTCCCACCAAGGATTAGGGGGCCGTCTATTTATTGTCATTCCAGGATTGCATTTCGTTTGGGCTTGTTCTGCTGCTTCAATAATTAAACCCGCTAAGAATTCATATTCTTCGGTAGGGGGTAGCTCTTCTGTCGAAGCAAGAGAAGTGGAAATTAACGTTTCGTATGTTTTCCAATCAATATTTCGTGTTAAGTCATAAGGAACATTGATTGAATTCGTAAGGCCTAATTCACTGTTAATTGAAACAACGATCGGCAAATGATCGCTACCGTGAGGATCAGGTACAACCTTCCACGTGCAATCTAACCGAAGTGATGTCGAGCACAGAGATAGATCTAATGCACTTGGACGTGCAGGAGGTCTGGGGATGCGTGTTTTTTCGCCAGTATTTAAAACTGTCATATTAAATTCGTCACAAACATTGTATATCAAAGAGGATCGATTACCATTGTAGAGGGAACCCCACAATACTCCGTGCGAGTTGAAGTCTCCCAGTATCAGACGCGGAGCAGCCATGGATTCCACTACCTCAAAAATTTGACGTTGTCCAATTTGAACTTTGGGAGGTATATATATAGAAGCAATAGACATGTCTTTGCCTTTAATGTTTGTTTGGACAGCAACAGCCTCAATGCCCGCAAACAAGGGGATGTTAATTCTATAGAAAGAATAGCACTTTTTCATTCCTAGAAGCACTCCTCCATACGGGGTGTCTCGGTCTAGGCGAATAATGTTGAAATCATTCAAGTTGAAATTAATGTTTGAGGTAAGCCATGTTTCACATAAAGCAAAAGCATCGCATTTCAAATTATGCAGCAAAATTTTTAAGGAGTCAATTTTAGGTATGATACTTCTGCAATTCCACTGTAAAACAGTGATGGAATCTTTCATTGGAGGAGGTGAATTACCCATTGAAAGATACAATCGCTGCAAGGATGGGCCATTGAGCAATCAGCTGCTCTAAAAATGTTCTAATTGTTGGGAGGAAAGCTGAAAGTATACTCTTTAGTGGTTCAGAAATATTGAATGCTTTAAAAATCCAATCAACAATTTCAGAAAATTTCAATAATCCGGCTGAGGCTCAGAGGAAGTCGAAATTTTATTATTTCCAGTAATGGTGTTCTGTTTGGATTGTACGTTCCCAAAACCGGGCGGAATTGATTTCGGTTTTGAATCGGAATTTTTTCGGTTTTGGGCGCAGTTTATCTATTGGTGGAGAAATTTTAAGGCCCTTTCTTGGCAGCTTGGGAAAAGAAGACTGTTTTCTTTTTCTGGAATTTCCGGGTAAAACAAATGATGTACCTTCGCACGCTCCGTCAGAGTCAGACTGTTCCGAAAATAGAGATGTGTAAGTGTTTTCTAAGAAGATGGGTTTAGGGGTAGCATTTTTCAACATTTCTGCATAGGAGCGCTTAGACCTCTCCTTCAAGGATCGTTTAATTTTATCCTCACGCAATTTATAAATGGGGCATGCAGGGAGCTCATGCGAGTTTTCTCCGCACATTAAACATTTTTCTGGCTGTGTGGCCAAGCTGTTTACAATTAAGGCAATTCATTACACGAGGGATAAAAAGGCGAACAGGGAGACGAATCTTATCGATAATGACATAGTTGGGCAGCGCAGACCCAGCGAAAGTCACTCGAAACGAGTCAGACAGTCGATAAACTTTTTTATCTCCTTCGTGTGATACTGAATGCAATTGCTTGCATTCAAGTATTTTTACGTCTTCAAGTATGGTGTCTTTGAAACGACCAACTCCATGCTTAACTAAGTCATCAACAGTCAAACTCGATTCTGTGATGACCCCATCAATTTCAATTTCCTTTGAAGGAATATACGCTCTATATTCACGCGTAAAAAGCTCGCAAGAAGCAATTGCATTGGCTTGTTTGAGACTACCAACGACAATGCGTATTTTATCTTTATTAACTTTGACGATCTCTTTTACATCCGACAATCGCGAAGTCAAGTCTTTCGAAATTTGAATGATATTTAGCGCCTTTACTTTACGCCTAATAAATACAATCCATGGTCTCGTTGACGACTCTGGGTAAATTTTAATTCTAATCGGGTTTACCTTTTCAGCAGGCTTAGGGGGAGGGTCTGTTACTCGTTCTCCCATCTCGTCATCCATTTTACCTAGCAAGAAAAACTATAACAAAAAGGAGTGAAAAATATACCTGTTATACCGGTAGAACACACCTCATGTGTTACGTTGTAAACTCGGTGCCCGTTGTTTGACAATGTGACACTTGCTGTCCTTCTTCGTCGCGTAGCTTCTTCAGTAGAGAAATAGTCCTACCTGCAACACTTCAAAACTCTCTCCGATTAAGCTGCTCGTCGGTATCACCACCACAAGCGCGCTCTCTCCGTTTCCACCACCTCGGTAGATAAATGTGGCTACCTGTGGCTTGCTGCGAAAATCCCACTGTCGATGCGGCACTTTTCGGTGCCACTTGTTTTCCTTATTCGTCGTACCACTTCTGCGGTAGACAAATAGAGCAAATGGGTCTACCTGTGACGCTTCCCCTCTCGTCGATTAGAATTGCTCGACGACACCAATACACTATATTTTTTTCTGCGTGTACAGGCACGATCACTGTCGATTTCTGCCACCGCGGTAGGCAAATTCGTCTACCCGCGGTTTGCTGTCAAAACACCAGGAAGAATCAATGGTGAAATTGGTATTGTACACCTAAACTATACCACAATCTGACGTTCGTTAAAACTTTAGGTCAGGGATCTTGTTCTTACTTACTTACACACTATTCCACATAATTTCCCACATTCGTTGGCTAAATAAAGTGCACTAGCCAAACAAAATACAAGCGAGAACACGCGAATTGTTTAAAAAATTTTTTTTTAGCTTAAGCCAAACATGAACCGTCATGTTAGAAGAACACGAAAAACAAACAAACAATTCCATGTCAGCCGCCAGAAAATTTGTATTGTCTTTAAATCGCATCCGCAAATTGCATTTGTTCCTAAGGGGATTTAGCACAGGTGAGTTGAGTCAATCGTCCAAATGTTTAAATCGCTTGACTATGCTCGTCCGTCTTTTTTGACTGGGAATCGTTGCACTTAGAAGGGTTTAATGACTCATAGTGCATAGAAATTATTCATTGTACTTGGAGAAAAAAAAACACTTCACTTGCCCCATGCGATATTATTGCACTGTTCGCATCTTCACGGTCGCCATGTCGTAATAAAAAAGAAGTTGGATTTTGTGACTTAGTGGTTGTTTACAAAACTCTTTGGCTAGATAGCCGAGCCACGATCAAAATTATGAGCGATTTAATCTTATATACCGGGTGGTTAGCTTGTTCTTTTTTTACATTTCTCTTGTAGCTGTGTAGGGGAGCGTATGCTATATGACGTTGTTGTATTCGACGTCGCGTTGCATGTTGTTCTTCGCAATGAAGTAATCGTTCTGAACATTATCGATGAACAGTTTCTTACGTGGTGTAGCTACCAACAGCTTTCTCACGATTAAGTATTCTTATAGCGGTAAGCTTGAATCTAGTTGGTACCGCCACACGGTACTATCTTTGATTTTAGGCCCGAGTTTAGTCCGGCCTAAGACGTTAGTACCTGTCATTCCAGAAATGGCTGCATCCTGAAGCCAAATGAAAACAGTGTAAAAGGCCGCCATGTTCCTCTTGCATACATCTCAATAATTTGAATCAAATTTTCGAACTTTATGTGCAATATTATGGCCCATGTTGCACAAAAATCATATGAGTGCAAGTAAGCAAGTTTTATCCCGTACGAAAAACAGGTGTAATCGAATTTTAAATGCATTTTTTTAAATATTCTTTATCGTCCTATATCTAGAAGGTGCTACACGCTCATTTCGAAATGCCACATCGAAGAGTTATATTGTAGGTTAGCAGAAGTCAAATCATATTGAAAAAAGCTGTCGATCGAAATTTTATAATTGGATTCAGAGAGGAAAATTGTTTTCGTTCGTTAGTTTACCTATGGCTATCAAAATGAGTGAAGTTTAATTTGCTCACATTTTTTAGTTATTTTAACACGAGGAAAAGAATATATAATCACAATTTGGTTTATCTTCTCTCAAAGAACACCATAAGCAAGTGAAAGTTTATTTATATTTTTACTGCTTTCGAAAGAGTTCAAAACTAAGATTGAATAAAAAAAAACTGTAAATGAAGCCATGCCATATAGCCTAAGTAACACTTTTAAATATGACGGCAAACAAACTGTTACAAATATTATCATTTAAATCGTTATTTAAATGTTATCGGAACTTGTTTGTATTGTTTCGTAATTTATAATTTTCTAGCATATCTTGAACGATTTGCATTTCCGCTGTAGTACAAATTTTCGTTTAATTCTTTATGATAGAACAGATATGCACAGGGTATGAAAGAGCTGTGAAAGCTGAGACTAGACAGATGACTTGGCAAAATTACGCAAAAAGTTGAATACGGAAAAATCGCTTAAATCGTGTCGGAACTTAAGGGGGGTTGTGTAAGGTATAATCGGCAAAAAATTGGATACTTTAATTTTTTTCGATGCAAAGATTGTCTTTTAAGTCTGACGCCACATCGAAAACTGTACACCATAACTCAAAATCTACTGGACCAAACGTTGAGACATTTGCACAGTTGTTTTTCACAGCATTTCACAAGTAGTCAAGGGAGCTTTTATTTTTTGGTCGATTTTCGATTTTTTCGTATTACTTTGAAACCAAAGTTCGATTATTGCTAAAACAACGATTAACATGTTATTGTAAAGTAATAATATTTAGCAGTTTGCAAAAAGCTCTTGTAGTTGCCTGGGCAATGATGTGAATAAGAAGAAGAACTGTGCAAAATTCAGAACGATTGGTCCAAGAAATTTTGTCTGCATCCAGTATCAGGTTCAATTTGTAAATTTATAATTGTCAATTCATTATCAGACAGATGGCAGACTATAGGAAATAACTAATTATAATTTTTATTAATTAAAATTACTGGACTTTTGGTATTTCAGGCTTGATTGGGTAGTCGTGCTGCTAATTTGAATTACTTCATTTTCAGCAAAGTAGGTCTGCCAAATTCTATATGCATGGTTAGTAGACTAGTTGGGTAGGATGGTATAATAAACCCCACCAGACGAAAATTTCAGATTTCTATTCCATGGACGACATAATTATCTGAAGCAAATAAATAATTTTTCTGGCATTTTTCATGTGTTGCAGAACAGCAACTGATACAAACTTTTCAAAAGATGTAAGCTTCCACTCTTTTCTATAAGCATTTGATTTAATTTGGAACAGTCAGATTTGGCTGAACTGACTACTAAGTGTAATGTTAGAGAAGCTCTTCAAGCCCTTGGAGTGGCTAGCGCCTAACATTACAACTCTATAACGTTCTCGATAGTATGCACCATTATTAGCAAAATAACGTTTTAGTCAATTATGGATCTTAAATAATAAATTGTTTAAGCGGTTACTCCACTGTAAAATTTTAAAACAATCGATTTTTTATTTATTAGTCTAAAATGTGCTTTAGGATGTAAAATATGATATCCCAAACATGGAGAACGAAAACAATTCAAAAATATACAAATCTCGACAAACATATGATTACGGCGTATAAGCCAACTGTCAAAATTCACTTTGAGAGGAAATTCTGGACAAACCGTTACTCACCAAGCACAAACGTTGGTAGTAAACGCAAAAGAAAAGTTTTCTCTTTCATTAACTGATGTGAACTGTATTCAGCCAGTAACGGTTTGTCCGGAATTTCCTTTCAAAGAGAATTTTGACAGTTGGCTTTTACGCCGTAATCATACGTTTGTCGAGAAAGTTTCAATTTTGCCGCAACGCTTCTTATGTATAACCCATGTGTACTGCAAACTTTACCCGCGTTTTTCTCGAAACCACTGGCCGGAAATGTAACTCGAACAAATGATTTTTGGTCGCTTTGAAATTTTCACAGTATATTCAAAATTGATTTCTCCAGTCACGTACGCAGGATTAAATTTTTTTTTGCTTATCTTTTTATTGATTTTGTGTAGATTTTTATGACATTTTCTACGTTTTATCACTCAAAACTGCGCCATTTCGCTTAAAATCAAAATATCGAAAAAATCCTACGTACATCGCTATTGACATAAGGAATCAGAAAAACTTTAGTTTTTGGCGCTAGGTAAAAAATCGCGGGAGATAGATTTCCGAGCATGGACCCCTTCCAAAAAACGCTCATGAGGTGAAAATGCTGCAGAGCCGCCATCTTTTGATGAAATTGCTCGAAAAAAATATTTTATTTGATACAATACTTATGTTATAAATCCCATTCAACAAGATTTCGATTCACCATTTTATTGAGCAATAAAAAAATTCTCGAAATATTCAGACTATTAAATAGCATTAACAGTCAATTTTAAATTAACTTTATTGTACAGTTTTTTAACATAGCCGTGTATTGCTGATCAGAACGCAGCAATGCAAATGGCAGCATCATGTTACCGGAAGAAAACAAAATATGCAAAAATTTGTCATGCTACTCCTGCATTTCGTTATTTTCAATCCTCTCTTCGGCTTTCTTCTGGTAAATATGGCTCCCTTTGCTCGCAATAAAGATGGCAATAAATAAGCCAGTTTATCAGGTAGGAAAGACAAGCACTGTCGAACTACACTAATAAAATAAAATACCAATTAATGCGTCGAAAACTACGCATTTTCAATAAAAGTGGAATAACCCATTAAGTGGGTAAAGAGTTCGTATCCATAAATGAATACAGCTCTTGTACGTCAACCTGGGTATGCTTTACCCTTTATTTTTCGCAGAACTGTTACAACAAAACGCGTGAAAAATATCCATTCATGAAAATCGCGCCAGAATGAAAAATACTGTGAATAGAATTATTTCTGAATTAAAAAAAAACATAAAATAACATTCATTTCACATTATTGTCTCCTTAACTACTTAACAAAATAAAACTGCCAACTGGATATATTTTTGGTGGCTGGATCTTTTGGCTGCTCTAAAAATGCCAAACTTGCGCATATTTGCAACATCCTCAGTAGTTTAAACAACCGTTTTTACGAGCATTGCCGAAATGTTCCGTTTCCGCCACGTACTCAGATGCAGGTACAGGTTCCGCTACGAACCTTAGTTTGCAGGTAAACTCGCTTAAAATAATTCTTAATGACTTTTCACTCATTATTAAGATCAGTATATCCATTGACATTATCTCATCTGCGATGCTATATTGTTTGTGCAGTGGACAAAGCTGTACTGATAGTTATAGTGAAGCGATTTTTAGCTTCCGTTGTGTGCGAGATAAGAAGATAGACTGATACAGAAAATAATGTTGTCGTATCACAACGCACACGTTCTGCCAAGTTTGGCTAGAGTGTGAATTTACTTAATGATGCTTCAGAAAATGTAACAATCTCTTTCTATGACAATCTGGGTCCCTATTCTCACAGTCACGTCAGCTAGTGACTAGAACAAAATTTACTCTAGTCACTAGGTGACGAGACTGTGAGAATAGGGCCCCTGCTGATATACATACCGATGAAATGTTTCATCAGCGAATCAAACAATCTGTTTTTTCTGCTCATTCGAATCCATGCTTTCTTGAACACTCTTCAGATCGGCATCTGAATTCTTATTCTACAATTTACTTTTGGTTCGCTCGATTGGCCTCGAACAAACATTAAACACTGGTACCAACTACTGCAATTTTATTTTGAAACCTAGAGTTACTGAACAACTCCCTTTAATTTGTCATCAATCTGAAAATTAATGATTATTTGCTTGAATAATTACTTTAAACCCCGTATATTATGGTTACCACATGGGCTGAAAGCGAAATATATTGCGAGAGATCCCATATTTTTCCTCTTCATCTCCAAAAATCAAAGTTTTTCCTTAAGAGAACTTATTGATTAAAGTCCATGAGGTTACTAACAAACTTGCCGGCTGTGCTAAAAAGTGATAGCTGTTTAAAATTCGATGGTTCGAATTAGAGGACAAATCTCAGCGTTCAACAAAATGAGACACATGAAAAGTATTAGTTTGTAACTTTTTAATATGAACATAACAGATCAAAGGACTCTAAGGGAGTGATTAACTAAAATGCCGAGTAAAATGTTGCAAATAAAGTGGGAACGGTTCACTTACCTGAACTGCATCCTTTTTCGTCTGTTATTTTTTTCGTGTTATTCACCTTTGTAATTGGTTTTGGACTCCAGACATAAATTTGTTTCCGGTCCGCCAGTTAACGTTTCCCTTAGGGAGAAACTTAAAAAAATATATTTTTCTCCAGAGCGATGCTCTGCGTTTATTGACTACTAAAATGATACTGATACAAAGGGTCTTAGGGCTAGCTTTTATATTAAACATTTTATGCTTACTAAGATAAACAGTTCATTGTCCTGACGCGTGGGTGGTGTTCTCACGTACTAGTTGCAACGGATGTTATGTCTGCGATGGTTTTGTTGTTATCGTTTTCTTCATAATTTATGCTGATACGGACGGCTGCTGACGACGTGTGGTCACGGCTGCATATATTAAACAAATGTTTATTTGTCTGCCCTCGATGATGAGTGTTGATTGATTATGTGACTGTTGTGCTAACTCCTCCATCTTCAAAACTCTTTGTCCTCAAAGTGGCATAGCTGTGCGAAATGGTGTTGGCATGTTGATAAACGTTTCAATTTCTTTTTTCCTTTCTTCTGATAGTTCGTTGGATATTGTATTGAGCGGAATATCTTCTTCGGATGTTGATTTTTTTCAGTCCTTCTATATGAATTTGTTTGTCTTTATTTGGCGTGAATTTAATGCTGACGTTCGTAGATCTTCTGGAGAGAAATAGGAATACTGCTACTGCGGCTGCTCCTGTTATGCTTACGAATCCGAACGATCCAAATAGATGAATTTTCCAAGTGAGTGAGTCATTGACCAGGTGAATTGTTTTCAGCTTGTCTCGGTGTTCCAGGGTAAGGTTTTTCAGGAAATCTGGAGATGGTGCGTCAAGGATATTGATTTCGTATACTTTTAGTCCAGTTGTAGGATGATACGGGGGTCCGGAGATAGTTGCTTCGAAGTTGGTGCGGGTTTCTCCATTGATGCGTAGATCACAATTCTCGAATTGTATCAAGAATGATCCATTTAGTATTTGATTTGAACTACTACAATTTGATGAAATGTCCAAGACTGCGTCGTTGACTAATATGGTACCTCGGTTAATTCTTTTCATTAAGCCATTTGAGTACACCTTTTCGAAAGTGCAATTGGAATGGCTACCTTGTATGAGTAGTTTTATGCATTCGGACGGGTGGTGTAATTTAAAATCTTCGCATATAAAGTTATTGCTCTGTTCTTCGCATGGTTGTGATAATTCGTACATGTGGCTGTTATTTCGAATTAGGAAGTTGGATTTGATGTAGATTCTTTTGTTGTCTTTTACGATGGAGTCAATGTAGTCGTATACGTACGTTTTTGTGGAATACTGTGGTACTTTTAGAATGTAGGCAACGTGTGTGTCGTTTACTGTCACCTGTGCTGTGGATTGTGACAAAAGCTCTTCGAAGGATGAAACATAAATTTCGTGGCTTTGCAGGAAGGATGAGATGAGTTCGAAGTCTCTCATTGAAAGTATTCTGCTACTGGGTATTCCGTGTTTTGCTAGTAAGATGGCCTCTTCTAAAGTCTCAACTTGGTTTTGTAGAGAGTTTAGATTGGACAAAATGACTAGTTGGTTGAATTCCATGGTGTGATTCCTCATTCGTGCTTTTTGTATTACGAGCACTTGATTAGTAATATCAGTGATGTCTTGGATTCTTTTTCCGATTGCTTCATTAAGGAGTATTTGCTTGTTGTTGTTTTTGATGAGGGAGTTAAGCGTACTGTTTATGATGCGGAGGTCGTCGGCATCGGGGCTGTTTTTTCCATCCATTCCATCTTCTTCCAATTGAGTCGAGTCTCTTTCGGCGTTTCACCAGTGGTTTTAATTTTAAAAATGTTTCATATAAATTATAGTTCTTAAGTTGTATCAGTCCATACAGAGGGTTTGGATAAGGGTTTTTTTCTACTTCATCATTGATGTTGGAAATCATGTTACCAATTTGAACTAGGTCTATGGGATGAAAAATTCGAACGTATCCTGTCTTTATCTTAGCATGTCCTAGTGGAATGACTGCTAGTGGGTTATTTGTCAAGTCATGAACCTGTAGTGATGCTTTAGAGATTGACACGCAGATGGCGAGTCTGAAACGAGAATTTTTTATTTCATTCATTAGTGTCTTTCCTTAAATTTGTTTTATGAATTTTCCTATCATTTTGATCTATAACGTATGTATTATAATTTTCTTTGATTTTGATTGTTTTATAACGACTTTTTCTTTTGGATATGTCGTTTCGTCGCTGTTGTGCTATCTTATGACAAGCGCCATTTAGCACATTTCGAGAAAAACGATTTTTAAAGTTTGAGATTGAATATCTTGAAACTTATAAATGGTAAAAACAATTCAAAGAAGACAATTAATGCTTCAATCTATTCTGTATTAAACTCTCAAACATCATGAAGTTCGGTTGACTATGTTGCGAGTTTTCACTATAAATGTAAACAAAAGTCGCACTCACACGTGTCGTAGGTGTGTATTGATGGCAAAATTTGTATGGCGTGTCATAATTGTGCATGGAAAATTTTCCATAGAAAAAAAGCATCAATTATTAACTTTTATTAATATCTTCGGCTTTATTCGGCCTAAAAACAATCGATGAGATGCATTTTGAAGGAAATTGAGCAAGCAATCTAGAAAAAATAGTAATTTTTAATTACAGTGTTGCCAAACATGAAATATTGCCAATTTAAAAGTAAAACTGCATGTTTCTCGCTATACATGTATTTTTATTTTAAAAATTATTATGCCATTGTGTTCCTCAGACATTTTACATATAAAAACATCTAAAACTTCTACATTACTTAAGCGAATCCCAAGATACAGTGATTTAAAGCAAAAAACTGACAATTTCTCTTCACTTTTTTCGCTATAACTCAGTAACCAAGCAAAATTTCAAAATTCTGAAAACGCCATTTTGTAGGGAATTTTCAGATTAGTAATGTTGCATATCTAACTCAGTTTACCCCAAAATGGCGTTTGTCATAAGATAGCACAACAGCGACGGTTTGTCTTTTCATAGGCATATTTGTTCGGTTCATAGTTTTTGTAATGCTTCTCGATTATTTTTTCATCTTTATCTTTATGTATCTTTAGAACTTTTTCTTGGTCTTTATCTCTTTGTCTAGTGAATTCCTCTAATGGAAGATTGTCGGTGTTATTGCCTTGATATATATATTTTTTTGGCGTATCTTTGATTACTGAGTGAATGGAGTTATTGTATCGATGGGCTGCCATTTGTATCAAAGTGTTAATTGAGAAATCTGGATTTAACTGTTTTAGACATCTTGCTATTTCCCTAATAGTAGAATGGCAACGTTCTATCTGACCATTGGTTTCTGATCTATGGACTGGTGTTTTGAAAATTTGAATTCCTAAGTTCCTAATTTGTTGTTCTATCACATTTGATACAAAAGAACTTTCGATGTCTATCACTATATGAGCTGGCAGGTCCCAATCGTGCATTAATACGTCTTTGACGTCAACGATTGATTTTGATTTAATGGTTCTGATTTTTAGAAATTTTGAAAATTTGATTTTGGAGATTGTATACAAAGATATCGATATGAATGATTTCTCCTGGATAGGTAGGAACTGGTTGTTGTTGTTGTTTTTTTATTAACGACACTTTACACCCAGAAGTGGTGCATTCGTGTCGAAAGAAAAATATTTTACCTGAAAAATATTTCAATGCGGTTGTCAGTTATCAGTTACAATTCAAAATACAAGTTACAACATATTAAACAAGTTAGTTTCCTTGAGGAATTTTACCATACTCTCCTCATTTTTCCTGTCGTTGGTCAGAGCTGCTCGCAGACTAGTCGACTCGATATCGTGCTTCCTTCTAACGTCGTCGTACTTTCTGCAGTGGAGGATCACATGGCGGACATCTACAACGACCCCACAGCAGTCGCACACTGGTGGTGAGGTTTTCTTTAGCAGAAAGTCATGTGTTAGCCGGGTATGCCCTATTCGAAGCCGGGTAAGCACTCGCTGTTCGGCCGAATTCTCGCGGTCAGTCCACTTCCCTGTGTCGAACTTAACTTCGCGGAGTTTTACTTCAGTGGACGCAGACCATCGACGGAACCATTGATTTCGGATAGCTGTTTTCATTCGGTTGTTCGCGTCTGCTCCCGGAACGGCTACTTGCAAAGGGGCATTACCTCTGGCTTCTCCAGCGAGGCGGTCTGCCTCTTCGTTGCCATGGATACCAGCATGACCCGGAATCCAGCACAGCTTGATTGGACGGCCTCGTAGCATGTTTTCAATCTGCTGAATCCACGGGTGTTGCGATGTGCCAGCTTCTAATGCCGATAAGCAACTGGCCGAGTCAGACATAACCACCAAATCACTGACCGTGTTATGTGTTGCTAGCGCCGTTTTGATTGCAAACGCTTCTGCCGAGAAGACGCTGCATGACGATGGAAGGCCAACCGATTGTTGGAAGTATTCTCCATACACTCCCACACCTACTGCATTGTCGTCTTTCGAGCCATCCGTGTAGACGATAGTTGAGCGGTTGAAACGACCTGCTAGGAGCTCCTGAAAAGCAGGCCGAACAATTTCCGAGGGGTCACCAGCTTTCACACGTCTCTTTATGTCCCACACGATCTGGGGCTTGGGTTCGTACCATCTTCGTGCAGCTAAACGTGTACGAGTGCAAATAGCTGGAAGAGGGATTCCGATCACCTCTGTCAGACGTTCGGATGCTCGATGTACCAGGGGGAGATCGGCATTGTCCTTGCTTTTTTCCAACGTATGGATGGCCAACCGGGCTATATTTTGAAGAACGAGTAGGTCGAATGGTAGGGCTCCAGCTTCTGCCATTATGGCTACGATTGGGCTCGTGACGTATGCACCGGATGCAAACCTTACCATCCTGTTGTATGTAGGAGCGAGCGTTTGGATGACGGCGTCTCCTCCTCTGCTTACAAGTCCCATACCGTAGAGGAGTCGCGAGGTAACAATTGCGGACCCGATTTGAAGTAAAGAAGCGCGTTGACCACGGGGTAGCTTGGCACCGATCATCTTCAAGATACGCAGCCTGGATTCACACGTCTTCTTCGTCATTTTACAATGCGCTTTAAAGTTGAGTGATCGATCGAGAGTGACACCGAGCGTTCTCAGCAGCGTTTGTGTCGGAACGGCTACACCATCTACCTTTATCGCCTGCATGGGTTCACGGCGTACGTTAGGGCTGCAATAGAAGATGCTGGATTTCGTTGCAGATATCGTAAATCCAACACTTCTCGACCATTTATCGACGGCTTTTACTGCGGCCTGAAGTTTCCGAAGGAGCGACTGTTCTTTCTTTCCCCACACAAGAAGCAGAATATCATCGGCGTACAGCAACACTTGTACGGAGTTCGGGACCACGCGGAAGATGGGTTGGATAGCCACGAGAAACAGAGAGCACTGAGCCCTGCGGCACACCATTTTCCAGCGGATGTGCTGGCGACAAATGCCCCTCTACGTTGACTTGGAACGTTCTCTCTGCCAGAAAGCTGTTGACAATGTTTATCATCCTTCCGCGTATTTGCCATTTCTGCAGTGTTCGTAGGATGCCATATCTCCAGGTGGTGTCGTACGCCTTGGCCAAGTCTAGCGACGCTATCAGACAGTGCTCGTCACGGTCGGGTAATGACCTCTCCAACTCCGCAAAGTATGTGTCAGTACCCCGACCAGATCTGAAGGCATGTTGTCGTTTGTCGAGACGCCCGTTCGACTCTAGCTCGGTGGTTAAACGTCGGTTGACAATTCGCTCGAACACCTTCGCCATACAACTAGTTAACGTGATTGGACGGAATGCAGCTGGACCCGCGTCATCCGAGCTTGGCTTTGGAATTGGTACGATGATTCCGGTTCGCCAACAGGGTGGGAATACGCCACTGCGCCATATTCTGTTGAAAAGTTCCAACATGGCAGTTTTCACAGACAATGGCAGTCGCTGAAGCATTGGATAGCCGATGCAGTCCGGTCCTGAAGAGCCACTTTTTTCTCTGTCTAGTGCCCACAGCAACTCATTCAGGGTGAAGTCCGAATTGTAAATATCATCGCTATCTGGCGAGAAGTTTATGCGGTTTCGTTCGGCCTTTTCTTTCTCCCTCTGGAACAACGACGAATAGCTGGAGGTTGCGGAATATTTCGCTGTAGTGTTGCGCCAGTTCTTCAGCTATTTCTTCTGGCTTATCCGTGTAACCGTTGGACCGCTTGATGACAGTTGGGCGGTGTTGGCGTTTCCCTCTCAACGTGTTCACTGTCTGCCACATCTCCGACGTAGTTGAACTTGGAGATATCTTCGCGACGAAATCTTCCCATGATTTTTTCTTGGCGTCATGGATAGACTTTCTTGCTGCTGCCCGTGATTCCTGGAAGC
The DNA here is from genome assembly GCF_030247195.1 of Topomyia yanbarensis. Taxonomy (NCBI): domain Eukaryota; kingdom Metazoa; phylum Arthropoda; class Insecta; order Diptera; family Culicidae; genus Topomyia; species Topomyia yanbarensis. Next base: position 437,292,708 of record NC_080671.1, read on the forward strand.
TTTTCAGTGCATCCGATTTTCGTGGGTCCTCTGCTGGTATACGCTTCAGTGCTCTAAGTGCTTTTCTCCGATTTTTGATAGCTGCTTTCACCTCCGGACACCACCACGGAACCGCTTTGGGGCCGACTCTGCCGGTAGTGCGAGGTATCGCGGTGTTTGCTGCTCTAATCAATCGGTCAACGAAACAGTCGACTCCCGGTCGAATAGCGTTGGCGGTCAATCGCTCGTAGGTTGTCCAATCTGCTTGGTCGTAAATCCATTTCTGTCTTTTCGTTGGGATAGTCGACAGTCCAGGAATGGAAACGAGAATGGGAAAGTGATCACTGCTGTGGGTGTCCGGAAGTGTTCGCCAAACAAATTTCGAAGCCACCGATTCGGAGCAGATCGAGAGGTCAATAGCCAAGTGATACCGGTAGCTGGGTCAATCCGAGTGTGCGAGCCGTCGTTGAGGATGAGTAATCTTTCCAATAGCGTTTTTTCGGCGATGAAGTGGCCTAGTGCGGTAGATTTCGTAGAACCCCAGCAAATATGGTGCGCGTTAAAGTCGCCTAGTACCAGCACTGGACGTGGAAGCTTTTCGAGGAAGTCGCCCAGCTGTTCTTGACACTGTTGAGTATTGGGAGGGACGTAGATCGACACCACCGTCATTTGTTGTGGCAGTTGGATCCGAACTGCGATAGCTTGTATACTGTCGTCGATATCAATTCGTTCAAATGGAACACCATCCCGAATGGCAAGACCTACTCCTTGTTGCCAGTATCGACAACTCCCAGTTTTCAGCAAAAGAGTGTAGTTGTTGCCGATGAAATCTGCTGCGACTACTCGGTTGTCAACTTTTGTTTCCTGAAGCGCTATCAGGCTCGGTCCGTACTCGCAGATCAGCTGTTTAAGCTCGCTGATGTTGGTTCGCAGGCCCCGAATGTTCCATTGAAGGGCGAAGCATCTGCTGTCTCGATTGGCGAAAGTCGCTGACGAAGACGATGTTGATAGCGAAGGTGATTGCCTGCGGGTTCTCGCCGGTGTGTTTCGTTGGTACCGGGACGTGGTTGCGCTGATTTCAACCGGGATATCGGTGCTCTGATGCTTCTGCTGTTGTTGCGGTGTATCTTCGCCGGCGGAAAGCCAGGAGGAGAATTGCGAGGACTGTATATCTGGGAAGTAGGGACAGTCCTCTTCCCCCCGGTCGATCCCTTCATGATGAAGTGGGGAAGCTACTTTCTTCTCTTCTTCCCCAAACCGGTTACTCGTTCGATGCGTGCTGGTCATATCTGTAACGGGATAAACCGCAACAGAATCCGTTCGTGAGTGAGGTGGAATAGGACTGACCTGTGGGACGTCTAGCCCCACAGTGCCAGCCGCTGTCGAAACTACTACACGATTACTTCCAGAATTGCCGACAACGACCGGCACTGGGGAAAGACTTTGTGTAGTTTTCGTTGTCTGCTTCGACGCTACTGTTGTGGTGACAGCTGTTCCATCTCGAAACGGATATCTCGATGGACCTTCTCCGGGCGACAGCGAGTGGTGATGCGGAAGGAGCGTGTCATCGATGTTGTCAGTCAAACCTGGAAGAACATCAGAACAAGCAGTACCTGCAAGGGGATTGACAATTTCGGAACTGACCTGAGGAAGGTCCAGCCCCACAGTGCCAACCGCTGTCGTACAAACTACACTATTATGCTCACGAACACCGACTGCGGTCGGCACTGGGGATAGACTTTGTGTAGTTCTGCTGATCTCCTTCTGTTCGTCGATCGTGGGTTTTTGGTCTGCTGGTTTACAAGTTGTAGTGGTGAAATCGGTGTTCCTATCGGCCACAGAGGTGAATTCACTATCAACGGGTTGGGGTATGACGGCCCGGATAGTTCCTTCATCCTGCTGTGCTTGCGTTGGAAGGAGTACTACACTTTCCTCTCTTCCAAACCGATCTATCTCGTGGTCAGTATTCGTGCGTGGGTTGTCGTTGGTATCCAAACGTTGATGGAAATGAGAATTATCGAAGAGGCTGGCTAGGAGGCGTCTCGGTAATCTCAATTTCATCGTCTGAATATTCCATAGTTTCGTTGGTGGTAGTGGCAGCGGTTCTCTTTGGTGGTGGGCTCAAGTTATCCGGTGAGGTTGTCGTTGGTTTGCTGAACGGGGTGTGTTGTTTCTGTGATCTTCCTCGTTTTGAATCCGCATTTATCGCTGGTGAACTGTTCCTGGATCTTGTTATTGGCCCAGCCGTCTGATTCGTTGGTTTTTGTTCTTTACTGTGCTGTGGTTTTTCTTGGCTGGCGGACTGTTGTTTGATGTACGCCATCATTTGCTCAATTTTCTCGTCCTTGCGTTTGTTCTCTGCCAGAAGTTTAACGATCTGCTCATCCTTCTTCTTCATTGTCTGCTCCAGTTCTTTCAATTTATTCAGGATCTCGCTTGATTGCGCTGCAGCCTGGGCGTAACTTCCAAGATTTTGCTGTTCAGCTCGTTTGCGCGCTTCCGGAAATGTCAAGTTGTCGCGGATTTTTATTTTGATGACCTCTACTTCTTTTTTGTAATTTGGACATTGGCGGCTTGTTGGTTGGTGATCTCCTTTACAATTTAGGCAAAACTGGGGTGCTCGACATTTTTCTTCGCTTTGATGTTCTCCAGAGCAGTTAGGACAACGTTGCGGGCCAGGACAGCGAACACGCGTATGGCCGTATTTAAAGCAACCATAGCAGAGCATCGGGTTTGGGAAGTACGGGCGAGTTGGGACGCGAAGCAAACCGATCTTCATGTATTCTGGGTATGTGGTCTTGCAGAAAGTCAAGATGAGTGCTGGCGTATTCACTCTGTTTTCGGCTTCTTTACGTGTAATTCGCTGCACACGAATCACTCCCTGGCTTAGAATTTCTTGTAAGACTTCCTTTTCTTCCAAGTGAATCAGATCGTAGCAGGAAATAACGCATCTGCCTACGTTCAGATTCGGATGGGATTCAACCACAACATCAGTACCGTCAATTAGCTTGGTCATTTTCATTAGTTTGGCCACTTGGACTGGATTCCGAACTCGAAGGGTATACCGTGTCCCTTGAGCTTCAGTATTCGCACCTTCAATTGGGCCTCCAGCGACAACCTCCACCGATTTACCAATGACGAACGGGTTTCTTGGCAAAGGTACACCGTCTTTACCTGTCAGCTGCAGGAACATCAATTCGCCGAATTTGTTCGTCGGATCCATGTATACCGGCAATCTTCTTTGACTTGACCCTCCCGGATCACCGCTACTAGCAGCCGCCATCTTGGCTTACGCCACCAGACGTTGAAAACTACTATGTGGCACGGTCACCCGATAGGAACTGGTGTTTTTACGGGAATAAATTTAGGTGGGTTTCTTTCGTATTTTTCTGTTTTGCAGATTTCGCAAGTTCTAACGTATTGTTGAATAATTTTCGATAATTTCGGGAAGTAATGTTGTTTTATGAGTTGTAGCGAATTCTCTGTAGCGTTTCTATGTACAAAATTGTGAATCTTTTTTATCTCTTCTAATTGCTGTTCTGGGTCTGATATGTCTTGAACCATTTTTTGGGAGTATCGTATTGTAAGGATTTTCGGATTGTAATTAGAACGGTATATTTCTTGAATTGTGCCCATTATTGGCTCATCTGTCATAATTCCATTCAGAATACCTGGGATTAGATAGTTCCTCATTTTTTCTTTCAGGAATTCGACAGAGTATCTTGGTTCTGTAAAAATGTGTCTCTTATAATTTTCGAAAGGGATATTTAATTCATGACTAGAGTTTTGACCAATTTTGAAAATAAGTTGATTTCGAAAAACGTTAATAGGAGCTTCTGTGGATGGTATAAAGGATGAGTCGTCTTCGTCGGATGAATGTTGTGTGGGTGTCAATGAATTGATCTGAATGCGTGAAAGTGCGTCAGCTACTACGTTTGCTTTTCCTGGTTTGTAATGCATTGTGTAGTTATGTTCTTCTAGAAATGCTTTCCATCGTTTTAGCTTGGCATTATTATTTTTCGGAGATAGTGTAAATGTCAAGGGGAGATGATCTGTATAGATATGCAGTCTTGTTCCGTATATGAAGTTTCTTAATGAATGTAGTGCCCAAACTACGGCTAACATTTCTTTTTCGTTTGTTGCGTAGTTTTCTTCTGTTTTCGAAAGCGTACGTGAAATGAACGTAATAGGTCTTTCTCCATCGTGAAACTGTTGAGATAAGACTGCTCCGATGGCTTTGTCTGAGGCGTCTGTCGTTAGTAGAAAAGGTTTTTCAAAGTCTGGGAATGAGAGTACGTCTTTAGATGATAAAATGTCCTTCAGTGTCTGAAATGATTTTCTAGCCTCGTCGTCTAATTGAATAACATGATTTTTTGATTGATTTTTCGAAATCTGGCTGTGGCCATCCTCTCCTCTTAAAAGTTTTGTTAAGGGTTTTGCTGTTTTAGCATAATCCTTGACGAAACGTCTGTAGTATCCTGAGAGGCCAAGAAATGCTCTAAGTTCTTTTAAGTTCTTTGGTTCTGGATATTTTTGGATGCTCTCTACTTTCTTCATGTTTGGTTTCAGTCCGTTTTCTGAAACAATGAATCCTAAAAATTCCACTTCTGACTTTAGAAATTCAGACTTGTCTGGCTGGATTTTAAAGTTAGCTTTTCGAAGTGTTTCAAAAATAGTTTGCAAGTTCTTCAAGTGTTCTTCGAAAGTTTTTCCGAATATTATTATTTCATCGATATAAACATAACAAATTTTGCCAATATGTTCTCGTAGAACATCGTCCATTACTCTTTGAAAAAATTGATGGAGCATTTTTTAATCCAAAAGGCATGCGAATAAACTCGTATTTTCCGTTGTTAACTGAAAATGCAGTTTTTTCTATGTCCTTTGTTTTCATTGGTATTTGATGAAATCCGGATGCGAGATCCAATGTGGTGTAATATTTGTGTTTTCCCAAATTGGCTAATACTGCTGATGTATCTGGGATGGGGTATCTGTCACTAATGGTTTTAGAGTTTAGTTTCCTGTAGTCTATAACCATTCTATATTTCTTTTCACCTGATGCATCTATCTTTTTTGGTACGATCCAAACAGGGGAATTGTATGGTGATCTAGAAGGTCGAATAATTCCGTCATTTAGTAATTTGTCAATTTGCTTGGTAACTTCTGTTTTTAGAGCTTGTGGATATGGATATGATTTACTGTATACTGCATCGTCATCGGTAGTTCTTATTACGGCTTCAATTTGTGTAGTGAAGGGTAATTTTTCGTCTGCAGGTTGGAATAAATCTTGGAAATTTTCCAAAAGTTTGTTCAAATGAGTTTTCTCCAGTTTTTGGAGATGTTCATCTCTAATGATTATTTTGTTAATTTGTTGGAATTTGTGTTGTAACAGTGGAATAATATGATTATTTGGGAGAATCAGTCTTTCGTTTGAAGTGTCAATTATGGCTTTAATTTCTTTTAACGTATCGTGTCCTATGACTGCATCAAATGTTTTGAGTGCTTCCATATGGTAGAATTTTATTTGAGAGTCATTGTATGGTAAGAAAAATTTACCTTGCGAATATTTAGTTATTGGAATATCTCCACCAACTGACGAAACAGTGAAGGGTTTATTTACATAGTGACTAATCTTCGTAAACCTGGGATGAATAAAGTTTTTGTTCGATCCTGTGTCTACTAAAATTTTCAATGGATTCTCTGGATTACCATAGTATAGAAAGTATGGTAATGTTGAGTTTATCCTCAAAAATTGAATTCAGCTTCTTGTTCCTCTGTATCTATGTCTGTTTCCTGGGTTTCGATCAATTTCAGGTACCTATCCATACCTTGTTTCCAATCTTCAGGGGTTATTTCCGTCGGTTCATATTCATTGGTTCTTTGGATAAGTTCGTCTTCTTCGGGTAATTGTTCAGGGTACTGGTTGTCATTTGTATTTAAGTACTGGTTGTCATTTGTATTAAGGTTAAACATTCTGGGTTTTTTTAAAGGATTTTTTTGTTGGAATGGGACTTGTGGTCTGTTACCATAATTTATTTGCCTTGTCCTTATCGATTGATCTACTTCCATGGGTTCAGGTTTTTGAAAATTGTTTCTGGGGGGAACTTGTGGTTTGAATGATTGTTGTTGTGGTTGTTGGGGAAACGGTCGGTTGAAGAATTGTGGAGGTTGTTGTTGTTGGAAGGGTTTAGGATTAAACATTTGTTGTTGAAAAGGTCTTGAGTAGGTTTGTTGTTGCATGAATGGTCTTCGTGGGATTAGTTGGGGTATTGGTCTAGGAGGTAGTTTTGGCGGTATTCTGGGTGTGGTCAATGGAATCATATTTCTGGGTCCTTGGGGTGTTTCCAGTATTCTTGTTCGAGTTAAGTTTTTTCTGAATTCTATATTCTGGAATGATATACAGTATGCATAGGCGCAAGCTAGTGAGTCTGGCCTATAATTTTTAAGGAATTTGCCAATTTCGCCATCAAGTCCTCTGACGAAAGCGTCAAGGGCCTTGTCGTTGAAAGTTTCAATCATTGCTTTAGAGGCTTCGGGATGTACAAATCGTGAGTCACTCTCAATTTGGTTTGTTAATAAGGATAGAAGTCTGTTTATTTCATCGTAATATTCTTCCAATGATCTGCCTCTCTGTTGGCAGTTCATTAATTGGTAATCTAAGGTACCAATGTCTCGTTTTTCGCCATAATACGTTTCGAGAGTCCTCTTTATTAGTTTCCAATTTATATTAACATTTGATGCAACTAGTGCATCATTCGCTTCTCCTCGGATTTTACGACGTATGGTCTTACAGACCATGTGGAATTTGTTTTTTTGCTCTACGGTACTGTTAGCATGGGGTTTATATAGTGAGACGAGTCCTTCGGCGTTGTTTAACCAAATGGAAATTTCATTTGGGTCGCCGGTAAAAATTGGGAGATCTTTAACTAAGTCAGGAATCTTTTCAAAAGAGTCCGGACTTACAGGGGTACCGTTGGCGGATACCAAATTCAGAGGTGGATCGAGATAATCATCCTCTGGTGCGACCACTCTTGCTGCTTCTAAAGCAGAAATGCGGTCCAAAATATCTTGCACTTGAACTACTTGCTGGGGCTGAGGCTCAGCCATGTTATTTAAATGGAAATTTTCTAAATCCTCTATAAGGTCGTCAATTTTGTTATCTTTTTTTTATAATGTTAGTTGCACTTCTTATATTTTATTGTTAGTTCACTGGGGATTGCACTTCTTATGTGTTATTGTTAGTTCACTGGGGATTGCACTTCTTGTATCTTATTATTTCGTTGTGTATTTTTTCTTTTTGGCTATCTATCTAGTTTGGTGATTTTTCTTCTGATTTTCTTAAGGCTACTTACATGAATAGTCTGGACATCATCAGGGGATTCCTGACAATTGCGGGAGGCGTGATGGTGTGCGCGTGACCAGTTGTTGTCGTCCTATTACCACTCCTAGTTCTGCCGGGTGCAGAGAGATCCAACTAGGGTTGGGACCAAGCGTGACTTCCTTCCTTCTCAGTGTAGTTTACGGATCCTGTTCCTCCAGGAGCGAGTGGTTGGCTGTCCTGGTTACTGGGGGGTAATTCTATACGGCTGCTTTTGTGCGATCGGGACAGGTTTCCTTCCTAGTGAATTCGGCGTGTGATACTACTTACAGCTCACCTCTACCGGTGCGGATGTTATTTTTCCAATTTGTCGATTCCACTCTAACGTGATCGATCAGCTTGGCGATCTCTAGCACTTTTTCACTATTTTGTACTTTCACTACTTGGTCCCTATTCGGGCGCCAGTTAACGTTTCCCTTAGGGAGAAACTTAAAAAAATATATTTTTCTCCAGAGCGATGCTCTGCGTTTATTGACTACTAAAATGATACTGAATACAAAGGGTCTTAAGGCTAGCTTTTATATTAAACATTTTATGCTTACTAAGATAAACAGTTCATTGTCCTGACGCGTGGGTGGTGTTCTCACGTACTAGTTGCAACGGATGTTATGTCTGCGATGGTTTTGTGGTTATCGTTTTCTTCATAATTTATGCTGATACGGACGGCTGCTGACGACGTGTGGTCACGGCTGCATATATTAAACAAATGTTTATTTGTCTGCCCTCGATGATGATAACTCATGTGACTGTTGTGCTAACTCTGTTTAGTGTTAGTATAAAAAATTTGTCATCGATTTAGTGTTAATTTGTCATCAATCTGAAAATTAATGATTATTTGCTTGAATAATTACTTTAAACCCCGTATATTATGGTTACCACATGGGCTGAAAGCGAAATATATTGCGAGAGATCCCATATTTTTCCTCTTCATCTCCAAAAATCAAAGTTTTTCCTTAAGAGAACTTATTGATTAAAGTCCATGAGGTTACTAACAAACTTGCCGGCTGTGCTAAAAAGTGATAGCTGTTTAAAATTCGATGGTTCGAATTAGAGGACAAATCTCAGCGTTCAACAAAATGAGACACACGAAAAGTATTAGTTTGTAACTTTTCTTCAGGCAATAAAAATTTTTTGGCTGAACTAAACTTTTTGAGTCATTAATATGAACATAACAGATCAAAGGACTCTAAGGGAGTGATTAACTAAAATGCCGAGTAAAATGTTGCAAATAAAGTGGAAACGGTTCACTTACCTGAACTGCATCCTTTTTCGTCTGTTATTTTTTCGTGTTATTCACTTTTGTAATTGGTTTTGGACTCCAGACATAAATTTGTTTCCGGTCCGCCATTTCGTTCTTCTTGTCAGGCTTCGTTTTTCAACCCACTACTTACACCCACGAGATGGTTGAGCTCATTAGCTATTCATAAAACTTGAATGTTTTTCTAATCATAATCATATTGACCGCGCTGGATTCAAATTTATTGGATATCACTGAGGTTTAACATGAACTTTGTGTAACATTCATAATGTATTCTACACAAACAATGGTGGTATGATTCATATGACAAATCTAATAAATACAAAAGACATTTTCATTTCTCTGTACTAACACATAACACAACAGGAGAAACGACCTACTAAGCGATTAACTTCGATTTCCTGTTAAATAAGGGAGACCAAAGTATCAAGCCCTGATAAGTATGTGGTTATGGAAGAGAATCTTGCGTCATGCGCAAGTGATGTTCCTAATGCGAGTGACTCTGCATTGGGTTGTAGAGAACTAGATAAGGATTGACGCTGAAGCTGTTGATGATAATCTGGATCTTGGACCGAAAAGATTGGGATGGAGATCTGTGCAGCCCACTGCCTGAGAGACATCGGAGATTTCATCAAGGTAGGAGCTAACTTCCCTGTACAAATGTCCACTCCTCCAACACCAGCTAAAGGCAGATAGCAGTGGGGGGGGTATCAATGTATGTGTCTGAATTGTGAGGGAAGACTAATCCCGTTCCACATTGAAGATACCCTTCTCTTTGAATATTTCCAAATGTGACATTTACTAAAACCATTCCATTATAAAGGCTACCAGGTGACAAACTTATTTCATCAATCGGAGTAGCTAACTTGAAAAATAAGAAACCTTTATCAGAGGTTGAGACAAAGAGAGAGTGTCCTAAATATATTTGGAGATAAGGTCTACTAGAAAGAGGAATTACTGTCTTAGCTAAAGTCAGATGAATATTCTGATCTTGGCATTGAGACATTTGTAAATTTATAATCTCCTTACAGGCCCGTAGCCAGGATTTTGTTTCGGGAGGGGCTTAAAAATTATTGCATAAATGTATTAATTCTGATGACTTGAAACAATCACTGGAAACTGAACGTAATTATGAAAAATTCTTAGTGAAAACAATTCCAAAAATAAGACAATAGACACTAAAAACTCTAATAATATGTTGCCTGTTACAAGAAAGGCTATAGTGCATCGACGAATTAAATTTGATTATTTTTGATTTACAAGTTAGAAATTTCTCTAGTTACAAAAATGAATAGTCAAGAGCTCAAAGTATTAAGGGCTGCTTGAAAATACTACGCTGCATGCTACGCTGCTTGAAAATGCTACACATTCGATACACCTTTACAATTTGTAGAAGACGCTAAATTGGAATGAGTAGAAAAATATCCAAAAACCCGTCTCATGAAACTTTACACGCATTTGCTAATCAGAAGAACGAAACCAACGTCAAGGTTGTCCCCATGAATAGGAATATATCAGTGTGAAATCAAAGTTTACCGTTGCAAAGAATGTCCGAACAAAGTGAATGTCGAAATTTGCTTCAAATCTTCTGATAAGGCAGGCGATTTGTAGATGTAGAAAATAGGTTCAACTCCTATTTTCATGATCAGGTTTCTTTCTACTATTACTAGCTCTTTGACTTCATCCGAAGTTTGCGTTAACTCGACTTTATGAAATTTTCAATTAAAATGATACTGATCATGTCGTAATCAAAACAATCCTGAAAAAACACATGTTTTTTTCATTTGACTCTCATAGGTAATGGGTTAAAGACTATCTTCGACAACATTATCAGGCAACTCAGAATAACTATCTTTTTATCTATTTAAGTTGATTCTTTTTAGGTACTTTTTATATCATTGTACTTATGAATTAAAAATATCGTAGACTGATTTTCCTAGATCCCTAAAACTATAGTAAAAGTCAAAATGTAAAGTGAGTGCAAAAACTACTGATTTCACTACAAAGCAAGAATGCCTTAGCTCTATTGACTTTTGACAATCTTGCAAAACCGTTGTAACTTGAGAAGATTACCTAGATTAAGTAAATAATATATTTGAACATTTTGGTTTTATTTATTTATTTGAAGGTTTTATTTCGGAATTCGTGGGGTTTTGGACAATGTCAAATATATATTTCAATGATTTAATCTACTAATGGAAACTTCCCAGAATTTAATCTACTGAGCGAAACTGCTCAGAATCTATTCACAAATCGAAAGAAAATTACTTAGCACTGATTACTCAATGCTTCTAATTTACATAAAATTTGGTAAATATAACATTGATGACACCACCAAAATAACTAGAGACTATAAACATAGATAATAATTTCAGCATCACTTGCTTCCGACACATGGAAGAGAACACATCGCACTTGCACCTAATTTGCCGAGGCTTTCTTTTAGAGTTGTCTGTTTTAAATTACAGCAAATTATCCGTTTCCTGTAAAACTTTTGCAAAACTCTTTGCCAATTCATTAAACAAATATGAACACTAATCTGTTTAGTAATAGGTTTGTTTGTGAATAAAAATAATTAGCTCTTGATTTTTTTCAATCATCATCAAGATTGGAAGAGATGTATGATTTCTTGAAGAAAGTTGTAATGTTTGTCTGATTACATGTTTGTTTTATCACTATTTGGGAAAAAGTTTCAATTAAAGTTGTTGCACCTAACGCAACGAAGACGAAATGAGAAGATCAGAGCGCAATTCGGAAAGAACTCGTGTTGAGTGTATAGTAAAGATAGAAGAGTGATCTTGAGTCGATTTCGATTGGTTGATTCTTTTCTCTCTTATTTAAGATTATCTCTCTCATTTTATTCCATGAAGAGCAAAAACGGAACGAAAGACTGTCACATACTGAAGACATGAAATCGAACCTCTTATCCCAACTTATTGGCTTACAGATTCAATCAGTCCCAACATTTTAGTCCCTCTTCGTGATTGCCTATTGTTTAACCACTTTTTGCCCGGTCCACTTTTAAAAGAATTTTCGTTTACACGTTTGTTGCAGATCTCACGGATTTACGGATTAACAGTGTATTAGTACGGAACGAATTACTCGTAACAATGAAATGAAGCGTTAATAAAAATGGTATTGCGTTAAAATGACGCGAAATGAAAATTCTATTCTCGGCTCAATCGTTCTCAGATAAATTGAAATACTTTTTGTGTAGCGCAGAGTAGTGTACAGAGAACAGAGTGTACAGTGTGCACTGACCTAATACAGAAATTCAAAATTGTGTGCAATTCAAAAACTTATCATTTAAAAATAACAAACTGGGTCGTGGGTCTTTTATATATTTCCTTATGTAAACAATAAAAATAATGTAACGAGTTTATGTGGTTGTCCTACAGATCTCGCGCAAGCGCTTAGCCATTGCACGTGGAAACCTGTTTACGAGGCGAGGAAATATTTTTTTCCTCACCAACTATGTCTTGGGGGGGAGTAGTTCATTTCTATCTCGCTATTGTACATTTCCGTGTCATCATCGTAGTTGCTGCCTTTATGTTCGCGAATATCTTCCTTGCTTTTCGCCCTCAATAATTGCCCTTCCAAATGGATTCCATTTCTCCCAAATGTGACATTAATCTGCGAGTAAGCGGTATCCGATCTTGTAGCAGAACATTCATTTTCTCATAGTCCATATACAGAAGGATCTTAATTATAGCATTGTCACACACACAACCTTGTGCTTTAAGTTGTGCGAAATGAATGGTTTCGTCTGCACTAATTTGTTGAGCGCTAAATGCCTGCCATGGTAGAACTGGATAGAGCCGGTTTCCGAAAGTCTAATCTCTATTTACACCTTCAGGATGCGAATGATCAATAATTTTATAATCACCGCATTTGGCTGGAGCACCAATTCTTGCTTCTGCTAATCACTAATCTCGACAGATTATTACAGCTACAATTAAAGTAACAGTCTCTTGTATTCTTCAGACAAGGCACACAATATAAAAGTTACTTTTTTGTTGTTCGCTTCGCACTGGCTCGAGCAAAAGCATAAAGCACACTGAATTTCGTGACCATTGCCTTCGGTGGTTAGAAATAGCCTTCTTTAACTTTTTCTCAATAATTTGTTCAAACCAAATAAGCAACAAGTTTTGTTAAAAGTCACCGGTTTTTTAAATTTATTTTTGAAAAATTTCGGGGGGGGGCTTTAGCCCCCTAGCCCCCCCTCTGGCTACGTGCCTGTCTCCTTAACAGTTAAGTTTGCAAGCTCTGTTAGCTGTCCTTGGAGTTCAGAGCTAGTCCATGCAGCTCTTTCAGCAAGGAGATAAACTTGGAATTCCTGAGGATAATCAGCCATGGCTCTTGAAGTGATTGTTCTCTTTAACCGATTCAAATTGTGACCTAATCTGGGAGGAGACCACCTACTAATAGATATAGGCACGACCGATCTCCTTCTTCTACTTCTGGCTTTTAATCTACTAATCCATGAGGGGCAGAGCGAGCCAATTATAGCCTCTCCTCGATGAAGTAAAAAGGAATAATAATGACCTTCTGGACGAAGAAAAATAGGCTGATCATTTTTCCACATCTCCGGAACCATTAGGTTCGCACTTACATTTCCTATAGAGAGGGAGAACCTATTTTTAGGAGAGATTACTCTCAAAAGTATGGGACACTTTCCCGGCACCGATTGGGTCTCAAGTAGGCCCGTCATCACTACAGTTGCTTGGAGAGAAACCCCACGAGGAGGAGACTCCAACCATTGTAACTGTTGGAAATCACTGATTCGACACGTTTTATTTGTCGTTATTCTGAGGCAATTTGTAGAGAGTGCCGGAGTAACTAAAAAATCTTTGACAGACCAGACTTTCTTAATTTGAAGTGCAAATATAGTATTTTCTCCAGTTTTTACAAACCAAGGACAGTTATATACGTCCTGACCGAGGAAGTCAAATTTTTCTTGATTGATTTCTAGATTTTGATAAGTCGTGCGAATCATTCTTAATATTATCTCTGTCGACGGTTGAGGGAGGAATCTATAAGGAACCAAGGATACAGCTGAGATTTGCATCTGGTTATGGAGCAACCAATACTGGCGACACTGTGTTGTAACTCGGACATAGGATACTAAGAATCCTACTCCTTCATTGAGAGAAGGATCCATGTGGTATAGCTGTAATGCAGTTGGAATAAAATCTGCTGTCAACGAAGATTGAATATCATCTCTTCCACATGGAATTAGAGGGGCAGGAGCCATTTTACTAAATGGTTTAGAATCTGTGTCGTCAACAAATCCAGTGACTGGAACTATTTTAGTGTTCTTCATTGATGCTTTTATTCTGTCGTTAATATTAGATGGAACTACACAGGACGATCTTGATAGGCAGAGAGGCCAACATAATAACGCGACTAAGAGATAAAATGATAAGCGGGTTTTTTTCTCTCAACATCATAATAACCAGATTAACGCAAGATTTCTTAGTTTTGTACAACTTTCAAATCGGATAAGATTATTATTATCTATTATTCTATTATTATTATCTACTCTATACTATATTTCACCGCAAAAATTTTGAAAACTATCGGACGAATACAAAATATCCCAATCGATCACAACTGTATCTGGTGTAGTTGTTACCGAACATTTTCCATTACTTTTTGAATTATTTCATCGATATCTTGTGGATCGTCGTCGCCTACTGCTCTAGCTATCCTATCGAGACGCGACAGGATGACCTGAATAGTCACTGTGCAATTGTCATTATTTATTTTTCTTTTGACCTTTTCGTAAATGTGGAGTTTGGCCATAATGCCACATCAATTGTCTTGCCAATGGGGAGAGGACACGGAGCTTTGCACCGAACACAACTTACCTATTCGACGGCACGTAGACGGAAGAGGGAGATTCTCTTCCAATGACGGAAATTAAAAGGTCTGGCAGATAAAGGGATTTGCCTGTGCTAGTAACGCAAAAAAGGTAAACAATCCCGAAGCTACCAGTGAAGACGTCATTGAGTTCCAAAGTGGCAGCAGGCAAACATTAATCAAAACACACGGAGTGACGTCAGCACGTTCCATTTTTGCTATCGGCGATGTAAACAAACGGAAAAATCACATACACTATTAAACATTTCTTCTGCGTATTGGTGAAAGGTACAATCATCTGCCAGACCTTTTGCTTTTAGACATGGATTCTCTTCACGCTCATTGATAACAACTCAAATTTGAGTTGCCAGCCACTCAATTTCATAAAAAGTGCACGTAGTCAAAAATTGAGTTTTTCTAGTTTATTCAGTTTTGAGTTTGGGACATAAATGTCAAATTTGAGTACATTTTACTTTAAAAGGAAATTCGGAAAATAATCATGCCGCATTTTTAATAAAGCTGCAAAAATATGAATTGGTATTTCAAATGTAATTTACCTGATCCTCCAGTACGTTGTCCAGGCGTTTACGATGTCCGGAAATTTAATCTGAGGGTCTTTTTCTGCACCTATTTCATGCCGATCGGCATCTTGTGGAAACTGCAGAAACTAAAAAAAAACATAACTGAGAGTTAGATTTGAAAACAAGCGAAACTCAATCAAACTTACCTTCTAATTTTATGAACAATCAGTGTCTTAAATTGCAAACTCTTTTTTAGTTTAAGTCGACGCCTGATTCCACACACTTTTTTGAGTGTAAGTAGTTTTTTCACTCAGAAGTTTGAACATTTAATGATTACTCCAGGGATGAGTTAGTTCTACTCAAATTAAAACTCATTTTTTGACATATTGCTATTACTTTTGAAATTGAGTGCTCTGAACTCAAATTTTGAGTAGTTTTGAATGAGCGTGTTTTATTACGACGGCAAAAGCAGTGTTGGCAAACCTTCCAAACCTTTGGTATTGTCAACGTCGGTTGACGGCTGGCCGAGGAGTGTACTGCAGCACATGTATAGCGAAACCGTAGGGTGTATTCCACAGTAAACATTATGGCCGTTGCAGCGGCTAATATTACGTTTTTGTTCTACAATATTTTTTATGGCTTGAAAAAGTTTGCAGACGTGTTCGTATGCTCTCTGGTTTTCTTGGTTATTATTTTTCTCAATTGTCTTGGCAATAAGCCTATATATAAAATTTTTGCTCTGTCAAATTGTGTATTAAGTAAACGATTTGAGCATCTAACCCCTGATTTTTCCATGAGTTCGGTGAAGATCTCTGTTAGATAGTTATAAGCTCTTTCATTGGCCTTAGTTCAATCTAGATTATATATAATTTTAATTAAACTCACTAACATTCCGGGTTCATGATGATCGAATTAAGCCTCCCTTGACCATCGATTTTGCTGGTTCAATTTTACGAGCAGTTTGTTCCATTGGTGCGGGTTGGGGCCACTTGCTGTGTTGGTTTACTCGGGTTCTTTAGATGATGATATTTTTTTCCTCTAGGCAGAGTCTTAAAGCTTCTTTCAGACTCTTATTAATGGCCCTAGCGGTTCTCTTAATCCCCCTAGAAACACTTAGAAGCCCATTTCTTGGTAGAGCCTTTTCTTCGCTTGTTTTACATGCTCGTTGTCTTGGCTTATGTTTAGAAGATTTACTATCAGAGATATGTGTGGGATCCTCAATTGTTGAGGTTTGCTTTAGGCGGAACAATTCTCTTGTCAAGCAAACTTTGTCGCGCCTATCGCTGTAATGTGTGGTTAAATTTGTTTTAATTTCGAGCCAGTCAAGGCTAGTTCCGCATAGTTCTAATACGCTGTCTGCGTCGCCTCGGATTTTTGCTCTTATAGGTTGTATCCAGACGTTGCAGACGGTTGTGCCTTTGACACCGTCAAGCAATGGCAGTAAACTGTCTATGCTTCTTTTTTTAAACTGAAGTTTAATGGGATTGCCGTCAAAGGATGAAAAATCCTTAATAATTTGTGGGGTCCGAAGTGATCTTAATGGAGCTGGTTCGGGGATTTCACTAAAGCACCTTAACTTAAACACAAATCTCGCAATATTCACTCGCGGATGGCACGATGCCGGTAAAAATACTTAGTAAAAACCGGTTACGACTGCGCCAGTTAAAACTTAACGAAGATTTTTGAATTTTTTAAAAAAAAACTAAGTAAAATTACAAACTCTTTGACTTTCTGAACACTATCTCGTTTCATGTTGCTATCGGTTGCAATTTTGGCTTTTTCACGGTAATGGTTTGTTAACTTATTTATTGAACACTGAGAAATTATCAATTATTAACTAACGTTAAAGCGGTGTTAATAACACCATGTGCTGGTCCGGTCAATCTAGTTTTAATGAATTTAATAATGTCTACTTCAGCTACTCCTTCTGAGCAGTCTTTTAGTAAGTCAATGGATTCAAAGTATCCCGTTAATTTTTCTGCTTCGCCATTATATTTATCTACTAGTTTTAAAGCAAGAGTTATATCTAATCGGTTAGCCATGTTGTTGCCAGCGTCTTCGTCTGAGCTTAGGCACGAATCTGTTTCTTCAACATCAGAAACTACTTCTTCCTTTTCTTCTGTATCTTTCTCTCCTTCTTCTAAAGGTGTAATGTTGAGCGCTCTCGGACTATATTTTTCAATGCGATGTATCTTTTTCTTAAACCATGAAAATTTTCACTCTGTACATTTAGCACTATGCTTTTTGAACTAATTAAATATTCCTTTAAAACCTTTATCTTTGCAGCTCGCGTTCTACGTGCATGTGGTTTGTTTTTCAAAATTGTCTCTTGCAAATGTTTGATTTTGTCTCCTAGCTCAAAAAATAAATCCATACCTGATTCCCTTTTGTAAAATCTCCTACCGCTTGGTGAACCTAAAACAAGTTTTGTATGTATTAGTTTTTATAATGTTCTGCACCTCCATCAAGTCGAGGGATGTACACGTTCACGGTGACTCTTTCCTGTTCAATACCTCGTTTCGCGACAGGCGCGATTTGGCCACACTGGGATCTCCTATCAGCAACACGTTGACATCTCTTTGAAGTCGAGTTCCACCGGTTTCTGGTTTTTCTTCGGTGTCCGCCACATTATTGACCTAAACTTCACTTTTTGTCTCTTTACTATTACTTATTACGTATCCAACCGCGACGGCTGCGATCCTGCAAATAGCCACTGTTTGTGCGGTGTGATTAGATGCACTTCCTACTACTGGCGCGACGATTTCGTCGGCCCCAGAAGAATCCCATTATAACACTAAATAACTATAATAATCAGCACTGCAATATTCTTAACTATTTCTAATCTAGCTGGATCGCCATGCTAAGTCTCGCTGATTTGTCATATATAAATCAAACTTACCAGTCGACTTCGCTGTTTGGCTGTACCATACGTAATGCATTTATTTAATTCTTTTTACTTTACAGGGGCCTCGCTCTCGGGTGGCATACGTGATTGTTTTTGCTACGGTCAGCATAGTCGTTGTCGCGCAGTAGACTCGATTATGCTGACGCGTTCTTTGATAGCTTCGCGTTGGGATGTTTATGTTCCCAATAATCGCGGGTCGGTATCCACCACACTCTATCGTTCCAATGTTTTCAAGAGATTCACGTGCGGCACCAACCAGACGTGGTTTTAAGTCATAAAATTTTCTTCTGGAACGAGTGGATCGTCTGCACGAAGTACGTCAACATTATCCAACCATGATTGAAGGCTGACTGCATTCCCATCATATTTCTCCACTACTCGGATGGCCACACCTAAATTTTATTTTATTTATTGTCGTCAAACAAGAGTAGACCGTTTTGTTACAACGATAAAATATAGTATACACTTAAAACATAAAATACTAATAACTAAACTAAACACTATCTGGTTTACATAGCACTACTTCAGGATGTTCTTTATAAGCGAATAGAATTGAAATATTTTTTTAATTTGCTTTTTGTCATTGTTAAGTCAATAGCTTCGCAGTGCTTGTTGTAAGTTGCCATCATCTGATTTAATGGTCCAAACTTGGCATAATTTGTACGATAATTGTTTGTTATAAATGTATTTCGGATTCGTAACTGCCGGGAAGGTATATAAAAATTAAGTTTAGATAGAAGTTCGACTGAATCAATACGACACGAAATTATATCGTTTAGAAATGAAACCATTGCATATTCTCGGCGCTCTTTTAGTGTTTGGATGTTAATGAGCATACAGCGAGCTTTATAAGATGGGAGAGGAAATCGTGTCCAACCTATTTTGCGAAGTGCAAACAATAAAAATTGCCTTTGTACTGATTCTATTCTTTCTTCATGTGTGATTGAGAAAGGTGACCAAACTATGCTACAATATTCCAGTATTGACCTTACATACGAGATGTATAATGTTTTAATTGTATATGGATCATTAAAATTGTAACTAAAACGCTTTATAAATCCAAGCATGTTATTTGCTCTATTGATGATTGTGTTGTAATGGTCAATGAATGTTAATTTTGAATCTAGAATGACTCCCAAATCTTTAACTCTTTCGCACTTTTGTACCACTTGATTTCCTAGAGTGATTGAAATGTCAGGTGTATTTCGTTTCCTACTAAAAGTTATTGCATTACATTTTTTTACGTTTAGTTGCAGAAGGCTTTTGTTACACCAGAGGTAAAACATATGTATTTCTTCCTGTAATATCTTTATGTCTTGTTCGTTCCTAATTTCTAAAAAGAGCTTCATGTCGTCGGCATAGATAAGAACTTTTATGTTTTTGAGAATGTATGATATGTCGTTTACGAATAAAATGAACAAAAGAGGGCCTAGATGGGAGCCTTGAGGAACTCCTGATGTGACTTGAATGGGATTCGATTTCTTCCCTTTAAATCTAACTATTTGTTGACGGTTAGTTAAATATGATTCGAGCCATTTGAGAAGACCTGATTCAATTCCTAATTTTTTCAGTTTGAATAATAGCAAGGGTATGTCGATACGATCAAATGCCTTGCTAAAGTCCGTGTAAAGAGCTTCAGTGTAGTTTCCATTCTCCATTGCAATCAATGAGTAGTTAACGAATTCTAGTAAATTTGTATTAGTTGAACGTCCTTTGAAGAACCCATGCTGCATGTTAGTAATTCTGTTTTTGATTTGATTGAATAGTTTTTCGTTAACGATTGCTTCAAAGAGTTTAGGCATACATGACATAATGGCAATTCCACGGTAGTTACATATGTCAGATTTTTTGCCACTTTTAAAAATGGGTACCAGGTACGAGCTTTTCCATAAATTGGGGAAAATGCCAGATTCAAGCGACATGTTAAAAAGCCAAAACAGAGGAGCTGTGAGTTCCAACGCTAAGTTCTTCATAAATACGGGTGGGATCCCGTCAGGTCCAGAACCTTTGGAGGCATCTAGTTTGTTTAGAGCCTCCATAATATCTTGCACACTGACATGATTGACGCCAATGTCTGTGGTGAATTCTGGGAAGAAACCGAAATATTCGCGATCACGATCTTCTTCAGAAAATGTGGTATAGATGTCTTGAAAGAAGGTTGCGAAAAGATTGCAGATTTGTTCCGCGTTGACACCGACATTTTCTTTAAGTTTCATTTTTGAAGGGAAGTTTTCCGATTTTAAATTATTTTTAACATGATTAAAGAAATTTTTTGGGCAAGATTTTATTTGAAGTTCGGTTTTTGAGTTATACTCTTCAAATGCTATTTTAATGGATAGGTTTAGTTGATCGCAAATGTCCAAATAGTTAAATAAGTTCCTTTCATTTCTGATTTTTTTATACTTTTTGTGGACCTTTTGTTTACGATTTTTTAAATTTTTAATTTGCTCGTTATACCAAACTGGATATTTTGTGTTGCCTTGTCGCCTAATTTTTTTCAGTGGTACTTGTTCAACTATTATATCAAACAATTTTGTGTAAAAGACGTCTACTGAATTTTCGATACTTGTTTCATTTCTAAACAACGTTTGCCAATCTATACTGCTTAGTCTTTGTTTTATGTTGTCAAAATTTGCCAATTGAAATTGAAAGGCCTCTTCGTACTCGCAGTCATCGGGTCTTTTGTTATCATGTACAAATACAGAAAACTCTATTGCTGTATGAAACGCTTCATTTTTCCATAGTGGAGTTAATGATTCGGTGACACAGAAGTCTTCAAGAATGTTTGTGAATAATAAATCTAAATAACAGTTTTGCTGATTTCTAACATGATTAATTTGGTTAAGTCCTAAACTTGCAGTTTTGTCAAATATGGCCTGCAGAGTTTCGTTATCCCCAACGACTGGAAGTAGAATGCTTTCATTTTCAGTGTCTGGAAAGAAGTCAATGCTTCGTTGAATGAAGTCACCATAAATATGAACTTTTACCTCTGGGGGGAGCTTGGTTATAATGTCTTCGGCAATAAGAAAAAACTTTTCAAATGTATCTTTGCGGGCATTATTTGGGGGGAAGTACACAGAGGCAAATATATGTGTTTCACCTGCCAGATGGATTTTAACCCACACATGCTCAAATTCTTTAAATTTCCTTGTAGTAATGATTTCTGCATTAAATTTTGATGTAATTGCTATTAAAACTCCCCCTCCTGACTTCTTTTCAGACATATGAATGTCTCGGTCAGCTCTAAACACATTGTAGCTGTTCCCGAAAACTTCTTCACTTCTAACACTTTCGTCCCAACTAGTTTCTGTAGCCAAAATAATTGTATAGGAGCTACTTAAAATATTCTTGTGAATTTCATTCATTTTCGATGCACTTTTCATTCTATTAAAATTTTGACAGTAAATTAAAATTTCTACTGACGACTCTACTTGAGGAATCGAGATTACCTCTTTTTGTTGTCGTTCAAATGGCGTCGAATCTTGGCAAACTGCGGTGTCCTCGTCATTTCCTTCTTCTAGGGAATGCGTCAATGTCGTCGAAAACACGAATGTTGAGAATGGCACGCCTTACACAAAGCTGTTGACAAGCGCTCCGATGTTGGGTGCATTTGCATCGTCGACCGTGGTAAATCATCCACTGGATAGGGATTCAATGTCGGTCCTCTTTGAAACTGAATTGTTGGCCTATAGTTCGTGGGGGGTCCTGAGAAATGATCTTTTGCAGCCGCAAGAAGCACTCTATCCGGTGGCAGGAAACTATTGTTGTAGTGACTACTCGTATGGTTTTTGTTATAGTGGGTGTTGCCGGCCCTAAATGTGATTCTGCGATTGGTATTACTCGTATGGTTACTATTAACTGGCTGTCGTGAGTGGCGCGCTGCTTGCTCTTGATCAGGTCGAGGAAAATTTGTGATGCTTTTGTTTTTTTCATTAACGTTATTATTATTATTTCGCCTCGATCTTTTTTTACGTCTTCTAGCCTTTTCGGCCTGTTTTTGCTGGTTCAGGTTTCTTAATTTGCGTGCATCGTAATCGCTCCAGTCTGCTTTCCATACTTTCCTTGTACCCAAAAAGCGCCAACCTGAGTTATCGATATTTTTGTAGTTATTTAATTCGGCTTCCAGACTGGGGCATGAATCAAGCGATGATGTAGCGTTTTGACTTGCCGTTATGTTTGATGAAAGCGCCTTAAGTTCGTCGAGGATATCAATAGTTAGCGCAGAATTTGTGAAGTTTTGACTGGTGGATATGTTCGCTGACAGAGACTTAAGCTCGTCAAGAATATCAATCCCCAGCGTCGGGTTTGACGTCATAGTAATACTAGCCGCTGTGTCCAGAGACAGTTGATTAAGCTGGTTTATTTCATCATTCATGGTGCGCAGTTCAGCTGATAGCTCTGACGTTACCGTTTTCAGCGTGCTATAGACATTATTTTTCGTTGTCGTCATTGCTGTATCGAATAGCGAGGTAATGTGATTTTTAATGGCAACAACACTTCCAGTCAAACTGCTGTTTTTGTTTATTGCTATCAATTCCTGTTTTATTGTTGTAAGCAAAATTTCTAGGCCATCGATCGCTTCGTGAACTATGTTAGGCTTCTCCAGTTGAAACGCGAGCCGGTGCATTACTTCCGTATTGGCTTGCAGTTGTGATTCCAGAAGTTGTTGTTGTTCAATAAGCCCTTTGAACTCAATCTTGGCCTGCATCAATTCTTGACATGATTCACAGCACGGTAATAGATACGAGTTGATGTCTACCCTCTTGTCCTTCTTCCGCAGTGATCCCCTCGGAACAGTCACTCCAATGCAAGCGGCGTGGAATTTTCTTGGGCAACCTATACACGTCCACATAACTGTATCGGCGGAAGTGTCGAAAGTGCAAATTTCGCAACTCATTATGATTGATGTACACACACGAAAAGCTGAATTAATAAAAAACTAAATGAAATATCGCGCACGGCACCTGGATCGAACGATAAAAGCGTGCGAACTTGACGACGACTTGTTGTGAACTTCTAGCTGATTTACCATGAATCTAGCTTATTTAGCTTATTTACCATGATTACCTGTATTCTTTCCTCCTGGATATTTTCATCTTCTTCTGTTTCCTCTATATTTCCTTCTTCTTCATTATCTAGCTTTTCTTTCTTAGTTTTTCTTTCCTGTTGGCATTTTTATAAATCTAAAAAGAAATTCTTCACAAAATTATTAAAAACGATAAACTTTTCGGTTATATCTGTGTTATCCACTGTTATTACAATTTTTTTTCAAACCGGCAACGCTCCGCAGAATTGTCCCTTTTTTATTCCATAGCTCTGCGTATCAGGTGCGGTAATCATCTTTAATAGTTTACGTATGCTTTCCTCTTTGAGGAGATACTCATCCATGAATTAGCGATTATAAACGATTAAACTATATCACTGCTCCTTATTAGATGACAATGCTCTCTACATGTCGGATTATCATTCACACATTCCTCATTTTCCTGTACACGTTTTTGGTTAGCTCACGTTGCTGCTACTCGCGAACAGTTTTCACTAGTCATTATTTATACGGCTCAAGAACGGAAACGAACATGCCTCATTTGAACAAAAGTTGGTTAACATTTCTACCCTTGTGCGGCGACGCGACGGGCCATTCGCTCAGCCACACGCTCTGTGTGCTGACGATGCAATTTTATTATGGTCCTCACCAGGATGTACCCTACGCTGATCGCTGCCAGCGTCACAATTCCTGCAGCTTGTGCGTATTCTAAATGTGTTAATTTACTTACGGTCTTCCTATGACCGGACTGTCCGGAAAGATCCCAACAGACCCGTCGGTACAATGCGGACAGCGAACAACCTGAGATCCGGAGAAAACAGCTTTAGGGGGAATTTTCTCTAGCACTAATAAACACTTCCGAACGTTGAGACTTGTAAACTGGAATGAGACTATCTCATCATTTATGTCCATCAGGTCAACTGACAGCAGTGTTGCGCGATTGCGCTAAACGATTTGCTGAATACACGCTAAGGTGTAACTAACCACTAACGTGTAACTACAATATATATCAGTGGTTCTCGCTTATTATGGTTGGCCCGACGGTTTCGTCAGCTGAAAACCGACCCATTTTGATTTTGTTCTTGAAAAATATCACGAACGGTGGTCAATTTGCTGCTCTCGATTAATGACTAGCTGGTCATATTGGCTGCCTTTTTTGCACACGACCAGCACTCTTTTTCATTACTTTTCTCCTTGTGTGTGTGTGTGGGACGACTGTACAGCACAACCGTAGCAAACAAAACGTTTGCTTAATTTGTTCTTAAGCTACCAGTACACTGTTTGTCATAACGTCAAATATTTGATATCTTTCGTGAAATAAATTTGAACTGTGTACTGGCTCTTCAAATATTTGATCAAACACAGTTTGCCAAACTTTTTATTCGTGTTTGTCAAGGCGATTATTTGTCGATTTGTCAAACAGTGTACAGACCAGTTTGTCAAAACTTCAAACAGCATAACGCTGCAGTTTGTCAAACTTGTTGAAGGAGAACATGCTTTGCTCTTTCAGGATAGCAAAATACGCCATACGCTAAACTGATTCAGAATTTGTCAAAACGAAAAAAAACGTTAAGGTTTAAAATTCGGCGCTATTTTGATATTGTTGGTATTTGTTTAGGGTACCGCGCGGTAGAAATCCGCGTTGTAGGAGACCCGACTGTAAAACTTTTTTTTTTCAATTGTATGAACTTCTCCGGCGACAAGTTTTTTGCTTACGTTCTATCAAGCCACCATTTGCGATTTTATACATCCTTCATTTCCTTTTCACATAATACCAATGGACTGTACGGAAAAAAAACTGAGAGCCGGCTCTGTATTTTCTGTATTGATCACTGACACATAAAATCTCCCTGCATAATTTCTAATTTGACTTCGAACGAATTCTCCGACATTTTGTCACTGAAATCCGCTACAAGAAATCGATGATGCCGTTAATGATTTCCGAGGTGTTAATTTACTACTCTGCATCAAGGAGCTTTTATTCACAAATGATAAGATTATCTAAAAAGCCATGCGAGCCAAAACATAACTCCTACGCCGCACATGAATCTGACATGAGCAAATATAAAAATGCGTTTTTCAATACACTAACCTTGTCGGTGTACCAAGAAACTGCTACTTGAGGAAGCTAGAACATTTTCCTATACAATCAACCCGAGTTTTTGACGGAAATCCATCTATAGCTCTTATTTTGTGCGAAATATCACCCCTCCTCACTTGGAGTTTCTTTTCGAAACGCTCTTATTTTTCTTTCTTCTCATTATTAGTGCACTTTTTCAAATGCACTTTAATCACACACCACTGCAAATAATACTCGTGAAACTTTAATCGTTTACTAACAAAACTTCAAATCTTTTGCCAATGTGCAGATGACTGAAGGAAAATGTCCGAAAACTCTCATTTGTACGTTCGAATTTTCACTTCGAATTCTATTTTTTCTCAATGTAAACAAGTGCGTCGGTGCCTAGCAACAAGCGTGCGTTCCTGGCTTCCACATATATTCACCTTAATCTAACCGAGGCCTTGCGACGGCGATGGCTACGTGACCCTTTTTGCAGACTCAGCATTCTCGTCGGTCGTCACCCGGATGGCGCGATCGACATCTATGCTGACTCGATATGTTTATGTTTCACGTTCCGCTGAACGTTTCTGATCGGGGGACGTATCCACCACAATTCTCTGATATTTCCTCTACAGTTTTGGCTGTAATTCTTGTATGAATTATTATTTTGGAAGTTATTATTCTGGAAGATATTGCGTCCCCTGGAATCCATTCCCTCGTCCATTGCTTCTAGTTTTATTGTTTCTCTTACTTGGATACCTATAATTTCTTGAGTTATACGTATGTTGAAAAACTTTGTTCGTTGGTATGGGTTCATTTTCTGTGATTTTTTCTATCGCGCATGACAATGAAGAGAATTGTCCAGCTTTTATGATCAGCTTGGACTCCTCGTTTCTAAGACCAGTAGCCAATGCTTTAATACCTGCTTTGGCAGCCATTTTGAATGCTGTTTCAGCTGATATTTACTCTTTCTAGATCTAGTGAGAGCTGTAAAATTAGTTAATTTCGCAATTTTGTCTAACGGCGTTCAATTTCGCTACAACTGTATCTGGTGTAGTTGTGTGTGTGGTTTTTTTTTGGGAGCAGTAAATTTTTTTTCAAGAAAACCCGGAGACAGGGAAAATGTACAAAAACCCAACTGTCTCAGGGAACGGGGCTGCCATCACCTGACCACGCAAAAAAAACCACTACTCTTTCCCGGAACCTGGGCGGCAGCACCACGACTCGGCTCCCTTGTGCCAGTTAGCATCGCAACTCCCTTCTCGTACAATTCAGCGCCATTTACTCGTTAAGCTCCCGACTTGTTCGCGAACTACTCCCCCGGTGTAGTCCCCGACGGTGGACTTAGCCTACTTCGACGAAGAGTTCCCCGGCGAGAGAAGTTCTCCCGAAGCCTAGCCAGCCAGCCAGGTGTCGAGGTCAGTTCGGCAATTCCGGTGGGACAGGGCGTCCGGTTCGCTGGTGCCCCGACGACCCACGACTGGTGGTGTCTCTTCACGGTCTACTCAGTCTAGTCACCGGCGGTGAATCTAGCTTACGCCGACGAAGAGTTCCCCGGCGAAGGAAGCTCTCCCGATACCGATTCTTCTTTGGTTTTAGCACCACAATTTCTTGAGCCCTTTGGCTCCCTCTCGTTCCATTTCGCTCTACTTTCCCGATGAGCCATTCAGCTCCCGCCCTCACTTGTTCGCGAACTACTCGGTCTAGTCCTCAACAATGGATCTAGCCTGTTCCCCTGAAATCGAGCGGTAGATTTCTCCTGAAATCGATGTTCGTTTCTGTGAGCCATTTAGCTCTTCGCGTCGTCCCGATCTACTCGATCTAGTCCCCGGCGGTGGATCTAGCCTACTCAACGGGCCATCTGAGGTCTATCCGGCCATTCCGGGTGGAGCGTAATTTCCGGTTCACCAGCGCCCCAACGACCCACTGCTAGTTGTGCGACGCAGTCTAATCCCCGGCGGTGGATCTAGCCTACTCATGAGCTACCCGGTCGAGATCGGTTCGGCAATTCCGGTGAAGCCTGACGTCCGGTTCACTGGCGCCCCGACGACCCAAACCCGGTACTATATCGCATACTACTCAACTGGTCCCCGGCGACGGACCTAGTCTACACCGTCGGAGAGTTCCCCGGCGGCAGAATTTCTCCCGAAAGCCCCGAAATTTGTGGTTTCCCGGCGGCGTTCTAGCCAATAGCGCTACTTTGTTGGTCCCTTCGCCACTTCCACTGCAGCTCGGAGAGTATACTCGTAACCACTCTGTTGATAGCGTCCCAGATACACTCGTCGCGGCACATCTCTTCGACGATATTGTCCTTCTGTCACACCAGGCATACCCCTTCGGACTTCCTCGAATCTAGGGCATTCGAATACCACATGTTCCGGTGTCTCTTGTACGTTCACACACCCCGGGCAAAGGGGTGACGAAGCATGTCCAAACCGATGCAGGTACTTCCGGAAGCATCCGTGCCCTGACAAAAACTGCGTCAAATGGAAGTTCAACTCTCCATGTTTCCTATGGACCCAAGCAGATACATTTGGGATGAGTCGATGGGTCCACCTTCCTTTTTCCGCGTTCCACGTCCTCAGCCAGAGTGATGCAAATAGGAAACATCCCGGCAATTACACATACCGCCGCCGACGATATCGCGACACGAGCAGCCATTAGGTGAAACGTGCTTGTCAGCTTCGTCCGGTTCCGCTTTGAGTTCAGCGCAGCAGCCCAGGCCGGTACTCCATACCTCAGTATTGAGGACGAGACACCCGCCAGGAGACGTCTCGTGCTGCTTCTTGCTCCTCCGTGATTCGGCATGATCCTTTGCCAATGCGTTAGTTGTACTCGTCGACATGGCTGTTGTAATTAAACCGATCGTCGACCATCACACCCAGGTGCTTCAGCGCACGCATCGATGGGATGGATTGTCCCCCGACGCTGATCTCGACACGCTGGATTCTTTTACAGCACTACCTCAGTCTTATGGTGAGCCAACTGTAACTTGACGTCAGCCATCCAGATTTCCACGATGTCTATTGTCTATGCCATCAACATCTCCACCTCCTCAAGGGTCTCACCGATTATCGTCAGGACCACATTCTCTGTAAAGCCGACGATCTCGGCTCCTCTGGGCAGTTCCAGTGTTAACACACCGTTGTACATTATATTCCAGAGGGTTGGGACGAGTATGGAGCCCTGAGGTACTCCCGCCGTGACCCTAATCGACCTCTTCCCGATGGTTGTTTCGTAGTCCAGTACTCGGTTCTGGAAGTAACATTTCAGAACCTGGCACAGATAGTCCGGAATCCGCATTGTGTGCAGCGCTGCAGCGTAACCACGGCGCAGTAGCGGTTTCCCCTTCTCTTTTGCTTCGACGCTTTCTCCGCGCTCTCAATGACTGTGCGGATGGTGTCCACCGTCGATATCCCTTTCCGGAACCCGAACTGCCTCTGCGATAGTCCGTTCTCACTTTCATCGTAGGTCGTCAGCCTGTTGAGGATGACCCTTTCCAGAAGTTTACCAAGAGTATCCAGTAGGCATACAGGCCGATACGATGCTGGATCTCCTGGTGCCTTCCGTGGTTTTGGCAGCAACACCAGCTTCTGGATCTTCCATCTATCCGGGAAGTAGCCTTCGTCCAGGCATTTCTGTAGGACTATCCTGAACATGTCCGGAAACGCCAGGATTGAGCAGGGTTCGACTTGGCCTGCAGCGAATGCATTCGCTCTTCCAGTGATGTATTCGTCAATTAGCCGATCAAATTCAGCCTTCCCCGGGACGATTTTTGGCATGCCACTCAATGGCCGATCACCACCAGCTAAAATATACAGTTGGAATGCGCAAGAAGCTAAACTTGGGAATTTCTTCACCGAAGCCGCTGCCATCTGCGCATTGAAGCCGAAGTAAAGGCTGCAGTGGCTAGTTCCAGATTAGCAAAGTCGACCGGCACAAATAGCCGAATAAGAGCTCAACGGAAGTCCCGATAACTCGACATGGCTCGAAGGATTGTCATATAGGTAGTGAGACCACTACCAGCAGCCTGGAGTATCAAGATACGAAGGGCAATGGTGTTTTGGGGTACCAAACCTCTATAATGAGCGCTCAATGCTCCGACATTAGTTGCATTCAACCCTCTGATAGAATCGCTTAGCGGTCTGTTCGCCGAGATACACACTAGCACTCGATGTCGGCTCTTTGACACTATCGATTATCTTCAAGTCCAGTAACACTCACCTACTTAACGAAATTGCAACAGTTTCGCCTTTGGTGGTGATAGTTCAATTACCTTTGAATAAGCCTTTATTTTTAAAAACAAATTAAAAGCTCGAAACTGACGACTGTTTTCTGTGGTTAGTTGTGGAAGAGAATACCAACTCATGTAATTTGAAACCATTACCTGATGGAAATAAAAAAATTGCATTAGAACGTATCGTTACCATTTTAATTTTGTTAAAAACCCTTACTAAACAATTCTGCCATTTCGTTTTTCTTGTCAGGCTTCGTTTTTCAACCCACTACTTACACCCACGAGATGGTTGAGCTCATTAGCTATTCATATAACTTGAATATGTTTTTCCAATCATATTCATATTGATCGCGCTGGATTCAAATTTATTGGATATCACTGAGGTTTAACATGAACTTTGTGTAACATTCATATGTATTCATATAAATTCTACACAAAAAATTGTGGCATGATTCATATGACAAATCTAATAAATACAAAAGATATTTTCTTTTCAGTGTACTAACACATAACACAACAGGAGAAACAACCTACTAAGCGATTAACTTCGATTTCCTGTTAAATATACTATATTTCACTGCAAAAACTATTTGAAAACTATCGGACGAACACAAAATCACTCCTAATCGATCACAACTGTATCTGGTGTAGTTATTATAGAACATTTTTCCCTTAGTTTTTGAATTATTTCCTCGATATCTTGTGGCTCGTCGTGCGATTGTCATTATTTATTTTTCTTTTAACCTTTTCGTAAACATTATGGCCGTTGCAGCGGCTAATATTACGTTTTTGTTCTACAATATTTTTTATGACTTGAAAAAGTTTGCAGACGTGTTCGTATACTCTCTGGTTTTCTTGGTTATTATTTTTCTCAATTGTCTTGGCAACAAGCCTATATAAAATTTTAGCATCTAACTTCTGATTTTCCTTTGAGTTCTGTGTATATCTCTGTCAGATAGTTATAATGCTCTTTCATTGGCCCTAGTTCAATCTAGATTATATATAATTTTATTTAAACTCACTAACATTCCTGGTTGATGATCGAATTAAGCCTCCCTTGATCATCCATTTTACTGCTTCAATTTTCCAAGCAGTTTGTTCCATTTGTGCGGGGGGGGGGGGGGGGGGTGTGTTGGTTTATTCGGGTTCTCGGGATGATGATAATTTTTTCCTCTAGGCAGAGTCTTAAAGCACCTTTTAGACTATTAGGAGTCTGAGCACTTATTATTGGCCCTAGCGGTTCTCTTAATCCCCCTAGAAACACTTAGAGGCCCACTTCTTGGTAGAGCCTTTTCTTCGCTTGTTTTACATGCTCGTTGTCTTGGCTTAAGTTTAGAAGGTTTACTATTTACTATACTACTATTCCGACTTCCTTTTCGACGCCATGTTTCTCCGTCTGTTTCCGCTTAAACGAATTTAAGGACATTATACATGCGAGCCACAACATAGCTCCTACGCCGCACGCACCCCTCTCCCCTGCCTAACCTTGTATCTGACATGAGCAAATATAAAAATGCGTTTTTCAATACACTAACCTTGTCGGTGTACCAAGAAACTGCTACTTGAGGAAGCTAGAACATTTTCCTATACAATCAACCCGAGTTTTTGACGGAAATCCATCTATAGCTCTTATTTTGTGCGAAAATATCACCCCTCCTCACTTGGAGTTTCTTTTCGAAACGCTCTTATTTTTCTTTCTTCTCATTATTAGTGCACTTTTTCAAATGCACTTTAATCACACACCACTGCAAATAATACTCGCGAAACTTTAATCGTTTACTAACAAAACTTCAAATTTTCTGCCAATGTGCAGATGACTGAAGGAAAATGTCCGAAAACTCTCATTTGTACGTTTGAATTTTCACTTCGAATTCTATTTTTTCTCAATGTAAACAAGTGCGTCGGTGCCTAGCAACAAGCGTGCGTTCCTGGCTTCCACATATCTTCACCTGAAACTTAGTGCGGTGGCTACGTGATACTTTTTGCTACGCGCAGCATAAATCGCTATCGCATGCTCGCCTGCTGGGTGGCCTGAATATCGATTTATGCTGATTCTTTTATTTATACTTTATTTTAGGTCCGTATCCACCACAATATAAGTTTTGGCAATAGTTGGTGATATATATAATAATCAATTATACCTCAGCGTTGAGGTTTTTAAAAAAATCAAATTTATTCTTATGAGGGTAGAAGTCCGAATGAATCGTTTATTCGTTTTCTTGCTTATGGTAACCTATGCTTGATTCACTGTTCTCGTCAGCTAATTTGTTGGTGTGAATGTGTCGCATGGTCAACGACTCGTTGTAACCTGATGAATCCTGTCTGCGGGCTGGGCACGACGATTACTGCTGACACCGATGTCGGTTGCTGCCATAGGTGTCGGCATGGCACGTTGGCTACTGCTGATAGTATCCTAGTGTAACCAAATATTAAAAGACACCTTTCCACAACTTATTCGCTAATTAAGAAGTATTGATGACTTGTTAGCTTAGTGTCGACTATCAGAGATACTGCTTCATCAGCATTTAACTTCGCAAATTCTGTAGCATAAACACTAGATTGCCCAGAAAAATAATGAATTTTTGAAAACTCAATCGGCCCACCCCTGAGTCGATTCCTAGTCCTACAAGGAGTACTTGTTCCAAATTTGAAGCGAATCGGACAAGCCTAGCTACCGGACCAACGTCCCTGAAGTTTGTATGGGATTTTTCGACAATATACATAGAGAAAACGCACTAACTCGCATTTTTGCCGCTAGATGGCACTGTATGCATCGTATTATCACTGTAAGTAAAAATAAGAAAGATAATTTAATTGTCTACAACTTTGTCGAAGACTGCTTGTCAATCCGGCTTTGTTAAAAGAAGTTATTAAGCTTTTAACGAAGTGATGTCTGAGTCAGTTTTGCATGGGGCCTAGTAGTGCATGGTTGTGTATCAGTACTCGATTCCCACGAACTATACATGTTTGTGAAATAACCGTTAAATTTAGCTCAATAGTATGTTCAGAAGAATTGTAGTATATAATACAAGTCATGCTTTGTTTGAAAAATTTTAGTTCCAACTGTGACCGCACAGAGGGCGCCAGCACTAACTTTTCATAGAAGAGAGATAGAATATCGAAATGTTCGGAAGAATTATTGAAAAATGCCTGCTCTACAACTTTGTAGAAGACATCTTATATCTGTCTCTTTCCGTTGAACAGTTTTCTCCATGTAAATTGTCGAAAAATCCCATACAAACTTCGAGCACGTTGGTCCGGTAGCTAGGCTTGTCCGATTCGCTTCAAATTTTGAACAAGTACTCCTTGTGGGACTAGGAATCGACTCAGGGGTGGGCCGATAGGGGTCATTTTTTTCCTGTCACTCTAATAAACACTCAAGTTAACTAGCAGGATTTTCATAATAACTTTCATCAACTTTAGACAATTCTTATAATCTATCAACCGTACAATGTTCTCTCTATAATGCAGATATGTGCATTGAAGGTATCTTGCTTGAAATAGTATCAAACATGACAACAATGTTCCGTAAATACCTTCTCGTCTCAATGCGACTCCGCAAAACAGATCTTTGTCACACATGTCCATAGCGAACTAGTCCCGCCATTTGATCACATTGTGCATTCAAATTGATGTTCTTTGTGTGTTTCAAACAACTCGAATAACTAAAAATCATATTCGATTTTGTTCTGTTTCCTTTCGTCTTTTTTCCGGACAGCCAGTTTATAAAAGGAGCAAATGAGTTATTTTAAATCTTAGATCTTCTCCTAATACATTTGTGATAACACTATGGACTAGTCACCATCAGATTCGACCAAATCCGTCAAGATATCGAAAATATATATTTTAGCTAATGATCAGCTAATAATTGTTGCTGAAATAATACTAATAATGCTAGAAGTATTATTCGAACAGCATCATCTTGAATATTACCAAACATACTTACCCTATTCTTGAACATCTATTACGAATAAATATTTACACAGCTAACCTAAAAAGGCAACCGTTTGGTGAAGCTACAACCAGAAAAAAGATTTCACGTATACCCCATAGACTAATCCGTTTCCGACTGCGCCAGTTAAGAACTCTGTTGAAGTTCTGAGGTTTAAAAAAAAACTAAATCAAACACTACTGTTAGATTGTAAGAACAATGAAAAGATATTCTTCTCACTTACTTTTTAACTCGGACACTTGTGATATTTCATAAGTATACCACCCGGCGGTTCGCTTGAGAGTGAATTTTATTTTCATTAAACTTAAGCTATAGGTTGGGTCGCTTCAGTGGCTACGTGACACTTTTTGATATGGTCAGCATAATCGTTGTCGCGCAGTAGCCAACGAGATGATTCTATCTTTGCTGGATCCGGTTTTATAACTTCGGATGATATCAAATGACCCAAATAAATTAATTCTTTTTGTACAAAAAAAAATACATTTTAATGGGTTTAACTTTAGGTTAACTATTCTCAATCTTTCAAACACTGCCATAAGATTTCTGTTGTGTTCAGGAAGAGTTTTTCCAAAAATAATTATGTCATCTAAATAGATTAAACACATGTCCGTAAGACCAGACATTGCCACTGTCATCAATCGTGAAAAAGACGATGGGCTTATTTTCAGTCCCATCGGCAATCTTTTCATTTGGTATTGTCCTGTCCCAGTTGAAAAAGCGGTAATTGGACGATCTTCTTTTTTTATTTCGCACTGATAATAACCTTGTGAGAGGTCTAAATGTGCAAAATACTGAGGTACTACCAGAATTGGACTATTCCATTCTGATATGGCATCTTCTATTATATCGTCTTTTTTCATTTGTTCAATTTGTTTATCTATTTCTTCCGTATGACAATGAGGTAGTCTATAAGGTTTGGTATATGCAGGATGTGTATTTGGTTTAACGCTTATTGTTGGGTGATAAATTTGCGTTGTTGTTAGTTTGTCATTTTTTAAGCAAAAAACTACATATTGAACCAAACCTTCTTGGTTATCAGGTCATTTCATTTGTAGTAGGTGATCGAATCCGATTAAACTTATTTAAGAAGATCTGAAGAAAGAAGACAGAAAACTGTGACCGAACTAATATCTGGAACTAAATCTTTATAGCATAAGATTAGCTTGTAAAAACTTTTCGATTGTGTGTGGTAAAAAAACCCGGACCAGTGAAGAAAAATCAAATTTTAGACAATATAATCACATTTCATGTATAGACCAAGCATTCTAGTTATATTTTGTCATTATTGTAACTTTCCTAAAGTACGCATACAAATATCACTGTATTCGCTATCATATATCGAAACTATAAATATACAAGAATCGGAAACAATTTTATATATGGACAAGATGCGTTTTTGCAACGGTTTTTCAAGTGGCAGTGTATTCATTCATAAATAGGCTTTGTAGTATGTACCTATTAGTAGAATCAAAATACTATAGGCTGAGTGGAAATGATTCACGTGATGGGGAAATGAATCAATGAATTGATCGAACGTAAATAATAAACTTTCGTTGTGCAATTTAGTAACAAATTAGATCTGCCTACCTACACATTCGCCTCAAACATTAAACCCAAGCGCACAAAGCAAAATGAATGAACGCTGATGGGTAAAACGAAAGAGACAACTAATACCACGACACTATGTTAACCGTGTTTGCAAATGGAGCACGCATGTACAAACTATTTTGTGTACGAATAATTATACATAAAAGTGTGCTGGAAACGAGCACAACACAAAAGATAGCCTAGTGTTTGAACGGACAAACTCAGTCGCATTCACTTGGTAGCGTACCTCCACAGGCAGTGTAACGGACTTCTAACTCAGCTGCACTAGCTGTGAAAACACACAACGCAGTGACCTGCTTCGTCTGCCGCTCAACAGGCAACTGAGCTGCTCTGGCGAAATCCGTCCGTTTAAATAGTCGATTATGACGTCATTCACAGAAGCGTAGCACGCTAAGTACACAAATCTTTCGTGCTGGACTAGGGAAGCGCTATCTCCTGTGTGTAAATGCGCGATATTTTGACTAGGTTGCTCATTATTTAAATTTTTAATGGCGTGATATCAAAAATCTTTGGGTTTATCCATCGGAA
Source organism: Topomyia yanbarensis (assembly GCF_030247195.1). NCBI lineage: Eukaryota > Metazoa > Arthropoda > Insecta > Diptera > Culicidae > Topomyia > Topomyia yanbarensis. Next base: position 437,328,042 of record NC_080671.1, read on the forward strand.
TCTATTCTTAGAAGTATTTCGGGGCGACATGCGAAAAAAATTTGAAAATTTATCGTGAGATGGCTGAATTATATGCGTTTAAAATTGGACCACTTTTCGTTACATACCATTTTTGTAGAACTTGCAACGTGCACCACTATATCGAAAACAAAGACGTAGTCCTTCGTCAAAATATCAGACTACTTCGCACATATATTTTCATAATAATGCTTTTTTCTTCTCCATTTAAATGATTCAATGGTACTTCATCCAGAAGTTCCTCGACACGTTTAACGTTATGTCGTGCTACTTCATTCGTGTTTAATATCATATAATTTCTAGCTGGTTTTATGTTAGGTTTCATGTTGTCTAATGTTATATCGGAGTTCCTTAAGCTCATTATTCTAACGGGTATTTTTCCATCTCTAACTCTTGCTAAAGAATTAGCTATATAGACAGATGGTTCGCATTCTTGACTCAGTATAATAACATCTTCATTGTTCTGATTTTCGCATTCTAGATATCTTATAACTTCAGTTCTAGCTGGTAAATTGACCGAGATAGAACTATTTTGGGATAATGGTATATTCAAAATTTTATTATCTCGTTGAAGCATTAGAAAGTGTTTCTGAAAATCAATTTTTGCACCGTATTTTTTAAGAAAATCAGTACCTAGTAGGCCTTTTATATTCGACGGTAGGCTCGGTACAATATGTAATCTCACTTGAAAAATAGTATCTCCAAATTTTAAGTAAGTGTTGATGTATCCAATGGACTGCGATGTTCCATTGATTCCTCGTATCCTTATTTTCTCTTCCTGGTAAATATGCATATTTCTTGGAACATATTGTTGATCAAGTACATGACGCACCAGTGTCAACAATAAATTTTAAATTTACATTAGCTAATAAGAAATTTGCTCATAGAATTGTATTGGTAGATGTTTCTCTTGAATTAACGAAATAAATCGATTAAATTGCTTTCTTGATCTTGTTTTTGTTGTTGCTGGGTTTTTGGTGCTGCCTGCTGATTTGCAGCATCTGTACCGTTGGCCAAATTCACATCATTCCGGCCACGATAACTTCCACGTCCTCTACCGGAGTTGTTTCCTCTGGTATTATGATGGAAATTTTGGTTTTGTTAATTAAAATTTCCCCTTCCGCGATTATGGCCATGGTTCCTTCCTCTACCTCACTCCACTGCTGCTGCAAGTTTTGCAGCGAGTTCACTTATTTCGTGCCCGTATTCGCTAATAGATTTTTTTTATTTTGCTTCACACTGGCCATTTCGGATTCTATGGCCTGTGGACTAAACTTAATCGTAAATTTTTGTTTAAGTTTAATTTTTACGTCATCGAGGGTCGTGGCGGTGTTGATTACACCATGCGCTGGACCTATTAAACGCGTTTTTTAAAATTTAATTATTTCCATTTCCGATACTCCGTCGGAATAGTCTTTCAATAATTCCATTGATTCAATAAAATTGGTGAATTTATCAGCATCACTACTGAATTTGTCGACTAATTTGAGTCCAACGCTCAAATCTAGCTTTGGAGGCATTTTGGTATTATTTAATTTTTTCGTTAGAAGTTCAGAAAGTTTTGTATGGATCTCCCGAAGTCTGCGTTGAAAGTATGCAAATTCGTCCTCAGCGAGCTTGCGTCTTAATTGTTCTAAAATATTAGTCCCTGTTCTAAATATGTTGTTGCAATATTCCTATTTCTTTAAAAGGTTACTGCGAATATATTCCCTTTTGGGACTTTTGTGCAAATTAGTGAGGTTCACTATCAATCGAGCTATTATATGCTGTACGTCTAAGGTTATATCTTCCATCAGACACTGATTCGAACAATTTTACACTTCTAACACTATTCCTACATTTATTTCAGAAATATATACGTTTTTCTTTAAATTAAACAAGCACTATAAAATAGATTAGATTCAATGAATTATACCTCAGTTTTGTTTGTATCGCTTAAAAAGATATTCTTCTCATTTACTTTTTAACTCGGACACTTGTGATATGAATGATATCGTTTATTTCCCTGCTATTTAAACACTTTCTACTCATCCTAGCCGTACGCTATTACTTCCTATCCTACTCTGTCTTGTTCGTTGAACACATGTCGCACAGTGGGACCAATCCAAAAAAGTTGGGACAAAACCTATTTGAGGCCTTAGATGTCATTTTAGAGCCAGCATTTCTTCGTAGGATATATTCACAATATTATTCTGCAACTTTTTAAATAGAATATTTTGTTGTTGGACTAAAGTAGAGTACCCGAGCAAAAAAAATTTTTCAAAAGATTGTTTTAGAGGGTCGATGTCTTCGACAAAGTTGTAGAATATTATGTTTTGAATAACTTCTTCTAAGATACCACAGACATCAGACCTCAAATTTGAGGCAAAATTGTTGTTTATTCAAAATATGATCAAAAAATCAGTTTTTCGATATTTCCATGCTAAAAACCCTTATTGATTAATTCAATATGTTCTACAAACTTGCAGGTAACACTAAAATACAACTTTTTGTTGAAGGAACTAATAACCTAAAATCAATATTTTGGCTTCTAAAACTATTTTTCATATAAATTTACTCTATTTTCATCAAAGATTTCTGTTTTTAGGTGCACTTTTGTGCAGCCAAACTTTGGCTATTCCGATACTCTATTATTCGTAGAATAAAATTAATACTACATAGAAACAGGATATAGTTGGACGCGTTGTTTAGGTGACCATTCATTTACGACGGTTTATAACATAAAATGTGTTTATATTATTTTTAATTTATATACATTATCAGCTATTAACAAAATCTTATATTTTGCACGCACTTACAAGCATGTAAAACATATTGAGTTGATCAATTACGGTTACAGTATGGAAAAGTGAAAAAATAATATAAATTTTGAATTTATACTGCCAAAGAACAACGATTTCGGATTAAAAAATAAATCTACTGTATGTATAAGGTATTTTTAACAAAAATGTTCGAAATTGAATATACACAACTTTGCTGAAGTCCTCAACCATCTAAAAAATAGAAATGATTTAATTATATTGTGAATATTTTTCCACACACATAGGTTCTATAATATCTAAGGCCTCAAATAGGTATTGTTCTACTTTTATGAATTTGTAGAAATAATCTTATTGGTTAAACTAAAGTAGAAATCCCGAACTGAAAAATCAAATTTTGTTTAAATGGTTGAGGTCTTCAGCAAAGTTGTCAAATATTGTATTGGGAACAATTTTGTTGAAAAGACCATTTATTTATTTTTTGAGCCGAAATCGTTGTTCTTTGGCAGTTTAAATTCAAAATGTATATTATTTTTTCACTTTTTCATATTGTAGCCGTAATTGATCAACTCAATATGTTTTACATGCTTGTAAGTGCGTACAAAATATAAGATTTTGTTAATAGCTAATAATGTATATAAATTAAAAATAATATGAACACATTTTATGTTATAAACCGTCGTAAATGAATGGTCACCCAAACAACGCGTCCAACTATATCCTGTTTCTATGTAGTATTAATTTTATTCTACGAATAATAGAGTATCGGAATAGCCAAAGTTTGGCTGCACAAAAGTGCACCTAAAAACAGAAATCTTTGATGAAAATAGAGTAAATTTATATGAAAAATAGTTTTAGAAGCCAAAATATTGATTTTAGGTTATTAGTTCCTTCAACAAAAAGTTGTATTTTAGTGTTACCTGCAAGTTTGTAGAACATATTGAATTAATCAATAAGGGTTTTAGCATGGAAATATCGAAAAACTGATTTTTTGATCATATTTTGAATAAACAACAATTTTGCCTCAAATTAGAGGTCTGATGTCTGTGGTATCTTAGAAGAAGTTATTCAAAACATAATATTCTACAACTTTGTCGAAGACATCGACCCTCTAAAACAATTTTTTGAAAAAAAATTTTTTGCTCGGGTACTCTACTTTAGTCCAACAACAAAATATTCTATTTAAAAAGTTGCAGAATAATATTGTGAACATATCCTACGAAGAAATGCTGGCTCTAAAATGACATCTAAGGCCTCAAATAGGTTTTGTCCCAACTTTTTTGGATTGGTCCCACTGTGTGTCGGTTCTCCGTTGGTTCGTTCCGTCTCCATCCTTTCGCTTACCTTATCTCGTTTCTCGTTGCTATCGGTGGCGACGTTGGCTTCCTCACGGTACCCGGTTGAACACGTGTTGGTTGTTTGCACGTTCGTCTTAGTTGCGGTTAGACCCGCCGTCGGAATCACTCGTTTGCCCGGCTTACTCAAACATAGGGGCTATCTCCCACGCGAAAAAGCGATGTGGCGTAGCCACATTGGGTGGTGGACACAAAATAAAATTGGCAACGCTGGCAAAATGTAAACACAAATGAACGGGCCCATATTATTGGCTCAAATCAAAACTCGTCGAAATGTCAATTGACGATAGGTTCATCCGGAGTGTTCATTTGTGTTTACCTTTTTTTTTTATTCATTTCGTTTATTTGATAGGCACAAATGCGTTAGCTTGGCGGTGCCAAATACTTTTGTTTTTACATTTTGGATATCTTAAAACTAGGAGGTTACAATGTTGAAATATTTTTTTTACAAAGGAAAAGAAAGTTTACAGCTATCTTAAGACTAGAAATAAGATTCAATATACAAGAGAGGGCCAAAAGATTTTTTTATGAAAAAATTTAAAACAAGGGATTCACTTTGATATACAAGAGGGGGAGTAATAGTATTTTACGAAATATTTTACGGTTATCTTAAAACTAACAATATAGTTTAGTACATAAAAGGGGGAACAAATATTTATGAGAAATTTCACAGAAATCTTAAAACTAGGGATTCAATTCTATTTACAAGATGGAGGACAAGAGTTTCAATAAAGAGTAAAAATTATACCTATCTTAAAACTAGGAATACAGAATACTAATTTGAATTTTTTAGCTAAAACTTATGCTTGGTCAAGATATTCAGAGGGTGGCTTATTTCCGCATCAGTGTAGCAGCAGTTGTATCAAGGACAGGGGAGAGACAGGGAAAGAAGAGCAAAACTTGCAACTTTCGCTCGAACGGGGGGGAGGGGGATCAGCGAATCAAATTTGCGCCTCAGTCTAGTAAGTCGTCGAGTACCGGATTGGCTGATGGTATTCTTCGGACCCGCAGGGAATCTTTCAAAAGTCATCGGACCTCGAGTCGCTCTCGCTTCAGTTTCCTTCTATGCAGGCGTAGTGGTAAGGGCGATGGCGGTTACATAGTGGCACTCTGGAGCTGATCGGTTCCACAAGGCAGGAGGAAACTCTAAAAACGAGAAATAAAAGAGAGGGGCTAAATTGGAATATTTATCGTTTTTATGAAGGTATAAATAAGGGACATATAGGGGAAATCACGAGTTGCCAGCATATCTCGGACTGGGACATTGGGTGGTCTACCTCGGGCCCGAAGGGATTCCTTTAACTGAGACCTGGCGTCACAATACCCGGCGCACCCCCAGACAACGTGTTCGATGTCGTGATAGCCCTCGTCACAAGCGCACAGACTACTCTCCGCAAGCCCAATACGCCGCAAATGCGCATCCATGGTGTAGTGATTGGACATAAGTCGGGACACTACGCGAATAAAATCCCGACCCACATCCATCCCCCCGAACCAAGGCTTCGTTGATACCTTTGGGATAATCGAATGTAGCCATCGTCCAAGTTCCCCATTGCTCCACGAGGTTTGCCAACTGTTGAGCGTCCTCTGACGACAAATACTAAAAAATTCGTTGAAGCAGATTGGTCTTTCGTATATGTCACCATTTAATGCGCCCACCTTTGCTAATGAGTCGGCCTTTTCATTGCCCGGGATAGAGCAATGAGAGGGGACCCAAATAAAGGTAATCTGATAAGATTTTTCAGATAACGTACACAAGGACTCCTGTATCTTCCCCAGAAAATACGGGAATTGCTTTTTAGGCTTCACCGCACGAAGAGCCTCGATAGAACTGAGGCTGTCCGAAACGATGAAGTAGTGATCTGTGGGCAGAGTGTCGATGATCCCAAGGGTGTACTGAATTGCAGCTAACTCTGCGACGTAAACTGAAGCGGGATCATTGAGCTTGAATGAAGCGGTTATAGTATTGTTGAAGATACCGAAGCCAGTGGACCCCTCGAGATTTGATCCGTCAGTGTAAAACATTTTGTCGCAGTCGACTTCTCGGAATTTATTATAAAATATATTGGGGATCACCTGCGGGCGTATATGGTCCGGGATTCCACGAAGGAGGAAGAGTCCTTCATGGATGTGTCGAAGAATACAGTAGAATCAGAAGTATCTAGGAAACGGACACGGTTGGGAGTATATGAAGAAGGATTAATGCTCTGTGCCATGTAGTCGAAGTACAGGGCCATAAATCGGGTTTGAGAATTAAGCTCGACGAGCCTCTCGAAGTTTTCAATCACCAACGGGTTCATAATGTCGCATCGGATGAGCAATCGATATGAGAGTTCCCAAAATCGATTTTTTAGCGGAAAAACGCCCGCCAGCACTTCGAGACTCATCGTATGGGTCGAGTGCATGCAACCCAAGGCAATGCGCAAGCAACGATACTGGATTCTCTCCAGTTTGATGAAGTGTATGTTCGCAGCGGAGCGGAAACAGAAACACCCGTACTCCATCACCGACAATATCGTTGTTTGGTACAACCTGATCAGGTCTCCTGGGTGAGCACCCCACCATGTTCCAGTTATTGTTCGGAGAAAATTGATCCTTTGTTGGCATTTCTGTTTCAGATACCTAATGTGACATCCCCAGGTACCTTTAGAGTCGAACCAGACCCCGAGATATTTAAATGTGAAAACCTGGTTGATCGTTGCACCCATTAATAAAAGCTGGAGTTGCGCCGGCTCACGCTTCCTAGAAAAAACAACCAACTCAGTTTTCTCCGTGGAGAACTCAATACCCAGCTGAAGAGCCCAAGCAGACAAATTGTCCAAGGTATTTTGTAATGGTCCTTGCAAGTCGGCAGCTTTGGGCCCTGTAACAGAGACCACCCCGTCGTCTGCAAGTTGCCTTAGCGTGCATGAATTGGCAAGACAATCGTCAATGTCATTCACGTAGAAATTGTAGAGCAGGGGACTTAGACATGAGCCCTGGGGAAGACCCATGTAGCTAAATCGCGATGTTGTTAAATCGCCATGCGAAAAGTGCATGTGCTTTTCAGACAACAGGTTTAGCAAAAAGTTATTTAAAATTGGTGAAAGACCATGCTGGTGCAGCTTCTCTGACAGAATGTTGATAGAAACTGAGTCAAAAGCCCCCTTAATATCCAAGAAGACTGATGCCATCTGCTCTTTGTTAGCATAGGCCATTTGGATTTCTGTAGAAAGCCTCTGCGGAAGCCAAATTGTGTATCTGACAGTAAGCCATTTGCTTCGACCCAATTGTCGAGGCGAAACAAGATCATTTTCTCGAACAACTTCCGAATACAGGACAGCATTGCAATCGGCCGATACGAGTTGTGGTCGGAGGCTGGTTTTCCTGGTTTTTGGATGGCGATGACCTTCACTTGCCTCCATTCATAAGGGACAATGTTACCCTCAAGAAACTTGTTAAATAAATTCAACAGGCGCCTTTTTGCAGTGTCAGGCAGATTCTTCAGCAAGTTAAATTTGATTCTGTCTAACCCTGGGGCGTTATTGTTGCACGATAAGAGAGCAAGTGAGAACTCCACCATCGAAAACGGTGTTTCGTTCGCGGTATCGTGAGGAGACGCGGCGTGGCACGTTTTTTGTACCGGGACAGAGTCCGGACAGATCTTCTTGGCGAAAGCGAATATCCAACGGTTTGAATATTCCACGTTCTCGTTGGTACTATTACGGTTACGCATACGTCGAGCCGTACCCCAAAGAGTGCTCATCGCTGTTTCTCTCGTTAACCCGTCGACGAACCGGCGCCAATAACTGCGTTTTTTGGCTTTCATTAGAATCTTCATTCGCCGACGCGTACTGTAGATAGCTAGCGGGTAACCCGTCTTCCCGGAAGGCCTTATATGCAGTGGACTTTTCCGCGTACAGCTCTGAGCACTCTTTATCCCACCACAGGGTGGGAGACCGTCCATGGGTATTCGCGCTGGGTACTGGTTTAGTCTGAGCTTGATTCGCACTGTCGAGAATCAAGCCAGCCAAAAACATGTACTCTTCCTCCGGAGGAAGTTCTTGAGTGGATTCGATTTTAACGGATATCGCGGTCGCGTAACTCTTCCAATCAATGTTCCGTGTGAGGTCATACGAGACATTGATTGTTTCCGATGGTCTTGAACCGTTAGCAATTGAAATCACGATAGGCAAATGATCGCTACCGTGGGGATCAGGGATCACCTTCCACCTGCAATCTAACTGTAGCGATGTCGAGCATAGCGATAAATCCAACGCGCTTGCGCGTGCTGGTGGTGTAGGAATCCGCGTCATTTCTCCCGTGTTTAAGATGGTCATGTTGAAATTATCGCAAAGATCTTGGATTAATGTTGATCTATTATCATCATGAAGACAGCCCCATACCGTACCGTGCGAGTTAAAGTCTCCCAGAACTAGCCGCGGTGCCGGTAAGGATTCCGTGATATTACAAAGCGTTCGGTGTAGATGGAATGTAGATGGAAGCAATGCAAAGGTCTTTACCTTTGATTAAAACTTGACAAGCGACAATTTCAATGCCTGGTGTCGAAGGCAGGTTAATTCGGTTGAAAGAATAGCACTTTTTGATCCCCAAAAGTACTCCTCCATAGGGGTTTTCTCGATCCAGACGAATTATATTAAAGTCGTGGAAGTTGAGATTTATATCGGAAGTTAACCAAGTTTCACATAATGCGAAAGCATCACATTTTAAACTATTTAGTAAAAATTTAAAGGAATCGATTTTCGGGAGGATACTTCTGCTGTTCCACTGTAGAACAGTGATCGAATCGGTGACCTCGTTCGATGACTTAGCCATCGAAGGATACGATCGCTGCAAGGAGGGGCAATTTAGTAGTCAACTGCTTCAAAAATGTTTGCACTATAGGGAGAAAACGTATCAGAAGGCTTTTAAGAGGATCAGTAACATTGAAAGCTGTGAAAATTAAGTCCACTATGTCAGAAAATTTCATTAGTCCGCTACTGGACTGAGTATCTGTTTGAAAAAAGGGGACACTTGGGGTTTTTGATGTCCCTGGAAGTGGTGGGTACTCCTTGTTAGAATTAATATTTCCAAGTCCTGGAGCAAATTGCTTCGGCTTTTGTGCATCACTTCCGTTGGATTTATTGGTTGTAGATGGCGCACTCTGAGTGGACGACACCTTGGCACCCTTACGAGGCAATGTAGGGGAGACTAGATTTCTCCTCTTCCTGGATTCCCCTTTTTTTTTTTTTTTTTTTTTTTTTTTTTTTTTACAATGGAGAAGACCTTTATGTCCTAGCCCAGTACACGTGCTAACGGTAGGGTCCAATCTACCACACGGGGTGCACTGGGGGCGTGTCGGACTCGAATGGTGACCAGCCATTAATACCGACTAAACTCCATTGGGCTCCGCCATCATTCCTCCCAGGAACTACCTCTCGGTATTACTTCTGGGGGGATGGCTGTACTAAGTGTACTCATTCACTCTCACTCGCGCGATCATACATCCTGTATGAGGCTTACTTGGGTGCTCTCTCAATCACACTTTGATTCGCTCTCAAACACTCCCACATGAGGCTGACTTTTGTGCTCACCTTTTACGTTCCATGCGAGGCTGACTTGTGTGCTCACCTTACTCATTCCTTGCTAGGCTTACTTTTGTGCTCGCCCTACCCATACATGTGAGGCTGACTTGGGTGCTCACCCTATCACCTGATTCACTCTCAATCGTGCCACTCTATTGTACCTTTGTCACTCCCTCTGGCATCCCATGTGGGACATTTTTCTTAGGCCCCACTTCTGACATACCATGCGAGGCTGACTTTTGTGCTCACCTTTTTCATTCCTTGCTTGCTACCAACCTGTGAGGCTGACTTTTATGCTCACCCTTAACATGCAGTGTGAGACTGACTTGGATGCTCACCCTTTCACTCCTCTGCCACGCCATGAGGCATCGATAGCTTAGTTCCAACATACTACGCTACGACCCTCCCGTCTTGGCATGAGGCAGTCCACTTATACGCCTATACACTCACTCTTCTGTCTTGCTTCGGGGTGGCTGGGTTTACCCCTTACGCGGTTGCCATTCGCTGCGCCAACCTACCTCGGCATGAACAGACCATTCACTCTCTTATTTTGCGCTTGGCCTTTTTCGCTCCAGCTAACCAATCACTAGTTAGCCGTGCCCGCCGTCTGTTGCTCGGTTCGCCAGATTACCTGTAGCCTACTGGCAATCTGGATGGTAGCAGCCGAGACTGCGTTCCACTTCTCCACCGTTTGACACATCCGCTGGATAAGGGTATCCGGGGTTGTGTCCCAGCCACAGACGTCAAGCATTGCTCTTCTTTCGACGTCGAACCGATGACATACGAACAGTATGTGTTCGGCAGTTTCATCTACACCTGGGCAGTCCGGGCAGACTGGGACCTCCGCGTGCCCGAACCTGTGGAGGTACTGACGGAAACAGCCATGGCCTGACAGGAATTGTGTCAGGTGGAAGTGAACTTCCCCATGGGGTCTTCTCACCCAGCTCGATATGCTAGGTATCAGCCGGTGGGTCCACCTACCTTTCGAGGAGTTGTCCCACTCACGCTGCCATCTGGCGACCGAGGTCACCCTGGTGCGCTCGCGGGCTCCCCTATTTCCACGTAGCTCAAAGCACTCCTCATCTTCCCGAATGACCAGCCCGACTGGCATCATGCTCGCTATCACGCAGGATGCATCGTGTGATACCGTGCGGTAGGCAGATATCACTCTGAGGCACATCACGCGGTAGGTGCTCTCCAGTTTCTGTAGGTAACTGGTTACCCTCAGTGCTCTTGACCATGACGGGCCGCCGTACCTGAGGATAGATACGGCAACGCCTGCCAGTAACCTACGTCTACTGGCGCACACCTTTGAGCTGTTGGACATCATTCTCGATAGTGCCGCAACAGCAGTCGACGCTCTCTTGCACGTATAGTCGACATGGCTGCCGAAGGTCAGCTTGTCGTCTATAATGACTCCGAGAGACTTCAGACTTCGCTGTGAAGTGATCGCGACTTCTCCCACATGGATAACTGCATGTTGTGCCGACTTGCGGTTGTTGACGATAACTACCTCCGTCTTATGATGAGCGAGCTCCAGGCCTCTCGCGCTCATCCATTCCTCCACCGTGCTAATCGCGTGTTCTGCGGTTAGTTCTACCTCAGGAATTGACTCCCCGTAGACCTCCAAGGTTACGTCGTCGGCAAAGCCGACGATCTTGACCCCAGGAGGGAACTTCAGTCTCAGAACCCCGTCATACATGAGGTTCCATAGCACCGGGCCTAGGATCGAGCCCTGCGGGACTCCGGCGGTAATCGGAACCCTTTTCTGACCGGCATCGGTCTCGTATAGCAGTACGCGGTTTTGGAAGTAACTTTCCAGGATCCGGTACAGACCCACCGGTAGGCTAAGCCGGTGTAACGAGAGCGCGATGGCATCCCAGCTTGCGCTGTTGAATGCATTCTTCACGTCAAGTGTCACTAACGCACAGTATCGAATACCTCGCCTTTTTCGTTGGATCGCTATCTCGGCAGTATTTATCACTGAGTTGAGAGCGTCCACTGTGGACTTACCCTTCCGAAAGCCAAACTGGTTGCTTGACAGACCGTCCGTACCTTCCGCGTACGGGGTGAGCCTGTTGAGGATGATCCTCTCAAGCAGTTTGCCAGTCGTGTCTATCAGACAGATTGGTCTGTACGCCGATGGGTCGCCTGGCGGCTTCCCGGGCTTCGGCAACAGCACCAGTTTCTGCCTTTTCCATCCATCGGGGAAACGGCACTCGTCAAGGCATCTCTGCATAGCTAGCCTGAACATGTTCGGGTTCGCTATGATCGCTGCCTTGAGAGCGTTGTTCGGGACTCCATCCGGCCCTGGAGCTTTGTTCATTGCTAGGGATTTAGCCACTGCGAGTAGTTCTTCGTTCGTCACTGGAGCCACCATTTCGACCGTGCCCGCACTGTCTCGTAGTGCAGGTGGCCAGGGGCTTGTGGCTCGAGACGGGAAGAGTACTTCGATAATCGTTGCCAACCGGTCCGGAGACCGTTCAGGGGGTGAGGAGCCCCCTTTGGTCTTGGCCATCACAATCCGGTAGGCGTCGCCCCACGGATTCGCGTTGGCACTCTCACACAGGTTGTCGAAACACGCTCTCTTGCTGCTTTTAATAGCCTTGTTAAGGGCTAATTTCGCAGCTCGAAACACTTCACGGCGGTTCTCTCTTGCATCCTCGGTGCGAGCTCTTTGCATCCTACGTCTAGCTCTGAGGCAGGCTGACCGTAGAGCTGCAATCTCGGCACTCCACCAGTATACCGGGCATCTGCCGTTTCTTGGCAGTGTTTTTCTCGGCATAGTGGCGTCGCACGCGCGTGATAGAACAGCTACCAGCGCATCCCCGCTTAGACTGTCGGTGTTGGCCTCCAGTCCCAGGGCCGCGGTGAAAGCTTCGCTGTCGAAGTGATTGGACTTCCACCCGCTTACCTGACAGGGATCTCCCGCCCTCGGATGCTGCACACCATAGTTGATCTTAAAGCGGATTGCTAAATGATCACTATGGGTGTAGCCTTCGTCTACCCTCCATTCCATGCCTGGAGCCAGACTCGGGCTGGCAAAGGTCAAATCAATCCACGCCTCCACTCCGTTTCTACGGAATGTACTAGCGGAGCCATCATTAGCTAGCACAGTATCGAGTTTCGCAAACGCTTCCATTAGCGCTTGACCCCTGCTATTTGTACAGCGGCTGCCCCACTCCACTGCCCAAGCGTTGAAGTCTCCCGCTATTACTACCGGTTTCCGGCCCACGAGGTCCGACGAGAGCCTGTCGATCATCTGGTAGAACTGTTCTATTGGCCACCTTGGTGGGGCGTAGCAGCTGCAATAGAACACACCATTGATCTTGGCAATCGCCACACCCTCGGCGGAGGGGTGTATTACCTCTTGAACCGGGAACCTTCCCGTTGTACAGATTGCCACCATTCCAGACCCGTCCGACACCCAATTGCCGTTGCCGGCAGGGATGCTGTACGGGTCTGATAAGAGGGCGACATCTGTCCTCGACTCCGAGACCGACTGCCACAGCAGCTGTTGGGCTGCTGCACAATGGTTAAGATTTAGCTGTGTGACTCTCACGGCTTCTTCTTATTTAACTCGCCGAAGGGACACGAAGGTCCGCCCATAGCATGTTTATGGGCTTGCTTCTTAGAGGTGCAGATAAGGCACTTATATGCCTTAGTGCACCCCCGCTCTTTATGCCCCTCCTCGCCGCATCTACGACATAGCTTACTCCTGTCTAGGCCTTTGCATTCGTAAGCTTTATGGCCGGATTCTAGGCACCGATAGCACCTGTCCACTGAAGGCGGCTGGGGTATACTGATAGGGCATACCGACCAGCCGATCTTCAGCTTCCCTTTCTCGGTTACCTTTTTGGCATCCGCATTGAGTAGCCTGAGGTAGGCTACTTGGGTGCCAGAGGGTCCGTCCCTCAATCGCACAGAGGCCCGCTCGATTGTGACGCCGCATTGCTCCTTGACGGCTGCGGCGACGTCTTCTGCGGTCGCGAACTCGTCCAAGTGTTTGCACTGGAGAGTTGTTTCCGCACCTAGCGACCTGATTTGGGCGCCCTCACCAAGGACCTCTTGGGCCAAGGCCTTGTATATTGCACTTGATTGTGCGCCTCGCTTCAACACCAGGAGCATCTCTCCCGTGTTGGTGCGTCTTACGCTACGCACATCCTGCCCAAGGGCCGAGAGGCTTTCGGCCGCTTTCATCGATTTAAGGACATCGGCGTATTTGTCCTTGTCGGTTTTTAACCACAAGGCTTCGCCTCTGTCCTTGGCCTTCCTCGCAGGCCGCGGTACCTCCGGTTTCGGTGCCGGCTTTTTCTTGGTAACCAGCGTCCAGGGGTTTGAGCCCCCCTGCCCCGGTCGTGCCGGGTTGCTGGTACCATCGCTCTCAACAGCGAGGTCACTCTCGCCCTCGCTTACCTCACCCAGGCGGCGTTTGACCTTGACGGTTGCACGCCGAGTGGTGTCGGTTTTGGCACCCTCTCCTGGCGACTTCCTAGGGCGCTTCGCATTCGATGCCGTCTTGCGATTGCCCTTTCCCTTTCCTGGATTCCCCTGGGTTAATCAATGATGTTCCCTCTTGTGGGTCGTCAGATTCTTGCTCAACGCCAGCCAAAAGAGCAAAGGAATTTTCGGAAGGGACAGATGGCGAAGCATTCTTTAGCATTTCTGCATAAGAACGCCTTGAGCGTTCCTTAAGGGAGCGCTTAATTTTATCCCCGCGCTGCTTGTACGCAGGACATGATTTAAGAGCATGTGAAGGGCCCCCGCAGCAAATACACTTTTCAGTTTCTTTGTCGCAAGAGTCATCCTCATGCTCTCCTTCGCATTTGCCGCATCGTTTCTTATTTCCACAATATGTGGCTGTGTGGCCCAACTGCTTGCAATTGCTGCAGTTCATGACCCGCGGTACGAACAGGCGAACTGGTAGACAAACCTTGTCAAGGAGGATGTAGTTGGGAAGAGAGGACCCGGCGAATGTCACCCGAATCGAGCCTGATAGAGAGTAGGTAGTCTTAACTCCCGCGGTGTTTGCGGTATACAATTGTTTGCATTCCAAGATCTTAATCTGTTCAAGCGAGGGGTCCTTAAAGCAGCCAACCCCGTGCTCCAACAGTTCTTCGCATTTCAGGCCCGGTTCGGACACTACCCCATCGATTTCACAGGCCACACAAGGCACGTACGCTTTAAATTCCCGCGTAAAGCGCTCACAGCAAGCAATCGCGTTTGCCTGGCCGAGATCATTCACTAGAACACGTATCTTGTTTGCCCGAACACGTGTTATCTGAGTTACGGCCGGGTAATTAGCAGTCAGATCTCGGGAAAGTTTTAATATATTAACCGGTTTCTCTCCGGTCCGAAAATATACCACCCATGGCCCAGAGGAACCTTCTGGGTACTGCTTTATACGGGGAGCAATGCGAGTGTTAGGGGGATCAGGGACTTCCATGATTACATCAGATGGTATTTCGCCCTCGGCCATTTAAGCACGAGGGCAGAGCGTTATATAAACGGGAATGTGTCTTATTATTTGATTACAAGGTAGAGTAAAAGTAGGGAAAAGGAAAGAAAGCAAGCGAGGAAAAAAAATAAAGCAAAACTTATCTGCAAACAACGTCGATTGTTCCGCACCAGCGAAAACAATGTACTGGATTTACTGCCGGCACCAGCAGAACGGCAGCTAACGAACGAACAAAGGATGACCTTCACTCACTAAAATTTACACACCGAACACCACTGTGAAATATAACGATCCGTTCCGTTCAAAGGTTGGGAGACGTATGTGTTTACCTTTTGCTAGCGTTGCCAATTTTATTTTGTGTCCAGCACTCAATGTGGCTACGCCACATCGCTTTTGCGCGGAACTAGGGATAGCCGGGCAAACGAGTGGATCACAGATTCGCTTGCTTCCGACGGCGGGTCGGTGGCCACCTCGCCCGGGCCTCGGTAATGCGGCTAAGCCGCATCGAAATGGTACCCCTTAAACATTCTAACTTGAATCGGTTGTGTCACCGGAGCCGGAATACGAATTAGATCCAGCCAGCATTCCGGCTGAGTTAAACTGGGAAGTTTAGTAAAATTTAACCTAAAAAAAAACAATTTTTTTTGGCAACGCTCCAGCACCCCGTTGATTTCACCACCTGGGCGCCAGGTTGACGATATGAAATGAACTTTGTTTACTTTCGACAAGTTTTGATTCGAGCCAACAACATCCAGCCCAAATGAACACTCCGGTTGAACCTATCATCAATTGGCATTTCGACGAGTTTTGATTCGAGCCAATAATATGGGCCCGGGTGTCATTCTAAAATCTAAAATCAAGCGATGTCACGTTTTTGCGTCACTATTTTGATCGCTAATAACTTTGTTATTTATTTATATATATCGCCTTCGAGCAAAGCTCGTACACACTAATGTTAACTACTACTAATTTTCGTAACGGCACAACAACACAAAGCGATCAAACATTATAGCACTACGAATATTTACATTATTTTACAAATTTTCATACACTTAGTCGTTCTTCAAACTCTCGAAAATAAATTCCGTTGGGCCAGCTTGACGGGTTAAGTGCTGCATCTCGTAATCTAACGTCCAGTCCAACTTTGAAGGACACATACCGCATAGTTGATACATCCTTCCATTGTGGTGCAAGATTCTGCACCGAAAGTGTGTCTTCTGTCTCACCAATGCAACTTGACACCATATCGAGAACTTCTTTTTCAGTGACGGTGTTTTTAATTCTCGTTAGAAAAATCCAGCATTTCACCGAATGAACGATTCTGCTACATTTTTCTGCGTCGACCTCTCTCGAACCGTGTAACAGTTTAGTTGATGATAGCGGCGTTGACCGGGACGAAGCAGAAACGTTAAACGTACTTGAGAATTCTGCCAGTGTTTGATGAATTATAGCGATCTCGCTCTTTAAATCGGCAACTTCTTTGTGTAAGTTCGTCTCGCTGTGTTTATCATTCGTTTCGAAGTTTGATTCAGCAGTAGCACTAATAAAGGTTGAGGATGATTGTTTACCATTTGTTTCTAAGTGTGATTCAGCAGCAGTAGTAGTGAAGGTTGAGGATGATAAACTGGCAATATCGAGAAGCTTGCGTTTATCTCGGAATGCCTCCATGTTGCGAACATTTCACGTTATCTCCTCGCATGCATTGCATAGCCAGTGAATATTGCTATTATTATTACAGATAATCGCTTCAGATCCTGTGACATGCACACATTTCACATGGTAAACATCCGACCCGTCCGAACAGAAACCTTTACATTCGATTGTTTCGTCTTCGGGAGCGATTCGAGTAAAGCACTTATTACAAATCATTCTTGTTGTGTAATGTCGGAACAAAGCAAGCGAATCGTACAACCGTTGTTGAGGATTTTTTAATATCGATTTCAGGAACCACTATACGAGATTTCAAATTCGTTTTCATAAACCGGGTACAGAATCACTTAATTAAACTTGTTCAAGCGATCAAACGACAAGAAAACCTTAATTTCACGAGAAATATTCAACGATTTCATAGCACGACGCGGAGACAGCAGCACGACGCAGAGACAGACTACAACAATTTATGAACGGATTTCCGTGTGGTTATCACCAAACAATTCGGAATTAATTGAAATTATGTTTTATTGCTATGGGGTTTTTGTATTTCAATAGCACACTATTGAAAAACAAGCAAAAATGAACAGATCTCGAAAACGTGAAAACTCCCATGCATCAGTCAATCTATCCCCGGCAGAGCCGTCAATAGGGAGCAGCTTAGTAATTCAAACGAACACGAAAAGTTATAAATAAATGTGCTGCGTGCCTGTTTGAATCAGTTGTTTTGTCCTTCCATCAACAATGCGAAAGTGATAAAAGCCGATGTCACGTTTCAAGCTATCAGTATTTCATATTAGATGCTGAAGGTAGTTTCTTTTCATTTTAAAATATTTATCTGATGTAAGTAACGTGTGGCTAGAAGAGGTGGCAAACCCTTTTTTTGCAGCTGACTAATTGTTCCATTCTGCATGTTATTTTTGTTAAACCAAAAGCCCTGAGTTTAGTACTTTTTACTCTATAGCACGCGTGTTTGTGTATCCCACAAATAGTCCTTTTCAGGACTCCACCAATGGTCCTTTTCAGGACCCCACATACAAAAGAGTTAATTTGAATTATTCCCTTGATATGGTTCTTTTTAGGACCCCAAATATAGAACATTTCAGAGTTAATGTTAATTAAACCACCGAGTATATAAAGATACATATGTTAAACTTTCTTCGTTTACAAATAATTAGATTTATGACCAGTTATTTTTCTCTCATGCTTGCAAACATTTAATTTGATAGCAGGTATTTAAAGACAGATGTAAGGTTTTGTTTGTGAGCATCATTAATTTATGTTCCCATTTCGGGAATTTGAATAAAACTTTTTTAAAACTTGAATTTGTCACACTACAAGTTATCGATTTTTATTTAAAAATTCAACAATGATCTCTAGTGAGGAATAGCATGCCTGTGTGTAGTACTGATACAGTCGATGGCATTAAGGGGTTTTAATTTGGCCACGGATGATATTGCTTGCTCATAAAACTGGCTGCATTTTTAATGTCATCGTGGTCGTGTCTTGTACACAACCCTTAAATTTTTTATAGTTCACTTCCACTGTCTGAAAGGTTTCTTTCTTTGATTATATTCAATTTCGTATCTACTTTCTTTTCAATAATTATATTTCTTTGTGGAAATTTTATTGATTGATCTATTTCCTTCTTACTATGACAAACTTTTCGATTAATTCATTCCAAACCTCAACATTATCACTCTGTTTTCTTATTTATCCAATAACGCCTAAAATTCTCCGAAAGCCTGTAATAAATAAATAAATAATAAGATAAATGATTTTCAATCAATGGTACTAACAACCGCAATTTGTATTAGACAAAAACTCAAGCGGCAGTTAACAAAGGCTGACCTTCACTGAACTGAACTGAATATACTGAACTGTTATCATTATAAGGATAAAAGAACTTACCTTGTGAGTATTTAGTTATTAAGATATCTCCTCCGACTGATGAGACGGTAAAGGGTTTTCTTACCGTGTGATAGATTTTTGTAAACATAGGATGAATATAATTTTTATTTGATCCAGTATCAACTAGTATTTTCAATGGTTTTGTGGGATTACCATAGTATAAGAACTATGGTAATGTCGAGTTTATTCTAAAAAATTAAACTCTGCTTCAGGTTCATCTGTATTTGTTTCGGTTTCTTGGGATTCTATTAATTGAAGGTATCTTTCCAATCATCTGAAGTAATTTCAACGAGTTCATTTTCATTAGTTGATTCTATTTCTTCTTCGGTGGTTTGTTGTGGGTAAGGGGTTTCGTTTGTCGCTATGTTAAATAATCTTGGTCTTTTCAAAAGGGGGATTTTGTTGGTGCGAGGCTTGCGGTCTATTAACACAGTTAATTTGCCTGGTACGAATTGATTGGTCAACTTCCATCGGCTCTGGTTTTTGGGAGTTATTTCTTGGCGGAATTTGAGGTTTTGGGTTAAAAGCTTGTTGTTGTTGGAAAGGTCTGGGATTGAAAAATTGTGGTTGCGGGAAAGGTTTTGCATTATATATTTGTTGCTGTTGGAAGGGTCGTGCAAACATTTGCTGTTGTTGGAAAGGTTTTGGATACATTTGTTGGTTTTGCATAAATGATTTTATTGTGATTAGTTGGGGGATTGGTCTTGGACGTAGTCTTGGTGGTATCTTGGGTGTAGTTGAAGGAATCATTTTTCTTGGTCCTTGCGGTGTTTCCGGTATTCTTGCTTTGGTCAATTTTTTTGTAAATTCTATGTTTTGGAAGGAAATACAATAGGCGAATGCAGAAGCCAATGAATCAGGTCTATAATTGTTCAAGAATTTTCCGATATCACCATCAAGTCCTCTGACGAAAGCGTCAAGGGCCTTGTCATTAAAGGTTTCAATCGGGTTGAGTAAATCGTGTGTCGCTCTTTATTTGATTTGCCAATAAGGATAAAAGTCTGTTTATTTCGTCGTAATACTCTTCTTATTTTGGTTGATGCCTTGGACGATCCAGATGACGAGTTGCCAGGATCTGGACTAAGGAAATCAGAGCTTCGCCTTACAATTTTTTCCTCTGAAGGAGCCTGCGACATGCTGGCGTCTCCTCCACCCCGTAGTTGCGATGTAAGAGCTAGAGCTTCGTCACTTCTCGCTGTGATAGAGTGATTACCTACCCACGATCGAGAGGTAATCTGGTTTATATCGTCTCTTGTTTGTTAGGCTCACTCGGAATATCGTCAGAATCTGTAGTGGACCCAGAAGAGTGAGAGCTAGACTGCTTTCTCATTTTGAACTTGATCAACTAATTTGGTAATTATATCTCTCTTATTTTTTCTAAGTCTAGTACTAAAGTTGAATGTAGGTTGTTTAGCAAGAGTTGATGTAGGGAGGCCAGGAAATCATTGTTAATAGGGTCTGGATGATGACGAGGGGGTTCCCTTTGAGCCAGGAGGAGGAGGAACAGGATTTGGTTGGAGAGGGGCGAGAGTTGTTGCACCAAGACGATCTTTCTTGATCAAATGGGCCTCCGCTTCCTTAAGACACTGCAATACTTTTGTCATTAACATTTCACTGAACGGCTTGGCTGAGTCTGTTACTGCGTTTGACCACATAGAGGGGTGGAGAGTTTGGAGCAAAAGCTGTGCCATCGTATACCCCATTGCCATGTCGGATTTAGGAATTCGAGCAAGAGATACGATTCCCCATAAATGGTCATCCAAATTCGGGAGAGAGGTGGAAAGAGTTACAAAACAACAGGTTACAATTGGTTGCCTAGTAGCTGAGAGGTTCAGCAGCGCAGTGTCGCTAAGTAGTCGACAAAAAATCCAAGTGTTATCAGGCATCTTTGACAAGTTGATGATTTCTTTAATAAAGGGCACCATTACAGGTACAGCCAGCGCTCGGCATAGATCTGCAGTTGCCATATTCAACCTTTCTTTGGCCTTTTCAAACCATCCTACGGAATTGAGTCCAGTGTATGAAAGGGCTAAGACACATCCAGATCTCCAAATTCCCTGAATAGATTCAGCTTTAGTTTGTAGATATCCCTCGATCATCAAGATAGATAGTTGTCTAGCCAGAGGGGATGCCTTCTTAACCAGGTGTTGGAAAGCTATAGAGAAATCAGCATTGGGGGGACAAAATGAAGGAGCAGAGTACATCTCTGCATTTGGGATCGAAAATAGAGAAATAATTCTATCCCTTACTGTTCTAATGATCTGCCTCTCTGTTGGCAGTTCATTAATTGGTAATCTAAAGTACCAATGTCGCGTTTTTCTCCGTAGTATGTTTCAAGCGTTCTCTTTATTAATTTCCAATTGATATTCTCGTTTGATGCTACTAGTGCATCATTTGCTTCACCTCGGATTTTTTGTCGAATGGTTTTGCAAACCATGTGGAATTTGTTTTTCTGTTCGAGAGAACTGTTCGCGTGAGGTTTATAAAGGGAGACGAGCCCTTCGGCATCGTTCAACCAAATAGATATTTCATTTGGATCGCCGGTGAAGATAGGTAAATCTTTCACCAAATCTGGAATCCTCTTCTACGGGAGCCGCTCTTGCAGCTTCTAGTGCCGCAATAGGATCCAAAATCTCTTGTACCTGCACCTGGGCCATATCGATATGAAGATTTTCAAGTTCTCTAATTAAGTTATCAATTGTTGGTTAATTTTATTACTACACTCCTCGCTATATATTATGTTGTTACTTGTTAGTTCACTTTAGTTAGGTTATCTGTGTTAGTATGTTTTGCTAATACACTTTTCCTTATACACTATGTTAGTTTTCACTTGTTAATTACTTTTTGGGTTTTCACTTCTTAATTCTATCAATTGCTTTTTTGGTTTCACTTTTTGATTTGGTTCACTTGTATATATATATATTTTTTTCTTAATGTTACTTACATGAATAGTCCGAACATCCTATGGGTATGCCACGAAACTGCGGGATACGTGATGTCCAGTTCCGAAAACTCTTACGTACGGAATTACGTATCTCCTTGGCTCGACCAATTACCGGGTGCAATTGAAACCTGGTCGACGCGGAACCAGCGGTGTGTCTTTCCTCCTCAGCACGTCCTGAAGTCTCTCTTTTTCCGGGTAGTGAGTTCCTAGCTACTCTGGCTACTTAGGTTCTGGAACAGTGCGGCAGCTATTGCGATCCGGATGGATTTCTCTATAGGTGCAGATGTGATAAACTTCTAACGGTTTCACTATCTGGTGCGTTCTTCTTTTTTCCAAACAATCACCTTACTCTAACGTTGTGATATTATTTGGTGGTTTCACTTTGCACTTTCACTTTTACTGTAGATTAATTACACACTACTGGTCCCTATTCGGGCGCCAGTTATGACTTCTCTAAATGAGAAAGTCAAAAAAATATATTTTTTTAGAGCTTGTGCTCTTTATGTTTACGGTAGCTGATCTATGGATGAGAAATCTAAGGAGAAATGCTCTACCGATTAAGCTAGGTAGTTCGTTGCCACTGATGTCGTCGCATAATTCATTGCCTCCAAAGCATTATGAACCGTTATAGTTTCCCTAGCTAAATCATTGATTAAAATATCGATTTCACGTTGGCTCAGAATTGTTTCGTTTACTATTTCTAATTTAGCTAAAAAGATTGTATCAATTACTTGGTTAATTTTTTTTTTGATGAGTGTTTAAATGAAATAAAATCATAGTGGAATACGTTTCGGCTGATCTTGTGTTAAACAAATTGATTGCCTTTTTAGTTTCAAACATTGCTTCCTTCAATTGTAGGTTTATCTCACGCGGTTAATCCTGATCTGCTCATTGTAGGGATTCGGAGATGTACACGAAGGAAAACAATGTATTTATCGCTTTTCGTCACTAATATTTCTTTTCACTTTTACACGCGTTGTCGTTTTCCTGGCACTCCCTGACTTATCTCCTGACCGGATATCTATCTCACTGACAGCTCTCGCTCAGTGTTGCCAACGTAACTCTATTATCAAAAGGGCCTATTCATAAACTACGACCCGACATCCAACCTACACTTTATAATGAAGCACTGTGTTGGTGAGATATTCCTCCAAGTATGTTGGTTTTCGCTGCCTTCGTGACGCTCCGAAAGATATTGATTACTTACCATTTCTGAAAAACCGCCGTTATTCTGTGATTCCATAGCGTTCGACTTCTCTACAGTGAGGTCAGGTGTAGGTTTGTGCTGGTTCGTTAACGCGGTACTGTCCACCAAGGGTTTTAGATGCGCGACGTTCCGATGTATGATTCGGTTGACTCCAACGTTGCATCGGACCCTGTCAGTTTAGTAACTCTGAATTCCTCCGGGCTAAATGTTGTGGATAATTTGTTATCCTTTATCATCCGTTTAGTAACGACAACATCTCCTTCTTTAAGTTCAGACGGCTTCGCGTTTCGTCTTTTATTGGCATACTCTGCATCTTTCAGTTTCTTCGCCCAGTCACGATCTCTAATTTCTTCGTCATTTAGGCGACTCGTACGTTCTTCAAAAGCTGGTAGTTTATCTCGAAGTACCCGCCCAAACATCAGTTGGGAAGGTGCAATACCGGTGGTTGCATGAGATGTGGAGTTATACATTAATAAAAATGTTCGCATATCGCAAACCCAATCATAGCTACCTGCCTCTTGGCTGATCTTCAGGTATTTTAATATTGTTTTACTGGCTCGTTCGACCTCGCCGTTTGTTTGTGGCCAATACGGCGTTGTTTTACGTAGCTCAATTCCGTATTCTTGACAGTAATTTCTAAGATCGTCGCTTATAAATTGAGGACCATTGTCTGATTTAACAGTTTCAGGGATGCCAAATCTACAAAAGGTTTCATGTAGAGCTTGAATTGTGTGCTTGGTTGTAATTTGTTTCATTACCACTACTTCTGTAAATCGGCTGTAATAATCAACCATTACAAACAATGAGTGACCGGATGGCAATGGCCCCATAAAATCTACAGCGATGTCTGACCATGGTTTTATAGGCATTTTAGTTCTATTTAAGGGTTCAGGGACGCCAATAGATGAGACCAACGTGCAGTCTTCACACCCTTTTACGCAATTTTCCGCTTATTTGTCAATCAGGGGCCACCAAACTTTCTGTCGTAGCCGACGTTTCTTCGCAGCAATTCCAGGGTGTGCTTCATGTGCCAAGGCTATAACACGTTCCCCTTGGGATCACCAATCAGTTTCCTCTCAGAAGTACTCCTTCTGCTACACATAATTCGTTCACGTATGGCTTCAATTCCTTCGGAACTTCATCGCTAGCTCCTACGTGTAGCGCAGTTATTGCTTTTTGGATAATCTAATCATTTAAGGTCTCCTTGGCAACTTCAGAAAAAGTGATAGCGATTGGCACAGCTTGAGCCGCTATACTACGAACGTATGCTTCAATCGGTGTATCGAAATGATTGGACTGGGAAACAGACAATCTAGATAACGCATCCGCTAGATTGGCGGTTCCTGGGATATGCTCGATTTCATATCTGTAAGCCTGTAATCGTAGAACCCATCGTTCTATCCTAGCACACGGTCTGGACCTTGGACTAAAAAGAAATTTCAATGCCTTGCAATCAGTCAACAAGGTGAAGTGAATTCCTTGGAGATATAATCGGAATTTTTCCACACCCCAAACCAAAGACAGTGCCTCCCGTTCTGTCTGGAAATACTTTTTTTCAAGTTCAGTCAGGGCTTTACTGGCGTAAGCTATTACTCTGGTTTTGCCACGAGAATCATCCTGCAGGAGTACGGCCCCCAATCCCGTGGGGCTAGCATCGGTCATAAGTTTGTTGCACTTGTTCGGATCAAAATAACCCAAATGGTCTATTTTACAAATAGACTCCTTGATTGCTTGAAAATCTGTTGTTTCTTTCGATGTCAATTTAAATTGCGTTCCAGAACGGAGAAGTTGTCGGAGTGAATCTGTTTTAGACGCAAGATGCGGGAAAAACCTCCCAACGTAACAGACTAAACCCAAAAAACTTCTCAACTCCGACACGTTCTGAGGCTCTCGAAATGTTTCAATAGCTTCGATTCTGCTATCAGTTGGCCGGATCCCTTTAGCAGACAATTCATGCCCCAAAAACTGTAGTGAGTCTACGTTATAGACACATTTCTGTTCGTTCAGTAGTACTCCGTATTGTGGCAACCTTTGAAGCAGCGCCGCAAGCCTGCTATCGTGTTCCTTTTGGCTTTTTCCATGAACGACAGCATCGTCCAGGTATACGACAACTCCATCGAGTCCCGCTACCATCGATTCCATGACCTTCTGAAATATTTCGGGTGCACAACTCACTCCGAACATGAGACGTTTGTATCTACATGAATGGGATATTTATAAAGAAAAATAAGTAATACAATAGGGAACCTAAGTCTACAACGAAGATATATTTATTAATGGGTCACTGATTTTTTTTCTACCTGAAAAGCCCATACTTGGTGATAAAAGTTGTAATCGGTCTTGATCTCTCAGATATCTCTATCTGGTGGTACGCGTCCTTGATGTCAATCTTTGAAAATTTTACTGCCCCTATCACTGAACTTATAAGCTCATCTACTAATGGTAGTGGGTGCGTTTCACGCAATACCACCTGGTTAGTCTGTCGCATATCAATGCACAGGCGGATCTCTCCAGAATCTTTCGTTACTGGAACCATTGGCGAAACCCATGGCGATGGCCCCTTCACACGCTCAATAATGTCTTGTTCTAGAAGACAACGCAATTTATCCTCGATTTTCTTTTCCAATGCAATTGGCGGACGTCTGTATGGCTGTTGCATAGGTTGCCTTTGCGGATCAATCGGAATTTCAACAATAACTCCCCGGATTTTTGTAAATGTATTTTGTTGGCAAGTCTCGATTGCACCAACGTTTAATCCAACTTTAAGGACGTGCAAGTCTTTTGCTGTTTGATCCCCTAGAAGACATTGTTGGCCATTTTCTACGACGTAAAATTTAGCCATGACTTAATTGGCACCAGCCTGAATATCCGCTTGGAACATGCCTGCAATTTTCATCGGCTTCTCAGATGCATACGCTCCCAGGTTTCGGTCAATTGTGGTAGTCATATTAGAAACTTGAACCTTGAACGTTATAATATTTGCATCTGCGCCCGAGTCAATGGTCATGGGAACTTCAACTCCCCCAACTTTAAACACGAAAACGTTTCGGCCCATCGCATAGAAAATATAGTCCTTCGTATGTTCGTGTTCGGCCTCTTCGACTACTGCCCGAATTCGTTTCGGATCTAATCTGCTGGATGGTGATCCATTGCGCCGTTTTGTCCCTTGACCACGAGCATGGCATCGTTTTGCCCAATGACCGACCTTAGTACTTTGTCTGTTTAGCTGGACACTCATTACTTCCTTGGATGTGCCCACGACGTCCATAGCTGTAGCAAATAAATCGGTCATTTTCGTGGCTTTGTAAAATGAGAATTAAGCATGGAAGACCGACTTTCGCCGGAATATCCGCGACGATTCGGTCGTACCGCATTTGTTTCGTGATGCTCCTGTCTTGGTTCGAAGTGTTTACTCAAACTTTTAGATCGCTGGAAGGATTCTGCCATACTCGTCCCCAAAGCGATTATGTCATCTAGAGGACGGTCCTTCTGGAGCAATTTGATGCGCAATTCTTCTAAAAAGCATCCTTGAGCTATGCGATCAGCGATGAGCTCATCCACTACGGATGAATCGTAGTTGCATCTAGCAATTTGCTTGCGGAGCCGCATTATAAAGTCGGTAAAACGTTCCCCAGGGCTTTGAACAATCTGGTGGAACAAATGCCGTTCGAAAGTCTTGCGACGAAACGGTTCAAAATAATCGTCAAGGCATTTTATCGCCACGTCATAATAAGGCGGGTCTGTAGTCACATGTAGCACTTGATTGACTTTGGGCAGATGGCGGAGCAACTCCTGTAGGCCTGGGCCACCTAAATAGGCAAGCTGCGCTCGCTTATGCTATTGTGCATCAATCCTTTGAGCTACAAAAAATTACTCTAAATCGAGTTTCCAAATTTCCCATTCAGCCGGAAGTCGACTGGTTTCTATCGTCACATCGAAAGGTTTAATACGGCTAGGAGTGGTCATCCTGCACGAATAAAAAGATTAAAAGAAACAATTACATCTGCGATTTTTTTGTTTATCATTTTCTATTACTGTCATGCGTTTTTCATGTATCAACCGAGAAATATAATGTTAATAGATTTGGACTGTGAACAAAATATCCTTTCTATTTTAACCCAGAGCACCCTAAGAATCCCCAAAACCCCATTCATGAGCTTTCTTTATTAATGTGTTCTTCCACCACGAATCATATCTCCCAACAAGTATAAGAACCGTATCCACTTACCTTTGTTGACATGTCTTTTCAAATGCATTTCTATTCTTCCCACATAAAATTCAAAATCTTTTTATAAATCAGTATTGTTTTTCTCTATTATCGAATTAATATCATTTCACAGTCAATATGCTTCTGCTCATACTTGGTACAAAACCAACCCCATTTCGTTATTTTAGGTACATAACCAAATTCAGTTTTTTCCGCATCAGATTCTTTATTTCTTTCATTATCATCATGGAATAAATCAAAATTCATCCGTTGTTTAGGTACACAACCAATTCTTTACATAACCAAACCTTCTGTTTTTCGGTACACAACCATCTTGTCATTTCTTGTTCTGGTACACAACCATTTGCTTTTAACTTTTTCATTATACTATTTCTGTATTAATATTAAACCAAATCTCACAACCATTAAATCTGTTTAATGCCCGGTACACAACCATATGCCATTCTTTGCTTCTTTCTGCTTTGAATTTATTTATTGGTACTCAACTTGACCCAAAACATTTGCACACATTTTTTTTGTTATGCTTAAAATATAGCAATTATCATAGCTCCCCATTCCCATACTAATGCTGACATCTCCCATCAAAACATTTTTTCCCATTATACCTCCAAAATACTTTGTTTCCACATTATCACACTCCATTGATCACAGAAAAATGCAACAAGAGATGAAAACATAACCTCTCCGTCTGAGAGAGGCAAACACCTTTTTTTTCTCTGTTGCCCTCAATCAACAATTCGCACTTATCAAGGTTCCATATTTAATTACCTGTGTTGCTTTGGTATTGGAATCAACTCCCTTGTGCTTGGGCGTAATCCCGGCCCTGCTCTGTGGTTGGAGAAACACTTTTTTTCGTCGCAGACAAATAAATCTATCGCCAAATCACTTTCTTAAGTACAATTCACTTTTATCCTCCGTCGCCAATGTAGGGATTCGGAGATGTACACGAAGGAAAACTATGTATTTATCGCTTTTCGTCACTAATATTTCTTTTCAATTTTACAAGCGTTGTCGTTTTCCTGGCACTCCCTGACTTATCTCCTGACCGGGTATCTATCTCACTGACAGCTCTCGCTCAGTGTTGCCAACGTAACTCTATTACCGAAAGGGTCTATTCCTAAACTACGATCCGACACTCATTATTGTTCATAGTTAAATTATTTATGGTAGAATTGATGATCCTCAAATCATCCGTTTCCTACTGGTGGCGAATTTTGATTATTTGAAAAATGGGCCGATTTTTGTTTAAATTTTTTGAAATTTATGCCTGTTGAAGTGTCCTGAACTATCTTAGACTTTTTTCAGCATTTTTTTATTTTTATGGAGATCCTAATGGAGAAGTTTGGTTAGTTAGTTTGTACAAACATTAAATCTTAGTAAAAAGTGAAATTTTTGGTGTTTTTCAGTATTTTTTCTTCAAGACTGTGTATCTACAAAATTTTAAAAGTATAGAACAAACTTTATATAAATGAGCCGAATAAAGGGGTGTAATTTTGCTGAAGAAAGTGTATAGCCACGGCTAATGGGGTATGAGTTATTTAAGTGTTTGTTAGATAATCTTTGACATTTTTAGCAATTCATCAAAAATAATGCTGTTCTAAAAAGTAAATCAGTTCAAATGTGCTTTGACAACACACTGTTTTTCGGAAAATAGAAGGAAAATGATGAAAATTGATGTTTTCTGTACGTCTTTAGTATGTCAGGAAGAGGTTTAATGAGCATCTGATTTTTTTGTAACTTAAATTATAAAAATAATGATAACTTTGCTAATGACGCCAAGTCTCTAATTATTTTTTGAAGAGTTAATTCTCCATAATTATTTCTAGGAGGAATCTCCAACAAAATAATTGTGTCAGAAGATGCACTGTATTCTGTTGTAAAACTTTTTCGAGTTTGCCCCAAATTTTATCGGTTTGCGTAGTGGAAAAATTTTTATTGCTTCCTTCTTTACATAAATTTCATTCATAATATCCCCTCTGGAAGCTACATGTAACAATTATTGTTCCTCCAACAGATCTATTAGCTGTTTAGTGGAACCTCAGTATATAAATTTAGCCTTATTATTCTTAATACGACACTAGCTGAGCTAGTATTTCCTTTAATAGTTCGATAGATTTCATTCTCTCGTTTATATTTATATTATGAAAAGTCTTATCAGTTTTGTAGTCGAAGATGATGCAACTTGATGTGCATTTCATCTCAAGTCAGTGAAGCTACCGATTGTCTAGCTTTTTTGTGTGCTCGCTTCTCTAAAATTCGGCGATTGTATAACTTGTAAATTGCTATTATTAAATGCGCAGTAGAAATTACCAAGTTCCACCATAATTTAAATTAGTGATCATTGTGTAACTCTTCGTGCTGTTCTAATTGGTTTATTATGTTTACTTGAGGGTTTCCACTCGTAGTGGTTGTTTTAGAATTTTTATTGCCCATTGGGCGTCTCGTCCGTATAAAATCTTTCTTATAGAATATTAAATCGAAATTTTTGTTTTCTGGTGGTTCAATACATTAAGTTTCATTCGCTAGGCTATTTTTCCTAAGGCGAAATTATTTCCTTTTTAGATCCCGGAGAAGTTTTAACATTTTCTCACTAATCAGTGAATTCAAGTCTAAATACGCAAAAAAACGTTGTAGTCTAATCTTAAGCAGGGCATGTTTTTTATGTAGATTCTCAGACTAAGTTTTGAGATTAATTGGTATTTAAATGTTCTCACTAGATTGGAGATATTGCTTGAATTTATGCTAAATATAACCATATTTATTTTCTGTGTAAGAATTTTTTCTTTCTTTTTTTTTTTGTTTCTTATTTTCTAACACAGTACCTTAGATTCTTTATTGATGCATCCGTTTCTGCTGCTGGTGCTGGTCCCGATTTTACTCGATGTCTGCTATTCTCCGCCAATTCCAATAAGTCGCTCACTTGTACTAACATCTTCATCAACTTTGTTTCAACTAAAAATCTTCATCCACTTCGTGCGTTAAACTTCACTGGTGATTCGGAATTATATACCGTCACTTATTCTAGTATCAGAAAAAAATCGTTTGTGCCGAATTCGTTACTTTTGTCTTTTATCGGTCTTCACGGAATAATTCGTTTGTTCATCCTCTTAATTAATTGCTTTGCGGCTACTGCTTCGACATTATAGAACAAAACTGCACTGGTGTTTCTATTTCATATACAGTCACTTTTAATTGTAGTGTTTTTGCAAAATTCGTTATTTTTCATATCTTTTATCGGGTTCCACTGAATAATTCGTTTGATTGTCCTTTTAATCAATTTCTTTGCTGCTACTGTTGTTATCACACGCGGGTCGAGCTGTTTTCTTGTCGAACTTTTTTTTCTCCACTTTGGTTCGAAAGTCCGGTCGCCATGAACTAAGTTTATACTTCGTTAACTATGATTAAACTTCGCGGAACGAGACGTTTTACTGGAGGTGTGATAATTGGTTACGAACAAAACACACCAACTTATTTCGTAACTTGATAGGCGATTGTCGGGATGGACGTGCGTCCGCCGAGTCGGGTCAAACCAAACTCAAGTGAGTGTCGTTTATTAGCCAAGTTCTACTTATATACCCTTTTCCGGTTCTAATAATTCTAACTGACAATTACAATCTTCCTTAAAGCTAAAAAGAGACTCGTTGCTCTTGTTGCGCCATGATTGGCTTAAAATATATCTCACATCTGCTTTTTTCTTAATTTTGTTGAAAATTTTATCTAAAACGTTCGCTGGTTTTGCTTGATTCGAAAGACTTTATTTTTATAATCACTAATGAGATAATTACATCTAACACTTTCATTATTTTCACTTTATTACTTAATCGTTAATTAAATATATTTACTTACATGAAGAAGGATCGCATCCTGGGTTAGGCCGTGGTAGGCCTTGATTATTTTCAGGTTTCCTGCGGCTCTGCGGGGAAGAAACAGGCAGGTGCCTCCGGGATGGTCCTTTTTGGTTATCCTACTGGGGTCCCTGGCGCCGATTGGATGATCTCCAGTGTCCTGCTTCGTGGGTTGTTTCGTCGTTTTCCGGTGCTTTGCTTTTTACAACAAAGACTTTTTCACTATCCCTTTCGTTCTTAGTGCATTTATTAAGGACTTTGTAAATTTTCTCGAAACAACACTGCACTTATACACTTCCCGCTGGCAGGTCCCTATTCGGGCGCCAGTTAAGTGAACGGGTTTTCTTTCGACTTTTTAAAAAAGCGACTACACTTCGTTGCTGCTAAATCTAGACTAATTTTATTATAATTGAATCGATACAAGCTAAACCTCACTTGCCGTGTGCACCACAGCACACGCTTCCCTAAGTCAGCACATAATATGCCACGGTACTTGGTGACTGCTGATGTGGCGTCTGGTGCTGTTGCCTGTTGCTGGGCAGCTTGGTCGTTAACTCGCATAAATCTTTATTTGTAACAGAACGAACATTGTTTTAGAAGCTTATAATTTTGGAGTTGGCGAACTGCTTCGAATGGAGCGATTTGGAATTTTTTGTGATCGGAAAATTCAGCAAAGCTCCATAATTTCTCGAATCTTTTGAAAAAAATATTCGAGTACCGGTACTTTACTGGTACTACCGGTACTGGGGGCTTCAGTACCGCATTACCGTTTCTCGTCGAAATGGATCGGTACTACGAACCCTAGTAGGTGAGCAAACGTCAGCTTCTTCTCGCCTACCCAATCTTCCACAACATCTATCGCCACCGTTGCGAGTACTTCTACTTCCTATAGTGATTCGACGATCACTTGGAGCACCACGTCGTCCGCAAAACCGACAATCTTTACGGCCGTGGGGAGGCTCAGCATCAGCACTCCGTCGTACATAGCATTCCAAAGAGTTGGGCTGAGTACACAACCCTGTGGAACGTCCGCTATTTCATTTAAACTTCTTTTTCCGGCGTCAGTTTCTGGAGGCAATGGCAATATTCTATAGAAACGCGACGTGCACGAAACAGGACAACAAAGAGCCCGTCGGGATTCCCGGATTTTCGTAACCGTATTATCGGTACCACAACCCTAGTAGAACTATAATTTGCTTGTTACTAGCAAAAATTCGAAATTACGTTTGTTACCAAATTAAATTGTCTCTTACTTGGTTAAAAAAGTGTTACAAGGAACAAAACAAATTGATCACCTTGTCTCTTTTTACCAAAATAGTTTCTGGTCGAATAGGGGGGCACGTGTCCCCGTGCCCCTCCCTGGAGCCGCCAGTGCTTTTCTTCTATTTATTGAGGATATGCACGCCTGTTAATTATCACTAATTATCATGAATTGTTGCGTATTTATCTGCTTCAAATCCTAAGCACGGAATGATCACTAATTACACGTCTAAGTCACTTTCACTTCAGCGTAATCGTCGGTAAAAAATACTCCTATCAACTGCCTACGCCGACTCTGACTTTCGCACGCGCGCCTACTGCTCGGGCGAACACTAATTGACTTCTTACCACTCTCTGACTTCTGAACTGGACGCCAAAGCATTTTTACCAACGCTGGTTTAGATCACTTTCGCGCATCTCTGAGAGAGAGAGAGACGCACGAAGTTTTCTGAAAACATTTCTTATGCTCTCACTAGAGCCGTCGGTCGCTAGCCGATGTAAATAAAAAACAATGGCCCGTTTCATAAGGTGATGCCATGCCCCTGCTGCTGTAGGGTCGTGGTGTAAGCAAACAATTTTGTTGTTATTAAACATTGCCTTCGCGCATACAAGGCGCAGCGTCAATGAAACTTGCTTAGCTTAAGGCTAATTCTGTGTGACGCAACTAACTCATGGAATCGAGCATCCATTATTGGGATTGGGACTGGGAAAATTAGGACCGCTGCACCTTCACTGAACTGAACTCAAAATACTGAACCACGACTCCTATAATATGGGAACAAAACGTTTTACAATTTTATAAAACTTTTTAGTTAGATGCCGATTGATCGGTTAAAATTATGAGCGTTCTTTATTCATTAATTTCGTCTTATATGGCCATTTTCGGATTCCAGTGACAACTTACAACTGTAATTTCCTTAAAGTT
Source organism: Topomyia yanbarensis (assembly GCF_030247195.1). Lineage (NCBI taxonomy): Eukaryota > Metazoa > Arthropoda > Insecta > Diptera > Culicidae > Topomyia > Topomyia yanbarensis. The sequence continues at coordinate 437,361,166 of NC_080671.1, forward strand.
AAAGCGAGACAACACACGACATATTTTTCGCTTCTTGCCTATACCAGCAGATACTAAATCACAATGAACCACTCTTCGCAGGTACGATTTTCTGCCCCCAACAGACGTGGTCCGAATCATGAAAACAGTCTATACCGTCCATTTTCGCTTTATTACCAAAACACACGTGGCATCCGCACTAAGGCAAACAAGCTACTATTAAATCTTTCTCAGTACGATTAGGACGTTATTGCCTTTACTGAAACTTAATCGATAATCTAAAGTACCAATGTCACGTTTTTCACCATAGTATGTTTCAAGTGTTCGTTTTTGTTCGCTTCACCTCGGATTTTTCGTCTAATGGTTTTGCAAACCATGTGGTATTTGTTTTTTCTGTTCGAGAGAACTGTGAGGTTTACACTCTAACGTGATCAACCAGATTGATGATCTCTGGCACTTTTTCACTATTCTCTACTTTCACTACTTGGTCCCTATTCGGGCGCCAGTTAGAACCTCTCTAAGTGAGAAAGTCAAATAAATATATAATAATAATATCAACCCTACATTGGGTGTTTTAAAAAACTATGTTTATTATAAATTCGGAAATCACTGCACTTCACTCGAACGTTTCTAATACAAGACTGACTGCTGCTGCTCCTAACACGATCGATTTATTCGATCGTTCTGTCTAGTTTGCAATTTTACGTTGGCCACGTTGTTCAGGGTCCGAATTGATGACGGTGCCGTTGTGTTGCCATGTGGTGGAAGTGCCCGTGCCATGTGGTAGAACTTGCTGATGCCGCGTGGCGTGTTCGGAGGCTTCCTTGTAATTCCTCCGGGGGGTAAAAAAGCGTGTCCTCACGCGTTGGTGACTTCGTCGGTGTGTATTCCTGATGTGGGTGGCTTTCGATTTTTCCTGCGGGACAGCTTGGTTAGAATCCTGTGAATTTCTTGTCTAAAATAGAGAAGGGCAAATGTTGTTAGGGTTAGGCTGAGCGCCGTTGAGATTGAGATTCCGCTAAGCAGGCTCCAGTTCCAAACATCATGATTGAACTGTTTCAGATGAATGTGATCCAGTAGCTTCCGGTTTTCTAGACTCCTGTTGTCGAGAGTTGTTATGTTGTGTGTTGGTACCAGTTGTTGTTTTATGACTAGGTCATGCATGGCTCCTTGGAAGATTGATTGTTTAATGGTTATGTTTTGGGATACGAAAATTTCCGTTTTGAAATGTATTTTGCAGTTCCAGAAGGAAATGATGAAGTTGCCGTTCAACTTCCGATTGGCGGGGCCACAATTTGATATTAGTTCGTTATTTTTTGCGTTGTTTATGAGAAGTGTGTTATCAGAAACGAGCTTAGCTATTGTTTCATTTTCTGTTTTTGTGTTACATTGACTGCTCACTCTCAAGATGATTGGATAGATGCAGTCATCGTTGAATGGTTTGATGAATGTACTTCGTTGAACGTAGTTGTCTGGTTGTGAGGTTGTGTAAAGATTTTTCCGATCTTTGATGATGAATTTTGGGTAGTCTGTAATGATCGAATTGTTGTTGATTAGCGGGTGAATTTCTAGTACGATGGCTTCCCTTTCTTGTTGTTTTGGCACACCTAATATGTATAATAGTGTGTCCTTATTGAGAGCGATTTTGGGAGTTAGATATGACAGAGCTTGGTCCGGTATTTCGATTTTGACACCCTGTTCTTCTAACATTGTTTTCATAAGATGAATTTCCTTTAGGGATAAGACTTTGTTGCTTGGAATTGAAGCTTTTGCGAGAGTTACCGTTTCTAGTATGTTTTCTGGTATTTTGTTGACTGTTTCTATGTTGATTATTGTGTTTATGAGTTGGATTTCGTTTAAGATGAGGTTATTGTCGTTTGCATTCTCTATTAGTTTGTTAATAGTTTTTGTGACGTCCTGGATTCTTTTACCAAGTTGTGTGTTAATCCGAGTCTGTTGATTATTTCCGTCGACGAGTTTATTGAGCGTGTCGTTTATCAGATGAAGGTCTTGGGCGTCCGGGCTTCCTCCGATCCATTTCCATACTGTTCCTACGGTGTCCCATCTTTTTGGCGATGTGGCTTAATTTGCAAGAAATTATTGTAGAGTTCCTTAACTTTGTATTGAATTATGGTAGATAACTGGGAATTAGTTTTGCTGTATGCTATATTTATCAAGCTGTCTATTGTAGTCTCTATATCTGTCAAGTTTCAATGACATTTCTCTAATACCAATAACGGTTTTTTGTTAAGGTTAGTTAGTTCTAATTCTTGGCTTTTTATTATTGTTAAAATTGTTGTGAAAATTAAAGCTATATGAATTGGTGGGAATTGTCTCATTTTCCTGACGTTTCGTGTCGAGTGAAGGAGTTTGGGGGATTTTAATCTACGGCTTGGGAGTTTTTAGTGTTTATATTCTTTTTTTTTTTTCTCCGTGTGGCTTGAGGACCCTTTGGAATCTGAAAAAGGAAAGTGACAGGTATTATTAGGTGATTAAACTAGTTGTTTTTTCTTAATCTTTTTAGTTTGTTTTTATTGCGCTTAACATTCCTATTAATCTTTATAGTTTTATCGTGGTTTTCCAAGCATTTTGTAGCTATGTATCTGGGGTCGACTTTCTTCCTAGTGCCCTTTTTAATATGAATGTCGCTGTTTACGTTAATATTTGGTGGTTCTTCCTTTTTGTGGTTGTATTTTTTCATATTGTTTTGTGTTTTTTCCAAATTGAGGATTATTTTATCGAATAATTTTTGGGCTGCTTCCGAAATTTCTACCGGGTTCGTAATGTTTCTCTAATTGAACACTACTTCGTTGGGAGTGAACGAGGTAGCTGAATGTACTGTTTCGTTGTACATTGCGTTTACAACGGACATGATTTCTAGGGAGGATAGTTCAGGGTATTTGTGTTTATTGGTATTAAACATTTCTATTATAGTACTGTGGGTCTTTTCTATTTGCCCGTTCGATTCGGATGAGGATGCGAATTCAATATTAATTCCTAAGTTTGCCAGGAAACCTTTAAGCTGAATGCTGGTAAAGGTTGCCTCATGGTCGTACACAATAGTTTTTGGTAATCCGAAATTTCTGAAATAGGAAGTCAAGGCGTTTTGAATGTCCGCCGTGTTTCTTGTGGGTATTTCGATTAATTGTAAGTGCTTGGAAAATGCACATATGAATGTTAGGTAGTTACTTTTGTCCATACCAAAGATGTCCATGTGAACTCTCTGGAAGGGAGATTTTTCGATTGGCCTTGGTGAAATTTTACTGTTGTATGGCTTTCGCTCATACTTGTGTTGCGCGCATATGGGGCAAGAATTGTTGAAGGTTCTTATTTTCTTTATCATGTTGGGGAAGTAGTATGATCTCTTTATTTGTTTTTCTATTTCTTGAATTCCGCGATGGGCCCTTTCGTGCTCTTTTTTCACGATTGCGTCTTGTCTTTGCTCCGACAGGACGTCTTCCACCATGTTTTGTGTGAGTACGAAGTGTGAGGGTGAACCTGAAAAGTGTTCTCGGTATACTTCTTGTATGAGTTGTAGAGTGTCTTCGGGGGCGAGGATAGCGGTTTGCTTTCCATTATGATATTGTTTGATGGTGTTTGTTATCAAATCTTTGTTGAGATTGTCACTACAAATAATGGTTCGGGTATGATGAGGAAATATTGTCTCATGGATAGTTGTGTTGATTCTGGCGTGTTTAAAAATTATTTGATTTCTGTAGATGTTAATTGGTCGTTCCGTAAAGTGTAGGAAGAAGTCTGAAGAGGTGTCTGCAGAGTGGACTGTGCTATCATCGGTTTCTGTCATATTGATTTCTACTTTTCTACTCAAGGCGTCAGCGACGACGTTTGTTCTACCTGTCTTGTATTCTATGGTGTAGTCATAGTTTTCCAGCTCAAGCCTCCATTTCAGTATTTTGGTGTTTTTGTTCGAGGTTTTTATAAATGTTAGTGGTTTGTGGTCTGTCACTAGTGTGAACTTATGGCCGTATAGGTAAGGTTTAAATTTTTCGGTAGCCCAAATTATGGCAAGGGCTTCTTTTTCAATAGTCGGGTAGTTAACTTCATGTTTATTTGGTGTTCTTGAAGCAAATGCTATCGGGTGGTCTTTGTTATCGTGTATTTGCGACAATACGGCACCTATTGCGTAATTAGAGGCGTCTGTTGTCAAAATAAAGGGTTTCTCGAAGTCGGGGTAAATTAATATGGGATCTGATGTTAGCATCCTTTTGCATTTGGCGAAGGCTTCAACGTATTCTGGGTCTTTTGTGTTGAGTATCATTCCTTTTTTTAGGTATTTTGTCATTGGTCTTGCTATTTTTGAAAAATCCATGATAAATTTCCTGTAGTAACTAAGCAGTCCTAGAAATTGTTTTATCTGTTTTTCGTTCTGTGGCAGAGTCCAGTTGAGAATTTCTTTGATTTTATCTGGGTTTGGCTTAACGCCTTTTTCTGTTATTATGTGTCCTAGGAATTCACATTCTTTTCTTAAGAATTCGCACTTATCCACCTGGATTTTCAAATTTGATAGGGTTAGTCTTTCGAGAACTTTTGCAAGATTTTCTAAATGGTGTTTCAAATTCCTGCCAAACACTATTATGTCGTCTAGGTATACGTAACAAACTCTTCCGATTAGGTCGCCTAGTATTGAGTTCATAGCTCGTTGAAATGTCGCCGGTGCGTTTTTTAATCCGAACGGCATTCGTAGAAATTCATAATGTCCTTGATCCGTGCTGAAAGCAGTTTTATTTCTTGAACTTTCGTCGAGTTCAATCTGGTGGAAACCTGATTTTAAATCTAGAGTGGTGAAGTATGTTGCTTTCCCCAAACTGTCGAGTATGTCTTCAATTTGTGGTATGGGGTGTTTGTCTTCGATCGTTTTATCGTTCAATTTACGATAATCGATGACAACCCTGAATTTCCTTTTCCCAGATGCGTCCAATTTCTTGGGAACTACCCAAATTGGTGCGTTCCACGGAGATTCTGAGTGTGTTATGATGCCGTTTTCCAGCATATCGTTGACTTGTTCTTTTACGGTTTCTTTATGAGCGTGGGGGTATCTGTGGGTTTTTGTATAGACCGGGAGGTCGTCAGTTGTGTTAATTTTATGTTTAATTTTCGTAGTTGCAGTAAGTTTTTCGTTTTCTTTAAGTATTACATCGCTATGGTTCTTAAGGGTATCTAGTAGTCGGTCTCTTTCGAACTTGGAAAAATGTTTTGTTCTGATTAGTTCGTCGAATGGGTGTGGTTCCAATTTTTTCATATTCGGTTTGTCTGAGAAGAAACTGCGTGTTTCGAAGTTGTTAACTTGTAATTTTAATTCCGGGAATGAGTTCTGTGAGATTGGTTTCTTGTTTGCTCGAATTACGACTGTGGTTCTATTATTTTTAGCTCTATAGATTCCGAGTTCGATGATTATGTTTTCATTCAATTTTGAAGGTTTAGTTACAAGCCAATCACCGTTTTTATCGGTGCCAAGGGTGAGAAAATGATTTTGTTCGATTCTCGTTGGTTCGATGTTGTATTTATGAACCGGGAATATTGTGTCGCCCACTGTTAGTGTGAGATTCTGATAATTTAATACGGCGTTGAATTTGGAAAGGGTTTCTGTGCCTATAAGACCATCGAACTCGAGGTGGAAATCTAATTCATATAGGGTAATTGGTGGTAATTTTTCACTTAGTACTTTACATTTACCCTTTTTGTTTACTATTCTATTGCCAGTAATGTTTTTAGTGCAGCTAAGATATCATCCATGGTGGGGTGATCAACGGGTTGATCATTAGTGTTGTTGAGCGACATAATGTTTGTCAGCTCGTCAATTTTTCTTTGGTCGATGGGAACGTGTGAATGTCCTCCGGACTCGATGGAATCGATAGATTCTTCTGAAGAGCTCAAATTCCTGCTGCACAGAAATTTGTTTTGCCTTGCGTCTTTCAGTGCTTTTGGCATTCGTTAATTTCAAAGAACGACACCTATCTAGTAGTGTGTTGTTCGAATTAGCGCCTATCTGGTAGTACGCCAATTAGAAGATCGTCTATTTAGTAGTGCGATCTTCTGGTTGGATGAGCGCCTATCTGGTAGTACGCTGATCCGAAATGAGTAATGTTTTTCTTTGAAATTAAAAAAAAACTCACTCACCTGTCGTGGTGTAGGTAGCTGAAGAACGCTGGTGGTGCTCCACGTGTTTATCGGCGGCGGATCCTCGAATCACTCTGGCGGCTGTTGCCTTCAGCCAGCGATGCTAAGTTTTACTTTAGCGGGTATCACTGTTTTTCACTTTGTTAGGATGAAAGTTCACTGTTTTTCCGATAAATCACTTCTTCACTTCCTAATACCGGCTGCGCCAATAATAATATCAACCCTACATTGGCTGTTTAAAAAAACTATGTTTATTATAAATTCGGAAATCACTGCACTTCACTCGAACGTTTCTAATACAAGACTGACTGCTGCTGCTCCTAACACGATCGATTTATTCGATCGTTCTGTCTAGTTTGCAATTTTACGTCGGCCACGTTGTTCAGGGTCCGAATTGATGACGGTGCCGTTGTGTTGCCATGTGGTGGAAGTGCCCGTGCCATGTGGTAGAACTTGCTGATGCCGCGTGGCGTGTTCGGAGGCTTCCTTGTAATTATATATATTTTTTAAGCTGGTACTCTTTTTCCAATCATTCACTTGGGACTATCTATAATTTTCCTTTAGGCTAACATATACAGTAAAGATCCTACCCTTGATGAATGTTTATCGATGTGGGTGGTCTTCTCAGGAACTGTTTATTTGGTGTTGCAATTCTCACTATGCGACACTTCCCACGAACTGCTTATCAACTACGACGGATGCATGGTTTATTTTATGATCCTCAAATGCCGATGCTGAACAGATATCAATGATGGGTGGTCTCGGCTGTTTCTCTTAACTGTTCGATTATTTATTTGGCCTTGAGATTGATGTTTATAATGATGCGGTGCTAACTCAAGTATCTTTACACCTTTAAGTATGGTGTCTTTGAAACAACTAACCCCATACTTAGCTAAGTCATCGACATTAGAAATTCGATTCTGCAATGACACTCGTATCTGCAATTGTAAACTCGGTGTCAGTTGTTTAACGATGTGACACTCAGTACCACCTGCTCTCCTTGTTCGTCGTGTTGCTTCTGCGGATAGACAAATAGCGACACTTCAAATCACTTCTCGTCGATGAGTGCACCACGACTCTAAACCTTCAAACATCGATACTAACCACTGCAATTTTAATTCAAATCCTAGAATTACAGACAAACTCCCTCGTCGCCACTGTACTATCTGACTATAAAACTCGCGGAATCGGAAAAAAATAAGTCTTCTACGTCGTATTGGCAAAAAATAAGCGTATGAACTTACGATTTATGCCACCGTGTCGTGTTACACAAATGTGTCTGTGTCTACCCGAGGTTTGCTGTCGAAACACCACTTGTTGAAGATTCCGTCGACTACGTCAGTTATGACTTCGTGGAGTGAGAATATCAATAAGATATAATCATAGAGATTTGTTTTTCAATTTAGAACACTTTTTAATTCACTGTCCTTAATCTTAGTTGCACAACGCCTAAATTAAACCTTTCCTATCTGTAACTCCAATTCAACTAACTAGCGAGCACCTGTTTCACGAGGTTTTGTATTATTTATGTCCTACTTCTGCTGACTAAGTACTCGCGGTCCCGGTGTGCTGTCTGTCGTCGCTGTGCCGCGTGTCATCCATTGATTGGTTCGGATCGATTACGTGGTATATGCAAAATGCAGACCATGCACTTTTGGTATACTGGGACGTGGCTCGATGTATCGTAACTATATATTTTCAGTGCTATGCTCTATATTCACTGTTAACTTAATACCAAACACGATTTTCCTTAGAACTAACTTATATAGTAAAAGATCCTGCTCTAAATGAGTGTTGATTTTTGTTGAGAAACACGTGGGTATTCACTTTATTCACTTGCTTACCTTACTACCTTGAACAATAATTCTCAAGTGATTTAGGTAGTTCTGCTGTAATAACGTTCGCTTATACTGTTGAAAATCAAACCACGTGTTTCTCCTGTCATTTGACAGTGCGCGCTACACTGACAACAACTGATTTACATTTCTTAAACACTGAGAAATTATTAATTACCTAATTCAACAGGATCAACTGTATCCGGTGGACACGAAGTATTTTACGGTATCGAATTTCTTCGCTCTGGGGTTGGAACTGGTAGAACGATCGGTATCGGCATATTTAGTTGATTGTCAAATTTTTCCTGTGCGCAACATGGTTGCTACGATAAGCGATGCGCTGGTAGGTTCACCACCAGGTGGCAGGGTAATCGTATTTTTTAAATGTATGCGTTACATTCCACTCGCGGAAGCCCAGCGCTATATGGTAAAACCACAGCATAAAAAAATATTCGCTTGCGGTTTATTCTTTACAGGTAGGTATGAACTGGGTGTTTATAACTGTGGGATGATTTTTTTAAATTTGGGGATTCACTTGTTTCCAACTATGGAACAATTCGCGATTAAGAGTGTTCTGTAAACAAAGTTAACATTTACTCTGAAAAACAATGGCAATGCTTTTAAAATGCAACATGCCTCAAACAATTCTTCCAAAAACTGTAATTTGTATTAAACGAAAGACAGCAGTATCAGTTTACGGTTCAACTTACGTTTTATTTCCGTTCAGCCATCCTCAGAATTTTACAATAAATTAAAATTACGATGAAATTTAAAGGTTTACATTTGAATTTGAATTTTCATTGTCATTGTCATTGTCATTTCTCAGCCCACACCCTGGCAGACGTTCATCCGCCCATCTAGACTCTGTCAAGATGAGGACCTACAAAGCCTAACTGTTCGTATGTGCTAGTCCGTATAGCACACCAGTTTCTTCCACAAGCAGGCGCCGGCTGTTAACCAGTCCCACAAGTTTCAGATACATTACATAGAGTAAAGAGATTTTGGTTTGCTGAAACGAGACAAGAAAAGCAAAATAATTCTGATTAGTTTTTTTTTTTATCGGGCAGATGGGACTGCAGCTTAACGTAACGTCAAGTTCTCTATTTTGTCTGGTCCAATGTATCCTGCTCCTAACAACGCGTGCTAAGTCGTCAGGGATGCAATTAAAACTTCGCATTGATTCCGCTTCTATTTTCTTCCTGATCTCCTCATGGGTCCCCTAGGTCAGAAGCGGATCAATCGACTGTTAAGTAAATTAGAGATTTCGCAAAAAGAATCTCTGCCAATAAAGGCATAAGAAATATTTATCCACTATTAACCATAAAGTTTGCTCGAACCGAATGTTCGCCCAAGCACGTCCTGCTTTAGCTGGGGCGAAATCGAGTATAATCTAGTTTCTTATGTTTGTTTCGCCCGCTCTCAACGTCTCTCTTCTATTCTATCCTATAGTTCTAGAATATGAAAATTGATGATTACTGATCAACACTTTTTCACTAGTTTTACCAGTATTCTGGATTTTATTGTTTTTCCACATGATTAATCTATCACTTAGAATGGTAAAAAACTATATTAGTAATTTTATTTAGGACCGTGTTCTCGATTCGGCCGACATAAGGTAATCCGATCTTACTTTTGGCGTTCTACCAAGTGTTGGGGAAGAAGAGACAAATATTTCGGACTGCTCAATTTTGCTCTGCGGTGACATCCACTACTCCGGACCCTATTATCGATCGGGGTAATCCACGGTATCCTCGCTTCTCGCTTTGTGTCGGTATTAACTTGTATGTGGCTCCTTGGACCACCACTTCACTGTTTAGAATTTAGCACTTTTTACTTGGCTCTAGAGACTCTAGGTTGTAGAATTTTCTTCACAAGTCACTCGAACACTTTTACACTTCCCGGCACGAAATGGATCTCGCCGGAGCCTCCAGTTAACAAATTAGGGTTGTTGTAACCATTTTAAAAACATCTACTTCACTACTGTACGGTACTACTGTACTGTTTTCGATGTTTGCCGGTTGACTTGACGTTAGATTGGCTTCATCGCTAACTCGTTCTTTGCTCTCTCTCTCAGCTTTGTATATAGCGAAACATAGCAGTTAACCTGTTGGACTCGTGGTTGATTCTAACCAATATTCTCGTCTCATCGAATCAACGTGGTGTCCACATTCTTTAACATGTTGTGTCAGACCGTTTATGAAAGTACTCTATCTTTACGTAGAACATAAAACAATCAAATGATACCGTCCACTGTAATTTTCATTAGAACCCCAGGAATTTCCTTCCCTATCTGCGTGAAACTTAGTCGAGTGACAACTTAAAGCAGAAACGAAGTAAAATTATCCAGCAAAAGCACACAAGTGTGAGAAACCGGGTCCGGTCGTCACCACACAGAAGTGTTGAACCTTGCGCAAACGGTAATGTGAAAACTGCGTGGTTAGCTAACTACTGAAGCATTCGACTCTAGCGATACCTATGGTTATGGGTATATGTGAGAAGTGGCAACATCTGATTCATTAATTCTATTTGTACTGTCCAGAGTGGCAAGTGATATTACGTCCTATAAATAATATTGGTAAAATGGGCGTGAAAATATTGTCAATATTTCCACAACATGATTCATCGCTATTTAAAAGTTCACTTACCTGGTAATAGTCACGAATCACGACTGTAGTTGCCTGCGGTGTAAGTCGTTGTACTGATTATTTCCTTGTCAGTGAGTAGCAGAAGCTACAAATCTGCTGCTGATATTGACTCGGCAATCCGTGAATTCGGGGGATGACTCGGTAGCGCTCAACCAAACCATTGGTCATGTCCTAAAAAGAAACGGATTTGATTTAGATTCCAATTAACGGATTTATTCGCTTGATAAATGTCAAAAATTCTACCCCTGCTGTCCCTATTATCGGCTCGAATCAAAACTCGTCGAAATGTCAATTGACAGTAGGTTCATTCGTTTGTGTTTACATTTTGCTAGTGTTGCCAATTTTATTTGGCTGAATGTTGTTGGCTCGAATCAAAACTCGTCAAATATAAACCAAGTTCATCCCGTAGAGCCAAACTGGTGCCCAGGTGGCGAAATTGTTAGAATTCAACGAGGAGCTAAAGCGTTACCTGAAAATTTTTATTTCCGAGATTGTGTTTAAGGAATCTTCCGGTAGTAGAGCAAATTCTCATGGGTTCAGACACCAAACAACCCCTTAAAAAGACCATAATCATGGTCTGTGCCAAATTTCACACCCATCCAAACACCATAAAAAGGTTAAAAATGTGGTTTTATATGGGATCTACCAGAGCATGATGATGGTGTTTTTATGGGTTGATCCTATTCGGAATACCATCAAAACACCACACAATGGGAGTGAAATTGGGCCATGACCATGGGGGTATTATGGGCTTTTCAAATGCTCGGGTAACCATCTGATGCCCTTCAAAAACCTCTGTTCGAGCTTTACGAGTACGATGCGTCTTAGCCGTATAACCGAGACCTAGGAACCGAAGAGGCGCAAAGCCGTTAAGGATCCGCCGGACGTGGTGGCCGTCGAACCGCCGTCGCAAAGCAAGCAAACCTGTGACAACAAATCGTTTGCCCGTCTTTATCAAACATAGGGGCAATCCCTAGTTTAAGTCCGGCATCAAAATAAAATTCGCAATGCTAGCAAAATGTAAACACAAATGAACTCCGGATGAACTAGGGCACTCTAGTTACAGTGTGGCCATGAGGAAGAAGAAGACATATGACGTATCCAAACGAGCATGAAATTTGACATATACGCAAAAAAATATGTCAAATTTCATGCTCGTTTAGATACGTCATGTGTTTCCTTCTTTCTCATGGCCAGAATATATGTAAGGAGAGTGAAGACAACTGTCATGATTATCTGTCAGTAATATTCCAAACGAACGAACGACCTCTCAAAATACATGGATTTGGCTCGTTTGGAATGACACTGACAAATAATCATTGTTCCAATTTTGACAATGTCGTCACTCTCCTTATATGCACTCAGCTCATGGCCACACTCTAACTAGAGTGCTCTAGGATAAACCTATCGTCAATTGACATATCGACGAGTTTTAATTTGAGCCAATAGAGTACTTGACAATCTGTAATTGATTAGTGTGTTCAACGGTTTGTTTTCCTCCACCTGTCATAGATGGAGGAAAACAAATCGAAAATAACTTTTCGGTCGGATTATTTTCATGATGGAATAGGACCAACTGGAATTGTACGTCCCCCGAATAAGTTTTACAGCGACATAAAGCATTTCAACACCATCATAAATCCTTTACGAGAGCTAATTCAAATGTTTAATATTGGCTGACAGTTTTATATATGACAGCTGGAGGAAAACAAACCCCCAAGTAGTGTGAGTGAAATCATTTGCATAGAATTTTATAGAGTACTTGACAATCTGTAACTGTATTAGTGTGTTCAACGATTTGTTTTCCTCCACCCGTCATAGGTAGAGGTAAACAAATCGAAAATATACTCTTGGTTGGATTATTTTCATGATGGAACCTGATTAACCGATATTGTACATCTCCGGTATAAGTTTTACAACGACATAGAGCATTTCGTCAGTATTATAAATACTTTAGGCGAGCTATTTTAAATTGGCTGACAGTTTCATATATGACAACTGGATGAAAACAAACCCCCAATTAGTGTGTGTGAAATGATTTGCATAGAACTCTATAAGGCAGCAATATCATTTTACAGTGCTCGCTACACTGAAAACAACTGATGCACATTTCTTAGACTAGATGTTGTTGGCTCAAAACAAATTTCTCTAGAAGAAAATTTTCAATAGGACTTAAGTAACAATGAGAGATTCTCTTTGGGGTCTTTCTCTTCTGTTCATTACTCGGCCATTTCAACATTTACTACTCTACTCTTTGCATAATATTGTAGTAAAAACCGTAGGCTTTCGATATGTACTGGAAAATTAGTGCAAAGTGTTGTAATGACTTCGTAATAAACGAAAGAGAAAGTAAACAAAGAGAGGCTCTCATTGTTACTTACGTCCTATTGAAAATTTTCTCTAGACTTGTCGAAAGTAAACAAATTTCATTCTATAGCATCAAACTTGCTCCCAGGTGGCGAAATCGTTAGAATTCAACGGGGTGCTGCTGCGTTGCTAGAAAATGTTTATTTCTAAGATTAAATTTTAGGAAACTTTCCAATTAAGCTCAGCCGGAATGCTTGCTGCTTCTAATTCGTATTCCGACTCCAGTGACAAAACCGATTCAAGTTAAAAATCGGTTGTATGACTGGAGCCGGAATACAAATTGGTGCCAACCAGAATTCCAGCTCATTTCTGGTTGAACTTTACTGGTTTCCGGTAACCATCCGACACCCTTCAGGAACCTCTGTTTAAAGGGGAACCATTTCGATGCGGCGCAAAAGCGCTGTGGCGTAACCACATTGGGTGGTGGAAACAAAATAAAATTGGCAACGCTAGCAAAATGTAAACACAAATGAACACTCCGGATGAAACTATCGTCAATTGACATTTCGACAAGTTTTGATTCGAGCCAATAATATGGGCCCCTTTTCTAAAGCACGGTGATTGGAATCATATGCCCTGCAAAAACTAACTGCCTTAAAATACTTCAATGTAAATAATGTTGGCTCTGTTTAAATATTCTACAATTTGAATTAGAAAAATTGGTTTTTTCTCGATTCCATGGCTGATATGCGTTACTGTTTCCTCTAAATCTTCGCTTAACTTTTGTTGTTCACATTTCACAACTGTTCCTGCGTTAATGCTTTAGGTCTAGCTTCGTCGAAACAAATTGTCCTGTCACGGTCGCCATGTGGTGCTGGCTGACTTCTTATATTTAAAACATACGCACGGCACTGCGTAATGACTTGAACTGTCTATATTTCAATAGAATTGATAAACAGAAAATTTGGTTAGAAAGTTTGATAAACATCGATGACAATATTTTAAAAACGGATTTCTATATTTACACGTAATCTGGAAACAATTTGAAATGTTTTAAAATAAGGAAAGCGGAAACAGTGATCTGCTGACCAGGGTTACCATATTCACAGATTTTTCTGTAATGACACAGATTTTTTCACAATTTTTGATCACAGATTCTTTTTCACAGATGACAGATTTTTGGCATTTTGATAAAAATTTCATAGATTTTCACAGATTTTTGGAAATATTGTGATTTTTCACAGATTTCTTGGAAATTTATCACAGATTTCCACAGATTTTTTCCCGTTTTAGTCATCACAGAAGGTAAAAAGATTTTTTTGGCCGAAACACAGATTTCAATGTGGCATCCCTGCTGCTGACTGCTATCGCAGCGTGTCATGTCGTGGAATCTAGAAATCGGCGGCAAATAGAATATGCTAAAGTCAAAAAAAGATACTACTTTGAATTTGTTCTTGACCCATGTTAGCCATGTGTACGATATTGCTTCATCTTGTCCAGCGCATCTTTAGCAAACATTGCTACAGCCAACGTAGTTAGTATAGTTCCTCCATACTTTTGAATTTTTGATTCCCTTATAAATTTTTATTGAGATTCATGCGTAATTTTTCAATACGATTTTTTCGTGCTTTCATTTCCATATTTTCCTCAGCTTTTTTTAATTCATCACAACTCAATTGTATGCTCTCTTTCTCTAGGCTAATGTACCTGTTGCTGGGTTGTTAGAGTAGCAAACCGTTTAACAATTTGTGGTCGAGCTGGTAAATTTGCTTTAGCGAGCCAAATATGCACATTCACTGTTATGAAACCATCGCCAGAAGTGCGTTTTCAGTCGCCAAAAATAACATACCGTGCAACTTAACTGGTTCTCTCGGATATAATTCCAAAATAACGGTTGCGGTTCACAAATGTAGAATAAATGTATTTACGTTTTACTTTGTGACACTCACGGTCGCCATATTTCAAATTACTAACTATGATATTTAATCGATTCGGTAATATCGCAGAATGGATGAAGTCTTTATAATCTTTTTCAACAGACTTGTTTTAAATAGCTTCTTACCATAGCAAATAGAACTTCAAGCAATGGGAACCAACAACTGTAATTTCTATTCAAATTTAAGGATATCTCAAAAATCCCTCGTCGCCACTTGTTATATCTGACCTTGCCTCGTTGTATTCAACAGTACTGGAGAACATTATCTAGTTCACTACATTTTATTTAATTCTACATGTGCTTTAAAGGGTTAATTATGTTCAAGAAAAAAAACTACACCCATTTGATCTTTTTATTTTTCTCGCTAATTCGCTCCCGTCATACCTCTGTTAACTGGGCAAGGGACCACCACCCACCCAAGTACGATGGGTAATGAGCTTTAATTTGACACCAGACGATAATAAGAAAAACACGGACCTTGGTTAGTGCATTGGTCCCGAGTCTCAAAGGTTGCGGGTTCGAGTTCTGCTTCTGGGGGAATTTTTTTCACATAATTGCTTCCACATCACTCACCATTTCGATCTGTTTTCCTCGTTTGTTTTGATTTGTTCAGAGTGGCCAGCTCTACCGATTTAACGGTGGTTAGTTAGATTTTAGCAGAAATTCGCCAATAATTTCATTTTTTTTTATTTATTAGAAGTTTTAACCTCACGGTTCAATCGCCTTTTTGGAAATAGCATACATTTCAAAGACACAAAAAATACAATTCTTGACAAGCAAACAAACCAAAATAACCGAATATTTACTCAGCCGTCTATTCTGGACGCACTGCTGTCCGCTCCTTGTGTTGAATCCTATGAGGCCGGTTCTAACCCCAACCGCTGCCAGTTCATAACCTTTGGGGTTAAAACCTGACTCAGTTCCGTTTCAAGCAAAAACGACATGACCAAATGTATAATTTGTCGATCTGCTCATTCTGAAACTAATGGTGGACGCACCGATCCCTTGATGGATGCATACTTTTTATCTCATTTGCAAAGAATCCACACTCAGACTCCGAAAGGATGTTTGATTGCCGTATTTCCTGAAAATAATTAAAAATCTGCAAAAAACAGACTTTATTTAACACTGCCAGAATACAGATTGTGGATGCATTTATGATATTATTACATGGAACGATATGGATTTTGGATACTTACGGAGATAATAGGCATGAAGCAACCTCCTTGTCCTTATAATTATTTCCTTCGAGTCAAATAAAAACAATTGTGTTAAAATTAGGATTAAATTTAAATACATATTACCAGAACGTCTACACTCAATGTTTGTTCTGTCCTTCGCTGTAGCAATTTAACTTCCTCAATGTTCCACAGGCTCTGGAAGGCTACCAGATCGCGAATTATGTGCTGATTGGCACCCGAATCCAAATACTTCACGGGCCTATGCTGAAGTAGCTCTCGAACATGTAGCATAATTACCGAGATTTTCCTTTGCTGTCATGCAAATCGGCTTTCTTTGTATTTTTGACAGAGCGATGATTTTCTTACGGTTCACCTTCTCCAATGGAATTCGAACCATAAATCTTCTTTTTGTCGGGCGATCAGAGCAATGTTCACCGACGAATTCCTTTCATTCTTCTGTTTCATTCGTTTCTTTTTGCGAAACACAAAACAATTGCCACGTTTGTGTCCTGACTTTCCGCACTCATAACAAACGATGCTGTTTTTCCGGCCGTTACCTGACATGGCAACCGAATCATTCTTGTGACATTTGTTGTCAGTTTTTTCCTAGCAACTGAAAGAGCACATAGTAAATGCTTGTAACGCTCCAAGATAGCCACTAGCAACGTATTCAGCTTTTATGCTTTAGTGATTGCCTCTCCCATAAACTCTAATTGTCAGACAAGTTCTTCATGAGCACCGAACAATTCCTTCAGCGATTTAAGCGCGACTCAGACGATACATCAGCTTTCGTCAACGCCAACGGAACGTCACCGTTACGTCAGGATAAGTTAAATACTTTTCTCTTGCGCCCGTTCATACGTGCCGTACGTCAAAACGTTCCGTGCCGTTGATGTTGTGTGTGAATGCCTCCATTTAACTGAATGTAACTTATCCTGACGGAACGGTGACGTTCCGTTGACGTTGACGGAAGCTGATGTATCGTCTGAGTCGTCCGTTAAAATGCAAGTTTTCAAGTGGGTACAGCTCAGAACGAAGTCTCAGCATAGCAACTGCCCCGTTAGCTTAGAAGATTTGCTGCAGCCGCTCAAAAATCTCTACTGACATTGTAAGATTGTCTCGTCATCCACAAGTCGTTACCTTCCTTAAAGCGAGCCTCCAACTGAACAAGATGCCGAAAGTTTTCTTTCGGTATCGTGTTCAGCTGTCGCACCTTCAGCTGGAAGATAAAAATCCTTCTCTAGCGGTGTTCGTACCAACGCGTGAGATAATCCTTTTCCTGCTTCAGATGCTGTTCCATTCTATTTTCCCAAAACGGGAACGATTTTTCGTCCCCTTTGAAAGGAGGCACAGCTACTCTTCGAAGCCAATTTTCCATTCTTCCTATGAAGAAATTTGTTATTGCACCAAACTGAATCAAATCCTAATGTCCGACGGAAACCTACATCCGAACAATACGTACAGGGCAATCAGATTATGAGTCCATAATCTGTTGAACATTTTTTCGAGTCTGATTCTTGTACAACTTTGAGAATCCGGAATTCCTGACAATTTTTGTACTTGATCCTAGGGGAAGCTTGTTCGCGGGATTGAAAGCGATCGAATAGTCTTTCAACAAATCGATGTTTCGCATGTGGAAGCGAAATTGAGATAGAAACTTATATGAAATGAATGGACACTTTTTGCACACAAATACTTCACAAGAACTTTGACTTAAAACTGGTTTTAAGTTACTTGTTTACAACAGAATTCAAACGCGAACATTTGCTTGGGGTTCCTATTATTGGCTCGAATCAAAACTCGTTGAAATGTCAATTGACGATAGGTTCGTTCGGAGTAGAAAAACTCTAGTAAGAGAACTGCGGAGAGAAAAACAGCATTTTTGGCAACGTATGCCCCGGCATTGTATGGCAACACGTCCAATGTTATAAGGATAGGCAATGTTCGATTGGATTCGTTTTTTGACAGCTAAACGCGAATCCAATCGATCCAAAATGGAGTCTCCGCAGTTCTCTTTCTAGAGTTTTTCTAGTTCGGAGTATTCATTTCTGTTTACATGTTGCCAGCGTTGCCAATTTTATTTCGTTCCACCACCCAATGAGCCGGAATTCCGGCGAAAGCCGGTCAGAATAAAACCTCAATCGTAGATAGCCAATAGCTGTAATTTCTATTGCAATCATGATATGTCCCAAAAAACTCACTTGTAGCGAACCCGCGTTGGGCGAGAACTAATTACGGACGACTCCGCCGGGCGGAAACTACTTCAACGAACTGACCTAAACGAATAACTCGGCCGGGCGAGAGCTACTTAAACGACTGAACTCCAACTTTCGTACGCAAAAGACTTTTTAACCACGCGGATTTAGATCACTTTCGTGCATCTCTGAGAGAAATGCACGAAGTTCTTGAAAACATTTTCTAAAGCTCTCACTAGAGCTGCAGGCATGTCCAAACACGCCACGGCACCGCGTGCTGCATTTTACCACCGCAACCGAGTGTATTGAAATGAGCACCCCAAGCCAGTGCTCGATGCGAAGCACCGATACACGATAAACGAAGCACCTGTGTCGGTGGCGGTGTTAAATTTTCGATCCGGTGCTTGGATGCTTCGGAAAACACTCGGGCCGGGTGCTTTAAAATTTCTGAAGCACCGGAGCCGAGCGCTTTCAACTTCGGATAACACCTCGGAAACTCTTTGACTTTGCACCCGCATCAAAGCGAGAATGTTTAAGCCCGCTAGCATATGCACAAAAAGAAAGAAAAAAAGATTTTTCGGTGCGACGGAATAAAAGAGAACAGCAAATATACTTCTATTATCACGGCAGTTTGATTTTTAGTTAAATATGTAATTATAAAATATCCAAACTCGATGCAAGTATAGATCGCGGATGGTGGATTTTTTTAATTTTGCGTCTTGGAAATACTAGTCAACGAAAATTCTATTTCTTTATCTGCTTGCAAATGTACCTATATCTAATTGAAAGCAAAAGATATGAACTTTGCCATCGATAAACATCTTTTTATTTTTTTATGATCCCAATCTATACGGATAACGCACATATGGTGCTTAGCTCAATTTGAATCTATTCCTATTGCCGCCATTTGGGGCACACGTTTCGAATTTTCGATCAATCAATCACAAGTATTTCACAATATTTGGATAATTTTTATTATACGAAACTTTGTTACCAATTTTTAGATATTCTATCTATAGCTGGTCGTAATAATAAAGTATTGAGTCATTTCATGTCGCAAACTCTATTACAATATTTAGCTAAAATAGTGATGAACTGCCTCATAGTGCTTTTTAGGCTGACAAAATGAAGACACTGAAAAAATCTGTTTATCCGGTTACCAGGTTGTTTTGAAAAAAGAATTAATTTCAATTAGAATGTCAAATTACAGTACTAATTTTATCATTGCGGTCAATAAAACGTATTTTCAGAGGAACTAATCTCATATAAAATTGTGGCCCTTCGCTAAAACAAGGTCATGTATAAGGTGATCATATTTCGCAAATATTTCATATTCATTCCAAGCACCTCATCCTGGTAAGTTAAAAGGGAGGGAGGCTTCGCTTTACTCTAATGGAACTGGAATTGTTCATATCATTTGTATCAAGTTACCTACTGCAGAGAACTTCAATTTTCAAAATTACTTGAAACACGTTATCGTATGTAAAGGCGTTAGGGCACAATCAAGGTGCGCCCATACGATTTATTTCCGCCTTATACGTCATTACCAGTGCCATTACAAAACTTTTAACACAGCACAATGCATAGAAATGAATTTTGGCCGGACTTCATTACTTTTCTGGCACATCCAACGGCGTCCGTGTGTTGACGTGCCGTTTGGTTCGCTGTAGGGGAGACTGAGGAGACTTGATCCCTTTTTATTTTTCAGTCCAACTCCGTGGAATGATAAAAAACTATGTATTTTTTTGTAGTTTTATATTGTTTATAGGGATGACTAATAATCATAAAAAAATACATGGAAATATTATACTGGACATGAGCTATGAGCATTTCTGGAAAACAACAAAAAATTGGAAAATTCTTAGATTAGTGGAGACTCGATCCCTAATTTGGGGACACTTGATTCCTTTATGAAAACGTGTTTAAAAGAGCATGTGGGGTAATAAGCCTATTTTTGCCCTGTTTCTACTATCATACTACCCATCTGAAGCCTTTGGTTAGAGCAGCGTCTGCCATCTTTGCTCAACGCATTGACTCAAATGGTATTGCGATAATAGGGGTACTCGATTAGAGATTTTGTTGCGCTCAAACAGAAGATTTTCACCATTCTCAAGAAAATTTTGTTATTATATTGGCTCTTAATAAGAGGCGAATGACCTTAACGTTAAAACCTCTATAATCGAAATAAAAAAATGGACCTTAATAACAAATCAAAGAAACTGAAATAATAAAATTATTGTAGTAATAATGTGGTACCCTTCTTAATAGGGCAAAAACGGGTACATTACCCCATTCAATTTTATAAATGGATTGTAATATTGATTAAATTGTTATGATTAGATATTGTTATTTTTGTTACTACATATTACGCATCTCTCACCTGATTCTTTTACGAATTCCCCAAATCTCCATGCAATTATTTGAAACCTGTCTTTACTATGGCTGAGGAACGTCAAATGTAGGATGAATGGTTACTACGTATACTGTAGTAAACTATTACAGTTATGTTTCTTTACGATGAAGCGTTCATTTTTGACATTTTTTTATGACAACAATGACTCAAATTGTTCTGGTGTGAATTTGGTTATTTTCAGTGGTGTGTATGAAGTATGGCGAAGGGGATCAAATCTCCACGAATTTGAAGGGATCAAGTGAACCCATAGCATCTATTTCAGGAAACTTTAGCAAAAATATAATTGAACAAAGGAATCAGCTCAATCATAACGTATTCATATAATTGACATTCTCCTGTAATTCTGTATGCAAAAGTGGAGTATGTAGTGGGTGATTTTACCAATTTTATAAAAGTTTGAAAATTTGAAAAATAAATCTTCTTCGGTTCTTCTGAGACTTTTTTTTTAAATCGGTAAAAATTCGGTTACACAAAAGTCCAATTTCTTTTTTCTGTGTTAATGAAATTTATGTTTAAATAAAACTACGCAACTTTATAGTATATTCGATTAATGTATTCTGATCCGCCTTTGAGTTACAATGATGGAATCAAGTCTCCCCGGGGATCAAGTCTCCTCAGTCTCCCCTACTATAGACTTATAGAGCATTAATCTAGAAAAAATTTACGTTATCATAAATATCGCTAGCTAGTGTCCTAGTCCTTATCAGTTCTTCGATAGTTATACTATATAAGCTATATTCATTATTCCGCATGTAAACTCAATAAAACAAAGACAAATTTAGTTGACAAGATGGTAAGTGATCAACCAAACCACATTCTGAAGTGATGCAGTTTGAAATCTGAAGACTAGATTTTTGTCTTGCTATATTCTGCATTTTTAATAATTGAACCGATACCTTGTCCTTTTTATATCTATTCTGCTTTAAGGTATAAAAAAGCCAGCTTCAAATGAGTTTTTACAATTTGATCGGCAAAATTTAATTTCTGCATGCATTTTAGATACATAAAATTTTATTTGACTGTCTAAATAGATTTAAATTCTTCCACAGTATAGTGGGGGTGTAGACTTACCAGTCATAGAGAGTATAACTGTACTGGAAACAGTGATCGATGTAAGGATATGCGATGATTTTTGCTGATACGGTCGGGCATCTATAATCGACATAACTTTTTATAGTCCGTCGGAGATGGCAAACATGAGTTGGAAAGTTTGTGAAAACTAAAAGCATATTGACCACCAGACCATCCAGTACAATATTGGTCAATGAAGTTATGCTTTGTGTAAGCACTACGCACAGGAAGAGACTCCTCTCATTTAAACGTCGAGAAGTTAGCTAAAGCATGTAACACCACAACACCAACGAAAAGCTCATTAATTTACTTTATTTTTTTAGTAGTTGAAAAATTAATTGACTTACACCAGAAAATCGAATAACAGACAAATGATTTCCCGGATAATACGACCTGTAATGCATTAAATACACCTCAAGTTTGTTTGAGAATTCATGCACAAATAGCTATACAAAACTGAAATATATCATGAACCCGTTAACAATATATTATATAAATGAAAAGCAACTGAAAAGACAAATCACACCTTGGAATTTTACAAATTGAATAGAGCCAAATTGATACATTTACATTTAACATATTTTATTTTAGATTCGATTACCCGGGGTAAGATTTTTTAAATCCCCGGATATTCGAATCGGATTATTATTTGGAATAAATTTCCCTTTTTCCACAGCAAAACAAAAAAAATATGTGTACATACTTTGCATCTATAAGATGTTAACAACGTTCTTAAGAAATGATACTTGAAATTGGCTTGGTTCGTGAATAGACCATCGGTATAATTTGTGTTGGGTTTGTGTGAGTCATAGAAATTTAAACGCGTATGTAAATGATATGTTCCCACGCGAGTTGACTTTATTCGCTTGCGTATTATCATATGATAAGTTGTTTCTTTTTACTTTTACTGTAAATTTTGACAAATGAACAGTATATTTGATTGAATTTATTAGAATGACAAAATAGGATGATTTGTATTGAACAAAAACCAAGATCTAAAAATTGCAATACAAACTAGTTGGACCCACTACCATTTGCCCGAAAGGTAGACTGAAAATATTGGTCTTAAAGTTTTTGTTTAATTCATACACGGCACTCATGAAGTCATTTGATGGTAGCTGAAGCTGCAACTTTAAAAATTTTACTAAAATACTACAATTTCATGTTTGATTTTACCTATGCGGAAACTAAAGAGAATTTCCACAGATTTTAAATATTCATCTTTCTACCTAGAGTTAAAAACTAAAATGTTTTCTCAATCAGTAACATATTCACTTTCCAGACTGATTTCTGGAAACATAATTTCTTTTTGAAGTTATGACTAAAGCTGAATACTTTACAGGAGACTTAACGACCTTGACTTATACTACTTTTTCAGAAATCATATTTTTATTTATTTTATAATGACAGTACATTATTTTGAGCATTTCGAGACAAATGAAAAATACAACCGTCAAACTGGGAACTTGCAACACTTCTGACTTCCTCTGTTAATGTAAATTAAGCAACGGTAATAATAATTTTACGATTTGGAGTCAAAAGTCTTAAAATTATGCAAAACATATGAAAGGTGTTGACCGAATAAAAATATTTAAAATCAACATTTTTTTCTATCACGCATTCCTATTTGCTTTTCAATTCAATTTAGGCACATATGTATTTCCATACCTGAATAAAATTTTCAAACTGAGCTATTTAGTACTAAGTAGCGGAAAACTTTGACACTTTAGACTTTCAATGATACTTTTAGTAATACAAATGTGGAGGTTACAATCCAATCGCTATTAATCGTTAAATAGTTAGTCTCAAATTTTTTTTTTTAGTTTTTAGAAGAGAATTTTCTCTTATTTTTAAAGAATACAAATGACCGGACGATATTTAAATTTAGAAGTGCAGAAGAATCTTTTTAATTTTGATACTGAATAAAGGTCATTTATGGTCTTCAAACGTAATACTCGGACTGAGGTTGTTTGATGTAAGAGTTGGCTAAGATGTACAATTCGACTTCAGTACCAACGCCAATTTAAATCCATTCATTCATCTATTTATAATTCCTACATGCATACCTACT
Source organism: Topomyia yanbarensis (assembly GCF_030247195.1). NCBI lineage: Eukaryota > Metazoa > Arthropoda > Insecta > Diptera > Culicidae > Topomyia > Topomyia yanbarensis. Next base: position 437,384,937 of record NC_080671.1, read on the forward strand.
TAATCCTTCCTTACTGTGTAATGCATTACAGATTCTTCATAAAGTACCAAGCTCGTTCATGCATATGAACGCACAAATTGCTTTGAGCCACTTACCAAGCGACAGCAATAGCGCGGCGATAATCGCTACCGAAATATAAGCTGCCGTGTTTTACGAATTTAAAAACACTCGGTGCGGTGCCTGCCGATGTCAGAAACACCTCGGTTGCGGTGCCTGCCGATGTGAGATGCACCTCGGTTACGGTGCCCACCGAAGTCAAAAACACTCGGGTCGGTGCTTTGCCGAAGGAACGAGCACGGTGGTTAAATATCATGCGCTGGCACCGACACCGTTGCCTTGGTATCGGCGACCGGTGTCTGCTGTTGAGCACCGGTACGGCGTGCCAACTTCAATCCTCTTGGTGGCGTGTTTATTGGTAGAAGTGCCCACCGTGCAGCACCGTTCGGTGCTTTTGCCATGCCTGTAGAGCTGTCGGTCGCTAGCCGATTCAATTAAAAAACAATGGGTCGTTCCCCGAGGTAATGCCTTGCCCCTGCTACGGTAGGCTGCGTAAACAAACAATTTTATATCATCAAACATTGCCTTCGCGTATGCAAGGCGCAGTGTCAATGAAACTTGCTTAGCTTAGCATCACCGGCAGTGATATCTGATTTGACCAATGACAGTTGTGTACCGCCGTTTGTTATACGAGGTTCCGAAAGCGATAGAAGATTAGATGGCTTCGCTACCGAGAAAAAGTACCGCACAGCAGGTCGGAAGTAGAATAACTCTAGAAAGAGAACTGCGGAGACTCCATTTTGGATCGATTGAATTCGTGTTTAGCTGTCAAAAAGCGAATCCAATCGAACAATTCCTATCCTTATAACATTGGACGTGTTGCCAACAACACTGTTTTCCTCTCCGCAGTTTTTCTTGTCAGAATATCTCGAATTAGCCTGTGGAATGCCGAACGGCAATAATATTCATCAATTTAAACGATTTGTTGACTCGCACAGCCTAAAGCTACTGGCTCACACTCTACGCGTTCAAATGGAGTTTTTTACCCGAGGTTGGCGATTAACATGCGCTCAATTTTTCACGCTTCAAGCACCCTCCGGTAAATTTCCTTATCGGTTTGACGAGTCGAATTCTTCAGATCTCCTAGCATAGGTGAAAAATTACAATGCATTTTTTGCATGTAAACAAAGAAGCAGTCTAGTTAGTGCGGCCATGAGGAAGAAGAAGACACATGAAATATCCAAACGAGCATGAAATTTGACATATACACAATAGTAATACGTCAAATTTCAAGATCGTTTGGATACGTCATTTGTTTTCTTCTTCCTCAAAGCCACACTCTAACTAGAGTGCTCTACTTTACTAGTCTGATGAAAAGTCAGAACATTAGATTGCTGCGTCAAAATAGTCGGAACTGGTGAGACCGCACTATCTCTACTACTTCAAAAAGTCTAGTATAAGCCGTGTTTGGCACAGTGTTGATGAGCGTCATAAAAAATTGACAATATAAAAAATATTAACTGTTGTCATTCTCATTCTCAATTTTTCCCTTAGCTATACTCATTCTGAGAACCGATGTACTTTCATTCTACTCTACCTATTCTGCAAAACAATGACTTCTCTCTCCGATGTTCTGAAGTCAAACGATTTTAAACCAATGCTACCAACAGCAGTAATTTCTATTAGATAAAGAAAAATGAAGCGGCCGCTTACAAAGGCTGACCTTCACTTTAGAATTTAATCCAACATGGTGAACTTCGATTTCATAAAAAGTGCACATAGTCAAAAAGTGAGTTTTCCTCGCTTACTCAGTTTTGAGTTCGGGATGAAAATTTCAAATTTGAGTACTTTTTACGCAAAGCCCAATTATGAAAAATAAACGTTCCGGATTTTTAATAATAGTAACAAATGCATTCATCAGTATTTTAAATACCTGCATCTCCAGGTGCTATTGCGATGCTGAAAAATGTACTTTCTCCACTAAGAAAGCAAGCTTCTTAGAGGAGAAAGCAGCTAAAATTCATAGCACAGCTGTTTACGTTATAACTGTTTTACTTGTTGCACTTTTCACGGTTGGGACGACGATTTCGTCCACCGAAAACCAACCCATAATATTGTTTGTCTTTTACACTGACTAGATACTGTTCGCTTACGCTTCTTCGTGAAATATTGTTATTACACACACTTTATCAGTTGCACTGAGGCTGTACTATCTCCACTACTTCAAAAAGTCTAGTACAAACCGTGCCATACAATTTTGAGTGTCAAAATAAAAAATATTGACGGTTGTCATCAGTCTTCTCAAAATGAACATCGTACACCATGTTCGCTCTGGTTCACATGTTCGTCTGCACAACCGAACCCCATATGCGTACAAGATGTGCGTACACATAGGTTCATGGCACCAGTTTTATCTTTCTCACTCTCATCATCACTAGCGTTGACTCTTTTTGCCTTGTGCTAATCGTTCTCGTGTTCGCACCCGGTGTACGTACACGGATGTTTAAACCAGAGTTTGCACATCGTTCGCTTGATTTCGATGTTCGAGACGAACATGTACATCGAGCGAGACGAAGCATGTTTGAGGTTGAACGCGTGCACGAATTTTTGTACACAGGTACAAACTTGTGAATGTTCATGGGAAGTCTGGTTGTCATTCTTTTTCTCAACTTTTCCCTTAACTATATTCATTCTGAAATACCGATGTATTACTGTACTTATTCTGCAAAACAATGCCTTCTCACTCCGGTGTTCTGAAGTCAAATGGTTTTCAACCAGTGCTACCAACCACCGCAATTTGTATTAGACAAAAACTCGAGCGTCAGCTAACAAAGGTTGACCTTCACTTCCAAACTAAACTAAGTATACTAAATTACGACTGTCATCATTGATAAAAACAATCATCATTATTCCCTTCGCCTACTGAGGCTAGATCATATCCATGTTTACTAAGGAATTTTTGCTCCATTGGTGAGCCCCGTTTACACTGGGCCCTATTCTCATAGTCACGTCACTTAGTGACGAGAACGAAATTTTCTTCTAGTCACTAGGTAACGTGACTGTGAGAATAGGGCCCACTATATTAACGGACACTACTGTAGTTATTCTGCAAAACTATCACTTCAGTTCGATGTTCTGAAGTCAAAACGAATTTTCAACAAATGCTACCAACAGCTGTAATTTGTATTAGATAACATAATTTAAATTCTCTTTCTATCCACATATCGTATTTCGAACCTACTTGCTGAAAATTGTTAAACAGCTCAAATGAATATTTCAGTTTAACTCTTATTAAAACTCATTTAATTGGTCAGTTTAATGTATTTGGCCTGAAAGTTATGCGCTTGGCGCACTATTTTGCATCCTCGAACAAACCGACCAAGTAGACATCGTTGGCTTCTCGGGGCATCATTACGACTGAGCTTTGTAAGCGTAGCTCGACTTTGCAGTCATGTACAACCTCACGAACCAGGCGCTGGAACGATAGCCCACAGCCTCTGTTGCCCTTTTGTTGGGACGAAATTCTTGCAGGGCGACAGTTCCTGATCGGTAGTTGGTTGCGATGGGTCACCAGTAGCTGGGGCAACTTTTTCGGACCGTCGTCATTGCCAACTGCTTTCCTTCGGTAGACTTGGTAGTACTTGCTAGAACGAATACGAATGATGAGAAAAACCGACCGACAGATATTTATATAATCGAACTAATATGCACTACTATCGCTTTCTCGCTCGTTCTCGTGCCGTGCATGAGCCTTTCCTTTCCGTCCGGCTTCTAATGGCATACAAAGGAATATGCCGTCTTTCCTCCACCAACTGCTCTCGTCAAGGTACCCAATACGAATAATCACTGCTCGCTCGGCCAAACGGGTATTATTGGCTCGAATCAAAACTCGTCTAAATGTCAATTGACAATAGGCTCATCCGGAGTGTTCATTTGTGTTTACATTTTGCTAGCGTTGCCAATTTTATTTTGTGTCCACCACCCAATGTGGCTACATCGCTTTTGCGCGTGCTGTCCGACTTCGCTACCGCTCAGTCGGACTTAAACTAGGGATAGCCCCTATGTTTGAGTAAGCCGGGCAAACGAGTGGGTCACAGGTTCGCTTGTTTCCGACGGCAGGTCAGTGGCCACCTCGCCGGCGGAGCCTCAGCGGCTTTGCGCCGCTTCGGTTCCTAGGCCCCGGTTATGCGACTAAGCCGCATCGAAATGGTACATTCTAATAGAATCGGTTGTGTCACCGGAGCCGGAATATGAATTAGAACCAGCCAGCATTCCGGCTGAGCTTAACTGGGAAGTTTAGTAAAATTTAATGTGGAAATAAAAATTTTCTGGCAACGCTCCAACACGCCGTTGAATTCTAACGATTTCACCACCTGGGCGCCAGGTTGACGATATGAAATGAACTTTGTTTACTTTCGACAAATTTTGATTCGAGCCAACAACATCCAGTCCTGTGAAGTAGGGCTCTCTATTACTGGCTCGAATCAAAATTCAGCTTGCTCAAATATAGGGACTAGCCCTAGTAGTAGCAGTAGCGAAGTCGTACAGCATGTATAAAAGTGATGGGGCGTAGCCACGAAGGGTGGTGTTATCAAAATAACATGAACACTCCGGATGAACCTATCGTCAAATAACATTTCGACAAGTTTTGATTCGAGCCAATATAATAGGAACCCTTCATGTTTCCATTTTTCTAGCGTTGCCAATTTTATTTTGATTCAACCACACATTGTGGCTACGCCACACCGCTTTTTTCACGTGCTGTCCGACTGCCTAGAAAATCTGCCAGAACGACTACCTGGAATTACGACTCCCTAGAAATTCTGCCAGCAAAAGACCTTTTTGTAATTCGAGTTTGGAGACTCTTCTCGGGTGTAGATACACCTCCAAAAGTAACCTAACGCGGAGTTCTCTGACAACTCAGACTTCGTCCAATTAAACCAAATGTTCTTTTCACCAAGCATGATTATGAGCCATCCTTCGGAAATGCTTGCAATCTTTATTTAAATTAATCAACTTTCGACTGCATTCAAATTCAAAAATTATGTACCGAACGGCACGGCATCGTCATTCTTTAGATATCATGAGTCGAATTAATTAGTATCAGAAAGGATGTTATCCTCTATTTCAATCCGCTCCATTTTCTTTGTCGCATTATTTCATTTTCTGGTTATTATTTCATAATATCCCTCGAACATTTCTGGTGCCCAGAGCCATTCTCCGCGAGCTACTTGTCATATATTCCATGAAAATACCCTGTAACAATTGGTACCACTTCGACTTGTATTTCACTGTACTATCAGTATACAGTAAAATACAGTGTACAGTAAAGTACACGACCATGGATTTCTAAGCGACGCTTAAAAGATGGTGACTGTCGTGAAATCCGATTAGACCCATGCTATTCGCTTGGTAGATACTGCACAGTATTTCAAGTGGCCAAATTGATCATTTTGTATGGCGTACAATCTGCTCATCAACAGAAAGCTCGGGACAATCGTTTCTGTATATGATAAAATAAATGTACCTAGAAAAGATACTAGTGTAACGCACAAAGTTTAGATATAAAAATTACCCACTGATTAAATAAATAGAATAAAAAATCCACGATAGAAAAACTCGTTTAGCTACTAGTAATGTTTTGTACCTATGCCGAACCCTTTCTGGGTAGACGAACTCTCTCAGTATATGAGGTATATGGAACATAGGCATATTGTTGAATTTAGGTACTATTTATAATACTATAGAATTAAGGGCGGTTAGGTTGAGTTTAAATCTTTTTTATTGATTTATATTAGAACAATAAATAAACTGCGAAAGATCTATTAGGGATACGAATAAAAAGTAGCTTACAATAATGACAACCTTACGCAAATTATCGAAATACGAAGGGAAAAGATGAAAGTAGAAGGGCAAGTTTCAATAAAAGAAATTGTAACCAATCTGTTGCTAGATTTTTGAACAATAGCAGAGCAAACAAAGGAACAGACAACTGTGAATTTCATCAACAAAATCTAACATGAGTGTATGTAGCAGTGTTAAAATTTACTCTAACAAATAAAAAGAAAAAAAATACAATACAGAAACACAGCCGTCAAATGGTTTTTTAATTCCCTAAGCTAAGTCATCCGAAAAATTTTCCTAATCGGCGTCAAATTCCGCCAGCCAGCCGAGCTAATCTATCTATTTTTGGGAACACTGCTAGATTTTCATAACTTAAGATTCAACCGAGAACACCTCGAAAAGCGGCCATTTTGGAAAACGAAAAAAGCATTGATTGATTTTCGTGAAGATTTTTGCAACGGTGTGAGAAAAAACTGCTTTTTTCGTTTTCCAAGATGATCGCTTTTCCGTGCTTTCTCAGTTGAACCTTAAGGTTGCCATTTTGTCTGCATTTCTCTCCGCATATCTCTCCCCGGAGGATAACTAGTATCAGGTATGTATACATTGATAAAATCGAAAGGTGTGAACATTTGCCATTTTTGAGTGTATTGTATTGCTAGCGGAATTAAGTTAACTACACCGACGTAAAATAACTATTGAAATCCATAAGAATCGCTTATGACTTTGCGCCACAAGTATCTCATATGAAAATCATAAGTTTGTCTTATGATTTGGCGAAGAAAATGGCCATCTAGCCACTTACGGATTTCATAAGATATACTTATGAAATTCCTAGAACGTTCTTATGTTCTTCATACAAGTATGCTTATATTAATCATCGTGTTCAAATATGAATTATAAAAGAGATTTCTTGTGAAGTTCATGAATGTTATGCGCCTGATCAGAGCTTAAAAAAATTGACATCGTTACCTGAACTTGAAAGAAAACAAAATTCAATTCACGGCCGCAGCGACGAATGAAATTTTTGGTTCGTTTCAATCGTCATTCGTTCGGCCGATGCAGCGCTTTCAGGTACGGACATGTTCGGTTTCAGAAGCAAAGTGAATTTTATTTCTATTCTAGCTCTGAGAGGGATTATTGATCAAAAGTGCACCAAATATAGATTACGCAGTTCCCTTATGCTCGAAAATGTAGAAGATGCTAACTTCTGTCTTGAAACTGTCCACATAATAACAAATGAATGCTTTGGTTGGTGAATGAATTTATATTTCCTCTGCACTCAAGCATTCGATTCTGCATGAAATTTCAGTCAGCTGGAAAGTGAATGAATGAGGGAGGCAATGAATCTGAATGGCGGTTTCGGTAAACGCAAGCAGAAATAGGTAACTGATTTTGAAATTTCGTAACACTGCGCCTGATATAATAAATAAGAAAACATTTTTTTATTCATTTTTTCATGTCTTTTTATTAATTTTTAAAAATAACTATAATTACCCTTATATTCAAAAGTCTTTAATTGGAAAAAGATTACGTATTAGGAAACTAGATGTTTCCAGGTGGGTTCAGAATTGGCCAATAACCTACGGTAGAAACTTCTGTTATTGCACAACATTGAAGAGATACTGTAAAATATTAACAAAAAAAAAATTGAGGCAATAATCATTTAACAAAAAAATACTTACATTTTTTTTAACAGAGCACCATATCAAAACTAAATCCAACAATGTTTTCTTGACTTATGGCATTTTCACAATAATATTTTTATAATAATCTTAGGCCAACTGTATGAATTTTATAACGCGAACTTATGAAATTCATATACATGCTTATGTAATACATAAGCATCTAATGGAATCAAAATTGTACACGGTCATAAATCGAAACTTATGAAATTCTTAAGTTCTTTTTCCTCGGTGTATGGCGTCCGGGCTTCGCGGAATATTTTCAGCAAAATTAATCCGAGCAGCGGTTAGAAATTCTGGCTGCTTTCCGGCGGAACTTCGGTTCAAGTTAGCCAGCATTCCGGCTGGTTTAACCGGGGACGGAGCATGCAAGAATGTGATGCCAAAAGCAGAGCAACTGGACCAGTAAAAGGTAAATATTTACAATAACCAATCAGAACAAAGTAAGGCGCCAGGTAGTTTGCTTTTCTTCTATCCAGCTTTTTACGTGCCATAATGGCGGTCTCAATTGTTCAACTCGTAATACGTTTAATGTCCCTTTTTTACCTAAGAGAAGAGAAGACAATCGCGTAGCCAATTAGATCCAGTCCTAACCTCAATATTGAACCAGCTTCTGATTGGTCGTATTGCCAGTCAAGAGCGTTCATAACATTTCCAAACGGGATGAAAAACAGTGCTGCTGAATTTAATTTGGCTACTTTTCATACACATGAACATTTCATGCAAATTGAATAAATACCCTGGATGACGATATAACTACGTGTATTGTTAAGAGAGACACGAATTAACATAAAATTCAATTTTTAAATGCAACTACTATTGTGAATTCTTGACAGAGGGTCGATATTTGAGGAATAATTATTTTCAGCAATTGTGAAAAACATGCAAATGGAATCTGGCAACGATGGATGCTTGTTGTCTTTAGAATTACGACAGGGCCTGGTAGATAAAATTAAGAAGAGCAAAAAGCCTGTTGTCGTCTCTTCTCTTAGGTTTTTTACAATAATCGTTTACGTACACTGCCCAGAGAGGTTAAGTCATCCTACGTTAGTCCAATGCGTTGGATGTTTATTCAATGAACATCCGGAATCTTCAACTGGGCGTTGCTGTCAAGCTACAAGTCAACCTATTATGAACTGAACAATTTAGACAGCCATTATGGCACGTAAAAAACTGGATAGAAATTTCGTTTTGTATTTGTATCCAAAATTTTCGTTTTGTATTTGTATCCACGTGAATTGGGACGCCATAGAAGTGTCACAATGCCAAACAGCGAATTTATAAAAAAAAATTATTATTCTGCGTACGAGAGTGCAAAAAAAAGTTCGATTACGTATCTTTAACGCCAGCTGTAAAATCAAAAACAGTGTATGGCATAATGACCTAATTGTTTTGCAAATTATGTGCATGTCGAATCAAAGAGTAGATACAGAACACTAGATTAGGATTGTTGCTGGTGTTCCCATTGTTTTCGCTTCGGAACATGTTTGTTTTGCTTCCGATATATATATCTGTCAAAGTATCGAAAGTGTCTATAGTAAAAGTCTTTGGTTCGCACTTTTGGTACACGCAGAAAAATATGGCCTGTAACCACAAACCGTTTAGTTCAACTTCAAATTAGTAAAATGCAAGGTTTGCCTATTTTTCATTTCAGTCTCGTTTATTCTGCTGTGATTTTTATGCATTCAAGACCGAAAACGTCCAATGCATAAAATTTGCAGCAGAATAAACGAGAGGCAAACAGAAAAATTATGTGATATCTGCTATGAAACAAATTTCTATGTGGCATACTATTATAATTTCATTAATTTTCACATGATATCTATGCGTGACAGTTAATTTTTATGTGCTACTACAAATTACAAAAACATATGTGTGATATCAATATATTCAATATAACGAATCTTCTCGGTGTAAATTTTCGACTGTTGTTGTTATGAAATGAAAGAGTTTGTATATACAGGGATGCCAGGTGCACAGATTTATCTGTGTTTCACAGATTTTCAATATGCTGCACAGATTGCAAAAACTGCACAGATTTCCACAGCTTTCTGTTTTAATGCACAGATTTCCACAGCTTTCCTCTACAATGCACAGATTAGCACAGATTTCTCAATTGTTGACCTTGGGCTTAATTTTTGTCTCGCGCAAAACCCAAAAAAAGGCCTCCTGGCAACCCTATACCATCATATGGAGTTTGACAGCGACCGACATATATGGGGCGTTATAGCTATAAAGCCCCAAACAAAGAATTATGTTCGGCACTATGCTCGATATTCAAGCATTCCACACGACGCTTTGCATCTTGTGGGATGATTTAATATCATATCATTCAGAAAATCGACATTTTGTAACTAAATACAGCTTCTAATCATTCGGTTCAAAATCAATGTTTTGCCTTTCATGGCAGTGATGCTGGCTGTACAGAGACGTCGTCCTTGACAGGGGCTGGTGAAAACACAGCCACAGCCAAGAATGGCCATTGTTTTGCTGGCTAAAAGAAACAAAAATGATTAGTCGCTATGAAACGACGATAGAGGATTATTTGTTTGCTGTTTTTATTTGGTCCATTTGACAGGTATATCCCGGAATCAAAACAATGATGTTCCTACCACTGATGCCAGCGACAATCCTAATCTAGTTTTCTGTATCTACTAATCAAAGAGAGCTTGTTTTTAATAACACCTTAAACCACGATTTGACTAAATTCAGGAAAAATTTTGATAAATGTACAATGCTTGTCTCCTCCAAATCAGTCATGAGTAATATTTATTTACTTTGCTCGATTGATCTGCTCAATAAGGTATTTTTGGCTTTACACTATTCGTCTCTCTACCTATTCTCTCTGATAGGGATAACTGTCAAAAATGCTAACTCATTGAGTTCTTGTCGCCCGGTCTCACGAACACTTCTGCAGCTTCCTGGTTGAAAACAATCCCATTTGCTTTTGCCGTTTTTATTTATTATTTTCCACCAGCTAGTGATGTAGTAGTTGTGCCATGTGACGTGTACGTACATTAGGGTGACCATACGTCCTGGTTTCCCAGGACATGTCCTGGTTTTGCATTGACTGTCCTGGTGTCCTGGGAAGTCGAGGAAAATGCTTGATTTGTCCTGGTTTTTCTCCTGGAAGCCTAATATATTTCTATTCCAGTCTTTGCTTTTCACTATGCTTCAGATCGCAGTTACGACCGACCGCAATCATAACTGCAACGTATACTCATCCTCCATTGGAATGTGACAAACAAAACTTAATGCAGTCGAATCTCCCAATTGTACCTTCCGATGGTTTTTTTTAATCTCTCAAGAGTGCCTCGTCAATATCGATGAAACATTGGTTATCAGCGCTTCTTCTCGGCTACAATCGCCTTTCAATCCGGGACCCGAAGAATTCCCTTTGGTACCTCTGAAAAGATACATCAGCGTTTTGGTGCTTCTTTGTCGATACCAGTCACTCTGCTTGTCAACAGTGCAGTGAATCAAACGAACGTTTGTACCTAAAGTCTGCTATATATATTATAAAAGTATTATAAACATGCAAAGCAATCGAATAATAAAATTCGTCCCAAGCCAGTTTGAACAATAAAACACCGTTACTTTCATCGGTGCGATATCGTTCATTCATTTTCAAACAAAATTGAAACTCAACAGCAAAATTCAACAGCAAATTTGCAAATGCAGTTCAGGCTAACGGAAGTCGTTGTTATACAAGCCCACCACACTCTCGTTACTGATAACGATTAAAACTTTTGCCATAATGGAAAGCTACGCTATGGAATACATGAAATACGTCGTTGAGCATGGTAATGTTAGGACCAAGATACCCGTATATATTGACAATGATTAGATTGATATGCGTCTGCATGATCTACACCTGGGTACTATTAATAAATTAATTACAACCATCATGTCGGAATACGCAAGATTTAAGTTTGAAACCAGGAGAAAAATTTTCTAGGTATTTCCAACAGTGTTTCTTTCGTGAAAATGCGAGTGACGGAACCTATTCCGTCATATCTGAACTTTCAATTCAAAACAAAACGCGTGACCAAACCTCAAATCACGCTGTGCACGTATGAAGGACAGACCCCTGCGTGCCCTACGTTGTTACACAAGAAGATACACTACGAGAAACCATGTACACAAACCTCTAACGAAGCAATATCAACTGCAAGCATACCCATCACACAGGCCTTCATCAACATCAACTAAATCACAAACCACTGGAGTTGCAGCTCAAGCACCAACGAATACTGCAACAACAGAACCTACGCACAGCGTGTCCGATCATTGTGATGCGCCTATTACTTCCCAATCAACTGCTAGCACCACCGATAATAAAGTAAATAATAAAGAACACGGATACGCAATCGTGACCCGTAGGCCCCACAAACAACTCAAACCAGGTAATCGTGAAAGCCCATAGAACATTAACAGCGAGGATAGCATGAACGAAAACGATATACCGAGAGAAAGCGGAAGAAGTGATCCACAAGAAACAAGAGGCAATGAAATAAATCGATCTTCAATAAGAAATAAGATCTTTATGCAAAGTAACAAAGCGCGTACACAAGATCGGATGGATACACAATAAAATTCGTTTTTTTTATTTCGATTATAGAAGTTTTAACCTTAAGGTCATTCGCCTCTTCGGGTTAGAAAAATCTCTTATGAAAATTTCTAACCCTATGTGCGGGGTCGGGGCTCGAACCCAGGTGCGCTGTGTACAAGGCAATCGATTTACCAACTACGATACGCCTACCCCCAATTCGATTTATTTATTTTTATATACACATTGATAATAATCAGGTAATGTATTGAGGCGTGGTAATGTCGACTGAGAGGTAGCGGGGGAAGCAGTACTCTTTCGACTGTCCTGGTTTTTTACTCGCCTGATATGGTCACCCTAACGTACATGAGCCGTAGAATGTCTATGTGGTTAAATTCACTGCTTGGGAAGACCGACAGTGTCAAACGAGGACGTGTTTACATTTTCGCATAAAATAAATTAAAAATTATAACTCTGTCGTTCACTGCGGTGTTATTGTCCGTGTTTGAATCACATGGAGCTCTAGTGCAGTTTCATTAGAGTACACTATGTGAACTACAGGTACAACTCGATTATATTAGTTGTTGATTTGAAAGATACTTAATCTGAAAGTACAAATCCTTGAGAATATTGTCCTAATTTTTTTGTAGAGATCCGAGAAATATATCGAAAGCTACAGCGCCTCCAAGCGCGCTTCGTCTACTAAGAGTTGTGGTTACTTGAAATTCTAAACTCGATTTTCTCGAAATGTCGTACTTCCAAAAATAGTTTTTCCGTGATCACGATAGGGATCTTTAGGGGTGTGCAGGTTAAGACATATTCCGGTGCAGATTAGTACCGTGAGTTAATATCTCAGTCCATTTTCAATTTTTACGCCCAAAACCATTGAAAAAAAAATTAGTTTGTTTCCTTTTAGGAAAATAACACATCCAAACTCATGCGACTTGCACGACTCTATAGGTTGCCTTATCAGATCTACCATAGTTTGCAGATGAAATTTGGGATGGCAGACTGCTGGCACATTGCAAAAGTACCAGATCATGCTGTGTGGGTTGCTGTCCCGGTTAACAATGAGGCGAACGAGATATTTGCAGATAAGTCATTTAGTAGGACAACTGTCAGTTTGTTGGTTGAATTTAATTTGTTTTTTTTTTTTTAATTTCAAAATCAGAAAAGAATAATTCAGGTTTAAGAACGATATAAGTGTACTCGTAAGGACACCCGCTATCTATACATTTGAAAAACTGACACAATTTTTCCAAATTAAAGATCCCTATTGCCGAAAAAACGCTCAACCGATTTTCTTAATTTTTTTTAATTGATCGTTATAAATTTTTCTCGTACCTTAACGATTCCTTTTTTATGCATTTATTTTTATTTTGTACATGAGAATTTTTTAATTCATTTTTTAAAGCTTGAAGCAGCGGCTTTTTAGGAAAAACGTCACCGAATGCAGAAAAAAATATTATTTATTCAACTAATTGTTAGGGTATGAGGATTACTCATATACTTATGGATTTTTTTTATGTTTTGGGATTTTAGTTGATCTATTGGTCTTTAGTCGTGATCACCGCAAACCTGTTCAATAAAAAACGGGTTTCGGGGAAAAATCCATAACTCCGCCAATTATTAATATATTTTTATAAACTTATGTTTGTTTTTTTCACTGAAAAATGTACTACCAAAATACTATAAATTTGATGTAATGAAATCATTTCCTTTGCGTAAATTTAAAGTTTCTTGACATATGATTCTACACAAAAATGTTGAAATTTTTCCACATAAATGAAGAAACTTAGCGAGTATTGGCGCTTAAACGAAGGCCTGAGTACCAGCTCTATCGGTTTATGAAATAAAAGACGATTTTACTCTTCATTCAATGGCCCAACTAAATCGCCAGCATCTAGTTTAACCTACAGACACTTTATATAACCGACTTGCGTAGAGAAAATCAGTAAAACTAGCAACCATGAATGTAAACTGACTTCACGGAAGCTCCCATAAGCTTTGCATGGGCTTCCTCTTGTACTTCCCCTCCCAATACCCTCATGCTCGTTTGGCTGCACTTTTTGACAGTCCGTTTGGCTGCAATTTTTGACACTTCGCTAGTCTGTGTATAAAGTGTCTGTAGTTTAACCTAGAAAAACACAAGAAATAGAACTGCGGAGACTCTTTTTTGAATCGATTGGATTCGGGTTTAGCTGTCAAAAAACGAATCCAATCGAACATTTCCTATCCTTATAACATTGGACGTGTTGCCATACAAAGCCGGGGCATACGGTGCTAAAAATGCTGTTTTTTCTCTTCGCAGTTCTCTTTCTAGAGTTTTTCTAGTTTAACTCACCTAGCCGCCTTTTCGTTTTTTTTTTGTGCATACTCCTTACCCTTCCTGAGTTTAGCCTACCTTTTATGCATGATGTACCTAAAAAAACGCAAACCGTTTCAGTCTCAACCAATACACGCACAGACTGCAATTTATCTCTACCTACCAATGCTGCCTTTAAATAGTCGACCATCGCGGTACATAAGCATCATTCTTGACAGATCGCTCAATTGAATAGGATTGAAGTGCAAGCCGGTTAATATTAGGTACATATTAACCGGTTTTTTCTTATACCCAATCGCCACTGATTAATCACTGGACTAAGGCAATGGTGTCGGGTGCGGTTAAGTTTAATCTGCTGAATTTATTCTTACTGGTAAGATACATCGTTCTCTGTTTGTGAAAATATGTTTCCTAATTTGGATGTGTTTTTTCGCAGTTGTTCAAACGAATCGAATGTGAAGCTGGTGTAAAGGTGATTCAAAATGGCGAAAATTGAAACAGCAGCTTGTGATTTTAAGGAAAATTTTGTCGCTATTAAAAGCGGAACCGGCGGACCACAACCAACAGTAAAAGGAAGGGAAACTGAAAAACGTTCCAACACTTACTATGAAGTGAACGTTAACAAATAGTGAGGCTATTCTAGTTCGAAGCGAGTGCGGATTTCACAGAAAGGGAACTGTTCGATGGTGAAATTTCTAATTCAAAACCTTGAAGTGAAAATCATTTAGCGTTAGTATTATCGATTGTACACTGGCGCAGTTTACCACGGATACGGTTAAAAAATAATTACGCCATTTCAGACAAGTGATTGTATATTTGGAATGGAAGTTTGGATTGATCAATTGATCCGCAAACAGGATAGGCATCATTCCAAGTAACAAATGTCCAGAGAAACAAATGTGTTGAGTATTCATAAAGGTTTTCGAATGCTCTTTTCCCCATTGATATTTTTTCCCATGACAGACCACATTTCGTTTCTATACTGCGTAAGGATCGATTTTTCACGAGTAACCGACAATTGGATTCATTAGCAGTACGGTGAAATTAAAAGTATACTATCACGACGTGTCTCTTCGAAGGAAAAAAGAAAATTTTCTTGCTGCTTATCCCACAAACTTGAGTGCGGCTAAGAAAATGTGGAACACTGGAGCATCGCATCAAACAAGTAACTTAGTTTTTAAGAATATGCAATAGGTTAGATTCAAAGGGAAACGTGACTTTTACATCAAATTGTGGTATTTGACCAGTGACTAGCTCAGGTAAAATTAATCTGAAGAAATGAACTAGCCATGCGGAGAATTTGTATTAAATTTAGTATATGAAATTCTAGTTTAGCATGTCAGGTAGTGTTAGGTAGTGATATTTAAAATTTCCGAGCATTTATGAAAAGTTTCAAGAGACTGCTTAGTACGCAACTGTAATCAGCATTTGACTTTCGTCGATTGCATGAGTGTTAAAAGTATGAAAAGTGAACAATGTGCTCAAGAAATTGGTAATTTGAAGCTATTATATGTTTCCTTGGGGATTGAAATCATATTTTTGTCGATTGACTAACTTCAAACATATGCAACGTTTATACTTCCGGATCGATGAAAACCATTAGAAATAATTTCTGTTTCTATGCTGGAATCTTCCAATTCAAGAAGACGAACTTACTTATAGGAAAATGACCACTTTTACTTACTTTCATTTTTTATTGCCAGTTTTGCTTCGGAGCAAAACTCTCTCGTCGCCACTTTTATGTTTTGCTTAGTAATTCTTTATATTTAAACAATCTTATCCAACACCCGTAATGTCTATTAAATCAGTCAGATGTCCCAAGAAGCTCCCTCGTCGCCAGTTGTAAGGTTTGGCTTGTTAGGATTTTGTGGTCTGACTTCTTCCTAACAGTTCCATAAAATTCAAACGTTCTGATGTTGTGGTTAGCTCTAAGCTTTACGACTGATAGTATGTCTAGCCTATCGAAGACTGAAGCAACGAAGCTTCACTGCTGCAGGTTTTTTCGCTGCAATGTCTCATTCTACTTTCTTCCTGCATACTGCTTAAGATTAATTCAGTTAATCTGACTGAGACAAACAAAACTTTCGGGCAATCGTAAAAAAACGTACTTCAATTATTGTCGTTTCTATTAAAAACTTCTATCTGACCTCATTTAGTCCATTGCATTGCATTTATTTATTGGTGTGAGATAAAAGAATTAGATCACCGAACTAATTCTTTTATTAATTTATTCACTTCTTTTAATATCTATTACTTAACTTCACGTCTGAACTCAGGCAACCAACAACCGTAGTTTCTATTGAGATCGTGAGATTTCGCAAAAAAAACTCCCTCGTCGCCAGTTGTAATGTTCGGCTTGAATCGAATTTTGTGTGTCGATTTGAGATGTTCTGGATCGACGACACAGTTGAGCTCCAAATTTTGTATGTTGAGTTTATTGAAGATGCAAACTTTATTTGAAATCACTTTTTGTTTACATGTTTCCATAGCAACCCGTGACTCCAGTGTTGCCGGTTTTGTTTCTAATGTTTCATTCCTCTAATACCATCTTCTGGTATCCAACAATTGTATTTTCTATTGAAATAGTTAGATTTCTCATAAAATTCCCTCGTCGCCAGCAGTTGTTATATTCGGCTTGAATCGAAATCTGTACATCGACTTTGCCTCATGAGTAGTTGTGAAGGTGTAGTGTTCGAATGTTGTGGGCCGATATCACGACGCCACTGTTGAGTTCTAAATTTTGTAGATTTCACTGACCTTCTGACTCTGCAAAGAAACACTTTAGACACTCATAACCAACAACCGTAGTTTCTATTGAAATCGTGAGTGTGAATCGTGAATAATTGCGATGACTATCACCAAACGCACTTGTCGCTGCGATTTAGAACCGACTTGGTTCTTTATAACTTGTTATTATTGTTTACAATGAGCTTTCTGTAATGTTTCTCGGAAGGGGAAACAGACGATCCACTGGTCTTCTGATATCTTGTGTTGCAGTACATCTTTTAGCCTTTAGGTATATAACAATTATCACATATATAATACTTATTAATCCTGTACCCATTAACACATAGCTCAAAATAGGTCGATTTACATTTTCCTCATTAAAATTGTTTGTTATGATAGTAAAATTTTTACTTCTAAATGGGTTTTCCGGTTTGGGTAATTCCCTTGTGTTATTATTTCTAGGTTCAATATTAAAATTTACTTGAATCCTGTCCTTGAAAAACATTTTTGCCTTACTTTCTTCTTTAGCTATGAAGCCGTACATAGTGCTTTTATTACTCTGTATCCTACAATCTGAATCTAATCTAACTACAGCAACTTTGTATGGTTGTGATATAATGTTATTCCGGCAATGGATTATAATGCTCGTTGTAACGCTGGCGTAGTAAAGAACTTGGTCCGCGTCCATGAGTGTCGTTAACTCGGCATATGGTCCGCAGCATTTCATACTCCGTTCTGCTGATCACGATTGTATACATCGCGATTATAATTGTTCCGTTGATCTGATGTGCTTCGTATTTTACTAATGATGGTTGTCGAAGAATTGTTAGTCCCGCTGGTAATGTCGCGGAAATATTATCGGCTGCCGTAGTGAGTTCATCCTCCGTAAGTGGGTATGCTCACATTCTAGTGGGAATGTTGCTATAACAAGTGCGTCTGGAATGCGTCCATCTGGTTATGCAAGTTGGATTTGAAAACGATCGTTCGAGCAATTTACGATCTGTGGGAAATATGAGTGTGGCCTCGTTTCAAGTGGCCTGACTAAAAGATATGTTAGATTTGGGTTTTATGACATGTGACCTGAGAAGGATTGACATTGGTGCATGTAGGGATTGGTTTTTATGATTTGTGGAAATATTTTGTGATGTTATAAAGTAAGTCCGTTACACTACACTTCGTGTACGAACTCAAACAAAACATGTGCACATATTCGTCTGCACAACCGAACCTCATGTACATACACGGTGTGTGTACACGGATGTTTGCACATCGTTCGCTACAGTTTGCACATCGTTCGCTTGAGTTCGAGGCGAACCTGTACATCGAGACGAAGCATGTTTAAGGTTGAACGCGTGCACGAAATTTTGTACACAGGCACAAACTTATGGATGTTCATGGGAAGTCTGGTTGTCATTCTCTGTCTCAACTTTTCCCTTAACTATATTCATTCTGAAAAACCGATGTACTTTCATTCTACTGTACTTATTCTATAAAACAATGTCTTCTCACTCCAATATTTTGAAGTCAAATGATTTTCAATCAATGCTACCAACCACCGCTATTTGTATTAGACACAAACTCGAGCGTCACCTAACAAAGGTTGACTTGCAAACTAAACTAAGTATACTAAACTACGACTGTACTTGGTGCTAACAATGTACTTTTAAAGGGCTCTTTGAATAATACTAAAATTTCCAATCCTTGACCAGTTCTTCCTCGTAACTCGGGAAGCTATCTCAAGGTAGAAATTTAGTGTTTTCAAATGCCTTTCGGATATCGTGAGTTCGGATTGTTTTTGAACTAATAACACTTGTCACAAGAGTTCACGTAGCAACTGTGTACTGCAATAGAGTGATACTGAATACTGATTTATTTTATACAATTTTAGACTATATATACATGAATTCCTTATAACTAATGTTTAACTATACTCTTTCAGCCTACTCTATCTATCTCTGCCTGTACAAGTTTTATTTTCCTTTTCGCTTTTGTGGTGCGCTGATAAAAGCACCCGCATTATCCCTCTTTTATGTTATGACACGTAGGCGTGCCAGACAGACGATCGCATGGAAATTTCGTATATTGTTTTAACCGTTTCCCTATCTGCCAGCTTGGGTAAGAAGTTTTATTGCCTTTTTCCTTTCGTCTGTACAATATCAGTGCATGCCTCACAATCTTTATCGCTATGCACATTTTTGGAATAACAAATTTGAGATACTTTGGCTAGACTGACAGCAAATAAATAATGTTGGGTGGTTCTGGTTTCTAGAGTGATCATTATTTGCTATTCGTAACGACTGTCATCATTGATAAAAACAATCATCATTATTCCCTTCGCCTACTGGGGCTAGATCATATCCATGTTTACTAATGAATTTTTGCTCCATTGGTGAGCCCCGTTTACGGCCCTATTCTCACAGTCACGTCACTTAGTGAGAATAGGGCCCACTATATTAACGGACACTACTGTAGTTATTCTGCAAAACTATCACTTTAGTTCGATGTTCTGAAGTCAAAACAAATTTTCAACAAATGCTACCAACAGCTGTAATTTGTATTAGAAAAAATAATTTAAATTCTCTTTCTATCCACATATCGTATTTCTAACCTACTTGCTGAAAATTGTTAAACAGCTCAAATGGATATTTCAGTTTAACTCTTATTAAAACTCATTTAATTGGTCAGTTTAATGTATTTGGCCTGAAAGTTATGCGCTTGGCGCACTATTTTGCATCCTCGAACAAACCGACCAAGTAGACATCGTTGGCTTCTCGGGGCATCATTACGACTGAGCTTTGTGAGCGTAGCTCGACTTTGCAGTCATGTACAACCTCAGCAGTACAACAGTAGCTGGGGCACTTTTTCGGACCGTCGTCTTTGCTTTCTTTCGGTGGACTGGCTGCTTGCTAGTACTTGAACGAATACGAAAGATAAGAAAAACCGACCGACAGATATTTATATAATCGCCGCGCTAATATGCACTACTATCGCTTTCTCGCTCGTTCTCGTGCCGTGCATGAGCCTTTCCTTTCCGTCCGGCTTCTAATGGCATAACCAAAGGAATATGCCGTCTTTGCTCCACCAACTGCTCCCGTCAAGGTACCCAATACGAATAATCACTGCTCGCTCGGCCAAACGGGTTTCGTTTACAATTTGACTAAAAAATAATAGCGACGTAGCCTACGGTCACAGCAACTAACATGTGCTGTTTGCACTGTAGCTGTATTACTTGGTTGCACTGTTCACGGTTGGGGCGACGATTTTGTCGTTTGTCTTTTACACTGATTATATATTGTTCACATATGCTTTTTCGTGAAATATTATTTCACACACTTCATCGGTGTAAAAAAAACTGCACTGAGACTTCCAGTGTATCATATTTGTTTGTTTAGATTCTACTCGCGGAGGGCCCGAGATTTAGCGAATTCTATAAACTGAAAAAAATTTACACTTATTCCATCCATCCATTCATTAACCCATTAATAGTTATGCGGCACTACATACTGTTCTTTGGTTCATCCGTTTATACTTGCTTCTCAAGCTCTGATCAATACTTTCTAATGAGTGTTTTCTCTACCGAGGCAGCCCGTTTTACTCTTAAAGTACGCAAACTAGTCTAAGAAGACGACAAAAATTACTTTTACTGAGATCAATGTTGACAAATATTGCCCTTATACTGTGAAGCAGGGCTCTCTATTACTGGCTCGAATCAAAACACATCGAAATGTCAATTGACAATACGTTCATCCGGGGTGTTCATTTTGGCTGGATGTTGTTGGCTCGAATCAAAACTCGTCGAAAGTAAACAAACTTCATTCTGTAGCGTCAAACTGGCGCCCAGGTGGCGAAATCATTAGAGTTCCACATAACCGATGCCTACGAACCAAAGCGGTGCAAAGCCGCTGAGGATCCGCCAGGCGAAGTGGCCGCCGACCCGCCGTCGGAAGCAAGCGAACCTTTGATCCACTCGTTTGCGCAGCTTGCTCAAATATAGGGAATATCCGTAGTAGTAACAGTAACGATGTCGTACAGCACAAATAACATTTCGACAAGTTTTGATTGGAGCCAATAATAGGGACCCTTCATGTTTACATTTTTCTAGCGCTACCAATTTTATTTTGATTCAACCACCCATTGTGGCAACGCCATACCGCTTTTTACGCGTGCCGGCCGACTCCCTAGAAAATCTGCCAGAACGACTCCCTGGAATCACGACTCCCTAGCAATTCTGCCAGCAAAAGACCTTTTTGTAATTCGAGTTTGGAGACTTCTCGGGTGTAGATACACCTCCAAATAAAAACCTAACGCGGAGTTCTCTGACAACTCAGACTTCGTTCAATTAAACCAAATGTTCATTTCACCAAACATGATTATGAGCTATCCTTCGGAAATGCTTGCAATCTTTATTTAAATTCATCAACTTTCGACTGCATTCAAATTCAAAAATTATGTACCGAATGGCACGGTATCTTCATACTTTAGATATCATGGGTCGAATTAATTGGTATCATAAAGGATTCAATGTTCTTCACTATTTCAATCCGCTCCATTTTCTTTGTCGCATTATTTCATTTACGGGTATTATTTCTTAATTTCCCTCGAACATTTTTGGTACCCAGAGCCATTCTCCGCGAGCTACTTCCCGCATAAATAAAAACTTTATCTGGAATCCTCCATATTATACAAAAATCATAAGTGCTATGGTAACCACATACGTTAAGGTCTATTTATGATATTACGATAAACGCGTTTTCCTGTAAAATTACAGAATGAAGATACGAGTTATTGTTACAATATAGGGAATGGTTATAATATAATATTGTATGTTAGAAAAGAATTGAGGTGCTTCTGCAGGATTATTAAAAAATATATCGAAACGATTTGAATTGAAGTCACAATGATGGTAGTCGTTTTCATATGGTTCTGTAAGGTTTGCTTTAAAGAAAAACGTGTATCGTTACAATTTCCTTACAATATTACCATAATGTTCACCTCAAGTCGAATCGTTTGGTTACAGTTTTCAATAATTCTTTATATTGAATTGAATGTGTTGTTAAAATGAAATAACGAATCTTTGTTTATTGCACATATTTATTGGGAAAAAATAATAATCTATCCACGGATAAAGTGCTTTAATACTTTATTATTATGTCTTACCAAGTGGAAATCAGATTATTTAGGTTGGATAAAAGAAATTCCAAATTTAATTTTTGGCGCACAGGTTTCGTTTTTGGACAAAATCTAAAGCTTCATACATTTCTGTAAAAAATGAAATGAATCCGCAAGGCTGTCAATAATGTTTTACTCAGCGAAGGTCGATTAGATCAATTCACATTTCTCGACAAACATATGACTACGGCCCAAAAGCCAACTGTCAAAATCCACTTTGAATGGAAATTCCGGACAAACCGTTACACGCCAATCACAGATGTTGGTAGTAAATGAAAGAGAAAAGTTTTCTCTTTCATAAACTGTTGTGAACTGTGTTCGATTAGTAACGGTTTGTCTGGAATTTCCATTCAAAGAGGATTTTGACAGTTGGCTTTTAGGCCGTAATCATATGTTTGTCGAGATTTCATCTATAGCAAAAATTTGTTTATAAGCACATTCAGCAAAATGGTAAAACTAATCATAATCAAATTTAGTATATGGCAAAATATATCACATCGTAACACTGCCGTTTAAGAGGTTCTGTTAGTAGGAAGGAGCTTCACGTATTTAGGATGGACTTCTAAAGAAGTAGCCCTTCTTTAGAAGTCCATCCATGTAGTGCAGTCCTAGCAACTCAAGAATTTCAATCCTCCTCTTATACCTTTTTCTTAAGTGGATCAATGTAAATGTATTACATTTTTCGTATACGTCATGAGTCTTTTTAACAACGTAAGTACACAGCTGCCGGAAGTTGCTACACCTGTCAAGACGAGGAGAGATGGTCAATTCTGATAACAGATGCATCATCCAGATTCTCGATTTGCCTAACCAACCAGATTCAACGGTTTATATATTATATATGAATGTATTGTATCAAACACGCGGCTCACCATCACCGAAAGGCTCACAAACCTCCTCTTAAACCAATTCAAGGAAAATTAAGGGAAAATTTGAATTGAAGTTCCAACCATATACGGTATGCTCCGTAATTATTCAGCTCTTACAATCATGGTCATTCGTAATCATCAACAGTTTATTAGTATATGACATGTCGATTTACCCTCTTCCTAAAGTCGATTGTGGCTAGATTATTATGAAGACCAAAATACGTTCCACAAGATTACAGACATAGCTCAATTGGTAAAAGCGGCAGTACCACCACCATAAGATGTCAACAACCGAACATGGAGGACGGCATGCAATCAAATCACAGATTACCATAAATCGATAGAATAAAAAAAGTTATTCGAACTGATGAGGAGGAGGGGGAAGAGGCTCTTGGGTGAATCAGAAAAAAAAAACATTTATAAAGTTCTTTTTACATCAGCCGCATTTGATAGTGTCGATAAAGTAGTTTATTATACACACTCATCACATTTTGCCCATCGCATAGTGTCACTCGAAAACTATAACTATACTATTCGAGAAATGGTTATCTGTGGTTACAATACACCAAATGATCGAAACGATTTGTGGTATGGCACCATGTTTGTTTTGCGTCACGATTTGTTATATTGTAAAAAAAAACATTAAATGAATTGTGTGTAGTGTAAGATTAGACTAATCGAACAGCATTTCTTCACCATGTTTATGGTAGAATGTTTATAAACTGTAACTGTAACATTATAATGTACCTTGTTAACATAATTATATCCAATAACAATGGAGTACCGCAAAAATGGATTATAAGATCACCATTCCCCTTATAATATGCCCTAAAATTTGTTTGAAGAAATTGGCATTTTTGAATGGTAACGTTACTTAACGACCTATTCGGCAAATGGTACAAGTGGCGCTGACCATACGTGGAATAGTCAATATGATTGCCGGTAGCGTTGGTTTATCGTTTCGCTAATGATAAGAGGAAACTTTAGAGAATGGTTTTTAAGGTCCTAATACCATTGCGGTTATCTTACAGGAATGGTCACCAAATATTCGGGTTGTCACATATTCCATGAAAATACTCTGTAACAATTGGTACCACTTCGACTTGTATTTTACTGTACTATCAGTGTACAGTAAAATACACGACCATGGATTTCTAAGCGACCCGTAAACGATGGTGGTGTCTACTGTCGTGAAATCCCATTAGACCAATGCTATTCGCTTGGTAGATACTGCCCAGTATTTCAAGCGGTCAAATTGATTATTTTGAATAGCGTACAATCTGCTCTTCAACAGAAAGCTCGGAACAATCGTTTCTGTATATGGTAAAATAAATGTACCTAGAAAAGATACTAGTGTAACGCCCATAGTTTAGATATAAAAATTACCAACTGATTAAATGAAAAGAATAAAAAATCCACGATAGAAAAACTCGTTTAGCTACTAGTAATGTTTTGTACCTATGAAGAACCCTTTCTGGGTAGACGAACTCTCTCAGTATATGAGGTATATGGAACATAGGCATATTGTTGAATTTAGGTACTATTTACAATAATATAGAATTAAGGGCGGTTAGGTTGAGTTTAAATCTTTTTTATTGATTTATATTAGAACAATAAATAAACTACAAAAGATCTTTTAGGGATACGAATAAAAAGTAGCTTGCAATAATGACAACCTTACGCAAATTATCGAAATACGAAGGGAAAAGACGAAAGTAGGAGGGCAAGTTTAAATAAAAGAAATTGTAATCAATCTGTTGCTAGATTTTTGAACAATAGCAGAGCAAACAAAGAAACAGACAACTGTGAATTTCATCAACAAATCTAACATGAGTATATGTAGCAGTGTTAAAGTTTACTCTAACAAATAAAAAGAAAAAATGCAATACAGAAACACAAAAACACGGCCGTCAAATGTTTTTTTTTACTTCTCCAAGCTAAGTCATCCGAAAAAATGTCCTAATCGGCGTCAAATTCCGCCAGCCAACTGAGCTAATCTGTCTATTTTGGGAGAACTGCTAGATTATAATTATTTAAGGTTTAACGGAGCACGCCTCGAAAGGCGGCCATTTTGGAATACGAAAATAGCACCATTGAAAATAACTTCATGACAATGAATCAATTGATAGAGTACTATTGATTGATTTTCGTGAAGATTTTTACAAAGGTGTGAGAAAAAACTGCTTTTTTCGTTTTCCAAAATGATCGCTTTTCCAAGCTTTCTCAGTTAAACCTTAAGGTTGCCATTTTGTCTGCATTTCTCTCCGCATATCTCTCCCTGGAGGATAACTAGTATCAGGTATGTATACATTGATAAAATCGAAAGGTGTGAACATTTGCCATTTTCAAGTGTATTAGTTGCTAGCGGAATTAAGTTAACTATGGCGTCCGGGCTTCGCGGTATATTTTCAGCAAAATTTATCCGAGCAGCGGTTAGAAATTCTGGCTGCTTTTCGGCGGAACTTCGGTTGAAATTAGCGAGCATTCCGGCTGGTTTAACCGGGGACGGAGCATGCAAGAATGTGATGCCAAAAGCAGAGCAACTGGACCAGTAAAAGGTAAATATTTACAATAACCAATCAGAACAAAATAAGGCGCCAGGTAGTTTGCTTTTCTTCTACCCGGCTTTTTACGTACCGTAATGGCGGTCTCAATTGTTCAGCTCGTAATACGTTTAATGGCCCTTTTTTACCTAAAAGAAGAGAAGATAATCGCGTAGCCAATTTGATCCAGTCCTAACCTCAATATTGAATCAGCTTCTGATTGGTCGTATTGCCAGTCAAGAGCGTTCATAATATTTCCAAACGGGATGAAAAACAGTGCTGCTGAATGTAATTTGCCTACTTTTCATACACATGAACATTTCATGCAAATTGAATAAATACCCTGAATGACGATATAACTACGTGTACTGTTAAGAGAGACACGAATTAATATTAAATTCAATTTTTAAATGCAGCTACTATTGTGAATTCTTGAGAGAGGGTCGATATTTGAGGAATAATTATTTTCAGCAATTGTGAAAAACATGCAAATGGAATCTGGCAGCGATCGATGCTTGTTGTCTTTAGAATTACGACAGGGCCTGGTAGATAAAATTAAGAAGAGCAAAAAGCCTGTTGTCGTCTCTTCTCTTAGGTTTTTTACAATAATCGTTTACGTACACTGCCCAGAGAGGTTAAGTCATCCTACGTTAGTCCAATGCGTTGGATGTTTATTCAATGAACATCCGGAATCTTCAACTGGGCGTTGCTGTCAAGCTACAAGTCAACCTATTATGAACTGAACAATTTAGACAGCTATTATGGCACGTAAAAAGCTGGATAGAAAGTTAATGTAATCTATCTTAAGATTGATACGTTAACTCAAGACCGAAGGTGTCCGTTTGTATATTTTAGTAGCATGTCTTAAAAAGCCTCATATGCTTGGTCTATAGTGTATTACCACTAAATATTCCTTACTTTTTGCTCTTTCCCCACTTAACACTTTCATGCCCTACTTTTTCCTGGTGCATGTAGAGTTTCAAAATTATTTTACCTTGAAACGGTAGGATTAAGAAACACTAAAAGCCTTTTTTCATAAAGATAGGAGCTTCCCTCGCAGTACTAGAAACTGTTAAATTTTTACCTTCCAATGGTCAATACAATTCTCTAGAATATTTACAATAGTCCAATTGCGTGGAAAACGTTACCAAAGACAATCTAAATTGATAAGTTTTATCAGTTTTCAATAATATTGTAACATAACTGAGAGATATATGAAAAATTCATTTTCCATCGCCAACGTAAACTGCCCGCTTGGAAGAAGATCGGGCAGCCAGCTGAAACCCGTCAGAATTCCGACAGCTGTCAAAATTATCAAAATGGCGTTGCCAGAATTCAGTTATACCCCTGCCAGTTATAGCAGGCAGATTCGTCTCACCAGTTCTCTTTTCTTTAACTTTGTTTAATTTTCTCCATATTAACATTTTTGATATCATGTCGTCAAGACGAATAGTTTTGGCAGATGGAAAACAAAAATTTCGTTTTGTATTTGTATCCACGTGAATTGGGACGCCATAGAAGTGTCACAATGCCCAACAGCGAGCATCGTCCGGAATTTATAAAAAAATATATATTATTTTGCGTACAAGAGTGCAAAAAAAAGTTCAATTACGTATCTTTAACGTCAGCTGTATCAGAAAAATTCTAAAACAGTCTATGGTATAATGACCCAATTGTTTTGTAAATTATGTGCATGTTGAATCAAAGAGTAGATACAGAACACTAGATTAGGATTGTCGCTGGTGTTCCCATTGTATTCGCCTCGGAACATGTTTGTTTTGCTTCCGATAAATATCTGTCAAAGTATCGAAAATCTCTCTAGTAAAAGCCTTTGGTCCGCACTTTTAGCACACGCAGAACAATATGGCCTGCTTGTAACCACAAACCGTTTAGTTGAAGTTGAGTTGAAATTAGTAAAATGCAAGGTTTGCCTATTTTTCATTTCAGTCTCGTTTATTCTGCTGTGATTTTTATGCATTCAAGACCGAAAACGTCCAATGCATAAAATTTGCAGCAGAATAAACGAGAGACAAACAGAAAAATGATGTGGTATCTGCTATGAAACAAATTTGAATGTGGCATACTATTATAATTTCATTAATTTTCACATGATATCTATGCGTGACAGATAATTTTTATGTGCTACTACAAACTACAAAAAAATATGTGTGAAATCAATATATTCAATATAACGAATTTTCTCGGTGTAAATTTTCGACTGTTATTGTTATGAAATGAAAGAGTTTGTATATACTGCATAAGGAAATGAAAATTTATCAAAATTCAGTACAAGTAGTGAAAACACAGTAGCCAAGAATGGCCATTGTTTTGCTGGCTAAAAGAAACAAAAATGATTAGTCGCTATGAAACGACGATAGAGGATTTTTTTTTTGCTTTTTTTATTTGGCCCATTTGACAGGTATGTCCCGGAATCAAAACAATGATGTTCCTACCACTGATGCCAGCGACAATCCTAATCTAGTGTTCTGTATCTACTAATCAAAGAGAGCTTGTTTTTAAAAACAAGCAAACCCATGCGACTTGCACGACTCTATAGCCCAGTTAAACTCATTCCGGAACCGGTTCGGATTTCTGAATGGAGTCATTATGGATTCCAAATGAAATGCAACAACCGATTCCGACTCAGAACCGGTTGTTGCATTTGATTTGGAATCCATACTGACTCCATTCAGGATTCCGAATGGTTTGACCGGAAGGTTGCCTTATCAGATCTACCATAGTTTGCAGATGAAACTTGGGATGACAGGCTGCTATCGGATTGCAAAAGTACCAGATCATGCTGTGTGGGTTGCTGTCCCGGTTAACAATGAGGTCAGGTAAGTCATTTAGTAGGACAACTGTCAGTTTGTTGGTTGAATTTAATTTGTTTTTTTTTTTTAATTTAAAAATCAGAAAAGAATAATTAAGGTTTAAGAACGCTACGAGTGTACTCGTAAGGACACCCGCTATCAATACATATGAAAAACTCACACAATTTTTCCAAATTAAAGATCCCTATTGCCGAAAAAACGCTCAGCCGATTTTCTTAATTTTTTTCAATTGATGATTATTGATATTTCTCGTACCTTAACGATTCCTTTTTTATGCATTTATTTTTATTTTGTAGATGAGAATTTTTTAATTCATTTTTTAAAGCTTGAAGCAGCGGCTTTTTAGGAAAAACGTTACCGAATGCAGAAAAAAATATTATTTATTCAACTAATCGTTAGGGTATGAGGATTACTCATATACTTATGGATTTTTTTTGAGTTTTGGGATTTTAGTTGATGTATTGGTCTTTAATCGTGATCATCGCAAACCTCTTCAATAAAAAACGGGTTTCGGGGAAAAATTCATAGCTCCGCCAATTATTATTATAATTTTATAAACTTATGTTTGTTTTTTTCACTGAAAAATGTACTACCAAAATACTATAAATTTGATGTAATGAAATCATTTCCTTTGCGTAAATTTAAAGTTTCTTGACATATGATTCTACACAAAAATGTTGAAATTTTTCCACATAAATGAAGAAACTTAGCGAGTATTGGCGCTTAAACGAAGGCCTGAGTACCAGCTCTATCGGTTTATGAAATAAAAGACGATTTTACTCTTCATTCAATGGCCCAACTAAATCGCCAGCATCTAGTTTAACCTACAGACACTTTATATAACCGACTTGCGTAGAGAAAATCAGTAAAACTAGCAACCATGAATGTAAACTGACTTCACGGAAGCTCCCATAAGCTTTGCATGGGCTTCCTCTTGTACTTCCCCTCCCAATACCCTCATGCTCGTTTGGCTGCACTTTTTGACAGTCCGTTTGGCTGCAATTTTTGACACTTCGCTAGTCTGTGTATAAAGTGTCTGTAGTTTAACCTAGAAAACACAAGAAAGAGAACTGCGGAGACTCCATTTTGAATCCATTGGATTCGGGTTTAGCTGTCAAAAAACGAATACAATCGAACATTTCCTATCCTTGTAACATTGGACGTGTTGCCATACAAAGCCGGGGCATACGTTGCCAAAAATGCTGTTTTTCTCTCTGCAGTTCTCTTTCTAGAGTTTTTCTAGTTTAACCCGCCTAGCCGCCTTTTCGTTTACCGTGCATACTCCTTACCCTTCCTGAGTTTAGCTTACCTTTCATGCATGATGTACCTAAAAAACGCAAACCGTTTCAGTCTCAACCAATACACGCACAGACTGCAATTTATCTCTACCTACCAATGCTGCCTTTAAATAGTCGACCATCGCGGTACATAAGCATCATTCTTGACAGATCGCTCAATTGAATAGGATTGAAGTGCAAGCCGGTTAATATTAGGCCGGTTTTTTCTTATACCCAGCCACTGATTAATCACTGGACTAAGCCAATGGTGCTGCGGTTTAATTTAATCTGTTGAATTTATTCTTACTGGTAAGATACATCGTTCTCTGTTTGTGAAAATATGTTTCCTAATTTAGATGTGTTTTTTTCGCAGTTGTTCAAACGAATCGAATGTGAAGCTGGTGTAAAGGTGATTCAAAATGGCGAAAATTGAAACAGCAGCTTGTGATTTTAAGGAAAATTTTGTCGCTATTAAAAGCGGAACCGGCGGACCATAACCAGCAGTAAAAGGAAGGAAAACGTTCCAACACTTACTATGAAGTTAACAAAAAGTGAGGCTAATCTAATTCGAAGTGAGTGCGGATCATACAGATAGGGAACTGTTTGATGGTGAAATTCCGACAAATTTCGAATTCAAAACCTTGAAGTGCAAATCAATTAGCGTTAGTATTATCGATTGTACCCTGACGCAGTTTATCACGGATACGGTTAAAAAATAATTACGCATTACATTTCAGACAAGTGATTGTATATTTGGAATGGAAGTTTGGATTGATCAATTGAACCGCAAACAGGATAGACATCATTCCCAGTAACAGATATCCAGAGAAACAAATGTTTAGACTACATTATGGTGAGTATTTATAAAGGTTTTCGAATGCTCTTTTCCCCATTTTTATTTTTTTTTTCCATCACAGACCACATTTCGTTTCTATACTGCGTAAGGATCGATTTTTACGAGTAATCGACAATTGGCTTCATTAGCAGTACAGTGAAATTGAAAGTACGCTATCACGACGTGTCTCTTCGAGGGAGAGAGAAAATTTCTTGCTGCTTAACTTGCCCAGAAACTTGAGTGCGGCTAAGAAAATGTGGAGCACTGGAGCATCGCATCAAACAAGTAACTTAGTTTTTAAGAATATGCAATAGGTTAGATTTAAAGAGAAACGTCATTTTGACATCAAAATATGGTACATATAACGTACGACAGTAATTAGTTCAGGTAAAATTAATATGAAGAAATGAACTAGCCGTGCGGAGAATTTGAATTAAATTTAGTACATCAAATTCTACTTTAGCATGTCAGCAGGATTAGGTAGTGATATTTAAAATCTTCGAGCATCCATGGAAAAATCTTGACTTTCGTCGATTGCGTGAGTGTTAAAAGTATGAATAGTGAACAATGTTCAAAGCTCAAGAAAGTGGTAATTTGAAGCTATTTTATGTTTGTTTGTGGTTTGAAATCATATTTTTGTTGATTTAAACATATGCAACGTTTATATTTCCGGATCGATGAAAACCGTTAGAAATAATTTCTGTTTCTATGCTGGAATCTTCCAATTCAAGCAGACGAACTTACTTATAGAGTAAAAGTAAGTGTCACTTGGCCACTTTTACTAACTTTTATTTTTATTACCAGTTTTGCTTCGGAGCCACTTTTATGTTTTGCTTAGTAATTCTTTATATTACTTTAAACAATATTATCCAACACCCGTAATGTCTATTAAATCAGTCAGATGCCCCAAGAGGCCAGTAGTATTGGTTTGGCTTGTATAGGATTTTTTGGTCCAACTTCTTCCTAACAGTACCACAACATTCAAACGTTCTGATGTTGTGGTTAGCTCTAAGCTTTACGACTGATAGTATGTCTAGCCTATCGAAGACTGAAGCAACGAAGTTTCACTGCTGCAGGTTTTTTTCGCTGCAATGTCTCATTCTACTTTCTTCCTGCATCCTGCTTAAGATTAATTCAGTTAATCTGACTGAGACAATCAAAACTTTCGGGCAATCGTAAAAAAACGTCCTTCAATTATTGTCGTTTCTATTAAAAACTTCTATCTGACCTTATTTAGTCCATTGCATTGCATTTATTTATTGGTGTGAGATAAAAGAATTAGATCACCGAACTAATTATTTTATTAATTCACTTCTTTTAATATCTATTACTTAACTTCACGTCTGAACTCAGTATGTTGAGATTATTGAAGATGCAAACTTTATTTGAAATCACTTTTTGTTGACATGTTTCTTTAGCAATCCGTGACTCCAGTGTTGCCGGTTTTATTTCTGACATGTTTCATTCCTCTAACAACATCTTCTGGTATCCAACAATTGTAATTTCTATTGAAATAGTTAGATTTCTCCAAAAACTCTCTCGTCGCCAGTTGTTATATTCGGCTTGAATCGAAATCTGTACATCGACTTTGCCTCATGAGTAGTTGTGAAGGTGTAGTGTTCGAATGTTGTGGGCCG
This sequence comes from Topomyia yanbarensis, assembly GCF_030247195.1. Lineage (NCBI taxonomy): Eukaryota > Metazoa > Arthropoda > Insecta > Diptera > Culicidae > Topomyia > Topomyia yanbarensis. Next base: position 437,417,223 of record NC_080671.1, read on the forward strand.
ATATCACGACGCCACTGTTGAGTTCTAAATTTTGTAGATTTCACTGACCTTCTGACTCTGCAAAGAAACACTTTAGACACTCATAACCAACAACCGTAATTTCTATTGAAATCGTGAGTGTGAATCGTGAATAATTGCGATGACTATCACCAAACGCACTTGTCTTCTGATATCTAGTGTTGCAGTACATCTTTTAACCTTTAGGTATATAAAAATTATCACATATTAATCCTGTACCCATTAGCATATAGCTCAATATAGGTCGAATTACATTTTCCTCATTAAAATTGTTTGTTATGATAGTAAAATTTTTACTTCTAAATGGGTTTTCCGATTTGGGTAATGCCCTTGTGTTATTATTTCTAGGTTCAATATTAAAATTTACTTGAATCCTGTCCTTGAAAAACATTTTTGCCCTACTTTCTTCTTTAGCTATGAAGCCGTACATAGTGCTTTTATTACTCTGTATCCTACAATCTGAATCTATTCTAACTACAGCAACTTTGTATGGTTGTGATATGATGTTATTCCGGCAATGGATTATAATGCTCGTTGTAACGCTGGCGTAGTAAAGAACTTGTTCCGCGTCCGTGAGTGTCGTTAACTCGGCATATGGTGGTGCTAAGTATTTGATGTTACAGCGAATTTTTGCGCTACCAGTCCAGAGATACAGTCTAGCTCCTTTTGTACGATACTTGGCTCTACTATAAAATGGGTTTGGTTCATTCGTACCGGGTCTGTATTCGGGTAGAAATATTCCCCGTTATGATCAATCAATATGCGAGTTTCCGTGATATAGAATGATTTTCCGTATGAGGTACTGGAATTATTAGTTTATTAAAGACGCTTAATATTCTCTCTATGTTGTCGTTGTCCACATTCATATGGTTTCTGGTGGCGGACATGTTTCTCCGTATACCCTCTATTAGATCTATATCTTCGGCTGGAGATATCATTGTATTGATATTAGTGCGCCATATTCCTCGTTTCATCAGGCTCGTACCGATGTGATCAAAGAACACTCCGTCCTGTTACAGAACGCGGAGAAAAGCGAATAAATGGTTTGGGTAATGACTTTCCTGGTCTTTACGCTTGTGGAGTGCTCTTATTAGCTACTCCCTTTGTTTCAGTCCATTGATCCTTGAAGATTCAGATATATACATTAGGATATGCTCTGATTCCTGTTTATCTTGCGTCGATTCTGGGACTAAGTCCTTTCTTTCAACGTCCAAAATTGCGAGTTTGGCAATTGCGCGTCTAAAGGTGCCTTTTTTGTTAAGACTTCGACGCCATCGTCGGATGTAATCAATTTGGTGACGCGTCCTTTCAACCAACGTCCTGGAGGTTCTTCGTTATCCACCATTAAAACTATATCGTCGAGTTTAACGGATCTAGAGTCACCAGTCCATTTTTCTCTGGCGATAAGGGTAGATATTCCTTTTTTCATTTATCCCAAAATATCGTCATAGCGTGTTGGATTCTCGCTTGTGATTTCTTGTCGTAAGGTTTTGGGTCGCACTCAAAGGGTGGTGCGTATTTACCTGCCCTTCCCAAGATTGCGTGAAACGGAGTTAAGAGTTCATCATCTATATCCTTCAGGGCTCTATGTATTAGTGGTCTTGAGTTGACAAACCACTCGGCTTGGACTAAAGCTCATCGCAACACCTCACTGGTAGGCGTCCTTACCGACATATCGTCTATCATGGCGTTGAGCGCCTTTTTTATAACTCCGATCAACCTTTCCCAAAGGCCTCCAAAATGTGGGGCTGCTGGAGGGTTGAAGACCCACGAGACTTCCAATTCCGCTGCTTCTTCTTGTCTCATAACTCTTTGGAAACTGAACATCATCATTTTTCCAAAGTAGTCTGATCTCATAATGATTCTTTTTTTTGGAGTGCTTCTTATTATTATACACCACCACCTGATGTCTTGTGGCTGTTGAGGGCATTGCGATCACAGCGGAAGACATCAAATGTTGAACCAAACACCTGGCGAGACAGAGTACGCTTGTCGAGCCACGTCTCGGTTAAGGCGATGACGTCATAACAGCAGCCCGTGGTCGCGAGCAAGTAGCTGTCCGTTGATGAATTTAAGACACCAACATTCTGGTAGTAAATATCGATTTTATTGGATGACCGCTCAGGTTCTGCAGAGAGCGAATCAACTGAATCGCGACCTGTAGCGATCCTCATTGGCGAGAGAAATGGTTGACATCTGGTCACAAGATGTTAGAGCAAAAGACAAATTACTGGAAGCGAAGAATACATCAGCGCTTGAAGTGTTCGGATCAGATGTGTTCTTGCCATTTGTGGCGGGTTGGAAGACCCCTTCTCCACCCACACATACAGGACCGGGACGACTGCTGAACGCTGGCTGCAAGGGCTCGACTGTAGCGGGGGGATCGAGGGCTTCCATTGTACCAACTGCGCTGCGTCCCAGTATGCGATCAGCGTCGACACTCCTTCACAATGGCGGTGTAGCTTGGTATAATGGCATTGCCAATCGTTGCGGAGTCCTCTGTAGGGTTGATGGGCCGGGTTGAATTAGCGGAATACATGCACTATGCTATATTTCACCCTAAGGAGGAAAATTTGGTAAAAACCAAAATTTCTCACTAGGGTGAAAATTTGTTGGTATAAACCAGTCTTTGTACAGGAGGGCACAAATCCTTATTTCATACTATGTTGCGTTTCGGCTTCGCCTCATCAGAAACCGACACTAACGTATTGTCGGAATAGATTAGCGCCGGCTTGACGCAAATCCCTTAAAACTAAAACACACTATGTGTTTCAATCAAACGACTGATCAAACGTGATGTCCCGTTAGAGCAGAAGTTCTGTTTATGCCGATGAGACACAAGTGAAGCCGAAACTTGTCTTGGCTTAGCAGGCCTATGCGAAAGCACTATGCTATATTTCACCCTAAGGAGGAAAATTTGGTAAAAACCAAAATTTCTCACTAGGGTGAAAATTTGTTGGTATAAACCAGTCTTTGTACAGGAGGGCACAAATCCTTATTTCATACTATGTTGCGTTTCGGCTTCGCCTCATCAGAAACCGACACTAACGTATTGTCGGAATAGATTAGCGCATAGGCCTGCTAAGCCAAGACAAGTTTCGGCTTCACTTGTGTCTCATCGGCATAAACAGAACTTCTGCTCTAACGGGACATCACGTTTGATCAGTCGTTTGATTGAAACACATAGTGTGTTTTAGTTTTAAGGGATTTGCGTCAAGCCGGCGCTAATCTATTCCGACAATACGTTAGTGTCGGTTTCTGATGAGGCGAAGCCGAAACGCAACATAGTATGAAATAAGGATTTGTGCCCTCCTGTACAAAGACTGGTTTATACCAACAAATTTTCACCCTAGTGAGAAATTTTGGTTTTTACCAAATTTTCCTCCTTAGGGTGAAATATAGCATAGTGCTTTCGCATAGGCCTGCTAAGCCAAGACAAGTTTCGGCTTCACTTGTGTCTCATCGGCATAAACAGAACTTCTGCTCTAACGGGACATCACGTTTGATCAGTCGTTTGATTGAAACACATAGTGTGTTTTAGTTTTAAGGGATTTGCGTCAAGCCGGCGCTAATCTATTCCGACAATACGTTAGTGTCGGTTTCTGATGAGGCGAAGCCGAAACGCAACATAGTATGGAATACATGCAACTTCCGAGGGCGGAGTCGGTGGGCACCAAATGTTCTGGGTACGGCTATCCTCAAATTCCCTGAACAATATGCCTTGCGGCCATGTGTCAGGGTTAAGAGCTGCTTCACGGTACTTTGGGTGAACTCCAACTTTGATATGAAGTTCAGAGTACTGACGTCTATGCCTTTTTTAACTAGCGGAATAACCTTTATTTCCTCGTTGCAGTTTAGCCCTTCTTTGGACATTTTTTCGACTGTCTCCTTGCTAACGCTGGGATGAAAGAGGGAAAGATACATCCAGAGCAACGGAGTGGGAGGTGGAACCGTGATAATGTTGCTATTATTACCGACAAGAATATTGCTCGGATCAGGGCCATCCTCGCGACGACGTTTCTGAGGTGGTCGAGATGTACCGGAATTTGGCCGGACTGGAGTGGCTGTTGAAACCTTTCTGACGAGGTGCGAAATTTGCTGGTTATTTTTTGATAACTCTGCCTTTAGTTCAGCACAGACGTCATCCGTTTTCCCAGCGATAGCAGCGATAACACATCCAAGCGAGGAAACGGTGTCGCGAAAGCGAGCAAACTTCATCAACTTGACACATTCATTGCACATCCAAAATAAATTTGGGTTTTCGGCAAGTTTTTTTTTCAAGAAAGGCTTGTTGAGTTGTTTACCGCACTGCGTATGCACCACATTTTTGCAAAGTCCCATGCATTCGATAGTCATCGTCCGATTTGACGGTTTTCGCGCAGTGATCGCATGCACTTGTCATAATGCCGATTTCCTACCCGTCCTAGATCCGACTTTTCGTTTTCGTCTCACTGTGCGCCAGGTTATGGTGGGAAATATTTTCCTCTACTCGCGTGCAGGTGGCGAAGTGAGCGCGTGATGTAAACAATCTCGATTTTCACTGGTTTTTTCACGACACAAAAACAAAATTTGTAGGAAACACTTTAAAACTTCACAATATCAAGGTCGCAAACAAAATTTAGAATCGACTGATACGATAAACGATGATTAAACGGCACAAATCACGTCAAATATTAAAAAAATAACGAGCGATCAACACAAACAACTCTCGCGTGTTTTTTGAAAAGGCCCAATAAGCACGCTGTCACAATTCACTTTGAGGGGAAATTCCAGACAAACCATTAGCCGCAGACTATAAATAGACGAAAGAGAAAACTTTTTTCTTCCATAAAATGTTAACATCCGTTCTCGGCGAGTTATGGTTTGGCCGCAATTTTCTCTCAAAGTGAATTTTGACAGCATGCTTATTGGCCGTTTACAAAAAAACACGCGAGAACTAATCGGTGAAAATACACTGAACCAAAAAATTTAATAGCGATTGGTTCATCTGATTTTCCTGATAAATTTTGTTTTGAAACTAACAGGTGACTATGACTCAGTCCTATCAATAGCTTGAATTTATCATACGCGTACTCGGTAAGAGGAATTTTACCTAAGTATGGGTATTTCTCCCTTAGCTTGGATATATTCAGGGATTGGGCGGGTAAGTCTAAATTTTTTATTGTTTTCACATTTCTTAATGAGAACCTTTTCTTACTTGATGCAGAGATCCTTAAGCTTACTGTTCTGCTATCTGTGACGCTTGAAATGTTTTGCGTCGATTTTAGTCGCAGGGTTTCTTTATTACCCTGAAGTTCAAGTTTATCAGCAATTTCTTCGTCAATGAGGGTCAGTGATGATCCGGTATCGAGAAAGGCTAATGTTTTTACTTGCTTTCCTCCGGAGTGGAGTGTAACTGGGTGAATTTGATAGAAATTACCACCTCTTGGTTCTTGGTGGTGATTAATTTCATTCGTAGATTTATTCTCTACGATGTGTATCAATGGATGATGTCTTAGTTTGCATCCATCCCTATTGCAGTTTTTATTTGACCTGCAAAACATGCCGATATGATTAGAGCGCAAACAGCGGAAGCATAATCTAGCTTCTTTAACTATTTCATAGCGTCTCTCTGGCGGTGAGTTTTTAAACTTTTCACAATTCTCTAGATTGTGATCTAATGTGCAGGTTACACATTTCCTTTGGGATTGTTTTCTTATCCCATAATAATTTTTTGCCTGATCTTGATGCAGGTGAACTCTCTTCTCCTCATTGAAAGATCTTGATTTTGCCTGCAGGCAAAATCAAGATCTTTCAATGACGAGAAGAGAGTTATATATAGGGCAACATCACATGTGGCCGTAGTCTTTAACCAATTGCTCAGATCTGTTGCCGTAGGCGTACAGTTCCTCAGAGCATTATTAAGCTCTAAATTTTGAAGATTTTCTTTACGATCGATGTTGCTCTAAGATTACTGAAGATTACAAACTTTATTTGCAAGTTCTCATTTTGACATGTTTTTAGCAACCCGTAATTCCAGCGTAGCCGCTTTTGTTTCATTCCTTTAACAAATCATCTTCAGATAACCAATAACCGTAATTTCTATTAAAATCGTTAAATTTCTCAAAAAACTCCCTCGTCGCCAGTTATAATGTTCGGCTTGAATCGAATTCTGTGTGTCGATTTGAGATGTTGTGGGTCGACGACACAGTTGAGCTCCAAATTTCGTATGTTGAGATTATTGAAGATACAAACTTTATTTGAAATCACTTTTTGTTGACATGTTTCTATAGCAACCCGTGACTCCAGCGTTGCCGGTTTTGTTTCTAATATGTTTCATTCCTCTAACACCATCTTCTGGTATCCAACAATTGTAATTTCTATTGAAATAGTTAGATTTCTCAAAAAACTCCCTCGTCGCCAGTTGTTATATTCGGCTTGAATCGAAATCTGTAAATCGACTTTGCCTTATGAGTAGTTGTGAAGGTGTAGTGTTCGAATGTTGTGGGTCGATATCACGACGCCACTGTTGAGTTCTAAATTTTGTAAATTTCACTCTGCACTCTGCAAAGAAACACTTTAGACACTCATAACCAACAACCGTAATTTCTATTGAAATCGTGAGTGTGAATCGTGAATAATTGCGACGACTATCACCAAACGCACTTTTGAAGAATAGTATCAATTTTATTCAAGATACGTTAGTGAAGTTAGTGAACTTAAACTAGCAGAACACCTGTTGTTGTTACTGCTTTCCTTAGAGCGCCCATGTTGTCGTCTAGGCCTGCTTCCAGTTAATTAGCACATGTTGTCCTCTGGGAACGATGTGTGTGAACTAGCTAACTTACATATAATCTTGGCCCCGCCCCTATGGCAGATCTTCTCTTTTCATCTGCTTATGTTATTTTGTGGTGCCTTCGCGTTGGCTAGACATGACGTCGCCTCGTGTTCGTTATTTCTGCTTCCATCTGTTATAATCTCTGCAAGAGACTAGGCTTCGATGGGTCATTGAACTAGGTATAGTGAGATTTCCAAAAAAATTCCCTCGTTGCCAATTGTAACGTTCGACTTGAATCGAATTCTGTGTCAATTTTGTCTCATGGGATGTTATGGGTCGCTGCACATGACGCCACTGTTAAGTTCTAAATTTTGAAGATTTTCTTTACGATCGATGTTGCTCTAAGATTACTGAAGATTACAAACTTTATTTGCAAGTTCTTAATTTGGCATGTTTTTAGTAACCCGTCATTCCAGCGTAGCCGGTTTTGTTTCCTTCCTCTAACAAATCATCTTCAGATAACCAACAACCGTAATTTCTATTGAAATCGTGAGTGTGAATCGTGAATAATTGCGACGACTATCACCAAACGCACTGAATGTTATGAATTAACTTCAGTCCCGCTTCCCGTAAATCGTAAATATTAGTTGTATGGAGCAAATGGTCAGTAATAACCAGTGTTTCGAATCTTGGTTATCTTGCCAATTTGCGTGGTGTTCCAAGCTATTGATAATATTTATTTGCGGATCTCCGCTTACTGTCGGGGATTTACTTGTTCTAGACCCCATTTTTTCGAAATTTAATATATAGTAATTTAGTATCTAATAATTAAAAATTTAATATACAGTATATAATATTTTAATATCCACCTGTGATATATGCTTTTAGGGTTATTGGGAGAATACTTCAGTTTTGTGTAATAAATAGTTGAAACATGAAAAAAAAACTGTAAAGTGCTAACTATGATTTTATACATATATATTTTTGATTGTGTAGTGTATAAATTAGTTTTTGGTTAAATAGATCATACTGTATGCTACTGAGGCGTAAATCTAGACAATCGATACTATATAGTAATCAAATAACAACCTTTGTATAGCTGCACTTTGGTTGGCTTTGACAGGTTAGTTTTTGTTCTATTTTAATTTAAAGACAATTGGAACAGTACAAGACACAATTTGTGTCGATTCTTTTCACTATTGCACAAACTCTTCATTTTTTACTGCAGCGTATTCACAAAAAAAACGTCTTTTACCGTAATTGCTATCATTGTTAAACCATCTGTTGCAATAATGCTATCAAAATATATCTCCATTTACATCAATTTAAAATCGTTAAATTTCTCAAAAAACTCTCTCGTCGCCAGTTATAATGTTCGGCTTGAATCGAAATCTGTGTTTCGACTTCGTCGACTTTACCCCCGTGTTCGAGAAGGAAATTTTTATTTAAATTCATCTTGGAAGAGAGAATTTTTATTGAAATTTTCAGCACTTACACTATTCGTTCTCCAATTTACCTTTTTTTAATTCTAATCCACTTTCTATCATTAAATACTGTTACACTACGTCTCAATTTTGCATTAACAAAAAAAAACTTATCGCTCAGATTGAACTACTACTTTAAATAGAAAAGTCACCACCGATGTCATTGAAATGACCTACTGGCTTTATACACATCACATACGTGTACCGGTATTTCCATTAGAAATACCGAAATAACTATTTGTACGCTTCCGGGAATACGACAATGTGATTTTGCAGAATTTCAAAATAAATGCTGCCGTATTCACTTTCTATTCGCCTTCACTGCGCGTAATTTGCTGTACACGAGTCATTCCCAGGTTTAGAATTTTTGCTAGAACATTATTCTCTTCCATGTGAATCGGATCGTAGAAGGAAATTACGCATCTGCTTACGTTCAGATTAGGGTGGGTGTCAAGCACTACTTCAGTGCCGACAATGAGCGGGATCATTTTCTGCAACTTAGCAATTTGGACAGGGCTCCGAACTCGAAGGATATACTGTGTCCCTTGAGCTTCGATATTCGTACCTTCGATTAGACCTCCAGCGACAACCTCCTCCTATTTATCAATAATGAACGTTTATTTTTTGGCAAAGTCTTTACCTGTGAGCCGCAGCAACATCAATTCTCCGTATTTGTTCGTCGGGTCCATAAACTCCGGCAATCTTCTTTTGCTTGACCCATCCGGGTCATCGTTACTAGCAGCCGCCATCTTGGATTGTACCACCAGACGTTGCGTCCACTTTGTGGCAAGATCACACGGTGCCAACCTTAACTTATTTGCCCCTTTAACATCGACTATTTTGATGTGTTCTCACAATTTTGATACGCACTGTAAGCAAGCAGAATCGCAGCTACCTTTTGCCCGCTCCTACGTTACCTTCAAAAATCTTGTACTGCACTGCATCACTCTCTTCGCCAGATCAAGGCAAGACCAAAAAAGTTGTCTTTTCTTACAAGCTTTAAATCAATTCTACAGCTCAGAAAAAAACTTGCTTTCAGCCCACTGTCACAGCGAGTGAATGAAACTGGCCAGGGCTGGGCCCATATTATTGGCTCGAATCAAAACTCGTCGAAATGTCAATTGACGATAGGTTCATCCGGTGTGTTCATTTGTGTTTACATTTTGCTAGCGTTGCCAATTTTATTTTGTGGCCACCGCCCAATGTGGCTACGCCACATCGCTTTTGCGCGTGCTGTCCGGACTTAAGGTTGGACAGAGAATGCCTAAAAATCGAACGAAAAAAGCAGTTTTTTTTCCACACCGTGTGTTAGATCTTCATAAAAATCAATCAGCTTATGTAGAATGTTGATACAGTACAGCTGATTGATTTTTATGAAGATCTAACACACAGTGTGGAAAAAAACTGCTTTTCTTCGTTTGCGATTTTTGCCATTTCTTTGTTCAACCTTAAACTAGGGGTAGACCCTATGTTTCAGTAAGCCGGGCAAACGAGTGGATCACAGGTTCGCTTGCTTCCGACGGCGAGTCGGGGCCACCTCGCCCTGCGGATCCTCAGCGGCTTTGCGCCGCTTCGGTTCCTAGGCCTCGGTTATGCGCCTAAGCCGCATCGAAATGGTACCCCTTAAACATTCTAACTAGAATCGGTTGTGTCACCGGAGCCGGAATACGAATTAGAACCAGCCAGCATCCCGGCTGAGCTTAACTGGGAAGTTTAGTGAAATTTAATCTGGAAATAAAAATTTTCTGGCAACGCTCCAGCACTCCGTTGAATTCTAACGATTTCACCACCTGGGCGTCAGGTTGACGATATGAAATGAACTTTGTTTACTTTCGACAAGTTTTGATTCGAGCCAACAACATCCAGCCCATATTATTGGATCAAATCTCGACAAACATATGATTACGGCCTAAAAGCCAACTGTCAAAATCCACTTTAAATGGAAATTCCGGACAAACCGTTACACGCCAATCACAGATGTTGATAATAAACGAAAGAGAAAAGTTTTCTCTTTCATAAACTGTTGTGAACTGTGTTCGACTAGTAACGGTTTGTCTGGAATTTCCATTCAAAGTGGATTTTGACAGTTGGCTTTTAGGCCGTAATCATATGTTTGTCGAGAAATCAAAACTCGTCGTAATGTCAATTGACGATAGGTTCATCCAGAGTGTTCATTTTTGTATACATTTTACTAGCGTTGCCAATTTTATTTTGTTTCCATGACCCAATATGGCTGCGCCACATCGCTTTTGCGCGTGCTGTCCGACTTCGCTACCGCTCAGGGGATAGCCCCTATGTTTGAGTAAGCCGGGAAAACAAGTGGATCACAAGTTCGCTTGCTTCTGACGGCCGGTCGGGAGGTTTCCTAAAATTTAATATAGGAAATAAAAACTTTATGGCAACGCTCCAGCACCCCGTTGAACTCTAACGATTTTGCCACCTAGGAGCAAGTTTGACGCTATGGAATGAACTTTGTTTACTTTCGGCAAGTTTTGATTCGAGCCAACAACATCCAGCCGGGGCCATATCTAGTAAAAATCGGTTGTATTACTGGAGCCGGAATACTAAGTAGAACCAACCAGAATTCCGGTTCATTTTCGTTTAAACTTTACTGGCTTCAGGTAACCATCCGATACCCTTAAGGAACCTCTGTTTAAGAGGTACCATTTCGATGCGGCTTAGTCGCATAACCGAGGCCTAGGAACCGAAACGGCGCAAAGCCACTGACGATCCGCCAGGCGAGGTAGTCGCCGGATGAATCGTCAATTGACATTTCGACGAGTTTTGATTCGAGCCAATAATATGAAGACTTTTTTTTCATTAGGTCCAATCTGCACATGAGAGCCCTCTTTTTTCGCTTTCTCTTTCGATTATTACTGCGAAACCATAAAACTTTTTAAACATTTTTCGGTATGTTTCGAAAGACTAGGTTTTTACTAGCTTATTATGCATACAGTTGACGGAAAATCAGAAAGGTGACCGAGTAATTCGCGGAAGAGAAAGTAAACAAAGGCTCTCTTTTGCAGATTGGACCTATTGAAAAAAAAGTCTTCATATTCACACGGGCAGCCGACTGGATGTTGTTGGCTCGAATCAAAACAAAGTTCATTCTGTAGTGTCAAACTGGCGCCCAGGTGGCGAAATCATTAGAATAATTCAACGGGATGCTGGAGCTTTGTTAGAATTGTTTTATTTTTATTCTTCCGGCAACCATTCGATTCCCTTCAAAGCCTGTGATCGACTCATTTTTCCGGCTTACTCAAACATAGGGACTATCCTAGCTTTAGTCCGAGTAAGCGGCAGCGAAGTCAGACAGCTCACGCAAAGAGCGATATGACGCAACCACATTGGGTGGGGAATAAAAATAAAATTGGCAACGCTAACAAAATGTACACAATAGATTGTCAATTGACATTTCGACGAGTTTTCTTTCGACCAAATAATAGGGCACCGTGATGTCCGTGTAAGTAAATTAAAATCCACTTGTTTCAGCCGTTTCGTCACTGATTTTCACCAAATTTTCAACGGTACACACTTATTTTTTTTCTGCCGAATCTCAGCTTTTTTGCATCTTTTGCCGAAATCTCAACAGCTGAGATTCAGCAAACATTATTTTTTGCTGAGATCTCAGTAAAAGTGACGTTTGAGCTCAGCACTTAAACGTCACTTTTACTGAGATCTCAACAAAAAAATAAAAAAAAACTCGGAAAATATTTCACCGAAAATCAGCAAGCTAATTTCACTTTACTGAGATATCACTTTCTAAATTTGCTGACTACACAGCTGTTGGGAAATTACCGAGCCGAATTGAGTGTGTAGTCACTGCAGAACCACCTATCTCGTCTATTCGCACAAGCTTGGATCGCGGCGATCGCGAAAAACACGCTACAAACACAGTGCAAAGATCGAGAACGAGCGCTGTTTAAATATTAATTATTTAGTTCCAGCACACTTCATGAAAAACAATTTGAGCACAAATCATTTCTCTACACCCTGACCAAAAACTGCATATTAAGGAAACTGGCAACTCTGTCCAGAATCTAGAGCCAGTAACAGCAACGCTACTTGCGGGTAAAGATGGTACTTCCCAAACTTGTACAGCATACTCGGAGGGTGTTTCGGACCAGTGCGCAGTATATTGATTTCAGCGCGTAAAAATCCACAAAATCAACTGTGCTTCGTTTCAGAAAACCCAGTGTTGCAGCCTTCGCCGTTGTTGCAGTGATGTGGTCGGCGAAACGAAGTTTTCTGTCGAACAACATTCCCAAGTCACAGATAGAATCCACCCCCTCGATGACACAGGCTTGAGGGGTATATCCGCAATGCCTTACAATTGCCATGCGCCCGGAACATATCACTTTACATTTATCGACGTTGATCTGCATACCGTTTAGTAAGCACCATTCCTCTATATTGTCTATATCATCTTGAAGTACAGCGCAGTCGAGTCCTGAGGCAATTGAACGAAAAAATTCAGATCATCAGCGTAGAGTAGTTTTGCAGTCTTGATACGGGTGAAGAGATCGTTGATGAATAAGAGAAAGATAAGTTGCCCTAGCTGGCTTCTTTGAGACACACAAGTTGACGTTTCGAACGCGCTTCAACGTGCGGTACCGATTCTAACGAAAACGGATCACTCGGAGAGGTAGGAATGCAGCCATCTAGTTACCCATCCAGGAAAACCCAATCGCTCCAGTTTCAAAAGATAAATGTTGTGGGACACCTTGTCGAATGCTTTCGCGAAACCAAAATATATTGCGTCCACTTGTTGGCGCTTCTCGACAGCTGGAACCAGAAAACTTGTGTACGTCATCAAGTTTGAAGTAGCGGAACGGTTTTTTACAAATCTGTGTCGACATTCGTCAATTATGTTGGAAGATGTTGCGCCCATCGCATTATAAATAAACTTTTCCAGAACTTTAACTGGACAGTTTCATAACGAGATTCCTCCGTAGTTTTCGATGTTGTGGATGTTTCCAGCTTTATAGATGGGAAGTAGAGCAGCTTCTTTCCATACACTTGGAAAAACATATCCCGAGATTGAGAGCAGGAAAATTAGGCTTACTGGTGCAGAGAGAGCTCGGGCACAATGTTTCATAAACGCAGGAGGCAAGAAATCCGGACCAGACCCTTTCAACGGATCAACGCTGGATAGAGCGCTGAACACATCGGCATCATTTACGCTAGGACGAGAAAGGTTGATACTATCCGTTGGTAATGTTTCAAGGAACTGTTGCAATGGATTCTGGCGTTGCCAGAATTTTTAAAATTCCCATATTAGGAAACTTCCGGTAATCATTCGATTCCCTTCAAAAACCTCTGCTTAAAAGGTATTAGTACGATGTTAGACGCATAATCGAGCCAAGAGCAAGCCGATCGGAGCAAAGCCGCTGAGAATCCACCGGGTGAGGTGCCGTCGGAAGCAATCGAACCTGGGATCTAATGCTAGCAAAATGTAAACACAAATCAACACTTCGGAAGAACCTATCGTCAATTGACATTTCGACGAGTTTTGATTCGGCCTAATAATAGGAGTCCCGGGCCGTCATAGCTATGGCTGTTTGTTATGGTTATTTCAGCCGTTTCTTCACCGATTTTCAACCTTAATCACTGCAGAACCACCCATCTCGTCTATTCGCACAAGCTTGGATTGCGACGATGGCGAAATACACGCTAAAAGCACCGTGTATAGATCGAGAACGAGCGCTATTTATATCGTACGGAACAGTGTTTCCAACTCAGATAATTTTCTCTGATGATACCATCGATAATTTTTTTTTTAATTTAAGGTTTTTCAAGGAAAACATCTTTGAGTGAGAAAACATAAACATCCAACATATCGTTTTAAATGGTAGTGCAACAGGGCGGCGATGAATTGCATTGGTTTTGCACTTTCGATCCAGTGTCAATTATTTGTACTTCGCCTCTGAAAAGTAATTCCAACGCACTCCACCATCCTGGTAGGGTTACCAAACATTCTTATTTTGACACGGCGCAATGCGTTAACACAACTGAGCCGTGGATCTTCCGTGTTTTTACAACATGTAAAAATAGAAAAATATCGCTACAGTCTGTTCGTCGGGTCTTGTTGACGCATCTTACTGCTGCGTGTTGAGATCCTCTTCCTTGGTGGTAAAATATTAGGTGCGTTGTCTGCCGCTCCTTGGGGGTCTTGATTAGTGTTCGTTGTTCGTTGAGAATATTCACCTCTCCATATTTCGATATGATTTTTTTGATAACGGAGGAATGAGTACGTGGTGCCAGGTCATGTATCTTTATTTCAACACTGTCAACATCTATATACGTTGGGATACTGTATAAAATGCCAATTACATCGACGACGTGTTTCACGTTGTTCTGGGAAGCGAATGATTCTGCTTGACTAATGTTTTTGAACACAATCAGTACCGCATGACGTAAATGATGGAATTGCACTGCGTTAACTTCTGCTACGTCGAGCTTCATGTTCACTTTCAACATTTGCTCCTCTTCGCGAATTGATAGTCTTACCGGACATTTCGATAAGTCTACAGCAACACAGTTTGCCCGAAACGGGACATACTCTTGCTTTGTATTGTCACTCATTATTTGTTCACGTTTCACACTAGGTAGAAGGAATCATTTTTTGCCTTTGCAAATAGCAGCGGAGCGATTTCTAGCGTCTGAACTGAGCGAGATGAGAAACCGAACTGGGAAGCGTCCTTATTTTACTTCAAATGTCCTAAATTTTAGTCTCAAACCTAGATATACTTCAAAATTTTTCAGGTCAAGTTAATTCGGAGAGAGCGAAACTTTTCAATCATCATTTTAATTGACCCATACCTTCCAGCGCTTTCTATCAATAAAGTTACTTGCATACCCTTCGCGACTCACAGCAACCGATAGATCTTTTACCATGAAATAAATGAAGTTTGCTTCATTTAAAATTCGGACACATTATTTATTCTGTAGCAGTGCGTCTATTGGTTGGATTTGAAAAGTTGTGATACTTGGAAAACACACGTGATTCATTGGTGAAAGTTTCGCCTTGATTTATTCAGTCTTTGAAAAGTTGTGCAAGATGAAAGACAAGGAAACAACATTATTCCTTCACGCTCACTTAAAAAACCCGACACAAAACCATCTTGAATTTGCTGGGCACCTCGTACTGTAGTCAGATAAAATTTTTGTCCAAGAACATGCAGGCACGGGTTTTCTAAATAGGTGTGTGCAGAATCAATTTTTGAAGTTTATATACAGGGGTCCCATTTCTAGATTTCAGCTAATTCCGTAGAATGAACAATTAGTGCAAATAACGAACATAATGGATTTTTTGTGAAAGCAGTGATTATCTGCACCATGATTGGTCCGTACTATTCGACTGAGCGAGCTAACGTTGTTAGCACGCCCCCTTTGTAGTCAAATGAACAGAGACACACATATAAGGCATGATCTAGAAGAAAAGATTATCAGTTTGCTTTTTGAGACCGCAGCAGCTACAACATGATTTCAGTTGCCTGTCAAACGCAGATCGCTCGTTGATTAACCAGAGCCGTCAATATGGGGTGTGTGGCACCTAAGAGACACAATCAAATACGGGAAGTTCTAAATAGAAGTGCCGCGTGTCAGTTTTATATTATTCGTTTCTTGCCTGCCAAACGAGCAACATCATGGCTATGACTGTTAAACACCGTTAACCATCCGTATAGTTTACTGATTGTACCGGTAAAGACAAAGTTCTTATTGTCCTAACATTGTTTAGTTTAAACCTTGTTATTGATGCTCCCTTTATGTGTAGTGTTACGATTCGGCTCTGTGATTCTTTCCTCGATACGTCATGTGTCCATTGCAGATTGAGAGGCTACAATTTCTCCTTCAGACCTAATTCAGCTGCGATATTTTTAACGTATTAACGGAGATCCAAAATTTTATTTCGCTTGATGATGTACACGGAAAGAATTTGATATATTTTTTTTTCCTGTGGTGTAGGAGCCTGTGTTTATAATTAGTACATCCTTCTTTGCCTCATTTCCATCTACTGCGACATTCCTTTATTGTAATGATTTGCCATTAGGCAACCAAATCATATTTTTTCCATTATCACAGCTTACCTTTGTTGTGAATTCATGCTCTTTAGTGTTCTGCATTTCGATGGTTTCTCATTGTCGGTACAAAGCTTCCTAGTTTAACTCGTTGAGTGTTTCTCTACGATAGATGTTGTTTCAACATTACTAAGGACTGAAGTGTTTTTTGCTGTAATGTCTCAACGCTCTAACATTGTTGCTCCCTCTCTTTCTTTCGACAGATGTTAAGATTAGTCAAGAGGAAGAAAACTTTGTGCAATCATAGCCAACAACCGTAATATCTATTGAAAACATTAAATTACCCATAAAACTTTCTCGTCGCCAGTTGTAATGTCCGGATTGAATTGGGTCATTAAATGAGAAAAAAAAACTTTTTAAGTCTCATACATCGATAAAGCAGATTTTCGTCATTACAACAATGTTTTTTTTTCCAACTCAGGAAATGTGAAAATAAAATTTAATATAAAATAAAGAAATATGTTGACAGTCTTTATTTGACACTATCAGAAGTGTTTGACATATCGAATTTCACGACAAATGATGCCCTGTCAGAAAAAAATGAAAACATGTTTTCCTGCAGGGTTATTTTTATTTGACATAACCACCATCCAATATACATAGTTTTTTTCATTTTGTGGTGTTGTCTTGATAGGCAACCGCAGTTTTCGTATGTATGGTTGTGTTTACTAAGCTTTATAAAAAAAAACAAAAAAATCGTTTTTACGTATTACGAGTTTTCTTTTTGAAATAATATTATATTATGTATATTGGACCCAAAATTTATCGAATGGAACGGAAAACTATACATAGCTTTATGACCCAATTCACACTTGTTATAACTGCGCTATCCTGTAACTGTCTATCGGAGACACTTGAAATAGAAGAAAACTAGTACGATAGAACACGAAAGTTAGCAAATGAGAGTTTAATGCCTCTGTAAGGCGATACTTTAGTTTTTCGCGCTATTGTCGTCGATTTGATTTATGCACATAAATCTGTTCGATGACCAATGAAGCTATCAATTGATGACATGTGGGATACACATGTCACAATTCCGTGTTTCGACTTTGTTTGATTAGCAAAGTGTAAAGTTGAACTGTTCGAATTTTTTTATAGTATATCTCATGTAATTGATTGTGTGCTAAAATGGCTGAAGACTGCAAACCCTAAACCCCTTCGCTCCCTTTCTGCAGTTCTTCAGTTTAGTGCAGCTAATATTTTAGCGAACTCCTGAATCTGGAAAGGGAGATTTAATCATAACCAACAACCGTAATTTCTATTACAGTCGTAAGCAGTGCGGTAAAATATCAATTTCAAACGAAATATCAATTTCAAACGTTTCAATTGAAACTGCGAGTCTTTCACTGTAAGCATACCACCACTGTATCAGTTGAGTTCTGCTGCCGTCTTCGTTTGAGTCACTCAGAGTTCACTGTCAATTGAATAACAGGTTCTGGACATTTGACGTTTTTGCCTGTTTAGTTTCTATTGAAAACCTACCTCACATTAGCACGGTCTCTGTTAATGGAAGTGAGCCATTCCAATAAACCACTCACAAATGAATATGAATGAACACTCACTGACATGAAAATAACTCCGCCCAAGATAATAAATACATATAGGGTAAAGGCTATGAAAAGACGAGACAACTCAAGACGGATACAGGTAGGCACATTTTTTCTCTGTATGAGTGAGGTTGTCATTTTTTTCGATGAAGCTGATAAATCAGGAGGATATGAAAAAAAGAATAATCAAATGACGTAGTGGGCTTTGCTGTTAATATAAGTTTTGTTTTGGTTTGGTAATAATTATTTTTTATCAGTAGTTTCGAGATAAAAAGGTAAAACCCGGCCTTTTCTCTCTTTTCATCGTGCGTTTCAAACGAAGGCGCAGTTGGTTGAGTGGTAAGCGTGCCAGCCACCTATCCCAGTTGGTCTGGGTTCAATCCCAGCCGAGGTCGTCGAGATTTTTCTGAGATGAAAATTCTTCCTTCGGAAGGGATGTAAGGCCGTTGGTTTTCGGTTCATGAGTTGGTGGGTCGATATCTAGTTACTAACAAATATCCTCCTCCTGTGATACTTGTGGAGTGCGCAGTAGTATATACTGCCTCTAGCAAAAGCAAGTATCGAACGAACGTTCCTTCTGCGATCTACGTTCGGGCCTGGCCGATGCCGGTTTAGATCAATAAACACTTTAGGATTACCAGGAGTTGCATATTGAAAGATGTTTCCCTAATCCCAAGCATAATTACCTTCTGATTCCCTTGCAACTTCAGCTAGTCCAGATCGATAACTGAGTGGCAGCCAGGGGTGGTCGCACAAGGTAAAGCTCAAGCTCGATGGTTAAAGTCATTTAAACTCTGATGTCGACTAGCTTATTCTGCTAAGAGTTGAGTAACAAATGTATAAACTGCCGAGTTATTAGCGAAAGAGAAAGTAAACAAAGAGAAACTGTCATTTGCATATAGGACCATTTGACATGTTTGGCTAGATATATCTATATTGCTTTTACAAGGGTGGTCAGTAGATGACGGAAACTGATGATTGAGGACATTTTGCAATCAATCCAATATGGCGACTTTTGGTTACTTCAAATCAATAAACCCACCATCGATATGACCTGTTTATAGCATTCATGCCGAGCAAAATCTTTTCGAATTCTTTTGATAGAGAACATCGTCTATTCTCGTGTCTGTAGACTGTGCTCGTAATGTGTTCTCATAGAACCAGTGTGGAAGTGTTTTACCCCTTTACCATGTCATCGGAACAGGAAAATATTGGTAGAGGTGCAAAGAAAATTGCTGAATTACATATTTGATTTTAGCAAATAATTTGACAGCTTCGTACAATAATGACAGCATACTGCGGCTGTCATAATAACTTTTCAAAATTTCTTAAATTCGCAGATTTCAGACAAAATATAATGAATCTAGTAATAACAGCTTGTTGGAACTGGTTGCAATGAAAAACGTATTTGGTAGTACGTTCATCTCTATTATATTTTTGTTGCAAATTTGATTCTGATGAATAGGCTGTTATACTGGCCAAATTTGCTAGAAACATGAAGTATGTGATAAAAATGTTGGATTGATTAGCACCAGATGAATTTTGGCGAAATGTGTGTTAATAAAACGGTCATTATTATGTGTATTATAGCAAAATATCTAAATATGACAAAAAAAATGGCTACACTGCCAACCTTGCAAGCTGCATACACTTATCTGTCATCTGGCACAAGAAAGGCAAGATAACCAAAAACACGAAGCCAGTTGTCTCTTCTTGTCTTAGGCTTACCCGGATCTCATTTGACTGGTGCTCACTGGGTAAATTGAAAGCGGATCTATTCATTTGAGAAGATCAAACGAAGGAGGTTGACTATGCATTGCGACTCATTTGAAAGCGACAGTGAATGAAGAGCCATGAACCGAGCTTTAGATCAACAGCATCTGATGCGTTAAATGAATATGAATGCTACCGTAGATGGCTGATTGACTGCGTTCACTCAGTTTCGATTGAATGAAATGAAATTTTACTGCGCTGGTCGTAAGATTACCTAAAAAACTCTCTCGTCGCCAGTTGTTATGTTCGACTTTGACAATTGGGTCTTTAAATGAGACAAAACAATCACTCTAAATATCGTCAACCCAAAGAGAATAGGGAAAGAGACGAATAGTGTGGAGCCAAAAATACCTTATTGAGCAGACCAATCGTGCAATGTATATAAACATTACTCATGCCTGAGTTGGAGGAGATAAGTATTGTAAATCTATCAAAAAAGAAATTTGAATTTTCGTCAGAATTAAGTGCAATCGTGATTGTAAGGTGCATTCTAGAGTCTATGTATGAGTAAAAACAAGCTTTAGAATTATTTCATCTCTTTGTTTCAAAATGCACATCGTTTGATAAACAAATCCAACGATCGACAAAAGGTTTGTTTTCAAAATATAATAGGAGTCATTTAAAGTGCTGCCTTTGGAAACGGTTGCCAAATTCTAGTGTTGAAATCATCGTAAAGGGAGTGTTGCCGTTTTGACTGATTTGCGTCTCTTTCACTATTCTCTTTGGTCAACCCACACGGCCCGGAGGGCCGAATGTCATATGCCATTCGACTCACTCATGACTTTCAAGTGCATGAAACGTTGAGATTTGATGGAATCTCGAAAAAAATTGACTTTTTTGGACTTTGGCACCTTTTTGCCTTTCTCATATAGAAAGGTTACTCTAAAAATCGTCAACCAAATCCCGGTCCGGCGATTTTTTTTTCACTTTTTTAGGCGTAGGTACGAGTATGCAATGAGGGGTTGCTACTTTAAAATTGAAACTAGATTAAAATTTCTTAACAAGTTGAAAATTTTCGGCAGGGTCCGGACCCCCCGGATCCTCTAGCGATCCATTGTATGTATGTGCAAATCGTACTGAATATGCAATATTCATTTCCACCGTTGTATTGAACATAACCAGCCATGGAATCGTAGTGTGGACAAATGAGAAAGGCACAATTGCACCACTAGGTGGATTAAAACAGTTTTTTTACTACATACATCGATAAAGCTGATTTTCGTGATCGCAATAATGTTCTTTTTCCAACTCAGGAAACGTGAAAATAATATTAAAATTTAAAATAAAGAAAAATGTTGACAGTCTGGATTTGACACTATCAGAATCATTTGACATATCGAATTTCACGACAAATGACGCCGTCAGAAAAAATAGTGCATGTTTTCCAGGTTTTCCCGCAGGGTTATTTTTATTTGACATAGACACCATCCAATGCATATAGTTTTTTTTTCATTTTGGGTGTTGTCTTGATAGGCCAGATGTAAACAACCGTAGTTTTCCTATGTATGGTTGCCAAGTTTACATAAGATTTATTTAAAAAAACAAAAAAAATCGTTTTTACATATTACAACGATTTTTTTTAAATAATGTTATATTATGTATATTGGACCTAAAATTTATCGAATGGAACGGAAAACTATATATAGCTTAATGACCCAATTAAAGCTATTTTGGCTATATCGTCCCCAAGGGAAAACAGTTAGGTTTGAATTTTAGTACAATGTCTAATTTGTAAAATCTACTTGAGAACGTGGTAAAAATATTTGTAGTTATTAAAGTAATAACAATTTCCGCAAAATGTGTCATTCCTCTAAAAGTATTGTTTCTCTTTCTCTTCACTGTTCTTAAATTCAAGGAAAAAAATCTTTAGACAATCGTAACCAACAATCGTAAATTCTATTGAAATCGTAAGATTTCCCACAAACCCTCCCTCGTCGCCAGTTGTAATGTCCGGTTTGAATCGGAGCTTGTGTTTCGTCTGGCTTCGTATTATCAGTAGCGTGTAGTTGTATTGTTCAAATATTGCGTGGCATAGTCCTGGCCCCACTAGCGCACAGTGGCCGGTCTTCGAATAAAAGTCGGACGAAACCAAAAATGTTGCCCAATCTGGTTGCAAATTACATATTAAGGTAATTTTGGGGTGCTGAGCTCATTTTTAATGTCAAAAGCTATAAAAGATGAAATAAACTTTCCCATACAGTGCTATCGAACCTTTCTTATAAGCTTATAAGCATAATCTAATTTTTATGCAAATCTTTTTTTACTAATTAGATATAACTGAAACTAGATATAGCAACATAATAATTGGATAAAACTTCTTTCAATCTCTACAAATAGTGTTTGTTTATGTTTTATTCAGTTGATATTTTCCACTAATGACTATGCTCGTCCATGTCAGCAAACATTTTAAAATGTCGATTTTAAACCCTTCCGGGCAAAAAGGGGCAAAACGAGACCTTGAAATTCGAAAAGTAGAGATGATTTCCCATAGAATGTATAATAAGTGACCGTTCCGAACTGTTTCACCTGATTGTACAGAATACATTTGTGAATAAAGAATTTGCTATCAACCCTCTTAAAATATATTTGAAATAATATTACATTGTTAGAATCAAATTTGGCAAACATGTTAAAATGATCAACAAAATTCTTCAAATGCCCTTTAAAATGAAACAAGTTGTACTTAAATCGGATTAAAATTGAAAGAGTAACAGGTTTTTGAAGTGAACATAGATACTGTGATTTAGAAAATAAATTTCATTAGAATTGTCTGACACAGTGATGTTCAAATTGCTATTAAAAATCTAATTCTCATTCAGTTCTCACAAAATTTGGAGATTATGTCATTCAATACATAGGAAACCCAGGAAAAATAAAAAATATCAATATTTGAAACATAGGTTTTGTTCGGTCTCCGGCGACTGTGTAGCGAGTACCGAACAGTGCATGGTCTCCTTTGATTGATGGTGTGCTAAGATGACTGAAGACTGCAATCCCCGCAAAATGTTTCGTTCCTCTAGCCCCTTCACCCGCTTTCTACAGTTCTTCAGTTTGATACAGCTAAGATTTTCTTGACCTTCTGAATCTGGAACGAAGGAAATTTAAGATTAGCATTACCAACAACGATAATTTTTATTGAAATCGTTATATTTTCCAAAAACTAAAGACACACTTTGTTTTCGAAACACAGGCCTAGCAATCACAACTCACTTTGACACTGCACTGAGCACTGGACACAATAAAAACTGAGCCGGGGAAGGCAACTGCGAAAGCACTAGCACACGTCTTATCCGAGCGCAAGTCGAACAACGAATGTTGGTATCGTTTATTTGGATTGATGTGACCTCCTCCCTCTTTTCTATAAGGTTGTTTCTGGCAGAAGCTGTTGTCCTGAAATTAAACTTAGATGCTTCTTTTATGATTTCGTTTTATTTATTTATTTATTTATTTATTTATTTATAATTCTCCATTTATTTTATTGTTCCCGTGTTACTCTTATTTCCCGTTTCCCGATATGTTATGTATTATCTATTTCATCTTTTAACTCTAATTTCGTATTCATCTCAATTTGGCAACCCATGGTGATCCTATAAAGATACCGTAAAAATATTATTCCCTGGAAGTATGTAAGCTTCCTATTATTAACCCTTCTATTTTTTTTTTTTTGAACTTCTATGATCTAGCTCGCGAATAATCAGATCGCACTCATCAAAAATCATAGACAACTTGTCGTGATGTCTTTGCTTGATCGTATACAACCGGTTCCGCATATTGACCATAGCGGTAGTAGCGCTCTTTCAGTACATTCTGACCAGAGTATCCGTGGCTTCTTTCGCATAGTTGAGCCCAATGAGTTTATTCAAAACATCATTGTTGACCATCATGACAATGCTTCGATGTCGTTATCAAGCCGTTTTCTAAGCTTAGCCTTCCTGGCTTCTTTTAGCTCTTCCGAGGCACCTACCACTGGTTCGTAGAAGTCTTCTTCTTCGAGCGTTCGTAGCAACGTGTACTGGAGTTTCATCTTTATGAGATGATGTTCTCTTCGCCATTTCCTGACTGGGAACCGCAACTCTGAAACAAATATCGATTCGCTGTTGACGCTACCGAAGTATGTCGTCGTCGACACGGTGCGCTCGAGAGTTCCCCTCCTGTAGCCACCACCACCTCTTTCCTCGAAAGTAACCCTCTCGGCAGATCCTCCAGCTTGATGCAGGGTTGCCATCCTTAGCTTGCTCCCGAAAAGCTAGTCCACGCCGGATGCCGCTTCTGTCTGAAACGATGGTTTTTGCTGGCCATTTCTACCCGTAACGCAGGTCGTCGCTGGATGCCGTTTCTGCCCGAAACGCTGGTCATCACTGGATGCCGCTGCTACCGAAACGATAGTTCTCGTCGGCCGATTCTACCCGAAACTTTTATCCTCCAAAAGCAACTATTTTTCAATAGTCCAGGTGCCTACTTCCAGTTAACTACTGGGCCCATAACCTGTTGATAATACCGTAAGAAAACTCAAAGTAATTCTGTAGCTAGTGATGAGCTAACTTTATTTGGTTCTTGTTCGTCAAGTTATATAATGCTAACATAGCATTTGTCACATGACGTGCTGTCAGATGACGTCTCAGAGCTTTTAATAGCACGTTCCGTATGACAGTTCTTACTGTCAAGTGCCCTTCTGTGAATGGCAATATATTGCAATGTCCGGTTTGAATCGAAGCTTGTATTTCGTCTCATCAGTAGCGTATAGTTGTATTGTTCGAATATTGCGTGGCATAGTCCTGGCCCCACTAGCGAGATCTAAGCAGTGCATGGCCTCCTTTGATTGATGGTGTGCTAAGATGGCTAAAGACTGCAAACCAGCAAAATGTCTCATTCCTGTAGCCCCTTCATCCTCTTTCTACAGTTTCCTGCCCTTGACGAATGTTTATCTTTGTTGAGAACGATGTGGGTGGTCATCTCAGGAAATGTTTATAGTGCGCGTCGATTCTCACGAACTGTTGATCGGCTACGATGGTCTGGTCTAGTTTATTTTATGGTCCTCATAATGCTGATGCAGAACAGATATCGTTGATGGGCGATTCCGGTTGTGTATCTGATTACAGAACTAGCACGAGGGGCGTCCACGCAGGGTACGTGCATAGGGTTCTTTGTATGTAGTTAACACATTGGGATGATCTGTCCTCGAAAGGCAAGTAAGACGGTATATGTTGGTTCAGTCCCATTCGCTTAACCCAAACACCGTTGCGAATGCCAGGGAAAAGTTTCTCCAAGTGTCGTTAGATACGGATTCCACTTCTCCATACTTCAACTTGAATCTTTTAATATAATCCGTGCTAGTACGATGTGCCTGATCATGTAGACGTTTCTCCGTTAAATCAAGATCCCTATACATCTTGGGATATTGATTTTGACGTTTTCATATTCGACGTCATGTTGCATGTTGTTCTTTGTTATGAAGCTTTCTGCCACGGCTAAGGAGTTGAACGTTATTAATACTACTTGTCTCGTATGATGTAGCTGTATGTGTGAAACTTCTGTCAGAACAAGTTCGTTTTTCAACTTGATCAACTAGTATTTTTTTGTTTGTATGCTGTTCGCAAGTGGTATGCTTTTTGGCTTCTGATCTGTACGAGATAAGGAAGCGGACTGAAAATGAAAGCTGTTGTTCTGGTGAGTTCTGCTTCTAACCATTATCCTATACAGGAGTGTAGTTGAAATCTACCTCTTGTGCTTTACGGTATAAGAGCCGGTGCTTCTAAAGTGGAATGATTTTTCGACGGTGTCCTCCCGTTGAACTGAATTTTTTATAGATGTAAAATTCATATCACCGTTGAATTCTTTTCGTTGCAGATTGACAATGTCCTTTGCCAGCTTAAGTGAGATGGACTGGTTACACTGCTTACTAATTGTTTTTATTATTCACTTTATAACACTTATGTAATATTTATACACTTCACTTACATCCTACGTTGATTTTCCTAACTTTCCCTGCTCTAGTTTTTCTTCACTACTTCGAATTAGTTTCAATGCATTTCTTATGATGAAATTCTACTTACTACACGCGCCGGTCGCGGCCGGGCGATCACTCAGTACCGTCTGTCTTCTTCACAAATCATTGTGACTTCTTATACACATGAGTGTCACATGTCCCCAAGAGAAGCCCGGAGATCACGACGCCTAAAAACAAAACATTCACACTTTACTAGCGAGAGTAGTTGGCTACTCGTGGTTTGCTGTGGCAATTTTAAAAACAATAAACAGTCGCGCCCGTGAAAACGCTAGCATTTTAAAACACACAGCGGCGGTTGTTGTTTAGTTCGAAGTACATGACCTAGGCACAACGTCGGTGCCCGTGTGTTAAACAAATAGCTTGGTTTAAAGGCCGCTGCCATATGATGTAACCTATCCATGACATCTAGTTTTTATTATTTGATGCAAATGGAAAGTTTACCAGGATTGTACCTTGAGAAGGTTATCGGCTCTGCAGCAGACTCAAGCCGATAGCTGTGTTTAGACTTCGTCTCATCAGTAGCGAACAGTAGTAATGTTCGGTTGCTGTAGGTCATAGACCCGACGATGTGTTTCTCTCGTTTGACATTGTACTAAGACTACTGAAGACTACAAACTTTATGTACATTTTCTTTCTTGGATACGTCTTTTCACCAACTCGCAACACCAGCCTATGCTGAACAAAGTGGACTACAGCCAGTTGAATAACATACAAGTATTTAGTAGAAAGGCTCCTTCCTAAATACTTGTAGTCATATGTGGTCCCGAATGACAATAGGTTGAAGGTACCATTTCAAATAAATAAAATCTAATCTAAAATCTAACTTGTAGTCATATATCCAGCGGATTCTGTTTGCAATTGATCTAAAGGAAACCTTCTTCTAGATAAAATACAAACAAGAAGTTATTTCTTTCAAACCTGCAAAGAAAACTTGTCATCAAAATACCAAAGACCGCTTTCAAAATAAACAAGCAATACTGCTCCTTTTATTTGCGAAAGCTTTTGGACATTGAAAATTCGTTCCCCAAAAGAGTGTGATGATTAAAAACTAAATTCACTTGATTACCTCATTAACTTGGATATTTTTTCTAGCGATTTATGTTGTTCTGCTTTAATCGCATTCACTTGTACTGACATTAATCTAAACCACATGTTTCTCCTAACTGACATTTGACAGTGCTCGCTACACTGAAAAATAACTCACATAGTTAAGCGAAATGATGTCGTTCGACTTTTGACTTGACAACTCCACGGTCATCAATGTCATTACTCGTGACAATTAAGTCAAGGCATGCCGAGATCGATTGATTTTTTTCAAAATGACATTTCGCATATCGGTGCGTTCAATGGCGCTATCCGCGTTGTCAGTCGATACTTTTATCAGGAATCAGTAGCGTCTGGCTCAAATGGCACGTTCCCCATGTTGATCGGAGATTTGTGCCTTGCCAAGAATCGTCTTTTCATCATTTTCCTGATGGGAAGGATTGGGGAAGTGGTAAGGTTAGGGGTAAGGAAAACAACGACACAGAACAATTAAAACAGAGCATTCTGCACCCCCGGAGTGATGCTGAACGATCTGCAGGTGCTACAACAGCAGGAATAAAACTTCCAACCCCCGGAGGGATTTAGAACCTCTACTCAAACAGTGAGCGGATATATCAACACCCCCGAGGGGATATTGAGATAACAGAACGACAACACCCCCGAAGAGATATTGTCATTCAAATACGGCTAAAAAACTATAGCTCTTTACCACACTGGGTTAGGAACAAAAGCATATCCTTAAATTTCAGCTCTCTGTACATAGGTTCATCTATGTATGGAGAACCAAAAATCCGGATGCGCAATTGCATTAATACAGGGCAATTGCATATCAAATGATATGATGTTCCGTAATCGGATTCACAAAGATCACATGAATAATACTCAGCGCGCTGAATAGTAGCCATGTGATAATTGAGTTTGCAATGTCCAGTCAGTGCCCTGACCTGCAGTTGTGCTTGGAAAAATGCAACAAATTTCTTGACATTTTCGGACTCACATCCGACAGAAAAGCCTTTGTTTGAACGCAAGTTTGCAAGCTACGCCAATGGTTGGCATGTTCGAATGCAGCCCAAGAGCGAATCTTGTGCTTTATCCAACTTATTGACAGTGGTAGAACTGGTTCTGGACCAACGAAATCAGTCGCAGCGCCAGCTCTAGCCAATTCGTCCGCCCATTCATTTCCAGTAATACCGGAATGACCGGGTACCCATAGAAGGTAGATAGCATTTGAAATGCTAAGTTCTTCGATTTGAGCTCGACATGCGATTACTAATTTCGATCTCGAATCTGCCGAACTAAGTGCTTTCAGGGCAGCCTGACTGTCAGAGCAAAAATAGATTCTTTTACCGCAAATTCCCTGTTGAAGTGCTTATTGTACGAGCTGTCCAATTAAGTTTTGAGTCGAGAATTACTCCAACGTACTTAACTTGATCTTCGACAATAATTTCAGAGTCAAAAAACTGCAATGGACGAGCTCCGGTTGTAATCCTTCGTTGCGTGAAAAGCACCATTGAGGTTTTATTTGGATTAACTGATAGTCCAACATGAAGACACCACCGCTCAACAACACATAAGGCTTGTTGCATCAAATCAAAAAGTATGTTAATGCAAATACCGGTGATCATTATATGATAACCATCGGCGAAACCATACGTCGGAAACCCAAGCTCATTTAGTTTTCTCAACAAGCTATTGGCGACAAGGTTCCATAGAAGTGGTGACAGCACACCACCTTGAGGACATCCGCAGACACTCAGCTTCCTCATCTCTACTTGTCTTAACGATGAGCACAGATGTCGGTTGCTAAGCATTGTGTGTATCCAGTTCGTGATATATGAAGGTACTCCATGATCTCGTGCTGCTTCCAAAATGGATTCGAAAGACACGTTGTCAAAAGCACCTTCAATATCGAGAAAAACTCCTAAACTTGATTGCTTTTGTGAAAAAGCCTTTTCAATGTTGTAGACAACATTGTGTAACAGGGTGGTAGTAGACTTCCCCCGCTGATATGCATGTTGCATTGCATGCAGCGGGTGCTCGCCCAAGCTACCATCCTGAATGTAGTGGTCGATTAAACGTTCCACTGATTTGAGAAGGAAGGAGGTCAGACTGATCGGTCTAAAGCTCTTTGCCTCCTCATAAGTGACGCGGCCACCTTTGGGAATGAATTTGACAGTTATTTCCATAACTGACATACTTCAACTCGCAGGATGCCACGCGGCCTCTAGGCTGGGTTTGTCCGGAGAAAGATAAAAGAGTTATCAACCTCCTAGTGGACCACAGCCAGTTACTGGGGAGTTCGCCCGGCTCTTCCCAGGCTCCGTTCGCCATTGAGAATATTTTAAACCCCCTCAACAATTTTACCCATAGCACGGGTCGCATGACACTATGGAATTGGGGTTCCCTGTTTGGTGTTACCACCGGAACAGGTAGTCCGTAGTGTAATTCTTAGCCGGTTAAAACAACCACTACCGACACTACACGGCTTATCTAGGCTGTTCGGAGAAAGAAGCTGACATTGATGGACAGCTCCCATAGATGGCCGAACAGCCATTAAACTAAGTTTAAAGTAATCATGATTTCGGTGACCTTGATTCTGGAAAGAAAAACTAGGCAATCCTAACCAACAACCATAATTTCTATTGAAATCGTTAGATTTCCCAAAAAACTCCCTCGTCGCCAGTTATTATATTTGGGTTAACGCTCTACGGTATGAGAGTGGAATAATTTTTATATGAATATTGGCATAATCCTTTTAGCGCTGAGATATGGAGACCTGTATTACTATTACGGATTTCAGAACGGTTTCGCAGCTAAAGAACCTTCAAAACCCTATAGGAGAGAATTTCGGTGCTGATACCATGACGCATCTACTAAGACTAAGCCAACCAAATAGACCTTTTGCATTGATTACTTTGTTTGATAGGCAAAAGTTTCCCGTATGCTCCGGTTCTATTTTTATGTGGTGTTTTCCTAACCCACGCATGGCTGATGATGGCAAGCGCATAGTTTGTTTATATTTATACTTATATTTGAGACTTTGCACATTGCAACGTTTGACTCGTCGCGCGGTAACAGAAGGATTTCGGACAAAAAAATGATTTATTTTGTTTTAAATTTAGGTTTATATACAAAAGTTGCTTCAAATTTTCCTAAACTTCTCTGGTTCCTACAGTAAGAGTGAGATATAAATCACGCCAGACAGCATAATAGAGCATTTTTGAGGCCTGTATCGATTACCTCATCACTAATCTTTGATTCTAATCGACTTTATTCTATGACTCAAGTTGACAGCTGTCTTTAAACTTCGTCTAATCAGTATCGTACAGTTGCAATGTTCGGTTGTTGTGCACCATAGACACGACGACGTGTTTCTTTCGTTTGACATTGTGCTATGATAACTGAAGACTACAAACTTTATTTACATTTTCTTTTTTAAATACGGCTTTTCAGCAACTCGCTACTCGAGCATTACCGGTTTCTTTTCTATTGTCTCATTCGTCTAACACAATCACTTTTTTTCTACAATTTTCAAGTTTCATATGTCGTTAAAATTTCGGTGACTTGCTTACACTGAAAAAGAAAATTCAAGTCAATCATAACCAGCAACAGTAGTTTCAATCAGTCGTTAGATAATCCGAAAAAAAAATCCCTCGTCGCCAGTTGTTATGTTCAGCTTACGAACTGTCTTATATTATCTTCTGTTATTCGGTATAAAAATTGCAACTGTATAAAACTGTACCCGACGGAACTCTAAGTGTCACTTATTATGGTTTGCCGATAGTAATGCGGTTGTTGACGTTTTACTTGTGGTTTGTCTTCTTCGCTGTTCTCGGAAAAGTAAAATCCTCCTCGCAATAAATTTTCTAGAAGTCCAGCTACTACTAATTTCTATTGCTAAGCCTCGCGGATTTTATCGGTACTAAATCAAACTCAAACGAGACTATCTAAATCCAACTTTTGGTTAAAATAAAATTACATTCTTGAAATATCTACTACTTTGTCTCATTCCCCTTAGTGAACTCAAATAGTCAATGAGTTCGTCTATGGTCGTGCGAAAATCGAGCAACGACTGACGCAAACCTGATTGAGTTGCTTAGGTGCTCTCTATTGCCGGCTCTGCCAGGGATAGATTAACTGATGCATGTGAAAAAAATACTTGTAGTCATATATCCAGCGGATTCTGTTTGCAATTGATATAAAAGATTTGATCTAGATCAAATAAAAACATGAAGTTATTTCTTTCGAACCTGAAAAGAAAACAAGTCTTCAAAATACCAAAGATCGCTTTCAAAATAAACATGCAATACTGCTTCTTTTATTTGCGAGAGCTTTTGGACATTGAGCATTCGTTCGCAAAAAGAATTTTGTGCTTCAAAACTAAATTCACTTGCTTACCTCACTTGAGTAATGTTTCTCTAGCGATTTATGTTGTTCTGCTTTAATCGCATTCACTTGTACTGACATAAATCTAAAGCATGACGAGATGGGCCGTGGTCGGTCTTAGCCGTCCTGTAGACAACACAAAAAAAATCTAAACCACGTGTTTCTCCTAACTGACATTTGACAGTGCTCGCTACACTGAAAAAACAACTGTTACATATTTATTGAACACTTAAAAATTATCAAATTATGTACAATTCAGCGATCAACTGGAAAACAAAACTGTAAGACAATCATATCCAATAACTGTAATTTCTATTGAAACCGTGTTAAATTTTTCAAAAAATTCCCTCGTCGCCATTTGTAATGTTCGGCTTAAGGTTGCATAGAGAAAGGGCAAAAATCGAACACGAAAAAAGCAGTTTTTTTCCACACCGTGTGTTAGATCTTCACAAAAATTAATCAGCTTATGTAGAATATTGTTACAGTACTGCTGATTAATTTTTATGAAGATCTAACACACGGTGTGGAAAACTGCTTTTTTTCGTTTTCGATTTTTGCCCTTTCTCTGTTCAACCTTAACGGACTACTTCATAATAAACTGCGGATATTTACTTACTGCATATAATGATTTTGTTGTTATTATACTTGCAGCTGTGCGGAAACGCGTCGCGCGGCCCGCTCCGAGATCCTCTCGGTATGTTGTTTGTGAAATTTCACCACACTTTTTACGAGTAGGTAGCCAACAGCTACCCCCGCGAGAACACATAATGATATCGATTGCGCGTTAGATTGGTTACGGTGGGGCGGTGACGATCTCGTCAGCCGAGAACCAGCCCATCGCCAATTTTTCTGTTATATTAATTGTTCCGAAACGGCTCCTGGCAGGATCGTCATGCCATAATTCACGGAGCATTCAGAAGTATAAGTTGAGCCAGGTTGCAGGGCTAACTAGGAATGATTCTTTATTATACTTTTTTGTTTTACAGAGCGACAGCGTGTGGTGCCTACGTGACACTTTTCGCTACGGTCAGCATAATCGTTGTCGCGCAGTAGACTCGATTATGCTGATGCCTTCTTTAGTCTGGACGGGATCCACCACACCGCATCGTACTGGTACACCTTAAACAGCGATTGCTGAAGGGTATCGGATGGTTACCGGAAGTTTCCTGAAACATAAACTGGGCCATAAAAATTTTCTGGCAACGCTCCAGCACTCCGTTGAACTCTAACGATTTCGCCACCTGGGCGTTAGTTTGATGCTACAGAATGAACTTTGTTTACATTCGACGAGTTTTGATTAGAGCTAACCAAACCCAACCCGTTTTTCTTCTGTCATTTGACAGTGCTCGCTACACGGAAAATAATTGATGCACGTTGTGGATATTCTAAAACGTCTCATACTCTGCAGTTTAAATGTCGGCGATCTTCTGAATCTGGAAAACAAAAATTTAAGAGATTCATTACCAACAACCGCAATTTCTATTGAAACCGTGTGAGATTTTCCAAAAAACTCCCTCGTCGCCAGTTGTAATGTTTGGCTTAAAAAGGCTTTAATGTTGCGCTTTCCATTATTAACTCGCGCGGAGCAAACAAATAAATCTGCACCAGCTTTTCTGCTAATCCTGTTTATATTCGATCAACAACAACCAAGTGAATGGTGGTTTAGTTTTTTCGACAATACGAAGGTACTTACTGTGGCAGAGGCTACAATAAAGTACTACTAATAAACAGTCCCGAAAGTGATAATTATTACCTGCGATATCGATGAAGGTGTTTATCCCAGCAAGGGCTGGAGTATAAACATTATAAATGTTAAATTGTGTGAAGTAGTGAAAAATTAGTGCGGTACTAAACAGTTTTCTTGCCTGAAAGACGGCTTTGTTTAGACGAGCTATACCAGCTACTGTGTGAAGGTCACGCGGGTGACGGACAAAAGAAACGAAGGATCCATTCACCTACCAGCTCGTCACGAACCAACTGGTGAAGTGTTTCGTTTATTACTTTTCTTATCGATTTTTTTATTATTGTTTTTGATTTTTTTTTATTTTGATTTAAGTTAAATAGTGCGATCGAGCGTGTTGCTTCCGCAACAAAATGGAACAAACAGAAGGATCACCCTCCGAAGACGAATATTATGGGGAAGAGGAACGTGTATCTGATTCGGAGACAGATGGTCGATCCACTTCCCCCACTTTCCCCCAATGTCTCACGCCCCCCCCCCCCCCCCGAGTCAAGGTTTACCAGGATGGATCCGCTGGTCCTTGGGTGGTATACTTTCGGCCCAAAAATAAACCGTTAAACAGCATAACTGTTGCACGGGAGCTGACGAAACGTTACTCGGCCGTAACCGAGATTAAAAAGGTTCAGTCAGATAAACTGCGCGTAATCGTTACTGACTTGAAACAGGCCAATGATATCGTTAGCAATAGCCTCTTTACGCTGGAGTATCGCGTCTACATCCCTTCTCGTGATGTGGAGATCGACGGTGTGGTAAGTGATGCGGGTCTAACTGTCGATGATCTGATGAATGATGGGGTTGGCCGCTTTAAGGACCCTAACCTTCAATCAGTTAAGCTTTTGGAGTGCAAGCAATTGCACTCAAAGTCCATCGAAGATGGGAATTTCTATCCATCAGACTCGTTTCGCGTAAACTTCGCCGGATCTGCACTTCCGAGCTACGTTGAAGTGGGAGGAGCTCGTCTACCTGCACGCCTGTTTGTACCGCGGGTCATGAATTGTTCCAATTGCAAGCAGCTAGGTCACACGGCCACCTACTGTAGCTTGTACGGTGCGGTAAATGTGGGGAACGCCATGCGGATGATACTTGCAGTAGGCCCGCTGAGAAGTGTGTTTACTGTGGGGAGAATCCACATGCACTTTTGACATGCCCAACGTACAAACTTCGCGCGAATAAACTGCAGCGATCGCTCCAGATGCTGTTCCACTTATCTCCAGATGCTGTTCCACTTATCTCCGAAAACCCATTCGCTCTCTTACCAACTGACGATAACGACCTTTGCGAGGGGCATTCTTTGGCTCTGCTTGTAAACTCTAGGAAAAGACCTAATCAAAACTCACCTGAACTTCCTCGTAAGGGTCCTAAGTTGTCCCAAACAAGGGTACAAATTAAAAATAATTCATCAACTGGAAGTGCTGCTACAAATCCGAAGATAATACCTCCTGGTTTTGGGAAATTGAGATACAACCAGGAGTTCCCAGCACTCCCCGGGGCACCAAAAATCCCAAGTGCTCCAAATTTACAGTCAAAAACTCAACCTAAAACGGGATTCCTTAAATTTTCTGACATTGTGGACTGGATATTCACAGCTTTCAACATTACCGATCCTCTGAAAAGCTTGCTGGTTGCTATTCTACCAACAGTAAGAACATTTTTAAAACAGTTCAAATGCCTTACATCGTTGAATCCGATGCGAGTTAACGATATTGTGGTCATTGTGCATTCTCGGGCTATGTGATCCGAGATCCTGATCCCATGTGGTTGGAGTAGTTTTAGTTTCGTGAAGCGCTTCGTGAAGCCATGAATACATCATTCTTTTTACATTCGTTGATTGTACATTTTCGAGCTCGTCTGCAATTTTTAAGAAAATGAGTAGCTCCAAGGTAGCCTATGCATAGCTACTTGGCCTTTACAACCTCATTGCACTCTTTTGAAGTCATGTCTTGGAATAGATTGTAATCGGTTATCTAGTGAGTGCCTTCACAGTTTTCACATTTTGGTTCCACTGTTTTTTGTTTTGCTATGTTGATGGAAGTTAATCGTTGCCCTTCTAAGGCTATTCATATTAGATGCTGTAGACTGAAACATCTTTGCGGTCTTGTCATGTGAAGCCACGAATTCATTTAGATCGTTGAGTGTTTCAACTGGTCCGTTGGCTCGACGTTCCTCTTCGCTCCGCTGAGATATCGACGATAGTCGTATTGTTTTCCTTCCTGATTCTTGATAGGGCTGCAATTATATCGTTATATATTGTCTCAGGGCGATCAAAATTGAGTTCCTATCTCTTCAGGATCAGATCAATATTCTCTGCATGTATCCACAAGTGACTAACGCTTTTGGCAACGCTTTCTCCCAAAAATTGCTGGAGTCTGTTTATGTTATCCATGTTCGGAATCGTCCTTCTAATGATGTATTTTCGAATATTTAGACCATTCATTTGGCGATCCCTTGAACATTGGTATTTTACCAAGGTTTGCCTTTTGAGATATTTTATAGTTCTTTCTGATCGTTATCGTTTACTGTGTTCAGCTCCATTTTGATGTTCTTGAATGCGTTGGCCATAATGCTTATTTGTTGAATCGATTGGTTAGATGCTCCAAACCACTTGTCTCAGACTCAAGTTTCTGGTTCAGTTGGGGTACGCTTCAGTTGGAGACCAGCTACTATTAATTTCTATTCTGATATCGATCGGGTGTCCATTTGGAATCTATCTACAATTGCGGCGGTAGAAATCACTCGACACTGAGAGACACATCAGTCTCCTGTGTAAGATTCACCGCTACGAGACTATCTAAATCCAACTTTTGGTTAAAATAAAATTACCTTCTTGAAATATCTACTACTTTGTCTCATTCCCCTTAGTGAACTCAAATAATGAATGAGTTCGTCTATGTAAAGTTTGCCATGCCCCACTTATCGCATCGTCTGGACATTATTGTCCAGGTTCTACTCGTGTGAAAATCGAGCAACGACTGACGCAAACCGCCTCCTCCCGTATCTGATTGAGTTGCTTATATGCTCTCTATTGACGGCTCTGTCTGGGATAGATTAACTGATGTATGGAAAAAAGTATGATCTAAAGGATTTGATCTAGATCAAATAAAAACAAGAAGTTATTTCTTTCAAACCTGAAAAGAAAACAAGTCTTCAAAATACCAAAGATCGCTTTTAAAATAAACAAGCAATACTGCTCCTTTTATTTTCGAGAGCTTTTGGACATTGAACATTCGTTCGCAAAAAGAATGTGATGCCTCAAAACTAAATTCACTTGCTTACCTCACTAACTTGAGTAATGTTTCTCTAGCGATTTATGTTGTTCTGCTTTAATCGCATTCACTTATACTGACATAAATCTAAAGCATGGCGAGATGGGCCGTGGTCGGTCTTAGCCGTCCTGCAGACAACACAAAAAAAGCTAAACCACGTGTTTGTACTGACATTTGACAGTGCTCGCTACACTGAAAACAAACAACTGTTACATATTTATTGATTGTTGTGAAAATTATCAAATTATGTACAATTCAGCGATCAACTGGAAAACAAAACTTTAAGACAATCATATCCAATAACTGTAATTTCTATTGAAACCATGTTAAATTTTTCAAAAAACTCCCTCGTCGCCATTTGTAATGTTCGGCTTAACGGACCACTTCATAGTAAACTCTGGATATTTACTTACTGCATATAATGATTTTTTTCAGCATTCATGTTGCATCTACCGTATTCAATTCGCTTCAATACCTAAAACAAAGCAAGGCAAATATTTTAGAATGAATATAAAATTAATATATTCATTTTGGTAAGGATATCCTGTCCAGAAAACCACAGGCCTAGTACAGATTGAATCCCTACGGCGTTTTCTGATGCTGTTATTTGGTGTGTATCCTCTCGTACTATATTATCGCACGGTACACTGCGTACAAGGCAATCATTACTATCACAGTTGTTTCGACTACTGCTAGTACTTGTAGCACCAAGCTTGAGCTTTTCGCGGATTCTCTCAGTTCGCTTTGTCCATTCACAAATGACTGTACAATAGGTGCGTGACGATTTCCCTCAGCTCTGGAATTGTTATTGTCCATTGCTGCGTTTTTCACAGGCACTTTTATCACTTTAAATTACAAGTAAAACGAGCGTACATTTCTAACTCAGTTCTGCTGCGTGTAAGTATCACGTATCTTTTTTTCACGGGCAAAAAAATCAAAACTCTTCGAAATATAAATTGACGATAGCTTCATCCGGAGTGTTCATTTGTGTTTACATTTTGCCAGCGTACCCAATTTTATTTTGATTCCACCACCCAATGTAGCTACGTCACATCGTTTTTTACGCACGCTGTCCACAGACTTCGCAGACCACACAGTCGAACTTATACCACAGACTATTATTAGTCTGTGCTTATACTACGGATAGCCCCTATGTTTGTAGAAGCCGGGAAAATGAGTAACACTGAGGATCCGCCGGGCGAGGTGGTCGCCAAACCGCCGTCGGAAGCAAGCGAACCTGTGATCCACTCGTTTGTCCGGCTTACTCAAACATAGGGGCTATCCCTAGTTTAAGTCAGCACGCGCAAAAGCGAAGTGGCGTAGCCACATTGGGTGGTGGAATCAAAATAAAATTGGCAACGCTAGCAAAATGTAAACACAAATGAGCACTCCGGATGAACCTATCGTCAATTGACATTAGATTCGAGTCAACAACATCCAGCCCGTTTTTCATTTATCTGTCATTTGACAGTGCTCGCTACACGGAAAAAAACTAATACATATTTCTTAATGACTAAGAAAATACAACTCCGAAGTTGAAGGATATTTTAATATGTTTCATACTTCTTATGTCATCGCTCTCTCTCTGTAGTTTACATTTCAGCGATGGAAAACAAAAATTTAAGACAATCACATCCAACAACTGTAATTTCTATTGAAACTGTGAGATTTTCCAAAAAACTCCCTCGTCGCCAGTTGTAATGTTCTGCTTAAACAGATTTTAGTGTTGCGCTTTCTGTTATTAACTTGTGTAACGTAGGCCGCGGGGGCCACTGGTTTTGTATTTGAAAAACTACCGACTCGATTTGTAAAATAAAACCACATAAACACTTGATCTCAATCAACTATTTATTAAGAAACACTAACGGTAATATCTGCCTTGGCACGATAGAACACAACACCGAAAACTAACTCAAACGAAAAACATAAACGAATCACCACCCCGGACGCGGCCGGGCGAGGGCTATTACAATCAACTGACTCCAACGAAAAGACTTTAACTTTCGTACGAAAAAGACTTTTTAACCACGCGGATTTAGATCACTTTCGCGCATCTCTGAGAGAGAGAGATGCACGAAGTTTTTGAAAACATTTCTAAAGCTCTCACTAGAGCTGTCGGTCGCTAGCCGATTCAATTAAAAAAACAATGGGTCGTTTCCCCGAGGTAATGCCTTGCCCCTGCTACGGTAGGGTCGCGGCGTAAACAAACAATTTTGTTATCATTAAACATTGCCTTCGCGTATGCAAAACGCAGCGTCAATGAAACTTGCTTAGCATAAGGCTAAGTCTTTATGATTTAACTATCTCATGGAATCGAGCATCCATGGTGTTGAAAAATGATTGAAATTTTCCCGGAATTGAAACCGGAGAGAATTAGGGACTCTGCATGCCCCCTTACTTATCGAGCTTGATGTTGCCTCGGAGAGACGCATCATCAAGACGATTGCGCGAGTTACTTTTTAAAATAGGTAAAAAGTCTTTTGTACTCTAATTCCTAAGATTGCCATTACAAAAAATTATGTTTGTTATTCACTATTAGCAGGGGAAAAAACGGAATATTTACAATTTTCTTATCAGTCTTTTCATTTTTCTTTTAACATCATAACTTTACGATGGTCCTAGTGTGCACCTCTTCCATATATCTTCCAGCTTCCAAACGTTACTTCCACTCTCGGTTCCTTGACTCGGTTGCGTAGTGGTTCTCGGAATTCAGATTTCGGGTCCCTCGTGCGGCAGGATACTTCCAATCGGTTGAGAAGTGACGTCCTTCTTTGCCCACAGATTGTTGTCCCCTTGGGCTATGGTTGCTTGCTCCCTGATTCTGGTTAGAATTCCTTTGTTGTACCAGTCCTCGATCGATTACATTGATATCGACGTCCTTTACGTATTTGTCGACAATGATTTCTCCCTCAACGTTTGGCTTATCCGGGAGATTTGACTGCTTGCTTGCTACCTTCAGGCTATATTGACTTGTCTAGCACAGACTTCCCCTGTGAAGTGCTTGTACACTCTCAATAAACCTACACTACCATGCGGCCTACTGTGACCACTTCATCACGTAGTTTACATTTTCTATTTTAAATTCTTTTAAGCAACCCGTCCAATACACGAAAATTACGGATACTTTTCCAATTTCAGTTTCATTTTCATCATTCTTCTAACACTATCGCTCTTTCTCTCTCTATCATTCTGTTAAGATCTCGGCAGCTTACTATGGCGATATTCTGAATCTCTAACAGAATATGTTTAAGACAATCATAACCAACGACCGTAATTTCTATTGAAATCGCGTAAGATTTTCCAAAAAACTCCCTCGTCGCCAGTTGTTATGTTCGGCTTCAGTATATTTTAATTTAAATATTAAATATGAAAATGTTCAGAGTAACATTCATGATTTATTTTAGTCCAAAGTTTAGACTGATTTGACCCCAGGGTACACTAAACGAACAAAATACAAGCGAGAACACGCGAATTCTTTAAAAAATAATGCTTAAGCGAAGCATGTGTTGGCAAATTGTTGTATCGTTACCATACTTGAACGAACCTGTAAAAGGGTTTTCTTTCATGAATCATAAAATATACCGAAACTCAGAACCATACATTGCCTTTCGCACTCTTTATTTGATCAATCTATTGATATCGGTATGATCGAATCAAAGTACTTTAGAGTTACATTACATTGGATCATATCGCTTATGTCTTTATTCTACTCCCTAGTTCGACACCGGTAGATACTCATTTAGTAACTTATAGGATTTACTACAACTAGTTCACTTTAACTTCGTTCGTGCAGGTTCCGATGGAGTTTCAAAACTATGAAGTGTCATCAAAATACCAAAGACCGCTTTCAAAAGAAACAAGCAATACTCCTTTTTTGTTTGCGAAAGGTTTTCGACAATGAACATTCGCTCCCATAAAGAGTGTGGCGCCTCAAAACTAAATTCACTTGTTTACCTCAATAACATGGGTAATGTTTCTCTAGCGATTTATGTTATTCTGCTTAAATCGCATTCACTTGTACTGACATAAATCTAAACCATGGCGAGATGGACCGTGAACGGTCTTAGCCGTCCAGCAGACAACACAAAAAATCTAAACCACGAGTTTCTCCTAACTGACATTTGACAGTGCTCGCTACACTGAAAAACAACTGTTAAAAATTTATTGAACACCTGAGAAATCACCACTTTTATGCATTGCTTTTCACAGACGATTGTGTTTTCATTTTCCCCATGCATGCGGTTTTACCTCAGTTTCTATGAACTGCAGTTTTCTCTCAAATTATCTGGCTCCTACATAGTGTTTCAAACTAGGACACGGGTTAGATGGTAGCTATTACAAACGATTTTTTCTCTGATCAACAAAGCATCAACCACTTCGTTGTGACCATTTTGTGGTAGGCGATTTTTCTCTAGTCTTAGATTCAAGCACTGCCTGATTTGCAAATCATATGCGGTGACCATTTTTTTGTAAATTTATTCTGCTATCAAAAATGCATTAACCATTTTCTTGTGATCATGTTATGTTGGACGTTTGGAATTGAGTTGAAGTAAATTTCCTTCTGGAGTAATTTCTTTCGAAACTGAAAAAGGTTACTGTCACCAAAACAAACCCAAAACTGCATCTAAATACAGAAGCAAAATTGTTTCTTCTTTTCTTTGTTACCTGAAAGCTTTTGGATATTAGAAACAATCATCGTTTTCTGAAAAAGAGTGCTAAATCTAAATTCACTTGCTTATCTCACTACCTTGAGTAATACTTTCTTAGTAAGTCATTATTTCATCACTTTCACTAATATTGTCTATCTAAACCACGTGTTTCGCCTATCTGTCATTTGACAGTACTCGCTACACGGAAATTGACCGATACACATTTCTTAAACACTGAGAAAATATCAATTACATAATTCAACAGAAACGTTATAGTAATAATAAACGTTGCTACCGCTATTATTCGTGTAGAATCTATATATTTACCTTCACTTTTTTTCCTCCGAATCAGAATCGATCACTGGTATTTCTATTTCCGTTACTGAGTAAACAACTAACACGTCTAAACAGCGCAAACAAAAGACAACGTGTAAATGTTTCCTCCATCTTGTAGGTTCGGTGAATCAAGGTATGAGAGCATTGATATTTTCGGCCAGCGTCACGCTAACTCGTTCCGTCCTTGTTGTCGAACA
This sequence comes from Topomyia yanbarensis, assembly GCF_030247195.1. Classification (NCBI taxonomy): domain Eukaryota; kingdom Metazoa; phylum Arthropoda; class Insecta; order Diptera; family Culicidae; genus Topomyia; species Topomyia yanbarensis. The sequence continues at coordinate 437,458,506 of NC_080671.1, forward strand.
GGCGTTGGGATTAGCTGAGCTAAGTGAGAAGCTGTCTTAGTGGTAGAAGCCATTTTGACTTTGTTTTTGTGCTGAGTTTTATTTTTATTGATAACAATAAACTGAGGGTGATAAAACATAGCACCCGACCACTCGAGAATTTCATCTGTTGTCACTTTCCTAGCATACGCTTTGGCAACATAGTCCGCAATAGTATTAATTGTCCACGTTTTCAATTCGGCATCTGACTTCTCACCTATTGTTCCAAGCTAATGAGTCTTTTCCGAGCCATATTGTAGCTATCTGGATACTGAAAATCGTCTTCCTTCCAGAGCAATCCGATTTCATACCTTTTACCGGTGTATAATAATGTTTCACCGATGATTTTCTTGGCTCTGGTAAGCTGCTTGGACTCGAGATTGGTACCTTTACTCCAAATCCTCAACCGAAAAATATCTTTCATTGAATGGTGGTCCTCTTGAATAATCATCAGATGCTCGCCTGACACCGTCCCAGAAAGATTGCCGAATATCAGCCATCCCAATTTTGCTTTGATTTCAATTGGCTTCTTTTCTCCGCCAGTTCGTCTTTCCAATGGAAATAGCAGATGAGTGTGGTTTAAACCAAGCAGTATTTTAAGCGTAACGTACTGATTATTTTGTACTGGAAGACCAAGCAAATGAACAAATTTCTGGGCCAGCTCATCATATTGAACCGATCGAACGGGTAAATTTATCTCTTATACCGTCCTTACTTCCTTCAACGAAAATCACTTTGAAGCACTTTGTGGTACTCGTTCTTCTCTTTTGCTTTTCATATAGTTTATTAGCGGGATTTTTTGGTGCAGTAATCTATGATGATTACTTTTGCACCCATTTTCACCACACTTACCCTTCATCCAGCAATCCGCTGCTCTATGTGTAGTGATAGTGAGATATTTGTTGAAAAAAGTGAACTACAGCCAGTGGAATAACACACTAGTATTTAGTATCCTGCCTAAATACATGGAGTCATATATTCAGCGGATTCTGTTTGCAATTGTTCTAAAGGAATTCTAAATCAAATACAAACAAGAAGTAATTTCTTTCAAACCTGAAAAGAAAACTTGTCATCAAAATACCAAAGACCGCTTTCAAAATAAACAAGTAATACTGCTCCTTTCATTTGCGAAAGTTTTTGGACATTCAACATTCGTTCCCAAAAAGAGTGTGATGCCTGAAAACTAAATTCACTTGCTTACCTCACTACCCTGAGTAATATTTCTCCAGCGATTTATGTTGTTCTGCTTTAAACACATGCACTTGTACTGACACAAATCTAAACCATGTGTTTCTCTCAACTGACATTTGACAGTGCTCGCTACACTGAAAAACAACTGTTATATATTTTTTGAACACTGAGAAATTATCAATTACATAATTCAAAAACATTTCATGCATAATTTATGCTTCATGATCAGCTCGTAGCGACCTTCAGGGTTCATTGCCCTAAATTTGGTGCATTTAAATAATTTGTGGGACTCTGCACACATGCAGTTTTATTTTCCTAGTGAACGTTTATTTTGTGCTTCCTTTCGCGGTGTTGTGGCATTGCGTGCAGTACTCTGCTCGTCTTGTCGTGTGGTTTCAAGCATTCCTATAATTCTGTTAGTGTTGGTACGCCATCACTGTTTTGTAACTTTCCCTTCTTCAGCAAGCCGCATAACTTACAAATATTCTGCTTTATTAAGGACCGTCATATTGTTGATGAAATATAAATATAAAAATATCAACTACACAATTAACCCGAAACGTGTAGCGACAATAAGCGTCACTTGTAATATTATTCGTGCAGAATCTGTATACTTACTTTACCTTTCCTTCCTCCGAATCAGAATCGGTCACTGGAATTTCTATTTCTATTGCTGAGCAAATAACTAACACGTCTAAACTGCGCAAACAAAAGACAACAAATGAGAATGAATCCTTAATATTACCTACTTTTGAGTTTCCGTGTCTGTAATAATCGAGGGGCAGTTCACTCCCCATTCAAAGTGAATTGAAAATACCCAATTGAAAAAATACACGAGAAATGCTTCAATACACCTTAATACATTTAATACACCGAAAATACGCTAATACACAAAAATACGTTAGTACCGGAGATATTTTTCAATGCGTCGATAACAGTCCAATTCGTAAAGTAATACACTGTTGATACAAGCCATACAAATATTACATTAATTTCATGCCAAATGAAACTAATTCAGAATATTTCTTATTATGACATGGCGTATGTTTTTTTCAAGCTAGATTGTTTACTTTTCTCGGAATTGGGACTCCCAGCAAACGGATTCAGAATCGGTGAATCATTAGAATGACAAGTAGGCAGAAATCAATCAAAATTCTTGTCAATCACATAATCTTTAAAGAAAATAAACATCCCGTAGGATGTATTGTCATCGGTGTCCTGGCTTTTCTCTTTGGTGATTGAAGTAACTGGCTATTGCCACCAGTTGGAAACTATTAGTTCCTGAAGATTTTTTCACTTAGATCACGTAGGGAACTCTGTCGAAAAAGCTGTCTTCTCACGAAGTTTCGGATCCATTTCGATCTGAAGGAATCCAGGTTTCGGTTCAATAGAGGAGAAATATACTGACTTTCCCAGACTATCCATGACTTCTTCAATTTGTGGTATCGGAAAGCTATCGTTTATTGTTTGCTCGTTAAGTTTGTGGTAATCGATTACCACTCATATATTTCGCACCCCGGACGCATCTGGAAACTTCTTCGAGAAATTTGTCCATGATCCGGCATTGATGGCGACGATCTCGTCTGTCGTAAAACAAAGGTTTTTCCACTTTTCTCCTTCTTAGTAATTTTATTTCAATTTGATTTTATTTTCAGTTTTATTTTTATTTCAAATACTTGTTAAATTCGTTAGGTTTCTTCTCGCAATTCTGTACTGCAAAAAAATTCAATTGGGTCATTAAATGAGAAACAAATCTTGTTTTATTACATACATGTATAAAGCTGATTTTCGTGATTGCAACAATGTTTTCTCCAACTCAGGAAACGTGAAAATAAAATTTAAATTTAAAATAAAGAAATATGTTGACAGTCTGGATTTGACACTATCAGAATCATTTGACATCGAATATCACGACAAATTCACGATGCCCTGTCAGAAAAAATGAATACATGTTTTCCCGGTTTTCCCGTTATTCAATGTATATAATTTTTTTTTTCTTTTTGGGTGTTGTCTTGATAGGCCAGATGTAAACAATCGCAGTTTTCCTATGTATGGTTGCCAAGTTTTCATAAGATTTATTTTAAAAAGCAAAAAAATCGTTTTCACGTATTATAACGATTTTTTTTTTGAAATAATGTTATATTATGTATATTGGACCTAAAATTTATCGAATGGAACTGAAAACTATATATAGTTTAGTGACCCAATTCAGACAACTGTTTCCCAAAAAATCACTCTGAATGAAAGTTTATCGAGTTACTAACAAAGATACCAACAACTTTATTTTTATTAAAACTTAACCGTTAAGGAAAAAACTCCCTCGTCGCCACTTTTTATATATTGCTTCGTCTTTGATATTAAATTGTGTAATTTTATCCGCTTATTAATGTTATTATGTAACTTTCATCGCTTATCAAATTATACATTGTTGTTTGGGCATTCAATCTAATCGATCTTCACGTTCGGGTATTCTATCTGATCTATGTTTTTGCGAACAAATGATTAGTAATGTTAGTTATGCTATGTTTTTTTCGTATGGAGAAAATAACCGTTTGTTAGTAATATGCTGTTTTTTTTAATATGAATAAATAGTAGTTTGTCAGTAATATGCTTCGAATTGTTGTGATTAGCTTAGTTTGTTAGTGCGCTGTAAATGTGATTAAATGTTATTGAATGTTACCTATGCTACCGATGTTTCCTTCTTTCGGCGAGATTTTGGTATCCTTTATTCGGATTGGTGTGGCCTCCTCCCCCCTTTCCAGTAAGGTGGTTGCAGGTGGGACCTGGTTTTTTCTGAAATTAAACTTAGAATCTTCCTTTACTGTTTTGTTTTATTTATTTATTCATAATTCTCCGATTTATTTATTTTTCTCTTGTTTCCCGTTTCCCGATATGTTGTTTGTTAGGTGTTTTTGTTATATTATTTAATTTCGTCTTATGAAGTTCCCTGCTGTTGGGCATGGGTTTCTGATTGATTCGTACTCAGTATTATTTATATATTTTACGTGTTTGTTGAAACATTCCTTCAACCATTGTTTTTTTCATCTGTATCCTGTATGTCATTACTCCTTTAATTATTCCCCTCAGACGCTTTTCTTCATTTCATCTTTTACCTCTAAAAATTTTCGTGAAATGTTCTATGGATATGAAGGTCGTCATTTTGTTTGCATTTCTCTCCGTACATCTCTCCCTGGAGGATAACAAATCTAATCTAACAAAAACCACGTATTTCTTCTATCTGTCATTTGACGGTAACAGCTACACGGAAAATGACTGATACACATTTCTTAATCACATTCACTTGTACTGACACAAATCTACACTATACTTGTTTCTCCTGACATTTGACAGTGCTCGCTACACTGAAAAACATCTGTTATATATTTATTGAACACTGAGATATTATCACTTACATATTTCAACAACATTTCAGCTCATAGCGTCCTTCAGGTTTCATTGCCCTAAATTTGGTGCATTTAAATAGTTTATGGGACTCTGCACACATTATACATCCAGTCTTATTTTCCTCGTCAAGGTTTATTCTGTCCTTCTTCTCGCCATGTTGTGGCATTGTGTGCAGTACTCTTTTCGTCTTGGCGTGTGGTTTCAACCATTCATATAAATCTGTTAGTGTTGGTACACCATGGATGTTTTGTAGGTTTTCAGCCCATTTTATTTGTACGCTGTACGGTAACTTATTTACCGTTTCACCAGCAAGCCGCATATCTTGCAGATATTCTGTTTTATCAAGGACCGTCATATTGTTGATGAGATTTTCCAATGCATCGGAAATCTCCGCTACTGCAAACCTGCTTTCCTTTTTAATCTTTGTCAGGTCGTGCAGTAATTCTTTGCAGACGACGTTTGGTCTACCGAATTTTTTTTCCAATCTTTCCATGATTTGAGAACATTTCCTGGGTCTATCATGAGCATTACATCAATACTCTTAGCAGCATGTCCTCCTACGGTTTGCTGTAGCCGATTAAGGTTTTCCATTGGAGTAAATCTTCCTTCCTTTGAAGTTTTGTTGAATATTTTTTTGAAAGTTCGCCAGTCTATCGCTGACCCGTCGAACTATAGCAACTGCATTAATACCTGCCGCTTCAAATATGCGGTCCAATCATCATCGACTTGAACCAGCATGTTGATTTCCATGCAATGCCTTAAGTGAATCTAGCATACCACTCACTAGTGTTTCCATACTCGTTTTCATTTGGGCTGCCTCCATGGATCTCAATTGCTGTTCTATTGCAGAACATTTGAAACAAATCAAGCGCTCTTCCTTGGTTGGCTTTCTATCCAACCCAGCGCATCCGATATGGAACCATCGGTCGCATCCATCGCATGCGACCATATCCTGCGTCGTATTTGGTGCAGTACATAGGCGGCAGTGCCCATTCTTGTTTTTGATGAACTGCATCATTCTGGATACCGTTGTTTTTCACTCGTTTTCAAATAATCCCGGTTACGCAAGTTGTGTACATTTTTATGATTTTTTTAATCACTTTCACTCTCGCTCTTAAAAGTGACGTGCACACCGCTACTTATGATGGTTGTTTAAACCAATCTTTCACTCTCATTCTTAAAGGTGCCGAGCACACCTAGACTTGCTATGGTTATTCCAACCAATTTTCTGCTCTTGTTCTTAAAGGCGACGAGCACACCACGACTTAATTCCACGACTTACGCTCGATCTTAGGGCGTCGCCGAGCACATCACAACTAATTTGAAGAGAGCTCTGACTTCTTCTCTGGAGCCACGAATCGATTGGCAGGCAGAATTCCTTGCGTGGAATTGGTTTTTACCGAAATAAAACTTTTTCCTCTACGATATGAGAGCCGGCGCTTCTAAAGTGGAATAATCTTATATCAATACAAGAACAGTCCTTTTAGCGCTGAGGTAGACATTGAAATCAAAATAGACTAGTATCTCACTGCAAGTGATGTTACTATATGAATTTCAGACCGGTTTCTCAGTCAAAGAACTTTCAATATCTTGTAGGCAAGATTTCGGTGTTAACACGACGACGCATCGATTAAGACTAACCGAAAAGTTCTAACGTTATTAACAATATTTGTCTTTATATACTGGTTCCTAGTCTAACCAAATTGTCTCCTTGCTCTCTGAACTGTCAGAAAAGTGAGGTTAAACATTTTCGTGTAATTTTCTATGGACATGAAGGTTACCATTTTGTCTGCATTTCTCTCCGCACATCTCTCCCTGGAGGATAACAAATCTAATCTAACAAAAACCACGTATTTCTACTATCTGTCATTTGACGGTAACAGCTACACGGAAAATGACTGATACACATTTCTGGCTGGATGTTGTTGGCTCGAATCAAAACTTGTCGAAAGTAAACAAAGTTCATTTCATATCGTCAACCTGGTGCCCAGGTCGTGAAATCAACGGAGTGCTGGAGCGTTGCCAAAAAAAATTTATTTCCAGATTAAATTTTGGCTGGATGTTGTTGGCTCGAATCAAAACTTGTCGAAAGTAAACAAAGTTCATTTCATATCGTCAAACTGGTGCCCAGGTGGTGAAATCAACGGGGTGCTGGAGCGTTGCCAGAAAATTTTAATTTCCAGATTTAATTTTTCTAAACTTCCCAGTTAAGCTCAGCCGGAATGCTAGCTGGTTCTAATTCGTATTCCGGCTCCGGTGACTCAACCGATTCCAGTAAGAATGTTTAAGGGGTACCATTTCGATGCGGCTTAGCCGACCCGCCGTCGGAAGCAAGCGAACCTGTGATCCACTCGTTTGCCCGGCTTACTCAAACATAGGGGCTATCCGTAGTTTAAGTCCGACTGAGCGGTAGCGAAGTCGGACAGCGCGCGCAAAAGCGATGTGGCGTAGCCACATTGGGTGGTGGCCACAAAATAAAATTGGCAACGCTAGCAAAATGTAAACACAAATGAACACTCCGGATGAACCTATCGTCAATTGACATTTCGACGAGTTTTGATTCGAGCCAATAATATGGGCCCTTAAATTTTACTAAAATTCCCAGTTTAACTCAGCCGGAATGCTGGCTGGTTCTAATTCGTATTCCGGCTCCTGTGACACTACCGATTCAAGTTAGAATGTTCAAGGGGTACCATTTCGATGCGGCCTAGCCGCATAACCGAGGCCTAGGAACCGAAGCGGCGCAAAGCCGCTGAGGATCCGCCGGGCGAGGTTGCCACCGACCCGCCGTCGGAAGCAAGCGAACCTGTGACCCACTCGTTTGCCCGGCTTACTCAAACACAGGGGCTATCCCTAGTTTAAGTCCGACTGAGCGGTAGCGAAGTCGGACAGCACGCGCAAAAGCGATGTAACGTAGCCACATTGGGCGGTGGACACAAAATAAAATTGGCAACGCTAGCAAAATGTAAACACAAATGAACACTCCGGATGAACCTATCGTCAATTGACATTTCGACGAGTTTTGATTCGAGCCAATATGGGCCCCACATTTCTTAAACATTCAGAAAATATCAACTACACAATTCACCCGAAACGTGTATCGACAATAAGCGTCACTTGTAATATTATTCGTGCAGAATCTGTATACTTACTTTACCTTTCCTTCCTCCGAATCAGAATCGATCACTGGAATTTCTATTTCCATTGCTGAGCAAAAAACTAACACGTCTAAACAGCGCAAACAAAAGACAACAAATGCGAATGAATCCTTAATATTACCTACTTTTGAGTAATAATCGAGGGGCAGTTCACTCCCCATTCGAAGTGAATTGAAAATACCCAATTGAAAAAAATACACGACAAATGCTTCAATACACCTTAATACATTTAATACACCGAAAATACACTAATGCACTAAAAATACGTTACTTCTGGAAGAATTTTTCAATACGACGATAATACGTCGAAAATACGCTAATACACAAAAATACGTTAGTACCGGAGATATTTTTCAATGCATCGATAACAGTCCAATTCGTAAAGTAATACACTATTGATACAAGCCATACAAATATTACATTAATTTCATGCCAAATGAAACTAATTCAGAATATTTCTTATTATGACATAGCGTATGTTTTTTTCAAGCTAGATTGTTTATTTTTTTCGGAATTGGGACTCCCAGCAAACGGATTCAGAATCGGTGAATCATTAGAATGACAAGTAGGCAGAAATTAATCAAAATTCTTGTCAATCACATAATCTTTAAAGAAAATAAACATCCCATAGGATGTATTGTCATCGGTGTCCTGGCTTTTCTCTTTGGTGATTGAAGTAACTGGCTATTGCCACCAGTTGGAAACTATTAGTTCCTGGAGATTTTTTCACTTAGATCACGTAGGGAACTCTGTCGAAAAAGCTGTCTTCTCACGAAGTTTCGGATCAATTTCGATCTGAAGGAATCCAGGTTTCGGTTCAATAGAGGAGAAATATACTGACTTTCCTAGACTATCCATGATTTCTTCAATTTGTGGTATCGGAAATCTATCGTTTATTGTTTGCTCGTTAAGTATGTGGTAATCGATAACCACTCATATATTTCGCATCCCGGACGCATCTGGAAACTTCTTCGAGAAATTTGTCCATGATCCGAACCTTACGGCATTGATGGCGACGATCTAGTCTCGTAAAACAACGGTTTTTCCACTTTTCTCCTTCTTAGTAATTTTATTTCAATTTGATTTTATTTTCAGTTTTTCAGTTGTATTTTTATTTCAAATACTTGTTAAATTCGTTAGGTTTCTTCTCGCAATTCTGTACTGCAAAAAAATTCATTGGGTGAGAAAAAAATCTTGTTTTATTACAAACATGTATAAAGCTGATTTTCGTTATTGCAACAATGTTTTTTTTTCCAACTCAGGAAACGTGAAAATAAAATTTAAATTTAAAATAAAGAAATATGTTGACAGTCTGGATTTGACACTATCAGAATCATTTGACATCGAATTTCACGACAAATTCACGATGCCCTGTCAGAAAAAATGAATACATGTTTTCCCGGTTTTCCCGCAGGGTTATTTTAATTTGACATAAACATTTCGTTTTGGGTGTTGTCTTGATAGGCCAGATGTAAACAATCGCAGTTTTCCTATGTATGGTTGCCAAGTTTACATAAGATTTATTTTAAAAAACAAAAAAATCGTTTTTACGTATTATAACGATTTTTTTTTAAATAATGTAATATGTATATTGGACCAAAAATTTATCGAATGGAACTGAAAACTATATATAGTTTAGTGACCCAATTCAGACAACTGTTTCCCAAAAAATCACTCTGAATGAAAGTTTATCGAGTTACTAACAAAGATACCAACAACTTTATTTTTATTAAAACTTAACCGTTAAGGAAAAAACTCCCTCGTCGCCACTTTTTATATATTGCTTCGTCTTTGATATTAAATTGTGTAATTTTATCCGCTTATTAATGTTATTATGTAACTTTCATCGCTTATCAAATTATACATTGTTGTTTGGGCATTCAATCTAATCAATCTTCACGTTCGGGTATTCTATCTGATCTATGTTTTTCCGAACAAATGATTAGTAATGTTAGTTATGTTATGTTTTTTTCGTATGGAGAAATAATGATTAGCTTAGTTTGTTAGTGCGCTGTAAATGTGATTAAATGTTATTGAATGTTACCTATGCTACCGATGTTTCCTTCTTTCGGCGAGATTTTGGTATCCTTCATTCGGATTGGTGTGGCCTCCTCCCCCCTTTCCAGTAAGGTGGTTGTAGGTGGGACCTGGTTTTACTGAAATTAAACTTAGATTCTTCCTTTACTGTTTTGTTTTATTTATTTATTCATAATTCTCCAATTTATTTATTTTTCTCTTGTTTCCCGTTTCCCGATATGTTGTTTGTTGGGTGTTTTTGTTATATTATTTAATTTCGTCCTATGAAATTCCCTGCTGTTGGGCATGGGTTTCTGATTGATTCGTACTCAGTATTATTTATATATTTTACGTGTTTGTTGAAACATTCCTTCAACCATTGTTTTTTCATCTGTATCCTGTACTCCTTTAATTATTCCCCTCAGACGCTTTTCTTCATTTCATCTTTTACCTCTAAAAATTTTCGTGAAATGTTCTATGGATATGAAGGTCGTCATTTTGTTTGCATTTCTCTCCGTACATCTCTCCCTGGAGGATAACAAATCTAATCTAACAAAAACCACGTATTTCTTCTATCTGTCATTTGACGGTAACAACTACACGGAAAATGACTGATACACATTTCTTAAACAATCAGAAAATATCAACTACACAATTCACCCGAAACGTGTAGCGACAATAAGCGTCGCTTGTAATATTATTCGTGCAGAATCTGTATACTTACTTTACCTTTCCTTCCTCCGAATCAGCATCGGTCACTGGAATTTCTATTTCTATTGCTGAGCAAATAACTAACACGTCTAAACTGCGCAAACAAAAGACAACAAATGCGAATGAATCCTTAATATTACCTACTTTTGAGTTTCCGTGTCTGTAATAATCGAGGGCCAGTTCACTCCCCATTCAAAGTGAATTGAAAATACCCAATTGAAAAAATAAACGAGAAATGCTTCAATACACCTTAATACACCGAAAACACGCTAATACACAAAAATACGTTAGTACCGGAGATATTTTTCAATGCGTCGATAACAATCCAATTCGTAAAGTAATACACTGTTGATACAAGCCATACAAATATTACATTAATTTCATGCCAAATGAAACTAATTCAGAATATTTCTTATTATGACATAGCGTATGTTTTTTTCAAGCTAGATTGTTTACTTTTCTCGGAATTGGGACTCCCAGCAAACGGATTCAGAATCGGTGAATCATTAGAATGACAAGTAGGCAGAAATCAATCAAAATTCTTGTCAATCACATAATCTTTGAAGAAAATAAACATCCCGTAGAATGTATTGTCATCGGTGTCCTGGCTTTTCTCTTTGGTGATTGAAGTAACTGGGTTTTGCCACCAGTTGGAAACTATTAGTTCCTGAAGATTTTTTCACTTAGATCACGTAGGGAACTCTGTCGAAAAAGCTGTCTTCTCTCGAAGTTTCGGATACATCTCAATCTAAAGTAATTCAGGCTTCGGTTCAGGAGAGGAGGAATATACTGATTTCTCAGACTATCCAAGATTTCTTCAATTTGTGGTATCGGAAATCTATCGTTTGTTGTTTTCTCGTTAAGTATGTGGTAATCGATAACCACTCATATAGTCTGCGTCCCGAACGCATCTGGGAACTTCTTTGAGAAATTTGTCCATGATCCGAATCTTACGGCATTGATGGCGACAATCTCGTCTCTCGTAAACCAAAGGTTTTTTCATGTTTCTCCTCCTTAGTAATTTTATTTCAATTTGATTTTATTTTCAGTTTTTCAGTTGTATTTCTATTTCAAATACTTGTTAAATTCGTTAGGTTTCTTCTCGCAATTCTGTACTGCAAAAAAATTCAATTGGGTCATTAAATGAGAAAAAAAAATCTTGTTTTATTACATACATGTATAAAGCTGATTTTCGTTATTGCAACAATGTTTTTTTCCAACTCAGGAAACGTGAAAATAAAATTTAAATTTAAAATAAAGAAATATGTTGACAGTCTGGATTTGACACTATCAGAATCATTTGACATCGAATTTCACGACAAATTCACGATGCCCTGTCAGAAAAAATGAATACATGTTTTCCCGGTTTTCCCGCAGGGTTATTTTAATTTGACATAAACATTTCGTTTTGGGTGTTGTCTTGATAGGCCAGATGTAAACAATCGCAGTTTTCCTATGTATGGTTGCCAAGTTTACATAAGATTTATTTTAAAAAACAAAAAAATCGTTTTTACGTATTATAACGATTTTTTTTTAAATAATGTAATATTATGTATATTGGACCTAAAATTTATCGAATGGAACTGAAAACTATATATAGTTTAGTGACCCAATTCAGACAACTGTTTCCCAAAAAATCACTCTGAATGAAAGTTTATCGAGTTACTAACAAAGATACCAACAACTTTATTTTTATTAAAACTTAACCGTTAAGGAAAAAACTCCCTCGTCGCCACTTTTTATATATTGCTTCGTCTTTGATATTAAATTGTGTAATTTTATCCGCTTATTAATGTTATTATGTAACTTTCATCGCTTATCAAATTATACATTGTTGTTTGGGCATTCAATCTGATCAATCTTCACGTTCGGGTATTCTATCTGATCTATGTTTTTCCGAACAAATGATTAGTAATGTTAGTTATGTTATGTTTTTTTCGTATGGAGAAATAATGATTAGCTTAGTTTGTTAGTGCGCTGTAAATGTGATTAAATGTTATTGAATGTTACCTATGCTACCGATATTTCCTTCTTTCGGCGAGATTTTGGTATCCTTTATTCGGATTGGTGTGGCCTCCTCCCCCCTTTCCAGTAAGGTGGTTGCAGGTGGGACCTGGTTTTACTGAAATTAAACTTAGATTCTTCCTTTACTGTTTTGTTTCATTTATTTATTCATAATTCTCCAATTTATTTTTCTCTTGTTTCCCGTTTCCCGATATGTTGTTTGTTAGGTGTTTTTGTTATATTATTTAATTTCGTCCTATGAAATTCCCTGCTGTTGGGCATGGGTTTCTGATTGATTCGTACTCAGTATTATTTATATATTTTACGTGTTTGTTGAAACATTCCTTCAACCATTGTTTTTTCATCTGTATCCTGTACTCCTTTAATTATTCCCCTCAGACGCTTTTCTTCATTTCATCTTTTACCTCTGAAAATTTTCGTGAAATGTTCTATGGATATGAAGGTCGTCATTTTGTTTGCATTTCTCTCCGTACATCTCTCCCCGGAGGATAACAAATCTAATCTAACAAAAACCACGTATTTCTTCTATCTTTCATTTGACGGTAACAACTACACGGAAAATGACTGATACACATTTCTTAAACATTCAGAAAATATCAACTACACAATTTACCCGAAACATGTAGTGACAATAAGCGTCGCTGTTAATATTATTCGTGCAGAATCTGTATACAGTCGTGATTCGCTGGTTGGGCCACAGCCTTGTCCAACTAACGAATTTGATTCGCTAGTTGGACCGACTGACAAATGTCAAAATCTCTCCAAAGGAGATGTTGGCAGTGTAAATGCATCTATTCACATCTCTAAATATTGTCAGATTGATTGTCAAAGTAAATTTGACACGAGATTTTGACGTTCAGATGCTTTTTAGTTGGACAATGGTCCAACTAGCGGAAATTTTTGATCAAGAATTCGACATAAACAATGGTTTAATGTTTACCCTAAATAGTGAAGCTCTAAAATCTTGCAAGTTCGAAGTTTACATTGCGATGGATCATTTTGTTTAGATATTACTGATTTTACTGAGAGCATCTCAATTTTATTGAGAAGCATCTCAATTTTTTAAATAAATTTAGATAATACTGCAGTGATTAAATATACTACCGCGTTGCTCAAAAAGTACCATTGGGTAAGCCTAATTAGAATTCAGAAAGCCTAATTAGTTTTCACCAAACTAAAGATAAAGGTTACTTCAATTACATGTTCATCAGCCTTGGTTCAACAGTAGCAGCATATCTGGTGAATCTCCCCACTTCCTGCTTCTCACCAGTAGAAGCACTGAAGAAGTCACTAATTCTCCAAATAATAAAATTTGGCATAATGCTGAATTGTTCGTTAATCTTGAAAAATCACTGGTAATTCCATTTGTACTAATTTTATTATTTGCGTTTATGAAATTATTCTACTTGCATTCTACAATAACATTTAAACGTCAAAATTTAGTAACGTTCGGTTTCAATTGATTATTCAACAAAAATACAATGCGTGCATACAATTGTACGTTTTAGTACACTAATCCATAAGAATTATTAAATAGTTCACCAATACGCATATTACATTTCATTGAGTTTTTAATGCGCTAATAGGTAAGAATTATGAAAAAAATAATCAATACTCATCAATACACAAAATACATGTCATATCGTGAAAAATACACAAATATGTCTCTCAATACGTTAGCCTGAATCGAAAATACTAGTGAGTCGCCCCTTGGTAATAATCTTATGTTGTAATATGCTATCGGTTCGGTTATCTTTGATTCCGAAACAGAGCCTTTCATATATAGCAACGGCAGTCTACCCAAAAGCCCGAAAATGAGCCCGTTTGTCAGCAACTATCTGCCATTTGACGGTACTACCCAGTAAACCAAAAGGCGGCTAGGCGGGTTAAACTAGAAGCTGGCGATCGCTAGGCTATTGTAACTTTGTTATAGGCTACTCGCCGTAACTTTAAGCAGTTTGCCGTAAGAGTAGTTTATGTAGCTACACGGAAAATGACGGATACACATTTCTTAAACACTAAGAAAATATCGATTATACAAATCAACAGAAACATGTTGTAGTGACAATAGACATTGCTGTAACTATTATTCGTGTAGGATGTGTATACTTACACGTCTAAACTCCGCAAACAAAATATAAAGAATACGATTGAATCCTGAACTTTGCCTACGTCTATATTCTTTGTGCTGATACCTTTAATTAGGTTTTAAGTGAAACTCAAGTAACTTAGTTTACAGCTCGTTTGACTAAATATTCGATTGTTGAGCTGGATGTACATCCAGCTGAGTCGGATTTAACCAATAGTTCGATCAGCCTCTCGTTTTTTCTGCTGTAAATTTTAAGCATATTCGGTCTATCCACTCATTGAATGCTTGATAGAAGTATGTACTAGAAAATGCATAAAAATCACAGCACAATAAAAGCGACGGGAATAGAAAGTATTCTAACTCTGCATATTTTTGTTTCTCAGTGTAGGAAATCAGGTATTGCTCCTATCTGTCATTTGACAGTGCTCGCTACACGGAAAAAGACTGATACTCATTTCTTATGGCGTTTTCGATTGACCCTGAAACTGAGTCAGGTTCTAACCCCAACCGCTGTCAGTCCATATATTTTGACAGCAGTTGGGGTTAGAAACTAACTCAGTTCCGCTTCAAGCAAAAATGACATTAATCACAGTGAAAATATCAATTACACGATTAACCGGAAAAATGCTGTTATGACAATAGGCGTTGTTATCAGTTACATTCGTGTAGAATCTGTATACTTACCTTCACTTTCCTTTCTCGGAATTAGAAACGATCACTGACATTTCTATTTCATAAAAAAACATTTATTCTTCACTAATCACTTACAATCGTTTGGTTATAACTCACGCCTAAGACTAATTTGATTTTTCTGTCCAATGCCTCTTATAAATTATGTTTAACCTAGTCAGCAATACGAAGTCTGCTCCAGTATCGTCCGATGTCCACGTTGTCCATGTTGGCCGCTTCCACGTTGGCATCGCGCGTGGCATTCAGCTGGCTCAGCATATCTGCGTTGCATCGATCGTTTGGATCGCTTATGATGATGAGTCGGCGGATATGGTTGCGATGTCTGCTCGTAACGTGTATAACAAAGTGGCAGTAAGGCTGGTATCCACCACACTATTTCTGTTACATCACGTTAGGGTTCAACTTTGCGATTAACATTGCCTGTTGTATTTGCCGGCGGTGTTCCAACGTATCGAGACTATAAGCTTGCAGTGATTATTTATTGGTGGATTATATAAGTTTATAGCTCGAAATCTTTAGAATCTGGAGAGAGCCCTTTTTTCATAAAATATCTTTTGTTCAGTTTTGTAGCAATTGATCTTTCGATAGGTGTGTATTTTCCATATGATTGAGTAAATTTTTCCGAAATTTCTGAGTTTTCCGGGTATAGTGTTAATTCTACGTAGTATTTAGTGCTGGATGTGTCGTGCATCCATTCTTTGAATTCATTGTTCTTTTCAATTTTTGCCTATTGGCGGTCTATCTCTCGAAAGTATTTGATTTGCTCGTCTATTTTTTTAATATTTCGTCTATTTCCGCCATTGTGAGCTTTATTTGGGTTTCGCTTCCTGTGAAGATTATATTTGATGACGCCGTATCGTCGGCTGACAACCAACCCATTTTGCTCTCACAGGTGTTTACTTTGCTTGTTGTAGTTGTGGTTTGTTGTTCACAGTTTACACATCATACAGTTCAGAGAAAACTTTTTCTATTTTTTGTGTTGATGGAGATATTTGACGTCAATCGTATTTTTGCTACTTGGAATTAAGGTTGGTTTCAAGAAAAAATGTGCATGTCCACTGTATGCTATGCGCACCACATTCTTTTTTTATATACACATTGAAAAAGGAAAAAAAGCAATGTGAACATAAAGTAGAAAGCTGATCTTTGACTTGGAAAGCCAATGAGTGCAAACTAAAAAAGATTTACAATTTAGAGCCAATGAGATTTAAAATCTTTAAATTAAGTTAAGCTATAAAGCTAACGTCTGCCTCTGGATACTTTAGACCAAAAGTATTCACTGCAACTATTATTTTAGCAGAAATTCCACCTTCCTTCTCAATCAGCTTCAGTGTAACACGAAAGGTCCGTCTGTTGTCGTTGTCTATAATCCCAGAAACTAACAAAGCTCTAGCAAATGGTAGCACCTTTTGCAGTATATCTCGATTGTGGAGTTGCTTAAAAGCTTGTTTTCCTCAATTAAGTACAGTAGAAAAGCCATTATTAGCTGTGTGTGTACCCATGGATCCTTTAGGGAATACTGCCACTGCTATCACCGTTTGCATTGATTTCGGAAACTCAAGCCCAAAATCAGTGCTTGATAAGGTCACTGCTCTAGGTATAGTAATTCCGGTTGTTGCTATCCTCAATGTGACCAAGGGGAACACAGCAGCAACTCTAGATAGTGTTATCACAGTGTTTCCCCCTCTACCAACGTTATTTACCAGTTTGTAAATCGATTTTAAAGTGTTGATTCTTGTCTTACCAGCCTCATTAATCCTTAGCATCATTTTGTCTATATTATCCCCTCTGCTCAAGAAAATGTTACATCTGCTTAATAACCCTCTCGCTTCCTTCCAGCAGCATCCCCTCTACGATAAATTTATTGAACGATCCCCAGGACATTGAAAAGGGAAGCGACTGGCACGATTCGCCATGTCGCTTTTAAACTTTTCACTTGAAATTTTTTTTCTAAGTCCGTTAGCTGGGACTGCTTTATTGCGATTTGATTTTATATTGACTGTGACTCATGTTTTCTGTGTAGTAATCAGATGGATCACGTCTGAGGTTTTAAATGATGATGAATATGGATGATTATTGATGGGATTGCGTGGTGGCTTTTGCTTAACCGCCACAGCATACACGGCGGAAGATTTAACGGATCACACCACGGAAGATTCCTTAATGCCATCCGGATGAATCTATTCCGGACATGTTCAATTCTAAGGCCCCAAATCAATTGATACCGGCACCAATTCTATTAATTTCTCGTTTGGCTTGAATCCTGGTGATCTGTAAACTGCCCATGATCGCATATCAGTCCCATAAAAATAAGAAATCCCATAGAAAACGGGACAGCTATGGGAGCATGGGTAGTAAAAGTAGGATCAACGGATTCAGGTACACGCATTTTATTATGCTCTGATTCCTGTCATTCGACATCTAAAACCGCGAGTTTAGTAATCGCGCTTTACTTTTTGTCACACCACGGCTTCCAAACTGAGATATGGGTCAGATGGTAGCTATTACAAATGATTTTTGCTTTGTTCAACAAAGCATTAACCGCTTCGCTGTGACCATTTTATGGTAGGCGATTTTTCTCTAGTCTTAGATTCAAACATTGCTTAATTAAAATCATATACGGTAACCATTTTTTGCAACTGTATTCTGCTATCAAAAAAGCATTAACTGTTTTCTAGCGTCTATTTTATGTTGGACGTTTGGAATTAAACTGAAGTAAATCTCTTTCTAGAATAATTTTTTTTTCGAAACTGAAAAAGATCTCTGTCACCAAAACAAACCCAAAACCGCATCTACATAAACAAGCAAAATTGTTTCTTCGGTTACCTGAAAGCTTTGGATTTCCTGAAAGGGTGTGATAGCTAAATCTAAATTCACTGGCTTATCTCACTAACTCGAGTAAAACTTTCTTAGCAAGTCCTTCTTTGATCTAATTCATTTGTACTTACTATCTAAACCATGTGTTCCACGTATCTGTCATTTGACAGTACTCGCTACTCGAAAACTGACTGATATCATTTTTTATACACTGAGAAAATATTGGCTGAAATCAAAACTCGTCGAAATGTCAATTGACGATAGGTTCATCCAGAGTGCTCATTTTTGTTTACATTTTGCTAGCGCTGCCAATTTTATTTTCTGTCCAACACCTAATGTGGCTACGCCACATCGCTTTTGCACGTGCTGTCCGACTTCGCTACCGCTCAGTCGGATTTAAACTAGAGATAGCCCCTATGTTTGAGTAAGCCAGGCAAACGAGTGGATCGCAGGTTCGCTTGCTTCCGACGGCAGGTCGGTGGCCACCTCGCCCGGCGGATCCTAGGCCTAGGCCTAGGAAGGAAACGGTTATGCGGCTAAGCCGCATCGAAATGGTACCCCTTAAACATTCTAACTAGAATCGGTTGCGTCACCGGCAGGCCCCTGCTAGGCAGCCATTTTGTCCTAGCCAACATCTGCCTTTGTTATAATCAAAACAACCCAATGCTATTGCACGGGCGACATGGGCCTAGATCCGGCTAGGCCCACATATGATGACTACTGTCAAAGTCTGTATATTTCCATAGCGGATGACAGGAGTGACACCCTCCTGGTCACCGGAGCCGGAATACGAATTAGAACCAGCCAGCATTCCGGCTGAGCTTAACTGGGAAGTTTAGTAAAATTTAATCTGGAAAGAAAAACCCGGCAACGCTCCAGCACCCCGTTGAATTCTAACGATTTCACCACTTGGGCGCCAGGTTGACGATATGAAATGAACTTTGTTTACTTTCGACAAGTTTTGATTCGAGCCAACAACATCCAGCCGAGAAAATACCAATAACATAATTCAACAAAATACAGTGATAATAGACTATCGTTGCTATCGCTATTGTTCGTGTAGAATCTGTACATTTACTTTTTTTCTCAGAATTAGCCACTGTTATTTCTATTTCCATTACTGAGCAAAACAACTAACACGTCTAAACTGCGCAAACAAAAGACAACGTGACTGTCCATTCAGTGCAGTAAAATTTCATTTCATTCAATCGAAACTGAATGAACGCAGTCAATCAGTCGTCTACGGCAGCATTAATATTCATTTAACGCATCAGTTACCGTTGATCTGAAGCTCGGTTCATGTCTTTTGTCCCTGCTTCAGGGGTGATATCTAGCTTCAGTGTATACTCGCAGACGGAGTAGAGAATGAATTAATAATTTTATTTAACTTAGAATCCTACCACTAACGCGCGGGCCTACGTGACGCTTTGTGCTAGGATCAGCATAAATGACAATCATCGTCCGTTCGTGGAACTTTGGATTGTTTCGCATTTATGCTGATCATGTATAACAAAGTGGCAGTAAGGCTGGTATCCACCACACATGGCTCTTCACTCACCGTCACTTTCAAATGAGTCGCAATTCATAGTCAACCGCCTTCGTTTGATCCTCTCAAATGAATAGATTCGCTTTCAATTTACCCAGTGAGCACCAGTCAAATGAGATCCGGATAAACCTAAGACAAGAAGAGACAACTGGCTTCGCATTATTGGTTATCTTGCCTTTCTTGTGCCAGATGACAGATGAGTGTATGCAGCTAGCGAGATTGACAGTGCAGCCAATTTCTTTGCCATATTTAGATATGTCACATTTCGCCAAAATTTATCTGGTACTCATCAATCCAACATTTTTATCACATACTACATGTTTCTAGCAAATTTGGCCAGCATAACAGCCTATTCATCGGAATAAAATTTGCAACAAAAATATATTAGAAATGAACGTACACGTTTTTCATTGCAACCAGTTCCAACAAGCTGTTATTATTAGATTCATTATTTTACGTCTGAAATCTGTGAATTTAGGAAATTTTGAAAAATAAATATGATAGCCGCAGTATGCTATCATAATTGTACGAAGCTGTCAAATTCATTGATAAAATCAAATATGTAATTCAGCTATTTTCTTTGCGCCCTCCACCAATATTTTCCTGTTCACAATTCCGATGATATGTTAAAGGAGTAAAACACTTCCCCATGGGAACACATTACGAGCACAGTCCACAGACACGAAAATAGTCGATGTTCTCTTTCAGAAAGAATTCGACAACATTTTGCTCGATATGAATGCTATAAACAGGTCATATCGATGGTGGGTTTATTGATTTGGAGAAACCAAAAGTCGCCATATTGGATTGATTGCAAAATGTCCTCAATCATCAGTTTCCGTCATCTACTGACCAGCCTTGCAAAAGTGATATAGATATATATTGATTATGGTTTTCTCTTTGGTGGTTACCGGAAACCGCCATCTTGGTTTTCAAAATGGCCTAATTGGCCTTGGTTTTCAAAATGGCCTAATTTAATAAATTACGAGTACGTCCATCTCTATATTAATTTTCGTGGCAAATTTTATTCTGATGAATAGGCTGTCATGCTGGCCAAGTTTGCTAGAAACATGTAGTATGTGATAAAAATATTGGATTGATTAGTTCCAGATACATTTTGGAGAAATGTGAGTTAATAAAACGGTCATTATTATGTGTATTATAGCAACATTTCTAAATGAGACAAAGAAATTGGCTGCACTGCCAACTTCGCTAGCTGACTGTAATCCGTCAACAATTATTCAGCAGGGTACAAGAAAGGCAAGAAAACTAAAAATACAGAGGCAACTGCTCCAAGATAAAGAGAAAGAAAGGTTCGGAACATTTGTCATTTTTGAGTGTATTTGTTTCATACTTGTAAAATTAAGCATGGCCGCCGGGCCCATGATAGTAAACATAATCATCCAAAAGAAAGAAAACACCGGGTTTCACCTCGAATCTTCCGATTCGATTACTTAGGGACACTTTTATCTCGAAACTACTAATAAAAAATAATTATTACCAAACCCAAAACAAAACTTATATTGAGAAAAGCCCACTATGTCATTGGTTTATTCTTTTCTTTTCCATATCTACCTGATTTAACAGCTTCATCGAAAAAAATGACAATTCTACTCATACACAGAAAAAAATGTTCCTACCTGTATCCGTCTTGAGTTGTCTCGTCTTATCATAGCCTTTACCCTGTCTGTATTTATTATCTTGGTCGGAGTTATTTTTATGTCAGTGAGTGTTCATTCATATTCATTTGTGAGTGGTTCATTCACTTCCATTAGCTGAGACCGTGATAATGTGAGGTATGTTTTCAATAGAAACAAAACAGGCAAAAACGTAAAATGAACAGAGCATGTTATTCAATTGACAGTGAACTTTGAGTGACTCAAACGAAGACGGCAGCAGAACTCAACTGATATAGTGGTGGTATGCTTACAGTGAAAGACTCGCAATTTTCACTTGAAACGAATATTTTCGTTTGAAATTGATATTTTACCGCACTGTTGTCCAATAGTTTTCCACTTTACCTTTGATGCTTGTAGTACTGCCGCCGTTGTTGCTTCCTGGTTCCTTGGGGAGTTTTCTCAAACTTAGTAGACACGACTCAACTGGTTAAACTTTGAAACTTGATTGATTCGAAAAATATTTACAAAGGTTATCTTAAAGCTACATGTTGCCCGCGCAATTTCTATATCGCTACAGGAAAATTTGTCCCTTTTAGTCTATTAGTTTTTCCCTATTCTCCTGTTTAACGGCGTAGATTTCCTATGACGTTAGAAGGGCACAATTCTTATTTATTTACTTATATATTTGGCCCTGCTTCTTCAAAACTTACGTATTTAATATACAATACGGATAAAACGGTCGGTAATAATCTGATTTTTATCGTATCCTATCGATTCACTTACCTTTGATTCTAAAACTGCCAGCCTTTCACCTAGAAAAGGCAAATGAGCCCGTCAGCAAGCAAATTCCCCGTCTTGACTGGGAAACCACGTGTTTCGCGTATCTGTCATTTGACAGTACTCACTACACGGAAATTGACTGATACACATTTCTTATACACTGAGAAAATATCAATTGCATAATTCATCAGAAACATGTTATAGTGATAATAGACGCTGCAATCGCAATTATTCGTGTAGAATCTGTATATTTACCTTCACATTTTTCTTGCGATTCAGAATCAGCTAATCTAATTCCATTACTGACCAAAACAACTAACACGTCTAAACTGCGCGAACAAAAGACAACGAATAAGAATAATTCCTGAACTAATAAACTAACCTGCCTAAATAACGTTAAAGTAACAGGGAAACTAATGTTTTTTTTTAAATTAAGGGAATGCTAGCCACTACGTCTGATTTTAAACACTATACGTCCCTAAACTTTTTCGCTAATCGGAAAATGAACCCAAGCTGTCTTGATGCCTCATCTACAAAAGATGATGTATACGGTTTGAACGTTAGTGCCGAACCCACGATGACTCCGAGGTCCTTGACGTGAACATGTCTTGGAAGGCTCGTGTCGAAGAAATGATAGTTAAACTGAATCGGATGGCGTTTCCGCGTGAACGTGACGATTGAGCATATACTCGGGTTTAAAACCATTCTGTTTAGATCAAACCACGTAGAAAAGCTCTCCAGTTCACTCTGAAGAAACTTTGTTTTATCCCGTATTTATCGAATTTATTATTTCCAAGTGGGGTCCTCGTAATTTGATATTAACGTCATTAAAGTAGAGGAGGAATATCACTGGACCGAGATGACTTCCTTGTGGGATGCCTGATTTAGTAAAGAATGGTGCAGATAGGCAGTCCTTAATGCTGATTTGGAGCTACCTCCCGTTGAGATAGGAACGAAACCATCGCAGGAGTTGACCATGAATACCGAGTTTGTCCAGCTTCGCTATTGAGATATCATGATTGATTTTGTCGAAGGCCGCAGATAGATCCATGTAAATAGCATCGATTTGCAATCCGTCAGCGAATCCATCGAGTACATATGAAGGTTGGTCGTTGTCGTTCGTTTAGGAGTAAAACCGTGTTGGTCGTCTGCAATGTAGTGTTTTCAGTGAAAGAAAATAGGGTATCAACCAACCAGCTCGAATAGTTTTGATACGGCACTTAAACACGAAATTTCCTGAACAAATATCAATGTTCGATTTGTGTCCTTTTTTCAAGCTGCTTTCCAGCAGGAAGAGAATGTTCCAGTAGTGAGTGACAGCAGGAAGACTCGCCGAAGTGGTTCAAGATGCACTTGTTGATAAAAATCGAGGGAACGCCATCTGGGCTCGAGCAACTAGAGAACGAGTTAGATTGGCGGCGGCTGCGACTTGTTTTTGTAAATTTCGTCAGAAAAAAAAACAGTTGCCAAATTGTCTTAGAGTCGGAGCCTAAAACTCCATTAAATGACATACAAGATGGTAAGCCGGATTCTTTTCGCTGCTCGTTCACATATTTCCAAAACGACTTGGGCTTAAATTTCAGCTGGCGCTCGAGGTTTCGCTGGTGTCCAAAAAAGGCGCGTCTGCTTTGATGTTTGTATTCGTGGTTGAGTTGAAAGTAGTGGTTGCAATTTAGCCCTTCTTTGGACATGTTTTCGACAGTCTTCTCCTTGCTAACGCTGGGATAAAAGCGGTGAAGATACAACAAGAGCAACGACGTGGGAAGTGGAACCGTGAAAATGTTGCTATTATCGATTAGCTTTGGACCACCGACAAAAATATTGCTCGGATCAGGGCAGTCCTCACGACGACGACGGCGTTTCTGGGGCGGTCGAGAGGTACCGGAATTTGGCCGGACTGGAGTAGCTGATGAAACGTTTCTGGCGAGGCGTGAAATTTGCTGGCTATTTTTTTTATAACTCGGCCTTTAGTTCAGCACAGACGTCGTCCGTTTTCCCGGTGATAGCAGCAATAACACATCTAAGCGAAGAAACGGTGTCGGGAAAGCTAGCAAACTTCATCAGCTTGACACGTTTATCGCACATCCAAAATAAATTTGGGTTTTCCGCAAGTTGTTTCCCGCACCACATTTTTGCAAAATCCCGTGCATTCGATGAAGTCGTCGTTCGATTTGACAGTTTTCGCGGAGTGATCGCATGCACTTACCACTGTCTCACTGTGCGCCAAGTTGTAATGTGGGAAATATTTTCCGCTACCCGCGTTCAGATGGCGAAGTGAGCACGTAAATTTTTTGTGGGTAATTACACACCGGTCCGGTGATGGAAACAATCTCTATTTTCACTCGATTTTTCACAGGAAACACTTTTAAACTTCACAATATCAAGGACAAAAATAAAATTTTGAACCGACTGATGCGATAAACAACGATTAAATGGCACGAATCACGCCAAATATAAATAAGTAACTGGAGCGATCTACACAAACAACTAATCGGTGAAAATAAACTGAACCAAAGAAAGTATTCAAAAACTTCTAAAGAATAAATTTACGACTACATTAGTGCAGTGAAAAAACTGTTCTATTGCATATATGCTTACAGATGAAAAGTATTTAAATAGTTTTCCGGATGCTGACTTAGAACTGTTTTGCATTAAAATGCAAATATACAGCAACAAGCATCCGAAATGCCAATAAAACGTTACTTTCCTGCTAATACCACTACCGAGTGGTTACCTGGGACGATACCAACTACTTTAATTTGATTCAAATTCAACCGTTAAGGAGATAAAACTATCTCGTCGCCACTTTTATGTATTGCTTCCTGCAGATTAATGCCTTCGTTACAAATGTTTATTTCTAGCTCGGTTGTTTATTTTCCTTAGATACCTTTTAGTTGTTTTTATCACCTTAAATGTCGACGTCAGCACTGGGAATGTCTTACTGGCAATTGAAACTGAGCCGCTGGACTTTTTGTGGTTTAATCTCGGATCCGTAGGCAGGTTCGTTTGGTTATCAGTTTTGCTGTTCCGAAAGGGATGTATTGTCATCGGTGTCCTGACGTTTCTCTTTGGTGATTGAAGTAACTGGCTATTGCCACCAGTTGGAAACTATTAGTTCCTGAAGATTTTTTCACTTAGATCACGTAGGGAACTCTGTCGAAAAGGCTGTCTTCTCTCGAAGTTTCGGATCCATCTCAATCTGAAGGAATCCAGGCTTCGGTTCAAGAGAGGAGGAATATACTGATTTCTCAGACTATCCAAGATTTCTTCAATTTGTGTTATCGGAAATCTATCCGTTTGTTGTTTTCTCGTTAAGTATGTGGTAATCGATTACCACTCATATAGTCCGCGTCCCGAACGCATCTGGGAACTTCTTTGAGAAATTTGTACATGATCCGAATCTTACGGCATTGATGGCGACGATCTCGTCTGTCGTAAAACAACGGTTTTTCCACTTTTCTCCTTCTTAGTAATTTTACTTCAATTTGATTTTATTTTCAGTTTTTCAGTTGTATTTTTATTTCAAATACTTGTTAAATTCGTTAGGTTTCTTCTCGCAATTCTGTACTGCAAAAAAATTCAATTGGGTCATTAAATGAGAAAAAAAATCTTGTTTTATTACATACATGTATAAAGCTGATTTTCGTTATTGCAACAATGTTTTTTTCCAACTCAGGAAACGTGAAAATAAAATTTAAATTCAAAATAAAGAAATATGTTGACAGTCTGGATTTGACACTATCAGAATCATTTGACATCGAATTTCACGACAAATTCACGATGCCCTGTCAGAAAAAATGAATACATGTTTTCCCGGTTTTCCCGCAGGGTTATTTTAATTTGACATAAACATTTCGTTTTGGGTGTTGTCTTGATAGGCCAGATGTAAACAATCGCAGTTTTCCTGTGTATGGTTGCCAAGTTTACATAAGATTTATTTTAAAAAACAAAAAAATCGTTTTTACGTATTATAACGATTTTTTTTAAATAATGTAATATGTATATTGGACCTAAAATGTATCGAATGGAACTGAAAACTATATATAGTTTAGTGACCCAATTCAGACAACTGTTTCCCAAAAAATCACTCTGAATGAAAGTTTATCGAGTTACTAACAAAGATACCAACAACTTTATTTTTATTAAAACTTAACCGTTAAGGAAAAAACTCCCTCGTCGCCACTTTTTATATATTGCTTCGTCTTTGATATTAAATTGTGTAATTTTATCCGCTTATTAATGTTATTATGTAACTTTCATCGCTTATCAAATTATACATTGTTGTTTGGGCATTCAATCTGATCAATCTTCACGTTCGGGTATTCTATCTGATCTATGTTCTTCCGAACAAATGATTAGTAATGTTAGTTATGTTATGTTTTTTTCGTATGGAGAAATAATGATTAGCTTAGTTTGTTAGTGCGCTGTAAATGTGATTAAATGTTATTGAATGTTACCTATGCTACCGATGTTTCCTTCTTTCGGCGAGATTTTGGTATCCTTTATTCGGATTGGTGTGGCCTCCTCCCCCCTTTCCAGTAAGGTGGTTGTAGGTGGGACCTGGTTTTACTGAAATTAAACTTAGATTCTTCCTTTACTGTTTTGTTTTATTTATTTATTCATAATTCTCCAATTTATTTATTTTTCTCTTGTTTCCCGTTTCCCGATATGTTGTTTGTTAGGTGTTTTTGTTATATTATTTAATTTCGTCCTATGAAGTTCCCTGCTGTTGGGCATGGGTTTCTGATTGATTCGTACTCAGTATTATTTATATATTTTACGTGTTTGTTGAAACATTCCTTCAACCATTGTTTTTTCATCTGTATCCTGTATGTCATTACTCCTTTAATTATTTCCCTCAGACGCTTTTCTTCATTTCATCTTTTACCTCTAAAAATTTCCGTGAAATGTTCTATGGATATGAAGGTCGTCATTTTGTTTGCATTTCTCTCCGTACATCTCCCCCTGGAGGATAACAAATCTAATCTAACAAAAACCACGTATTTCTTCTATCTGTCATTTGACGGTAACAACTACACGGAAAATGACTGATATACATTTCTTAAACATTCAGAAAATATCAACTACACAATTCACCCGAAACATGTAGTGACAATAGGCGTCGCTGTTAATATTATTCGTGCAGAATCTGTATACAGTCGGGATCGCTGGTTGGGCCACAGCCTTGTCCAACTAACCAATTTGATTCGCTAGTTGGACCGACTGACAAATGTCAAAAACTCTCCAAAGGAGATGTTGGCAGTATAAATGCATCTATTCACATCTCTAAATATTGTCAGATTGATTGTCAAAGTAAATTTGACACGAGATTTTGACGTTCAGATGCTTTTTAGTTGAACATTATTTCAATTTGATTTTATTTTCAGTTTTTCACTTGTATTTTTATTTCAAATACTTGTCAAATGCGTTAGGTTCCTTCTCGCAATTCTGTACTGCAAAAATTTTTCTATTCAGGCAACTGATTTGCAAAACAATCACTCTGAACGAAATTTTGTCGAGTTACTAACAAAGATACCAGCAACATTATTTTTATTAAAATTTAACCGTTAAAGAAAAAACTCCCTCGTCGCCACTTTTTATATATTGCTTCGTCTTTGAGATTTAATTAGAATTTAGCTAACAAAATCTGAAACGAACGGAAATCTTTCTTTCCATGACCCGGAGAGGTTCATTGATTTGCACCATCTCCAAAAGGTTTTGCTTGGCATTCCAGAACCACACATTTCAGCTCTGCGGGTAATATTAGAAATCACAATGTTTTACACAATTTTCGCACACACGCACTTTCTATTTCGTAACCAATTATGAACAAATTATCAGATGACCATTTGTTGTTTCGGTACAATGCCATCAGGTGCAGGGCTTTTAAACTAACCAATTTTTTAAAAGAACCCATGATTGTATGTACTTTTACCTATTTAACGTAAATTTCTCTTAAAACTTCTGGGAGGAACTAGGGGCAGATCACTTGTGATGCATTTTTAAAAATCAGCGAAATCAAATGCATTTATTTCCATCAAAATAGAAATTGATAATGTATTTTGCGTTGCGTGCAATGTTGTTTGCGTTGCGTGTAAGACGTCAAAACCCTACAGAAAAACTAGCCCTACATTTAACAAAACGTCGAACAAAGTGGATCAGCGTAGGACGTTTTAAACAAACTTTTTTGCGAGGCAGTGCAAAGCTGATGCAAAAAATGCATTTTTTTCAATTTGATGCAAATTTGTTATACATTCTTAGAGTGATCTGCCCCTAGGGGAGGAATGAAAAGTATTCACGCTCTCGATCCTTCTCCGAAAATGTAGTGTAAACTTCTTGGAAGAAAGTTGCAAAAAGATTGCAATTTTTTGTCTGAGTTATCGCCTGCCTTTCCGTCAAGATGTATTTCTACTGAAAAATAATCCGATTTTCATTAAGTTTTAACGTAATTTAAGAAGTTTTGGGCAAGTTTTATATTCAGTTCGTTCAGTTCTTGCATTGAACTCTTCAAACGCACTATGAATAGCAGTGTTCAATTGTACTTTCATCCACATATGCTCCATTTTTTTTTTGATTTTATAGTTGTGATAACTTCTGTATTTAGTTTTGCCGAAACTGCAATCAAAACGCCACCATCTGACTTCTCCTCAGATACTCGACAATCGCGGTGATTTCTTAAAGCATCGTAATTGCTTCCGAAAACATCTTCACTTCTAACCTTTTCGACCCAACATGTTTCAGTTGCTAAAATTACAGAACACGGACAACTTAATATTTTCTGTTGGATCTCAATCATCTTAGATGAACTTTTCATACGATTGAAATTTTGTCGATAGATCAAGATTCCTGTTCTCGACTGTAGGTGATGTGAAAATTCCTTTCGGAGAAGTTTCAATAGGGATCTTTAATTTGGAAAAATTTTGCCAGTTTTTCATATTTATTGATAGCAGGTGTCCTTACGAAAGCACTCATACCATTCTTAAACCTTAATTATTCTTTTCTGATTTTTAAATTAAAAAAAAACCAAATTAAATTCCACCGACAAACTGACAGTTGTCCGACTAAATGACGTATCTGCAAATATCTCGTTCGCCTCATTGTTAACCGGGACAGCACCCCACACGCTGGTACTTTGTCAATCCGCTAACAGCCTGCCATCCCAAGTTTCATCTGCAAACTATGGTGAATCTGATAAGGCAACCTATAGAGTCGTGCAAGTCGCATGGGTTTGGATGTGTTATTGTCCTAAAAGGAAACAAACTAAAAAATGTTTTTTTCAATAGTTTCGGGCCTAAAAATTGGAAAAGGACTGAGATATTAACTCACTGTACTAATGTGCATCATAATATGCCTTAACCCGCACACCCCTAAAGATCCCTATTGAATGTGAATGAGTTAGATTCCCTACCTCCGCTTCTTGAGATACTATACAAGTTAACGAATAATGGCGACGGATTAGGTTTTTAAAAATAAACGATCTGATCGCTACCAAGGTCTGACACTAAGTGAAGTTCTCTTTATTAATTCATATGTTACAGAGGCCTACCGTGTTCGATATTTTCCTGAGCTAGCTATTTTGTGAGTCGGACCAAGCACACTAAATGCTGCACTGGCGTCTGGTATCCCTTTGGGGCGCAGCGGTCTGGCAGCAGCTGTTCGATGTGAAGTACCTGGTCGGTCGGTTGAGTACGGGTTTAACACATCACCTCTCTGGAATACAACCTAACCTAACAGGTTTGAACGAAGTTGAAGTTGGTCTTGTTGGAACCAGCAACAATTCCGAGGTTTGGGCGATGGATACAACCACTCTAATTTCGTATTTAAACTCATTTTAGAGCAGCTCGATCCACTCGAATCCATTTCGGACATCGAAGTTGCTAAATGTGAATACGAGTTTGTGATTCGACTCCATAACTGACTTGTTGAAGGTAAATCGTTTCAGTTCTAACACGAAATACTCGTAGCATATCGGCAGCATGTATGTTAGAATTCTTTGCTCGTGATTCCTCTGAACACCAACCGCATGCATCGATAAAAAAAATTTAAGGGTCTCTGCATTCGGAATCGAGAATAGAGAGATAATTCTATCCCTTACTGTTGTTAGGATGTGGGCTGCTGTGTCGTAAGGGTGCTTAGTCATAAGTCTCATCATGTTAATCATAAGAAAAGCGACAATGTTAACTCCCCAAGTTTTCTTCTGTATGACCTTCTCTGGGGTGCCCGTTGCTTTCAACATCCCATTGATATGATTCATCCAACCCTCGCAGGCCGTAGTAGTAATGGTAATGGTCGTGTTGTTGATCGAAACTTTGGTTGCAGAGGTTGACACTGCACCCTGAGCTGTTACAAAATGCCACGGAACTGTTTTATAAGTAACTGTGTTGGGAGTATTTGCCCCTGCCGTAGCATCTTCTTCGATTACAGAGTCAGGAAGGAGGAAGTCTTTGTCAATCTTAACATGACTCAAAACCCCGTGGAAGAGTTTATACACATTCTCTTCTTCAATTTTTTCAGAGCCATTATAATAAGCAATAAAATTTGTTGCATGCTGTGCCGCAACATCCAAATTAGAGCGTGCATATTTAGTTGCTTCCTTTTTGAAACCCTCGTAGATGTCTTTGTTCCATTCCGTTGGCTCTGGCGCGTTCGAGATTCTTCCCAGTTCGATCTTCCCTTCAAGGCCGCTGATGGGTTCAAATAGGTCACTCATATTTATGGCTGTTGGTATTATTTATTTTCAGCGCATTGTCAACATGCATGATTGCTACTGCTGTTCTTTACGGCCCGAAGTTCGACGGAAGAATGAAGTCGCTCGAGGAATGATATTCTTTAAATAGTCGAGGATGACGCCATTCATACAAGCGTAGTGTACTGGGTGCTCAAATCTGTCGTACGAGACGCTATAGGCACGATGTTATTTGTCTGGCAAAAGAGCAACAACTGATTCAAACAGGCACACGGCACATTTATTTATAACTTTTCGTGTTCGTTTGAATTACTAAGCTGCTCCCTATTGACGGCTCTGCCGGGGATAGATTGACTGATGCATGGGAGTTTTCACGTTTTCGAAATCTGTTCATTTTTGCTTGTTTTTCAATAGTGTGCTATTGAAATACAAAAACCCCATAGCAATAAAACATAATTTCAATTAATTCCGAATTGTTTGGTGATAACCACACGGAAATCCGTTCATAAATAACAAAGTTATTAGCGTTCAAAATAGTGACGCAAAAACGTGACATCGTTTGATTTTAGATTTTAGAATGACACCCTGCCCCAGATAGTGCAGTAAGACATTTTCAATGTCAAAAATTCCCGCAATACGCAATACCCCGCACATGTTCATCGTCGCTGACGGTACAATTATTGATCGCGCACGGCCAGCAATGATAAACAAAAACAATACAAATCAAACCACGTGCGGTTTAACTTAAGCGGAGTAAATGGAAAACGCAACCGAACTGAATTTAATGCAATGGAAGTGCTTACACAATAGCTATTAAATAGTTTCATCTAGAGTCTAGAAGGAATATTTTCAATCGACTTATACTACTTAGACATTTCTTGCTATTCAATTTCGCAATTTCATTCCATTCGCGTTGACGTTTTCCTATGTCATTTGACACTTAAAAGACTTTCTAATCCCTTCGGGTTGATTCTTATGTTATCGATGATTTTAGTCTAAGATGTTTCCGATGATCGTGCTGAAAGGCTATTTTGTTTGTTCATATACAGGACGCAAAAACCTTTACTTCACTCCGTCGGCTGCGCCAGTTAGAATATGTAAATATTTGAAACAATACGCGCTGCTTTCGAACCGAACCTTCTATAATTTTTAATTAAATTCCAATTTCCTTTATGGTTGGTCTGCTACTAAACACCTCATATGAGGAGAATCTAAACAAACCGCGGTGTGTGCCTAGCACTACTCTCTACCATCAGCGGTACATTCCCGTCTGATATCTTTTATTGACGATATAAATATTGTACATAGTTCACAGAGATACACCTTCATTTCATCTGAGTAACATATTCATGATCACGCTTTTGTTGTAGGTTGTGGATGCAACTCGTCCTAGAAAATAGATAAAATATTTCCTTGTGGTGATTAACTCTTCGTCATATCCTTTTCCTAAACATCTAGCACAGACACGTCTTCAGAGGGTATGGTATAGATACCAGATAGTGTTTTGATTTTGACAGACTGTACCTGTGCTCCGACTACGCGTCCCTTTAGCCATCGACCGGAATCTGCCTCCAGGTTTGGTCGCTCGGCTGTTAAGCTCAAGTATTCTTTTCTGAATCTACTCCAAAAATATGTAGAGCCTGATTCCAGTGTTCTCTACTAAAATCCGTTTCAATAATTTTTGGATTGCAACAGAGCACTCTCTAATATCTCCACTTGTAGTCTAATTACCTGGACCTTACCATTAGATTTAGATTATTATTATTCTTATTAGTCTCTACCAGGCGCCCACATTGATTGTTTCGTTATCCCTTTCGTAGCCTCATCTACTGGCTTTAGTTTTGAAGGGATCCATCAGGGAATTGTTATTGTGACGTCCAGTATTCCGCCTATAGGATGAGCTAAGAATTGCCTAAATACTTGTAATCTTTTCTCCAGCAGATTTTGTTTGCAAATTATCTAAAGAAAATCTCCTTCTAGGGCAATTACAAACAAAACTAATTTTTTACAAAGCTAAAACGAAAACTGTCATCGAAAAAACCCAAAATCTAAATCTAAATTCACTTGCGTACCTCAACACATCCAGTAATAGTTCTTTACTGTTTCTAGTTCTGCTTCAATCGAATTCATCTGTACTAAAGAAATGTCTAAACCACGTGTTTCGCCTATCTGTCATTTGACAGTAACCGCTACACGGAAAATAACTGATACACATTTCTTTAACACTGAGAAAATATCAATTACAATGCAGAACAAATGACAGCTGATGGGTTGCTTTTCAGTCATTTGCGCTAGAGCAACTGAAGGCAATTTATTGTACTTTTCCTGATAATACCGTTTTTACCAATTGATTTATCGAAAAGCCCGAGACTTTCTTGTTGCACCAGTCGAACCTGAGAGGTTTAGAAAAAATAGTGATCAAGCGCTAATGAATTCATAGGCAAGAGAAACTTACTATTTGTATTTCTATTTTTATGAACTTCCTGGGAAGGCTTGTTGACGTTTTGTATGAACAGTCCGTTCAACTCTAAAGCGAACGTTTTCGCTAAAGTATTATAATCCTGAAAGACACCGAATTAAACTTTTCCAATACCACCAAAACTTTTTTAGTCCCGCCTTAAACTTTTTTGGTGCGGATCGGACTCAGACTAAGTTTAGAGTGATTTGCCCCTTGGGTTTTGCCCGCATATGTTCGATTTTTTTGTTTCATGGTTTCTATTTCTTCTACAGGAAAGTTAGCATTTATGGCTATAAGAACTCCATCTCCTGACTTTTTCTGACAAAGAGACTAATTTCGGTCCGGCTGCTTCCACTTTCGTCTCAACTACTTTCTGTTCCAGGATTTGATGAAAGAAAAAGATTTGATGGATTTCTTTCATTTTTCCTGAGCTTTCCTTACTATTGAAATTTTGAGCAAAAAGACTAAAATTTCACTGGAATTCGGTTTATAATACTAACCATTTATCTTCCTCTGTTGGAGGAGCGTCTTTACTTCCGAAAATTCAACGTTAGAAATTTATGCATATTTTCGCAGCGATGTTGAAGGCTTGACTAAAATTTTCCATACTAGTCAACGTCTGCTGCTGCTTCGTTTGGCTTCAGCCCATTATCCTGATAGACTTTACTAGATACACTCCGATGCGAACATCAGTGCGGGTGGCACTGGTGGGTTCATTATGTTCGAGAAATAGTAATTCAATCTTGATTTCTTAATGTTGAACACTCTTTTGCTCTTGTTGGATAAAATTTAATCTTGATTCTTTTTTTAAACTTGAACACGCTTTTGCACTTATTGAATAAAATTGAATTTTGGTTTCTTAATATTGAACACTTTTTTGCACTTATTCGTTAAAATTAAGGAAATATGACTTATATGTATGAGAACGGTGTCCTTTATTCGGCCAGCATTTGTCCTTATCTGGTCTGTTTTTTGGCCTCCGGGTTGGGAAGTTAGTCGCTGTACGCTGGATTTCTTCCGGTTTGCCTCCTGGCTACTGAGGATCCTCCTCGTACGAATCGGGGTTTTTTCCACCCCTGTGGCTTCTAGCTGCTTCGTGCTCTGGTGTACTTTCACCTTTATGGTGTGGTTTAAGTAGTCACTGCAAACGGCTCTTCTTCGACCGTATTTTTGTGGTTAATGCGATTTTTTTACACTGAACTAATCAACCAGTAGCACTTTCTTACGAGGACTTATTGTCCCAACACACGCAAGGTCCCTATTCGGGCGTCACTTAACTTTTCCGCGATCGGAAAAGCTTTTTAAAAAATCAAACGTAACTTGCTGCGGTTCTCACAAGACTGATTTTATTATATCCAACTTGGTACTAAGCTACCTAGCTACCTGTTTACATAAATGTCCACTCAGCAATCTGATTACCGAAGGTTGGTCGATGGTGTGTCGATGACTCTGCTACACGTTTCCGCTGTCTGGCTCTGTCAGCAATTCTCCGTGTAGCTTGAATGTTAACTCACGGAATAAACGGTAAAACTACGCGAAAAATAAGTTTTAGTGAACAACTTTATTTTAACGATCTTAATGGTCGGAAAGCACGTTTTAGTTTCTGGGATGATGCAACTCGATAACTGTCAGAGTCATTGGCGTTATGCCAAGGTACGCACATACAACAAAGGTGCTCTCACAGTACTAGTGCGCAAGGTGAGGGACAAGCAGTGCTCCCGTTCCACAGAACGCAGCCACTGTATACTGTGGCGAGCTACTTGGCCGGAATTGGTGTGTCAATTAACTCTCTATCCTATTTCTGCTTGATTCTCTCTATCTTGGTGATATTTTGATCTTATAATTCCTACAACGGTTCCGTGCTTTCCGCATTGCACGTAACTCGGTATGATTCGGTTAATGCTAACAGTTCCGTTAATTTTCAGCTTGATTTGCATCATTATTTTCATTAGTCATTTCAACTTAGGTTGAAAGTTGCAGCGCCATTCTAAAACACTGAACAATGAGGGAATGATCTTGTAAACAGTGAGGGAATGATCTTCTTCGTACTAGAAACCTCTGAGGGCAGATTACGATTCGAGATGTCTTACTGCAGAGATATCCGTGAACCTACTTGGAATCTGCGTGGGTGAGTTTGAATTCAGGAATGTGTTTTGAGGTGGTCGCATTCGAAGACAGGTTAGATTTTTTATTTCCGACGGAGTGACAGAATTATCCTCAGAGATCTAACTTACTTAAAGGTCTAATTCCGACTGACTGAAGTGTTCCTCTGCTGCGGCTTCAGCGGCTGTTGCATACATCTAGGAAGTGGGGGTGCATATGGTATTGGTACCCGAAATATTTGGTTTAACTGTACTAAAATAAATGCCAATACTGCCAAAAACCCATTGCCTCTACCGCTAATTCTACCAACCGAACATTATGGTAAACAGGTTGCTCGTTTGGCATGCAAGCAACGAATGCTATGAAATGGATACTAGTAACCTATATATTTAGAAGCTCCCTATTGACGGCTCTGCCAGAAACAATATTCGTTTCCTCGTCTCCTTCGAAAGATTTTCTGAAGATCCGTTTTTACTTTATTTACAGTAGTCGTACATGGCGTCGGCGTTTTTGGGTCGTGAAACTTCTACGCTCTGGAGAATTCCAAGGGTAAACCGAAAGGATTCTGCTGGTCTGTTGTTCACTTTGTTACTTTGCCATACTTATTTTTACTTTTACTATTCAATTCTATTTTTTTAAACCTACCAATAAAATCACCTTCCTGGTTTTCTGATTTGTCTGCTACCAGCCTTCTGTCTAAAGTTGGTGGAGGGGGGAGGGAGGATTAAGTTCGTTCACCTCGAATCTCGACCATAGACCCTTTATACTACCACTCATGGTTTCCTATTGTATCGCTCTCATGTATTGGTTAACGCCACCCTCCATGATCACCTTGTTCCTTCGGTACCCACACTATTAGGGCGTATTGTTGGCGAGTTATGGCGGGTTGTCAAGACCAATGTTTCAATAGCCTACCGCTCGCCGGTATGTATTTTAATCCGTCTAGTCGCGATCTCGTTTACTGACTGGGTATTGACTAACAGTGATGGGTGGTGGAAACTGCTACCCGATGTGAATGGCTGCGTGCTACCTAGGTGTTGGTAGAGCACTCTAGTTAGAGTGCGGCCAAGACGCGTTTGACGTATCCAAACGAGCAGAAATCTGACGTATTTCTATTGTGTATACGTCAAATTTCATGTTCGTTTGGATACGTCATGGCCTCTTGGCCACACTCTAACTAGAATGCTCTAGGTGTTGGGTGGGCTACTTACCGTCAGATTTTACAGTTATTTTTTTGCCATTAACTAAACATTTATAGAAACAAATTTGGAAACGCTGAAATCTCAACAATCTTGGACGCATCTAAGCCACTTGGTACAAACAAAATAACCCATGTGTTAATTATAACATAAATATAGAACAACTTACCTACTTTCTGAGCTTGCGATATTGGGTACAATTAATTTAGACATGATTTTGTAAAAATATAGAAACAGTTGCAATCACAGATACAAATATGAAAAGGCACATTTTGAAGGATGCGATAATATATAGGGTTTATTTTTCTATACATCATGAACATCAAAACAATAAATAGAAACGACCTGTACTTTTCAACTCGACGATCCTAGCAGGAAAGTAAATAAACCCTTAGTTTGAATCAATAACAACATCCTGAACTGAATTAAAATGCGGAAAGAATAGGTTCTCATGGTGAAAAGGGACAAGTTTGTCTTTGCCGTGAGATATATTGGTAGACTTGAGCGATTCGTAATA
This sequence comes from Topomyia yanbarensis, assembly GCF_030247195.1. Classification (NCBI taxonomy): domain Eukaryota; kingdom Metazoa; phylum Arthropoda; class Insecta; order Diptera; family Culicidae; genus Topomyia; species Topomyia yanbarensis. The sequence continues at coordinate 437,495,534 of NC_080671.1, forward strand.
ACTCAACCGACGCATGACTCCTGCTAGTAGAAGACAAAAGATTAGACCGAATGAGTTTAGGCCTGTTTCTAATGACCCTGCCAATTTTAGTTTTCCGATCTGTATATTCCACATCCTTGCTCTCACTAGAGTACTATGGCTTATTTATAACTTCCCCTACTTAGTAATGTCTAGCTAATTGAATGTCTTTAAAAGTCGCAATAATGTAAGAAAAAGGATAGAATAAGCAATAGTGACATGTGAAAATTAAAAATAAAGCTGCGTTTCGTACCCACGTCAATAAAGAAAAAATATATTTATGTATATAACTTTTCTTGAACCAAACCATCCGAAAGTAATCCGAACAGATCAACTGTATTTAATCTGTATTCAAATTCAACTATATGTTCCTTTCTTTTTGTTCAGAGAAAGTCACTCCACATACTTTAGATATTTGACGTCATTTGTTAATGTTTTAATCACAGTGTATCACATTAATTGCCTTCGAATGGAATTGCTTGCTAGAGTTTTTCTAGACGAATGGCCTTCGCCTAGAAAAACTCTAGCAACATACGCCAAGGCACTGAGAAAATCGTTTCTGTATTCTCTTCTTTTCTTCTTTCTACTGCCGGTAGCAAACCGGAGAAAAAATGTGTAAGTATTTTTTGCTCCGGAGCAACTCCCGTTTTTCGTTTTTTGACAGCTAAACCCGAATCGAATCGATCCAAAATGGAGTCTCCCCAGTCTTCTTCCTAGAGCTATTCGTTGATAAAACATAGCTTTAAAGTGTTTTGTGCGTTTCTATGCTATTGAAAACGCAATGGATTTCACTTTGGTCACATCTAGCACCACATTTGCCTCCAACAGCAGCGCCATCTATAGCTTCAACGTATGTTGAAATATACAGGTAAGAGTACTTTACAATCTGTAACTGTATGAGTGTGTTCAACAATTTGTTTCGTCCACCTGTAACGGGTGGAGGAAAACAAAACGAAAAAAAACTTTTCGGTTGGATTATTTTCATGATAAAACCTAACCAAACGGAATTGTGCCTCTTAAGTTTTACAGCGACACAGAGCATTTGAAAAACATTATAAATGCTTTAAGTGAGCTATTTCAAATATTTAACACTTTCATGCCCAACTTTTTTCTCGTGCATGTAGGGTTTCAAAACTATTTTTCCTTGAAAACAGTGGGGTCAAGAAACACGAAATGCCTTTTTTCATAAAGATAGGTGGTTCCCTCGCAGTGCTAGAAGCTGCTTAATTTTTACCTTCCAATGCTCAATACAATTCTCCTATCATATTTACAATAATCTAATTACGTGAAAAACGTAACCAAAGACACTCTAAATTGATAAGTTTTATCAATTTTCAATATTATTGCAACATAAAGATATTGGAAAATTCATTTTCCGTCGTCAACATAAACTGTGCCTGGCACCACTGTTCCATCGGAATCCAATCAGACTAATTGCAATAACTTCAGTTCAAGAGCTTATTCTTGTAATTGTTAGTACTCAAATGAAAGGCAATACTCGGCAAACATGTCAAATGGTCCTAAGCGTAAATGAGAGCCTCTCTTTAATTACTTTCTCTTTTGACTATTACGGTGTCCTCATAAAACTTGTTTCAGGATATATCGAAAAACTGATTTCTACTAGCATGTTATGCTAAGAGCTAATGAACAAACGTATAAACGGCCGAGTAATTAGCAAAAGAGAAAGTAAACAAAAAGAAACTGTCATTTGCACTTAGGACCATTTGACATGTTTGGCTATAATAGTCACATTTATTTACCTTATTTGTTTTTGTGAGCAGATCTTGCCTCAATCACAAGTTATAGCTGTTTAAAATCGTTGTTGTCAACAAGCAACATGGGCATGAATGAGTTAAATAGACCTTTCTTGTCATACTCAACCCCTATTTTATTGATTTTTAATCCAAAGATGTAATATTTTTAGCTGCAAACAACAACGTGAAAATTTTTAGATACTTCCGGATTTTTTACGATCTTTCAAACTTTGAAGAATTGAGCTCTTTTCGACCGATCTCCCGAGCACTAATTCAGTTTCTTGGTTGAAAACAATTTCATTTGCTTTTGCCGTCTTTGTTTAATTATTTCCATTAAGTTTTGATGTAGTGTTTGTATCATGTGACGTGCACGTACATGAGCCGTAGAAAAGAATGTTGGATATATTGGACATCCTATGAATTTTAAGACACTAGCGCGTGAAATTTATGACAGCTAGTTTTCCTCGTTCACTACTACTCATACAGAATTTTGACAACAACATATGTTGTGCCATTTTTTATCGAAGCATTGGAAATTTCAATAGATTTGTGTGAATATTAAAAAAATGATATCCATAGAATGGCTGATATATTGAGACATTCACCGCAACATACACGCCGAAATAGCTCCTTACTAAAAGTTGCTCTAACGATGCCGCCAATTGTTGGTGTAACTAATACTTGTATATGCTATTTACGGTAGTAATAAGCCTCCAGTTTTGGTTTAACGCCACGATAATTTTAAAAACAGAATTTGATTACTAAGTATAGCTCATTAAACCCATTTTAGCAATTCTGTAAACTAAAAAGATTTTTTTAATTTTACTGAACGTGGTGAATTTGGCACCACTTGCATCTGGTATACTCAATAGACTGGTTCATTTTTTGACTATTAGCTAAAGTCTAGCTTGACTTCAAAACAAGTGGATTTTATTATTAATCATAGCAACCCTGTTTGAATAGCTCCATCGTTAAACAATTCTTGACAAACATATGATTACGGCTTAAAAGTCAACTGTCAAAATTCTCTTTGAAAAGAAATTCCAGACAAACCGTTACTCGCCAGTCACAGATATTGGTAGTAAACAAAAGAGAAAAGTTTTCTCTTTCATTAACTGCTATGAACTGTGTTTAGCCAGTAGCGGTTTGTCCGGAATTTCCTATCAAAGAGAATTCTGACAGTTGGCTTTTAAGCCGTAATCATATGTTTGTCGAGAAGTGTAAACTAGACTTGCCACCCACCGCTCGTGTATGGCAGATACAACTATTCAAATAGGGTTGCTATGATTAATAATAAAATCCCCTTGTTTTGAAGTCATGCTGCTTCTTTAGTTAATAACTTTTCTCAGCGAATTTTCACAAACTTACAATGTTCCACGAATGTGGTCAGCAGAAGAATACCTTTAGAAATATATAGTGTTCTCATGAATTGATTGAGGTGATATTTTAAGAATTTAATTTTTTTCGATTTTCCATATAAACTTTGAAATTTTTGGAGGGTCCGTAGACACCACACCGATCGGTACCAAAATTTTCAATAATTACTAAGGGTCATAAAAGGAATTAGTAAAGCCTGGTGGAGCTAAAAGTCAAAAATTGAACCAGTCTAATACTCAACCTACACAAAATGATACATAACGCGGAGCTGATTTCTATAATATGTATTATTTTCAATGTAGTCATAATTCATTCGTAATTAGGTAGAGTGAGCATATCCACTTCTAAGTCTGTTCCTAAGTAAATTGTATCCAAAAACTGCACATACTCAGCAGTAGGTAACAAAATCCACCAAGAAATTGGGAAGTGCGTTAATCAAATTCTACCTAGAAATAGACAAACATTATAGAGTTTGCAACCAATTGCTAGGTAATTTCTACTATGTTTAATTGCCGCAAAGTTCCACTGTATCGATTTTGCTGGCTATTTTCGGCAAATTTAAGACTAAGAAAAACGAAAGCAATGAAATTGAAAGACGTTTAGGTATTCTAAAACTAATCAGTTATAAACTTACAACGGAAAACTAAGCCCACGTGGTGTATTTGCGAGGGATCGAACAGGGCATATTTTTGGTGATGATACGGGTCAAAAGATCTATTCCTTCCTACGTCATTATACCAGATCTAAGTTTAAATACACCCACGAAGGATAGCTTCCCGCGTGCAAATACTGTAATCAAACGGCACAGCTTGGAAAACCGCAAGCGTTATATACTGAGGATAATACATCACAACCACTACCCACTACGGCAAACCAATCCGAAACACAATATTCATCAATTACCTGAACCAAAAAACCCCTGCCAAATTGGTGGCGGCCGTTCAGGTCATAATGGCCACTGTAGAAAGCAGCATGTAGCACCCCAACATCAACCGCCAGCACAATTAACGAGGAAGTTAATACCAATCGCATTGGGTTGGTTCACTCTGGTGACCCGTAAATAGGAATGGGCGATGTCGATGCGACTTTTTCAAAATCGATTTTTTCAGCTTGATAAATCGATTTTTTGCATTCGATCTTTTCGGTTGAATCGATATGGTGAAATCAATTTTTCTCTTAATATACCCACTGAAAAAACGCGATTTTTCTACAATCGATGTTTTTACCTCGAAAAATCGATGTTTTTACCTCGAAAAATCGAAAAACTTCATGTTGAGAGAATCGATTTTTTCGAAATAAAAGATCGATGTAGAAAAATCGATTTTATTTTTCAAAATACCCATCACTACCCGTATGTGCAAGAGGCAAGTAAGAGCATCTGATCCCCAGCACCAAGGCAGCATTAACAATGATGACATTTCTGTGACATATAAGTATTAAATGACGGAGTCCTGTTTCAAATTTTTGATAAAGCTTGCTCAGGTTTCTGAGAAAATCCTATTCATGTCTCTGATGAAATCTAACTCACGGTGGATATAAAAATCACTTCAGGATTCTGACGGAATTCTTCAACGAGTTATAATGAAATCTTTCTCAGAATTTTGATGAAATTCTGCAAATTGGATGTTTGCCCGCCCAATTAGAATTTTGATAAAGATGCCATCAGAATTCGTAGTAATATTTCATTAAAATCGTGAACAAAAAATATAAACATTCCGAGCAGAGTTCTATGACAATGCTATGTTGAAAGGGTAGTGTTCGAATCGTGAATAAGATTACAACAAAATACTTAACAGAATTCTGATCTACAAAAATTTTGAGATGGACGAGAATTATTCCACAAGAATTCAGAGTAGGAAAACGTAGAAAGAGACAATGCCCTCCTATGGAACGCTAAGACAGATTTCATCAAAAAGAGTTGGAATTGGAAAGGTGCCTCAACAGTATTTCGTTAGAATCACGCGAAACCGAACTCAAATGGTATTTTATGTGTCGAAACGGCAGTTTTTTTCTTGACCGGAAGTTAAAGAATTTTCAAATGAAATTTGTAACCATCTGAGGATCAGATTCTGAAGTTGGAGTTGGACATAAATACTGTTTCAAAGTTGAAGCGCTACCGAAGCATGCAATAAAAGAAGAATTAAATTCTTCATTTATTGATCAAATTAATGAAAAACTGTAAAATACAAAACTATATTTAAATATGGCTGCCCGACCTTCCCCTAATGATGCATTCGTTTGTTTCCCGCCAGATTTGATCATCAATGGTTTCATTACACCACAGAATAACAGACACACTTAAACAATTGTGCGATAGTAATCAAATCCATAACCCAATTTGTTTATATACGTTAAGCTTGATTCGAATTGGCAGTTGTCGTTTATTTGTGGTAAAATTACCCTCCATCTTTTAAATAATTAGAACGCAGTATAAGTAGAGACTATCCATGTTGTGTATGTATGGCTTGTAATTAATTATCTCATCAAATCGAACATTGCGACACAAATCAAATAAATAGCAAGCAAGAAATATAATAATGTAATTAAAAGTTTAACCGGTAAAAATTTCAGAGTCTTGCAATCCCAATTAGCGAATTTCAGTTTTCAAGTGAATGCTGAAAAAGGCGGGAGTTAAATCTGTTGGTGTGATTCCAACCCAACGCACAGAAAAACAGACAACCACACATACTATTACTCAGTCTATAGATTTCTCGCCTTTTTTTGAAAATGGCCAATAAACAAAATTTGGGATTTTCGTTTTATTTCATATTCAGGATCTCTATTCGAAGTATTATCACCTGTAAAAACCCAAATGCCATAAAAAACTAATTGAAATACATATGACTATGTTGAGTAAAAGTCCAATACTCGACAAACATATGATTACGGCCTAAAAGCCAACTGTCACAATCCACTTTGAATGGAAATTCCGGACAAACCGTTACACGCCAATCACAGATGTTGGTAGTAAACGAAAGAGAAAAGTTTTCTCTTTCATAAACTGTTGTGAACTGTGTTCGACCATTATATATTAGTTTGGTGTGCGATAATACATTGGCCGTTAACTTGAGGAAACGGCCAATAAACATATTTGTTTTGTTTTGGTTTTTTGGCCCCTTACTTTTTTCGTTTGAAAATGACTTAAACACAACCAAACATCATTTCTTATTATCGAGTGCTTTATTATAAAACAGAAGAAAGCATTTTTCTTAGCATTCTCTTTTTAAAAATCTCGAACCATCGAAGAAATATGCAAAATATAAAAACGACAATGCATTCAACTACCTAGCTAATTGAATTAACGCTTAAAACACATTGAGTATGTCCATAACTCTTTTTGAGACGTAATAAAATAAGTTTAGTAAAAGGCCAATAAATAATTTGACGTTTCAGCAAAGGGCCAAAAGTAAACGGCCAAAAAGCCACACGATTGAAGTAAAAGACCAATAAACTTTTTGATCGAAATCTATCGAGTTTAATATCCAGTAAGCAATGTATGCTTGTCAAATAAATAAAAAAAAACCGTACAAGGTGTAAATTGCTTCAATATCTTGATTGATAATCAAATTGGGACAAATCAGTAGAACTAGAACTTTTCTTGATCCTGTTTGTCTAATTTAATAATACTTTAATCAAATGCGCGTGAAATTATGCTATGAACATTTTAAATGTTCTCAGAATACTTTCTAAAACACAAAAAACATACATAATAGCCAACAGCCAAAAACCATTTAAAATTTGGCAAAGGGCCAAAAGTAAACGGCCAGTATGCTATACAGTGAAAGTAAAGGGCCAACAAACTTTTTTGAGCAAAAATTCCCTCAAATCAAGTAAAATCTCCAGAAATTATTGCATGTTGTCAAAGTATAGATCAAACTACAACGAATGTGTGCATTGTTTTGACAAAATTCGCCTTCGTCTTCAAATAGCAGATTGAAATATATTAGCAAAATTTCAAACCCATTTTACTCAATTCAGTCATTTTGTTTATTGGCCCTTTTTTTTAAAAAAAAAAAAAAGGCGTGATTTATTCTACCTTCGCAGTGCATACCTATAGATTATATCCCATGCGTGTAAATCATTTCGGTCTAAACCAACACATACAAACACCAGCATTTCCCTCTACCTACCTATGCTGTGCTTGAATTACCGGCCGCCGCTGTACATAAGCTTCATTCCTGACAGATCTTTCAACTGAAGAGGAACGCACCGCCAGCCGGCATATTTTAGATCAATTTTAATTAGCAATTCTGCTCAGTTAATTTTGCTAAGTCCTTCAATGAAGTGGATTCCACCGAGTGACGTCGTTATGTTTGATATTACTGGTAAGCTGCATCATAATTTGAATGGATTTGTTTCCAGGTTTATTAATTTTATCTTTATCCTTTTTTCCAGTTAGCCAAAATGTGGAAATTTTCGACACTCCAAAATGGCGTCCACAGTTGCAGTGGCTGACTAGATGCAAAAAATCATACATTTTGTGATTAGCGAGACAATGTGAAGCTATTTAACCGTTGTTTGCAGAACATAGTCCAAAGCTGGAATGGCCTCTGAAATTAATGCGTGGTGTCCACGGGACTAATTTTTGAGAATGCCGGTAACCACCGGGCATTGCAGATGGAAGTGAGTGAAAAAATGCTACAAATGGTTTCGAAAGGAGACATCATGGTAAAATTTTCTGGGTGAGTGCTTTGACGGCAATTTTTTTTGAGCAAATTGATTTCATTTTTGGAATCATGTCGTTGTAGATTGTAAATACTCCAAGTAATTTCCATGTCACTACCACAATAAGGATACAAGTAATTCGCTCTGATTATGGTGAGTTTTTTTTTAATACTCTTAACTGATTGATGTGTCAATCACAAATCCCATTGCAGTTATATCCACAGAAACGTTGCGTTTTTCAGTGCATCATTTACCGGACAAACTGCGACTTTATTTGCAGTTCGATAATTCCATCAGCAGTGCGAAAATAACCAAAGAACGCTAGACTAGCAGCGAACAAAACGTTTTCACATCCAAGTTTTTCGAGACGGACTGTTCTGGAAGTTCTCGTGTTACCTGTTTCGGCTACTGCATAAGAATCTGCCTGAAGTTAAACACTGGAGCGTCGCATCAAACAAGTAAATTAGCTTTAAGAACTAGAGATATGTCAGTTCCAGATAAGACGGAAGTAGCACAGTATGATAGAACAGTAAGAAGTGTTATTGTTGGTGCAATTTATTAAAAAAAAATCGGAACGTTTTTATCATGGTAATATTCACCATCATGTACGAACAGTTTCGAAACTTTCCAGTGTTAGGATATCGTTATTGATTTTGTGAGTTCGTGCTCATTAAGTAATTATGCAGTGTCAAACCTAAAAGGTGAAATGAAACAAGTTGAGTGGCAGGCGTCCAAAAGTGGGTAAACTACAGTCTCTTCACACACAGACTTGCGGAGAGTAAAACAGTTAAACACGGAAGATCCCATGAACTATGCATGGGCTTCCCTCTATAGTTCTAGACTATACAACTCTCACAAATCCCCTTATTTAGCTGAATTTTTTGACACACAGTCTGTGCGGGTAAACCACCTGAAGTTTCTTGAATATTCTATGGAACTACACGTGGATTACGTCGAACAGTTAAAAATGCAATGTCAATTTTGAAAAAAATGGGTGAATCTTTTTGGACGCCAGCCATTCAATTTGAGATTGAAAACTTCTCTAAATTTGACAACTCGAATTTGAATTTATATGGTAACAGTGTTAGTGTGAACAGCTATTATCTCCTATAGTTCCATTCGTCGAATGTATAATTTTTGATTACTACCCGGCTACAGTTAGTGTGAACGACAATATCTTTTTTATTCGTGGTGGTAATTTAACGTTTTTATTATCACTGAAGCGAGTTTCATACTTCATACGGTTCTTGAGTTAATCAAAATCAGTTCTCTCCGTCCAGTCAGCGTAAACACTGGAAGCAGTTTTGGTTACACTTCACTTTTGCTGGCAAGTTCTTTGCCTTTACGGTCGCCATGTTTCTTTAATGGTTCTACTTTTTGTACTGTACTAATGTTTTGAGCATGAGTTACCGCGAGTTACTGTATCTTTTCTGTGTCATTGTCACTTGTTGAAAGTGGGTCTTTTGGGTGCCGTTTCTGTTTATTATAATTGGTTGCTGTGCCGAATCCGCTTTAGGGTTGTATGTCAACGTTATAACGGACTGGCTGTTCTGATGCGAAAGGCAAGTTTTTTTAGGCACTCGAGTTTAATTGTTTTTGCTGGCTTGAGGTGTTGAGAATGTGGGTCTTGTTTTGAGGGTACGTAGCTCGCTGTTTAAGATTTGTATTAACTGTGAGAAACGTGCGCTCTTGGCCATACCACAATCAATCATTTTTTCTCATTTTATCTACTCATAGCGGTAATCGTTAGGGCTGTATACACTTGACAAATAAAACGCGTCGCTAGTATACAGCCACTGCACACAAAGATACCACCAACCGTAATTTCTATTTGAATATACGATTTAATCGTAATTTTAAAATTCTAAAATTCTTATATTCTATTTTAAAATTCTGAAATTCTAGATTCTTATCTTAAAATTCTAAAATTCTAGAGTTTTATTTTAAAATTCTAAAATTCTACAGTTTTATTTTAAAATTCTAAAATTCAAATGTTCTAAAAGTCTAGAACTTTACAATTCTCCAATTTGTGGTATCCGGACTCGTCCTGTCGCGGTGTGTTTGAAAATCTCTGCCACCGTTTCTCTTCCAGCAGACGCATAATATTCCTGTCTAGGAAGCTGCCTAAAGTCTACCTTGGCGTAAGTTTCGTCATCCTGTACCACGCAATGCAACTTCGTCTGCGATCGTTCACTGGTCCACTTGTTTTGCTTATCGTCACGATTTGACGTCACAACCTTCTTGTAGGTCGACAGTCCGGCTCGTTAATGTTCGTGTTTTGGAACGGCATCTACTCTGAAAGATATGTTACACTCTTAAACTGCTAACCATGACAGTTAAAAGTTTAAACACAACTCTTGAATGCCGATGGGCCGTCAAATACTCTAGTACTCCTATGTTCTTGCATAATCGTTAGAACCCTACCCACACTATTCTTACAGTAAACGGCATGTTATGACGGGTAGTCTTGAACAATGTTCGCCAGAATATATTTAAACCCGCCTAACCGCCTTTTTGTTTACTGGGTAGGCAAATAAACAAAACAAAAAGTACGCAGCCACTGCAAATCAACAATACCATCCACCGCAATTTTTATTTAAATATACGGTATACTCACAAAGCTCCCTCGTCGCCATTTTGTAGTAACCGGATTCGTGAGGGGCACCGGAATCACCCGAAGCATTTCATACTCCGTTCTGTTAATCACGATAGAGTTATAATTGTTCCAATAATCTGATGCGCTTCATATTTTATTAATGACAGTTGTCGAAGGACCGTTAATCCCGCTGTTCATCCTCCGTGAGTGGGTACGATCGCATCCTTCTGTATTTATGTAGCGTGGCATCTATTGTTTCTCTATGAACAATATAATTATCTCGATTAAACGGTCTTCTACGTATTCCTTCTCGCCCAATGCGTATTTCTTTTTCAAGCCATTCGTGTTCTTCATCAGGTTAAAGAATCGATCGTTCGGGGTGCTTCCCATCTCAGCTGTCTGCCCGTTTAATTGGATTAGCAACTCAGATAGCTGATGGATCTTCTCGTTGGCCTTTAATTCGGTTTCTACATCGTTTTCGCCGAAGAGAAAGCTCCATAGAAATCCAAATATTCCTTTGGAACGGCGAGATCGTGATTTCTCGTAATTAATTTCAGAGATCGCATAGTCGCATAGTTTATTGAAAACGTTCCGTTATTCATTTTGTTACGGGCACTTTAAAATTATCTTTCTGTCGGGCTTCGAGTCCTGTCACGGTCGCCATGCGGGGGTTTGATGGTTCACGTACTGTGCGTTTGCGACTATAGAATCACAAGTCCGTGGACCATTAAAACCCCCAAAGACTGCCTTCTAAGTGCATGAGGGTTTTCCTCAGCTCACGAGTTGTTGTTTCCCATCCTCGAATCTTTACCTAGCACTGCTGGAAGCCGATAGGCTGTCAAATGAAACGGTACGTTCCGGCATGATCGGTAGAACTCTCGGCACATAATCAAAAAAGTATTCAGCAACTGCAAAGCAACGATATCATCCATCGCAATTTCTATTAAAACATACGGTTTACTCACAAAGCTCCCTCGTCGCCAATTTGTAGTATCCGGATTAAACCTGTCACGGTCGCCATGTGGTACACGTTGCAGGTAAAGTTATCCACAATGCGTCCATCACTGGGTGATTGATCAACCCTTGTTACGTAAAATGTTAGAAAATCAACAATAGATTTCAATAGCAGTTTTTTCACTTTTATTACTGTAGATTTCACGAGTCTAATTTTACAAACCGATTCTTTTTTTACGATTTTTTTCCTTTTGACTATTATTCCTTTGGCAGCTTGCTCACTCATTTTGAACAAGCCAAACTGTGCTCAAGCGTCTTCATTTATCGTCTGGGCAGCAAATTTTAATGATTAGTTCTATTTATTTTTCTGCAATTACTCAGTTTTATTCAATTGCTCATTGCACTTGGAAGATTTTTGTTCAAATGTTCGTTGTTGACTCTTGGTTACATTTTAATCGTCTGCTCGACAATAATCTGCTTATTTTCTTCAAGGCTCAAAAAAACTAAGTCCTTGTTTGTGTGACGCTTTTTATCACTTCTTTTGCCGTAACAGCGTCTACTCTGAAAGTAATGTTATTCCTAAAACTGTTAAGCATAACAGTTAAAAAATCAAACTCAAATGTTGAATGCCGACGGGCTGTCAAATGACACTCTGGGCACATAAACAAAAACGTACGCAGCCACCACAAAACAACCATACCATCTATCGAAATTTCTATTAAAATATACGGTTTACTCAGAGAGCTCCCTCGTCGCCAATTTGTAGTATCTGGATTAGTCCTGTCACAGTCGCCATGTGGTACACGTTACAGGTAAAGTTATCCACAGTGCGACCATCACTGGTGATTGATCAACCCTTGTTGCGAAAAATGTCAGAAAATCAACAACAGTTCATTCAGTGCTGTATTGGAATTCAGCGCATTTGTTGTGCTTATCGTCACGATTTGAAGTCACTACTCTCTTGTAAGTCGGCAGTCCGGCTCATTTTTTACATTTATTAATACAAATGCGCGGATAACACTCGAGTCTAATTTTACAAACCGATTCTTTTTTTACGAAATTTTTCCTTTCGTCTATTATTCCGTTGGCAGCTTGCTCAATATTTTGAACAAGCCAATCTGAACTCAAGCGTCTTCAGTTATCGTCTGGGCAGCAAATTTTAATAACTAGTATAATTTATTTTTCTTTAATTACTCAGTTTTATTCAATTGCTCATTGCACTTGGAAGATTTTTGTTCAAATCTCGACAAACTTATGATTACGGCTTAAAAGCCAACTGTCAAAATTCTCTTTGAAAGGAAATTCCAGACAAACCGTTACTCGCAAATCACAGATGTTGATAGTAAACAAAAAAGAAATTTTCTCTTTCATTGACTGCTATGAACTGTGTTTAGCTGGTAATGGTTTGTCCGGGATTTCCCTCCAAAGAGAATTTTGACAGTTGGCTTTTAAGCCGTAATCATATGTTTGTCGAGAAATGTTCGATGTTGTCTCCAGGTTACCTTTTAATCGTCTGCGGAGTTTCCATTGTGGAAATAGAGCATTATTTCTGGAGGAAATCAAGTGAAAACACAATAAAAGGAAGCTCAGTAATGCACATCAACAGTAATCTACTTATTTTCTTTAAGGTTCAAAAAAAGACTAAGTCCTTGTTTGTGTGGCACTTTTTAACACTTCTTTTGTATTGTTACACCCTAAAACTTGTCAGCATGACAGTTAAAAAATTAAACACAACTGTTGAATGCCGACGGGCTGTCAAATGACACTCTGGGCACATAAACAAAAACGTATGCAGCCACCGCAAAACAACGATACCATCTATCGCAGTTTCTATTAAAACAAACGGTTTACTCACAGCGCTCCCTCGTCGCCAATTTGTAGTATCTGGATTAAACCTGTCACGGTCGCCATGAGGTACACGTTGCAGGTAAAGTCATCCACAATGCGTCCATCACTGGGTGATTGGTCAACCCTTGTTACGAAAAATGTCAGAAAATCAACAACAGCGCGTTCAGTGCTATATTGGAATTCAGCGTATTTGTTGTGCTTATCGTCACGATTTGGAGTCATCGCCTTCTTGTAAGGCGGCAGTCTGGCTCATTTTTTTACATTTACTGTTACAAATGCACAGTTTATGAACCGATTTTTCTTTTACAAAATTTTACTTTTAGCTTATTATGCCGTTGAAAGCTGATCCAGCACTTTTCACCAAGCCAATATGTGCTCTCTGGTCTACTTTTATCGTCGGCAAGATCATCGTTTCTGAAGAAAATCAAGCGAAAACACAAGAAATTGACAATCTTATTTTTTTCAGAGTCCAAAAAAGACCAAGCACTTGTTTGTGTTTTCAGCTATCTTTCGATAGTGCTTTTTGTCACTTCTTTTAACGTAACAGCTTCTACTCTGAAAAATATGTTACACCCTAAAACTGTTAAACATAACCCCGGTCAAACCATTCGGAATCGTGAATGGAGTCAATATGGATTCCAGCTCAAATGCAACAACCGATTCTGAAACCGATTGAGTCGAAATCGGTTGTTGCATATGAGTTGGAATCCATACTGACTCTATTCAGAATTCCGAACCGGTTCCGGAATGGGTTTAACTGGGACAATTCAAAATTAGGCTGTCAAATAAGGCAGAATGTTCTTGCACGATCGTTAGAACTCTATGCACATAAACAAAAAAGTATGCCGCCACCGCAAAACAACGATATCAACTACCGCTATTTCTATTTTAATATATTGTTCTCTCACAAAGTTCCCTCGTCGCCAACTGTTGTATTTGACTTCAACCTGTCACAGTCGTCCGAGAGAGGCTTGTTGCAGCTGAATTTTGTCCGCCGCTCCACTCTCACTGGTGATAAATCGACCCATGTTACTTTTGAGTGACCGAAAAAAACCAAAATCAGACTCAGTGCAGCCAGTTTTAGCACTATTTCGCTTTGACAAAATGTACGTTCGATGTCCGGGTAGCGTAAAACGTGTCCCTGGAAATTCGTCGGATCATTCCGTATTTGTACATTTTTTAATTGAACTGAAGATTCGTCTTCGGTTTTCTTTTTTAGAAGTATGAACACTGTAAGATTTAAACTCGCCTTTTGTTTCTTAAACTAAAAACTACATAAAATTCTGACATGTTGCGATCAGATGCGAGAGTGTGCTTCAAACTAGACTAACTTACTTCTTATGACTCTCTAGCCACTTCTATCGCAACATGCTATTCATTTCAACAAGGATAAGCACAGACTTAACGGAACAAAAAACGGCTGCGCTATTTAAGTTCACTCGCACTCGCCTTTGGCGAGCGAAATCTAAAATTGGTTCACTTACTGGCGTGTGCAAAATGTGGGAAACACAACTTTTGGATGCTGGCAGTGGGCTGTCAAATGGAAGAGTTAACATAAAAGACAAAATAAAATTAAACAACACTTTGTAGCCGGATTCGTATTGTATTATCATTTCTCCTGTTATATTGAAACACATTGGTTGTGTTTTGTGTTGCTTTTCAGCTTCGTTTTCGGCAGTTTTTTTCACAGCGCTCAGTGGTCCCAAAATGCAAAAAACGGGGGCTTTTTCATTGCGTAAAAACTAGTAATTTTAGCTATGTGATGTCTTTGAAAAAGTTTGTTGGAATGAAATTCCCCGATCGATGATTAATCCCACTCGATTGAAATCAGTGCATTTTTGAAGGTCAGTAAATCTAAAACGGGCAAACCATTCAATAACTAAATAAAATTACCAGGATAATGCTCTAAATGCTAGAAAAATCAGTTGATGTGACGATTGTCTGCCAAACCTTTTTTCGGACTTCTACGGCATTAAAAACTTTTTAACTTTCGAGATGCAACGGATTCGTCAATTGGAATGTCAATCATGCCACATGAGCAGATCGCTTGCTAAATCATGCATTTACTGGCAATCTTTGAAAGTTTCTGCTTCCTTAACTCCTTCCGGAACTACTAACTTGTGCTGGGTGGTGAAGTAAATAGTAGCCCCGGAAGCTGCCGGTAGTCCGCCTTGACGTCAGTCTCGCCATCCATGATGAGACAATGAGGTTTCGTCAGCATCTTGGTGTACAGTTTTCGGGTGCGGCGATTTTTTCACCATATTTTGCCGTTCGTCACGATCAGTAGCCTTCTGTACTTTGTACGTATGCAGTCCCTCCCGGTCCTTCGCTCTCTGACCGAAAGACTTGGACGGGTAGTTTTTGGCCACATCCTTGCCGGAAGCGTTGGGATTTCGCTTAAACGCTTTCACTACACGCTTGCGATCCTGATCACTAACAAAACATCCATTCTGACCGCATTTTCTCCTTCCGTTCGATGCTCAGAGTTTGGTAGTAACGTTTAATCATATGACTCACCGTTGACTGCGCGATTTCGAGTCGTTTTCCCAGTTCCGATGAGAGAGTTGAGGATTTTCCTGGTGCTTGCGCAAAATCAATTCGCTACCTTGATTTTCGTGTGACACCTTTTTTCATACTTTGAAAATCTTACAGCGATAAGAAAAATACACTTTAAACAACTTCTACCCAAATATTCGAGAGAAAATACCCAATGGCTTTTTTTCTACAGCATTTTTTCCGCTATGCAATTTGATGTGACGTTTTTTCCGTCCTCGTTTAACACTATCGGTCTTCTTTGACAGGGAATTTAACCACAGGGGTTCGCAGGTTTGACAGTTATCCCAGCAAAAGGATAGGGATCAAGATAGTTCAGTGGAAGGAGCGGTCGTAATTATTCAATTTCATATTTTTTAAATTTTTAATTTTGCGTGCAAAAAAGCGAAAAAAAAGTTCAACTACGTATCTTCAACGTCAGCTGATGATTAATGATCCAGTTTACACTGCAAATGTTTTGGCAAGCTCTGCTTTTTAGCATTTAGAACATTTTTCATTTTAATTCAGTTATCTAGTGATTTATTAATTTCTGACAATTTTAGAGTTTTTGACTTTGAAAAATGTGCGATTTTCGATCGAAAAACGGGCATATCTCTACAAATACCAGCGATAACAAGTTGATGGAACAAAAAGAAGAGGCTTTTCCAAGAATGTTTTTAAAAGACATGTTATATTGCTAACATAAATAGTTTTGGCGCTATCAAAAAAGCCCCCTGTTTGCTCTTTGGGACCACTGTGCAGCATTAATTATTGTATTAAATAATCTTGTCTTAAGCAATAATTTGGAGACACTTGTAAGTGCTTTTATGGTTACATTTTTAGCTAATTTGGATGCAATTCTGCTATTATTTTATTGCGTTACACTCTACATTCGTCCCAAAGTTTACTGATTGCTTTATCTATCTTACCGACTTTTTACGGCCCACCAAGTGGTCGACTCGGCGGCTCTACTTCTGCTGATTGGAGATATTGCCTCCTTTTTCTCGCGGCAAAGTAGTGGAGAATCATTTAAACAATTAATGAAAACAGCAACTGTAGTTCGTATTAAAGATGCGTCCGCCAGTCGAACTCACATTAATAGACTTAAGGAAAAGATATACGGTCTAAAATGTTTCTTAACACTACGATATTATCCAAATTCTCCTTATAAACCCGTTTTCGTATTCTAGCGTTAGCTGACAATTACAAGTTAACAAATTTACTAATTTATTTAATTTAAAAAAAACTTATACTGCACTACACTACGTCTAATAATCTTAACGTTCCTATTCCAACTGACTGAGGTGTTCCTCTGCAGTAGCTTCAGTATTTTATTTATTTATTTAGCACTAATAAAGGTTGAGGATGATTGTTTACCATTTGTTTCTAAGTGTGATTCAGCAGCAGTAGTAGTGAAGGTTGAGGATGATAAACTGGCAATATCGAGAAGTTTGCGTTTATCTCGGAATACCTCCATGTTGCGAACGTTACACATCATCTCCTCGCACGCATTACATAGCCAGTGAATATTGCTATTATTATTACAGATAATCGCTTCAGATCCAGTGACATACACACATTTCACATGGTAAACATCCGACCCGTCCGAACAGAAACCTTTACATTCGATTGTTTCATCTTCGCGAGCGATTCGAGTAAAGCACTTATTGCAAATCATTCTTGCTGTGTAATGGCGGAACAAAGCAAGCGAATCGTACAACCGTTGATGATGATTTTTTAATATCGATTTCAGGAACCACTATACAAGATTTCAAATTCGTTTTCATAAACCGGGTACAGAATCACTCAATTAAACTTGTTCAAGCGATCAAACGACAGGAAAACCTCAATTTCACGAGAAATATTCAACGATTTTACAGAACGACGCGGAGACAGCAGCACGACGCAGAGACTGTTATTTAGATTTACGTCGACCGGCTTCTCAGGAAAACATCTGTTGGCTGGTACGATTATCACGAACAGCATGTGGCGCGTAGACAATTTTCTAGGTACAGTGTCGGCGACCAATGTTCTGGTGAAATAGGGTGTGCATTAACTTACAATCTTCCTCAAAGCTAAAAAGAGACATAAAAGTTAGAACCCGAAGATTGCAGGTTCGTGTCCTGGCACGGTCGCCATGTGAGGTCGGTCAGTCATCTAGTGAATAAATAGACTTACCTCTTTGAGGTTTGAAACGAATCAGTTTATTGTCAGAAATTAGTTTACACTTTACCTATGGGAGACAATTGAAGAAGAAAGAGATAGTATTACTTACGCGAAGGTTAGTAAGGGAGAGCTAATATAGCTCACCTAATGGAGAAGGCCAAATGTATCGAATGAACCTTCGGTCGATGCCTGTGTAATGCGACACTTTTGTTTGTCGCGCCAGTTGGGGTCATCGGTCTGTTTTATGAATATAAAACAAATCGATGACCAGCAAGGGTATGGGAATTGATGATACGTGTGATTCACATGTCACAGAAGTGAGGACTGAACTCGCTTATCCTGCAATATTGATTTTATTGATTCCATATGTGTTGCTTTTTTAGCCTGAGCGTCGCTTGCACCAAACCAAGCGCTGGGTTGCTTTTTAGCCTGCGCGTCGATTGGACCAAGGCAAGCGCCGGGAAGTAAGCCAAGCGCTGTCTTATTTACTGCGTTTGCATATTGTTACGGTCGTAGTCGTTTAATTAGCTATAGTCGGTTTCAGTGCGTCAAGCCTAAACACTTGGATCGGTCCTTTTTTAAATCTTTTTTCTACTCTACATTACGCATTTTTGAAGAGCGGGTCGTAAAAATTGGTTATGCTTGGGTTTACTACCCACGTTTATTTTTTGGTATCTTTGAACTAGTCGGCATATCAATATTACATTTGACGTTTGCTGGCAGCGTATACACTCTATGGGAAACAGGACTCGACCGACCCACCCGCCTGCGGGCGTTCTGGGAATCAAATGGCGTGCGAACGAACGCAGTCGAAAGTCATACGAATGGCGGGACTATTATTTATAGCAACGAACGCAGCCACCCGCCTCATAAAATTCTAACTGTTCTAACTGTGCATTTTATTTAATTGAACTTGTTTTAATCAAAATTGGTTTCTTTGAATACTACAGTTTAATCTACTGTCCATTCCTTCGTCTGTCACCGTTTTCCGATTGTCCATGATCTTCATATCGTTGCGTTGAAATCCATGACGCGCCCTAAACGGTTGGCTACCTCTTTTGATTTATCAGCAACTTGTATCGCATCGTGCTATTCATTCCAAAAACAATAAGTCCCGATTTTGGATACGTGATATTTTGAACTTTTAGCCTGTACCCTTGTTGGCTGTTTAACGTAATGTGATTTATTCCATTTTAAAATCTTACGAGCTAACCTAGCTAACCTGACTTAAACTATTCTATGTACATCAAAATGGGAGGAGTTAGTTACAATTTCAAAGTACATAATTATGTACGGGTAGCGTAAAAAAGGGAAAACAAATCAATGAATAAGTATGGGTGCATTGGTTGCTATCGGTGCTTTTGTTTGGTTACGCAAGGCTGTTTATTTGTCGCCTCAGCATAATAATGATCTAGTGAGAATGTTGCTATAACAAGTGGTGCGACCCAGAATGGTTTAACTGGAATGCGTCCATCTGGCTATGCAAGTTGGAATTGAAAACGATCGTTCAAGTAATTTACGATCTGTGGGAAAATATGAGTGTGGCCTCGTTTCAAGTGGCCTGACTAAAGGATATGTTAAATTTGGTTTTTATGACCTGTGACCTGAGAAGGATTCATATTGGTGCATGTAGGGATTGGTTTTGTGGGAATAATTTGTGATGCTAGAGAGTAAGTCCGTTACACCGATTTTACGGAAATCGGGTAATAAGTTCGAAAACAGAATTACAAGTCCCAGAAGCAGGCTGCGCTATTTAGATTCATCCGGTCGGTGAATCAGACTGTAATCTTGAAAGAAAGGCTAGCTGACTCAAACACAAAAAGTGAAGCGAAATGCATGAGGAAAGGAAGATACTGTGCAGACTTACCGCTCATCCGTCGTGACTTCCTTGCTCCTTTCCTGGGCACACATCCTGCCACTTCCTCCTCCCGGGTCTCTTCCGGAAACTACTTAAGCGGTAGCGCTACGCCACCGGCCAAAATTATCAAGCAACTACTACTTTCTTATGGTGAATCGGACATTCAACCGTACGATACTTCCAAATAGCGATTACACATCAGTCCAGTCGTTCGCTGGCATAAATCGCACTTCACACGATATCCCGAAAGGCGACACAAACTGCTGGAAGCAAGTGGCACTATTTGCTACCATCCACCTTGTATTAGTTGCAGTTTGGAAGGAAACATGATGCGGCCTCGTTGTGCCGATCCTTTGGGAACTCAACTACTTGTCGTAGGCATCCGTTGCACCGGTCTAAATTCTGAAGTTGGTGCGCGCGTGCCACCGTTCACATTAAGCACATCCGCACTTCGCCGGCTCAAAAAACTTCTGTCCCATGCGGTGTTTTGTTTGACAACTTCATTGCTGCGTGATACCCCCCCCCCTCTAACATCTCATCATTGCACTTATTATTACATTTTACCCACCTTAAACGTAACAAGACAATCACCAATACTTTTTACCCTAAAGTTATTTTTAGTAAATAATAACAATATTTGACTTTGCAGACAGCATATACACGCTTCATCGATTTCGAACAATGATGAATTATTTATCACTCTGTGGAAAGTGGGATGTTCTACTCAACCGGCCCACCCGCCTGCAGGCGACCGGATGGCGTTCAAACAGCAGGCAAACGCCATGCAAATGGAGGCGCTAATATTCACAGCAAAGAACGTAGCCACCCGCCTGGATGTTGCATTTCATTCGTCCGGTCGCTGTGGCCTGCATATACATTGTGGCGAGTGGGGCATCTCGCCTTCCGTTAGCTATATAGTCATCGCCGATAAGCTGTCAAATGTCATACCTATTGGTAAATTGTAGCAGGATTGGAGTTGTATTGTCGTTTCATCTGTAAAATTGACACACGTTGGCTGTGCTTTGCGTTGCTTTTTCAGCTTTGATTTTGGCAGCACTGTCAACAACTAAGGAAACGATTTCGTTTAAATTTGCGCGTTATAATTCAAGAATTATCTTTCCTCTTTTCTGAAAAATTATCAAAACTGTCATGCTGATTTATTGCGTTCAGTTTTCAGCAATTAATTTATTACGTCCTGAAACTAGGAATGCTCGACAAACGTATTCAAGTATTCAAATTCAACAGCCCTCTACATTTGTAAATTGTAAATTTCTATTGGCTATTTTCGTTCTATTTCGATCTAGGAAGGGCGCGCCTCAAACTGTGGGGAACTACGTTTGATTCACTAGCAACTTGTATCGCATCGTGCTATTCATTCCAATAAGTTAGAAAAAAGAATTACAAGTCCCAAAAGAAGGCTGCGCTATTTAGATTCATCCGGTCGATGAATTAGACGATTACCAATGTTATTCATGAAACGTGAATATTTTAAAAACCTCTTTCTAACTGCCGCGAACTCGCGTTGGGCCAGGACTAATTACGGACTGCTTACTTACAATTTGACCCAAAAGACTTTTATCATATCGTCTGTGTAGACTTTTCTCTGAGAGAGAGAGAGAGTCTCAGACCTAAACAGAACATTATTTCCTCGCTCGCGAGAGTAAAGACCCCAGTGGATGAATCAGCAGTTCATTATGACTCATACTCGGAGGCCTTTACTTCCTACAACAGCGTCGCCGTACACTATCTCCTACCTCTTCTTCTAGATTCTGTCCTTTCTTTCTCTAATTCTTCTGCTGTTAGTTTTTTCTCATTATTTTTCTTTGAGAATCGCTATGGGCTTTTTTGCTATCTCTTTTAGTTGAACATATTTCTTCTTCAAGGACATAGCCTACTAAAAATGCATTCATCAATATGATTATGACTTTTCGTAAGTCGTTTTTCGAGCAAAATTTGGAGGAAAATACAGCGAAGCGAAAGGGTGTGTTTCGTCGTTTACATGTACTTTCTCCCACACATGCTCGCTTTTTTTTGATTTTATAGTTGTGATAACATCCACATTGAGTTTTGCCGAAATTGCAATCAAAACGCTGCCACCTGACTTCTTCCCAGATACTCGACAATCGCGGTGATTTCTATAAGCATGAAATTGCTTCTAACCCTTTCATCCCAACTAATTACAGAATAAGGGCAACTTAATATTTTCCTTTGTATCTTATTCTTTTTGGAGAAGTATTTGTTGAGTGTGAATTAATTAGACCTACCTCTACCTTTGCTTCGCCTTGAGACACAATATTTATGAAGTACTAATATACGTCTAATGAGTTCGTCAAGTGCGGCGAAACCACCGACAAGCGCAAAACCCGTTGGGGTGCATCGGTGTTTTTTTTTACAATGGAGAAGACCTTTACGTCCTAGCCCAGTACACGTGCTATTGGTAGGGTCCAAGCTACCGCACGGGGTGCACTGGGGGCGTGTCGGGCTCGAATGGTGACGCTGCCATTAATACCGACTAAACTACATTGGGCTCCGCCATCGTTCCTCCCAGGAACTACCTCTCGGTATTACTTCTGGGGGGATGGCTTGCACTGGAGAGTCATTTCCGCCCCTAGCGACCTGACTTGGGCGCCTTCACCAAGGACCTCTTGGGCCAAGGCCTTGTATACCGCACTAGATTGTGCGCCTCGCTTCAGCACCAGAAGCATTTCTCCCGTGTTGGTGCGTCTCACGCTACGCACATCTTGCCCAAGGGCCGAAAGGCTTTCGGCCGCCTTCATCGACTTTAGGACGTCGGCGTATTTGTCCTTGTCGGTTTTTAACCACAAGGCCTCGCCTCTGTCCTTGGCCTTCTTCGCGGGCCGCGGTGCCTCCGGTGTCGGTGCCGGCTTCTAGATTCTGTCCTTTCTTTCTCTAATTCTTCTGCTGTTAGTTTTTTTCTCATTATTTTTCTTTGAGAATCGCTATGGACTTTTTTGCTATCTCTTTTAGTTGAACATATTTCTTCTTCAAGGACATAGCCTACTAAAAATGCATTCAGCAATATGATTAAACTTTTCGTAAGTCGTTTTTCGAGCAAAATTTGGAGGAAAATACAGCGAAAGGGTGTGTTTCGTCGTTTACATGTACTTTCTCCCACACATGCTCGCTTTTTTTTTGATTTTATAGTTGTGATAACATCCACATTGAGTTTTGCCGAAATTGCAATCAAAACGCTGCCACCTGACTTCTTCCCAGATACTCGACAATCGCGGTGATTTCTATAAGCATGAAATTGCTTCTAATCGTTTCATCCCAACTAATTACAGAATAAGGGCAACTTAATATTTTCCTTTGTATCTCATTCTTTTGGTGAAGTATTTGTTGAGTGTGAATTAATTAGACCTACCTCTACCTTTGCTTCGCCTTGAGACACAATATTTATGAAGCACTAATATGCGTCTAATGAGTGCGTCAAGTGTGGCAAAACCACCGACAAGCGCAGATCCCGCTGGGGTGCATCGGTGTGGCAGCAGCTATTCGATGTAAAGTACAATTATATTTTTTTCTTAAGGCTATTTACATGAATATTCCGAACATCTTATGGGTATGCCACAAGACTGCGGGATACGTAGTATCTAGTTCCGAGAACTCTAACGTTCAGAATTGTGGAATACACGAAGCGCACGTTCGGGATGTCATTAAATGCTATTATCTCGTATCGCTCGACCAATTGCCGAGTTCAATCGAAACCCGGTCGAGGTGGAACCAGCAGCGTGACTTTCCTTCTTCTCAGCTCGTTCTGAAGACTCCTTTTGGCCAGTAGTGCATTTTCAGCTAATCTGGCTACTTGGGTTCTGGAACCATGTGGGTCCAACTGTGATCATAACCCATTTTCTTACTGCCAGAAGTTGTATATCTATTGCCCTTCTGCTTACTCTCGCGCTGCTAATGTTTACAATGGTTCTTTCTTCGTGGTCACGACGCAACTATATCACTTCTGCACTAAATCTTGTACTTGTGGCTGTTTTTTTTCGCTCAGGATCTTAAAAACTGTACTGTTACTTACGAATTGAATTAATTCTACTCAACTCGAAGCTTAAATTCTGATGAATGCGTTTGCTTCGAACGAGTAACGTATCAAACAGAGGACCTTATCTTCATGTATTCAAATCATCTCTATTTGACAGCTGAGTAGCGAGCTTGCGCTCAAAAAAACGCTGAATACACGCTGAAATGTAACTACTCTAAATATAATTAAAGTCGATTGTTCAATCCACATTTAACTTTCAATCCAAGTTAAGTGGAGCGTTAAACCTGATTTAAAAGTTAAACTCGCATGAAGAAATTGGCCCTTGAAGTAGGTTCTTTTAACACTAGATAAAATTGTCCGCTACGAATGAGGCCTGAATGAGGAAGAGGCTCTTCTCCATTTGCATTGAAATTATTTTCGTTTGACCGCAATGTATCACGATTAATCTGAAGTGTAGGTACCTTAAATAGAATACGCATCGTCTATTCCTCCTTCGGAGAGATTCTACAGAAGTTCAAATTCATTTTCTATTCTAGGTTTCCTAGCTCTTTTTGATTCCCTTGGTAGGTCAACTACCGTACAAATAATGATGCCAACGACTGGAATTTTAATTAAACTGCTTGAACCGTTTGAAATTATTATTGGTTGTAGTGCATTTTTACCTTTCCGTTTCCATAATTAACCTTGACGCTGGTATTTACCGATTTCTTTTAGGGGAATGTATAAGTTTGCTTTCTAATATGCGCAATTACCGTTTACGTGCATTACTATTTACAGCTGAAAGATCCGTCCGTCCGGGAGGTGGATACTCTACTTATCACTTTGTAATCACGCACTGCAAAAAGAGACGTCTGACGTCTCGAATGCAGATATTTTTATTTTGCTTTCTGCAAAGATAGGTACGCCAAAAGAGCGTAACCTAATTTAGGGTATAATTTAGTGTTGTACTCATTTATACCCATTTTTGGGTACACAACAACAGCCACCGTATAATCCGGGACTTGTGATAAGTCGATAAATAATTAATTCAATCAAATAGTTGAGTAATGCTCCTGGGCTAGATAGTCGATTGTCGATTGTGCCACTGCGTATGCGTATTGCTGGTATTTAAAGCATCATTAGCCTCACCTTTAATTTTTCTTCTGACTGTTTTAATTAGAAGATGATATTGAAAACTATCTTGTAGATCACTGAAAAGCTCGAGCACATCTTCAACGGCTAGTAGCTATTGGCTCAAATCTCGAAGATTGCCGTTAAAGTCAGGCAAATCTTACGATTTGAGGAATTTTTCCTCTGTCTTCGAAGCTAATGTTTCGATCGATGACAAAGCGAGATTGGGTAGGAATCAGAGTTGCACGAAATCATGACTATCACTTTTTCATCAAAATGTACGTAAAACTTCAGTCACAAATCAAAATGACAGTCATTTTCAGTTGAGAGAACTTGAGCAACCAAAATTGAGCATAGTGAGTGCCAGCAACAGTGACGAGGGAGAGTGAGAAAAAAATGACGGCACGCAGCGCAGACAGCAGAGTCAAGTCAGCGCACAATGCAAATTCTCCTCTTTCAGCTTTGTTTACCTCGCGCTGTTTTGTCTACCTCGTAAATTCAACAAGCGTAGTTTTTACTCGTTTAATTATCACCATATGATTCAATCACTAGCCAGTATTTATTGACCCTTCTGCACTTGCCTTAAATTCGAACGAAAACAGTAATATACTGATATTTAAACTTGAAAGATACCTATATGCTTTTTGACCTGGTTACCTGTAAACATATTTATCAAGAGATAGAGCACATTTTTAACTTTTTAACTAACCAAACACATCAACATGACGAAAAAATCTATTTGTTTTGTTTTCCTTGCATTTTAACTCTGCCTACTGCGATTGCGAATAAACAAAAGTCTGTTTCATATTATTAGGGAAGCCTATAGAATACAACACGAATATTATACCTATTATTAAATATTACATTGCTTTAGCATGTTCCATAGTCATACATCGAATGAATTTATGAATGCGCGTAATTCTATTACAGCTCTTATCCAAACGGCGAAGGAAATTGAAATACAACTTTTCTCGAACAATCTTTGGTTAGCAACCAAACCACTTTTAAACAGGTAAATGTATTTGAACTGTAATATTGAATTCAAGGCTTGTATCGTGCAGAATTTAAAACTTCCCTTGCCAGACTTAATGACAATAACTTTCGAAACTGACTGTCATCGAGAGGTTTCAGTCAAGCTGAAACGAAACGAAGTGAGCAAAATAGCAAAAAGACAGAACATTTTTCCGCAAAGGCACTCACGTAGTATGACTGACAGTATATGTCGCTATCTCAGTGTGAGAACTTACACGGAAAGAGAGTCGAATATGAGTGCTTGCGACCGTGTAGGATGGTTTTCTGTTTACGGTTACCGAATGCAGCACTGGTAGGAATAGGATTTGGTGCAGGCACAGGTTCCGGAATGGGATTTGGTTCGGGGTCCATGTTGAGATTTTCTAATAATTCAATTAGTTGATCTATGGTAGAGGGATAATCACTTCATTTTCACTGAGTTTTACACTGTTTCGGTTTAGGTTAGTGTCGCGCCTGGCTGTGATTTAGTTTTTTTTTGCACTAGCTGCTTGACGGTGCGGTGTTACACTTAGTCTATTTCTTCCGTTTTCACGCTATACTTACAAAAAATAAAGGATGTACATGAGTACAGCGGGACAACGCCTAGGTCCTATAGTCCTATTATTTCCGGGGGTGAACGGTCCTGGTCGCGCTCCGGGGCTGCAAATCGTCGAGTTGATCAGCGATGACTCTAAGTCCGAGCCTCCGAATTCCACTTGTTGCGGGCAGTTACAGATGGCTTTATACTATTACTAACCAAGTCCCGTTTTTCGGGCGCCAGATATCAACTCATGTGCCGGAAGTTCTTTTTTAAAAAAAACAAACCTCTTGTTACATGTGCGACTGTCGAGGGGGAATCAAAAACCTCGAGCAGTCCTGGAAAGCTCAGAAAATGCGCTCACAAAACTGAAAACACAACAAATCTTCATATTCAACATAAAACTTTATTGTCGCTGCTTCGCCCTTCTCCTCAAACTCAATTTCACCTTCATTTTCCTTCTTTTCTCTACTGTTCTCCTTTCTATTTCCTATTCAACTGCATCTCGCTCCCTTCTCTACTCTGTTCTGAAACTTTGCGCACATATTTTTTTACTCACTGCATTCTTCCGGGGCGCCCCTCTACGCATAAACAATACCGCTCATTTCCATTCTTCCTCTCCCGACGCCTTCGCCTACGCACACGCCTTCGCGGCCTATTTCACAGCGTCCCGGTTCAATTCTCCGTTGTTGGCTCACCCCGCCACATGCCGATTCCGAAACTGTACTCCAGCTGCTATAAAAGTGTGATGACCGTCTCGGATTCTTGACCGTAGGGGACGACGTGACTTGTGTGGATTTGTCGGATGGTTACTTGCTGACGAGAATCTGCAATATAAAACAAAAACCCTGCGACGCAAAGCGATCAGTCTCATTGCAGGTGCTCAAGCATGGCGGGAAACTTACTTCCGATGGAAGACTTTTGTTCTTGGTCTAAGCAATCCGCCACGTGATTTGTTCCGAAAAACTTCTCTCACGGTTTGATGAATCGCACGGTGACCTTGCTTTTTCGTGGATGTCAAACTGTTCAGCTGTGGCTAGTTGCCCAATGAGCAGGATAAAATCTGTGACAAATACAAGCGAATGCCTTTATTAAGCTGAACTTTCATCCACGCGCTATGTTCATGCTTACTATTGTCTGCACCGGGTATTCTTTGCCGGCTTCCTTGCAAGATGGCGGCGCTAGCGTCCACACTCCAGACTGTGATTTCTTCTAAGCCGTAAAAGTTGAGTTTAGCACGGCATAAATGCGATCTGGTTTCGCTTACCTTGCCTTCAGTGATTTTACTGCTGAAAATTCGGCAAAGCGGATGCCTTTCTCGCGGACCAGACCAGATTTTCTGCCGTGTCTTTAATTGGCGTCCCTACGAACCGGATGACACTGACCGGCAACGGTCTATTGCGTGCAGCGTTGTGCGCGAACTGGGTAAAACTAATCATGCTCTTGGTCGCAATCGTAGGCTCACCCCTTCGATGAGTCTTATAATGTGTGAGAATGAGCGAATGACGAACGTAAAGCTCTCCGCTCTAGCAGCGGTCTGATGGTCTGATTTCGCTTGCCTCCCTTTGCATCGCCGTACGTGTGTATTCTCTGAGCAAAGGCTCTCCTATTTGCCAAGGTGAGTAAGTGAGAATTCGCAGCATAGATTGACTGAACGAGACAGCCACATGTTTGTTGGTTGACGGGTGAAATGAGAAATCTTTGCGCAGGGTTGTGCGCGATCGGTGTGCGTAGGGATGCATTTGTTTTCACGTTTTGAGTTTACATTTTATTCTAGATGCTAAATATTTTCTAATTATTGCAGCAAACAAACTTAAACGTAACACTCTTGCTACTATGGTCTGATCAAGAATGAATTTATTTCTAACAAAATTATTACAGAGGCCTGAGCTAATCGAACCTGCATTAATGATGACTGCGTCGGCAATTAATGTGTCTTCGTTTCCGGGCTCTGGCGAAATATTTTTGAAGCTCCTGGCTAAGGCCGGTGATAACTTGCAGCACACCATTATGCTGCGTTTAAATTATTGTTGTCGGTCCTGAAATTAATAGTTGAACCGTCACTGAAAATATGGCACATTTCTTGAATTTGAAAATGAAGAGATCCAACCTCTAAACAATCTAATCGGAATGTGATCTAGCGCATTCCTTACATTAGCCTTCCCGTGCCATTTAAGCCAACACATTGAGGCCTGTTCGTCCTCCGTTATATTTCCAGCACTTTGGTGAATACCGACATCGCGGTTCTTCGAAGGAAAACTTCAACGGCGACCTTCTTTTGCTTGACGTTCGATCCGGTGGTGTGACTGTTACTGTGTTGTTTCTCAGCCTCTCCGTGATGGCTTTCACCTCCTTTCGTTACTGTCTCCGTTCCGTATCAGGGGAGTATATAAACGTGTGCTTTACTCACTTCCTACTGGAAGGTTTTTTGCCGTGAACCTCCGACTTCCGGGAGCTTTAAGAATTCGTCCTGCCGGTCACGTCCTTCGGTTGGACGATCTTACTTTCGTCGTTCCGTTCGATTGAAGATTAGCTCTTGGCACGGATCACGCGAATCGATCTGTTCGTAACGGTGAAAACTGGGATTACATATCATCGTTGGATGCATTTGTTTGTAGCCTCAATTCTTCCGAGAATGGTGCTGTCTCACGAGATCGCACCCGAAAATGACCCTATGTCCTGCTTGTCGGGCGCTTCTCCCGGAAACGTTCGATTACTATAAAGGTCAATAATCAGCGTATAGCTTTTTTGTTCTGACTCGAACTATTACCTTCTCAGATTTTTGTTCGATCAACGCTAGGTTTCGCCATCATCTGAATGCTTCTTGGAATGGAGCTGCTGCAGAATTAATTCGAGCACAGTCGAACGCCTTTTAGGTTATGGTCTCCTCGTGGAGATGACAGCTTTCCGTCTGAAATTTACAATCGTTACATGTTGCTTCTCGTTCCGGCTCAAATGTTAGGTTAGGTTGCTCACCTACTGCTATGGGCCGTGCCGACGTTTTCCGTGTAGTTCCGTCGTCGATTGAAACTGATTGTCTCTTCGTTGCGCGCTTCTCTCGGAGAAGTGATTTTTCTGCAATGTAATTGCCAAATTACTCGGCAAACTCCACGTTTGCTCGAGTTTTTTCCTCGCCCGGATGGAAATGCGGTCAATCCTCGAGGCGGAATGTGACGTCTGCCTCAAGTTTTGTCACCAGCACAATGCCAGTAGAATTTTGCCGTTTCCGTTCAGCTTTGGTGATGTCGTACTTATGTGGTGGTGTTGGCAACATTTTCGTTTCCACCGAACTGATGTGACATTGAATTGCTGTCAAACGAGGGGGCTCAGTGATTGGCGATTTCAGTCAGCCGGCAAAGACATTAATTGTGAAGACTGTCCACACTGTTGGTAATGCTAGATTCATGCTTTCACTTAGATATGGTACCAGATTTAAACGTATACGCTACACTCTTCTCAACGTATTCCTTGATTTTTTTCCATATGCCATTGGGCAAATTCAGAATTTTCTCTCATCTTGGTTTCACTATATACTAGCCTCTTGAAGCTTTCTGTTAGGTTAGATTTTCGGACCTCTAATTAGAACCGCTATTTATGCCATGTTCTTTAAGCTGAACGGGAAAAAATATATTTATAGTTTTCATCAAATATAATAATTCATTTACCTACAGTTTGGTCTTCTAAGTAAGTAACCCAACAATTCAATAAAAAATGCTGCTTCTAACTGCCGAAGGTGACTTGCATTAAATGCTTATTTCCCTGTCGATGACGTTTTGCTCGTTGTATCTGATAGAGCTAGTGACGTTTCTGATCGGCCTCATTCGAACGCAGACTAGCGGTTTCCGACCGAGGGGTTCGCTATGTGCTTTGCCGTCAGTGCTGCCAGGTTTGGTAACACTCCCCGACCCGTAACGCACTTCCGTTCCCGGCCCTGACTCCGCGTTACTACTGCCTTGAACCTGCAGCACTGCCAGTTTAGATACTGGACGCCGGAGCACTCCGCTCGTCGTTTGTACTGTTGCTTGTCGGACACGTCCATCGTTTCCTCGAATCACCGACAGGATACGTCCTCTGGTCCATCCGTTGCGCTGGTTCTCGTTGACGATCATTACCAAGTCATTCACCTTCACCGGCTCCACTTCTTCGAACCATTTGGTTCTATTCGCGATAGTTGGGAGATATTCTCTGATCCACCGTCTCCAAAAACGGTCCAGCAGTTGTCTGGCCATGTTCCAATTTGTACGCGAGATCTTCAACGTCTCGGGTATAGTTCTGGGCGGCTGTGTGATTCCGCTCGAGCTTAGAAGGATGAAGTGATTAGGTGTAAGTGCTTCCTGGTTAGGGTTCTCCAGTGGAATAGTGGTTAACGGCCTAGAGTTTACTATAGACTCGGCCTCCGCGACGACGGTCACTAACGTTTCCTCATCTGGATTCCGTTCGACGGTCATTGATCCCAGAGCCGTCTTGACCGATCTCACAAGACGCTCCCAAGAGCCGCCGAAATGGGGAGCGGATGGTGGATTGAAAACCCACTTAGTGGTTGCATTGATAAAAGTCACCGCCTACTGCTTCCCGTTCGCTTCGATTTCTTCTTTTAATTCCCTGCTAGCTCCCAGAAAATTAGTCCCGTTGTCAGACCTGATTTCGTTTGGTGATCCACGGCGTGCTACAAACCGACGAACGGCCATCTTGCAGGATTCCGTTGTCAGTGAATGGACAACTTCCAGATGTACGGCTCTCACCGTGAGGCACGTAAATAGAGCAACCCATCGTTTAGCGCTGCTGCGACCAACTCTAACCCGAACGGGTCCGAAGTAGTCTAAGCCGACATAAGAGAATGGACGCACCGAAACAGCGAAACGAGATTCTGGCAGGGGTGCCATCCTCGGAACAACTGGCGCAGCTCTAAAAACCTTGCAAACTTGACAATTCTTCGCTATTTTTCTAACTACTGTGCGAAGACAAGAGACGTGGAAACGTTGAATAATTTCGTTGTACACCGTCGCGTGGTTGGCGTGTAAATATCGGCGATGGTACCATCCGCCGAGTAACTCCGTTAACGGGTGGTCACGTGGTAAGATAATCGGGAACTTGAAATCATACGTAACAAAGGGCACGGTGCCGATACGACTGGAGACCCGCATCACACCATGCTCATCCAGAAAAGCTGTCAGTTTGTAAACGGGACTTGTTTTCTCGATATTCCCTTTGGAGGTCTCGTTTCGATGCTTAAGCACCGCTACTTCGTCCGAGTATACTGAGCCCTCTGCAATTCCTCTTGATTCAGGATACCCGCCACTGGTGGCTGCTTCTGAATTCGATGACGGCAGTTAACTGCGAAGCGATGGACGTAAGCTACCCCTCTCAGCACACGCTCCCACTTGGAGAAGATGCTCCAACGGATCACGTCATCGACGATCAGCACGCGATGTATTAAGCAAGACCGCAGCTCTTCCTCCGTCTTCGGCGGTTTCTTTGATGTCCTTTTCGGCCATTCCACTTCCGGCAAGTATAGGAAGTCGGGACCGCGAAACCAACGCGAATGGACATCTGTACTGGAACCTTTTCCCCATTTGGTGGCTTCATCGGCTACATTGTGTCGTGAAGGGAGCCACCTCCACTCGATTGCTTCCGTCTTGCTAAGGATCTCCCCTACTCTGAAGGCTACGAATTGTCTGTAACGGCAGTGTTGGGACTGAATCCAAGCCAGGGTTGTTTCTGAATCAGTCCACATTATTCGTCGACAAATAGGAAACGTATGATATTCGCAGGCTGCCTTTGCCAGTCTTGCCCCTAGCAGAGCACCCATCAGCTCCAGGCGAGGTACTGATAAGGTCTTTAATGGTGCCACCTTTGCCTTAGCCGTAACTAGCGTGACGTATACGTTACCGTTTATCACTGCCCGGAAGTAAGCAGTAGACGCGTAAGCTTCCTCGCTGGCGTCGGTAAAGACGTGTAGTTCAATTGGCCCGATTTCTGCGGCTGAAAACCCGGGAAAATATGCCCTTTGTAGTCTGATCCGGCCCACACCGTTGAACAGTGTGATCCATTTTTGCCAGCGTGTCCAAATCGTTTCAATCACCTCGTTGTCCCACTCGGCTTTGCTGCGACAAGTGTCTTGGATAATCGTTCGACCTTGCACGGTAATGTGTGATAGCAGCCCTTGGGAGTAGAACAAGCTCATAACACTGCGCAAGATATTCCGCTTCGACGGAGAGATTCCGTCCAACTGCAGCTCGGCTGTGAAAGCCAGGACATCTTCTTCGGGCAGCCACAGTAGACCCAGCACTCTTTCCGCTTCACTTTCCGCGGCGACGCTTATAACCTTCGCTTGTAGTTGATTTGACTCTCCGACCCGTTGCAGCAGGGTTTTCGAATTCGAATGCCAATTCCTTATCTCGAACCCTCCACGTGTGTGTATCTCCTTAACTTCCAAAGCAACCTTAATTGCCTCTTCTTCCGTGTCGAAACTGTCGAGGTAGTCATTTACATAGTGTTTCCTCAGTACGGCCATCGCAGCCCGGGAGAAAGCGGCTTCGTGCTCTTTAGCATTCATGTTCTTTATATACTGCGCTTGACATGGAGAGCATGTGGCTCCAAAGCTACCAACGTCGATCGCGAACGTTTTCACCGGTAACGATGGGTGTTCACGGTAGAGGAAGCGCTGGCTGTGTACATCTTGTTGGCGTATTCTGAACTGGTGAAACATTTGTTTCAAATCTCCACAAACTGCTACCGAACGCTCCCTAAAACCGCAGAGCACCGCTGCGAGGGGTACTAGTAGATCCGGACCTTTGAGAAGCATGGCGTTCAATGAAACATCTCCGACTTTCGCCGCGGCATCCCACACCAGCCTGATTTTGCCCGGCTTCTTGGCGTTTCTCACTGCTCCCAGTGGTAGATGCCACACTTTTCCTGGGTCAGTAGACTTCAGCTCTCAGGGAGTAACTTCGTGGATGTAGTTGCTCTTCAGATACTCGCCAATTTGGCGCTGCACGCTTTCTCGTAATTCAGGATCCTTGTTCATTTTCCCCTCGAAACATTCCAGGCGGCGCATGGCCATAAGAAAACTATTGGGAAATTGCACTCCGTCATGACGCCACAATAGCCCCGTCTCAAATCCCTTTGAAATCCTTTTGGTCGTCTCTTCCAGGATGTACCGGGCTCGCTTATCTTCCTCCGACTCCGGGCCTTTGTCTACCGACACGCCCACATTTTCGACTGTGAAATGACGCTTGACTAGATTGTGTAACTCTTGATCAGCTGTACATCTGTCTTGATAATCACAAATATGTAGAGTGTAGTTCGCTGAATTATCGCCATCCTCAGTAATTCCGTAGATTGACGCTACGAGGCGGACCGTCGGGTAAGGCGAGGTGTCCGCGATGTCCGAAATAAACGCAGATCGCGGGCGCCACAGAAAGTGACGAGCGATCCGAATGAGGGACACTCGGTCATGTATTACAAAGGATACACCGAGTGGCCCGAGCGCATTGTTGACCAGCTGATATTCCTCCGGATAGAAGGGTCCAGGCGTAGACGCCACCAAGGCCCGGCGGGTCAGCCAGGCCCAGAGCTCGCGCACCAGGAGCCGGAAGCCGGTCCACAAGTGGCGATGAGCAAAAAGAAGCCACAGAAATCCGGCCTCGCAGTAGATGCGAGGTAGCGGGCTCATCGACGGTATAAACGGCATATGGCCGTACCACATGAGACTTGCTATGAACGGGGTGTCCATGCACCTCGCAACAGGAATGCACAGCTGGCGGTGTGGAAAATAAAAATATACGGAGCTCATCTGGGAAATACAATTAATAATTATTTAATTGAGTAGTCGTGTCCTCGTTTGGTAATTCACCGCAGCCGGACGTTATGGTCGTTCCGACTGGGGCAGTTTGTGTTTATTGGCCAAGCATCAGTCGAATTGTAGCGTCTTGACTGGGCGGCCTGCTTCTTGTTCTTGTAACATCGGTCAGAGTTTAGAATTCCGACCGAAGTACTTTTTTAGTTAATCATATGACCGTAGTCGGGTTGTAATGTCCCGACTGTGGCCTTTTCGCTTGTGTTTTTTTGAAGTGAGCCGGATATTGGCTGTACCGACTTCACTCCCTACGTCTTATTCTCCCTTCTTTAATTTTTTTTATCTGTTTCAATTTTCGTTGGTCTTCAGTTATTTACTTTACTCTTTAAAATTTGTAGTATGTGCGATTACTCTTGTTTATAGTTTATTGTAAAATGAAAACCGACTCGGTTTGGCAATCTTCCTAATCTATTCTTGTCGGATATCTATTTCAAGCAAGAACAAGAGTGTTAGTTGTTAGTAATTGCCCCCAATTCCTTCTTTTTCCCCAAATGTGTTTTTTTTGTTCGAGATCTTTTGCTTACTTTGCTCGTTTTACTAACTTCGAGTTCTTTTGCCTGTTGTGCTCGTTTTTGGTGTTAATTAATTTTTGCGTTTGTATTCTTTTGTGTTTTGTTTTTTTTTTCATAATAATTTGTTTCATAATGCAATTTTTTTTCATAGTATTCATAGTTGTGTCGACAACATTTGTCGAAGCTTCGACACCAATACTTTTCATCACAAAAGCTATTTTTCGTAAATACTAACAATATAACATCTGACGTTTGCGCAGACATCGTATACCGAATGCGAATCAATACGATGTGTACTTCCGGAGTACGCTGCTAAAACGGTTGATCCGAATTTGAGATTTTCCTTTTTACTGTCACTTAGTTTGTGAACGTTCTTGCATAGTATGCAAATAGTCTTTTTCGTACTAATTGATGCCCTGTTCACCACACGATAGAAATTTCTTACTTTGTTTTACTCAAAGTTTTCTTAGTATGGGTATAACACGGTCGCCGTCTGGAATAAATACAATGTTATCGTAATCGATATCGGGTTATTTTCCTTTCGCTTTAATAGTTTGTCTAGTTCACTTTTATATATTTAATACATTCAATAATTCCAAAAGAAATTGTGGTCTGGAAGCTTTTCTTTCACTACGTGACGCTCTGTCACGGTCGCCATATAATAGCAAATCGTCGACTATGATATTAGTCTTTTGAGTGGCATTACGCTATAAAACAGAACTTCAAACAGTGATTACGAACGAACAGCTGTAGTTTCTATTACAATCTTAGAGTAACTCAAAAAGATCCCTCGTCGCCAGTTGTTATATCCGACCTTGCCTCGTTGTATTCAACAGTAACTATCGTTCCGCCGAACGATCTTTCGCCGCAGAGGGGGGTGCTGGGTCTAGTTAGAAGCGTCCTGCGGTACAAGCCACTTCTAATTCTAGACTAAGTATAGTTTGTGGCACCTGCGTTACAAATACCACACGCTATAGCTTAATAAGCCGGGAATTCCTCGTCCAGTTAGTATCGTTCTGCGTAACAATCCAATACTAATTCTGGTCGTAAGACAATTTGCTTCCCCGCTTGCGTTACAAACAAGGAAGTAATTTGACTTTGGATTTAACAAGGTGGAAAAACCAACGAAGAACTCCAGGGTCTGGACACGAAGTAAAGGATTTTCGACTGAGTGAAGTGGTACTTTCGACTGCTCGATTTCAACTTGATTTTATTATACAATTTTTTGGTTTATATACCTACTTTCCTAAGCTAGCTATTTACAAATAATCGATTTTTGAATCGATTTTATTTAGATTTGTTTTGGTACAGAATGTTAACAATGAATATTGTTGTCACCTCTGCACAAATGTTTTATTATCCAAGCCACCGCGCGAAGTCAAATATCGATATAATTATCGTCTTCGAATGCGCTGTGACCGGCAGTGGCACCGAAAATGCCGATGAAGCATATATGACCCTTGCGTGAGCGCGCATTGACTCATCGTTGGGCGCACTTGAATGTAATTCGATTTTCCTTCTGCCTCTTTAGGTCAGAACGAACTGTTCTATGTTACGGTGGTTTGTTTTGATTCTGCCGCTGCTCGCTGCGAACAGCTGTTTGTGATTTTGCGTCGGCGACATATTGCCCCCCGTAAGTCTATCCCATAGACCTTACGAAAAACTAGCCGACGCGCCGATGGTCATCTTGCTTGTCGAGATTTTCGATGCCTATCTGATTATAAAGGTTCATATAATATTTACTTTTGTTACCTACTAATGATTTATGTTTTTGGAGCCTAGTTTAATATTTGATAAATGATAACGTTCCTATCTTTTAAGTTATTTTTAATATTTGTTTAAGTTATTAATGCACTTGCTTTAAATTTGTGTCACACTATTTGCAGCTGTTGTTCGTGGAATTATTCTCGGTGGTCGTCTTGGAAGTGGAGTTGGTCTGCTCGATGTTCTAATGGTGTAACGTCGACTGCCTTTCTTATAGTAAAGGGCGCTGATTATCGTGGCCACAATAAGTACTGATGATACCGCTGCTACTATGACCGGAACATGATGATTTATCGCCTTTGTTTCAGGATCGTTGTGATAGGATGAATGGGTTGTAGCTATCGGATCAAGTTCTGTTGTTTCCCAAGCGTCTTCTGACGCATTGAAATTGTCGTTTTTCCATTGAGGTATTTGATCGTGGCGTTTGAAGTATATTTTTTGTTGCTTTGAAGTTCCGCCGATGCTAGCGTACGTTACGCTGTGCTTGGTTCGTATTTCACAACCAGGATCTAATTTTACAACCGCTATGTTGTATGAGGTGAAATTCAATTCCTTATTGCAGAGTATCGTGATTGTATTTGAATCTTTTGCGTAGTATAGTAGTGTGTTTGGTTGTGATAATATGATTACTTCCGCGTAATCGGTGGGCAGGTTATCGAAAGTTGTAATATTGCAGTTTCTTACGGGACGCTTGTGAAATATTGCTGCTGGCACGCATGACATTTCCATCTGTATTGTTGGCTTGAAGCAGAGGAAGTGTGTTTCGTTTAGTTTCCTTGCCTCATTAGAGGGATAGAAATACTGGTTGTGCTGATTGATGGCGATTCTTGGTTGATCAACATGAATTTTTGTTCTGTTTTCAAAGTCTGGTATAGCTATAACCTTGAAATTTTCGAATGATTCTCTTAGTATCACAATAGATCTCATCGTGATTTGATACGAATCATTCTTTATTTTGAGTTTATAATGGGTTGCAAACTCATCCTCGGGTATGTAGTGATTTGCCGGAAGTCGCAGGTTCGCTTGTTGGATGAATTCGTTTCTTTCTTCTATGGTGACGGGTATACGTTTCAATTTTCTGTGACGTGTGAGAATACTCTCGATCAGTTGTTTAGCCACCATTATTGTGTCCATCAGATGGTTGGCTAGAGTTTCTGCATAGTTCATCGCGAACTGTTTGTTCAAAAGTTTGATTCCATCTAATGCGTGGTGAATCCGTTGTTCAAATTGATTGTTTTGTTGCAGGGTTCTTTCCCTTAGCTGATTCATGCTATGTGTGACGTCATGAATTTTTTGTTCTTCGTTCATTCGGATAGCCTCGATTTGCTCTGTCAGGTCATCGCCTCCGAATAGTATGTCTTTAAGGAATCCAAAAATTCCCTTTCCTCTTTTTACTCGAGCTGGTTCCAAAATTTCCTGCTTCGCGGCGTAACACTGTTGTTCAATCGAGGTAGCCAAGTCGATGAGTGTTGGATTTTTTATTTTCTGCTTTAGTCCATTTATAGCGTCTTCGATGTTTCTGTGTATCGTGTCAATGAGTTTTACATCGTCGGTGGGAGATATGTTTGTAGTAATTTGTGTGTCCCAAATTCCGGTTTGTATTAAATAGGTAGCTTCGTGATCGAATAAAAGTCCCGCATTTGGTACGGGTTTGATGGTCATACTAGACGTTGTATTTAAAGATAGTACTGCTGCTGTAGTGACGAGCATTTTTGCCCACATGTTTGGCCTAGCTCGAATAGTTTTCTTTTTCGGTTTGGTTGGATGAGCGGCTTTGTGCTTTTCTGCTAGTTGTTTTACTAGCTCTATGTCGATTTTTTGTCGCTTACCCCAATCTGTCATATTTGCCTTTGCATTTGAGCTACTATTTTGCGGGAAGACGTCTTTTCGTTTTGGTGATATTTCCTGTATGTGACCGGTGAATACCGTATCTGCCTTTACGTCTAATTTGGCCAATTTTACAGTTGGCCTAACTAATTTAGAGTTTTCAGTGCGAACGACCGCAGACCTTGTTTGGCCATCCTGCGCCTTCCTTACTTCGGTTATAATTCCTTTATGAAACTTCCCTTTCCGTTGTTCGTCTGGAAAAACAACGACATCATCAGGCTGGAGTGGTTCTGTGTTCTGTTTCCATTTTTCTCGTTTGTTCAGTTTAGGAAGGTATTCTGTACTCCACCGATCCCAAAATTTAGTAGTTGCCATTTGAGCCTTTTTCCAGTGTTCTCTTGTTGCCTCGGCTCGTGACGTGTCGTCGAGTGAAGGATACGTTCCTCCTGCGCATCCAATCAAAAAATGATTTGGTGTCAGGGGTTCATCATCGTTGGAGCTTAATGGTATATGTGTTAACGGGCGACTGTTCAGGAGATGCTCTATCTCGATTAGAGCATTCCTAAGTACGCTCTCCTTGGGTTTTGATACTGGCCATAACTTTTCATTTAGTAATTTTTTAACCTCTTGTATCATACGTTCCCATGCTCCTCCAAAGTGTGGAGCTGATGGTGGAATAAAATTCCATTTTATTCCTTCGATCGCTGTTCTGATTTCTAATTCCTTCATCTGATTACTTGCGCCAACCATATTGGTGCCGTTATCGCTGTACATTTCACAGACCTTGCCGCGCCTGTTTTGTAAGTTTTTTATGCAGATGAGAAGCGCGTCTGTACTTAAGTCGTCTGCTAGTTCCAGGTGTATAGCTCGAGTAGCCATACAGGTGAAGAGTGCACCCCAGCGTTTTTCACATCTTCTTCCTACAGTAACTTCCATTGGTCCAAAGAAGTCTATACCGGTGTGTGTAAATGGTTTTAAATTTGGAGTGGTGCGGCAGCTTGGCAATGTGCCCATTTTTGGAGGGTGAGGGCTTGCCTTCTTGTTTCTGCAGAGTTGACATCTTGCATTCACTCTTTTTACTGCCGCCCTAATCTTGATTATCCAGAAATGCTGTCGTATTTGAGCTATAACTGCTTCTGTTTCACGGTGTAGAAATTTCTCGTGGTATTGTTTTATGATCAAATTCGTTATATGTCCCTTGTTTGGTAATAGTACTGGAGTCATGTTTTGTATTCGTCCGCTGATTCGGATGAGACGGTTTTCATCTAATGCAAGCTCGTGATCTGCTACAGAGCTGTTCTGGTAAATACCTTCGCCGTTGATCAGAGCCACTAGCTCGGATGGAAAAGCTTCTTGCTGTGCTTGTTGTAACAATAGGATTTCTGCTCGCTTATAATGATCAGAAGTAATTGTCTCATCATATCTGGAGTTTGATACTTTCGTCCTCAATTTTTCCATGTATTTGAGCCAGTAACAAACTGCCTTCTTTAGTCGTCCCCAATCCGAGCACCAAGTTGTGTGCATAATAATGTTCGCAGGTTGTATTTCTTGAACGCTGCAAACCCTTTTTTCTTCTGAAGTTTCAATGACTGCACCTTTCTCCTTTGGCCATGATTCCACTTTTGTATTTAGGTACGTCGCTCCTGTATACCATATAGATTCCGTAGGTTGGATGTTCCGTGTTGCTTCGTCTGCCGGATTCATTCCTGATGGTACCCACCTCCATTGGGAGATCGTTGTGTCGTCGAGTATTTCGCTTACTCGGTTGGCTACAAATGTTTTATACCTGCGATGGTCACTTCGTATCCAGGAGAGTACAGTGGTGCTATCTGTCCACATGGTTACGTTTGTAATATTCAATCGAAGTTCCTTTAAAACGGTTGTTTTCAATCGTGTGCCTAACACCGCGGCTTGAAGTTCTAGCCTTGGAATTGACATGGCTTTATTTGGTGCAACTCTCGTTTTTGCTGCTATTAGGCTTACGCCGTATCCGTGTAAGGTTTCTGCTCGTATATATGCTGCCGCGGCAAACGCTGATTCTGATGCATCAACAAAGATATGCAATTCCAATGATTTTGCGTCCGGTATGTTGGGAGAGAAACACCTAGAAATTCTCAGATGTGATATTGTGGATAGTCTATTTGTCCAAATCGTCCAATCTTCCATTAATTTCGTAGATATTTTCTCATCCCAGTCTATACCTTCTTTCCAGGCTTGTTGCATTAGTAATTTACCTCCAATCGTAATATGCGCTATTAATCCAAGAGGGTCGAAGATTCTGGCAATTGTTGAGAGGACTTCTCTTTTGGTCGGTATGGCGTTGGACTTGAAGTCTGCTATTCTATACCCAATTGTGTCTTGGGTCGTGTCCCAGTATACTCCGAGGACTTTCTCTGATGTTGCAGTTTTTTCAATAAATTCCTTTTGGGTGGATTGTCTCGCGACGTTGCGTTCAGGTAGAACGTCTAGCATTTCGGCATCGTTTGAAATGATGTTTCTTAGTGAGAAGTGTGCAGCTTCATGAATTTTTATAACTCCGAAAGTGACTGCACTGGCTTCCTCCGCTGTCGAGAAACTGTCCAGATAATCGTCAACATAGTGTTGTTTTATAATGGCGTTGGCTGCCACCGGATCGCAATCTCGGTAGTTCTCTGCGTTTGCATTCTTTACTGCTTGGGCACATGCAGGTGAGCAGGTTGCTCCAAACGTCATTACCTGCATTACGTAGTGTCCCATGGTATTTGAAGCCTTACCGTCCCTCCATAAGAATCGTTGAGCCTCCTGGTCCTCTTTGCGTATTTTAATTTGTGAGAACATCTCTTGGATGTCTCCTGCTACTGCGTACTTTCCTTCTCGGAATCTCAGTAAAATTCCAAAGAGCGATGTCAAGTTATCGGGACCAGAGAGTAATTCAGTGTTGAGCGATAATCCTTGTACCTTGGCAGCTGCGTCAAATACAAGTCGCGGTTTTAAAGGTGTTTTATTAGGATTTACGACAGCGAAATGAGGCAAATAGTATGTTTTATCGGTTGTTAGTGTTATCTCGTTTGCTGTTAATTTTCGTGCGTATCCCTTTTCAACGTATTCCTTAATTTTGTCCGTGTACCATTGGGCAAACTCAGGGTTTTTCCTCATCTTAGTTTCAGTGTATTCTAACCTCTTTAATGCTCCCTTGAAGCTTTCTGATTTTGGCATTATGGGCCTGGCTTGTTTCCATAAAAGGCCAATTTCGTATTGACTCCCGTCATACTTCATTGTTTCTTTTATCAATTTTTCAGCTCGTCTATCCTCCTCGCTCTGTTGGTTAGTGGTTCTAACCTTAACGCCAAACTCTTCCGTTGAGAAGTATTTCCTCATTTCTTCTCGTAGTGAGTCTTGCTCCTCTACTACACAGGAATATATTTCTCCTTGATGTCGGGAGTTGGTCCTTCCGTAAATGACCCATCCTATTGGTGTTTTAGCGGCAACTGGACCGACTTTGCTTGCTCTCTGTTTTGTTGCTGTTAATAGTCGGGGATGATCAAGTCCAATAAGTAATGTCGGCTCAGCATTCTCGTATCCTTGAATAGGAAGGTTTTTAAGATGGTTGTAGTTTTCATGAAGATCCTTGTAGTCAAGTGTCTGTCGTGGCAAGGATAATTTTTTTACTGTACGTACACTTTCCATTTGGTATCGAATTTTGTTGTCGCCTGATATTTTGAAACATACGCTTTGGCTTTCGTTATCTTCGTGTACGGAGTCATTTGTCCATTTTATGCATAATGGTGATACTGGCCCTTGCAAACCTAAATCTTTGGCCAAGTCGTCGAGGATTAGACTGTTCGATGAGCCGTGATCCAAAAATGCGAAGGTTTCTAATTGTCTTCCTTGCGCATAAAGTGTAACCGGCAGTATTTGGTAGTAGACCTTATTTCTTTTGGTAGCGTGTATGTTAGTGCGTACAGCTTCATCTTCTTGTTCCTTCGAGGTGGACGATGTTGGAGCTTGCGCATCTATTTCTTTCACTTCCTTCTTATCTTGGTTCTTCTTGTTGTCTTTTGAATGTCCTGAAGGTTCCTTGATTTTTTGTTTTGTTTCCTCCTTTTGGGAGGTTCTTTTTTCATCATTTGTTTTTGGTCTGACGTGAAGAAATGTGTGATGATGTGCTGTACATCCTTCTGTTCTGCAGTTTGGCCTCATTTGACAGTT
Organism: Topomyia yanbarensis; assembly: GCF_030247195.1. Classification (NCBI taxonomy): domain Eukaryota; kingdom Metazoa; phylum Arthropoda; class Insecta; order Diptera; family Culicidae; genus Topomyia; species Topomyia yanbarensis. Next base: position 437,538,119 of record NC_080671.1, read on the forward strand.
TCTAAAGGAGTGTCCTTGGCGTAAACAGTTAAAGCACATGCGTTTCTCTAGTGCCAGTTCTCGTCTTTTTTCCACACTCATCTTTTTAAAGACCGGGCATGCTACTATCCAATGTTGTTGGCTACAACAGGAACATTTGGCTTGGGATCTGGATGTTGTTTCAGCGTGCATATTGACTCTTGATTGGCGCTCATTTTTCGGGTTTTCCTTCTCAGATTGACACACCTTTTGTGCAATAAGAAGTGTTGCTCTTTGCTGTTGCGGTTTCAAAAACTCGTGTAATTCCTTTAGTGTGAGTTTTTGCCGTGGTCGTCCTTCTTGCGGAATCATTGCTTCTGCTTCCTTGTCCGCCCATTGTTCTCTTAAGTTCAGTGGTAAGCGGCAAACAAGTTCAGCCATCTGCAACGGATTAGTTAAATAATCCTCACACTGTATCATGGACATGTTGGACACCAAATTTCCGAGAGTCACTACGAAGTCCACCATGCTTTGAGGGTATTCCATGCGTGGGTTCCGTAACTTTGCCAAATCCTTCCATAGTTCGTTGTATATAGCCAACGGTTGTCCGTAAATACTATCCAGAGTTTCTACTACATGTTTCTCGTTTCCTGGATCCATCAGCAAGGCACTTACGTGTACCTTTGCTGCCTTGCCTAGACTTGCCATAAGTCTGTTTATGTTGTCGGTATCGCTGAATTGACCTTCTCGTTTGCTTTGTTCGTAAAGCCGTTTGAAATTTGGCCAATCCTTGTAATTTCCGTTGAAAACTGGGAGGGGTGTTGCTGTTTGCCTCCTCAGTAAGTTTGTAATTTCATCCGGCAATTTGATTGTCGGAGCCATTTGTTGTCCCGCTTCGGGGTCCATTTTTACTTGGTGCATTTTGGTTGCCATCTCAATCATGGCTTTTTGAAATGCCTCATCACGCAATTTTTGGCTTTCCATTTGTGCCTCAAATTGGCGTCTTAGCAGCTCTACAGTGTCTGCTGGTCCGCGTTCCTTGGACACACTCCTGGTAGTCTTCTTCTTTTGATCCTCCAGCTCCTTTCTTAGTTGCTGGAGCTCCATTATTTCCTCTTTGCACTTTGGGCAGTGCCAGAGGTCCTTAGTGGAGGGTCTTTTCTCAAGTTTGGTGCAGGTCATGTGGAACCAGTTCCAACACTTTGAGCACTCGACCATCCATTCGTCCGCGCTGTCCTTATCCTTGCACAGGCGGCAATTCCCATTCGGGTTGTGCGCGTATCCTCCAGATGCCATCCTTTAGATCCGCTTTCTCTTTCGGCTTGTTTTAGATTCACTAGTGATATATCGCACGGTGTGATATATATTGTGATATCTTATTCAAGCACTGTTTGTTTTCACCGAATCCGCTATTGGCTGCGGATACGCCTTATTAGCGATTTTGTAAGTGACGCGTATTGCAATGCGTATTACTGTCCGTTATAAGCTACGGACACGCTGTGTTTCTAGCGTTTTTCCACCACAGTTTGTAGGTGTTCGCTTAATGTTTATGCCTTTTTCCACTACCGTAGCTTGGTCAGTGTAGGACTTAGTAGTTTTTCTTTACTTCGTGCCTTCTGTGGCGAGAATTGTGAGGATAAATCCTCTCTGGAGCCACCATATATCGTTCCGCCGAACGATCTTTCGCCGCAGAGGGGGGTGCTGGGTCTAGTTAGAAGCGTCCTGCGGTACAAGCCACTTCTAATTCTAGACTAAGTATAGTTTGTGGCACCTGCGTTACAAATACCACACGCTATAGCTTAATAAGCCGGGAATTCCTCGTCCAGTTAGTATCGTTCTGCGTAACAATCCAATACTAATTCTGGTCGTAAGACAATTTGCTTCCCCGCTTGCGTTACAAACAAGGAAGTAATTTGACTTTGGATTTAACAAGGTGGAAAAACCAACGAAGAACTCCAGGGTCTGGACACGAAGTAAAGGATTTTCGACTGAGTGAAGTGGTACTTTCGACTGCTCGATTTCAACTTGATTTTATTATACAATTTTTTGGTTTATATACCTACTTTCCTAAGCTAGCTATTTACAAATAATCGATTTTTGAATCGATTTTATTTAGATTTGTTTTGGTACAGAATGTTAACAATGAATATTGTTGTCACCTCTGCACAAATGTTTTATTATCCAAGCCACCGCGCGAAGTCAAATATCGATATAATTATCGTCTTCGAATGCGCTGTGACCGGCAGTGGCACCGAAAATGCCGATGAAGCATATATGACCCTTGCGTGAGCGCGCATTGACTCATCGTTGGGCGCACTTGAATGTAATTCGATTTTCCTTCTGCCTCTTTAGGTCAGAACGAACTGTTCTATGTTACGGTGGTTTGTTTTGATTCTGCCGCTGCTCGCTGCGAACAGCTGTTTGTGATTTTGCGTCGGCGACAGTAACAGAGAACAATATTTAGTTCACTGCATTTTATTTTCATTTACATGTGCTTTAAAGGGTTAATTATGTTTAAGAAAATACATTAAGAAAATTTATACCGATGCTGACATTTTTACTAAGCTGAGTATGTTATTATGGAGACAGTTAAACAAAACCGTTTCACGTGCAAGAATATGTAAGTTTTCCGATCCCTAGGCAACTGGAAGACACCAGTGTGGTGACCTTGCTTAGGATGCCAATTCCTCTGCCTTGCTTTCCACAACCGTCCGTGGCAAATGTCGTCAAGTGAATCCCCAAACGACGCAGAATACATTGCACATCGGTCTGTAACTAACACGATGGTCGCATACACATATAAACATGTCGTCAAGCCGACGACCGGCCGAACCGAAGCTGTCTCTCGTCAGTTCACGTCCACGTATTCTTCATTCGGATACGTACAATCGTAGGTGTGAAGGAGAATGGACGATGGCTTCGGAGTTTCGACAAATCATTTCAACGATGCGACACGTTCAAGGTATTGGTTGCTGCTCGCTTATTCATTGGGATCAAATCGTGCTCTGAACTGAGAGGCATTCGTGGAAGAGAATAGGATAAAATAATAAAAGTAAATTCCGATATGCACCAGGAATAAAATACCTAAACGCTTTTTCTTGCCAGTGCAGTTCATATACATACAATATTCCCCACAACCAGCTTACCTCAACTACTTATCCGAATATCCGGAGCTTCCTCTGTTGAAGCTGGCTGAACCTATCCAGGCAGACAAAGGCGGATCCCAGAAGAATAGGTATAAATACCAAGACTTCGGCTAACGCACTATTTAAAAAAAACCAAACTGCTTCGCTTCACGTCTCGACTAAGAATAATCAGCTTCTCGCTGACGTTTTTTTTTCAATTTACCTTCTGCATGCGTTACTCATCGTTACGTTTTCGTGAAACTATTTTTACACTGAAACAAATGTTATTTTTTGAAACTGTTATACACAACAGAATATAGCACAGTTTTCAAATTTCCTCGTGACCGATTAAGAAATTGCGTCCACTTCCGGTCAAATCCTACTTCTCAGTATAGGAAAGCACTTATCACTTATTTTCTCGGTATTCGACTGGATACAGATCACTTTATTTTGCACGTACAAAGAACTTGCACAAAACGCATCCTCCGTCCAGGAGACAACCTGTCGCGTCTTCCGAATGATCCGCGTTGAAATTGAATTTCTGTCTCTTGCTAATCGGGAAGACTAATTTTGCACAATCTTTTCTCGACACAAATGAAACAAATACAACAAGAATAAAAGGAAAATTGAAAAAATACGTTTCAATTTTGTTGTTGAATAAATGGACGGGCCCCTCTTCATGGTCATTCCGATAATCCAGCTGATCCTTCCTACTTCGGTTGATTTGATGATCGATCGTCCATTAACCTCCATACCACAGCCGAGCTATGATAAGTAGTCCAGTAAACAAACTCTCTTGTTGCTAATACATGCAGCTTTCGCCGACAAAAATTTTCGATAATCTGGCCTCGGGAATACCTTATGGAATTGCGAACTTCCTAATCTTGAAGGCTTGGAGAGGACGAAATAACTTTTCCTGCTGAAGACGGACTAGCACTGGCAGTTTCGCGATCGTGACTTGCTTGCTGATTCGCTTTCGTGACTTGCTTACGATCGCTGGACTTGCTTGCTGATGGAATCCAGCAGAATCGCTCGATCCATTGACCGTGCTCCGAGACCGCGAAAGGCGGAGCTGAGCTGCCTTAGCAGCATACTTGGGCTTCAAACGGCGTGTTGTTGTTGTTGCAAAACATGACTGTTTCCTGCGTACAATAAACGACTCACTGTTTTGGTTAACGATAAACGACTGAGTTATTTTCAGATTCTTAAAGCTATAAATACACATTCTAATCTAACTACCTACTTGGTCCTGGCCACCCTCCCTTCTCTCTTTAAATATTGAACTAACTCACTCGCCTAAATCTGGGCACTTCTTTTGATCCTTGTTACGGTTCTTTCCCAAAAAATACAATTATTTAACTGAGTTCTTAAAAATTAAATATCTCACTGATATTTCCTTTGCGCTGTAAGTTGGCTGCGTCATTTAAGTTCACCAGTCCTTTATTCGCCATTGGCCAACCGAAATCACTAGTCTAAGCGGCTGCTGTTCCAAATATTAACTAATATGATGCAGTGTTTTGAGGCTGTCAACTTTGATTTCGTTCACCAAATGGACACACTCGCCCATTTGGTGAACGAAATCAAAATTTAGTTGGCCTACCGGCCCGAGCGAAATGTGGGTAAATTCTTCTTTTTTGGATGACGATGCGCTGTCGAACGGGACAGTCTACTTTCAAATAAAGTCGTTGTGTTATTTTGTCTCGTAAACTACAGCTCGAGCGAAATTTTCGTATTTTCTGATCGACCCACATGCTAGTCTTTTATTCTGATGGCTAATATGATGAACAAGGTGGACTACAGCCAGTGGAATAACTTACAAGTATTTAGTAGAAAGTCTTCTGCCTAAATACTTGTAGTCATGTATCCAACAGATTATGTTTGCAATTGATCTAAAGGAAATCTCCTTCTAGATCAAACGTAAACCAGAAATTATTTCTTTCAAACCTGAAATAAATCTTGTCATCAATCATACCAAAAAGACCGCTCTCAAAATAAATAAGCAATACTGCTCCTTTTATTCTTGAAAGCTTTTAGCCACTTGGAACAAACGTTCTCAAGAAGAGTGTGATAGAGATAACTAAAAACTGAATTCCCTTGCTTACCTCACTAACTTCGGTAACATTTTTTGGCGATTTATCTTCAGCTACCCAGTGAGCAAATTTTCTGGCAGAGACCGCTCTGCTAGATTTCTGGTAAGTCTTGGTTTGGCAGCCCTGTCAGATTTCTGCGCGCATCCTGTCGGGTTAGTTGAGCTAGGGCGAACTCGGTTTCGCTCGAGTTTTCTGGCAAATTTTTACAGGAACCGAGCAAAAGCCTGACATAACTCGGACATAAACTGTGCAAAGATCCTGGCAATTCCTACCTGGTAGAATTTAGCACGAATCGAGCAAAACATCTGACAAAGATGTGGCAGGAAGCGTACAGAGATCTTGGCCGTACATTTCTGACTGGATTCTGGATAAAAGTGAGCAGCATTGGTTGCTTTAGCCGCTTCTGTCAGAAACGGTTGTTGCATTTGAGCGAATTCGTTGCCAGAATTTTCGCACAAATCGCGCAAAATGCTCGCAGAAACTCTGCCAGCATCAATTTCGCTTTGCTCAACTTTTGCTAACTTTCTGCTTGCCACGCTGACCGGGTAATCGCATTCACTTGTACTGACTGACATAAATCTATACCACGTGTTTCTCCTAACTGACATCTGACAGTGCTCGCTACACTGAAACACAACTGTTATATATATCTTGAACACTGAGAAAATTATCAATTACATAATTCAACATAATATACTTTACCTGGAAGTTAAACACACACCAAAACCAATGATACCAACTGTAATTTTCATTAGAATTTGAGAGCTTTCCTATCCACGGGAAACGTAGTCGAGTGACGAGTTTAATTCAACGGTATTTAAAGTTGACGTGACGAGCGATCCGAATGAGGGACACTCGGTCATGTATCACAAAGGATACACCGAGTGGCCCGAGTTCATTGTTGATCAGTTGATACTCCTCCGGATAAAAGGGTCCAGGCGTAGACGCCACCAAGGCCCGGCGGGTCAGTCAGGCCCAGAGCTCGCGCACCAGGGGCCGGAAGCCGGTCCACAAGTGGCGATGCGTAAAGAGAAGCCACAGGTATCCGACCTCGCAGTAGATGCGAGGTAGCGGGCTCATCGGCGGTATAAACGACATACAGCCGTACCACATAAGACTCGCTATAAATGGGGTTGAAGTTAAACACACACCACAACCAATGATACCAACTGTAATTTTCATTAGAATCTAAGAACTTCCCCTATCCACGGGAAACGTAGTCGAGTGACGAGTTTAATTCAACGGTATTTAAAATTTTACTCGCCTGTATCTACCGGCAATAGTTGCCTGCCGTTTGTACAGCGGTGTGCGGATTATTTCCTTGTCAGTGAATAGCAGCAGGAGATGCAAATCGAAGCTCTGTAGCTGAAAATGACCCGGCAATTGGGTCATTAAATGAGAAAAAAATCTTTTTTTTATTACCTACATCGATAAAACTGATTTTCGTGATTACAACAATGTTTTTGCGAACTCAGGGAACTTGAAACAAAAATTTAAATTTAAAATAAAGAAATATGATGACAGTCTATATTTAACACTATCAAAAGCGTTTGACATATCGATTTTCCCGACAAATAATGCCCTGTCAGGAAAAATGAATACATGTTTTCCCGCTAAGTTATTTTTATTTGACATAAACACTAACGACGCTGAGTCCTTCTGGATAAAGATTCGCCACGTCCATCGTTTGTTTACCATTTATCTGTCAGTGTCATTCCAATCGAGCATGAGACCTGTCAATGGGCCTCGTTCCAGAAGGATTCGAAACGATTTTCTTCGGATTGAGTGTTTTTGACAAGTCTCGTGCTCGATTGGAACGACACTTGCAGATAAATTAGAAGAATAAGATAGAGATGGCGAGTCTTTATCCAGAGGGATTCAGCGTCTTTAAATAATACCATCCAATGTATAAAGTTTTTTTTTATTTTGGGTGTTATCTTGATAGGCCGGATGTAAACAACAGCAGTTTTCCTACGTATGGTTGTCTATGTTTACATAAGATTTCTAGTCTAGTCTAGTCTAGTCTACACATACACAGCCAATACATGTAGGTATCCTGGAAAATTGCAGACGTTCGCCCACAATTTTTCTTGTCATTATTAATGTTTGTGGCACATATTGAATATGACACAAGCATTAAAGCGGCCAGGCCAACTGTGCAGCGTACAAAATAAAGATGATTCAAAATTATACGGCAATCACATTATTCATTTCAACGGATTATTTAGAACCTTGAATAAGGAAGAAACGTGGACAACCGTTTCAATTTGATGGGGGTTTGATAAATCGGTGGGAGTGACTTTGCTAAGAGGGTTAATGTCCCTCCTTTGGTCTTCCTTCCTGGGATGGGACAGAGGTATTTAGACCTGTCCTAGCTAATGCGCCTAGGTTATAACTATGTCTATGTTTACATAAGATTTCTTTAAAAAAAACAAAAAAAATTGTTTTTACATATTGCAACGAAATTGTTTAATCTTTTTGCTTCGATATTCGATTCAAATATTTACTATGCATAAAACCAAACTGGAATTCGAATTACGATAATTGTTTTCTCGATTTGACGTTTGACATGGTTTGATTCAAACATTTATTGTGCTCGAAAACACTATCTGATAACAAACTACGACTTTAAACCCGCGGCTTTAATGGGATTCAATTGAAGTCAATACCTCGGTGTCCAGAAGGAAACTAATTCGTTCCTCATTCTAGTCGTTCTACCGATATCTACTGTACTCTACCTGGACGCAAAACACGCAACACAATCAATGACACTATCAGCTGTTATTTTTATTAGAACCTCACAGATTTTGTTGTTACGGATTGGTTAGATTTATATAACAGTTTTTGTTCATTTTGTATTTGATTTGGTAGGCTTCACATTAAGCCAAACTAAAAGCTTTTCGCTTTTGTCATTACAGTCTTTGATATGATTCACTAAAGAAACAGGTTTTTCACTTTATCTTTACAGTTTTTTTATTTGATAGGCTTCACATCAAGCCTAACTAACAGTTTTTCCTTTTTTGTCATTACAATCCTTAGTTTGATTCACTAAGGTACCAGTTTTCACCGTTTTTGATTTGATAGGCTTCACATCAAGCCATACTAACAGTTTTTCACTTTGTCTTTGTAGACCTTGATTTGATTGGCTAGGCTTCACTAAACTAACTGTTTTTCATTTTGACTTTGTAGGCTTCGGGCCTCTTGACAACGGTCGCCATTTACTGTTTTGTAAACCTTCAATTATTAATTGAATTATGGGCACGGGTCCATGGGTACTGTGATACACTCGGTTTAAAGAAACTAACTTTGTTTCGCTTAGAAAAAAATCCTTGGCTAGACAGCCGATTGTCAAGCTGGATGTACATCCGCCGAGTCGGGTCTGACCAAAATTGTGAGTCCAGTTTATTATTCAAATTCTCCTTATGAACCCGTTTTCGAGTTCTAGCGTTAACTTTAACAATTACAATCTTCCTTAATGCTAAAGTGATACATTAAATGAAACGAGGACTAAACTCGCTTATCCTGTCAATATTGATTTTATTGATTCCATATGTGCATCGCTTGCACCAAGCCAAGCGCTGGGTCGCTTTTTAGCCTACGCGTCGCGTGAACTAAGCCAACCCCCGGGAAGAAATAAATGTTTACCCGCGCGACAGAGATAAAGATAGTCCCGGCTTTCCCGTTTTATTCCTAAGTGTTGTCAATGAAACAAAAATACAAGTCCCAGAAAAGAGCTGCGTTATTTATTTAGCCTGCCTTTTACATGCCATAGGCGGACAAAACTAGGATTTCGTCCGCCAGCCCGCCTTAAAAATATGTGGGTAAGGTAGCATTCTGCGTTGCGGTAGCGCCGCCATATTCGGGGTGTGCACTTTGGCTCTTTCATTCGTACAATATTGTCAATTTTTTTTTACTTTCTTGCCTTTTTATACGCAAAATGTGGTATCTTTGACTTACAGCTGCTATTACGGTAATTTGTTTCTGAGGCTTTTGGATTTCGTGAAAGTGCTTCATAATGAAATTCGACACACAATGGTTTTGAGGCAGTCTTTTCACCTTTCATCTGATCTCCTAAGGCAACTTTCATCAATTATGGGTGACAGTTTTGCAATAGAACCGTTTCCCTCATGTCCAGGATTTTGTTTAAGATCAAACATCTCTTCCTTTGAGCGACCAAAAAATAAAATTGCAAGGACAGAACATGCTTCGTAAAACCCGTTTCAAATACATTAGAATATAAAAATCGGAAATAAACTTCAAGCGCAAAAATCGGACAGAGATCTGATCATAAGAACCGCTTAAAAAGTTCTCACCCGTAAAACTCAGCAAGGTTGAACCTCCTATATAAAAACCGGTAAAAATTAATTAATTGTACGCAGGAGATAATGAAAATCACAAGTCGACTATAAAGAAACTACTTTGTAAGAGTCGGATATCTTTTTTTTCGGTTTTTATATTATTATTAATTTATATTCGACTGTGTCCGACATTTCGATTCGGATTTAAATTTAAGCTGCGCTTGTATAATTCAACCGCCCTTCACTCGCCATTGGCAAACAAAGTCAACAGTTAGTTCACCTAGTTTCCTGAGCAAAATGTGGGTAAAAGCTACTTTGATGGCTGCCGGTAAGCTGTCAAATGGAACAGACACCATGGCAACTAAAATAAACAGTGTGTAATAAAGGTACCTTTCGTCTTATAAAAAGGATTTTGCTTACTCACCTGTTAAACATCAACGATGGTTATTCGCTCTATCGGTAACTTATTGTCTTGTATGTATTTGCATTACTTCTATTGGGGTGCGCAGAATAATGAGGAATACACTCTGCCACTGATTAAGTAATTTGCACTTTATCGAATCACAAAATACTTCTATAAATTCACGAAAAACTCGAACCATGATTTTAAGGTTTCATTTCACTACTTCCTTAAGACAGTCGTGATTCACTTGTTGTCCGACTAACGAATTTGATTCACTAGAAGCACCGCACCGACCGACAGTTATCAAAAACTCCAGAGGAGACGTTAGTCGTGTAAATGCATCCGTTCACATCTCTCTAATTATTGTCAGATAGATTGTCAAAGTAAGTTTGACATGAGATTTTCGAGGTCCAACAGAAAAGTTAAAAAGTGTCCATCCAGCGAATCAAAACAGTATTGAATGCAGTCGTGACTCGCTGTGGGGTCATTTTTAAACTGAACCATTCTTTAGTTGGAGCTCAGATAGTTGAACCTGTGTCCAACTAAAAAGCTTCTGTATGCCATCATCTCATGTCAAATATACTTTGACATTCAATCTGACAGTATTTAGAGATGCGAAGAGATGCATTTAGACTACTAACGTCTCTTTTGGAGAGTTTTCAGCATCTTTTGACTAGTGAATCCAATTCGTTAGTTGGACAGAGAGTCCAACCAACGAATTAACGACTGTAGTGGAAACTGGCCTGAAAATATAATCATTGCTTTTATTTTACAATTAATACCAGCGATCATTAAAAAAAACTTTACAATGCTGGTTTGACGTCAAACAAACTAAAAACAGCGATACCAACAACTGCAATTTTAATTCCAATCCTAAAATACAGGCAGTCTCTCTCGTCGCCACTGTTAAGTCTGACCTTAACACCAGCGAAACTTTAGTCGATTAATGCGTTAGCTTAAAGATTCAGAAAAATATGTTATTCCTACTTCTATACACATCTACTTAAACAACCCTACTCGCGATTCTGTTGCGCCTAATTGTTTTTTTTTCTTCTATTGTTCTAACACTTGAATTGATCCGGGTTGTCGGTGGCCAGAGGTACGCACAGTACATGGGCCGAGCCTTGATCATTCCACAAAAGAAATGAGCCTGTAGCGCGCTTATTTCCGCAAAAAAATCACGCTTACTATCTCTCTTTATTACTCCTGAATAAGCACAACCGAGCGGCCTGCTTACTAATTGTTTTTATTATTCACTTTATCACACTTATGTAATTATACACTTCACTTACATCCTACGTTGATTTTCCTAACTTTCCCTGCTCTAGTTTTTCTTCACTACTTCGAATTAATTTCAATGCATTTCTTATGATGAAATTCTAGTTACTTCACGCGCCGGTCGCGGCCGGGCGATCACCCAGTACCGTCTGAATTCTTTACAAATCATTGTGACTTCTTATACACATGAGTGTCACATGTCCCCAAGAGAAGCCCGGAGATCACGACGCCTAAAAACAAAACATTCCAACTTTACTCGCGAGCAGAGTTAAAAATATTCAAATTCATTGAATGAAAATTGATCATATTCAGCCGCATTCATTTTCAATATTCAGTAACGCAGCTGAAAACGTCAAACGAACAAACTGCCCATTCATCCATGCAGATTTTCATTCGTCTCCGATTATTACACGAAGCGCCCGTACAGCAACGAATCAAACGCATCAAAGTAGTCCCTGGCACAATGTAAGGGATGATGATTGTTGTTTTATATGCTTTACCGGCATTTGAAAACATTTTCCTAGATAAATAGCGAAATGAATATATTGGACGATATTCAACTGAATGAATAACATGGATATTTGAATGAATATTTTTTCTATTCACCGCGAGTCGCATCAGGTTCATTTTCAGCCGTCAACAAAGAGCTTCGATTATTTTTAACTCTGCTCGCGAGAGCAGTTGGTTACTCGTGGTTTGCTGTGGCAATTTTAAAAACAATAAACAGTCGCGCCCGTGAAAACGCAAGCATCGTAAAACACACAGCGGCGGTTGTTGCTTAGTTCGAAGTACATGACCTAGGCACAGACTAACAGACATAACACTCAAAAACAAAGCTTCGCCCGCTTTAACGGTCATTTTAAATATATTTGTAGTTGGGACTGTGGCCACATTTGAAATTATGGCGCCACTGATATATGAACAAGTATATGGGGGATAGACCACTAGTGAAACATTGTTCCCAAACCTGAGGGGTAACCCAGCAGTAAATGAGTGTTTGGGACTGTGAATAAAAGGTGGAGCTAGTGTTCAGGGAAAATTGTCGGATCGATGTTTTTTGAGGGAATTCCCTCATAGTGTTATGTCTGTTAGTCTGTGACCTAGGTACAACGTCGGTGCCCGTGTGTTAAACAAATAGCTTGGTTTAAAGGCCGTTGCCATATGGTCGGTGTTAAGTCAGACCGGACTAAGTGACAAAATATTGATATCGAGAAAAACGAGTTTAAAGTTTCAATCGCAGCATCCTTCACATTATGATTGGAAATTTATTTTTGCCATAATTCTTGTTTATTGGTACATATTTCAAATCTGGCAAAAGTCGAATGTAGCTGACGATATTCTTTATCCAGAGCTATCATTATCTCATTTTTTGATGTTTTGCGACTTAGTCCGGTCTGACTTAACACCGACCATATGATGTAACCTATCCATGAAATCTAGTTTTCATTATTTGATGCAAATGGAAAGTTTACCAGGATTGTACCTTGAGAAGGTTATCGGCTCTGTACTCCTAAGGCTTCTGTACGTAATGGACCCCGCTTCTCTCTATTCTAGCGTGACTCTATTACAATAACAAATTTTCAAAGTCTCTATCTCGTTGCATTTCATCTCTCTGCTTCGGTCGCACTTAACATCTCGTGACTTCGTATCACGGTCGCCATGTAGTGACGGATGAAATTTATATAAGTTTATTGATAAGCCCCACGGCAGTGTTCTGGTGCAGCAAACCAACTCACGTCCTGAGAAGGTGAAAAAGGTATCAGTTAACACGAGGTAACAAACACCTGATGTTTTTCGTGCGTTGTATTCTTTTAACTTCTAATTAACAAATCACCCTTTATTGTTACACTGCCGCTCGCTCTGTGCAACCTATTCTTAATCTGTTTTGCAGTCTCTCTGGACTACAAACTTCGCACCAAAAGCAATTAGCGCCGGTGTCGTATCTTAACACTATGACGAATATAAATAAATTCCAGTCTTCACTAATTCAAACGCCACTGGAGCAAACCAACTGGCACCAAGCCAACCTTCTTCCAGTTAAACTCATTCCGGAACCGGTTCGAATTCCTGAATGGAGTCAGTATGGATTCCAACTCAAATGCAACAACCGATCCCGACTCAATCGGTTTCAGAATCGGTTGTTGCATTTGAGTTGGAATCTAGGGGCAGATCACTTGTGATGCATTTTTAGAAATCAGCTAAATTAAATGCATTTCTTTCCATCAACATAGAAATTCGTAATGTATTTTGCGTTGCGTGCAATGTATTTTGCGTTGCGTGTAAGACGTCAAAACCCTACAAAAAATTAGCCCTACATTCAACAAAACGTTGAACAAAGTGAATCAGCGTAGGACGTTTGTTAAACAAACTTTTCTGCGAGGGAGTGCAAAGTTGATGCAAAAATGGAAATTAAATGCATTTTTTCTAATTTGATGCAAATTTGTTATACATTTCTAGAGTGATCTGCTCCTAGGTTGGAATCCACACTGACTCCATCCAGGATTCCGAATCAAATTCCAAATGGTTTGACCGGGTAGTGGCCTGAGCAGAATGTGGGTATACACTGAGGTAAATTGTTAATAAAAAAATACTGACATTTGAAGTTATTTTATTAATATCGGTAATTTACCTCAGTGTATACCCACATTCCACTCAGGCCACCAGGCGGACAAAAGTTTGATTTCGGTTTCAAGTAGGGCGGAAAGTCAAGAAATATTTGAATTTTTTGTGGAGAAATGAAAGACACACGAAATTCTGCTTTTGATCTTTTACTCGTTATTTAAAAAATGGTGGCATCGAAATGCCGTCGGCCTCTGCACCTGCGAAGCATCATTCTAGTTTGTCAAGTGCAGAACCTCTCGTAGTTAACTGAAATGAGAAATGGACATGATGGCGAATTCCGTAATTTCTATTAAAAATTAAAATTAAAAAAAACTTTATGTGCAGTATAATTAGCACAATTTGGTGAAAAATTCTTGTATCTGTGTATGTATAAAAGGAAAATTCGGCCACAAATTAAAATGATTGTCTTTTCCAGTTGAGAGAACTTAAGCAACCAAAACTGAGCATAGTGAGTGCCAACAACAGTGACGAGGGAGAGTGAGAAAAAAATGACGGCACGCAGCGCAGACAGCATTGGATGGTTACTGCGTATCTATGTCCTTCATTGCTTAGTGAAAATGGTCCTATTGTATCTATTGCAACGATATCAAATGTTTTAATCGGGGTTGAGGCTTTCATCATTTTCTCTTTTACGGCTAGGTAGTGTTTGTATTTCATGCACATTTCGTACGATTTGACAAATTTTGTTACCAACAACTGCAATTTTATTTTGAATCTAAAAATCTCAGGCAAAATAAACCGTTATAAAGGTTGCTACTACTGATTACTGAAAGTAGAAACGAAATGACCCGAGAATAGTGAAAAACTGTATTTGATCGCATTGCATGCTACTTACTTGACAATTAGAGATCACCAAATGAAAATTTCACACGTCTACAAACAAGAACGACAAGTTTTTTTTATTAGAACGATCTGGTGAATGTTTTGAAATGAATCTTTGTGAATGAAGGAATGCCTTCATTTGCGATCCTTTTTGCGTTCATTCAAAACACTATGTATGTGATGGAGAACGAATCGTTGGGTGAACTCTAATATTGCCGTGAGCTGTCATATTTTTTCAGTTTTTTGTTTTGTTTCTCGCTTTCGCATGAACGCGTAACTCTGCACAAGAAGGGTTGCCGAGGTCGGGTTTCACAGTAGGAGTATGTTGGTGGATGATTTGAAATTGATCGTTTCGTGAAATGATTTTTTCCATGCCTGCCTGTCTGGAAGTTTTTTTTTCATAAAACGTTTATTTGACACGGCGTTTGTTGTTTTTACATAACTTGTTACAAAAGTTCTTAAAACTATAATAAAAATTTTTGCACTTCCTAATACATTGAGGATAATCATTTTAAATATTTTTATTTATATTCTATTTTCTTGCATTTACTAACTCTGATCGCCATTAGTCCGGTAAGGACTGGTACTTGTCATAGCTACGCTAGCGAATATTTGCAAATGCAGCAGCTACTGTCGAGCCTTATGATATCGTTAAAAGAAAACTCTAAACTAATAATAAGTTAGTGTGTTAGTTGTCATTTCTTTTATTTAATCCAATTAGTTTCTTGTTACAACTTTTCTGCTCGATTTCGTTATGATAGATATTTTTCTAGCTTACATAAGATTTACTTACATGGAGGATAGTGTGAACATCACCAGAGGATTGCCGACAATGGTAGATGAGCTTCGTCTTTGCTGGTCTACGATCAAACGATGATACCAACAACAGCAATTTTGTTTTGAATATAAAAATTTCAAACAAAATAAACCAATTGATTTATTGTTGCAGCCTTTATTGCGGTCGTCCATTTTTTTGACGATTATTTATGTTCGTACCTTCGCCTTTTTCATGGTCATTGCCAAGCTAATCAACTATTGTAATTTTCACCAGTTTACCTGGTGTCTCGGCCCTACCGGGGTTTAAACCATCGTTCATTGATGGCAACTGAAACTGACTTTAACTCGTCGTGAATCTCGTATCCTAGGGTGGAATTTGGGTTCATAGGATTGCTATTTGCTGTGTCTAAAGACAGCTGACTAAGCTGGCTTATTTCCGTGTTCATGTCACGCAAATCAGCGGATAATTCTGAAGTAACTGTTTTTAACGATTCATAGACACTATCTGACGTTGAATTAAATTCTGTGAGGTAACATGGTTTTTTTATTGCAATAACACTGCCGGCTAGACTACTGTTTTTGTTGATTGCAATTAATTCTTGTTTAATAGTGGTGAGAAGTATTTCTAGGCCTCCGATTGCCTCATGTACTAGGTTCGGCTTGTTTTGCTGAAATGTTAGTTGATGAATAACTTCAGTATACTCCCGTATTTGTTTTTCCCAGAAGTTTTTGCTGCTCGGCGAGTCCGTTGAAATCAATTTTCCCATGTAGTAGTTCCTGACACGAGTCGCCGTCCAAGCTTATCAGCTATTTCTTCGTCAACGAGGGTTAGTGGTGAACCGGCATCGAGAACGGCCAGTGTTTTTACTTGTCTACTTTACTTTTAGTGTCGTGTCATCTTTGCTTCTGACGTAGTCATATTATTGACTAAGCTTTCGATGCCGTCTGAAATTTCCATAACGTCTCTCTTTGCTTTATATAGTTCATTAACTAATTCCTCATAGACTAATTTGGGAGAGCCAAACAGCTCACCGAGTTTGTCCATAATTTCTTCTACATTTTCTGGGTCCAACATAAGTTATTGAACACACCTTAACGCTTTATTTTCCAGTACTGACTGGAGCCTGGTTAGGTTTTCTAAGTTATTAAATTGACCTTCCCTTGTGGTCTATTCGAAAATCTTTCTAAACTTTGGCCATTCTCTGGCAATTCTACTAAACTTGGACAAGGCTACTAGCGCTTGCCTTTTCAAGTATGTACTCCAGTCAGACGAGTTTTCTGTCAATACCACGCTTCTGGGCGTGCTGGTCGTTTATCTAACTTTACGCAAGATAGATGAAACCATCTATCACAATCGTAGCAAGTTATCATTTCGACCATTGCTCGATCTTTCTTGTTGCAAAGGCGACTATGGCAACGAATTCCATATTTGCTAAGAAGTATCTGTTAATCGATCTCTAACAATCTTTCCAATTATAGAGAAAGAAACTCAAATACTCAAGTTGGAAAAAATGTGATCTGCTCTACCACCGCCCTGGCTACCTAACCACTGAGAGACATTCTACTCTAGCGATACATGTGTTCACGGGTATGTCGGAGAAGTGGCAACATCTGATTCATTCATTCTATGTGTACTGTCCCGAGTGGCAAACGATACTACGTCCTATAAATAATATTGGTAAATATTTCAACACTGTCGAGCCTTATGATATCGTCAAAGGAAAACTCAAAACTAACTTAACTTAAAACTTAAGTTAATGTGTTAGTTGTCATTTCTTTTATTTAATTCAATTATTTTCTTGTTGCGACTTTTTTGTTCGATTTCGTTATGATAGATATTTTCTACGATCGAACGATGATACCAACAACTGCAATTTTATTTTGACTCTAAAAACTTCAAACAAAATAAACCGTTAAAAAGGTTGTTACTACTGAGAATAGTGAAAAACTGTATTTGATCACAATGCAAACTTAAATTGAACGCCCTAGGTATCATACACCTCCTACCAGATGCGAGTGAAAGAACACACTGACGCCAAAACTTCGTTGACGGTACACGCATTCTTGAAAGAAGCTTATACAACGGGTAAAAGAAGCGAAAGAGATAGCATGTCGGGATGCCGACCACGTGTTGTGAGAATGGGAATTTATTTCTGCTAACTGCATACCCCCACCATCATGCCAAGAACGAATGAGAAGCAGCGCGACTGACAGATCTGTATGCGTACCGCGCAGTGCTACCAAAAGTAGCTTATCTTAAAACATTTAAAACAGAACAACCATCCAATATCATCAATGCAAGAAAATTCTTTCGTCATCATTTGACTGATACCAATAATGAAATCTAGTTGGCGCGTCGAGCGGATAAGTTTCACGTTTAAGAGCGAATCACAACAGAGAAAAGTCTCTCTTTTACTCACCGAAAAATATCGCGATGACCAATTGTTGAGCAACGGTTGAATTTCGAAACACGCCTAATCTCTTGATGCATAGCAAACAGCTGCTTAAGGACATTATACAAGCGATCCACAACACAGCTCCTATGCCACACACACCCCTCTCCCCTGCCTAACCATGTATCTGACATGAGCAGATATAAAAATGCGTTTTCCAGCACACTAACCTTGCCGGTTTGCAACGAAACTGCCACCTGAGGTAGTTAGACAATTTTCCTATGCAATCAACCGGAGTTTTTGACATCTGTAGTTCTTATTTTGTGCGAAAATATCATTCCTCTTCACTTGGGGTTTCTATTCGAAACACCCTTATTTTTCTTCTTCCCATTTTTATTGCACTTTTATCACACACCACTGCAAAAAACACCCGCGAAACTTTAATCGTTTACTGACAAAACTTCAAACTCTCATTTGTGCGTTTGAATTTTCACTTCGAATTACATTTTTTCACAATGTAAACAAGCGCGTCGGTGCCTAGCAACAAGCGGGCGTTCCTGGCTTCCACATTGTCAATATTTCAACAATTACTGCGTCGTGGTTGAAACTATACTGTGCCGTGCCGTCGTCCTCCAGCGGATAACTTATCCTCCGTGCTGGTGTGACGTAGAGTCTTCGTCGACTACTCAGATCTCCTCACAAAACCGTCTCCATAGAGAATCGTGCCCCGAGCGGATCTCTTCGTTCAGAGCCACCGTCTCCCCATGAAGGTTGCTGACCGAAACCACTGCTGCCATCTGCTTGCCATCCGACATGTCTCCCCATGAAGGTTGCTGACCGAAACCACTGCTGCCATCTGCTTGCCATCCGACAATGTGGGCGAGCTATGTCTTTGCTGGTCTACGATCAAACGATGATACCAACAACTGCAATTTTATTTTGAATCTAAAAAATTTCTAACAAAATCAACCGTTAAAAAGGTTGCAACCACTGATTACTGAAAGCAGAAACGAGGTGGAATTATCCACAAACCGGGTGTTGTGTTAGTGGGGTAGGTTATTTATGAGGAGCTTATTCAACTACAATTCAGTGCAAAATGGTTGTAACTTGCCTTGTTTAGCCCGTATTTACAATAAGAAAATTATTTGGATGAAATATATAAACATTAAAAAAAATATTATATGTAATGTAATGATTATAAATGATAAAATTTGATTACTCGAAGGATCTTCCATACTTAACCTTTCGGCGAATGCGCTGAGTTGTATGACATTAGTAGTACACATTTGTAAACTTATTTCTCAGCTTTGAATTGTGTAATGAGTATCTCATTCCCTCTTGTAAAACTCGCTCACCGCTGCTCTTCTCTTTCGGCATTCCGTCGCCCTCGGTCGTCCGTGTCATAGAATAGATTTCTTTCATTGAAACCTCAATTTCCGTCGGAACTCGTATATGAGACGCTCAAGGGATTCTACAAGCCCCTTCAAGAATACGACAGACAACCTTAATTGACCGCCCTCGACACCAGTTTGGCCTTACCAAGCCGTAACATGGGTGGCGTTGTGAGAGCTGTCGAATAGGAATTGAGGTTTCACAAGATTTGACTGCCTTGGTGTACCAAGGTCATGGATGTAACACTTTTCAACCTCATTGACACTTTAGACGTAGACGGAGTAGGGGTAGGCACCGGAACTTTTCCTGTCTTGAAGAGCAGCTTCTTTAGTGTTCCGCCTTTTGACAAGATCCTTTGTCCCTTGTTCAGCTGATGCCAACATCCTCGAGATTCTCATCTTGACAGTCTCACACTCATCCTTGCGGACCTCAAATGTCCAATGCCTTGGGACTACTCCAGAGGCAAATTCGCATAGTACCAAGAAGACCGCCTTCTCTGCAACTCTACCTTGATTTAAGAACATCTTGACAGTTCTCCGGCAAATTGCCTTCCGCTCGGCGTCCTTGCTGACATCGGATGTCCCTATGATTGCACAGATAGCAGCAATATCTGCCCTCGACTCATTTGGGAGTTTCCCACCATTCTGAACATTCTGAGATTCGGAAATTTGCCAGCTGTGGTGAATCTTGACACGATCTCATTCGGTTTAATGAGAGGGTGTGGGGTTCCATTGATGTACACTGCCTACTTTTCCAAGAAAGTCTTAGTTAGCTGAATAATCAAAGGCTGAATAAACCTTCATTGCATCTGAAGTTGGGCTAGTTCAGCTAAATTATAAGTTAACCACTAATTAGTATAGTGATGTCGTCAAAGCTGGTAACATTTGTCTCGATTTGTAAGATGAGTTCTTCTGAGATTCCAAATGTTTTCTTTACACAACTCCAAATAATTATTTTGGCGTGTTTTTAATTTCAAGGTGTTGAAAAAAGTGGACTATAGCCAGTGGAATAACATACAAGTATTTAGTAGAAAGGCTCCTGCCTAAATACTTGTAATTTCAGCGGATTCTGTTTGCAATTGATCTAAAGCAAATCTCCTTCCAGATCAAATACAAACAGGAAGTTATTTCTTTCAAACCTGAAAAGAAAATTTGTCATCAAAATACCAAAGACCGCTTTCAAAATAAACAAGCAATACTGCTCATTTTATTTGCGAAAGCTTTTGGACATTGAACATTCGTTCCCAAAAAGAGTGTGATGACTAAAAACTAGATTCGATTGCTTACCTCTCTAATTTGTGTAATATTTCTCCAGCGATTTATGTTGTTCTGCTTTAATCGCATTCACTTGTACTGACATTAATCTAAACCACGTGTTTCTCTCAACTGACATTTGACAGTGCTCGCTACACTGAAAAACAACTGCTACATATTTTTGGAACACTGAGAAATTATCAATTACATAATTCAACACAAGGACCGCCTTTTGATTTTGTTTTGACTTTTGTTAATTTTTTCATCGCATCTATACACCACGTGTTTCTTCTAGCTGTCATTTGACAGTGCTCGTTACACTGATATTTTTGAACACTGAGAAATTACCCATTTACATAATTTAACATGACGCACTTTTTGGTGGATTCCACTCAATGTGGTCATAAATTGAGTCGCGGAGCCTTGGGCCAAAGCTTGGGTATGTGGCTCACTTGTTTATGTTCGATAAATCGGATCACTTTTCTTACCCATATACGCAAGGTGACCCGATCACGTCGCACAGTGGTCGGAAACGCCAAAAACGCGAACTTAATTCACTAGAGGCCAAACCATCGAATATATTCCCAGGGTGTCTTTGGAGGAATTGTTCGCATGAATATTCCCCACAATCTGATAATAATTGAAATTAGGCATGGCTTACTATGATCGAACTAAAAAAATTAACTTTTTATACTGACGAGGTAGAAAGGTGGTGTCTTCGACAAAGTTTTAGAAATGCTCATAGTGACGAATTTTGTTGAAGAACGTGAGCTTGTAGGATTCAAGGTTATCGATTTATAAGGCGTTTTCTATGGCAACCCTCTTAAATCTGGTTTTTTAATATAACTTTTTTCATTGTGACTTCTAGTGGAAGCTATGTTCAAGACAAATGTGTAGGTATCAAAACTACATAATTTTATCGAAGACTATGTGTAAAAATACTCATTCATTTCAAAGTTATTGAGGATTTTTACATTTTTTACACCAACTTAAACTACGTATAAGAAAGAAAGGTGCAAACCAAAATGCACGAACAGGTACTTTTTTAACTGTCTAAACTATGCGCAATAAAGTTAAGAAGGTTTGGTGCGTGGCACTCTAGAACCCTATGAATAGGGTAAGCTTGCTTTGTTGTTTTTTGACTTTTTCCATACAAAAATCAGCAAAAAAATTTTTTTTTTGTTTTTTCCGGAAAATTTAGTAGTTAATGGTATGACATCCTTTTGTAAGCATTAAATTCATTGTGACATGTCTATTTGAGTATATAGTAGTTTGGGATCTCCAATGATATTAAAAACTTCACATTTTTGCTCCTACGTTTATAAAATCTCAAATATTCAGATATAAGTGAGAATAATACTTGTAATTGAAAATCAAACCAAGAATTTCATAAATTGGGGCAAAAAAACTTGAAATTTTTTTTTGCTGATTTTTGTATGGAAAAAGTAAAAAAACATGATAAAGTAAGCTTATCCTATTCATAGGGTTATAAAGCGCCACGCACCAAACCTTCCTAACTTTATTGTGCATAGTTTGGACAGTTTAAAAAGTGCCTGCTCGTGCATTTTGGTTTGCACCTTTCTTTCTTATACGTAGTTGAAGTTGGTGTAAAAATTGTCAATAACTTTGAAACGAATGAGTATTTTTACACATAGACTTCGACAAAATTATGTAGTTTTGATACCTACACATTTGTCTTGAACATAGTTTGCACGAGAAGTCACAATGAAAATAGTTATACTAAAAAAAACTAGTTTAAAGGGAGTTGCCATAGAAAACGCCTTATAAATCGATAACCTTGAATACTACAAGCTCACGTTCTTCAACAAAATTCTTCACTATGAGCATTTCTAAAACTTTGTCGAAGACACCAACTTTCTACCTCGTCAGTATAAAAAGTTATTTTTTTAGTTCGATCATAGTAAGCCATACCTAATTTAAATTATCAGATTGTGGGGAATATTCATACGAACAATACCTCCAAAGACACCCTGTGAATATATTCGATGGTTTGGCCTCTAGTGAATTAAGTTCACGTTTTTGGCGTTTCCGACCACTGTGCGTCGGGGTCACCAAAAAATGTTTGTCTTTAACACTTCATCGGCGCGAACCCGGTTTCGAAGTTGGCCCAAACCCAACACCGCGATTTGTGATATTTTGCTCTAACGAGTACGTTTGTGTTTTGTTTGCTTAGCTAGTAGCTCCATCTTTTGCTGCTTCTTGAATCTCTCTGTTTTCCCTTCGCGTTGAACTTCTTCATCAGCGGGCATTTGGTTTGAAAATGCCCAGTTTCGTTGCAACCGAAGCATCGGGTCACCTAGGCTTGTACTTTGAAGACAGCGCGACGTTTTTCGTTTCAATCTGCTTCTCTTCTCCAGCATCAGCATCGATAAACATTCGTTTGATCTCCATGATCGACTTAGCACACAGTTCTTCATTCGTCAGTACCATCAGAGCGCCTTTGACGTGTCGATACTTGTCTGGCATGGAGATCAGTAGAGCATGAACCTTTCCCGATGCTGTCATTTTTGAACCCATACGATCTTGCTCGTGAATAATCAGGTCGCTCTCATCAAAAATCATGGACAATTTATCATGATTTGTCTATCAACTTTTTTGCGTTTTCTAGTAGTAGCTATTTTACTCTACTTGGACGTACAATCACAGACTAACAGACATAACACTCAAAAACAAAGCTTCGCCCGCTTTAACGGTCATTTTAAATATATTTGTAGTTGGGACTGTGGCCACATTTGAAATTATGGCGCCACTGACATATGGACAAGCATATGGGGGATAGACCACTAGTGAAAAATTGTTCCCAAACCTGAGGGGTCACCAGTAAATGAGTGATTGGGACTGTGAATAAAAGGTGGAGCTAGTGTTCTGGGAAAATTGTCGGATCGATGTTTTTTGAGGGAATTCCCTCATAGTGTTATGTCTGTTAGTCTGTGATAAAATATACAACACAAGCTATGATACCATCAACTGTAATTTTCATTGGAATCTCAGAAATTTCCCTATCCGCGGGAAACTTAGTCGAGTGACCAGTTTAAGTACTTAAATTTAAAATGTTATTTACCTGAACCTACCGGTAACAGTTACCGACCGTGACTAACGCGACATCCCGATGCATACCATCCACGTGCATCTCTACCTGGGACTTATCTTGCTGTTTCTTATTCCTCCACTGTCGGCAAAATCGTTGTTTGTGACCTGGCTTACCACAATGGAAGCAAACAATTTCTTTCTTCTGTGGCCTGGTAGGGCACTAACCATCAGACTGGCGAACCCTTTTGGTTCATGTGAGTCATAATCGTATCCACGAATCTCTTTAGTCCAACCAAAGATTGACCACACAATCTTGGAAACTAGTATGATGGTCAAAACAGCGCATGCCCCAACTAGAAAAGCAACCCAAGCACTCACGGCATTGTCTCCAGCTATTGGATCATGCCCTTCTTCACTAATAATAGTAATGTCCGCTAATTTTGATAAAGTTCCTTTAACAATTTGTTTCCACGGGGCCGAGCTCACTGCAATCCATGGTGAAGAATGCATTTTTAAAATCAAGCGACTTGTTCTCCATATTCTCTATGGTAATACGGTAGGGGGTCGAAGTACATCATGCAGGCCAACAGTCTTGTGTCGACACACCACTCGCGGGACCGGTGGGCGCCATCGGCTTCTGGTGCGTAAACGATGAAATCACTGAGAGTTTGTATTGTTTTCTTAAAATCAATCAATCTACTGATTGGTCTTTATTCTACTCTACCTGGACCAGAACCAAGTATACCATCAACCGCAATTTTTATTAGATTCTCAGATATATACTCATTGGAAAGTTTTTAATTTTCTCGACCAAGTTTTGACAATTAGTCCACCACACGCGTTGAATATACTCGACAATTTATGATGACATATAGTGACGACCATACCACGACGAACGAGAAGTAAATGAAACCGTACACCGATGAAGCGAGAACGGACGTAGCAGAATAAGCATTTTAATACATCCGGTTTCAAATTTGTATTTACCATACAAATCCGACCCTGCAAAAGAATAAACATATAAATATATAATCAAAGAGTAAATGAACACAATAGGATACTTACCTTAACCTAAGACCGGCGAAGAAGGGCACGGAAAACCTCCACGTCCACGGGCGTCGCGGACAAAATGTCGGAGACCCACGCTAAGCGGGCTCTCCATACCATGTGGCGGGCAACCCGCCAGGAGGACGCGCGCAACGGCACACAAAAAGTCACGGGGACGTCACACGCCGAATTTAGGACTTTCCAGTCCTCCAAAAAGACCGGCCCCCGTTGGCTGGCCGCCTGGTAGCAACGGACCAGCCACCTCCACGCCTCGTGCAACACGTGGCGCACACCGTGAAGGAACAAACGTTGGTTAACGAAGAAAGAAAAAAAAACCCTGCCTCCGCCACAATGCGGGGCAGGGCCGTCCCTACTGGAAAGTATCGCACGGGTCCGAAATGCATTAGGCACGACAAGAATCTGGTGTCCAAACACCATTCTCGGGACCGGTGTACGCCGCGGTCATTCGGAACATAGACAATTAAAGCACTGAAAGAAAAAAAAGAAAAAGATTTTAGTATCGGCGCTATTATAATTAATCAAAGATAAAAATAACAGTAACGTGTTGCGCGGGAGTAGGCACCGCGGGTAGGTGACATTTGGAACGAAATCCGTGTCTTTCACTATAAACGATTAAAACCAACTGACGAAATCAGAACAGCAAAAGGCGCAAGAGGCGCGTCACTTGGGTTTAAGATAAATGTCCCAGCATACAGCATATCATAATCACCTAGATGCGGGAATGAAAATACCGCCCGACGGTTAGATATGAAAACATATACCCTGCATGGAATAATGCACGGATGAATTCTCGAGAAAGCGGCTAATCGAGAACGAGAACACAATGCGTTTGTTTTAAAGTTCAAATAAAGAATTTATATTATTCCTATTTCTCTAATACAACACTGCCCTAAACTACCCTAACACCTACTATTGATCTAAGGACTTGGCAGCCAAAGGTACGCACAGTACATGGGACCAAGCCTCGATCGTGTTACTTGGGAAAAAACACAAAAAGCCCCATTCTAAATTTTCTTGCTGTTTATATAGTAAAATTTTTGCTTACTTCAGCAAAATTACAGTTATTATCTATCTTCCCTGTTCCGCATGCGATTGACATTATCTTTGTATTAGTGTCGCATGGCTTTCTATCTTTTTCACTCGTATGTAACTTCTGTGTTAATGTATTCCTATCCTCCTCTATCCTAAAGTGACTCTTGCTATCTTCTGGTCTTCCCGAAGATCACCCGAACGTGAATACTTCCTAATTGGTTTGGTGTAAGTGAGCTTTCGGCTCCCGCTAGAAGCTAGTACCCAACAAACAACTAAAGCTGAACAAACCTTTATTAAGAGTGATTAAGCTGAATAATAGCCGTTCTAGCCATTATCCAGCTAAATTGTTTGTTAGGTATTCCTCTGTTCTAACAAAAGCTCTTCGCAAGTACTTGATTACTCTATTTCCCGAACGTACACATACTTATACCAAGCTATGTTATGCATTTGTATAGGTGGGCTCACAATCATGAAAGCGCCACGCCTATTTAAATACTCACTTTAACTAATCCAGACACATTCCATACAATCATAAACAAACACCTGCGGCCCGTGTTCACCACCCTCTAAAGTTGTCGAGTAATCTCTTTGAGCATGGCTACCGTACCTTGCTTCTGCTAAACTTGATCCAACCGAGTCATGATCTCTATTGGATATTTACAATGCAGCACATGCCCCATCGATTCTTCATCTAGTGCCAGCCACTCTGGGCCCATAACCTGTTAGCCAGAGTGTAGTTGTGTGAGAAAACCGGCCGGGGTCTCCGCCCAACTTGAACGAACCTGTAAAAGGGTTTTCTTTGATGAATCATAAAATATACCCGATTCAATTAGTATCGGTATGATCGACACAAAGTACCTTCGAGTTTAGAGTTCCATTACATTGAATTCGATCGCTTATACCTTTAAACTACACCCTTAGCTCGATAGCGACTCATTACTTCACTACACTAATAAGAGCATTGGCATCGTGTAGCTGAGAAACCTAACTTTCGTTCTCCATTTTAAATTCCAGCCCAATATTTCACTTTACTTTGATCTGACCGTCACGGTCGCCATGTGCTGTGGCGGCATGTCGAAATGAAATATTTTTCTATTAGCTACAAACTACCTTTCATAGTCAAATGTTCTTAATTTTTAACTATATTTAGTTTATTGTTATCTGGATATAGTTTCTACGTTTTTTTTTGAAAATTCGATATATTTTGAATTGAACCCTCAACCACAGTCAAAACCGAAGAGTAAGCGAGGGTTAGAGTTTGTTTTGTTTTCTTAAAATCAATCAATCTACTTATTGGTCTTTATTCTACTCTGCCTAGACCAGAAACAAGGATACCATTAACTGCAATTTTTACTAGATTCTCAGATATTTCCATATCCGCGGTAAACGTGGTCGAGTGATCAACATCAGTCTACCGACTTAACAAAGGGAATTTATTTGGGTGTAGGGACTAATTTCAGAAAGTTTATACTCGTCACGCACAACTAAGCTGTTTTTTAGTCACGGACAGAAAGAGAACGATCTTTTCCGAGACGAACTACGAACTGCCCTCTGGACACCAAGGCGTCATTCGCAACTCTCTAGTTAACTCGTTGGCGGTTTTTCAAAGGCAAAGAATTTTGTCTTTTTGTGGCCCTCCTTGTCACATTCGAAACATCTAATCCGAATTTTGTGTTTACTTTACAGTCGAAATCTTTCCCGCGAATGAAAAATTACCTACAGAAATCTCTGGATAGTTCTAACAAAATATTCCCTGGACCCATGTCCTGTTGAACAAAGTCGACAGAGCAAGTGGAATAACATACAAGTACTTAGTAGAAACTCACCTCTCTAAATATTTGTAGTCTTTTATCCAGCGGATATTGTTTGGAATTGATCGAAAAGAAATCCCCTTCTGGAGCAATTGCAAACAAAAGTAATTTCCTTCAAGTCTGAAAAAGAAAACTGTCATCAAGAAACCCCAAAACGTAAATCTAAATTCACTTGCTTAGCTCACCACATCTAGAAATAGTTCTCTAGTGATTCTAGTTTTGCTTCAATCGCATACATTTGCACTAATGAAATACCCAAACCAAGTGACTCTCCTGTCATATGACAATGCTACACTGAAAACAATTGATACGCATTTCGTAAACACAGAGCAATTATCGATTACACAATTCAACAACTCCATCGGCGGAGTAATGATAACAACTTGGCTCCCCGCACTAAATGCTGTCAGTTCGCGGATCAAATAGGCTGACGATCCGAGAATACTATAGAGCTTACCTAACACAGTAATTTGTATTATTGCCGGATAGTGCGCCCGGATGAGCCTTTACACAGCCAATCCACGAATCTACCAATTCTAACGAATAACCGGGGATGAGCTGTCCGAACGGACTAGAACCACTATTTCCTCGTTCAAAGTCAATCACACAACCAACCTGAGCATACCTTGTCGTGATTTTTACACTTTTGGACTTTTGCTCAATTTTTCTGATCTCGATTTTGGCAACGAGCACGTCTTTCTTTTTCTACACTTAACTTCACAGTTCGCTTTTTTTTGGCAACGAACTCGCCCTTTTGTTTCTCCACTTATTTTCGCGGTGAACCCCTTTCGTGTTTTCTTTACAGCTCGCTGTTTTGACAGATTCGCACTTTCGTGAGTTTTTCCTCTCTGACAGTTCACCAAATGTTGATTGGTGAAGCCAGTGTTCATCGAAAGAAATTCGTACTAAACCGTTCTGGCTGGTTCGGGCTTTAGACTCGTCTTTCTTCATCTGAAATGACGTGTAAAAAACATCAATTAATCATCTACCAAGAACCGGAATTTTAATTAGAATAATTCAATCTTAGAAAAAATATCTCGCACTAGTTGTTAAGCTTGTTCTAAACAAAGAAACTAGATGGTCGCAGTTACTTCGAACTGGTGTAACTAGGGAACGGAGTATAATGTTTCGATCGACGAACGAAGATGTTCCGTAATGACGACCAAGGCAGACGAACGGTACGATAAAACTCTACTTAAAGTGAAGACTTTCTGATATTAGCACTTTGTGTTAAAAATCACTTGCCTTGGTGAAAGTCTAGATGAGAATCACCAGCTTGTCATCTAGATGTTTAATCTAGTTAGCCGTCGCATTAGTATTAGTATTGTACACGATATTTTTGACATTCGATTAAGTTAAGGATGGTGCACATTTCTACACTGAACTAATTAAGCTGTTCGAAAGAAAAGTTTTAATATTTACGTTATATATCACACGAATTTTTTTAACGTGCCATTGCGAGAAAAAAACACCGTTCATGCTTCATATCATGAAATCTACTTACGTGTTAATTTTACGAAGAGCGCATCGTTCTTCAGTGATCCCAGCGCTGTCAGCCCTCTATAATGACGATGACGACGATGAAGGCACCGTCCATGGAATACGATGTCACGTCGTGTACGTTGAATGGGTTCTCGATGGTCACGTCATATCTGAACGGTCCCATCGTTGATTCGTTTCGTGCAAATTTAAGTACTGTTGTTTATCGCACCACCATGGCGAATCTTTACTGTGGTTCATTTGTGATGAGTTAGAGTTTTTCCACATGGAATGATGTAAAACAAACATTGATACCATCAACTGTAATTTTAATTAGGATTATCAAATTATGAAAAAAATCCCTCGTCGCCAATTGTAATGACCGAGTTGTTCTCAATGTTTATGTTTAGTCTCAACCGCGCTGGCAACAACCCATCGTAGAGAGGCTAACCTTTGTTAATTTCACAACGCTTTGTAGTACTACCTGAAAGGAATCACCCCTAACGTGCGGGACTCAACTTACCCTATCGAATGTTGATTCGCAAATGAGGCAGAATGTATGCACTACCTTTACTCTTCATTCTCTCAGTGATGCTATCAAGAAACTGCTACTACACCGGGAAGAACCTCTAGGAGCGAACACCAAACAATTCGAACAATTTTAATAGGTTTTCTTTATAACGCATAAGAGGAATATTTATAGTTCGAACTTGTTAAAATTATAAGCAGCCTAAGAGGATGATTCCTCATTCCTTAGCTGTCAGATATTTTATTTACATTTCTGTGTTACACACTAAATATGCGTATGCCATATTTTAGTTAATCTAGTTTGTACTAAAATGTTGATTTTCGTTTATTACATATCCCTTTTGTTCAGTGCAGCGTCATCTATACCTCACAATATTATTTTTCACTCTGTAAATCGCTTGACTGTGGCGTCGGCAGAAAGGAAACTACCAGAAAAAAATAGTGACAAAAGCTGTCTGCCACTTATTGTACTCGGTTGTGGGTTTCTTTGAAAAAGCGTTACAAATGACATATGTATCTTGATATATGGTTATATTTATTGCATTCAAGTGTATTTAATTGCATTTAACTTATTTTCGCATTTTGCCCATTGATTTCAGAATTTTCAATTTCCTACAAGTTACAATGTCAAGCAACTGATGAATAATTAATACTTTTTCAGCTGATTTTTAGCGAAAAAGGTATTCATTCCCTGAGAAAGATCGACCCCTGACAACGACTTTGATGAGCTGGCGATATCGTGAGAGAAAAACTCCACCTTGGAGTTTCACAAGCAGGTGTCGTTGTAATCTGTCTCTATATGAACCATCACTGTAATTTCAATGCAACACGCACCATAATTGACGGCAGTTTCACCTTCTCTACAGTGCTAATCTGTACCATTGAATCACCAAATCCATTCAATTCGCTTGAGTTGATAGCTGTACCATTTCCATCCACACGGGTGAACTGAACCGACGTAACAGTATGATTACATTATTTTCTATCATTTTCTTATTTTCTTTATCAAAATTCATTTCAATTTTATTGACTGTGACAGTAAGCAACAATCGTTGAAGATTTTAAAGCGTTAAGTTCATGTGTTAAACTTTCATTCTCAGATTTTAAATCTTTGAAGTCCGACACTATAGTGTCGAACTTCTCAGACAGGAAATACTTATTACTAAATGCTTAACGCGAAAAACTTGTCTTCACTTGAGGACAGTCAAAACACGAATGATTAACTTTCCTAGCCTACCAGGTCGACTTAGCGCGTTGGCTTCCCTATCTGGTAAACAAACACTCCCAGAGGGCCAGCAGCGCACACTTTGTTTATTTTCATTCTTTTACTTGATACGCTGCCGATATGCAACATAAGGCTCGTCTGGCTTCTTATTATCTTTAATGAAGTAAAAAAAGATTAACGTTTCCTTTTATTTTTGCATTATTCTATCCTAATATTAATAAGTCTATTTTTGTCGTATTATTTTCGTTATCTTTTGTTTGATTTATAATGCGCATTTCGTATTATCTTTTTTTATTGAATGCCGCATTTCTTCGTATATTCTCATGTAGTTACTTTGGACACGATCTGATAGATCGAATGATATCTGCTGGCTAAGGGTTCTAACCTAGCTAAGTTATATTTGATTGGTATTTATATTGCTTCAATTTCCGGATTGCAGAAGTTGGATGCGAACCACTGGTCGCATTAGTTACCATAAAGAACCGTAGTAAGAGTAATTCTTGTAATGTTTATCCTTGGAAAACCAAACGTTGCAATTCAGAATAATATTTTTGTAGAATATTTAACCGAAGCTACACAATTGAAAACACTATTATATTCTTTCCTTTCTCTACCTGTCTCGTGTGGACAGTGGACAGTATCCCTAAAGCTACTCCTTGAATCAGCTCATTTATATCTGGTCCTGATAAAAGATCAGAGTTAAAGGATATTCCATTAATTTTTGCTGCTGCGCGAAACACTAGACGGGGTTTTGCCTTGTTTGGATTTATAACTACGAAGTGAAGTAGGTAGAAGGTCCTTGGTGATGTTTTTCTAATTTCAGTGGGCGAAAGTTTACGTATCCTTTGGACTCGTAATCCTTGAAGGTTTGTATAGCCAAATCTTTGAGTACTGGTTCCTTTTCTAACTTGTTCTCCATTATCTCGAGACGTTTTTTTGCTGTCGGATAACTCTCAGGAAAGGTGACGCTGTCTGATTTCCAAAGAAGTCCAACTTCATATCTACCATTTGTATAATTTAGTATTTTTTCCATGATATTTTTAACTCTTTTGTCTTGGTATGTTTCGTGAAGCCATGTAGCCATGTAACTTCTGGTCGACCAAAATTCTGTTCTAATTTCGTTATGATTAGGTCAATGTTGTCTGCGTGCATTAACAAGTGACTAACACTTTTAGCAGCGCTTGACTGTGGCGTCGGCAGAAAGGAAACTACCAGAAAAAAAAATTGACAAAAGCTGTCTGCCACTTTTTGTACCCGGTTGTGGGTCTCTTTGAAAAAGCATTACAAATGACATATGTATCTTGGAATATGATTATATTTATTGCATTCAAATGTATTTAATAGCATTTATATTATTTTCGCATTTTGCCCATTGATTTCAGAATTTTCAATTTCTTACAAGTTACAATGTCAAGCAACTGATTAATAATTAATACTTTTTCAGCTGATTTTTAGCGAAAAAAGTAATCATTCCCTGAGAAAGATCGACGTCTAGTAAGCCCCTGACAACGACTTTGATAAGCTTTTCGCTGGCGATATCGTGAGAGAAAAACTCCACCTTGGAGTTTCACAACCATCGTTGTCGTTGTAATCTGTCTTTATATGAACCATCACTGTAATTTCAATGCAACACGCACCATAATTGACGGCAGTTTCACCTTCTCTACAGTGCTAACCTGTACCACTGAATCACCAAATCCATTCAATTCGCTTGAGTTGATAGCTGTACCATTTCCATCCACACGGGTGAACTGAACCGACGTAACAGTATGATTACATTATTTTCTATCATTTTCTTATTTTCTTTATCAAAATTCATTTCAATTTTATTGACTGTGACAGTAAGCAACAATTGTGAAGATTTTAAAGCGTTAAGTTCATGTGTTAAACTTTCATTCTCAGATTTTAAATCTTTGAAGTCCGACACTATAGTGTCGAACTTCTCAGACAGGAAATACTTATTACTAAATGCTTAACGCGAAAAACTTGTCTTCACTTGAGGACAGTCAAAACACGAATGTTTAACTTTCCTAGCCTACCAGGTAAACAAACACTCCGCGTCTTTCTAACCTTCTAACGCGTAGTTGAGGGCCAGCAGCGCACACTTTGTTTATATTCATTCTTTTACTTTATACGCTGCCGATATGCAACACAAGGCTCGTCTGCCTTCTTATTATCGTTAATGAAGTAAAAAAAAGATTAACGTTTCCTTTTATTTTTGCATTATTCTATCCTAATATTAATAAGTCTATTTTTGTCGTATTATTTTCGTTATCTTTTGTTTTATTTGTAATGCGCATTTCGCATTATCTTTTTTTATTGAATGTAGCATTTCTTATATTCTCATGTAGTTACTCTGGACACGATCTGATAGATCGAATGATATCTGCTGGCTAAAGGTTCTAACCTAGCTAAGTTATATTTGATTCGTTTTTATCGGAGTTGCTTCAATTTCCGGATTGCAGAAATTGGATGCGAAACACTGGTCGCATTAGTGACCATAAAGAACCGTAGTAAGAGTAATTCTTGTAATGTTTATCCTTGGAAAACAAACGTTGCAATTAAGAATAACATTT
Organism: Topomyia yanbarensis; assembly: GCF_030247195.1. Lineage (NCBI taxonomy): Eukaryota > Metazoa > Arthropoda > Insecta > Diptera > Culicidae > Topomyia > Topomyia yanbarensis. Next base: position 437,571,300 of record NC_080671.1, read on the forward strand.
TTGTAGATTATTTAACTGGAACTACACGATTGAAAACACTATTATCTTCTTTGCTTTCTCTACCTGTCTCGTGTGGACAGTGGACAGTATCCGTAAAGCTACTACTTGAATCAGCTCATTTATATTTGGTCCTGATAATAGTTCAGAGTTAAAGGATATTCCATTAATTTTTGCTGCTGCGTCAAACACTAGACGGGGGTTTGCCTTGTTTGGATTTATAACTACGAAGTGAGGTAGGTAGAATGTCCTTGGTGATGTTTTTCTAATTTCAGTGGGCGAGTGTATCCTTTGGACTCGTACTCCTTGAAGGTTTGTATAGCCCAATCTTTGAGTACTAGTTCCTTTTCTAACTTGTTCTCCATTATCTCGAGACGTTTTTTTTTTGCTGTCGGATAACTCTCAGGAAAGGTGACGCTGTCTGATTTCCAAAGAAGTCCAACTTCATATCTACCATTTGTATAATTTAGTGTTTTTTCCATGATATTTTTTAACTCTTTTGTTTTGGTATGTTTCGTGAAGCCATGTAGCCATGTAACTTCTGGTCGACCAAAATTCTGTTCTAATCTCGTTATGATTAGGTCAATGTTGTCAGTGACTAACACTTTTAGCAGCGCTTCCTCCTAAAGCTTGCTGGAGTCTGTTTAAATTATCCATATCGTTGAATCTTCCTTCTAACGTTGTGTCTTCGAATATTTTTTTTTAAATCTTGGCCATTCCTGTGGCGATCCTTAAAACGTTGATAATTTTACCAACGTTTGTCTTTTGAGATAGTTTGCCAGTTCGTGGTTGTTCTGGTCTTGTGTTGGCTCAATTTTAATATTTCTGAACGCATTGCCCATAATGGATGATATTTCCTTCATCAGTTGAGTCGAGGTCCCGGTCCGGAACGCCGTATACTTGGCGCAAATCCAAGTTTCTTCCTTGGTTGGCAAGCGCTTTAGCTTCGCACATGTGATGTGATACCATCGATCACACTCATCACATACTACCATGTCGTCTTTGTTGTCCTTTTAGGTGCAAAGCCGACAATGGCCGTTTGGATTTATAATCAATTTGGACATTTTTCTTTCACTCCTCTCTGGAGCCACCAATGTATTATTCAAAGAGCCCTCTAAAAATTACAATCCCAAAACTAAATTCGTCATATCACATTACTGCATTTATTCTATGGAACTCCATTCATTTCAATTATCCTCTTCTACTTCTATCTTTTGTCCCCTATTTCCATCTTCCCTTTCTTCTCTTTCCAATACAATGTTTCTTACTCTATTTACTCACGCTGGATCCGCTTTCCCACCTTGGCAGTACACTACACATCTGTCTCCTTTTGTCGACACTTCTAGCCTCGCCCTGCCGGACTGACACTGGCGCGCATTGCTCTAATCGGTCCGTGCAACCCACCAGTCTGGCCATTGAAGGCTTGTCGGGTGTGCAACCATCGTTTCTCCCGCTGCATGATTCTCTTCCGAATCGCTTCGTGCTCGATCGCAGTGCGTCGGCCTCTCCGCACACAGACCGTCCCGACGTGACTCCGTATCTCATTTTCGCCCTTTCTGCATAGACCGTTCCGACGTGAATCCGTATTTTACTTTCGCAGTCTCCGCATAAACCGTTCCGACGTGAATCCGTATCGCACTATCGTATCACCAACGTCAAATCGTGCCACTCTTACCGTTGTCTGGATCACCGCTGCTGTCACAATGGCCACCCACCGGTCGTTTGTCCAATTAAACGCACTTCCTGCCTCAGATTCCGGATGGTGTCGTACGTGTACTGGCGGGTTCTACCGAAAGCATGGAGCATTAGGCACATCAGTTGCATGTGGTATTACTTCCCGTTATCTGTGTTGCTGTGTTGGCAAGTGCGATTCCAATCTTCCTCATTCACTTTTGACACGTTGTTTTATCAAGTCCCAAGTTCCTTGCGTCCCTTTTTTCTGGGATCTGTCAACATCGTGTTCCACATAAACTGATATCGCCTGCCGTCGATGTGGTTTTTCCAATGACGGAGCTGGCAAGATCGGCAATTAGCACATGATGTGATGAGCGGGAATTAATTTTACTTACCTTGCCGGATTTACATCTTATTTTCTGCTTGTTTATTAATTTCCTTACGCGGTCCACTTCGTGTGACGATTGTCGAGAGGTCAGGAATGGAACTTTTTCCGAAACCACATGCACTGTTTTCCCGACCGAGCGCTACTTTTTTGCTGCACCTTCTTATATGACTTGAGCGAAAATGTGCATTTTCCGTTTGACAGTCGATAGCGGGAGCGTTATTGGCAGTGAATTATTTGAACGCGTATTGTTTTCAAGCCAGCCGCGGTGAAGGTAAACGTCAGATGAATGAGCTAATACTCGATCCCCTAGTGATGCGCTCATACACGTTCATTATAAATACCTCACTTTTAGCTTAATTGCATTAACTCACTTATCTTAATGAACGAAATTACTCTACATGTAACAAACATTTACCCATTTTTTACGTTACCGCATTTAATTTAAAACTAAATTTTGAACTAAACTCAACGAAAGTTTATCATATAGAACGAGTGGCGACGAGAAGCTGAGCTGGGGCTGGTACTGACATTGGAGTGCGATAGATGCGAGAAACCTGCTTGCAGCATATCAAATGGAGCATATCAGAGTAAAAGCAGGCACTCTGATATCTGACCCTTTGGATTGCAGCAAGCAGGTTTCTCGCATCTCCCATCCTTATGTCCGTTTTCAGCCCCAGCTCGGCTTCTCGCGGCCACTCTGTAAGCAGCCTTAGAAAACATATGACAGCTCGGTCATTCGAAAAATGCACTCTGCTTAAATGATTCCCACATCTGAGTAAAACATGTTCAAACAGCTCACTGCAAAATTTTCCATCACTGAGAATTGCGAGGCAGAACTCTGTCTTCCAGCAAACAACTCACTGGAAAATTTTTCCATCAGTGAGAATTGCGAGGCAGAACTCTGCCTTCCAGCAAACAACTCACTGCAAAATTTTCCGTTGGCGAAGTTTGCGAGGCAAACAACGCGCTGAACGTTCTCGAACCTCACTTTTGTAGCAAATTTTTCATAAGCGAAAAGCACCATTTCACTTGTTGGGAAATGGTTCCTTATCTTCCTTCGATAGCGTAGAGCAGGTGGAGGACAAGTTCCCAACGAAATAACTAAAGCCGTAATCGTAGGTTGCGGACTATCCAACGGGTAGAATTCTCCAATCACAATCTGACTAAACTATCCAAAATTAGTCACTATTCGTACATTATTTGGTTGGTAGTCTTCGGATTATTGAAGGTTTAAACTCTCGGTTAAGAGATTTTACATATATTTAAAACTGTACAAATATACATTAAATATAGGGCCGGAGGCCCATTCACTACGACGATCTACATGCCAACTAAAATACAATTTTTATAGACGAATATTTTTCCACAAATGATGATTAGTCTCACTTGATTTGGAGTGAGAGAATTGTTTGTATCTCTCCTTCTCATTACCAAAGTCTCCTTGTAATACTTCTAAGCTAGTTATTTGTGTGCATAGGTTGTGAGATCAAATCAGTGCCAAAGAATCAATGGTGTTGGTATAACGGGTAAAATTGCATACGATACAGGGTTGTAGTCTTGTATCGACGGTGCTCTCGAACAACACTTTTTCAGCCCGATTGCTTTGCTACAGCATTCATAAAATGGCGGACATTGCCAGAGTAGCGTTACCTAGGCAAACAACACGCAACTATTGTATTATCCTAATTCGTTTCTTATTCACCAGCACCACTGAATAATTTGCTTACATCATGCAGGGTGATTCCTTTCATACAAATAAATAAACCAGAAGTAGTTTCCTTCTCCGCAATTCAGCGAAGGTCTAGCAGGATCGCCAATGTGACGCTTTATATTTCTTCTCGAAAGGAATCACCCCAAACGTGATGCACGCAACTTAGCTAGTCTAATGTCGGTTCACAAATGGGGAGAATATGAACATACTTTCGTATCGTGTGTCTGTATTGTCAATTCGTTCCGGGCTGCCAACATTCGACAGATTCCTTCTCAAAATCTTTCCTTCTTCGAACGTTGGCGCCATCTATATCTCACATATCCGCCTATTGACGGCGACATTCTGGTTTACACTTTTACTGTTTATTGTAACGTAATATATCACACGGAGTATACGGAGGACGGTTAGCGACCGAACTTAGAAACTGTATTGTAACGTGTAAAAACGGGCTAACGGAAACGTAATAACGAACGAACTAAACTGTATTCACAAAGTAAAATACTAACGTACTCCTGCACTTGATCTGAAGCGAATTGCCTATTTATAGTCTAAGTACAGTTTTAGATGAACACAAGTGTTCATCTAAAACTGTACTTAGAAACTGAAACTCTTTTCTGACCGGAAACATATTCTGACTTGGCAGTACTGAAGCGTAAATAATCCTCACTGCAACTGAATCTAATCTAAATGGTATGCCGATTACACATAGGCTATATGTACAGTGAAACCCTATTATTCTGACGACGGTAGATTAGAACTAGTTGCAAACGGTAATTTCAATCCGGGACTAATCTGGGTCGCATTTTCGTACACCGCATTCGCAAAGCAAAGTTTATAATAGTTTCTGATATCGAGACTTGCCAATATTTTGGTCAGGTTCACACTTTGTTTTCAGTCAGTCCCAATGGTTTTTTCACATGCACTGTCCATTTAGTTGGTTTTAAATTATATTTTTCTTGTTTGTTTGTGGTCACTGAACAATCATCTTTTCATTTACGCATCGTCGGTTACACGGAATTTTCATTCGACGTACTGTCATTTTTTTCTGCTAAGTCCCTTGGTCGGTACTTAGTTTATGTCACTACTTCACTGGTCAAAATTCTTACTGGATACTTAAATAACTTCGCGAAGCAAATTTCGCGTGACTTTCCACTAGTAATTTACCCGAGACTTGGCTAGAACACGAAGTGGTTGGCACGGTCGCCATGTCGCAGATTCGGAATTTCGGATAATTGAGTTGCATTCGTTTTTGTGGGTTCAAATCATACTGTGTGGTTTATTCAATCGAAATTTGGTTTTGTTTAACTTAGGTTTAACATATTTGTAAGTGTGATTCTTGTCGAGAAGCTTTCAGTGGCTCTGCAAGGGTAAAATAAAGCTCCGATTCGACACCAACAAATATTGCTAAAATGATGAGTGTTAGTGGTTTATACAGTCTTCCCATGAACATCGACAAGTTTGCACATGTGTGCAAAATTTCGCGCACGCGTTCGATATTAAACATGCTTTGCCTTTGTGTACAGCTTTGCATCGACCACCGAACCCAAGCGAACGATGTGCAAACTTAGGTTTAAACATCGTGTACGTGTACACAAGAAAGGCACACATGAAACTTAATGAGAAAGAGAAAACTAGTGCCAAGAACCTGTGTGTACGAACACCGCGTACGTACATGGGGTTCGGTTGTGCAGACGAACACGTGCACGTGTGTTGATACGCACTAGCGCGTTCGAGTTTGCACACGAAATGTGGGTATAAGGTGAGCACAGAACTTGAGCGAACATGGTATTCGATGTTCATTTGGGAAGACTGGGTTTATATCACTATAGTATTGACTCACACTCGATCAAAATGAGCCATCTTTCTTCTTTTGGTTAAGCCCTCCGGAGGATTTCCAGGCAAACACAGAACACCAAAATCGAAATCAGGCAGAATACTTCGACAGAACTAAGATTGAACTGTTCCGAAAAAAGGACTTCTGTTAGCATACGCTATACGCGAATAACGGAAGCATTGCTTTCAGTTTGTACGTCAACTGACGTCTCTCAATGCGTTGCTTCACTTATCAATTACTATTTGCGACTTTTAGTTTCCTCCGTTACTTATTTTGTTCGTCCTCTGACAGTTCTATCTGGTTTGTCCCTCGCAGCATTCGTGATGCACTTTCTCATTTGTCATATGACAGCTACTTTAATGCATCGGCAAAATTGAGCGCAACAGTGCGATGGCAAGTGGCACACTTTATATCTGAAATCTCTCTTCGCATTAAAAAAAGGTACCATCGACCGTAGTTTCACCGAGTGTTTTTTAATAACTCAGTATCCGAAACAATAAAGCATTTGAAGTTTCAACTAATTGTTCCACTTCCTGAATAGTAGGTCTTCTCTCTCCAGGATAGTATCAGGCGGTATTGGTGGTGGCTAAATAAAAAATTTCTGTGGTGCCTTTTCAGGTGTCCCCACAAGTTTGCAGTATTTCCACAGCTTTTGCATCTACCAGAAAGGAGGCTTTTAATAAAAAAATTTCCAAATTTCACTTTTCCCGACCATTTTCTGTTGGATTTCGGGTTTAGACAAAGGCAACCACCAACAGGAACCAACACGGGCTAAAACACGCAAACAGAACGGAAGCGCAAACACGTCGAAACACAAATTATTAGTTCAACCAATTTGAATACACTCTTTTGCACTTTTGTAGTTCGTCGCGGTCGCACACATCGATCTCTCTCACTCTCTGTTTACACTGCAGAATAGAATGGATAGCGAAAGCGAGAAAAGATTATCGCTTTCTAACAATAACTACCATACAAGGATAAATAAAGAAAATAGAAAAAAATACTTTCTACCTTTAAAGAGCGGGTCATAAAAATTTATTACGTTTATTTTGTGGTATGACGTCGCTTTGTGTTCGTTATTTCTATTTCCATCTGTTCTAATCTCTGCAAAATGCTTCGATGAGTCATTGAACTAGTCGGCATTATGACAGCTACTCTGATGCATTGGCAAAATCGGGCGTAGTAGTGTGACAACCAGTGTAACTCAATCGCGAAAGGTCATATTTTTAACTGATATTATATCTGATCTCTATTCGCATTAAAAAAGAGAGACCATCGACCGTAATTTCACCGAGTGTTTATTAATAATTCAGTGTCTGAAACAATACAGCATTTCAGGTTTCAACTAACTGTTCCACTTCACGAATAGTAGGTCTTCTTTCTTCATCAATGTTCGGGATCGCGCCGGTTCACAAGCTTTCTTGTACAGATTATTCATAACTGAACAACTACATAGCCTACTGTTCAACGCTTTTATAGCTTTCTACGACCCTATGCCATACGGCGAGCGGCATAACAGCGAGCCAAAGAAAATCTTATCAACGAATCAAATTATCCCGTAAAGAGTTTCGTTTTTCCTTAATTTACTATTGTCTTTGCCATCTGCAGAAAAGTTATTGCACTACTTGCAAAACCAATATACTAATCTTTATAATCTGGTTCTCGTATGAGTTTTGTGCGTGTCTCGCGGTTCTATACTACATGGCGACCATCACTATTCTAACGTCAGTGACAGTACACTTTTTCGTGACACGCTAGAAAAGATACCAGCCGCTTTAGTTACTATTTCTGCAACTAATTGTAATAAAATATAATATAATACAATATAATATAATACAATATAATATAATACAATATAATATAATACAATATAATACAATATAATATAATATAATATATAATATTAAAACCAGTCTTCTTAATACGCAGATTACAGTATCCAACATTTTACAATCACCCTCGGGAAAAATGACATTCTTCTCTTTCATGGAAATATTTGGCACTGCTTCAGTGGTGGCTATGGTGAATTTGAATGTATGGGAAAGATATTAAAACTTGGGATTTTGGAGAAACTATAATATTGTGGTTGTAAAATGAATACACATTGGATGCAGAAAAAATATGGGAACAGTTTGTAGAAGTTTATTTAGATACTTACTTGAAAATTTTCATATAAAATCTAAAAAAACTGTTTGCGCCCATACATTTTACTCATTGGTTTCCACCAAGAAAAGTTGAAACTCTTTCTCTCACAACTCTCTGTTTCACTCGTTTTGACAGCAGATTTCCTGCTCATCGCAATCGGAATGTTTTCTTTTAGAATTTAAGCGCAAATGTAACAACCGATTCGAAAACCGATTCATTCACGATGGGTTGTTGCCTTCGGTTGGAATTCCATCATAAATCAACCCATATTCCAAATCTCATTCCGAATGTAATTTACTGGGATGAGGATATTTTATGGTACGGACATCTATGTGTCGTCATAAAGAAGCTCTAGTTTCATGTATGTTGCCGCAAGATGTTTAAAATATGGAAAAGCGCACCCTATCATATAACGTAAGCAGAAACGACCTAAACTACTCAATTGCCGAATTAAATTTTACTCTTCGTGCCACTACGATCTGCGGGTTCGTGCCGCTGATTGTGGTCGCCATAATAGATAAAGATGTTACTTGATTTGCTGTTCGATCAATTCTGTTTTATTCAATTTAAAAGTCTTAAGAGCTAACCTATCTAACCTGACTTTACTATTCTATATGTACAAAATGATGAGAGAAGTCAGTTACAATTCCATAGTACATAATTATGTACAGTAAGCGTAAGAGGGAAAACAAATTGCGGATGAGTAAGTATGGGTGCTTCGGTTCCATCGATTGCGACCGACGCTTGTTTGTTACACGAGGCTGTTTATTTGTCGCCATAGCATAGTAATAACCTAGTGAGCATGATGCTATAACAAGTGGTGTGACCCAGAATGGTTTAACTGGAATGCGCCCATCTGGTTGCGCAAGTTGGATTTGAAAACGATCGTTCGAGTAATTTACGATCTGTGGGAAAATTTTCCATCAGTGAGAATTGTGAGGCAAAACTGCCTTCCAGCAAACAACTCACTGAAAATTTTCCATCAGTAGACATTGCGAGGCAGAACTCCATTACACTTTTCAGCCCGATTGCTTTGCTACAGCATTCATAAAATGGCGGACACTGCCAGAGTAGCGTTACCTAGGCAAACAACACGAAACTATTGTATTATCCTAATTCGTTTCTCATTCACCAGCACCACTGAATAATTTGCTTACATCATGCGGAGTGATTCCTTTCATGCAAATAAATAAACCAGAAGCAGCTTCCTTTTCCTCAATTCAGCGAAGGTCTGGCAGGATCGCCTTATATTTATTCTCGAAAGGAATCACACCAAACGTGATGCACGCAACTTACCTAGTCTAATGTCGGCTCACAAATGGGGAGAATATGAACATACTTTCGTATCGTATGTCTGTATTCTCAATTCGTTCCGGGCTGCCAACACTCGACAGATTCCTTCTCAAAGCTTTCCTTCTTCGGACGTTGGCGCCATCTATATCTCACAGTTGCTTCGAGTGAACTTGGACGTTCGTGTTTGCTTCGTTTTCTTCTGCTACTTCTTCTTTGTTCGTTTTTTTTTGTATAACTAAGTTTATTTAGGCCCAAATATGGTAGCTTAACGAGGCCGATAATTCATTTTTTAAGGTACATTGCACGTGTTAGTGGGGGAAGAGAAAGCCATATTTAGGGGCGGCTTGCTCCCCTCTTATGTTAATAAAGGAAAACGGTAGGAAGTGGGATACATATTGTGTAATTGATGTCGTCGTTTGCTGGTTGATAATTGTGGCGGATATGCACACTTTGTTGTAGTATTGTAGTTTCCAGCCTGTAATCGCAGGGGCGAGGGGAAGGTCGATATTTCGGATAATTATTGGCACTCTGATGCTGTCATGATGTTCTCTATCTCATCTGCATGTGAGGTATGTCATGATATTCTAGATAGACGGTTATCAAGGAGAGTATGCATCGTAGACTCGTGAAGCAGTGCCATATTGTAGATACAGGGATACGTTGGTGAGGTTCTACTGTGAATGAGAGAGGGGAAAATGTATTAAACTTATACATCAATAGTTTTCAAAAAGATATAGATAAGAAAAATATAGGGGTGATCACGGCTTGCCAGGACGTCCAGGACTGGCACATAGGGTGATCTACCTCGGGCCCGAAGGGAATCTATTAGTTGGGACCTTGCAACACATTACTCTGCGCACAGCCAAACAACATGCTCGATGTCGTGATAGCCGTTCTCACAAACACAATGATTACTTTCAGCAAGCCCTATACGACGGAGATGCGCATCAAATGTGCAATGGTTGGACATGATCCTTGACATCGTACGAATAAAGTCCCGGTTCACATCCAACCCCTTAAACCAAGCATTCGTTGATACCTTCGGGATAATGGAATGTAGCCACCGTTCCAGATGCAAATTGCTCCATGAAGTTTGCCAACTATCGAGCGTCCTCTGACAAGAGATACTGAAAAATTCATTGAAGCAAATTGGTCTTTCGTAAGTGTCGCCTTCTAATGCGCCCACCTTGGCTAAAGAGTCCGCCTTCTCATTGCCCACAATAGAACAATGTGACGGGACCCAAACCAAGGTAATCTGGTAAGATTTTTCAGATAAAGCACTCAGATATTCCCGTATTTTCCCCAGGAAATACGGTGAGTGCTTTCCAGGCTTCGCCGCACGGATGGCCTCAATGGAACTGAGACTATCCGAAACGATGAAGTAATGGTCTGAGGGCAGGGTGTCAATGATCCCGAGAGTATACTAGAATGGCAGCTAACGACGTAAATTGAAGCAGGATCATTGAGTTTGAATGAGGCAGCAAGATTTTCGTTGAAGATACCGAAGCCTGTTGACCCGTCGAGAATTAATCCGTCAGTGTAGAACATTTTGCCGCAGTCGACTTGATAGTATTTATTATAGAAAATATTTGGGATCACTTGTCGGCGAATGTGATCCGGGATTCCACAGGGGGAGGGGAGCAAGCCGCCCCTGTGAGACATTGTGGGAAAGTGGGGGAAGTGGATCGTCCATAACATCATCTGTCTCCGAATCAGATACACGTTCCTCATTCCCATAAGAATCGTCTTCGGAGGGTGATCCTTCTGTTTGTTCCATTTTGTTGCGGGAGCAACACGCTCGACCGCACTATTTAACTTAATAAAAAAAATCAAAAGCGATAAAAAGAATAAAAAATGAAAAAAAATATCGATAAGAAAAGTAAAAAAACGAAAAACTTCACCAGTTGATTCCTGACGAGCTGGTAGGTGAATTGATCCTTCGTTTCTTTTATCCGTCACCCGCGTGACCTTCACACAGTAGAGAGCTGGTATTGACCATTGTATAAAATGCCTTAACCTCACAAATTTGACAGGTGCTGGTCCTTTTGTTTACAGTTTGGACTTAACAAATGTGGAATCCATTAAAATAAGCTTAGTGCTAATAATTAATTCCCAAGAAATTTTACCGCAAAACTACTTACCGATTCAGAGAACACTAGAAGTAATTGATAAACAAATAATTAGTTCACTTATTTGATCTTGCATATACATTTTCCTACAGTAGGGAATAGGACAATTTAATTGTTTGACGTTCTATAGAACATTTATACTTCCAAAAACATGATTCCCATTATATTTCAAGTGATTCCCAATATATCTTTTTGAGAATATGAATAATCTCTAAGTTCTAGATGTAATCAACAGAACCACCACCTGTCACATTTAGTACATGACGTCACTGTGCAATGACCAATAGCTCGTCTAAACAAAGCCGTCTTTCAGGTCAGAAAACTGCTTAGAACCGCACTACACTGCACTATCTGACACAATTTAACGTTTATAATGTTTATACTCCAGCCCTTGCTGAGATAAACACCTTCACCGATATCGCCTAACTCAAGGTAATGTTACAACAACAAACTCGACTGTATCGAAAGAGCGTTCGGTTACGAATGGCACCTATTGTGTGTTACCAACTTGTTATGAAATAGTTCCAGAAACAAAAATTGCTGCTTGGGTTTAGATTTCACTTTTTTCTTGTTACCGGAATTTATCTTTACATTTTTGGTTCTCCGTGTTTCCTTTGTTTTATCACTTTTATTTTGGTTGCGCGTTTTCATTTTTCATTCATCTTATTGAATTTTATCTTCTTGTTCGGACATTCTATCTAATCTCTGTTTTTTTTCAGAACAAATAATTAGTAATGTTAGTTATCTTATGTTAGTTAGTTATGTTTCTCTGTCTTATTCTTTTTGAACTAGTAACTTTAGTCGAAGCAATAATAGTTTGTAATATGCTTTCGAAATATTGATATTAACTTAGTTTGTTAGTGCGTGGTAAATGTGATTAAATGTTACTGAATGTTACCTATGCTACCGATGATTTCTTCTTACGGCGAGATGTTGGTATCTGTTAGGTGTGATTAATACCTCACCGGCGCGTTATTCCCCAGTACAATGTGTACGGCCTAAAAACGCATATTCGTCATTTATTTTATGAAATTTCCTACATAGAACACACTCTTGATTATATGAAACATGAATAAAAATATAGGTCAGCGGGTCAGTAGGTTTTATTTTGTTTACATGGAGCATAGAGAAGAAACAACACGTAGCCACAGCCTGCCGAGACGCAGAGAGTGTGAGAAGTGCAGTGTCACTCAACAATCTGCAGAAAATCCAGGTGTCCTTTTCATATTTGGAAAGTTTCACCCGACTCCGTCAGAAACGGAACCATTATTGGAACTGTGATTTTATTACAAAGTTCCTTAGTCGACATTCCTGATTTTTCTTTGCATTTTTCGAACTAGTTCATAGAATGAAACACTTAAACTTGACATGAACTGGATTGATAAAACTGAATTCTGAAAATCTTTATTGATTCTGTCTTTTATATGCTACTAATACATAGATAACTTACAAGCTAAATTCTTATCCGATAGTGAGGTTACATTCTAGTGGGTGTGGCTATGAAAGCCAGTCGTATTGGATCTGCGATTCTGACTTACCGAGTGTCTTAAACTGTGCTGAGTGTCTTAAAGTGGGTCGATGCCGTGTTTGTCTTTTCGTAGAATGTGCCGATACGTTGTCGTTCAAGTGCGAAAGGCAGATTTATTACGGTCACTGGGTTTAATTGTCTTTGAAGTTAGTTTTTGTTTTTTTTTAAACCAGTTCTTATTGAGTGTCACTCTAAGCACTGACCGTCTGCGCCAATTACCGGTTACCGACGTATCCTACTAATATTTATCATTTTAAACTATCGGCAATTCTGAATTGTAAGTAGCGCTTTGGCCACTACTCTGGTTCTGATTGCCCGGCAGACCTTTCTTATCTAAGCGGCCTAGATATTACTACCTGTATTTCAAGTTTTCGTATGGAAACAAACAAAAGGGAAAAATAAACTATTTTTTTTATCAACGATTCCTCCCGTGAAGAGTTACGTTTTTCCTTCATTTACTACTGCCCTTACCATATGTAAAAAAGTTCTAGCACTATTTGCAAAACCAGGAATATACTAATTTTTTTTAATCTGGTTTTCGTGTGAGTTTGTGCGTGTCTCTCGCTTCTATACTATATGGCGACCATCACTGTTCTAACGTCAGTGACAGTACACTTGCTCGTGACACACGGGAAAAGATACCAGCCGCCCTAGTTACTATTGCTGCAATGAATTATAATATAATATAATATAATACAATATAATATAATATAAGTAATCAATTATACCTCAGCGTTGAGGTTTTTAAAAAAAATCAAACTTATTCTTATGAGGATAGAAGTCCGAATGAATCGTTTATTCGTTTTCTTGCTTATGGTAACCTATGCTTGATTCAAACTGTTCTCGTCAGCTAATTTGTTGGTGTGAATATGTGTCGCGTGGTCAGCGACTCGTTGTAACCTGATGAATCCTGTCTGCGGGCTGGGCACGACGATTACTGCTGACACCGATGTCGGTTGCTGCCATAGGTGCCGGCATGGCACGTTGGCTACTGCTGATAGTGCTTCTTGATGGTGGCGTGATCTGTTCGGTAACTTATACATAGTTATGGATAATGTCTCATTAGAGACTTTTTAAAAATGGAATTTATTTTAGTTAAGAGGTACATTCGGTTCGAACACTAAAACCTGACTGACTCGTCCTAACTTATTTGTGGCCCTAAACACCTCATGGGTCTAACTGAGAACTGCTGCATCGGTAGATGTCTGGAATCGTCGCATCGATATGTTGGCCGGCGAGGGATGCTTGAACTGCTGATGCAATATATGGTGGACAGCACGTATTGCTACATCAGCGTACCTGTTGCTAATTGTCCGTAGGTAACTGGGTCGCTGATGTCTGCGTATGCAATATTTGACTTATTAATTTATATTGGAATACCTGGGTAGATGGGTGCATCCATAACGGGCCTAGGTCATTTGGCCGAAAGCTGTTTGGCCTAACGCCGTTTGGCCGAAATACCTTCGGCCGAAAGGGCCATTCAGCCGAATGCTGTTTGGCCGAATGATATTTGACCGAAAGGGTCACTTGGCCGAATGCTATTTGGCCGAAAAGGTCGTTTGGCCAAATGGGTCATCTGGCCGAATTGGCCATTTGGCCGAATGGGCCATTTGGCCGAATGGTCCAGAATATTTCAGATCAGATCAATTTAAAATTCAATATACAGGGTGTTTGGTTCATGATTAAGAACCTCTCGAAGGATGATTGATTGTCATATTTGGAGAAAAAAATCGTTCTACACATATCATCAAATCTCAACCGTTTCAGAGTTATTGAATTTTTTGTGAAAAAAACTTAGTTGTCTTAAAATAACTAACTCAAAAGTATACTTTGTATTTCAAATGTTTTAGATCCATTGAATAGGTGAGAAAATTTCCCATTTAATGATGTCCTCACATGTTTCAGCTAATGAGGTTAAGTAACCTTTTCACAGTAATTTATTAAAAATTTAACGATTTTGATCGATTTTTCGTTCATTTCGTGAAAACATCACCATTTTAATATTTCAGATTGTTAGTCTTGAAGAGCTGCATAATTTATTCTTTGACATGATACACTTATCTTTTCTTGTTTTCATGTGTTTGGGTTATTGAACTTGAATTTTTTTTGTTATATAAACAATACACTACGGAAAGAGTACGCAAAAATTGGTATATTTCCACCCAGTGCTAAATTGTTACCCTGACGGGTAACAGAATCAATATGCCGATTGCGTAGATTTATTCTTGTATAACTTCACATTATTGAGAGTGAAAGTAAGCACTGCTGTAAGGATATAATTTTATGCATTATGCAGCACGACTTTACTTACATCGATCGATACGTGTGTTACCTTGTGTCTGAAACAGTCTCAAGTTCATAGCTCCCACGCAATTCGTTGGGAAATTACCACCATTTCTTTTCTTTTCTGATAATTTACTTTCTCGCTACAAATTCATCTTACAATGAAACTACTTATCACTAAACTAACGCTAGTAGTTAGCAGTAGGCTGGTTGTTATATAACAAGTCTAACGATAAATAAAAAAAGGACTGTTTACAGCTTTTCGTAGAAAATCAATTTTGAGCTGTCATAGAGTTGGAAGCACATACTGTTAAATTTAACAATATAAGAAAGGTCAAAAAGAATTTTATTCCTCATATAATGATCCTATTAGCAGGGAAATATTATGCACTCATACATATACTAAGCTAACTCAAATAAAATAACCGATACAGCCGAAACGGGCTGTCAAATAACAACAATCGTGTCAAACGACAATCTGTTTTAATTTTCGTTGAAAATCAATAATCATTTTGTAGTTGGAGGAGTTTGAAAAAATGTTACGTTATATTTAAAAATATGAGCTGTAGCCGATGTATTCAATAAAACAATAATTGTTAGTCTTTAATTATCCTATTTATAAGAATGTATACGAGAAAAACAATATTTTTGGAATCAGTGATATAAAAATTAATTATATACAACAAATATTCATAATATCACACAAAAACAAACGAAATAATCTGAAGTAAATAAATATTTAAAAAAATCAATCGTGTGCTTTATGTTTTACTAAAACTTCCGAAAGTATATTTTATTGTGTGCCGTTGAACAAGAAAAATTCTAACCAAACATGTCAAATGGTCCTAAATACAAATGACAGTTTCTCTTTGTTTACTTTCTCTTTCACCAATAACTCAGCCGTTTACACGTTTATTTCTTAACTCTTAGCATAGTATGCTAGTCGCAATCAGAGATTCTCGATATATCCTGAAACAATATTGAAAATTGATGTGATTGATGACGTCGTAATAATCGAAAGAGAAAGTAAACAAAGAGAGACTCTCATTTGCACTTAGAACCAGTTGACACGTTTGTCTAGAATAATCTTCGCCAAAAGATTTCGATCTTGAGTTCAATTCTACTTGTCACTCGGCAGCAGCTATTTACTAGGAACTCTCCTAAACATCAGCTTCCTTGAATGTTAGGTACAGCGAAAATAAACCAATCTTGACAACCACATGAAATCTGATGACAAATCCTATAGCTTATATTAAAATCAGAACAGCAGGTCGTTTACGTGTGGCAAAACAGGCTTCATTGGCATCCTGATAACATTGGCATTAGCCATTCCAGTCGGATGGTAAAGGGTACGCTTTCTTAGTTATATGGATGGAAGATGAAATTTCGAGTTTTAGAGATGAGTTTCCTGGCATACGTTAAAAGTCTAGGGGCAGATCACTCTAAGAATGTATAACAAATTTGCATCAAATTGAAAAAAATGCATTTAATTTCCATTTTTTGCATCAGCTTTGCACTGCCTCGCAAAAAAGTTTGTTTAACAAACGTCCTACGCTGATCCACTTTGTTCGACGTTTTGTTAAATGTAGGGTTAGTTTTTCTGTAGGGTTTTGACGTCTTACACGCAACGCAAACAACATTGCACGCTACGCAAAATACATTATGAATTTCTATTTTGATGGAAATAAATGCATTTAATTTAGCTAATTTTTAAAAATGCATCACAAGTGATCTGCCCCTAGTTGAGAGTAGTGTAGAATATGGCAAATCAGACACAGAACATATTTAAGATGTTCCTCAAGGAAGCCACTAAGGACTACTCGTATCTGTTTTCTTCACCAATGGTATTGATTCTACAAGCTATAATAAACTAAATAAACACAACACTTCATAATGATTTACCAAAACACGAGAGTGTTGTTTACAAGCACTTTTCTACTGCAATACAAAGGTTTTGCCTTTAATTCCAATTCGACAACTTCAATACCTGATGTCGAGGAGAGTTCGATTGGACTGAAAGAATAGTACGTTTTGATGCCCAAAATGTACTCCTCTGTAAGTCTTCTCGGCCCATCGAATAATATTAAAATCGTGGAAGTCTATTTCTGGAGTAAGCCATGTTTCGTATAATGCAAATGCATCGTATTTCAAATTATTTATTGAAATTTTACAGGAATCAATTTTTAGTATAACACTTCTGCAATTCCACTGTAGAATAGTGATCCGATCCGTGACCTACTTCTATGAATTAGCCATCGAACGGTACAATCGCTAAAGCGAGGCGCCATTTTGCAGTGAACTGCATCAAACATGTTTTTACTGCGAGGAGAATGCTTATCAAAATGCTTTTATGAAGGTCAGAAATATTTAGAGCTGTGAAAATATGGCCCTCAATATCAGAGAATTGTATTAAGCCAGCCCAGATTTCTTTCTCTGGCTGAGATTTGAGAACGCTTGGATTTTTTCATCTCCCAGCAAGCGCTGGGAACACTTTTCTGAGCACAGGTTTCTGAGACAAAAGAAGCTTAGGAGAGGATATGTTCTATTTTCGTTGCTTCTAGGCACAGCAACAGATGCTTTCTTCTGGAGTTTATCAGAGTCACATTCGTCAGTAGATTAGTGGTAAGTGAAGATATAAGTAGTGGCCGGTGGTGTAGCTCTCTTTAATAGGATTTCTGCAAAAGTCCCTGAATGATTCAGTTTCTCCTTGCGCTGTTTGTACGTGGGACATGACGGGAGATCATATCGATTTCCTCCCCGGTAGAGACACTTTTCGACATCCCTTCCACAGGAATCATCCCCATAGTTCTCAGCGCATTTCCCACAAAGAACGTTATTGCAACAATGGGAGGCTGTGTATCCAAATTGTTTGCAACCTTGTCAAAGAAGAGATAACAGTTCAGCATATTCACTGGTTGAAGCAAGGGGTCTTTAAACCAACCCACCCTATGTTTCAGCAGATCCGCGCAATTCAAACTCGAATCGGAAACGACTCCACAGAGTTAAACCCGATTAGATGGTACATATATTCCGTACTCCTTCGTCAAAGGGCCGAAGCCAGTAATTTGCCTGATTTAAACTATTTACCACCACCCGATGGATAATAGGGTTGGATAAAAATTAGATTCCGAATTTGCACAATTGTTCTATAAAACCCAAATGACGCCAAGAAAGTTTCTCGGAGAGAATTTTTTTTTCATGAAACAGTGTTCGACTCTATTGAGTATACCTTGAGCCGGGGAGCCGATTTTGTTTCGACATCCATCTAACCTTGAGGCGAACCATTGTCAGGGGAAGTCATTTTTGCACGGTTTTATTGCCCAGTGCACGTAGAATCAAGATAGGGGACCGTAAATTAATGAATTGCAACTAATCCTGTTCCATCCGCCTCCTAGTTAACGTTGTCGATAGGGGCACGATACGGCTCCGCAATAAACGCAACATCGCACTTCCCCAGTGAGCAAATTTTCTGGCAGAGACCGCTCTTCTAGATTTCTGTAAGTCTTGGTTTGGCAGCCCTGTCAGATTTCTGCGCGTATCCTGTCGGGTTAGTTGAGCTAGGGCGAACTCGGTTTCGCTCGCGTTTTCTGGCAAATTTTGACAGGAACCGAGCAAAACCCTGGCATAACTCGGACATAAACTGTGCAAAGATCCTGGCAATTCCTACCTGGTAGAATTCAGCACGAATCGAGCATAACATCTGACAAAGATGTGGCAGGAAGCGTGCAGAGATCTTGGTCGTAGATTTCTGGCTGGATTCTGGATAAAAGTGAGCAGCATCGGTTGGTTTATTCGCTTCTGTCAGAAACGGTTGTTGCATTTGAGCGAATTCGTTGCCAGAATTCTCACACAAATCGCGCAAAATGCTCGCAGAAACTCTGCCAGCATCAATTTCGCTTTGCTCAACTTTTGCTAACTTGCTGCTTGCCACGTTGACCGGGTCGTTTCTGTGTTCGACTGCCACATCAGTTGCTGTTCAGTGTTGCCATGATTGAGGTTTAACTGGGTCATCTCCATCCCTTCTAGCTCACCATCGCCTTTCTATATCCTGAGAATATGAAGCCTTCCGTCATGTGGTCTTTCCCACCCTCCTGTGCTCTTTCCCTTGCTTCGGGCAGTCTTTTGCAAAGTATCCCTTCTCCCCACATTTTCTGCACAGATCAGATCTATCCGGGCCTTTGCAATTTATCGCCCGGTGACCAAAGCTCATGCATTTGACGCATCTCTCTATTGATGTGAAAACTCTAGGGACAACCTTCAGTGAGCACACTGAGCATTAAACTACGGTCGTGGAACGCCGTATTGACGCCGTGGCGCACAGTGGCTGGAGGCTGGCCAAAACCTCAAAAATTTATTTTTGAAATATTGATATTTTATATTTTTTCCAAATTTCTCATGTATTGAATGATGTATATTCAAAATTTTATGGTCATTGGATAAGAACAAGATTTTTAACAAGAGTTTACGCGTAGCAAAGTCCGGATTTTTTTAATGATTTTCATTTCCGAAACCACCATTGCTCTGTTCACTTCATATGCATGTTGCTCTTTTGATTTTGGTCCGATTTTAGCACAACTAGTCTTATTGTGTAGAGGAACGAAAGAAGTTGGTTAGTGAATAAAATACATTTGGTTAATTTGCTTGGAACTATAACTTTTTAGTTTAAATATGTTTAAGGTGGTCAGATCAAAAATACTTTTTTCACTAATGTATTCTGTACAAATTTCGGAAACATTTCGGAACGGTCACATAGTATACATTCTATGGGAAATAACCTCTACTTTTCGAATATCATGGTCTCTTTCTGCGCCTAGGTGCGCAAAAAGTTTTAAGGAGATTTTGAAGCTTTGTTGCTGATATGGAGGCGCATGGTGTTTTGTGTAAAATAGTTAGACAATCTACAGTAAACCAACACGTTATACAATGGATTTAAAGTAGTGTTCTTCATTTTTTATGATATTGCTGACATTGGTGAACAGTAACGGAAAATCTATCATGAAAACGGAATCATAGTTATAAGAAAGGTTCAATGACACTGTATGGAAAAATGCATTTAATATTTTACGACTTTTGACATCAAAAATGAGCTCAGCACCTCAAAATTAGCTTAAATTGTGATTTTCAGCCAATTTAGGTAACATTTGAGGTTTTGTTCGACTTTTGTTTGAAGACCCGCCACTGTGTGGCGTACCGCCGTACGCCTTCCTCATCCGGATTACTATAGCTGTATCTCCCAGATCACATTGTTCCTGCAGCGCACTTCTCAGACCATCTCCTGTTGTTATTTCGTCCAGGTTTCTGCACTCAATCACTGTCTCGTGGGCCAGGGACCTTACGGATGATTCCTCGCCTAGCGACTTTTCAATGAGTGTCGGGTCCTTCTTCAGTTCGAAGAGCATCTCAACTTTCGGAGTACGACTAATTTTCTCCTCCAACTGCTTCAACTCCGAATCATCTCTCACTTTCCGAGGTAGCTCAGCATACGTCCTTCCTTCCCTCATCTCGGCGATGCATGCTTCGCCCCTATTTTTATTTCGCCAGCCCAAGAACGTAGCAAGCCATAGCCTGGTCAAAAAAATGCGGACGATCATGGTCAAGCGATTTAAACAGTTTGACGTTTGACTCAACTCGGCTGTGCTAATTGCCTCTAGGAACAAATACAATTTGCGAATGCGATTTAAAGGCAATTAAAATACTTAGACAAATTTACTGGCGGCTGAAATGGACTTGGTTGTTTTTTGCGTTTTTCAAACATGGCGTTTCATGTCTGGCTTAAGCTTAAAATTGTTTTTTTAAACAATTGGCGTGTTCTCGCTTGTATTTTGTTTGCCTAATGTACTTCATTTAGCCAACGAATGTGATAAATTGTGGAATCGTGTGTAAGTATAGTGGAAAAAGATCTCTGACCTAAAGTCTTAACGAAAATTGTGGCAAGTTTTGGTTTTGTTTCACCATTGATTCTTTCTATAGTTTGGTGGTGATTACCTAGTATACTGATAAGTATATGTGAGTAGATAATGAATCCGAAATTATTATTTGTTATTTTCATATTAGGCAATTAACGGGGGATTAAATGGCGCGTTCCCTGGGCGATTTGTGGGCGATTTAAGACCGACAAGAAAATGACGGCGGCAAATCGCCCGAATGTTGCATTTGAAATAGCCCCCTAATAGCCAGCAATTTGCTGGCAAATTGAAGGGCAATTATCGCATCCGAGTTGGCAGCAAATAGCTCCCCGTTTGGCAGCAACTTGTCCTTGTTGACTGGGGGGGGGCGCCTCCCCCTAAACTAAACCGTCGTGAAATTATTTTAAAAATGTTCGAGCGCAGTTTCACAATTTGTATGAACATGTTTCTTCACAATCGTTTAGAAGAAACACTAAACCCCTAGCAATTTTTGGTTTTATTCAGTTCAGCTCGTTTGGAAAATTCTACGAACAAAAACAATGTTCGAAGTCCCACGATTTTTTTCCCAAAAGTTGTCCTCAAGAAAATTTTAACTTGATGGTGTGTAGTTGCAGGAAAGGATTACTTAGGTTTACATCGTTTTGATCGTTTTAACGGTTAAAGGGCAAAATCGAAAGTAGCAAATTTGTCCTAAGACACCAAACAGAAAACTATTTCTACTATCCGTGTGATCAACTTGTAAACTCTCTGAGATGTAGAAATTTCGCAAAGTATGTTATGATAGCAAAAATGAAATCAATATTTGATGACATATTTGCAAAAATACTTGAACTGAGATCAAAATAAGATTTTATTCTGTTGCTGAAATACTTGTCATTCCAAGGTGATGACGAGAATCCTCACAGATTTATCCAATTTATCAACCCTTAAAATTTAAATAGTTTTATAAATTTTCTTTATTTTTGTCCTAACTAGGGAGACCCGGGGCTATTAAGACCGTAGGGGTAATTCAGACCCCAGATGAATCTCATTCTGCTAAATTAATGTTACAGAATGGCGCTTCCACGATACAACGTGTCACATTTTTTTTACCATCCTCAAAACCAAAACCATTAAAGTAACAAATAAAAGTGAAAAAATACCAGGTAAGCGTTTTGGAAAACACAGATATTTTCAAGACGCTCATCACATTTGTGCGAAATGAGTGTACGGGGCTATTTGGACCCTCTATTCCATCAACCACCGTTCAGCGGCTTGTGGCTGCGCACACGATTGCACAATCCACAGCAAAGAAAATACATGATGCGCCAATCGGCAGCTGTGACTACAAGGGTTACCATATTCACAGATTTTTTTTCACATTTTTTTATCACAGATTCTTTTTTGCAGATTTTTGGCATTTTGATAAAAATTTCAGATTTTCAGATTTTTGGAAATATTGTGATTTTTACAGATTTTTTGGAAATTTATCACAGATTTTTTCCAGTTTTAGTCATAACAGATGGTAAAAAGATGTTTTGGCCGAAACACAGATTTCAATGTGGCATCCCTGGTGCCTACCCAGATTAATTTTTTTACACGATTTTTTTGCATTTTCAGAAATTTCTCCAATAAAGATTTCATAGGTAAACACAATTCCATTGTAAAAAAAAACTGAAAAAATTGACGGTCTGAATTGCCCCGTAGGGATGTCCGAATTACCCCTACATTATAAAAGGATGGAAAACGTAGAGTTTTGCTTATCGTCGCCTAGCGCTGCCATGGAGCGGTGCAAATTAGTTTTATACCGGAACTGGTAATAATTTAGTGATTCCAACTCGTATAGGGTGATTCGTGCTCCTTTCCCGTTGTTCCATTATCGCATATCCTTGCTAAAAAGGCAACTGGCTAGATCTGGTCAAAACGAAACCACTCTATCACGAGACGTAATGAAAGGTTTAATCTGTTCGTCATGGAACTCCATTTTGGACATTTTCAAGTTAGTAGTCTTATCTGTCACGAAAACGCTGATTTTCTTGCAACATGAACAGATCCCTTTCTAAACTATATTTTTTTTCGTAAAAACAACTTTGAACCTGCTAGGAAACTTACCACGAGAAAGATTTGATTCAAAGTGACTTGCGCATATGATTCATCTGTGAGAAAAAACATCCATTCAGCTTCATCCGCACTTGGTCGTAGCATACGGGCTCTGATTTTGACCACTGTTTGTTGTTTGGAGCTTCGGTCGGGTTGTTTATTTTCTAGGTAACATATGTCGAATTTATGCCAACAGTTCAGCTGGTAGTATTCAGTTTTTTGGCCAAATCATTATCTGATATGTTGAGATCAGCCGGAAAGTCAATTTCTGGATGACCTTAGGTTGCTCGGAAAGTACAGTTAATGATAAACGGTTTCACTCCGACACTTTGCGAAGAGGAAGTTTCCTTCTACTTTTTAATCACTCGACTCAAAGTTCTCTTGAAATAGTCCAGTAGTTTCCTCTCTTGCACACTCGAGAATGAACGAAACAATTTCATTGCTCGCAAGGGAAAATCGCAACCACCATTTTCAAGAAAGCTTTCTTCGCCTGGGAAGCATTCTGCTTGCACAGAAAATGAAGCAAAGCAACCTGGCATAGCGAACGCACATCCCACAATACAATAAATACTTGGATAATCATCTATCGTTTATTGGATATCCGAACTTCGCAGAGCCCCCTCTTTCCACTAGTAGTTTAACATCATTATTATCTTGCCTCACACAAACCCTGCCCTGAGACCGTGTGGCATCCAGCGGCAGAAGTCAAGAATTAATCCACTGTCTTCCTGCTCCCATGGCATAAGAAGCGACTAAAACTGGATCCTCTTCTTAATTTCCTGCATCTTTTAAAACTTTAAAATTTTGTTTAAAAAATTAGTAGTTTATTTTTTATTATTCTTTTTATCTTTTCGTAATGAACCGTGCTTTTCTTTTTAGTAGTTAGTATAATAATAATAGAAGACGCGTACGTGAAATTGCTAGTATGTTTGTCCTGCAAAGTAAGGTTTCACCTAAAGTCAATTCTTATTTTGGGCCATTCAAAATTATTTCATGTTATCGTCGCAAATACAATCGATACCATTGGTGCATTTCATTTTGCTTGTTTGTCTTCTCTAATTTGATTTAAGTATATTGCTGGACATTTTTCCGCTATTCGTCGTTATGATATTCGGAAAACGTATTGTTAGGCACCTAATGAGTCTTCTGGTGGCCGGACGCCAAGGGAATTCTAAAACCGTCGGCTCCGACAGCATAGGTCATTAAATTTACTTTACGCTTGTCCGGACATGCCGCAGACTCAGGTGATTCGCATTTAATGCCAAAAGATCCTGACTACTGCGCTGCAGAAGACAAAAAGCTAAGTAACCGGGAAACTCTAAGCTTGTTCATTGACCCTACTCCACGCTTTTCTAAACTTTCTTACTTCAAATCCTTGCTCTCCCTTGAGTACTATGGCTCTTAATATTTGAAAAATACTTCACCTTCCAGTCCCTTGCTAATTATATGTCGTTACAATATAAAAAAAGGAAAAAGATTGACTCACTATAAGTCGTTAATAAAAAAGGATAAAACCTTAAATCATGCGAGAATTCCAGCACAAAACTGTCTTTCTCCTCCCGTGACATTTCTCTAGTGTGTAGTACTTGTGTGGCACAAGCTAACGCTATGGTGGGATTTATATACCTTGTGCTTATTTCCGGTTTATTATCACAAAGGTTCCCCCACACTGACGCGATTATGTCGCAGCCAGAGATGCCAGGTACTTTTTTCAAATGTCTGCAATAATAATTTTAAAAGTCTGGGAAGAACAAAAAATGTCAGGAAAGCTAGTGTAACCAAAAGACTTTATATTCAAAAATCTGCAAATATCTGCAACAAAACTTAAAAATCTGCAAATATCTGCAACCAAACTAGAAAATCTGCAAATATCTGCGTCATCCAAAAAATCTGCAGCATAAATTAAAAGTCTGCGAATTTGCAGACTTGTCTGCAAATCTGGCATCTCTGGTCGCAGCGACTGCGAAAATTTCGCTTAGCGATTTCGTCGCGCTTCCTGCGACAGTGCGATTCGCATGTGTGCCCACACCGGCGCGAATTTCGCATTACAAGCGACACAAAGTGACATTTGCAAACTATAGTAGCTAGATGGGACAACCTCAATTTTAATCTCATGGTAATACGACGTATGTTGTCCTAAAATTAAAAAAAAAATTTTCGATTGTTTTATCAGCCATTCAGTGAGAATAGTGTATTTGTCCGCGTGTCTTTATATTTAAAACATCTTTGCGTGAAGCAGGTCGTTTGCTCGACACAATCTAGACACAGTAAGAAAACAAACAAGAAGAGAGGATAGTAAATCAGTTCAATATTAATTCGTCAAAAGGGCGAAAGTGTTTTTTGTAAACAAACTTGTTTCGCTCATTAGTCTGCTGCAGTGTGGAATTTCATGAAAAATATGCGTTAATGTAAATTTTTACCCTTCGTAGAAGTAATTTCAATTGTTTTCTGCTTTGAAATTATAGTAAATTAAGAGAAACCATCAAAATAAAAGTTTGTTTACAAATCTTATTCGCCCTTTTGTAAATTTAATATGGAGTTGACTATAAATATTGCATTATTCAACAATCTGTTTTCAACTATAGTATACCAAGAAGCGCAGTGCTAGTTCAGCAACACAGAAATATACCTCAGAAGAATCAACTTTCACCGCTGACCAGGTTCGTGTTCTTGTCCGCGAATGTGACATTCGAGGTCGTAAACTACTGTTTGATTCCAGTGCGGTCGAGAAAATTTCCGGCGAATCCAATGCAGCAACAACGTCCACTTTCAGTACCGCAATACAAAGCGATCCAACAGCGTGGGAAATTTTATCGCAAAATTTTATATCAGCGCAACAGCTATGTATACCAAAAGCGATACCACGTCGATGGCCGAAATGATTTTTGGTTCTGCACCTATAGTCTTCCAGGACAGCAGTTTGAAGGTACATTGATTAAAAATTCGAAAAACCATTGAGTATGCTTACGTGTTTCAGTAGCCAACAGTAGCAGCAACAGCAGTAAAAAAGTATCCACTTCCACCTACTTGGGCTATGAACTGCCAAGTATCGGTCAGAATGCACTATACAACGGCCGACATACGTCGGAAAGTGATCGTAGCTCCATAGGTACAACGTCACTACGGTCGTTTACTGTTACTTCGTCCACTTTGATGTAATATGATACTTCGTACAACCACAGACAAAGGCCACCACTGCCAATCGAGTTTGCGCATTTGGAGCATCTGGCAGATCCGAGACTTTCAACCAAAAGTGGCCTTGACTCAGGGTATGGTGGAACGGAACCTTGGGCGTTTTCATCAAGTCAACCACGCCATCGCACCGAAACAGTCTAGCATCAATTTCTAGTGATTTCGAGTGTTTTCGAAGACTTAGTTTAGATACCAGTATTGATATTTCACAGTCTCTGAATTGCACAAGTTTAGACGACTATAGTCAGTATGGCAGCTTTCATCGAGGTCAATACGACCGGTTCGGTGAACATTAGCAGTCAAGTGACAGCGAGCGATGGTTGCGCCGGTGGTAAAAATCGACGGAATAGTGAAACCATAGTACTGACTAGACAAAAAGCGTTTAGCGGGGAAGTTCTTTCCACTGCAACCAATTATCACGGGAGACCTTTGCACAAAAAGGCACGTCTAGGAATTGTGCTGTGCTGGGTGAGTACCATTGCCCCTGTGAGTGGTTCCGCTTACGAAGCAGATACAGATTGTGCTACAATACAGCGATAGAAGGAGAAGCGGTGCAAACTAACTACCAATCACCCGTACATCATACTGTGGGTCCAATGTAGCTATTTGTATGGAACCGTCGGACACCCGGTGAAACTGTCGAGAACAATGATCTGCAGAAGCCCCCAATTGAGCAATACCATGGATAAAATTCTAAATGAGCTATCTTACTTCGTAAGATGTAGCGAGATCAAGCGGGTTGTCCTCGTAGAGGCTTTCGACGAGTATAAAGCTGAGCAGGCATTCGCTGCGCAAAAGATTATAAATAATTGTTCGCTCCTTATGTTAATTGTTAACTTTAACCAAAAATGCTTTTCCTTGACCTGATGTACAGTGTAAACTAACAGATTTTCGTACGTAATAAAACTGCAAAATAACGAAAAATACAAATTATAGCAACAGTGTCATAAGGTTTGGTGGAAATAACTGTGGAGAAAATAGAGGATTACACAAATCCCCCAGATTCTTGCGATCCGGATCAGCGATGGTTCGTTCGGCAACCACGACCAAAGACTAAACTTCGATGGCTGGTAATGAATAAGTCTTGCTGGGAGCGAACTGGTCGGAGTTACGTCAGACCGGGCTAAGTGACAATATATTGATTTCGAGAAAAGCAAGTTTAAAGTTTAAATTGTAGCATACTTTATATTGTATATACTATTGAGGAAAGGATAACAGTTGACTGAACAGTTCCAGATTGCCATTCGTATTAGTTTCCAGACAAGTGTCCGACTGAAAGTTGGGAAGGGCGTATGCAAGTTGGTTACTTATATGG
Source organism: Topomyia yanbarensis (assembly GCF_030247195.1). NCBI lineage: Eukaryota > Metazoa > Arthropoda > Insecta > Diptera > Culicidae > Topomyia > Topomyia yanbarensis. The sequence continues at coordinate 437,598,774 of NC_080671.1, forward strand.
CTGAAACTAGAATATAGTTATTGCGTTTTTTGCTATAGCATACCATCCGAGAATACACAATTGATAGCTTCATAAACTAACCGGTTCCATGTAATTTTACGGTGCGTTCTCCAAATTGCAATCTTCTTAACAATCTTTTTTTCAATAGTTTTTTACAAATCTCGTACATTCAGTGCATTTTTGTACAAGTAAATTCCATCGTGAATACAACCGGTGGGAGCTTCATGAGATCGATTGAATAGCGGTCTTCAGTAGGCTGATTTGTTCACATCTAGTTGCGTCAGGAACACCCGGTTCTCTTTTTGAATATTTCCCTAGACGTTGTCCTGATTGACAAAGTAGTAAATTCTACTTAAAGGACAGTACGCATCGGAGCTGGACTATTTTTTACCGCTGGTTGGATCTACAAAGTAGAAATCGTTGTTCTCTCGTATAATGACAAAAGTACTATCGCCTGTTAGGAGACTTTGTCCTAAGATAAGATACACATCGTACTCCAAAAAGATGTAAAACAAGGTAATAAAACACCTTAATCCTTCGGCGAAGCTTGGCTTCATAAATATTGTCTATCTTTGGAACCGATTAAAAATTACTCGGTTAGTGGACCGAATTCCAATTTGTGAACATGCGTCCATGTTGTAGTGAATAGGAATTGGCGAAACATATCGCCTATATATCATTAGCTCCACGTTTTCATCGATCACAAAGGGAACGTTGATCGGACCAAGCAGCCTTGTAACGCAGACCCTTTCGCCACTGATCAACATTGCTAGCGGTAGCATCCCCTCCTGGGAAACTCGCTGCGGTACTCCTCTCCTCACAGATAAATACGCACCAGTCTGCTGCAACACCACACACTCCAGCCCGTTGGTGCCGAACTTGGGAGTCTCCACATTCGGTACCAGGATTATAAACAAGGAGATGTAAGTTAACTCTCGCATATACGGCAGATTAGATCCGGTTAGCATAGAGGCGAAGACTACATATTAAGAAGACTGATATCTCTTTCCTTCCCCCATACAAACGAGAAGCGACAGAGGTTACAGCACCTCTATTGTCTGAAGGTAGGAAGCTTAATGTTAAAGTGTATATGTGTGTGTGCATCACTATGGGAAGTACCACCTTTACCCGCAAGTGGCGTTGCTGTTACTGTCTCCAGATTCTGGACAGAGTTAGCAGTCTTCTTGATATGCAGTCTTCGATAGAGGTGTATTCAGATGATTCGTCGTTGCTGCACGTATATCCGACCAGAAGCAGTGGGGTTTTGATTGCGAATGTACATATACTCGTGAGAAATTGAGCAGCTATCAGTAGGTCTGTTCCAGGAGAAACTGGAAGTACTCCGGAGAAAATCGTTCCTTTACTCTCTTCTTCTTTTTTTTCTTCTTCTGGTAGCAAACCGGAGTAAAAAGGAGCAAGAATTTTTTGCTCCTGTTTACTCCGGAGTGATTTCCTTGTACTGGAACAAAGCTAGTGTGAGTATATTTTGATTTGATGTGCACTTGCTCTATTGGGTTATACCGTTAACCAACATACAGAACTTGCTCGACGAGAGGTTGCTATTTATTCGTCCAGCTGAAGAAACATGATTATCATCTGATCGCATGGGAATTCCGATCGAGTCCGTACCCAAGATTTCATCGATTATCTTTATGTTGTGGGGAACTTCAATCTCCCGCTCGATTTGCGGTATGAACTTTATATTCTTATATTTCAGATTGTTATGGAATCTTTGGCATAACATGTTCAACCGTTCATTGGCGTTTTCTTCCCTCAAACAAAATGCTAAAACATCTTCGTTGAACAAGAAATGATCGTCCTTTTCCGGGAGGCCTTTCTCATCATCCGTATTATTACCGACGTTTCGTTTTTCCAATGCTTTCACTAATTCTTCTACGTCGGAATCGTTCGGTTCGTCGAACTATTTTTCGATCAGCTCTTTGGAAAGATGAGTCCGCTTTGGAATATTTTTTATTCTCGGAGGACTTGAAGCACTGGATTATAGTAAATAGCTCTAACCACCCTACTTTCAATTCAATTTTACCGCTCCAGTATTTATTCGATTTACCTGGCTTTTATACGGTATGTAATCTTCGTTTTCAAATAGTTTTGTTGGACTTGGTAGTGGTATAGAAGCGTCCATCAGTTTGGTTTTGAAATTTAGGCGATTTTTTTCGTATAACTATTTTCATTTTTTTCGGAATTCTGGTCAACTTATGTAAAGTTGAGATGCGCCAAATGACAATAGTTGATTAGTCTGCGCCATCTTGAATATCTGGCGAACACCCAGCGACTGTGACACAATGCTCGCACGCAGCGATTGTTCAAAAATCGCTGCAATTTCGCAACAGCCGACGCGAAAAGTTCGCGTCAGTATGGGAGCGCACATCTGTCGCCATGAGCAGAGTTGCTAGCGACAAGTCGCTTCGCGAAATTTTCGCAGTCGCTGCGACAAAATCGCGTCAGTGTGGGGGAACCTTAAATTGGGAGTACTGCTTCGACACGCACTCAAGCGTTAGCGACGACGAGTCGAAGGCCTCGTTGACGACAGTCAACCCGACTCATAGCCTTTTCGCTCCCGACCGCCTTACAGGTAAGACGTGCTCCAGCCTCCGGTATTTACTTGCATTACCGTGATGGGGGAAGCTAGAAAGCTAGTGCAGTGCAATGGCATTTTCACAGTACTACAAACGGCCTCTAGTAACAACAAGTGTCGGGCTAATACTCCTTTTCTTTCCTGCTGCGATCAACGTACGAGCCTGGTTGACACTCTCTAAGCTGGCCAAAAGTTATTTAGTAATTTGTTTCGACGACTTGCTCACTTTTTACGGAGCTGCCAGCACATTGTTTCAAGTTTTCATTTTTTAACGATTTTCTGTAACTTTTCGAATAATTTTCTGAAATCCGCAATAGTTCTCACTGAATTTGTCAGCACTTCTGTTTACATAAACAAACATTATCTGGTAAAATATTGTCTGATTGCTCGGCAAAATTGTACCAACATTACCGAACCTTGTCAAAAACTTACAAAACAGGTACAGCAAATCATCTTTCAAGTCGCCATTTTCAGAGGAAACTGCTGACTGACCAGTATTTTTTGACGTTTCTCATTTACATTTACACATTTTTTGGAATTTGCTAGATGTAGTAAAACCAAATACAAATTATTAACATATTTGTATTTATATTATCGTAGTCAACAAAAGAGCATTGTTTGTAACAAAATAAACGAAAATTGTTCTATATACGAACGAGGTACACTTTTGTTTGCATCAAATCAAACAAAGTGTGCATTGTTTTCTTTTGTTAACTGCAACTGCTGTTTTTTTGATAATATTTCAAGCGATTTTGACGTCAAGCTGACCCCCATCGATCGGTGGAAAATTGATGTTATCTATTGTCAAAATCTGTATGTAGAGATAGGCAAAGAGAATAGGAAAAGAGACGAATAGTGTGAAGCCAAAAATACCTTATTGAGCAGACCAATCGTGCAATGTAAATAAACATTACTCATGCCTGAGTTGGAGGAGATAAGTATTGTAAATCTATCAAAAAAAAATTTGAATTTTCGTCAGAATTTAGTACAATCGTGATTGTAACACGCAGAAAAATAATTTTTAATGTCAAATAATATGAGGGTTGAAATAATAAATTTACCAAGTTGTTCTGTGTTCAATAAAAAATACATGTTTATATAAATAAAACAATTGTTGAAATAATTCTGAAGAATTTATTGGATCAAACATGGAAAATAGTTGGACCAACAAAATTTTTTATTGATTTTATCATAACAACAATCGAAACAACAAACAACTTTGTTGAATCAATGAGCTCATTTTGTTGAATAAAACTAATAAAATATTTGGATCAATGCATGTAAAATGTTCAATACAAAAAACATTTTTGTTAAATCAAATAATATATTTTATTGTTTTAAACATAACAAATATTTGAATCAATGCATAGCAAATATTGAAGCAAAACCAATTTTATTGTATATAAAATATGCCTATTCTTTAATAGGAACCAAAGGCCAACTGTCAAATTTAGAACAAACCATTACTCGCTGACAACAGATAACATCAGTACAAATGAACCTCACAAAGTAAATACTTGCCATTGACTTATTGGCCTTTTTCTAAAAACAGGCTACAAACGCATTAATTTTACGCAGTCAAATCATTCTGGAACCGCTTCGGAATCCTGAATGGCCCAGTCAAACCCATTCCGGGATCGGTTAGGAATTCTGAATGGATTCATTATGAGTTCCAGCTCAAAGGCAACAACCGATTCCGACTCAATCGTTTGTTGCATTTGAGCGAGAATCCGTAAGGGATTCCAAACCTGTTCCGGTGTAGGTTTGCTTGGAATGAAATGAAATTTTATTACATGCAGCGCATACGATTCCAGTCACCGTCCCTTTATGTAGTACCTTTGGCCGTGCGCGTGGTTTATTCCAGATATGCGCTATAATATAGTGCTTCAGAGTCTCGGCTTTTAAAAAAAGATTGCAGAAGGCGCACGAATACGCTGTCTTCCTGTTGGACCAGAGATGGTGAAGTACAGGAAACTGCCCTCTCGAACGGGTATTATTTATCTCTGGTGCGGTGACGTGTTTTCAGTTCTGCGATTGTCGTTTTTAAGCCACACAGGGTGTTTTGTTTGAGTTCTGGAATAGAGGAAGGCACCATAAAACGCACCGTGTGCGTTTCGACTTAATTTATTCACTAACCTTTGTGCGACATCATGATTATTTTCAAGCTGCACTTGCGCCCTTCGAGTCCGGAAAATCTGAGCACTATAAGAACTTACCGAAATCTGAATTCCCTGATTTAAAAATAGCGAATTTCTCCAGCATTGACGCACGTGGAAAAAGTTTTCTTCTTCGTAGCAACTTTTATTATTTATTTGTTTCAATTCAACAAGGACTGTTGATGTAATGCATTTAGTCCTTTTGAATCAATTAACTGCATGCTTTTGTTAGAATCACTGATTTGTTTGGAACAAACAATAATTTTGTCGATCTTCGAAAAGCACAGATAACAAAACTTGTAAGATTGATTCAAAAGATATTTTGGTTGATCTAACCAAAAACTTAAGTTTGGTTTAATAAATTGTTTGGTTCACAATAAAGAATTTTTATCGATTAAAAATGAAGAAATAATTTATAGAATCAAACATGCACAATTCTTTTGCGTGAAGGTGCATTCTAGAGTCTATGTATGAGTAAAAACAAGTTTTAGAATTATTTCATCTCTTTGTTTCGAAATGCACATCGTTTGATAAACAAATTCAACGATCGACAAAAGGTTTGTTTTCAAAATATAATAGGAGTCATTTAAAGTGCTGCCTTTGGAAACGGTTGCCAAATTCTAGTGTTGAAATCATCGTAAAGGGAGTGTTGCCGTTTTGACTGATTTTCACTCTGCGTCTCTTTCACTATTCTCTTTGGAGATAGGGACATCAGTTGCCGTCATTTGAGAAAAAAAATGCTCGAAAAAATGACTGTACAGCGAGCTTGTTTACATGGTGTTAGAATTCGATCCAAGTTTCTTGTACAGGGTGGATTTTCTAAGTCCATGCAAACAAGCTCTCTGAACTGTCAGAAAAGTGAGGTTATACATTTTCATGCAATACAGATGAAAGTCGATAGGAGCAAACATGTGGGCGTATCCACTGAAGCAGAGTCTGATGGAGACGCGCCGTTGCTTATACCAGGTTCCCAGTTACGTATAAATAAATAAATGGCTGTGATAAGTCACTATCAAAAGCAGATCTACGAAAGCCAAGATAGAAGAAGGTATAACTTTTATTTCGATAAATCTTCATATGTATCTTGCACAGGAGAAAAAATGAACCAAGGAAAAAGCTTCATTTACGAGTTATTTTTTAGGGAAAAAGTTACACAAATTGTATTTGCTTTTAGCGCAGTTCCCGCTTATGCAACTATATAAATCTTCCTTTGCTTAGGCACTAATTATTTATGGTGTACAAGTTAAGTAAATTACGGTAAAAATACATAATCATTATTTCTCTACGTTCTGGGCATCATGCTAGTATTTGTATTCGATTTCTCGGACCCATGTTGACCTAAACTTTGGACTGGTCGACGTTACGTTTCTTTTCAATGGTTGTTTTTTGTTTTTGTTGTTATTTGAATGTATATGAAGTTGTTGCTTCGCGTGAGAGACAGCATCTGAAAACGACTGTCTAGGTATAATAGCAATAAATATTTAAAAAACAGAAAAACTATAACATCTATCGGTAAGTATTTTTTCAAACTTACTTCAATTAAATAAAAAAAACACGATTGGTAAATATGGTTGAATGTGTATTGCCTAATCTTTCTCGCGAAACATCTCTCACGGTTAGCCTAAGTCTTAAGGTTTAGGAAAAAAAAAACAATATAATAATATAATTTGCATACGGTACATAGTAAAATCAATTCACCTTTGGTCTCTGCTTCTCAAACACAACCTCCTAGCTCGGGGTATGCTGTTTGGGTTTATGCTGCTTGTACAACATTAATGTTCGTTAAGCGTCTAGGGGGGAAAAACTTGTGCCAGGAGATTCGATTATCTTACACACTAGAAAAATATAGCTCAACATCGGTGTAATTTAACTCAATTTTTGTTTTTATTTGGTTTCAAAAGGCACACTTGATTGCATTCTGGTTTCGCTTGGCAAAATGGCACTTGTGTTTTTTTCTATTCACTTTATTTCATAACAGATTTGCACTAGTTTGCTTCATAGAGCTGCCTCTTCGTTTGAGAATCTTTGTTTTTTTTTCTAATTCGTAATATACGTAGCTGCTGCTTACTGGTGATAAATTCGATAGTTTTTCATTGATTTAAATTTCGATTAAGTAAATAGTGTTCAATTGTCAACGTGCGGTGCTTAACGTGTGTGGGTTGAGTATATGTAAAGGTTTCTATTCGGATTTAACACAACGGAAGACGTTAGAGGTAGGATTTGCTACGTAAATTCATGGCAGAATTTAAATAGACCTTTTCGGTCAAGCCTAAGACCTTCTTTAAAATTTGTCGATCATAGACCCTTTCAATTACTAAGATTGTTTTAGTTTAGACTTGACTATGATTTTTCAAAAATCGTAAAATTCGGCCAACACAAATATTGAAAATAAAAGCTTCGATTTATTTACAGTTCGCCTAGTTCATATGGATTAGAAGTGAAGTTATACTAACCATTTCTGCATAAGTATTTTAGAAAAAATAATGGATACGAGGATATGTTTTACACGGAAATTGCCTATAACTGCTGGGAGCGAGTCTGAATGTGCGGATTTTAATTGCTACGTAGTAGTGTAACAATAAGGTACGCGTATCATAAACTGAAATTTTGTATTTAAACTTACTTTCTCTTCATCATATTTAGGGACATTTGTGGTTGCTTATTTACTGTTGGTAGCTTTATATAGTAAGAACAGCAAACGAACAGGCGGTTTACGCTGGATTAATAGTTTAGAAATTGACAGTCACTTAAAAACGATAAAGCATCAAAATTCGTATCTAAATATCTTGTTTGGCAGGCAATCTACATTTGTGGAAAGCGAGATAAAACTTTCGTCACAAAAAGGACCATCAGCGGTGAAACGGAATGTTTTTCTTTCAAACCCGCTTTTTGACATTTTTGTGACGGCTCAATGGAAAACCACTATTTTGGGCGGATTGAACCGTCTTGTAACTATTACAAGACCCTGTTAAAATGATACGAAACTGATTCGGTGCATGTTGAAAATGAATCCACCGATCTGCCTTGAACAACGTCCAATCCAAATCTATTGGGCTATGATGCGCGAACTCAGAAAGACCAACGAGATAGTAACATTTCTCGCGTGTTTTTTGTAAACGACCAATAAGCATGCTGTCAAAATTCAGTTTGAGAGAAAATTCCGGATAAACCGTACTCCCGAGGATGTATGTGTAACATTTTATGAAAGAGAAAAGTTTTCTCTTTCGTCTGCTGTTGTGATTTATAATCGGCGATTAATGGTTTGTCCAGAATTTCCTCTCAAAGTGAATTTTGACAGTATGCTTATTAGCCCTTTTCAAAAAACACGCGTAATATGCAGATAGTGCGGAAAAAATGGAGAAAAAGAACGATATACATCTGTACAAGCGGATGACGGAAAGCAAAAGTTACGAGAATTTTACCAAACTATCTCCAACTTACTGTGCTTCATACATGTACAAAGCTTCCTGAGTGGCTTCAGTTGAATGAACCCAAAACTTAGATCTAACTTCAGTAATATTGTCCCACCTTCCAGTTTGGCGCCAAGAAAAAAATCTTTGACCATGTTCACAAAAATGGAACTATTCCAGATTTTTTAGCTTGAGATAATCAGGGCAACAACCAAAGATTTGATAAGTAAGGATTCGAGGTTTGGATCGCAAAGGGATTATACGAGAACTGGAATGTGATAATGATTTATCGGTATTTCATTTCTAAAACTTTGTCGAAGACACCAACATTCTATCGCGTCAGATAATTTTTTTAGTTCGATCGTAGTAAGTCATGCCTATTTTTTCCCCCAATCACACCATATGAATATATTCGATTATTTGGCCTCTAGTGAATAAAGTTCACTGAAATATTTGGTTTGGATTATGCGGAAATAGAATGCATTTGAAATCCACAGAATCCTTACGAGTTTGATGCGTTTTTATTGTATTAAAAATAGGAAAATGTACACAGCGTATGTATTTCCCTGAAAAATTTAAAAAAGTTTTATGTTTTGAATGGTTTTTCATAACGCTGAATCTCTGAACTCGACATCTCTTTCTTTTGTTTACCAATTATCTGTCAGTGTCATTCCATTATAGATTTTATGGATTTTATGGATTTGATAGATTTTCTAAATTTTCTAGATTTTCTAGATTTTCTAGATTTTCTAGATTTTCTAGATTTTCTAGATTTTCTAGATTTTCTAGATTTTCTAGATTTTCTAGATTTTCTAAATTTTTTAGATTTTCTAGATTTTCTAGATTTTCTAGATTTTCTAGATTTTCTAGATTTTCTAGATTTTCTAGATTTTCTAGATTTTCTAGATTTTCTAGATTTTCTAGATTTTCTAGATTTTCTAGATTTTCTAGATTTTCTAGATTTTCTAGATTTTCTAGATTTTCTAGATTTTCTAGATTTTCTAGATTTTCTAGATTTTCTAGATTTTCTAGATTTTCTAGATTTTCTAGATCTTCTAGATTTTCAAAATTTTGTAGATTTTTTTAGATTTTTTAGATTTTCTGGATTTTCTAGATTTTCTGGATTTTCTAGATTTTCTAGATTTTCCAGATTTTCTAGATTTTATAATTTTATAGATATTATAGATTTCATAGATTTCATAGATTTCATAGATTTCATAGATTTCATAGATTTCATAGATTTCATAGATTTCATAGATTTCATAGATTTCATAGATTTCATAGATTTCATAGATTTCATAGATTTCATAGATTTCATAGATTTCATAGATTTCATAGATTTCATAGATTTCATAGATTTCATAGATTTCATAGATTTCATAGATTTCATAGATTTCATAGATTTCATAGATTTCATAGATTTCATAGATTTCATAGATTTCATAGATTTCATAGATTTCATAGATTTCATAGATTTCATAGATTTCATAGATTTCATAGATTTCATAGATTTCATAGATTTCATAGATTTCATAGATTTCATAGATTTCATAGATTTCATAGATTTCATAGATTTCATAGATTTCATAGATTTCATAGATTTCATAGATTTCATAGATTTCATAGATTTCATAGATTTCATAGATTTCATAGATTTCATAGATTTCATAGATTTCATAGATTTCATAGATTTCATAGATTTCATAGATTTCATAGATTTCATAGATTCATAGATTTCATAGATTTCATAGATTTCATAGATTTCATAGATTTCATAGATTTCATAGATTTCATAGATTTCATAGATTTCACAGATTTCATAGATTTCATAGATTTCATAGATTTCATAGATTTCATAGATTTCATAGATTTCATAGATTTCATAGATTTCATAGATTTCATAGATTTCATAGATTTCACAGATTTCATAGATTTCATAGATTTCATAGATTTCATAGATTTCATAGATTTCATAGATTTCATAGATTTCATAGATTTCATAGATTTCATAGATTTCATAGATTTCATAGATTTCATAGATTTCATAGATTTCATAGATTTCATAGATTTCATAGATTTCATAGATTTCATAGATTTCATAGATTTCATAGATTTCATAGATTTCATAGATTTCATAGATTTCATAGATTTCATAGATTTCATAGATTTCATAGATTTCATAGATTTCATAGATTTCATAGATTTCATAGATTTCATAGATTTCATAGATTTCATAGATTTCATAGATTTCATAGATTTCATAGATTTCATAGATTTCATAGATTTCATAGATTTCATAGATTTCATAGATTTCATAGATTTCATAGATTTCATAGATTTCATAGATTTCATAGATTTCATAGATTTCATAGATTTCATAGATTTCATAGATTTCATAGATTTCATAGATTTCATAGATTTCATAGATTTCATAGATTTCATAGATTTCATAGATTTCATAGATTTCATAGATTTCATAGATTTCATAGATTTCATAGATTTCATAGATTTCATAGATTTCATAGATTTCATAGATTTCATAGATTTCATAGATTTCATAGATTTCATAGATTTCATAGATTTCATAGATTTCATAGATTTCATAGATTTCATAGATTTCATAGATTTCATAGATTTCATAGATTTCATAGATTTCATAGATTTCATAGATTTCATAGATTTCATAGATTTCATAGATTTCATAGATTTCATAGATTTCATAGATTTCATAGATTTCATAGATTTCATAGATTTCATAGATTTCATAGATTTCATAGATTTCATAGATTTCATAGATTTCATAGATTTCATAGATTTCATAGATTTCATAGATTTCATAGATTTCATAGATTTCATAGATTTCATAGATTTCATAGATTTCATAGATTTCATAGATTTCATAGATTTCATAGATTTCATAGATTTCATAGATTTCATAGATTTCATAGATTTCATAGATTTCATAGATTTCATAGATTTCATAGATTTCATAGATTTCATAGATTTCATAGATTTCATAGATTTCATAGATTTCATAGATTTCATAGATTTCATATATTTCATAGATTTCATAAATTTCATAGATTTCATAGATTTCATAGATTTCATAGATTTCATAGATTTCATAGATTTCATAGATTTCATAGATTTCATAGATTTCATAGATTTCATAGATTTCATAGATTTCATAGATTTCATAGATTTCATAGATTTCATAGATTTCATAGATTTCATAGATTTCATAGATTTCATAGATTTCATAGATTTCATAGATTTCATAGATTTCATAGATTTCATAGATTTCATAGATTTCATAGATTTCATAGATTTCATAGATTTCATAGATTTCATAGATTTCATAGATTTCATAGATTTCATAGATTTCATAGATTTCATAGATTTCATAGATTTCATAGATTTCATAGATTTCATAGATTTCATAGATTTCATAGATTTCATAGATTTCATAGATTTCATAGATTTCATAGATTTCATAGATTTCATAGATTTTATAGATTTCATAGATTTCATAGATTTCATAGCTTTTATAGATTTTATAGATTTTATAGATTTTATTGATTTTATTGATTTTATAGATTTTATAGATTTTATAGATTTTATAGATTTTATAGATTTTATAGATTTTATAGATTTTATAGATTTTATAGATTTTATAGATATTATAGATTTTATAGATATTATAGATTTTATAGATATTATAGATTTTATAGATTTTATAGATTTTATAGATTTTATAGATTTTATAGATTTTATAGATTTTATAGAATTTATAGAATTTATAGATTTTATAGATTTTATAGTATTTATAGATTTTATAAATTTTGTAGAATTCATAAAATTCATAAAGACGGCGCCGGTGGTTGAGTGGTAAGCGTGACCGCCACTCATTCCAGTTGGCCTGGGTTAAATTCCAGCCGAGGTCGTTGAGATTTTTCTGAAGTGAAAAAATCTGTGGTCACGTCTTCCTTCGGAAGGGAAGTAAAGCCGTTGGTCGCCGGTTCATGAAACTGGTGGATCGATATCTAGTCCAGGTAGTGGAATCACCTCTCTGACGTCGGTAAATAAAAAGTAGATCTAACTTCTATATTCTTACTAACAAAAATATCCTCCTCCCGTAATACTTGTGGAGTGCGCAGTAGTATATACGACCTCTAGCAAAAGCAAGTATCGGACTAACCATTCCTTTTCTTTCCTTCCGCGATCTACGTTCGGGCCTAGCCAAAAAACACTTCAGGATTACCAGGAGTTGCACATTGAAAGATGTTTTGCTACTCCCAAGCATAATTATCTACTGATTCCCTGTGCAACTTCAGCTAGTCCCGATCGATAACGGAGTAGCAGCCAGGAGTGGTCGCACAAGCTCAAGCTTATCTGTCAGTGTCATTCCAATCAAGCTCGAGACCTGTCAAATGCACTCAACACGAGAAAAATCTACGAATCCTTCTCGAACGAGGGCCATTTACAGGACTCGTGCTGGATTGAAATGGCACTGACAGATAGTCAGATTCCGAAACGGTTATAGTAATCCTAAGGGATATGCGATGACAGCATATATAACCACCCTAGTAACAATTGTGGTTTTATAATAGTTTTATAGCTGCTCATAAAACTTAGATTGCACTTGTAGAGTGCTATAAAACCTAAATTGTTACTGTTACTGCAGTCAACCCGGTTTTCAAGACATTTGCCAGAAACGATGCTTCGATATACACTGAATTATAGTTTTTGCGAAGTTTTATGTTGATTTTCCAAATATGTCTACATTTGTAGCTGTTTGAATGTGACAAAACTTCTACTCAGAGACTGTACTAGGTATACTGGGAAGACAGTGTTGTGAGCTGTGCCCTGGTTGTATTGTTTCCATACTGGTAGCAGACTGCATTTGCAGGTGCATGTTCTAACAAAATGAAATAAAAAACATGTCCAATAAAGTCCTGCAGACAAAAATTATTATGTAAAATTTTCATTATGCCCAGTGTTGCTAAAGGAACAAGTAAACAAGCATGTGAAAATTCGTCCACTCCTGCGACAGTTGCTGATTGCTGTTGTCACAGAGTAGCCAAAGTGTGAAATAATTTTGAGTGGCCCAAAATGAGCATAACTGTAAATGCAAACTTTACTTTCATGACTTACGCACGCATCGTTTATTATTATTCTAACTACTAGAAAGCATGCTAGTTTTCTACGAGTAGATAAAAAGAATGATATGAAATAATTTACTATTTTAATACACGAAATTAGAAAGTCTAGAAGATGCATGAAATGAAAAAGGGGGTCCTTTTTGTCACTTTTTGCAACATGAGAGTAGGAACGCAGCGAATCAATTCTTGGCTTCTGTCACCGGATGCCACATGGCCTCTAGGTTGGGTTTGTTCGGAGTAGTATGGCAGTGATATCAACCTCCCAGTAAACGCCAGCCAAATTTCAGATATCCAAAAAGTGATAAATGTGGATAATCCAAGTAGGGGAACTGGGGGTAAGACGGACATGTTAAGGTTATACTCAAATAAAACATAGTAAAATCATGTTTTTGCCAACATGAAATACTCTATGTTGTAGCTCCATATGTTGGCTTTCGAGTGCCCAGAGGGATTATGTTACAAAAATCAACAAGTATCTTTTTTGAAAGAAATAGAAAACAAAGAAATATCTGCACTTTTTCCAGACTGCGGGTGAAACGGACATATGATGGGGGTAAGACGGACAAGTCAACGGAAGGATGATCACAATACAAAATATTAAAATTTACTGTTTCTAACGGATGTTTTGGATAGTTTGTGGTTCTTCTTAATATATATGTTCAATTCGAGGTGAAAAATAACGTTTTGTGGTTCAATTTAAATTTGAAGCAAATGATGTATTTTCTAATATCGTTTTTTCCGTTTTCATAAAGAGGCTATACAATCAGTTCTAATGATCAGTCAAATCATTTATACAAAACTGGAAAGTTACATATTAAATACGCAATTGGTAACATCAGTTCCTCGATTACACAATGCCAGAATATGGGACCTGCACAAAGTCTTCTACCTTTTCCAGGTCCTAGAAATTCCGTATTCAGTCTCGGTCACATTAACGTACATCTTGCAGTCAACTACATGTGAGACTTCAGCTAACTGGATGGTTCTCCACGTTTGACTGCTAGAATTTCGTTTCTACACGCGAGACATTCATATAAGGATGAATCAATAGAATTAATCAAGACTGTCCGTCTTGCCCCACCAGTACACATATTTTTTAAACGCGCGCACTTATTTACTCGTATAAGAACTTACCTGTTATTTTCCACGAAGATGTCATTTAAGAGTTACATTATCGAAATACAAGAACAAATCTGCGAAAAAATTGATTTTTTCCTCGATAAACCTTAAAATCAGAGACGTAAAAATTACTTCCGCACGAAGATGCACTACTGATTATCAATGTTTACTTAATTCTTTCGCCTTTAACAATATTCAAGGCCTACTGCGTGCTTCATAATTCAAGGATATCCATAAAGAAAGAGTACTCATATAATGCAATTGAACTTTATATGCTATATGCCTAAAATAACCATATGTCCGTCTTACCCAAGCTGTCCGTTTTACCCATAGTTCCCCTATTCATTGTATTGCTGAAAAATATCTAAATAGAATTGTTTGACGAAAGCACGAGCCATTTGAGAAGAGCCATCCACGCTGGGAATGTATAGAACAACAGGCAACTCATTTGCTTAACTTATTGTTGTAGCTTCGGCTCGGGTGCGTTATCAGCGCCAGGTTGCTTTTCTTCGTTTTACATGCAAGTAAAAAGCTTCATAGGTGAATAAAACTTTTTTGTGACGAACTGTTCAAGACTGACAATGGTTTGGCGAATAAACTGAAAATTTACCGCTTCACTGTCGGCAAATCCCTCTCCGAAATGTGCTACCAATGTTACCAAAATCCGACCTGATACTGACGAAGATCATTACCGTCTTTACGCATAGACGCACTGTATTCGAGAAAAATGGTACATTCGATTGTTTGTAACCCTTTAGTGCGATACTAAAATGATGTTTTGAGCTCCACATATACAAAGTTCAGAAGGGATCGAACCCTGTAGACCTTTTCGTTCAGTGTACCCCTTTCCGAATATTGATTCTCATGATGCACCCCTTTTTGAAAATTTGCTTAATTACCCCAACAGAAAAAAAATTTCCAGTTGCATGAAAACCACAATTTTCCAATTAGAAATCTGTTCTTGAGCACTCTCACTCTTTATAGTGTTACCCGAAGAATGCTAGGGTAACAAGTTACCGATTCCCCACATAATTCACTCCCCTGCAATGGTCTAATTTACCCCTAGGGGTGAATTCTCCCTCGGTTGAAAACCACTGCTGTAGACAAACAGAAAACGATGGCCAACAAATCTGTATCTGGTAAGCGTTCTGCGGACGAAACCCCTCCAAATTCTTCTTTTTTGAGGTGTCACGAAGGCCTGGCACTGTTATGGCCGAATTAAGCATCTTTCTCTATTACCCGACCAGCTTAGGCTGGCACGGAACCAAAAATGTTGTTTTTTGATCCTTTTGAACTTTTAAACAACATGTGTTTAAACATGAACTTGAACACATCAAAATTGCAAAAGGAACGATCTAATAATATAATTCCTAAATTTTGAGGATTTTTTCCCACACAAATTCGAAAGAGTCTCAGAGTGGCAGGGGTAACCATCCTACTATTCATCTGTTTGAACCAATTAAATGATTGAGGCCGCTATGTTCAATTGTGCCCAGGCGTCCCGAGAGGTCTTAAGACGGCCATAATGAAGGTCAATGGGTCCTGCTCACAGAAAAATTCTTGGCAGCTTCAAGTTTGTTTTCACGGAAACAAAAATTATGGTTTGGCAAGGGATCTGTTCCTGTGGCAAGAAAAGCAGCGTTTTGGTGACGGAAAATTTTGCGGTGTTAAAAATGGGGTGCCATATCAAACAGATTTCATCCTTAATTAGGTCTCATGATCTAATTAAGGGTGAAATCAATAGATCGCAATACTGGTCGCAGTGGTTCGTCTCCCTAAAAAAAAATGTCACAAAATTACTAAAATTTACTAAAAATAGAACTCAAGGACTTTTTTGGAAATCAGAAATTTCATTTTGATGCCAATGATTTCAAAATACATGAAATATCGAGGTCTGATGTTAACGCAAAAATACGAGTTTTAAAAAAATGAAAAATTTTGATACCAGAGATAAATGAAAGTCTTGAAATACTAAATTTTCTGAGGACAATTTTTTTAAACTAAAATCTTTCATGGGGCTCTGAACATTTTTCTTGACCATCGAATTTATTTCCAAATGAACTGAGCTGCCGAACAGAATAAAGAAGGGGCGTATGACCCTAAAGTTAAAACCTCTATAATCAAAATAAAAAAGCAGGGGTTTAGAGTTTCTAGACTATAAATCGTTGAGTAAAAAAATGTTTACCACAGGTTTTTAGAGACCGCTAGCTTCGTGTAATTTCTATTTTTTCAGACTCAATTTTTTTTAGTTTGGTTTATTATATTTCCCCTAATTTTTTCTGCCTCTTCATTCATATTGTTTGAATTATCACTTTACACCAGGTCCAGACTCGCACATAAATAAACTCTTTTGAAAAAAAAACAGCTTATCGGTACATGCATGCTGAACAAGATTCGTTTTACAAAAATTTCGATTTCTTATTTAAAATCATACACATTGAATTCGGTCGAAGCAAACAAGCACTACCGCGTCAACATGCACGCGCATGAAGTTGAGATCGACGGTGTTGTCACCGATTCGAGTTTACCATGTTACGGCACGAGCTTTTGTTACGAAATATATCAAATTAGCCAAGATTAAAAACCCATTCAAAGCTGGAGTTCTTGGACTGCGATGGGTCACTGGTTTTTTGAAACGTCACCCGAATATTTCGCGCGAGGTCGCGTGCTCATCGCCGAAAAGTAGAGCCAATGTAGGGTCCGAGCAAATCAAGAGGATTGGAGGAATAATATCTTTTATAAAGGAGAATCAGCTAGAGGATGTTATAAAATATCAAAAGCAAATTTTTAACGTGAACTGTCCACACTATTCCAACTCGAGACGTAGTTCGTAGATGGAAGACAAGTTCATACTAGGATCGGAAAAAATTTTAACTGCGCATTTTCATAATCTAAAGCTGTGAACCATTTGGCGAAATTTTTAACTTTTGATTAAAATCTGACACTGAATGTTATTTGCAAAATAACCCTGCTCTGGAGCATGGTAAAAATTGACAGAGCGATAGTTAAATTTCACAGCTCGATAGTTAAAATGTTGCCCATGGTGCAGAATAAAAAGGTGGAAACATTTTCTGTACCTGATTGAGGTTGTCAATATTTTTCAAAACAAAATAAAGGGATAAAGATGGAATAGGCAACGTGTTGTGTCAAGATTTGTTTAGGTTATTTCATGACGTGGATGTTCACGTTTCGAGGTTATGACTGTCATACATGATGTAATAAGAAAAAAAACTAATTTTAAAATATAGACAAATGTTCACACCTCTACCAATTTGTGGTCATCGTAGCTGTCAATTCTACAATAACTATGCAAATGTCAACTTTTGAAATGGATCGCTCTCTCGGTTAAATTTTACCATTCGAGAGAAAATAACTTAAAAACTGTCAAATTTTAACTAAAAGTTGAAAAAATCGCCAAATGGTTCACAGCCATTTAAATTCCATTTTTCCATATTTTTTTTACATCACTTGTCGAAACGACACCATTAGATCTATCTCATCGACCAGCCGAGCATCTGAACGTATTGGGTGAGGTGTTTTGTCCTCCTAAAATGTTACTGAAAGCTAAATCAATACGAAAGTAGAAGCCGCATCCACCCTCGGTCGCAACCCGTGTTGCTTCCGATGAGTACCTGGAGAATATCGAGAAATTTAAAATGACTGAGTTGAAGGAAAAGGAAAGAAAAAAAACTGAACGAACAATCAATACAAAAGTTCAAGCTAACAAAAAGGCTCAGCTGAAATCTAATCGCCTAAAACTGAAGAAAAAATATGATGAGAAAACAATTCTGCAATAAATTCTATTAGTTTTCACTGAAATTCCCTTATTTACACCAGTGTTTAGTTTATTTTATGGTACATGATATTAGGAATTATTTTGCGCAGTATTCGAAATCATTCCTCTGAGGTGCGCGGTATTAGGCGTATTGACATGTCGTCGTCAATGATTTTTTTCAAGGGTTTATAGCAATGAGCAGTGTCCAACTTTTTACGTGCCATAATGGCACCCTAAAATATTCAGTTCGTAATACGTTTAATGGATCTTTTTTGACAATAATCGTTTACGTCAACCGCCCAGTGAGATTAAGTCATCCTACATTAGTCCAATGCGTTGGATGTTTATTCAATGAACGCCCGACATCTTCAACTGGGCGTTGCTGTCAAGCTGGCGTAAACGATTATTGTCAAAAAAGGTCAATTAAACGTATTACGAACTTAACAATTTAGACCGCCATTGTGGCACTAAACAGCTGGATAACTTTTATTTTCATATAAAATATATTTTATTTGAAGTGAGCTAACGCGATAGTCACAACCATTTATCGAAAATTTAAATTTTTAGACTCACTTTTTACTTGAAACGTTCTTAACCTCACGATATTAGGACATGTAGCGGTACACCACATATCGATGGGGCAGGATTTACCATTCAACTACCAATTACGAATCGATAGCTTCGTGCATTCCACGGAGATCAACCGAATTGATTACATTCTGGAACACATGCATCGTGGGCATCAAGAGCGGGCTCACTACCTCACACAATTACAATACATACAACGTCAAGTGGCAAAAGCCTTCTGATATCTGAGGCCTTTTAGCACATAGAAGAGACGTCCATCTTCAGCATTCAACTTGTGTAAAAATCTCTAGCGTTTTCGAAGGTAGTTGGGATATCCTCACGAGGTGCGCTACTACCTTCATGTTTTTAGTGGCTGCGTTCGAATGAATTGACAGCGGTTATACCTCTACCGAGTCAAACCATTCCGGAACCATTTTTTTCAAGGAATTTGTTACGTAATAGGGGAGGGAGATAGCGAAATTTTTGACAATTTGTTACATGGGGGGAGGAGGGAGTCAATTTTGGACAATTTTTGCGGCCCGTAATTTATGAATGGTCCCTTATTGGAATAGTTTACGACGCCACATTGAAAAACTCATTTGAAATAACATAAACTCAAACTGCTAGTTTTTCTTAAAACTAGATTCACCTCTCAACCCAGTAAATTTAAACAATAATCAGCATTCAAAATGTTGCTTCTTTGACCTGAGTTAAGGAGTATGCTGATAGGTTGTCGAAAAGTTGTTAATAAACAAATACAAATACAAAAAATGGAACAATGCAAAAATAACAATTGCCCTACCAATAAAAAAGAAAAAAGTTTTTGCTTTGAAATTACGCGCCCGGAAGATATTCGTGAATTCCCTAACAGTGATATCAAATTGAGGAAACGTCAATAAATAGATGCTTCATTGTGACCGTAAAACATCTGATAAAAGAGCTCGAGACTAAGCAGTACAAAGAAAAATGTGTAATGAAGAAAGGAAAATTAGCTAGACACTCCCTTAATCTTCAGCCAATAACCACGAAGAATGATAAATATTTTTATCCGAAGGATTTTACTGACAGTTTTGATTCAAATCAAACAGGTTCAAATTCCATGTGTTCTGTTATATGCTCATCGATGAAACCAACTATAATAAGCAACCACGCGTCTCCACCAACCTTCTAGACTCAATGCAATTGATTAATGCCCCTACAACCTACCCTGGTTCGTGAAATCTTTTATTCCCAACCCCACTACCAGTATGGACTCATTCCAGCAGAACGAAAATCAATCAAATGACTAGCAACGATTTAATTGCCAAATAAATGTACAATGAAAACTCGCAGGTCCCGCTGCTTTTGATAAACTGTGCGTGCTATTCGAAATCATTGCAGTGGTTTCCACAATTATCTGTATCCTAATATGTGCTTGAATTTCGCTCCTACAGTGTGTACCTAAACAGTGTAACTCATAGCTGCCACTTTAGAACCATAGAGCGGTTTATCCTAACGAAGGAAAGGATGGTTTAAATGTACGCAGATAAATATAACTTATCTTAGCATTGTGCTTGTGTTCACTTGAAATAGGTAAATATATTGGCCCTAAATAGCAAAAGAGCGAGCGCTTTCTCGCGCCCTTGCATGCACACACACGTAATTCCTATAATAAATATACGTAGATAATAAATAAAGCTACAATAAAACAAACGAAAAAGCCGGAAACGGAACAGAAAAGCATCTGAGTCTTGCTCTTAATTGCTAGAGGAAAAAATTATGCTACAGCAAATAAATATGCAGAACGTAAGAACGAAAACGACATCTAAACCGCGCACATCCCGCTGGACCATTCACCGCGTAACATAATCTCCCGAAACGCTTCCTATCTATCGTATCCCTACTCTCCCACGTCAGTCCACTCCCCTCATTATATCAGCATGATATTCTCTTCCACATTGAGCAGTTTATCGCCAATCTCATTCGAGGAATCGTTCGTCATCAGATTATTCTGCCACTTGAGCTGCTCCTCGTCGAACGACAGTTCAGCATCCAGTTTCTCCTGGATCTGATCGAACGACGTTTTGAACCGCTCCTCGATCAGATTGTACGACTGGATCGAAGTATTATCATCAAACTCGTAGTTCTCAATCGAAATGGTATCAAACAGATTGTCCAGTATCATCTGGTTATCAACTGTTGAGCTATGCGTACCGTTGCTATGCCCACCACTGCTCCCTGGAGGATGCATCGCATGGATACTACTACTGCTTCCCTCACCCATACCGATTGATTTCTTTCTCATATATTTCAGCGCACCATTGCCAACGGTAGTCGCTGTAACATAGCGCACTTCCTGTCCATGTGCATCAACGAGTCGTATTTTCTTACCTTCCTCCCCGGCGCTGATTCGCCGTAAGGTCTCGGCTGTATTGATCCCGTCGATAGGCTTACGTTTCGAACCACTGATCTCATCATTCCTAATCTCATGGCTACCGTTTGTACTACTCTTTCGTTCATCACTTTCACTTACACGGTCACTACGCCGGTCGTTCTGATAGCTATTCAGCATCTCATCCGGTGCCACCCTCGTCATCTCGGCGACCGTCTCCTGCTGCATCACACGTGACTGCTGTTCGACTATAGTGACACAGTTGTCCAAAACATGCTGCTGATGTTGTTGTTGATGTTGCTGCTGTTGTTGCTGTTGCAGTTGCTTCGCCTGCAACTTAGCACACTTGTTTCTAATTTTACGCTCATTTTTGGCGTACAGCTCACGAAGTATTTCCTCATCTTTGACTACCAGTGTGGAGATGAATTTGTTCATCTCCTCCTTCGGAGGGGCCCGTTCCGGGTGGACCGTGTTGAGGTGTTTGCGAACCGACGTTTTTGCCTTCAACGGTGACCGGTCACAGTACGGACACATGTAGTAGGTGCTGTCGTGGATCTCCATGTGGCGTTTCAGCTGGTAGTTCTGGTGAGTGTAGAAAGAAAGAAGGTATCAGAAATGTGTACCGGTGAAATTGGTAAACTGAACAGGGTTTATATATGTTTGAAAGAAACATTCGTTCCTTATAGTAATACTTGTTCCAGTTCAAAGTGATGAGCAGTGTTAACAAGCCGTTTACCAGTGAGACCTTTACAACGCTGGAGCAGATCAAACATCGTTGGGTCTGTGATTCATGAGATAATCTGTAATCTCGTAAAGCTAGCTACAGACAATAACAGTACAACTTCATCTTTCGTCGAACCGTGAAAAAACCGAATCGCTCAATTTATTCCAGCCTCTGGAAATTCCATAAAGCCCCTTGAAAAAAAACGGCAACGAGTTCTCCTCACACAATATCGCTGACTATATAACATCGTCGGTGGGTGAATGAAGAACAGTCAGTCAGGTATGAAAACTAAGCTGGATGGTAGATTCAAAATATATAGCCTTGGATCATATATAATTGGAGCAAAATCAAATGGCGTTACAAGCTGCTCTCAACAGTTTTCACGAGGCCACCAGCGTTACAGCTTGGGTAAGACCAAACTGTTGTGGAAGAGGTTAATAGTGGTTGTCTAGCTTATGGTCACTAGGGTGGGTCAAAAAACAGATTCCAGCTCCGAGCAACTTTTGGGTACCATTTGGGTCCTTTTAGAACATCTGTGCAAATTCTTAGCTCGATCCCTAAAACTATATTTTTACGCCCTCTGTTTAAAGTTTACATGGGATTTTATATGGGAAAATTAGCTTTCACAAATCAATTCCTCCAGGAGTCGCCCATTGCTTCCTAAAAATAAATCGTTATGTGGCTTTTGTAGGAAATTTAGCAAAGAAACAAAGTCTCGAAAACTACGAAACGATCTGACGCTTGAGAAAAAAGTTATTAAGCTAAAACCAATTGATGCTCTGTCGATTGATAAAATATTAATTTTTTCTAGCACCACTGCTTTTGGTTGTCCAATTATACGCAATTTTGTTTTAATTTTCGCTTAAAGTGTCTAAATCATTTATCTATACTGTTTGGCCATTTCGCAAGAGTTTTGAGGGATAAATTGAGGCTTCTTTTGTACATAATTAGAGAGAGTTAAAAATTTTGTATATAATTCGATCGTCAGCAGCAGTCATGCTATGAAAACTAAAATTTTCATTAATCTTCAGGGCATCAATCGGTTTTTGCTTAATAACATTTTCCACAAACATTAGACCGTTTCGTGGTCTTCTAGACTTTGTTTCCTTGTCAAATTTCCAGACATTTATTTTTAGAAGATAACGGACGACTCTTGGAAGAAATAATTTCCAAAGGACGTTTTCCCCATACGAAATTCCATGTAAACGTTAAACCGAAATTTGCAGAGTTGTTCTGGGAGCTAAATGGGAACAAAAAAGTTGCTCGGAGCGAAATTTTATTTTTGACATTGAAAATGTCTTACTGCACTTCTTCGGCACTATACTGCACTATCTGGGGCAGAGTGTCATTCTAAAATTTAAAATCAAACGATGCACGTTTTTGCGTCACAATTTTGAACGCTAATAACTTTGTTATTTATGAACGGATTTTCGTCTGGTTATCACCAAACAATTTGGAATTAACTGAAATAGTGTTTTTGTATTTCAATAACACACTATTGAAAAACAAGCAAAAATGAACAGATCTCGGAAAACGTGAAAACTCCCATACATCAGTCAATTTATCCCCGACAGAGCCGTCAATATGGAGCACCTTAGTCACTCAAACGAATACGAAAAGTGATAAATAAATGTGCCACGTGCCTGTTTGAATCAGTTGTTGGTTTTTTGTCAGACAAGTAACATCGTGCCTATAACGACAGATTTGAGCACCCTGCACACTACGCTTCTATGAATGACGTCATCCTCGACTATTTAAAGAATATTATTCCTCGAGCAAGTTCATTCTCCCGTCGAACGTCGGGCTGTAAGCAGTAGCAATCATGCATGTTGACAATACGCTGCGATGAGTGCTGCATTTAATCACTACTACCGCTGGGGGTGATCCGATGTAAATAGCGCGCGACTGGAAGAGTTGGCAAACCTCAGTTGAAGCTGACTAATTGTTCCATTCTGCATGTTATTATTGTTAAATTAAAAGCCCTTTTAAGGGCTATAACAAACAATAAAGAACAAATTTGAATATTTCCAATCATTGACAGCGATAATCCAATTGCGCAGTTTGTATTCGTTATTTGGTGCTTGCGCGTATATTGACAATCCGAAATTTGCAACAGTCTGTTATTTGTTTAAATGTATCCTTCCGAAACAATACAAAGATGTACAGCTACTTAAAGGTACATTTCCAGGCTGAAATTGGTGAAAACCTGTGATTCATTAAAAATAATATTTCGGAAACAATCCAAAATTCTGCAATGTTTCAGAAAATTGGAGGATGTGGCAACACTGCCAACTAGCGAAAGCCGTGCCAAAAAGAGTTCGTAAATATTTTTTCGTTATTCTGCATGAAGGCAGTCCTTCCATTATCAGTGCGAAAGTGATAAAAGCTGATGTCATGTTTCAAGCTACCAGTATTTCATATTAGCTGCTGAAGGGAAAGGTGGTTTATTTTAATTTCGAAATATTTATCTGATGTAAGTAGCACGCGGCTGGAAGAGATGGCAAACCTTTGCAGCTGACTAATTGTTTCATTCTGCATGTTATTTTTGCTAAACTAAAAGCCCTTAGTTAGTTTAGTACTTTTCATTCCATAGAACGCGTGTTTGTGGATCCCACAAATAGTCCTTTTCAGGATTCCACCAATGGTCTTTTTCAGGACCCCACATACAAGAGTTAATTTGATGGTTCCTTTAAAATGGTTCTTTTTAGGACTAGGCAGGCTCATATGGACATGATCGAAAGGATATGTGAAGAATTCTTTGCCTTCTGCTAAGTAGGAGTCGGGCGTTGCGCCCAAGTCTACCGCATGGTCTATGTGTAGAACATAACTCATCATGTTTTACCGCCGACGCCGGCAAAAAATTCTTCACAAATCCTCGCCTAGAACGACCATGCGATCATTCTTTTATTTTTGTTTAAGACAATAAAGTACCACAAAGTACCCGGACAAACTGGTGTTCTTCTTTCCTAGCACGGAAAACCTTTGTTCAAGCTCCTAATCAAATGTATGTGGAATTTTGGATCAAAACATACACACTTAATCTTGTTCTACCGAATCCCAGCGTTTTTCGCTGCTTTTACCGAGTTTTGCACAACCTTACAGTCACGTCACCTAGTGACTAAAATAAAATTTCCTTCTAGTCACTAAGTGACGTGACTGTGAGAATAGGGGAATGTAATTTAAAAGGGGGTGATCAGTAGAAGACATAAATTAATTTTTGACGCCATTTTGACAACCAAGATGGAGGCTTCCGATTACCACAAAATATTTCAAACCACCATCAATAATGGTGTCCTTGTAAAGCGGGTAGACTGCAAAAACCGGAACTTGGTGATAGACGCCATTTCCAAAGGAACAGTGAAAACCGTCATCAATATGGGTGTCATCTGAAAGGAGGTGGTCAGTAGAAGACAGAAATTGATTTTTGACGACATTTGGAAAACCAACATGACAGTTTCCGGTTACCACAAACAGTGAAAACCATCTTCAATGATGGTGTCATCGTAAAGCGGGTGATCAACAGAAAACGGAAATCGATGATTGACGCCATTTTGAAAACCATGATGGCGGCTTTCGGTCACTACAAACAATGAAAACTATCATCAATATGGGTGTCATTTGAAAGGGGGTGATGAGTAGAAGACATAAATTGATTGTTGACGCCATTTTGAAAACCAAGATGAATGCTTCCGGTTACCACAAAACACTACAATAATGATTTTCTTGTAAAGCGGGCGGACTGCAAAAAAACCGGAAATTTATGATTGAAGCCATGTTGAAACCCATGATAGCGGCTTTCGGTTCCAGATTCGCCTACAATGTTTTTTGTCAATACTAATGTTTGTGGTACATATGGTATGTGACGCAATCAATAAAGCGACCAGGCCAACTGTGCAGCGTACAAAATGAAGATGATTCAAAATTATACGGCAATGAAATTATTCATTTAATGAATGATTAAATCAACGAATTATTTTGAACCTTGAATAAGGAAGAAACGTAGACAACCGTACCGACCGTTCCAATTTGATGGGGATCTGATAAATCGTTGGGAGTGACTTGGCTGAGAGGGTTAATGTCACTCCTTTGGTCCTAAGCTCCTGAAATGGGAGAGAGGTATTTTGCCCTGCCCTGGCTAATGAGCCTAGATTATAGCGCCTTTACTCGCTCTATGTGCATGTAGAAATCTCTTTTTTCTTGACGGCTCTTTGAACTTTACAAAAACGACGCATATCACTGATTGTAACGAGACTTTTCAAACGGGTATTAAACCAATCGGAGGATTAACAGATAACTGTTAAACGAAAAGTTATAAAAACCTGATTATTCGTTGGGTCTTTTATCTCACGAACAACATCATCGGCTATCATTTATTACAATGGCCTGCATTGCGATTGGCTTATGATCTTGTTATTGGAAATGGATTTTCGAACACTTCCGTGGTATGTGTGAGCGAAATTGCTTACCGATCACCCAATTCGTTTTTGGCCCTACATACAGTAACATTCTGAGTATGGTCATTGAGAAATGCCTGAACACATTGTCGTGGAAGGACTGCTCAGTGCTACGGAGGGTACTCCTACTACAATAGGTGGTAGTACCATAACCACCACCACATCTACTTACCAACCCCTTTCAAATGACACCCGTATTAATGAGAGTTTACAATGTTTCATGGTAACCGGAAGCATATTGATATTCGAAATGCCGTCAAAAATCACTTTCTGTCTTCTTCTGATCCCCCCCCCCCCCATTTGATTCCTATTGATGATACTTTTCGCTGTTTTGTAGTAAGCGGAAATCGCCAGCTTGGTTTACAAAATTCCATCAATAACCTATTTCGGTCTTCTACTCTCCATTCAAATGACACCCATTTTCATAATGGTTTTCACGATTGTATACTATTCCCCCGAAAATCATTCCCCAGAAAGCCATTCCCCAGAATTCCACTCCCCAGAATATCGTCCCCCAGAATATACTATTCCCCAGAAAGTCATTTCCCAGAATGTACCATTCCCCAGAATTCCATACCCCAGAATGCACCATCTCCCAGAAAGTCATTCCCCAGAAAAGTTTAACTTTTTTTTCATTGGTTTGATCTTTTCAAACGTACTACAGTCGTGATTCGCTGGTTGGACTTTTTTTAACTGGACCGCTTTTTAATTGGACCTCCGCTGGTTGGATCATTGTCCAACTAAAGAGCGTCTGAACGTCAAAATCTCGTGTCAAATTTACTTTGACAATCAATCTGACAATGTTTATTCGTGATCTAACGCTGGATGTCGACCGCCAGATGGCACGGGAGTGCAATGATGATGTTTTTATTTTCATTTGTCAAAACACATTGGAAAGTAAATTCTGAATTTTATAAATTCAATCAATATTATAATTAAATGTTATTTCTTCTAATGAAAAGTAATATTGATGAAGAAAATATGTTTCCTACCTCTGAAAAATATCCAGATGGTAAATTTCTTGTTACATCACTAAAAATTCGTTCATCCGGTTTCAATTTATACTAAAATGAAATTCAGATATTGAAATTTCGATAGAAAACGCGATGGTGGGCAAAAATCACTGGATTAAAGAGTGCAGGTGTTGGCAGTAGAGGTTATCCACCGATAAATTCAATTTCTAGCCAAACATTTTCCATATCTAAAACAACCAATCTAACCTCAACAATACAAAAATAATTCCGGATCTCAATAATTCGCAATAAAATATTGAGTTCAACTGAATATTTTGATGTCAAACGAAAGAACGAGTGTTTTCTTATCATCTGTAATCAAACTTTCGGTGAAACTATGTGATATTTATTTTAAAACAATTAAAATAGAAGAACCATCCTATATCATAAATGCAAGAAATCTAGTTGGCGCATCGAGCGAAAAATTTTCACGTTTAAGAGCCAATAGACGTGAACAAATGCATTTACACTGCCAGCATCTCTTTTGGAGAGTTTTTGACACTTCTAAGTCGGTCCCCACACTATCAGGGTGGGTTGCTGGCGGGTTGCCTAGAACAATGTTTCAATAGCCTACCGCTCGCCAGCATGTATTTTAACACGCCTAGCCGCCATTTCGTTTCGTCTAACTAGCGAATCAAATTCGTTAGTTGGACAAGGCTGTGACCCAACCAGCGAATCACGACGGTAATCGTTCCCACTTCCATCGAACGACATTCTTCGATTCGGTCACATTTGAAATGATTTGCATTGTGTTGAAACCGGAAGTTAGGATGACATTATTTATTCCGAATTTAAATAAAGAATAGCTGACTTTCCCGAAAAACCATTCCACAGAAACTAAAATACCGAAGTGTTTTCCCCAGAAAGAACCATTCTCCAGAAAACCATATCCAGAATGAACCAATGCTCATAAGTTCATTCCACAGTTATAACCATTTCCCAGACATTTTTTTTGAAGTGGGAAATTATTTTAATGAAAATCAAAACATTTTTTCAGTATGTTGGCCATATTGCTCCTCTCGAAAGGTGCACTGGTAGCAGCATTAGACTATAGCAATATTTTTACTTTTCTTTTAATAATATAAACATACATATAGGACAAATCGCAAAATACAGTACAGGTGTGTTTTTCAGTGCCATTTAACAACAACCATAGAAAGCGGTAGCCCCCTTCCTAGGATCCAAAAGAATGAAACAGTGTTATGTAAGTAAGGTTATTTGGCGAAACCAAAACTTTCTACATTACCTAAGTCAAGGTACTGATGCATGATGCACGATGTTAAGCTGGTACGGATAAGCCGTCGAAAGCGGCGGCTCCTCGCAAAAATGTCGTTGTACCAATTCGGCCAAAACACTAGCTACACCTTTTATAAACGGTTCCAACAACTCATTTACAAATTAGTCAACCCTCAGGCCCAG
Source organism: Topomyia yanbarensis (assembly GCF_030247195.1). Taxonomy (NCBI): domain Eukaryota; kingdom Metazoa; phylum Arthropoda; class Insecta; order Diptera; family Culicidae; genus Topomyia; species Topomyia yanbarensis. The sequence continues at coordinate 437,627,540 of NC_080671.1, forward strand.
GAGCAATTGGTATATCCCCCGTATACTTGTGCATATGTCAGTGGCGCCATAATCGGAAATGCGACAGTCCCAACTAGTAATATATTAAATTCAAAGTGATCAGTAACATTGACGAATAATTGTTGTCGAGTATTATGTCTGTAACTCTGTGGTATAAGTACCATTTGGCGTAAGGTATGAAAATAGTTTCAAATGTATTTAGTGCAACCTGTTTGAGTAAACCGAGCAATCGGGTGGATCGTACATTTGTGTACGAAACATTCCCAATACAAAAGAAAGATAAATGCTCTAAAAACCCACGAACCCATTTGTCAAAATATGCATTCATTTTAATATGAATTCAACCAAAGCTCCAAAAAAGGAATCAACATATATGTTTGAATAAACCGGGCAGACGAAAAGATCACAAGTTTGCGTGCAAGAGTTACTTGGCGTACAAATTCAAAGAACTGCTCATGTTTGAAAGAAGGAACCAAGTCCTATGTTCGAGTTGACCGGTTATACGAGAGGATAACAGGATTGCTTGCGAGAGGCCGCCGCTTTCGACGGCACATCTTCAGCAGCTTAACACCGCATAAGTTCCTTTTATTAGGGACCATTCATAAATTACGTAACGCAAAAATTGCCCAAAATTGACCCCCCCCCTCCCCCTATGTAACAAATTGTCACAAATTTTTCCATCCCCCCCTCCCCTGTTACGTAACAAATTCCAAGAAAAAAAATTGTTTTCTTCGATGAAAACATGTTACGTAACGATCTAGTTAACACCCCCTCCCCCCTATGTCACAACTTGTCACAACTTGTCGTACCCCCTCCCCCCCCCCCTAAAAGCGTTACGTAATTTATGAATGGTCCCTTAGGTATGCGTAAACCTTTGGCATAACCACAAATAATGACCCAGCAAACCACTAAGCACTAAAGTAAGCAGCATATTGACTATATAAGAGCTGTCCAATGTTCATAAGCTTTATATGGACTTCACAAATGTTTATAAGCTGTATATCAGCTTTGCAAATGTTTATAAGTTGTATACAAGCTTTGCGAATGTTTATAAGCATTACGAACATTAAGCATTAAAATAGACCGTATATGGGTATATGAAGCTATACTTTAGAGCCTAAAAACCATGTAGTTGTAAGCCGTAAGCGGTAGTCAGCAATGCCGTTATAACGCCGTTAATGGTTGACATTTCTATTAATCAAGAACAATGAAGTCCAAATCAAAACAAATATGAGATGGCGCACTTTGTAAGCACAAAAAAAAGCTTATCGGCTTAGGAGTCATAAACAAATTAAAGGGAATCAAATCTTTGGGCCGTAAAATGATAGGAAACTGCGATGAATAAATTTTAGTTTTGTGTAGGAAAGGAGGTAATTTGAAAAAAAAAACGGACAAAACCATGCTTTTGTTCGTCAGTGAGTGAAATCAACTTCTAATCAAAATCGTTCGATTTAATATCATTCATATAACCAAATGCCCAAATGAATCAAACAGCAAGCGCACTGGAACAACTTTATCCCATAGCTTCTAGAAGCTTATGTTCGAGCCTGGATCAAACGCTGTATTGAAAAAAGGTTAAACACATGTGGCTGATAGATCATGAAAGATAGAAAGAAAGAAAAACAACTTCTCCTCCATTTTTATTTTGTTTTTTTTTCTCAACCAGTACACAAATTGTTTTGACATTCCTCCATAGGTGCGGTAGAAAAGTGGGAGTAGGCTGTATATCAGCCGAATATTTCGCCAAAAATGGCTTTTGAACAGCACTCATGTACAATATGATGCCTATAAGCTCAGTTCAGGCATGAAATACTGACTACATACGGGGAACGTGCCATTTTAGCCAATATATTCTGATTCCTGAAGCTCAGTTACCCTTGTTCTATGCGCGGCTATAGAACCGATAACTTTTCTGGGGAATGGGGCATTCTGGGGAATGGGGCATTCTGGATAATGGTTTTCTAGGGATTGGTACATTCTGGGGAATAGCTTTCTGGGAAATGGCTTTCGGGGGAATGGTATACAACCGTTTTCACTGTTTTGTAGCAATAGGAAGCCACCATCTTGGCTTCTACTGACACCCCTTTTCAAATGCCACCCATATTGATGATGGTTTTCATAGTTTATATCTCAAGAGTTTTCACTGTTTTATAGTAACCGAAAACCGCCATCCTGGTTTTCAAAATGGCGTCAATCATCAATTTCAGGCTTTTGATGACCACCCCCTTTCAAATGACACCTATACTGCCGCTAGAAGCATAACTGTCCCATGTGCTATAGGAATCCCTATACACATGGGACAGTTATGCTTCTAGCGGCAGTATATTGATGATGGATTTCACTGTTTTGTGGTAGCCACCAGATTCTCGGTGATCTGAGAATCGATTTTAGATAATGAACTCGAGCTAAAACAGTTAAGTTTTCGAACTACATACAAATTAGGTATGTTAGGTGTTACATTCTGCGCAAGTGTTCAGATAGTTCATAGCAAAACATCCATGAAAGCACCTCATGTTTAAACAAAAGGGGATTTCAACTATCCATTCCATACAACAAACAGCCAAATATACACAATATCATAGAAGTACTGAAATATATGTACAAATAAAAGTAACAAAACTAAGCATAAGTTACCTTCGGAAACACCCTATCACACTCGTCGCAGGGATAGCTTGTCTGTGTTAGTTGTGCGCTATCGCTATCGCCATCACAGTGATTACTATCATTAGCATCCGCCTAGCAGATTAAAGTGTGTCATTTCGAGCAAAGCAACGTCGATAAAGCAGCCCGCCGAGTCATATTGCAGCGTGGCCATCATGGAAGGAAAAAAAGACAGCAAAAGAATAATAAAAGCAATAGAAACAACGCAAACAAACAGCAATCAAACGAAGCGTTAGTTGGCACGCAAGTACTTACAGAGAGCTCATCCGGGCTTAAGAAGCTGTTACTCATCGTTTCGGTTGATCGTTCTCCGGGTACAGAAATCATCTGCGATGTTTCACCCCCGTTGTGCCCACCAATCTTGATCGGAGAAAGGGTTAACAAATGTGGTTCAGCTCCGACGGAAGTATCACTAAACATGTGATTAGGTTCATCCCCGTGGCCACTGTTGTGACTGGATGCGATACCATCAAGCAGACCAGAGTTGTTGGATCCGGCTGTTGATAGGACCGTGGTTGCCTGGTGGAGCGATGTGATCGGAGCAACCTGATATTGGCTGGTAGGGATCGTCTGGGAAGCACTAACCGCAGGCGGAAGAATAGCTGTCGGAAGTAGAGCTGCCTGCGATTGCTGATGGTTGTGGTGCGGACCATGATTGGATATAGGTACCAGCTTTGGTAACTTGTCGGTTGAGTTTAATACTTTAAGATCTATCTTATTGCCTAGAGCGTTACTGTTTTGGTTCAAAAACAGTTGACTAGTATCGATCAGGTTGTTATTGGTCAGCTCGAGGTTCGAGATTATGATGATGCTGTGAGATTTGTTGGAACTGCTGGCGTTTGATGCCGTGCTATTGCTGACAATTGTTGAAGCTGCTGGCGAAGCCACCTGCATGCCGACCGGTGGTGTGGTCGTAGCCGTTGTTTTAGTCGAAAGTTTCTTTTTGTTATATTGGCGTGGTAAATGGATCGATTGCTCTGGTATCACGACGACACTCGGGCTCTGGTTAGGACTGGTCGTTGCATTCGATTCTTCCAATTTCTTGTTCTTCTGGGTTAGCTTTGTGGCCAACGCCTTAGCGATGGCTGGTTTTATCGGAGAAGTTTTCTTCTGACTAATCTGAGTAATTACTTTCTTCTCTGTTTTATGATCATTCGCTACCGTATAAACGGTGTGAACTTTTCTCAAATGCTTCTCTAATGCGTTCGGGTTTTTAAAGAGTTTAGCACATACAATGCACTTGTAAAGCTGTTTTCCGTTGGCCGCCTGCACGTCAGTAATCATATCCTGACTCGAACAGGTGTTCGTTATCGGAATAGACGGAATGCCGGGCAACACAGCGGTCAAAGTTTGTAGATGCTGTTGCTGCTGCTGTTGTTGATGGTGCATAAACTCAAGCTCTGGTTCCACATCTATTTCCTGTAACTGTATCGGCTCTGTTTCCATCATTATGTCACTACTTTCATCGGCCAACAGCAAAGGTTCATTAGTCGTTCCCATCGGCTCGATACTTGGTTTCAACTCATCCACCGGAGTCGGTTCGATCTCGCCAAAAACCGTCTGCTCTTTCGTATCCACTAATATTTTATCAGCCGAATCTTCCGCCGAAACACTCAACACCGACTCGTTTGGGTCTTTGTGAATCTTCATGTGTCGCTGGAGTGACCAGGAGTTGGAGAGAACCTTCAAACACTTTGGGCAATGTAGATAGGCTGTTTTGGATTTGCGTTCGGTGCATTCGTGATCCTTCAGCTCTTCCGCCATCTGGAACAGCTGTAACAAAACGAATTGAATAAGTTCCCAACATTTATACAACAAAAACACCACTTACCTTCATGCAGAACACACACAAAAACAGATTATGCTTTCGCATGTGCTTGTCCAAATTCGACTTGGTCATATACTTCCGTAGACAAATCTCGCACGGATATTTCTTATCCGTCTCCGGATCAGCGGCAGGCGTGGATACGATGTTAGATGTGGAAGGTGCCGGCGTTACCGCCGGGACCATATTTAAACTATCATTCAATGTAACCAACGAATCCGTCGACGACGAATACCGGCTGTGTAACTTTTCCAATCCCTGACCACCACTGACACTGATACCGGAATCTCCCAGATTGCTACCACTGCTACTGCCACCGTCGTATCCGATCAGATGATTGCTGGCACCGAACGAATCAAAGGGAATATTCATATCGCTAGCTCCCAGCGAGATGTTGATCAAATCAGCAGGGCTGAGAGTGTCCTCCGGAAGCGTTTGAAAGCTGGGATAGGTTGAATGCACCATCTGCTGGTGTAACGTATGTTGCTGCTGCTGCTGCTGCTGCATCTCCACGTTTTGATGATTATGAATTTGCGCCTGTGACGTCGACTGCTGGTGCTGACTAGAATGATGCATTTGCGAAGGTGGATTAAATTGACCGTAATCGTCGCACGGCTGCTGTTGTTGCTGGTGCGCAGGCGTACTCTGCTGGGTAATTAGATCGATGTCGAACATGTGGTAGTGGTTTATGTATTTTGGTGACGTGGTTTTCATAAGGCTATCTATCGGTGGTAGAGAAATTTTGTCATAACTGGAAACCGTCTCGGATGAGCTTGATCCGAGGTTGCTGTTGTTATTAACATCGCTACCGCTCACCATGAGGGCAGCCTGTGACGAATGTACCCCCGAGGAAGACGGAAAGCCTTCCACATAGTTCTGGTTCTGATCAAGATTGAGCCCGTAATCTAGGCTGACCGAGCGGAGAATATTATTGCAGATGTCGTACGGGCTCGGCTCCAGCAAGGTGGCACCAATTTTAGCGGCATAGCTTTGTGAGTACCAAACCCGCAAAATGTCGCCCAGTTCGATGTCCTTGACGGCCGTGTAGTATATCTCGTCATTTTCCTGTGGATGGACGTGATTTTTTTTAACTTATTTACATTCAACTTTATTCGTGACGTTGGCAATGATCATTATTCAGAAAAAGAATAAGGGCAAAAGTGAAGCTTTACACATAGTGTCATAGACTTACAATATAATTATTTCGGTTTTTTACCCAAAATAAAATGTACTGTGCTTTACCTTCAATCGTCAATTCACTTTTCTTTACAAGCGATTACAACACTTGAATGGATTCCCAAAACAATAAGGGTTTTTTTTATTTTACAGCATAGACACCTGACAATCTGATTTTAATAAGAGAGCAGTGTGGTTTGAGCACACGGTGTATCATAAGCCAAATTCACGAAGAATGGAATTACACGGACTAAACGAATTTTATCACATGTACTTCACATTCATATCACGGAATTATAGAGGGATGACGCAATCACTCTGAACCATAACCGAGGCTCGTGGGTACAAGTACCATTCAATTCAATTCGTCGAGATTAGAAAATGTCTGAGTTTTTTGGAGAAGGGGGAATGGTTTCACACGATTTTTTCCTTAATAGAAAAAAATGGTTTTTACCTACACTGTTCTCCACTAAGAAGAAATATAGCATAGACCTTCCAAGCATGCTATTTTGCTAAACTCAACCACTAACTTCTCTTAACAGAGCTGTAGTGACTTCCAGTCTTCGACAAAGTTGTATTTAAATTATGTTCCTCTTTTCACTTGCAGTGATGCATACATTGTCATCTAGCGGTGAAAATGGTAGGTTTGTCCGATTCGCGTCAAATTTGGAGCAGATACTCCTGCTGGGTCTGTGAATCGTCTTAGGGATGTGTCGATTGAATTTTCAAAAATTCATTTTTTCATGGTATTCTAGTCAGCATGCGTCGGATGTAGTTATCCTCCAGGGAGAGATATGCGGAGACGCCTCTTTCTACCTCTTTTTGGAAGCACTGCTAGATTTTATCAATGGAATTGAAGGTTGCCATTTTGTTTGCATTTCTCTCCGTATATGTTTTACTAGAGAATAACTAGTCGGGTGTTGCGGACGGACTCTTCGCAGCTTCCGGAACTGTACATGACAAACACTGATAGCTGTTCCTCGATGAATCTGGTTGTCACCATAATTTCTGGTTTAAACTGTAACTGCTTGGGTTCTTATTCGCTCAGCGGATCCTAATTGTCAGGGCGGCCTAGGCGCCTCGACAATAATTTCGGATTTTCTTACGCAAACAAACAAAAGGGAAAACAAAACAAATAAATAAATTTCCAGACTTTTTTTCCTCCTGAATCCTCACGCTGCTGCTACGATTGTAGGCAGTAAGACAAGTGGTCTCTTCCGACCGGTCGGGACTGCAATGGCCGCGTTCTGCGAAGAAGTTCCGTGGGCTGATCCGATAGCGGTCCTTGACTTTAAGCCAGAGAGGTTAGCTTGGCTCGTTTGTTGAAACCTTCCTAGCGACGTTGGTGACGAATCACCGGATTCTTTGCTCCCCACAAAGAATCCCGGAAACCGCCGCAGTGTTCTTCCCAGGGGAGCCGTTGCCCACTCTGTTTTGCCCTCCTTGGCTGTTGGTTGGGAAGGACAGCAAGCCTCGTTTGGCTTATCCCTCCATCGAGGACGGATTGGTGCGTATGGATACTTTGCGGTTAAACGGTGTCGATTCGCCATTAAGAGGTAAGCTGAACGTAAAGGAGTGTTTTCGCTACCCCGGTTAAATATTAAAAAATCGAATCACCGACCGTCCTCGCTGTAGAGGATAAGTCAAACGAGACAAGCTCTCATCGACAGCTAATCGTCAAGGATGACGAAGCAGGGCAAGATCACTGTGGTGGCTTCCGAGATCACTTGCGGCGAGGAAGTCGATCCGGCGATAGCTCGACAACGTCACTAGGGAGGTTCCAACAAAGGACCCGGACTCACCTCCCTAACTAAACATCAAGGACCGCTCGCTGCTATATCAGCCAACGATACCAGCAGGAGAACACGTCCGTTGGAGTCCCGACCGGTCGGAAAAAAATCGTTATCTTCCTGACATTGTCAGCAGCAGCGCATCTGAGCAACGACCATCAGTAGAGAGTTGTGGGAGAATAAACGGTAAAAGTAATTTATTTGTTTGTTTACTTTTTCTTGTGTTACCGAAATTATGATAGAAGCACCTTCGCCGCCCTGTTCTTTAGGGTCCGCCAGGCAAACCAATAAGAACCCAAGTAATGAAGAAACTTACAAAGGCAAGACGCGTCTATTTTTACCCTTTCGACTAGTATGTAGTCACATTTTACTGTTTACTTTTTCTAGTGGTGATCATAGGTGACTTCTCTTTTGTCGGCTCTCATGGTAAAGAGGAACAAGTCTGTATTTGCCGTGAGACATGTTGGTAGACTTGAGCAATTCGTAGTAACTCTGCCTAAGCTCGACTCCTACCAGCAGAAGAAAAAAGGAATCTATAATTTAGTAATGGAATTTGCGTTTCGACTTAGTCTCATCAGGATCCGACACTGACTTAGTGACAGGACCAGACCGGATTGACGCTAGCTCCAAAAACGAAAACTTCAACTTCATTAATTGTCATCGGCTTAATTTGAATACTTTTCTTTTTCTTGATATCCCATCGTGCAGCACTGGGGGTTTGCTCAGAAACACAAATAGTGTTTTACTTTTGGAGCTAGCGTCAATCCGGTTTGAAATCAATAGAAGCTTAGTCCTGTCACTAGGGTAGTATCGGATTCTGATGAGACGAAGTCGAAGCGCAAATTCCATATCTAATTTAGTTATAACGCGCAAACGTGATTTAAAACAATTTTCTCCTTAGTGGCGAAAAAAAAAGTCTCCACTAAGGAGAAATATAGCGTAGTACTCTCTAGCCAATTGAATGTCACTACAAAGTAAAAAGATACAATTACACGACCTACAATTTCACTGTAGACGTAGAGAACAGTGAGTCTAGTTATGTGAGGTATGCAAACTAGGCTCGTTCGAATTATCCAAGTCAGTCGGCAGTTTTCACACCGCCACCCGCGTTACGGCTTGGTAAGGCCAAACTGGTGTCGAAGGGGGTCAATTGAGGTTGTGTGACGTGTTCTTAGTGGTCACATCATTAGCGTATCTGCATTAGAATCGACAGACAGCCTTACCCAAATAACCACATGCATTATACTGAAACATTATTTTAACATCGATAATGTTATCCCTCTAACCTCCAATTGAGATGAAACATATCAAAGAGAAACCGCTAAATGCTCATTATTTCATCTGCACAATTCGTTGTAAAATACGATTGTGTATCAGACGTATCGACAAAACAGGTGTTGCCTTTTTGCTTTTGATTGGTTTCTCTAAAGCTTTGGTTAGAGTATCTCACGTCAAATTACTTCGGAAACTATCACATCAGTTTAGTTTCAGTCGTGATGCTGTTACTGTCATCAAATCATATTTGAATTCACGTACACAAGCAGTAGAAATAGGTGGAAGTCTATCAAGTCCAATCAACATTTTGTCAGGCGTATCCAAGGGATCCGTTCTAGGACCGCTGTTATTCTCGTTGTTCATAAACGATTTGCCTTCAGTTCTAAAATACTGCTTAATTCATATGTTCGCAGATGATGTACAACTGTACATCTGCTCAACTGATTCCAACTTAGAGGACTTAGCCACACTTATCAGATCGGATTTTTAAAAAAACATTTTGGATTGGTAACGTAGCCCAATATATGCTATAAAGCAGTCTTAAAGAGCCGTAAAACCCTAAATACTGTTATAATGCTGGTATTATGCCAGAAAAGGCAAAATATAGTGCTATTACTGTGCAGAAATTGATAGCTCATTCCTGCAGTACTAATGCTATTATATAGCACCAGCGTACAAATGTCAAATTTGAAAGCCTAATATTGGCACTTTTTATGCTATTAAAAAGCCTCAGTTGGCTGTCATTGTCCGCCATGGTTTTAAAACCATGATTCCTTTCGGTGTTATGAGCAAAAAGGAAAAATTTTAAAACAAAATGTTCTATTTAAAACCGTGATTGACTCTCTTCTAATGCATTGTAATGGATATCCTTAATGGATTTTCGTTCTCACATGATATGAATGTTTTACGAAAATTACCTTTCGTAAGTCTCGAACTGAGGTACCTTGCCTCGTCCTTCACGGTAAGTGCGCTGCGTTTGCTGCCTGGACTATATTGCATATGTTCGATTGAAATGAAATATGCCGAATATAATCTTCAAGAAGAATTTAAGCATAACAAATAAACCCACAGCATTACAATAGCATTATATCGGGTTTCTTGCTCTATAATGGCACTAAATGCACTTGTAAAGCTTACATGCTTTACAGATCCTTGAAGCTTGTACGCGTTATATCAGCTTTATATACGCATATAGAGCAAGCGATAATGCTATATGTCGGCTGTGCATTTATGCATTATAGATGCTAATATAGAGCTTTATTGCATTGTTAATGCTGTAATGGAGTTTCAATGCAACATTAGTTTAAATATATAGCCAATATAGTGCAATGGCTTAATACTTATGGTTATTTGGGAATCTATCTAGATTTGCGGCCATAACCCACTTACAGGGGCAACTATTATGATGTTCTTTTTATTGCTTTTTTCCAATATCGATGCAATGTCACTTTATATAATATTATACACAATGGTCCAAACTATCTCCTTGACAAGTTGCAGTCTTTTAGAAGCACTAGAGTCCGCCACACTGCTCTTATACCTCATAACTTTTCCCATTATAACGTCATTTTTTTCGTTCGTGCAATTATCCAGTGGTATCTGCCTCCAATCCGAATAAAACCTCTCAATTCAGCAACAAGATTTCGTCGTGGATGTATGGCCTGGCTAAATGAAGGGAACTAACTTGAGTGAGATGAGCGACAAATAGTAGAATAGGGTTCACATGTCTGTTTTTAGTTTATAGTTGACAAATTTTTTTTTTTTTTTTGATTTCATATGGAAGATTGTGGTGTGAGCAACGTGGAATCCTATTGTAGAAATTTTATAAGGGTAATGCAAGTATGAATACAAATACAAATACATTCGGTTCGAGCAAACTTTATGGAGAATAGTGGATAAATATTACTTATGTCCTTTAACTAAATGCTATTCCCTCTGCTGTTCGGAAAAAATGTTCCGATATTTCAGCGATCCCACTGGCAAACCTTTCCAATATGTCACTTCAGCAGCAAAAAATTCCTGATGATTGGAAGTGTTCGGTGATGTTTCCGGTGTACAAAAAAGGTGACAAATGCAACTTCGAAAAATATCGTGGGATAACTTCATTGCGAGGCTATGTTCTCAGTTTGCCGACACTACATTAGCACTTGTCAGCACGGTTTCTTCTCCTGTCGATCGGTGGAGACGAACCTGATCTCCTTCACATCCTTGTGTACAGAACAAATGTTCGAACAACAGGTAGACACGATCTACACAGATCTTAAGGCTGCATTCGACCATAAGATACTGTTAACGAGGCTTGATAAACTTGGATGCACTGCCCGATTCTGCCGTTGGCTTCGATCATACCTTGTTCACTGTGAAGTCGTTGTTCAAATTGGTGACAATGTATCTGAGTCCTTTTCCAACTATTCTGGAGTTCCTTAAGGTAGTACGCTTGGTCCGCTACTGTTTTCACTGTTCGTGAATGATGTGGTTTTCGTTTTAATACGCGGAGGGAAACTGTTCTTCGCCGACGACTTGAAAATATTTCTAGTTATAAAGAAAGAAGCCGATTGCCGTGAGCTACAGTATCTCGTTGATATTTTTTACAGTTGGTATAAAAGCAATATGATGGTTCTTAGTGTTGCTAAATGCTTTATGTCAGCTTTCATCGAACGAGAAACATGTTTACTTTCAACTACGTCATTGCTGGAACTCAGCTCCAACGCGTTGACCATGTAAAAGATTTGGGCGTCATCCTAGATGAAAGACCTACACCCATCACTTCTCATCGATCATTGACGAAGTAAATCGTCTACTAGGTTTTATGTTCAAAATATCCAACGAGTTCCGAGATCCTTTGCGTTTCAAAGCGTTATATTGTTCACTGGTACGCTCACAGTTGGAATTCGAAAACGTCGCCTGATACCCCTACCATGCAACTTGGAGCCAAAGAAATGAAGCCGTCCAGCGCAGATTCATAAGATATGCGTTACATCAATTGCCTTGAAATGATCCGCTGAACTTGCTACCATATGAAGACCGTTGTCGATTACTAGGACTGCACACTTTAGAAGATCGTAGATACGCGTCGCAAGCTACCTTCCTGTCCAAGCTTCTTCTGACTGACTATGATGTTTCCGATCTCCTATCACGAATAAACCTTTACGCACCAGATGAATTATTCAAAAGTCTTAGAACAATTTTATGGGCGTGGGTAGTTGAGGAATAGGGTGTAGTTCGGGGCCCCACCTCCGCGGGGGGTTTCAGCATACAGAAATTCGAACTGAAGTATTGTCGAGTTGGAATGTTCAGATGAATTATTTTCAAACATTTGCACAATGTCCTATGCATAATAGTGACGATGAAATGAAACATACTGTATCCCTCTGCATTGAATTATATCAATAGAAGTAAAGTTGATATGTCAGAGATTACGTACTTACCACTTATATCAATGGTAGTTGGATTGATTATATTTCACTTTAATTCGCACTATGATTTGATAGAATACTCTTTTCGATGCTGTTCGCTCACCTGAAGCAAAAATTGCTGTTGAATTGGGGCTCTGGTGGATTGTGCGTATCTGAACATTCCAACTTGATAATATTTCAGTTATTTCAGTTCAAATTTCTATATATTGAAGACCACCACCCACAAACCGCCCCTCACTATGCCCTATTACTCAACTATCTACGTCCATGAAATTGTGCTAAGGCCGTTATATAATTCATCCAAAAGTACCAATGTGATAAAACTAAAATATATGATGTTATGTTGGTATGTTATATGAAATTCCATTGGTACACCCGCAGTGTTGGCAAAAGAAATGATTTTTGGCATTTAATTCGATGTATCGAACTTTGAACAGCTATAACTTGTTTTAGAGACATTCTAACACCATACATTCTTCGGTAAAGTTGTTCAGCATATCCTGGACTACACTTCTATCTAATTGTTGGCCTACTGTAGGAAGAATTGCAGTCAGTAAAATTTAAAATACAAAAAAGTAGGTTTTCCCATACTAATTTCCATACAAATTCAAACGCAATGCGCTACGCCGTGTGAAAATCAATCGACCCCAAATTTTGCACAGGTGTTTGGGACCCCAAATGGAAGCAAAAAAGTGCTGTGCTGAAAAAACGATCATTTTGCCCCACCCTAATGTATGTGTGTGTATATGAATGTAAGTTCGTATGTTTGCATGTATGTATGGATGTGTACCCCTGAGCAACATGGAAGGACAGCCTCTGAGCCGCCAAAATGCTCATGGGAAGCCGGGTGCACGGTCATAGGTGTGACCAAAAAGCACTGCACCCACTGTCAAGTGCAACGGTGAGACGGTAGGTGTACAGTTGATGCATATTAGAGTTACTATATTAAAAGTTAGGCGGACACAAAGGTCGGAAAACTGGCAGCCCTTATTTCAGGAAAAAAAACACTGGCATCCCATGTAAATGTTCAAGTTTTAGCTTAATAATTTCATTGTCGTCGTAAGTAAGAATTTTACATGCACGAATAGAAAAACCAATTAAAAGATCTGATGATATGATTTCATACTTGTGGGAATATCTCTTTTTGTCACAGAAAAAAATGGTTCTTTTCGTTTCTCTACACTCGATAACACAAGATCAGAGTAAAATAGTTATGACCATAATCACAATACCTTTTCCATATACATCCAAAGAGAACATGTTATGTGACGTCATGCTCGATTGGCTCCGGTATTTGACATGTTCAATTGGCTCCGCTCAGTGTCTCCGCCTAACTATGAATATAGTAACTATAATGCACATAGGTTGCAGAAATCTATTAGGCAATCCATGAGACGTTTCTGATCAGCTGATTATTTCTTGTTTACTTATTCTGACGTTACTCCGAGGGGTGCGACGTCCGACAATATCGTTGATTCGATCCAAAATCAAACGAATCGGACTAACAAAGTTGTTTGTCGGACGAGTTTTTCTGTTCGCAGGAGAAGACTTGTTGACAGAACCCACCGCTGAATTGTCAAACAAACGTCTAATGGATTGCCTAATACCTTTTATTCAAAACGTCTTATCTAACAAATGTAAACAATCATAGTTTATTATACCAAATACAAGCTAATCAATTGACTCTTTATCATCTACAAATAATAGAAAAAGAGTGTAATTCTTTACATGTTAAATTTAACTTTAAGTCGAAATGTCACATACAGCATACCAAAGTTTTGCCAATAGATGTGATGTTTTACCAAGTCGACTGTAGTTAGCATCTTTTTCCAATACCAAACCTCATATCTACATTCTTAATTGCAACACAGCACAGGAAATATATCACATCTGCAAGACCGCCTGTCAAAACGTCATAGTAAAATGTGCCATCTACAAATGGGATTGCCAAGACCACATATGTAATTTTCTCCGTATGACGTTTCTGTTAGATATGATGTATTGAGAAACAGCTCTAGAAATAGGTTATTGAGACAGTCCGATTGCACACTGATAAATAACAGTAACAATATTGTACGATCAAATAAAGCTCTAGATGCTATGCAACAACTTTGCCAAAGACACCATAACGAAAGATAAGAAAAGGACGTGTGAATTGTGAGTTACCCCCTTTTGGGCGCCTGGTGCCCCGACTACAGAATAACTGCAGTGTTTTCTAGGATGCTTTTTAATACTGGCTATATGTATGGCTTAGAGTAGAATAAAATAGAACTTCATTCCCCAGGGAACTACAGGAGCTTTTTTCCGCTTTTCAAATTTTTCGTTGCACTTTGAAACTAAAAGCTCGATTTTACTAGAAAAAATAATCATTTAACCTGTTATTGTAAAAAAAATACTAGGAATTTTGTAAAAAGCTTTGTGAAGAAGTACTGTGCAAAATTTCAGAACGATTGGTCCAGAAGATTTTGAGTTGCGGCTCACACCGCATTTTTTCGAGGTGCCTCCTGAAGATTCACTGTCAGTCACCCAATTTTTAATATTTTGCAATGAAAATTTAGGAACATGCAGCGCAAATGTGACATGATTGTATGGAAATTGACTGAATAGACTAACATTTTTTCATCGCAAGAAAAAAAAAGTTAAAGCGATATTATTTCTATCAAAAATACCTCAACCCTACCCTCCCCCCCCTTAAGTATATAATGATCATTATTTTTCGCAAACGCGCTTTTAATGAGAGAGCATCTACCCTACGAAAAAAGGAGATCTTTGGCAATTGTTTTTTTCTTTATACCTATCCTCGAATAAACAAGCATTTATCGTTTGAACCGTTCTTGCACTGACCCCCTTATATGATCATTGCAACGCCACATTACATTACCTAAACAGAGAGAAATTTAAATATTGTGTTTTCTATTATATCGTCGCTCATTGTTAGAACTCCAAACGACTTTCAAACCAGCAACATTAGCCGTTGCGAGCTTCACCCACCTGATAGCAGATCAGATTCTGCTCATTGGAGAACCGTGCCAGACTAACGTGGATCATCCAGTTGCATTTGCTTTCGTTCCTGGTGTCCAGATACACATTTCGCCCATTGAAAAGTGTCTGCAGATCGAAATCGAACTCGTTGCTGCCATAGTAGAACGGGGTAGCGAACAGCACCAGCGGGAAGGGGATGTTCTTAATCGGTGCGTACGATTTTTGCGCCAACAGCGGTCCGAAGCGTGTTCCTTTGGCGAATTTTTGAGACGTCACCACACAGCTGGAGCCATCGGCGGCATCCATTATCAGGAGCCCATTAGGAACCGATGACCTTGATAGGTTAAGCGAGGGCTTATCTTTGATCTGATTGACGACCGTTGGTGATCGA
The DNA here is from genome assembly GCF_030247195.1 of Topomyia yanbarensis. Taxonomy (NCBI): domain Eukaryota; kingdom Metazoa; phylum Arthropoda; class Insecta; order Diptera; family Culicidae; genus Topomyia; species Topomyia yanbarensis. Next base: position 437,643,056 of record NC_080671.1, read on the forward strand.
GTGGGTGGTTGCGCAGCACGTCGTATGAAATGAAACAGAGCAAAAATGGATTAATCACAGATTGTTGTTTTGACTGTCGGAACACATCAGGAGGGGGAAAACATCGTCTCTTGGATCCGTCCATTTGCAAAGTGGCTGCTGCAACATGGGGATAAAAATATTGACTTTTTTTCGCCGAGCTGCGCAAAGACTAGCTAATGGCGAACGGACTGCGCACATGTTGTCATGGACATTAAAATGCGTAAATTATATAATTTATTCAGGTCAAGTTGCACTTCCTGTGCTTCGGGCTGATAGGGCTTAGGGCGCCCCACTCGTTGGCGCCCAGTTGAAATAGATTTTCACTCAGCAAACGGTCGGATCCGACAATACTTCCATAAATGGTATTAAATGGCCTGGTGCACACTCGGATCTACTTACATGATCTCCCTTGGCAAACTCTGGACAATTTTGGGTGTAGTGCGATGCTCCACAGATGCTGCATACTAGTATCATGATGGATCGAGCCCAACGGTGGGTTCGGAATGCGTCGTTTTGCGTATAGGTCGGTTCGTTCCGGAACCACGATCAGCAGCACAGGAAATTGACGAGATTCGCAGACGGCAGACACCACCGAGAAACAGAGAGAAAAGATCCAGGGATTGTGTAGTACTCGTTCCAGTTTTTCGCCCGAGGACAGCGAGAGCGAGAGTGTTTTGCCAGAGCCGTACCAGTACCAGCACCAGCAGCTCAGCACTGACGGCACATGGGACCCACACACAGCGCTGTGTCCACCACCCAAACTCGCTCAGGAATGGTGGGTTTTTTTTGGTAGTCGAACGCAAATGACACAGACTAATCACGCTAATGTGTGTGAGAAAACCCAAGTTGTGCGGAAAAATAAGTCAGAAAATGGATACCACTTTTCCCTGTTCGCTTTCCCAAGACTCAGCAAATGAGATGATAAATGAATCGTCTAATTAACCCCTTTCGAGCCATTTTCCACCCACAAAAACATTACACAAACGTTCCAATTGCACTCCAATGCATTCTGATAGGTTCCATTTTGTGTACCAATGCTGCGCTACGTAGAAAGCTGCTACTCCGGAAAAGTGATCGTATTTTCCGACTGTGCCCGTTTTGCTGCTACTGCTGATGCTGGCTTCTGGGGGGTGCCTTTCCTTATAATCACAGTTGTCTTGCACTCTGGCTGCTTACCATTGTCGACCAATTGCACATTGCCACTTAGCACAGATAATGCATCAAAACAAATATTGGTTGATAAGTCACTCATAACTGAGGCCACGGAGCCCGACTTTTCACTACGCCTAATTACACTATTCTTTTGGTACAATCGGATCGCGCAGAAAGCCAATAACCGTGGGTTAAGAAATAAATAAATAAAAAGACTAAAGGAAAAGAGCAGAGAGGAAAAAAGACCGAACTATGGTGAATTCAGCCAAGAAAATACGCTTATACTAATCCATTTTTTCCGCTGTCTCTCGAACCCCTGCCCATATGTAATAACTATGTATACTAAAAACTGATCGAAAGTACAGGCACGCATATATGCATGCGCGAAGGTTTTACTTTTCCATATTTACAGTCAATTAAATGGCCCCCGTCCTATCCGGACACGAGCCACGAGACATGGCACACCTATACATATACGCAAAGCAGTGTCAAAATGCATCTGCGGAATATGCATGAGCGTTACCACCACTAAACGGGAAATCGGGTGACCAGTATCGTCTGCTTACCAGCTGACTTAAAGCTGCGATGGTAGTGGTTAGTAATAAAGGACACGGTGCACTAATAGAGATTGGTATTACTTTTTTAGTAAAAAATGAATGATATTTCTTTACGGGAAAAATCCGTGGTGCTTATCATCGATAAAGAAAGGACAGTATGGGACTGCATGTGATTCTAATATTTGAGATTCAGATTCAATCAACTTCACCATTTGTTGGGCAATTTGCATTATTTAACCGCATGTCGATTGGGAAAAAATGTCGGGCCCTCTGCATATTGAACAGACCAATAAGATTTTGTTTTATTATGTTTCGTATGTACCGGACAAAAACATTCTCAATTTAAATACTAACAAGATTGCTCCAGTACGTCAATTCTATTTTAAGTTGTCATTTAACCTAGCCGTTCGACATTTTCTCGGTGATTTGCTTACATCTATTGCATTCAAACCCAGGTAAATAACTATGTAAACAAACTACACGCAGAATAATGAAGCGTAACTGAAACAATAAAACGTTTAGTTGAATTTCAAACTTGAAGAATGTTTATTTCAAAGTGAAATATGATTGCTTTGGCAACATTAATTTAGCAGAATTAAATAAATTCTTGTTTGTATTTTAATTGAAAGAATGAATGATACAAAATTAAATTTGTGTAGACCAAATTTATCGCTGTGTTAAAAATGAATGTTATATTTGTTTGATGCTAACAAAATATGGGTTGATCTTTTTCGTACGCGTCATTAAAATCTATGCATAATATATTTACATTTTGAACGAACGATTTGGTAGATTCTAACGATAATCTCCTTTGTTTATTGGAACAACTGACTTTTTCGTTTGAAATAATTGCAAAAATTCTATTTCATAAGCAGCTCTTACACGTTCAATATTTTTGTCAATAGCAATACACAGTATTGATGATATTGCTTCAGTGCGTCAATCCCATTTGAAATGCACATCGTCAACACAACTTTTTTACATTTCACGTACAATATTTCGCCAATACTCTCTAGTATTGACAAAAATATTGAACGTGTAAGGACCGCTATACACAAAATTGTACTAATTTGAGGTAAGAAAATGTTTAATTTAATTTAATGCTTCAATATTTCTTATTTCAAACTAAAATGTTCTTGTTGTAAAAAAAAAGATTGGTTGGCATCAACAAATATTTCAGTTTGTTTTTTGCATAGAATCATGGTTGGAACAAAGCATAATTTGTTCAAATCAATCTAATCTCTTAATATAAAAATAATAGAATCTTCATTTGATTTATCAAACAGGAATGCCATTGTGATTTCGATCGATTATTCAATGTTTTTTTTTCGAGAGTTGTCCTACTGGAGCTGTAGAGTTAGGTTCTCAGAATGGCTCCCCGTCAGAACCACACACTACAATTGCAGACGAGGTAGACAACGGCGCCCACTAATACACTGCTTTAGGCCAATTGTAGCGGGCCGTGATTCTGAATGTGATATTTATTGTACGGTTCAGATATGTGCGTGCGTAGGGACTTCGCGATCGCGTGTGTCATCGCGAAGGACTCGAGCATTTGTACGTTAACGTGTTCGATCGCGTGTGCTAAAGGGTGTCAACTCATTTCTGAAAATGAAATTCCCTGATTTTACAGGTTTTTCCAGACCTTTTTAAAAAAATTCCAGAGTGCTCAAACAAATCAAATTAAATTCACATTTTTCAATGTCTATCGTTTTAGCTTACACCATTTTTAGTTAGTTTTAAACCTTTTGTATCTTCCATTTCAATTAAACCACTTTTGGTCTTTCAACTGCCATGTAATTTAAATATTTCCAAATCAAAACAAGTTTCATCCTCTAAAATTTTAAATAAAAATATGTTTTCTAGAGGTCTGATTGTGACGAATCTTGTATCAATGCATTGCATACTCATCGTGGTGCTTATAAGACTCACAGACCAACAGACATAACACTCGAAAACAATGCCTCGCATAATATAAGGGTTATTTTAAATATAGTTTTGATTGGGGCTGTGGTCGTACTTGCGATAAGGCCGTCTTTGGCATATGCACAAGTAAGCTGAGGATAGACCACTAGTGAAAAATTGTTACCAGGCCCGAGGGATGACCGACAAGAAAATGAGTGTATGGGACCGTATATAACCGTGTTCTGGAAAAATTAGCGGATTGACATTTTAGGGATGAATTTCCTCATAGTGTTATGTATTTTAGTCTGTGTGGAAATGGTGATGAGTCTGGGATCTTCCGTTAACCTTCTAGCAGTCGCGCTGGTGCACTGAGTGCACGCTGCTTTGAAAAGCTAGCAAATTGTCTTTGGGCAACTGCGGCTGCTCATTCAGTGGGCCATATGCGCGACTTCCGGAGGGTTAAGTAGGCACCGTTTTAACATACTCTATCATATTCCATATACCCTTGAAGGTGGTGGTAACCCATTCTTAGGTCTGGTTAGATTTGGATTCTTCTTTTTGACCTTCCGGAAGTCATGCTAGTGCACTGAGTGCACGCTGCTCTGAAAATCTAGCGAAATCGTCTGAGCGCACCAGCGGCTGCTCGTTCAGTGGGCCATTTGCGCGTTAATAATGATTGCGTTGTTGATACAAAATAATGCTGCACTTTTTCACAACTTTAAAATAGGGGCATAATTCAAGAAAATGTCGAATAATCACAAGAAAAAACAGACAGGTCTGCGAACAAATTATAGAAACCGGTTTTTGATAAGTTTACTTGTGATTTGAGACAAACAGTTTTTTAGTCTCTCATTTGCCTGCCATTTCCCACCAATTCGTCATTTCAGAAATTAAGTACCTTCTAAACTGCCGTTGAGATCGTATTCGTCCCATGTTCTATGAGATTCCCTCTATACATAAGACAATTATGCGTTGAACGGCAGTGAAAAGGTCAGTTGGAAATTCCATCTTGGAATATAATAAATACAAACAAATAAATAAATAAATAAATAAAGCGATTTTTAATGCAATCTGGCAATAGCAGCACGTTGTGAGATGAGTGAAGCTTCGCAGCAAAAGGAAGGCGAACTTCGGTTAAATACACTATTTGTTGATTTTAAATATTGTCGTATCCGCCCGTCTGTTAGAGGAAGGTGATATTGAAACTGGAGCTTGCGAAAGTCATCTTCATACAGTTCTGTTATATACGGAAACTAGAGATGGTCGGGTTTCAATTTTTTTGAACCCGAACCCGACCCGAACCCGAGAGCTTGAAAATTGAAAAACCCGAACCCGACCCGAGCCCGAAATTATAAAATTTGAAAAACCCGCACCCGACCCGAGCCCGAAATTTTCAAAATTAGAAAACCCGGACCCGACCCGTACCCGAGAATGAAAATTTTGTAAAACCCGAACCCGACCCGACCCCGAGAATTTTAAAATTTGAAAACCCGAACCCGACCCGACCCGAAAATTTTTAATTTGAGAAACCCGATCCGAACCTAACTTGCTAATATGGAGAGTCCACCAAAGATCTCGAAGATTTTTAATTTTAGGCACCCTAGGGTCATCTTAGAATAGTAGAATCACTCGAAGCTGAAGTAGCACCATACGTGTTGAGTTAAATCTGCCTATGGCAAAACGAATCACTGGCCAATAGAATCCCAATTTTTATTTGCTATTATTTTAAAAAGAAAAAAATTGCTATTATTGAACGTCGAATTTGTAATGTTATGAGAAACTTACAAATCGTCGATAGCTTAACCGGAAAGTAGAATAAATCGGTCGCTAACTCATGGGGAAACAAACAACTTAATGGTAACAGTTTCAAACAACCTTGCCCGTCGTACTTAACCAAAAGTTCTAAGTTTGTATTAAAAACCATTCCTGCAAGGCAGTTTTGTATGATTTATCACATGTATTAAATTAGCTATGGTAATTGGCCACAGCAGTACCACCAAATTTGTGATTTCAATATATGGGAATTGCGAAATCGTCCCCGGGCCACAACGCCCATTTTTGTCAATGGTTACAGTTTATTTTAACTGCAAGCAATCTTTATCATAAATCAATTTGATTGTTACTAAACTTCCACTAAAGCAGGTACAACCTATTTGTTGCATTTGACCAACATAACAGTACCCGCTTAAAGTTTCTTTGGGGTACAAATGTACCCCACAAAACCGTTTACGTTAATGTTTTGTCATGTTTACATAATTCCGAAAACATTATTATATCTTGTTTAAAAAGAAAAACATCGTTACATAGTAAGCGAAAAACTTGTGTAAAATTGTATGTTTTAGAAAAAAAACTATCCAATTTAATTATAAAATTTAATAAAAATTAGGCATATTAGAGCGATTTTAGTTCTGGGGTACGAATGTATCCCACAAAACCGTTTACTTAGAGAAAAAGTCACGAAACCGTTGTAAGGTTAATGGCCAATTATTATTCAATATGTAGCAAAAAAGTACTACCATTAAGTGCACTCGCCACACCCACTGTTCGATTTCTCGCGACTGTCAAAACGAGCAATCAGGAGCCGATCAATAGATTGGTTTTTATTGTTTCTACTTCCCGTAGATTTCTACTCGCTTTACTTTAGATACTATTTGCTGTACGCTTTAGCTGAATTTTACGCGTTTACCCTGACCGCGGCCTACGTATCGGTTTTAAAGTACCTGTCGAAATTAATATTTTAAAACAGAAAGTTGAACCAATATTTTCCGATAAATTCCTGTTGACTTGATTTATTACTAATTATCATGAAAAATAAATCGCAAAGAAATTTTAGATGTGAAACACGTATTGTTGAATGCTCTCTCATGAATGTTCTTTTAAAACATAAAATAATTCAGTCAGTTTGCGAATCTTAAGAGACAGAATTTTAAACAAGAATGAAAAATAATATATTTGGGCACCAGAAAATACGACGAATTCTAGCGATTTAAAGGTGCTACCATTTGGTACGGTTATATGTGTCTTCCATTCGTATCACGAAGTATAAAAAGAGATTGGGTTTTGTGTATAGACAGCGTCAAGAAATGGTTGGGTTGTTTTGTTAAAAACCCGAACCCGACCCGACCCCGAAATTTTCTAATTTGAAAAACCCGAACCCGACCCGAGCCCGAAAGTTCAAAATTTTAAAAACCCGGACCCGACCCGAGCCCGAGAATTTCAATTTTGAAAACCCGGAACCCGACCCGAACCCGAAAAGCTTCAATTTATAGAACCCGAACCTTACCCGAAACCCGTCGGGTTCGGGTTTCGGGTCTAAAAACCCGAACCCGACCATCTCTAACGGAAACCCATATCGAAAACGTTGAATTTTTAAGCGGAGTTGAGTGTTTAACCGTTAGGTAACGACATAGTACGCGAGTACCTTTCCAGATTTCATTTAAAATTACAATTTGCTTTCCATAACTAGAACCTGAAACTTGGTGACATCATAGTACATCACTAGGCATAAATTTTAGTGAGATAAGATTGAAGATGTAGTAAATGGGCCTGAGGGGAACGTTTTGGTCGTTTCTACCGCATAGCAGACTGACAGGGTAATGGTCATTACTATTATAATTTTAAACTTATTCAAATATTTGTAGGTGTTTTGGAATCAGGAAGTCATCTATTTTTTTCATCCTGCTATAAGGAATCGTATGAGATCTTGTTTCCGGACACCCGGTCCTGGAGGTGTGTCCCAGCTTTGAAATACTATTTGTAAATTTCAAAGAATTCTAGCAATATGGATGTCAAAATTCGTGGGTTTGCCACAGAGATTGTTAACAATCGTCATGGGACTATCTGATAATTTGACCCCGGAGCGGTCTTCACAACTTTATTTAGTTGCTTAATAATTCTGTCTGTCAGTGAGCGGAGCAGACAAATGACTTCAGCTGTAGACAAAAAACAGTATGAAAGCTGTGCGTTACCTAATGCCACTTCATAAGTTATATAACAGATTTCATAAGTTATATAACAAAAAATATGTTTTGCCTTTCTCAATAGAAAGGTATTGCAATTGCTCTGAAAACCGACTTTTCAACGGAGGCCCGGAGGGCCGAGTGACATATACCATTCGATTCAGTTCGTCGAGTTCGGCAAATGTCTGTGCGTGTGTATGTATGTGTGTATGTATGTATGTGTGTGTATGTGACCAAAAATATCACTCATTTTTCTCAGAGATGGCTGAACTGATTTTGACAAACTTAGTCTCAAATGAAAGGTGCAACGTTCCCATAGGCTGCTATTGAATTTCTAATGGATCCGACTTCCGGTTCCGGAATTACAGGGTGATGAGTACGAACACGCAGAAAATGTACGATTTTAATTAATTCTGCAATGAATGTATAATGGTGAAATTTTTTCCAAAATATGACTACAACTGCTTCGATTTGTAGTATTAGGTCACTAACATCCATTCAAAGTCTATTTGGCCACATTGGCCACCATCATCGGTTCCGGAAGCCCCGGCGGAAGAATCTAAATTCAGAATAACAGTCACATCGGTTTCTCGGAGATGGCTAGACCGATTCAACTAATTCAACTGGTCTCAAATGAAAGGTATTGCGTCCCCGTAAATGGCTATTTAACTTCATCCCGATCCGACTTCCGGTTCCGAAGTTACAGGTTGTGGCGTGCGATCACATAGCAAATTGTGATTCAAACCGATACTCCGATGAAAGCAAAAAAGGTAAAAATTTCGCTAAAATGTCTCTCAAACAACTTAAATTTGCTGTTCTAGGTCACCGACGGCCAACCAAACTTTCGTTCACTACATTGACCACCATAGACGGTTCCGGAAGTGCCCGGGAAAAGCGGCCATCTTTCAAAATTTACGAACTCACATCAGTTTCCCGGAAATGGTTGGGCCGATTTTCACAAACTTAGTCCCAAATGATAGCTATAATATCCCAACAGATGTCTATAAAATTTCGTACGGATCGCTTATATGGGTCCGGAAATATAGACTAAATCGTCCGGTCACATATGAAATTCCCATATAAGCCGGGCACCCCATGAAATTTCAGAAATCGAATTCGTATTTTTGATGCCAAACATCTTTAAAATGCATGAAATGTCGAGATTTTATGTTATCTCGAAAAAAGTTTTTTTTATAAAAATCGACTTTTTGGGACTGCCGATTTCGCACCTTTTCTCAGTTCAATATTACCGTGGCTGTTTTTTCTTTTTCAAAATTTTAAAACTCGAATGATGATTTATTTTCTTGTATATAGTTGTCATGTGATGTATAATAATAAAATGTAATATATGCACTTAAAAGCTTTTAATGAATATAAACAACGCACACATTCTCGTGATTCATAATTGAGAAAGGCACAATTGCACCGCTAGGTGGATTAAAATAGGTTTTTTTTTGTTTTTTTCGGTAAGCTCATACAAAACCAACTTTTTGTAAATAATTTTTTTTTCCATGCATCAAATACTTTTCGAGTTATCAGTGATTGGAAAATGTTCGGTTTTATAAACTTCAAAAGTTAAAAATCTAATAACTTGAAAAAAGTATCATATTCAACCAAAACAAAAAATATGTGTCAATTATTTTTAGGTAAAGAATGCAAGAAAAAAATTTGGAAGTAATTCAAATTTTGGTTGTAAATCTGACGGGGGATGACCCATATAACCATGGTTGTGAGAAGTTGTAATTATGAGATGGATCGAATAATGTTATTCTCCCTTGTATAAAATGTGTTAAAGGGAATAAGTGCGTTCAACCGAATATTTGAGCCAATATTTTCCAGTCGCATTTAAAAAAAATATTAACACCAGGTCGAAATTTCTCCCTGATTTGAACACAAATTCCCTGAAAAATCCAGGTTTTTCCAGGTCAAATAGAATTCCCTGAATTTCCCTGATTTTCCAGGTTTTTTCCAGGAATCGTCACCCTTACGTGTATGTAACTTCGCGTGAATAAATTTTATATTAAAACCGTTTGCCTTTCGCATATTCATGTGTGTTCTAGAGCGATCGCGCGCGGACCGTGAATTTGATACTTAATTTTTCGTGCACGGTTCAGATTCTAGAAGAAAGTGGGTTCTTCCATATCACTAGAGTTCCCAGTCATGTCGCAGTAGAACGTGTGGTCTAGTGGATATGAGCTTTTTTTTTTTATTGGTCCAACTGAATGTTGCCAGAACGGAGGGTAAAGATTTCCGGTCGTGACCGATTCATGATCATGCGCGTTTGCGAGTTCGCTTTTCAGCCCGCATTTGTAGCTTCGTAAGTACTAAAACGTTCACATTGTTACCGGAGTGTTATAAAGTTTGCGCGATCGCGAACGTAAGTGTGCGTAGATGATTGCGAAGAGCTTAAGGTTGCACAGAGAATGCGTAAAATTCGCAAACGAAAAAAGTAGTTTTTTTCCACACCGTATGTCAGATCTTCATAAAAATCAATCAGCAGTACTGTAACAACATTCTACACACGCTGATTGATTTTTATGAAGATCAGACATACGGTGTGGAAAAAAACTGCTTTTTTCGTTTGCGAATTTTGCGCATTCTCTGTGCAACCTTAAGCCTTCGTATGTTGTGTTTGTCGCGTGTGCTCGCGTGCATGTGACTTCGCGTGCATAAATTCGATTTTGTAACCCTGCGACTATTCACATATTGGCGTGTGTTCTTGAATGACCACGCGGACCGTCGTTCTGATATTTAGTTTTCGGTGTACGGATCACATTCTGACAGGGAGTGAGTTACCCCATATCACCAGAGTTCCGGGTCATGAGGCCATGGAACGTTCTGTCTAGTGAATATGGGAGTTATTTTTCTTTCTTTTTCAATTTTACTGTTTTTTGCTTCTTTCTTATTAATTAACATGGACCTAGACTGCTGGTACCGAGGATAGAGACTTCCGGACGATCACGATTCATGATAGCGCGAGCGCTGGAGATTGTAGGTTGACGCTTGAGATCGCATTGGTAAGTTTATGAATGCTGAGGCAGTAGCGAGGGCATGTGATGTAACAATGCCGAGGAGAATGGAACCGAGAAACTACCGGGGTCCGGCGTACTGGTGGAGCGATAGGCTCAGCATCCTCCAGGCTGCCTACCTAAAAGTCACAAGACGCGTTCAGAGAGCAAGATCTGAGGCAGTTAGAGAAGAGTGTAAGGTAACATTCCGGGCGGCCAGGGCCGCTTTTAAACGCGAGGTAGTGCTGAGCAAGTCCATCTGGGTGAGGAGCTGGGCAGAGAAATAGGCGCCAACCCCTAGGGCAATGCTTACCGTGACGTCATGGCCAGGATGAAGGGTCTAATGACGCCAGTCGAAATGTGCGCCGACAAACTGAAATCTATCGTGGAGGATCTTTTCCCGAAGCACGACCCAACCGCATGCAAGCCTACACCGTACGTCGATGCAGATGGTAGAAATGCTGGGGACAATCGAGTTTCCAACGGCGAGCTCCTTATTGTGGTACAAGGGCTGAAAGCGAAGAAAGCTCCCGGAACGGATGGTATCCCCAACGTGGCAAATGAAGACTGCGATGCTGGCGTTTCCGGACATGTTCAGGATAATCCTACAGAAATACCTGGACGATGACTATTTCCCGGATAGATGGAAGATCCAGAAGCTGGTGTTGCTGCCAGGGAAACCACCAGGCGATCCAGCATCGTATCGGTCTATATGCCTGCTGGATACACTCGGTAAGCTCCTGGAAAGAGTCACCCTCAACAGGCTGACGACCTACGCTTAAAGTGAGAACGGACTATCGCAGAGGTAGCTCGGGTTCCGGAAAGGGATATCGTCACAGTCATCGCGAACGCGGAGAAAGCATTGAAAAGGGGTAATCGCTACTGCGCCGTGGTAACGATAGACGTGAAGAACACTAGCTGGGGGACTATCGCCGTAGTGTTGTACAGAATGCGGGTTCCGGACTATCTATGTAAGGTTCTGAAAAGTTACTACCAGAACCGAGTACTGGTCACGGCGGTAGTACCTCAGGGCTCCATACTCGCCCCAACGCTCTGGAATATAATGTACAACGGAGTATTAACACTGGAACTGCCCAGGGGAGTTGAGAACGTCGGCTTTGCAGATGATGTTGTCCTGACGATAACCGGCGAGACCCTTGAGGAGGTGGAGATTTTGACGGCAGAGACAATAGGCATCGTGGAAACCTAGATGGATGACGTCAAGTTGCAGCTGGCTAGCCACAAGACCGAGATAGTGCTGGTCCGAGCGGACTCGTTGGCTAAGTGGCAGCAAGAGTGGGACAACGTTGAGAAAGGAAGGTGGACCCACCGACTCATCCCAAATGTATCTATCTGCTTGGGTGAACTTCCATTTGACGCAGTTTTTGTCCAGGCACGGATACTTCCGGAAGTACCTGCATTGGTATGGACATGCTTCGTCACCCCTTTGCCCGGAGTATGTGGACGTGCAAGAGACACCGGAACACGTGGTATTTGAATGCCCTAGGTTCGAAGAAGTTTGTAGGAGTATGCCTTCTGTGCCAGTGGACAATATCGTCGAAAAGATGTGCCACGACGACATTTTGCGTTTCTTTCCCGGACCTCTAAAGCTGGCATCTGCAGGCATTTCTCAAGCAAATAAAGAATTTAGAGTTCAATGGCAACAAACTTACCCCTCACAAGAACTCGACGAACACATATCTGGTCAGCCACGGTTAAGGCTCGCTGGAGTTCCTCGTTAACGCACGGTTGATGTTTTCTACGTTATCAAGTAGTGGAGATTCGACGATGTTTCTATCCGCCGTACTGCCGAACTGCACTAGTTTCTTGCAATCGAAAAAGGGTGGGGGGGTGCTTCGACGAGAACATTTAACAGGCTTCGTCTTCTTTATTGATGATAACATGCGTCGCTAGAAGCACCATCCTTTGGATGCAATCGTATCTCAGTAATCAGCGTCTAGCCGTCAAGATAGATGATTGTGTATCCGAGGAGTTCTTCGCTTCATCTTGTATTTTACAAAGCAGCCATCTCCGGTCTTTGATTACCCTTCTGTATTTCAACGACGTAAAATTTTGTTTAGAAGCTGCTCGCTTGTGATTTGCTAATAACCTCAAGTTATGCTGCAGAATCAGAATTATTGACAACGCAGCTTGCTTTCAACGTCAACTGGTAATCTTTGCGGAACGATGCGAAATCAACCAATGAAACTATGGCAGAACCTACGACTGACAGAACACTGTCATTATTTCAACGGTGTCCATCGAATTGAGTCATTACAGCGCAGATTTGCATCAATAATCTATAAAATCTGCGTTTTCGTCGTGCCCACGCTTCTTAGGCCAAATCACTCATTATGACAGTCATCATGATCCCAAAACAGCAGAAATTCAGTTAGAATTCTTTGCGTATTTCATTATTTCATCAAATTCCAGGCCGATTTTTTGAACAGGGCAGTTCTTACCCTAAGGCTTTGTATATCCTCCACTCCTGAATATGATCTAGATCGTTAAGCCCTTGTTGCCAATCTGCGTACATATTGTGAAACAAAAAACCATCATACAGGGGATTTTCTTCGATTCCATCCTCTTCCAACCGTAGTAATCTCAAAACTCTAACAAAATGTGTAAAAAATTTGATGAAGATAAAGGCTACATGAAAAGCTCGAATGTTCAACTTCTTAGGGTATGGTATCTGTTGAAAATTATAGGTACTAAAGTGTACATCGTAGGCCACTCGTAATAAGAGATCGGCTTCAAACAATTTGAACATACGGTTTTCAAGCAGATAATAAATGGTAACCACCGTCAACCTGAAAGCTTTCGGAATTCGTTGAATTTGCTGATGGTCAAGTGTACTCGACACAATCCAAACTAATAATCGCATCTTTGTTTCGTACAGGCTAGCGCAAACATCCGGGTCTGCTGACAGTAAATCCAACATTGGAGGCGGTGTAATGTTCGGTGGAAATTCAACCGGGTATTCCTGAAGCGAATAACCGATATCATGATTAAGCTTAAGAACTACACTACACGTAGAGCAACCGGGTAGCATCTGACGGTGATACTGAATGATTCCCGCCTGACGTAAAACTATTTGCAGCGCCATCTGTGGAAATCGTGCCCCCAGCTCAGCCGGGCGCATGTCCAAGAAGAACCCGGTAAGGTTCACGGATTTTCCGATATAAATCTGATACACGAAAGTATCCTCCAAGTTTTTAATTCTTTCTATGACGGGATCATCTGTTGGGTTCAAACTTGAAGCAGGGTAGTTCTGTGGATAAGATAACGTATTTGTTAGATAAAAAAGATCAACGAGCATTTAAAGCTAGTTACTTGAATAAATTTCAGAACCACAAAATTTTAGTTTCAAATAAAAATAGAATGTTCTATTGAAGCTAGCTACATGTTTCAATGAAAAGCAAAAAAAACTTCATCACAACAGACTACTCACCGTATCATAAAACTCCAAGCTCTTCTGAAAGCGATACATCAAATCGTCATTTACGGCTGCCCTTCCGAATGCCCGCGACAAGACGCTCTGAAGGGACTCCCCTCTCGAACATTGCCTTACAAAGTTTGCCAATTTGTAAAACTTTGGCATTTGTCTTGGATTCAACATATTGTGGAATCGACGTACTTCGTCGTACTGGACAATATCGTTTCCACCCAGGGTGGCAAACAAGGGCATCTGTTTGTAGGTTAGCTGTAAATGATTTACCAGTGCGGCGCGATTGTACTCGTACGTAGTCAACGTCTCTAAATTGAGATCCTTAGAAGACCAATATCGCCAGGTACCCTCAAATATCATAAAATCTGTGTCGTTGGATATAACAGCTATCGCGTGGACCGCATTCGCATAGGCGGCCAATTCTTGGTCACACTCGCGCTCTATCGAAGTCTTTAGAGAGCCATACTTTTTCGCCAAACTTTTCACCGGATATGTGGTGCATGACGGGATGCTTGCTTGGAATCGCATCACAATATCCCGAAGATCCATTGATTTTACCGCATCGGTAATTTTTATCATATCTTGATACTTGTTATCCTGGCGCTTGGTCCAGGTATCGTATTTGGTCTGCTGTACCGGTCCATCATAATAAAACACCAAACTCACATCAAGACCTTTTAACCTGGTGTAAAACTGATTCAATAAAAATTCCACCTGATTGTATCGTCCGCCGCATAGCAGCCCAGCGAGATCTCGTTTCGACACCGGTTGGTATAGGGACATTAAATCGACAACGATGACCGGGGCAGCAGGTTTGGTGGATTTGGAAGTTGTGTAGTATTTTCTGTCGGCCGAGAATACATAATAAAGTTCATTAAACGATATTTCGAAAGGAAGTAATGCTTGTTCACCTGATTTCATCTTCGATGTTGATTTTAAAGTATCCGTTGGGAACTTCTTGCCGAACAAATGTTTCTAAATGACGAATACCCATTTTCTGTTGTTTTGATATGATTACTATTAAATTATTTTTTTATTTTTAAAATTGTTTGTTTTGCTAATGCTGATTACACGCTTACACGCCCTTACTAAATTTTAGGAAGAAACACACTGAAACCAAAATTTCAACTGAAAAAAGATATTTGGTCGATGAGGAATACTGGGATACGGACAGTGATGTACCAAATAAGCATTTTTATATTGCGCACTTCCCACCAACCTGGACTCCGCACTTTTAAAGTGCGAGTGATCTCAAAACTGCGAGCTGTCAAAAAACATGTATTTCAAGTGATAGAGATGGTACTTTCATAGACAGACCAGTCGAACTAACCGGTCTATGAGAAGAATTTAATGGAAGAATGGTAAGTGCGCAGTGCGGTTAGAATCCAGTTTTTAGTGCCACAAGCAATAAATTTGGGGATAAATCAAGGTTTTTTCCCGGTTAAAATTTTTTAATAGAAAGATTGGGTTTTTGCTTTTTTTGTTTATATTTTAATAATTGAAAATTAATGTATTATTATCCAAACTTTTTTCTTTATTCATTATTTCCTCGATTTAATTATTGTCTGATCGCCGATACCACATATCTTCACAAATTTAGTAGTTAAATATGCGATATGTTAACTTTCCAACTGTGAAGACTCCTAAACGTGATAAAAATCTTTCTACTGTTTCCGATGTACACTGAGAAACAAAAATATGCATTATTAGCATACTTTCTATTCCCATCTCTTTTATTCTGCTGTGATTTTTATGCATTTTCATGCATATACTTCTAGTAAGCATTCAATGAGTGGATAGACCGAATATGTCCAATGCATAAAATTTACAGCAGAAGAAACGAGAGGCAGATAGAAAAGTATGCTATCAATGCATACATAAATTTCTGCGTGTAGTTGATGCCGAAAGAATTCGGATTGCAATTTGTGGAAGTTCTGATTGCGGTGCATACAAATGACGAATATCAAGGCCACACTTTTTCTACATATTTCTCACTTTAATTTTTCACCGAATCAAGTAGGTATATTTACCTAATTTTGAATGATTTCGTTAAAAGTTGAACACGTTTTAACTAATTTCGTTAAAAGTTGAACAACCCCTAAAATGAATAACCAGCCGGAAATAACACATTTTTAAATTAATTTTTAAAACACATAGTATATATTACCATAAAGTGGTTGAGTTGACTGTATTTTCCGTTATTTTGAGCTATAGTAAATATGAACACATCTTAGCAACCCTGTTTGAATAGCTGCATCTGCCATACTGGAGCGGTTGATGGTAATACCATGTTCACTAGACTGCCCAGAAAAATGATGAATTTTTGAAAACTCAATCGGCCCACCCCTGAGTCGATTCTTAGTCTCACAAGGAGTAATTTCACCAAATTTGAAGCAAATCGTACAAGTCTAACTACCGGACCAGCGTGCCTGAAGTTTGTATGGGATTTTTCAACAATTTACATGGAGAAAACTCCCTAGTTCGTATTTTCGTCACTAGGTGGCACTATATGCATCGTATTATCACTGTAAGTGAAAATAGGAAAGATAATTTAATTGTCTATAACTTTGTCGAAGACTGCTAGTAAATCCGGCTTTGTTAAAAGAAGTTATTAAACTTCTAACGAAGTTATGTCTGAGTCAGTTTTGCATGGGGCCTAGCAGTGCATGGTTGTGTATCAGTACTCGAGTCCCGCGAACTATACATTTTTGTGAAATAAGGGTTAGATTTAGCTGAATAGTATGCTTATAAGAATTGTAGTAAATAATACGAGTTATGTTTTGGTTAAAAAAAATTAGTTCCACCTGTGACCGCATAGAGGGCGCCACCACTAACTTTTCATAGAAGAGAGATAGAGTATCAAGATGTTCGGAAGAAATACTAAAAAATGTCTGTTCTACAACTTTGTAGAAGACACCAAGTTTCTATCTCTCTTCCTTGAAAAGTTAGTGTTGGCGCCCTCTATGAGGTAACATGAGGAACTAAAATTTTCTAATCAAAGCATGACTCATATTATTTATTATAATTCTTCTGAACATACCATTGAGCTAAACCTAACGATTTTTTAGCTCGTGTGAATCGAGTACTGATACACAACCATGCACTGTTAGGCCCCATGCAAAACTGACTCAGACATCACTTCGTTAAAAGTTTAATAACTTCTTTTAGCAATGCCGGATTTACTAGCAATCTTCGACAAAGTTGTAGACAATTAAATTATCTTTCTTATTTTCACTTATAGTGATAATACGATGCATACAGTGCCACCTAGCGGCGAAAATGCGCGCTAGTTGGTTTTCTCCATGTAAATTGTTGAAAAATCCCATACAAACTTCAGGCACGTTGGTCCGGTAGCTAGACTTGTCCGATTTGCTTCAAATTTGGTGCAAGTACTTCTGGTGGGACTAGGAATCGACTCAGGGGTGGGCCGATAGGGGTCATTTTTTTCCTGTCACTCTAATGTTCACACTATAAAGTTAAAACATGTTTTAATAATTAGCAACAAGAAAATTGTGATCAAGATAGCGTTAAAACACGTTTTAACTCGTAGTGTGAACGTAGTATAAGCACAGTTTACACTTGTATAACGATGGAGCTATTAAAACAGGGTTGCTATAGTTAATAATAAAATCCATTTGTTTTGAAGTCATGCTGCTTCCTTAGTTAATAACTTTTCTTTGCGAATTTTCACAAACTTACAATGTTCCACAAATGTGTTCAATAGAAGAATACCTTTAGAAATATATAGTGTTCTCATGAATTGATTGATGAGGTGATTTTTTAAGAATTTATTTTCAATTTTAACCGATTTTTCATACTAATTTCCATATAAACTTTGAAGTTTTTGGAGGGTCCGTAGACACAACCGATTGGTACCAAAATTTGCACAATTACTAAGGGTCATAAAAAGAATCAATAAAGCCTGATGGAGCTAAAAATCAAAAATTGAACCAGTCTACTGTGGAACCAACGACACGACCTGAAACTTCATGAAATCTTCTGAAGAAAAAGTGTCCGATTAATTTACCACCAGTTACTAGTATATTGAGTGACCCCTCGATGCGCCCAAAACAATATTTTTTTCAGCAACACTTCTTTGTTCATTTAATTTTCGGTTGTTGTTAACAACCATACATTGCTTTGCACGAGGCAACCAGCAAGGAAAAGGTAGATATTTGCATTGAACTGCTATAACATGGTGCAGATCCCAATATAAGAAATTCGTAAAATAAAATTCCACTGTATTTGGCAGACTTCTGTATAAAGGCTAGTTTACAGTTCGGAAAACGTGTCACGGGATTTGGGTCCCTGTGTATTTTAAATGGAGCTCGGGATTTCAAATCCCGTGACGGGAAATAAGTCTACACAAAAATGACAGTTTTCATGAAGTGTAAACCCAACCGCGGGAAACATCACGGGATTTTAAAACTCTCCACACAGAAATCCGTCCGGGAACAATTCAACACAAATTGTTTCCGACGGGGAAAATAGTATTTTTATAAAGTTTACAATTCGCTGCAAGTTTGATACTGTTTGTATTTTTAAGAAGCAGCAGAGTTTTTGGTTTGACAGTTTGGAGAGATCTCGGCGGGAAATTTTCCCTGATCAAATCCCGACGCAAATCCCATGTGAAATCCCGCGATCCATTTCCCGAACTGTAAACTAGCCTTAAGCCAGGTGAGTACAGAAAGCTTGAACTGCTGGAAATAGCACGGAAGAGCGTTTATTGAAGCTGTTGACACCGCTGAATGTTAATGGTCGTGCAAGTGACGGCACAAATTCACCCCATTTCATCTGGCCGCCGGCTACAATGGTATACGGGTCGTGCTAATTCTGCTGCAGCATAGTGCCGACGTTTATTTGAAGGCTAATGGGAACTTATTCCGCTGCATAAAGCTGTTGCTTTGGTAGTTTGACCTGACCGAGCTGAGCAGGAACTCCAGAAAAAAATACATGTGAGTAGAAGTTTAAACTATAAAATGTTGCAATATTTTGAATATTCAATACAAATTTTCAGTTGAATACAAGGAGCAATGTGTGATGGATGCTTGTCGTGAGCCATTCAGTATTCAGCCACTGAACAAGAACCCGTACAGTGGTGACACACCATTACATGCAGTAGCTCACTCAGTGTACCCGTGGCGAAAATAACTTCTCGTAATTTTGATTCGTAAAGGTGCTCAGATGAACACAACTACGAGATTATGTACGTGCTTCTGTGTCACGATGCTAAGGTGAATGCGCTCGATGGACTCGGTCAAACAATGTTAAATCGATGCGCTACTGTCGCGCAACATCTATACCAGCATTGTATCCATGCAGGGCCGCCCAGTTAACTACAGAGAATGTGTTGAAAATTTTGCAAGATTCGCCTTCAGATACAGTCGATCAACAAGAGTGCCAACTCTTGGAAGCGACGAAAGCCGACGATCTGGATACGGTTCGACGGATTGTGCTCTCTGATCCTGTGACCCTCAATTGTTGTGATCTAGATGGACGACATTCTACTCCACTGCGCATTGCTGCTGAATATAATCGGAATGGTGAAGTTTCTTCTGGAGGACGGTGTACTTCTGCACCTTCCAACAAAGGCCCTCCTGTGTTCCGCTGCACAATGCTTGTTCTTATGGGCACTACGAAGTGACCGAACTGGTAGTTCACTGTAAATATAAATCTGGTGGAGAATGAACCGGGGTATGACAGAAGTGGCTATACTTACATTCTTAAGAGAAAATGGAAATAAATGAATCCGAGAACCAAACAGGCTAAACCGTCAAAGTGAAAAGTGATAAGAGTGCCAGTTATATCGTCGATATTTTCAAAAGATTATGAGATTTTTAATAAACAAGTTGATGAGGAAAAATTCGACACACACAGATGCTGACTATTGACCAAATAATGCATTCCTAATATTGTACAATCACAAATGAAAATTTAAAATAAAAGCACCAGATGACGCGGTTAGAAAAAACTCAAGACCAATACCACTTTTGATAAGCAGTGGATTTAAAGGGCGAAGTAGATTGTGGCAACCGATTGCGCGTTAACATCAACTAACGTCACAAACTGAAACTTAGTGCAATATCCCTAAGAAAATGCGTTCAAAACATTTACCACCAGTTACCAGTATATTGAGTAACGCTCCGATGCGGACCAAAAAATAATTTCTCCCGCAACTTTTTTTTGTTAATTTCATTTGTAGTTGCTGTTACTGTAAGCAACCATATTTACAGTATAGTGTTTAGGAAAATATCCAGCAACGGATTGGTAAGTTCTTTCTATTATTATGCTATCTCTCTGGTGTAATTTGAAAGCATTTTTGGATTTCGACGCACATTTAATAATTTCATTTTGACTTGTGGAACAGCAAGGCCGCATTATACTGGTGAAATAAACTCCAATGAAAAACTTGTCGCAATGACCATACCAGCGGATTTCCAGGATTGACGATAGCGATCGTCAAAATTAATGTCTGTAAGAGATGAGATTGAAAGCAAATGGAATCAAAAAAGTTACGGTTTCAAAACTAAGAGTTTCTCAATTGTTTCCTGATATCGAGCAACTACAAGTTCTAACAATTAATGCTTCATCTTTTCGTTTCACAGGATCGATCACTTCCTTACGTCACACCAAGAGGTAAAAGTTGGCCGATCGATTGAAAGGAATCGTATTTCCGAGGACAATGTAATTTTTTGCTTCAAAAGCACTGTTGCGGAAACATCCTTCAGAACATCAAGAACAGTAACGGGACCCATCAATTATACCCATATCAGACAGCTGAATACCGAGTCCGCCCGAAATTGTATCATTGTACTTTTTGGCCTTGAGTTTATGAATTTTATTTTATTGATCAGTAGCGAACCAATATAGAGCAGATTGCATGGATTTGAGTTTTTTTTATTGACTTTCATTTATTTTATTTCTTATTTAGTTTCTCGACTGAGGAAACTATTTTTGCGAGCTCCTTGGTCTGATAAATCGACATATCAAGCGCAGTCTGATCAGCGTCGGCTTTCAGTTGGTTCAACTAAATTTCTCTGTTTGTGATCGGCTGTCGATGCGTCGGAACTTACAGAAAGAATTTCTGCCGGAATGATAAGCTTTTTGCAGATGTATTCTGTTGTTATTCGTTATCTAGCTCGAGTATTTAGTTCAGCGCGATAGTCCTGCATATACAGTTCAAATTATTCGCTCTGGTAAAAACGCAACCGGGGCGTAAGTGAACCAACCTTCGGAAGTATGGATGGTAATCTTTTAGATCCTGATCCTGTTACCGTTCGACGGATTCGATCTCGACCGAGGACCACTTTGCATACACACATTCGTGGTAGCTGTTGTAGGAGATATAATTCATCATGTGTAATTTTTTATCCGTTTACAATTAACATTTAATTTCGTACAATTAACTTGGGGCGAAACTCGTGTCTTTTAAATACGCTAACTTTTTCTGCTTTTGATTTGTCTGTTTTCCCCCATTTTGTGGTCAATTATAATGATGAAGATGTATTTCTGGAGAATGCACTTTTTAGGAGCTGCAGTAACAAGTTCACGATCATGGAATAGCTTTTAGTTATTAGTCTATATGACCGGTAATTTCAAAAAAAATAACTAACCGACTTTTGAAAAGCTAACAGGTTGTTGTGCTATAAACTTGTTTTTCCCTGCGTAAAGGCTAGTTTACAGTTCGGGAAATGGGTCACGGGATTTCGCACGGGATTGGCGTCGGGATTTGATCAGGGAAAATTTCCCGCCGAGATCTCTCCAAACTGTCAAACCAAAAACTCTGCTGCTTCTTAAAAATACAAACAGTATCAAACATGCAGCGAATTGCAAACCTTATAAGAATACTATTTTTCCCGTCGGAAACAATTTGTGTTGAATTGTTCCCGGCCGGATTTCTGTGTGGAGAGTTTTAAAATCCCGTGATGTTTCCCGCGGTTGGGTTTACACTTCAGGAAAACTGTCATTTTTGTGTAGACTCATTTCCCGTCGCGGGATTTGAAATCCCGAGCTCCATTTAAAATACACAGGGACTTAAATCCCGTGACACGTTTTCCGAACTGTAAACTAGCCTTAACTAGGGGTTGCAACGGTGTTGCTAGTTTTATTCATTTTCTAACCAAATGTCATATTTGACATTACCAGTTACCTGAGTTACTGAGGGGTAGTCATATTTGCGATACACTTTTGGAATGCAAGTGTCTAGTCGTGTCGTTGGTGGAACCCTGTGCATATGTCTAAACCAGAGCAAAACAAATCGAACATCTCTTTTTCACCTATTATTTTTTCTTTCGTGTGTCATCATACACTCCATTAGAAGACGGAAAGCGATGAAAAATTTAGTTTGTTTACATTATTAAATGCAGTAAATAAAATATCTTCATTTCAAGTCATTTTTCTCCAGTTAAAACATGCATTGACGAATGTTCAATCAAATCAAAGCATGAACAAGTTCCGGAAGCTCTCGTGGAGTATATTGTTTGACCGAGTATTAAGCTGGTGATGGTAAATATTACTGAATACCATGTCAGCAAAAAATATCAAAAGATTGATGAGCTATGTACGGTTGAAATAGTGCCTGATAATGTTAGTCTATGAAGAAAAATAAGCCGTCTTTCACTGTGAAAACCAAGTTAAAAGTTTTATTTAAATATGTGACTATTATGTGTAATACGTGGTGGAACTAGGGGTAGATCACTTGTGATGCATCTTTTAAAATCAGCGAAATTAAATGCATTTCTTCCCATCAAAATAGAAATTCATAATGCATTTTGCATTGCGTGCAATGTATTTTGCGTTGTGTGTAAGACGTCAAAACCCTACAAAAATCATCCCTACATTCAATAAAACATCGAACAAGTGGGTAAGCGTAGGACGATTGTTAAACAATCTTTTTTGCGAGGGAGTGCAAAGTTAATGCAAAAATGAAAATGCATTTAGCATTTTTTTCTAATTTGATGCAAATTTATTATACATTCCTAGAGTGATCTGCCCCAGTGATTTGATTTGAGGCGCAAATCCCCGACTATGTACGAGGAACGTGCCATTTGAGCCAATATATTCTGATTCCCCCAGTGGTGGAACGACAAGAGATTGATCTAGATGTTTTATAGTACGAACAGGAAGATTATGTAGTGAAAAGACAGCGAAGTTCAACAGTATGACGCCAACTATGAAAAGTTTCAATTCGTAGCGGTAAGTTGGGTGGTTTCTTTCTCTGAAATTTTCTTTTAATAATCTCTTCTCGCACAATATAATCTCTTCTTGTTAGATTACCATACGACGTTGGCAGCCGAAACTTATATCTATACTGAGATGGCGAAAGAAGCACAACCTACTCGTAGTAACAATGATGAAACGGAAATCAATCGCCTGTTCGGCACTCAACAAAGGTTACCCAACGTTGCTAGTAAATGCTATTATCCATTACACTTCCTGGAACGCCCGCTGAAATTCAACCAACGGTGACAAATCATAATAATTGAATATTGATCCAATTTTTCTCACCACCTCCAGACGAACTCTACATCTCAGAAAAGCGTGGCGCTGACAAGTCCAGTGATGGAACATCGGAAAAACCCTTCAAAACAATCCTGCAAGCCATGAAGGATGTAAAAGTGGAATCACCCTACGAACTGACAACCAAATCACAGCACAAGAAAATTAAGAAGCTCTGGATTCGCGATGGCTTTAAAAACGTCGGTAAGCAGAAGCGCGAACAGAATGAAGCGAGAGCAGAACCTGCAGGAAGCGAAAAAGGTCATTATCAGTGAAGATGCGTCTTGGTCTGGGGCCAAATTGACCAAGATTAGACAGGGTGTCGAGAAACATGGTATCTGAGTTAAGATTTACGGTTGGGTTCACCGGTTAAGACGGCAGGGTAAAGGATTGATGTTTATAAAACTTCGCGATGGAATCGGTTTCTTGCAAAGCGTTCTCAACGATACCTTATGTTAGACTTACAACGCGTTAGTTCTATCAACCGAGTCCTCGGTTAGACTACTCGGTACGATGAAAGAGGTTCCAGAGGGTAAGTCCGCTCCCGGTAGACTGCACGTTGATTATTGGGAGCTAGTTGGATTAGCTCCGGCCGGTGGGGCGAATTCTATTTTGAACGAGGATGCTAATCCTGTTCGGCAGTTCGATAATACATTATGATTCGAGGCGAAAATACTTTTAAGATTCTCAAGATGAGAGATGGCATTTAGGGAGCATTATCATGAACGTGGTTACACGGAGGTAACGCCGCCGACGCTGGTGCAAACACAAATTGAAGGAGGGTCACTGTAAACAGAGTTTTTTCGCATTAGAAGTATTTGCTCGAACAATAAATAAATTTTTCTGAAGAGACCATTCATACTGCCTCAAAATTAATTGATTAAGTTTATTTGTACAAATCGGTGCAGCCATAAATCGAGTGGCATTATTTAACACATAGATGTGCACAAACAGACATTGAGCGATCTCGACGAACTGAATCGAATGGAATATGACATTCGGCCCCCGAGTCTCAGTTGGAAAAATGATATTTGGAGTGATTGTATAGCATTTCTTTATATGCGAAAAGCACAAAGGTTTAGGGAATTTCATGTGCGATCGCACATTTCAACTCATAACTCCAGAACCAGATCCAAAAAAAAATTCAATAGCAACCTATGTCTATGTTGCACCTTTCATTTGAGTATGACATTGTTTAAATCAACACTCGCATACTTACACGCACAAGCCCAGCGAGCGCGTCCACGGGTGGCGGATGCATGAACGACCAGTGTAGGTTAGTTGCGAATAGCCAAAATAAGCAACTCTGGATGAGCAACGCGTTCAGAGAGCAAATGAGGTGACATTTCGGGCGGTCTGAGTCGCTCTTAAACGTAATATGGTGTTGAAAGTCCACCTGCTAAAAGGAGCTGTGGCCGCACACTGGAAGCAGATGGATATTGACTCTTTCCGTCAAGGCTGGAAGAAGTCATTTCGAATTTCATTTTCCCCTTCAATCTAAAACTCATTACTGAAAACTTGAAAACATTTCCATTTTCACGCATCGGCGTACCCCCTGCGCATTGGAAATGTACAAGACTATTGATTTTCAACGGCCAACAACTTCTCCTTCAATATAAAACTCATTGCCAAATGGTTGGAAAAAATCAATTTTGGCGCATCGGCGGACCCCTGTGTATTGTAAATGTCCAAAACTATAGATTTTGAATAACCAACAATTTCCCCTTCAATCTAAAACTCATTGCCAAAAAGTTGGAAACATTTCCATTTTGAGGCATCAGCGGACCCCCCCCCCCCCCCTTCTGCGCATTGTAAATGTCAAAACTATTGATTTTCAACGGCCAACAATTTCTCCTTCAATCTGAAACTCATTACCAAAAATTGAAAACATTTCCATTTTCACGCATCGGCGGACCCCCCCCCCCCCCCCCCCCTGCGCATTGTAAATGTACACAACTATTGATTTTCAACGGCCAACAATTTCCTTTTCAATATAAGTCATTACTAAAAAGTTGAAAATATTTCCATTTTGACGCTTCAGCGCATTGTAAATATACAAAGCTATTAATTTTCAATGGCCAACTTCAACATTGACCGCTAATATTTGCTTGCAATCCTTTCCTATAGCAAGCGAAATAAGGACTGCCGCACATTCCAATCTTGCAAATATAAGCTATGAATGTCGTTCACTACATTCATTTTGAACCGCAGCTATGAAATTTATTTGCAACAGTTCCAACGCAACGGATGATGAAAGTTAAACACACGGGCCATTCACATACATTCGCAACTGCTAGCGAACGAAACCCAACTACGGCAGCAAGCCGAATAACCGAACTTTCACGAACATGTAACAGGCACGCTCAGCAGCACGAACGTTTTTGCTTTTCTCCCCCTTAACAATGGCGGTTCGGTATCCTCCGTTTGGTGCCTTTGAGCGAGCGAATCCGATCGTCTTGTTGGACAGCAGGAACAATTACACGTTGGTCACAAACCAACGTGTAATTGTTCCTGAAATAATTTATAAACATCATTTTCTTTCTTTAACCAACAGAATGCACGATTGTTTACTAGGAAAGACTTTAATTTACTACAATCGGGAAAATTGCGACAAACTTAGCCAATGATTAGAGTTTTAATATCTAATTGAAAGGTTTCAGATGAACTTGTCCGTTACAAGTAAAGTTCTTCACAATGGCAGCCAATGAATAAATTTTGATACACTTAAAAGCAGTCTATCATTCAATGAAACTTGACCACCACAAGAACTAGGTCACAACATGAATACTCCGCACTCGTTATCAAAACAACTTATTTTTGTCGTCATTTTAATTAGACATATATGTTGTCTTCAAGTTACATTTCTGTACCCATACCAACTGAATAAACAATTTTTTGCTAAGATTTGGAACAACAATGGTACAAAAAAGATTTAACATTAACTTTTTGTTTGTAATTATTTGAAGTTTATCTAATTGCAATAATACATTATCAAATATTGATATTCAGAGTAACAACAGTTAAAACAATGTTGACAGCTCTATGTGGAAACTGTGGAACGAAATGTCAAAGATTTGTGGAACGGAAGATTTTCTTCGAGTTTAACACAACCCTGATCGCGGAACGGAATAAATTTCATTCCGTTTCAGAGTGAGGTGTGAATAGAAAAAAAGTTGCTGTGGAAATGAGATGCAAGAAAATGGAATTCCGTTTCTGAGCTTATCTGCACCCTCCCCGTGGCGGGAAATGAGTCCGCACAAAAATGGCAGTTTTTCTGAAGTGTGAACCCAACCGGGGGAAACATCACGGGATTTTAAAACTTTCCACACAGAAATCCGCCCGGGAACAATTCAACACAAATTGTTTCCGACGTGGAAAATTGTATTCAGGCTGATTCTACTTAGTACACAGACTAACAGACATAACACTATCAGGGAATTCCCTCAAAAAACATCGATACGATAATTTTCCCAGAACACTAGCTCCACCTTTTTTTCACGGTCACAAACACTCATTTACTGCTGGGTTACCCCTCAGGTTTGCGAGCAATTTTTCACTAGTGGTATATTCCCCATGTGTTTGTTCATATGTCAGTTGCGCCATAATTTCAAATGTGGCCACAGACCCAACTACAAATATAATTGAAATGACCGTTAAAGCGGGCGAAGTTTTGTGTTTAAGTGTTATGTCTGTTAGTCTGTGGTTGGTATTCCAACTCCATAGACACAACCGATTCTAACTAGAATCGGATGTACCACTGAAGCCTCAACACGAATTAGAAACAGTCAACTTTGCGGTGTTCATTTTCCGGCTGAACTTAACTGGGCGTATTTAATTTGTATTTAGTTACACCACAGATAACAGACGTTTAGGCTAGAACAAAATTTCTTCAAAAACTTGTGTAAACTTTCGAATTGATAAACGTTGGAAATCCGTGTTTCACTATTGCCATCTGCGCAACTGTTTGCTACACGTGCTTGACAGCTGCACTCTAACTACATTGTATCGATCACTACGCCATCTGCAAACGTTTGCCAAACGTGTTTCAGACGTCTAATTTATTCGGAATTTCAGTAGCGGGTATTTACACACGATTCAAATCGAGCTTAAACGTCTGTTATCTGTGGTTACACATTGTCAAGAGTTAATAGTAATCTATTTGAAAATAAAATAAGGAAGAAATAAAGGCATTGCAACAGTTTACTTTTCAATTTCCGTTGCTACATAAAAACCATCAAGAGAATAAAATTGCCTTCATTAAACTAAACAAGTTTGAATGAACTTGGCAGCAAATACAAATTTATATAATTTTTTATTTGTATTTGTTGGCAGTACAGAAAACCAACCTGGTTAAAATCAGGTTTACTACCCTATATGAAATGTGTACTCGAGAGGATCCTGCTTGGTCAATGAGGCATACATTTTTCTTTCAGTGTTATCTGGCTCTCATATGGTTTTCGTTTGAGGCGAAACTGAGTCAGTTCCTAACCCCAACTGCTGTCAAAATGTATGAACTGACAGCGGTTGGGGTTAGAACCTGACTCAGTTTCAGGTTCAAGCGAAATCGCCATCAGTCTCGCACACAGGCTGTCAAACTAGCATGTTTTGGTTTAAAATTGTGGCGATTTTTGTATTTTAATTGGTAGTCACCTCATAGTTTTGCTAAGTTAATAGTCCCATTTCTGCCCTGGAACATCTTATACCATGAATATCATTTCGAAGCGGTTGACTTCCGGGAAATCTTTCCTGCTAAATTCTGCCCGGCGATTAGGTAAGAAGCCACCAATGTTTACTCCTCAGTGTCCAATCAGCACATGTTATCGCTTTTGCAGAAATCCTCAGCCCATATGGAGTCACATATTCGACAAAAACAAATCCAGACCCGGCTGAAGCGACCGCCCAGCAGCAAGCGCGAGTCCCAAATTCATCTCCGGGCACTACGGAGCGTAAAAGTATAATCCCGCCGGAGTATCGGTTTATCTATCAGGAATTTCTACCGGATCCAAAGATCGAATGGCGTAACCCGATTCGTGAAAAGCTCGAACGTCAAGATATGCTGGATCGTCGTTCGAATATCGACATACCTGAGTTTTACGTAGGATCGGTCCTGGCCGTGACCTGTTCAGATCAGCACGCCGTGGGAAAAACTTCCCGCTTCGTTGGGATTTGCATTTTGCGAGAAAAGTGCGGCTTGAGAGCTAGATTCATCCTGCGCAATGTGGTCGACAACCAGGGAATAGAAGTAAGTTACGACATGTACGATCCCACCCTGCTGAAGATCGAAGTACTGCGACTCGAGAAACGAGTTGATAGTCATTTACTCTATCTGCGTGACGCGCTCGATGAGTACAGTACGTTTAATTTGAACATGGAACCGGAACTGCTACCCGACGGTGCACCTGTTCCGGTCAATGATGTTAAGGTGATACTGAAACCGAGACCCTGGTATGACCGGTGGGAGCGCCATAATTTGCAGGGCGTTGCGAATATTGACGAGCATACTAACGAGAGGAAAAAGAAAAAGGCGGAAAAAGTGGCAACTCCTTGGGAGCGGTTTGATCTGATGAAGGAGTACAGAAGGGCGATCCCGGAGGAGGAACAGAAGGAGGTCTTTGCCGAGGTGTATTCACAGTTGCACCAGCTGGAGCTGACCCGCAAGAAGATGAAAAGGAAGCGCACGTTTGTCAAGCCGACGAAACTAGCGTAGGAGTACATTAATTTAGAGAACCTAATAAAATGGTAGGCATTTCGCGTATAGCAAATTTGAGATAGCGATTCGTATTAGTTAAAAGAAATCCCATCCACATTCGTGCCTAAATGAATTCGGCATAATGAAAGCATGCTTCTAGACTGAAAGAACCACGCGCGTGAAGGCGCATTGATAGCGCAATGACGAGTCTACGTTAGTTAGACTAAAACTTCTTCAAAAAGGGGAAGGTTTTTAGTTTATGTCGTTTCTGCTTACCTTATATGAAAGGGTTCGCCTCTTACCATATTATGAACATCTTGCGGAAAATGTAGGCTGACTTGAGTTAAAAAACAGGACCAACCACGACTCTTTTCTCTGGCAATTAAATCGTCTTCCTAATATTCACTTCCAGTGATAAGGAGCTACACAGCCTTATTCTCTATTACGACGGATAGCTTTGTCAAACCAATGTCATCTGCATTGTCATCATTCGTTATCGAGCACTCAGTCGAGATAGAAGTCTTTTGTCATCGGTCCGTACACTCTATAGCGACAAATAGTGTTAATCCGCGTTCAAGGTTATTGGCACACTCTACGCCTAGTTGAGGTTTCATTATTTTTCCCTTCTTTTGTGTTTTTGTTTCTGAGTACCGTTAGCCGGTCAGTGAAGTGAAGCAGTGTAAGTAAGTAAGTAAGCCGTCTGGATACCGTTACCTACACAAGCTAAGTATTAGTTTTCGTTTCCCCTTCTTGGCTGTCTTAATAACGTGCACTGGGCAATAGGCCCGTGCAAAAATGACTTCCCCTGACGGCGGTTCATCTCAAGGTGAGATGGACGTCGAAATAAAATCGGCTCCCCGGCTCAAGGTATATCCGAGCTCGGCCACCGGGCCATTTGTGATCTTCTTCCGGACCAAAGAAAAAAAGTGTTTAAATCTGTTGCAGATTTCTCGAGTTCTGACGGATCGGTATTCGGCCGTGACAGAAATATCGAAAATTCGCCCTGATAAGCTTCGGGTTGTTAACAGTTCTGCTCAGGCAAACGATATTGCTGGCTACGAGCCCTTTACGAAGGAGTACAGGGTTTATATTCCAGCTAGCAGGGTTGAAGTCAGTGGGGTCGTTTCCGATTCGAGTCTGAATTGCGAGGACCTGCTAAAATATGGGACTGGCTGTTTCAAAGACCCCATGCTTAAGCCAGTGAAGATACTGGAATGCAAACGTTTGCATTCAGCATCAGTCGCAGCTGACGGTAAGAAAATATACGTCAATTCAGACTCTTATCGGGTGACCTTCGCCGGCTCTGCCCTGCCCAATTACCTCCTCTTTGACAAGGTTCGTCTACCTGTTCGCCTCTTTGTGCCGCGGGTCATGAACTGTACTAATTGCAAACAATTGGGACACACAGCCTCCCATTGTAGCAATAAAGCCCGCTGTGGGAAATGCGGTGGGAATCATGCGGATGATTCCTGTGGTAGAGATGTCGAAAAGTGTCTCTACTGTGGGGGAAACCCACATGATCTCCCTTCATGTCCCGCGTACAAACAGCGCGAGGAAAATCTTAAGCGTTCCCTTCAGGGACGCTCTAAGCGATCTTTTGCAGAAATGCTTAAGATAGCTACGCCACCTGTCTCTACGAACATCTTTACCAACTTGTCTACTGACGAAGGCGACTGTGATGAACCCCAGGAGGGAACATCTTCTGCTGTGCCTAGAAGTAGTAGAAAAAGGAAGAACATTTCTTCTTCCAAGCTTCGTCGTAAAGGCCAGAAGGTGTCTCTTCATGGTCCCCCTAAAATAACTACTCAAGGAAGTACTGGTGCAAAACCGAAGCAAGTCGCTCCCGGTCTCAGTAACCTGAGCTCAGAAAAGGAGTTCCCAGCACTTCCAGGAACATCAAAAACCCCAAGTGTTCCCATATCTCAGCCAGAGAAAGAAAACAGTGCTGGCTTAATAAATTTCTCTGACATTGTGGACCGTATTCTTACAGCGTTAAACATTTCTGACCCCCTTAAAAGTATCTTGATAAGCTTTCTCCCCGCAGTAAAAACATTTTTGATGCAGTTCACTGCGAAATGGCCCCTTCTTTCAGCGATTGTATCCTTCGATGGCTAATTCATCGAACGAGGTCAAGGATTTAATCACTGTTCTACAGTGGAATTGCAGAAGTATTATCCCGAAAATCGATTCGTTTAAAATCTTACTAAATAATTTGAAATGCGATGCATTTGCCCTATGCGAGACATGGCTCACTTCAGAAATAACCCTACACTTCCACGATTTTAATATTATTCGCTTGGATCGAGAAGACTCTTACGGAGGAGTACTTTTGGGGATCAAAAAGTGCTATTCTTTCAATCGGATCGACCTCCCCTCGACACCAGGCATTGAAGTTGTCGCTTGCCAAACCAGAATTAAAGGCAAAGACCTTTGTATTGCTTCCACCTACATCCCCCCTAGAGCCTCAGTTAGCCACCGACGGCTTTGCGATATTGCGGAACTCCTCCCCGCACCGAGGCTAGTTTTAGGTGACTTCAACTCCCACGGCACGGCATGGGGTTGCCTTCATGACGATAATCGATCTACCCTACTCCATGAGCTTTGCGACAACTTCAATATGACTATTTTGAATACGGGTGAAATGACACGGATTCCTGCCCCTCCAGCGCGACCGAGCGCCTTAGATCTGTCCCTCTGCTCGACATCGCTGCGGTTAGATTGCATGTGGAAGGTAGTCTCTGATCCCCACGGCAGCGACCATCTGCCAATCGTAATTACTATTGCTAACGGTTCAGGGCCACCGAATACAATCAATGTTTCGTATGACCTCACACGAAATATTGGTTGGAAGAGCTACGCGTCCGCGATATCCGACAAAATCGAGTGCACTCAAGAGCTTCCTCCGGAGGAAGAGTACGGGTTCCTGGCTGGCTTGATTCTCGATACCGCGATTCAAGCTCAGACTAAACGCGTACCAGACGCGAACTCACGCGGGCGTCCTCCCAATCCATGGTGGGACAAAGAGTGCTCAGACGTTTACGCGGAGAAGGCCGCTGCGTATAAGACCTTCCGGGACGACGGGCTGCCAGCTAGCTACCGACAGTACGCGATGGCGGAAACGCGCATGAAGAGTTTGATAAACGTCAAAAAACGTAGCTACTGGCGCCGGTTCGTCGACGGACTAACGAGAGAAACATCGATGAGCACTCTGTGGAGTACGGCCCGGCGCTTACGAAACCGAAACAGTACTAATGAGAGCGTGGAATATTCAAACCGTTGGATATTCGATTTTGCCAAGAAGGTTTGTCCGGATTCCGCCCCGGCACAGTAGATCTACCGCGCCGCGTCCCCTCACAATAACGCGAACGAAACACCATTTTCGATGGTGGAGTTCTCATTTGCTCTCTTATCATGTAACAATAAAGCCCCAGGGCCAGACAGAATCAAATTTAACTTGCTAAAGAATCTGCCAGACTCTGCCAAGAGACGCTTGTTGAATTTATTTAATAAGTTTCTTGAGGGTAATATTGTCCCTCATGACTGGAGGCAAGTGAAGGTCATCGCCATTCAAAAACCAGGAAAACCAGCCTCCGACCACAACTCGTATCGACCGATTGCGATGCTGTCCTGTATCCGAAAGTTGTTCGAGAAAATGATCTTGTTTCGCCTCGATAATTGGGTTGAAGCAAATGGCTTACTGTCAGATACACAATTTGGTTTCCGCAAAAGCAAAGGGACGAACGATTGTCTTGCGTTGCTCTCAACAGAAATTCAAATGGCTATGCTAGCAAAGAGCAGATGGCATCAGTTTTCCTAGATATAAAGGGGGCTTTTGATTCAGTTTCTATCAAAATTCTTTCTGAGAAGCTGCACCAGCATGGTCTTTCACCGACTCTAAACAACTTTTTGCTAAACTTGCTGTCTGAAAAACATATGCATTTTTCGCATGGTGATTTATCGACATCACGAATTAGCTACATGGGTCTTCCCCAGGGCTCATGTCTAAGCCCCCTTCTCTATAACTTTTACGTGAATGACATTGACGAATGTCTTGTCAATTCCTGCACGCTAAGGCAGCTTGCAGATGACGGTGTGATCTCTATTACAGGTCCCAAAGCCGTCGATCTGCAAGGACCATTGCAAGATACCTTGGACAATTTGTCTGCTTGGGCCCTCCAGATGGGTATCGAGTTCTCCACGGAGAAAACTGAGCTAGTCGTATTTTCAAGGAAGCGTGAACCAGCGCAACTACAGCTTCAATTAATGGGTCAAACTATTGCTCAGGTTTCAACTTTCAAATATCTCGGGGTCTGGTTCGACTCTAAAGGAACCTGGGGATGTCACATTAGGTATCTGAAACAGAAATGCCAGCAAAGGATCAACTTTCTCCGTACAATAACCGGAACATGGTGGGGTGCCCACCCAGGAGACCTGATCAGGCTGTACCAAACAACAATATTGTCGGTGATGGAGTACGGGAGTTTCTGTTTCCGCTCCGCTGCGAACATACACTTCATCAAACTGGAGAGAATCCAGTATCGTTGCTTGCGCATTGCCTTGGGTTGCATGCACTCGACCCATACGATGAGTTTCGAAGTGCTGGCGGGCGTCCTTCCGCTGAAAAATCGATTTTGGGAACTCATATCGATTGCTCATCCGATGCGATATCTTGAACCCGTTAGTAATTGCAAATTTCGAAAGGCTTGTCGAGCTCAATTCTCAAACCCGATTTATGTCCTTGTACTTTGATTACATGGCACAAAATATCAATCCTTCTTCATACTATCCCAACCGTGTCAATCTCTTTCATGCTTCTGATTCAACTGTATTCTTCGACACATCCATGAAAGACGAGATTCGTGGAATCCCGGATCACATACGTCCGCAAGTGATCCCAAGCATCTTTCATAGTAAATTTCGAGAAGTCGACTGCAACAAGATGTTTTACACCGACGGGTCAAGCCTCGACGGCTCCACTGGCTTCGGTATATTCAATCAAAACCTCACCGCCTCATTCAAACTCAATGATCCTGCTTCAGTTTACGTCGCAGAACTTGCTGCTATTCAGTATACCCTTGGGATCATTGATACTTTGCCCACCGATCATTACTTTATTGTCTCGGATAGCCTCAGCTCAATCGAGGCTCTCCGTTCAATGAAACCTAGAAAGCACATTCCATATTTTCTGGGGAAAATCTGGGAGCGCCTGCGTGCTTTATCTGTAAGATCGTACAAGATTACCTTAGTTTGGGTTCCCTCGCATTGCTGCATTCCAGGTAATGAAGAAGCGGACTCTTTAGCTAAGGCGGGCGCTTTACAAGGTGACATATATGAAAGACCAATTAGCTTCAGCGAATTTTTCAGTATTACTCATCAGAGAACCCTCGAAAGTTGGCAAACTTCATGGAGCAATGGTGAACTGGGAAGGTGGCTACATTCGATAATCCCTAAGGTATCGACGAAACCTTGGTTCAGGGGGATGGATGTGGGTCGGGATTTCATTCGCGTGATGTCTCGGCTCATGTCCAATCACTACACGCTGGACGCACATCTCCGGCGTATTGGGCTCGTGGATAGCGGTATCTGCGCTTGTGGCAACGGTTATCACGAAATCGAACATGTTGTCTGGGCATGCGCCGAGTACTGTTCTGCCAGATCTCAACTATTCGATTCCCTTCGGGCCCGAGGAAGATCACCCAATGTCCCGGTTCAAGATGTACTAGCAAGCCGCGATATTCTCTACATGTCCCTTATATACACGTTCCTCAAAACCATCAATAAACAAATTTAAATGCCCCTATCTTTTCTCTTATCATTCCCAGAAGTGCCCTCTTCCGCCTACCGTACCCCAACGATGGTTTGATACGACTCCAAGACGAGACAAAACATCTGTCGAATGAACCAACAACACGAGATCTACAGTACAACATCACACGCGCAGCGCGGTGTGTTCCCGATCCGTATCTGAGCCGTACTACGAAATCGTCTGGAGGAACCCCTGCCGGCTCGAGGAAAACCGCCCGGCGTCCCAATACTTGATACATCCGTTCGAATCTGTAATCCTGGCCGTTGATTCCTGATGCCGGAAACTGAAGTTTATATTCCCCCCCCCCCGTTCAGTCTTGTCCACCCTCTCTCCCATGTCTCTGATACACAGATGTATGTCTTCACCCCCTTCTCCCCTTGAATATCTTCCCAAAACATATGTGCCCCCCTATCTTCTAGTTTTAGTTGATCAATCCGTTCGAATCTGTAATCCTGGCCGTTAATTCCTGATGCCGGAAACTGAAAGTTTACATCCCCCCCCCCCCCCCCCCCCCTTCAGCCTTGTCCACCCTCCCTCCCATGTCTCTGATACACAGATGTATGACTCCACCCCCTTCTCCCCTTGAATATCTTCCCACAACTTATGTGCCCCCCTATCTTCTAGTTTTAGTTGATCAATAGTTAATCTCGTTAATAAAAGCACAACAGTACCACTACTTTAAAATAGCCCTAATTAATTCCCCCTAATCTTGAACCACTCTCTCTCTAGTTATTTCTAGTTAATAAGCTTGTAAAATGTTCCGCTTAGTTAATAATTAATTTCTCCTACAATCTCCCTTCTAAAAATCATAAAGTGAATTACTATAAAAAGAACACACAAAATGACCCGTCCCCCAAATTTTACGAATATTATATTATACCCTCTTTTATATGTATAAGTTAGCTGTAAATTTTTTTTTTAAGTTTCATCATATAAAACAAAATAATATTGAAATGTGTAACCCCCTAGTTTTAAGAAATTCAAAATGTAAAACAATGAAAAAATGGCACCTTTGAGCTAACGCATACGTGCCTTATCAAATAAACAAATTGAAAAAAAAATCTGCATTGTCAATAACGACTGCATAATCAAACGGAAGCCTACTTCGATCAAACCACATTCGTTCGAAAATGTGATCATCGCTCACGTTATGTGAGGCGACTGTTGGGTGGCAGTTGCATACAGTGCTACCCAGCGGTGAGAATGCAAACTAGTCGATTTTCTCCATAAAAATTAAAGAAAAATACAAATGTCAAGTACGTTGGTCCGGTAGCTAGACTTGTATGATTTGGATTTGGGTCAAATTTGGAGCACCCCTGGTGGGATTAGGAATTGAATGGTCTTACGAACCCTACGTAGAACCCACAACATACTAAGAACCGTCTGTAAAATTAAGGTTGCTCAGGCGTAGAAAATTGGCCGTCATCGGAATCGCATATTCAGTCAACAGAACCGTTTTGCTATTATTTCATACTTTATTTCAAATATGTACGTTCTCTGATCAGAGGTGGCTTTGCTTGTGTTTGCTGTGACTATTTGTCCGGCTGGAGATATTATTTTACACAGAAAAAATATCCTTCTCTGAAATGTTATTGTTACGGGCCCATTATCG
Source organism: Topomyia yanbarensis (assembly GCF_030247195.1). Taxonomy (NCBI): domain Eukaryota; kingdom Metazoa; phylum Arthropoda; class Insecta; order Diptera; family Culicidae; genus Topomyia; species Topomyia yanbarensis. The sequence continues at coordinate 437,679,711 of NC_080671.1, forward strand.
CCATCGAAACTAGAACATTCTTGTTACTGTGTTGATATCAGTTATGCATCTACTATTTCATCATACTGTTCTGCTTTGCTTAGCTCGTTATATTGCCGATGTGTTTTAGATCAGTTAGTTTCGATATTCTCAATCAAAAAAGTACCTTTTTAAACACATAGTGAAATTGAATTTGTCGGCATTATTATTTTATTGTATGTATTTTCTGTTATTTCTAACAATAAAATGTGTATTTCCATTTTCTTTTTCAAATACTCGCTAATGTGTAGGTAGAGTGATTCATATTTCTCTTTCAGTGCCACCTAAAAACTATGTACTCTTATGGATTCACTGACTTTATGGTTTTATGCGTTATCGTTAATGTTGTTTCTTCTTTTTTCTATATTCACCAGAGTGTAGTCATCGCTATCAAGCAGTTAAAGATAATATTTACAAAAAACTCGCAGACTTCCACCGTTCACTCTTCCTCGCTACATTCTTTACCACGCGCTTGCTTCTAAGTGTTCGAAAAAATATAGTCTCCTGCCTAAAAAACTAAAAGCACTTAAATAAAACAATAATCTGATCATAAACAAGATCCTTCTTTTTTCCCGTTCTGCCACGGCCAGAATAAATAGAATCTTTGCCGGAGAAAGTTGACTTCAATCAATTAACAACATAAATTGTTTCTGAAAAATAATAGTATGTATGGAGGCAAAATTTATACTTTTTTTTTGTTTCTCGAGTGGTGCTTTGCACTGTTTTGGAACCGCCATAGCGTATCTCCAAGGATACTTTGACCATGATCACTCGGTTTTCTGATTTTTTTTGTTCAAAACGAAAGCGGATCAACAGCTCCTAACCACCATCTGTTCCCGTGTCTCTGCTGTGTTCTGCTACTTGTAGAAGTTCATAATGCCACTCCAGCGACGGTAGTAATCGTTATAGTAGTAGTCATAATCTGGTGGGGGTGGCGGATGTGTTGTATTGTTGGCCATGAAACTAGCCGGAGGCTGTCCCGTAGTCGGTCCAGAGGGCTGACCATTGTTGCAGTTGCTCTGCTGCTGATAGTGATTTTGCTGCTGGGATACGGCGTTTTGCTGCTGGTGATTCTGCAGCTGCTGAAGCGACGACTGCAGGCTGCGGAATGGAAGCGAACTAATAGCATTTGCTACGTGGTTCATCGTCGAGCAGAAGTTGGCGGCACCACTGGGGCCACCGGTTGTAGTAGTAGTAGCGTTGGAACTGGTGGTGGTATTGCTAGTGTTATCCTCGTCATTGTGGGTCTCGTTTCATTAGCTGGTGAGCAGTGCGATGTTTATTTCCTTTACCATCTTAACGCGGTGCAGCATTTTACTCAGCGAGTCCTTGCTGAGGGCCTGTGTCGAGTACCAGACGGGGGAATCGGGTACGCAGGATCGTTCCGGTTGCAGGTAGAATACGTCGTTGCGGGTTTTGACACTTTCCGGGCTGAAAGAGAAGAATAAATATGTTATATAATTCAAGTTTACAGATCTTTTATGTTAAAGACACAACTATAAACCGTTAGAATTAACCCATATTAATCCATTGATTCCCAACCTACACGCTCTACAGATTATAGTCCCAGGTGTATCCCCATACCACGTGTAGGAGATATCGACGGGTGAACAATCATAGTAGCCATGTTACTATAGCCACCAAAAATCAATCAATTTTGTCACGGTTCTGAACACAGGCGTTTTAGTTTTTTCTCCGATCTACGGCCATTACTACTTGCAATAGTTTACGGGCCTGCCGAGAATTCAATACTTTGTTAAAACACCGTTCCAGTTGCTGTCGTCAATGAGTACTAGGCCATTAGAAGTTTTTTCCCCAACGCAATTGGCCGAATCCACCATGAAGATGGATTAGTTCGGGATTGTGCGTGTTGGTAATGAGAATTACGAAACCCTGTGATCGATTCCTGGCGAACCCTGTGATCGATTCATGGCGAAATGGAGACGCCAAAGCACGAGGTACAATATCGTTATTCGTTGACGTTACACACCCAGACACAGATCGGGAACTGCCTAACAGCGAAGCAAATCTGTGAGATAACCAGTGGCCACCACCAAAAGATGTCTTTAACATAGAAAATTTGCCATTTCAAAACGGATTTGCAACCTAACCTACAACGATGGCGAGGACATAAAGCAAAACCTACACCAGATGGGAGAACTGTACCAGCGACTCTCAAATTTCGGTCTTGAGTTAGGGGCTACCCTGTCCTGACAATGGTTTTAGTTCCGCGAAGCCTCCCTCCGTCATTTGAAGAGTCAGACCCCAGAAGACGAGCTCACAATGGAAAGAATCAAGCAAAATTTCAGGACGAAACAAGAGATCCGGCTGTTGCGAAAGTATGCTGCGAGTTCAAGTCGGGGTGAAAGGTGTGTGCCACCATTTCCACAAATTAGGGCACTTTAAACGCCACTGCCTATCATTGAAGCAAAAGTATGCCGAAATGGAATTTGAGTTTCGACTTCGTCTCATCAGAATTCGACACTATCTTAGTGACAGGACTAAGCTAGCGCCGGATTGACGCTACCTCCAAAAAAATGGAAACATACAATTTGTGTTCCTGAGCAAACCCCTAGTCAAGCGTGATGTCTCGCAAGAAAAGGAGCTCATTTTAAGCTGATGATACCAATGAAATCTTGCGGGACATCACGCTTGACTCGGGATTTGCTCAGGAACACAAATTGTGTGTCTCCATTTTTGGATCTATCGTAAATCCGGCACTAGATTAGTCCTGTCACTAAGTTAGTGTCCGATTCTGATGAGACGAAGTTGAACCGCAAATTCCATAACCAATTTAGTTGAACGTGTTGTGCTCTTCACGCGTGAAGGTTGTTTTAAACAATTTTTTCCTTGATGTAGAAAAAATAATTTGAACCTAAATTATTCTCCATTAAGGAGAAATATAGCATAGTGCGAAGGTGGTGGCAAAGCGTCGAGTGTCCGTTTGCGGTCAGCTCTTCACCAAGTTTCCTGATCTGAGATAAAATATTGGATAATAGATTCCGAGACCGCGTCACCGAGTCATATCAGCAGCGAGAGGCCTTTCTTCAAGGAAGTGGAAGCGATTTCGGGCATGTTCGTCACGCTAAGGCCATAGGGCCGTGTTGTCGATGTCACGGGATCTTTCGGAAACTTGTTTTGCAAAGATGATAAAGGTAAAAAGCATAAAACTATTTTATCCGATGTTCCAGAACTAGACACCTTCCTACACTCAGTGGGCCTCTCATAGAAAAAGCCGTTGTGGCAAAATTCACAGGATACGAATGAATTATAACGTATTACAACCGTATTGCGTCAGTAGCGGTAAAATTCGGGTCTTTGTCATCTCAATTTACCGCGACAGAACCTTGTTACGTTGAAAGTGGGTAAACAGTAATCATAAATGCAATAATGAGGTGTTAGATGGGAGCGTGTAGCACGCAGTCAAAAAGACAGGAGCATGTGAACGCACCCCATCCGTGGTGGGTTGCCAGTCGCGGGATGACAGCAGCACTGGAGCTGTAAAAACCAAAACCGCATGTTTCACAAGTTTTCTGAGCCGGTGGAGTGTGGAGGACCCACTGAGATTCAGTGGTGTGGAGAATAAGGGGATATATTCGCGTGACCGACTGGAAGCTTGTCAGCAGAAATCAACCGCGGAATCACCGCCATTCACTTCGCAAGAAGATGTTGCCACAGTGACCAAGGACAACATCCATAAATGACGTAGCATTATATGGGGGAGGGGGAGTTTTGTATTTTGTGATGATGTGTGACGACGGGGGGGTAGGGGGTCATGCCATGCTACGTAGCTTTTTTAAAGGGGAATAGATTAGAATTTTTTAAAAAAATTACGGTGCGGGAGGGGGGCAGACTTATCGTTAAGCTACGTAATTACCAGGGGGGTATTTAGAGGTTTGTGACGAAATGCTACGATGGGGGAGGGGGGTGTTAAAAATCACTCAAAAAATGCTACGTCATTTATGGATCATCCCATAGAGAATATTAAATACAGCAATACTGATAAAGCTACCGCAAAGAAGAAAGCATTACCAGCGGAGCAAGTGTACAGAGTGCTTGGAACTTCCACCAGCAACAGCGGCAAGATCGTTCGGGAAGTTACGGCTGCCACCGGTAATATTGTACATGGCCAGTATCGGCGACGGCATCCTTTTTTAATTCTGCACAGAAGAAGGAACCGTCATTCTGTAACGCCAATACCGGTGGCAGTGCTGATAGGCTGCCTCACCGTACGCAAGGATATGAATAAAGGGTTCTCGATTTTCTCGAAAGAGGAGCGAGGAAGTGACGACGATTGAGCGTAAGTCTGCACAAATTTCTCTCTTTTCCTCATGCACTTTGCGTGTTTTTCGTTTGTGAGTCAGCTGGCCTTTTTCTCTCAAGATAACAACTAAACGTACCCAAAAGCACATGTTAAGCCCAGTTGGGAATAATTTATAGTTAAAATACAGTTTGAGTTTTGTTAATTTTAGTAATATTAGACTCTGAAGATCTTCATTATGGCGATTAATCCTTTGCATTTAAGCGAGGAAAGATTAAATTGTGCATTGGCGCAAGTTAAAGGATCCGACACAGTCCATCCGGTGAGACAAATGTTCTTGATTGCAGCAAACCATGGAGAAAGACATGAGAACGGGTTGCTTTTATACCGACTTCTCTCAGGTGATGCAAGACTCCCGAAACATAGAAGCTTGTCAATCCGAATAAAAGGCACTTTTAGAAGAAGTGTACGTCACGTTAAATCCGTCAATAGTTAGTCCAGTAAGGGAACGCAGTGAAAACACAATAGTACACAATGACATGGTGGACCAAAGGAGCAACAGTTCCGACCAGAGATGCCAGATTCGCAGACTTAATTTTAGCTGCAGATTTTTTCGATGACGCAGATATTTGCAGACTTTTTAGTTTCATTGCAGATATTTGCAGATTTTTTATTTTCATTGCAGATTTTCACAGATTTTTAAATATAAAGGCTTTTGGTTATACTAGATTTCCTGACATTTTTTGTTCTTCCCAGTCTTATAAAATTATTATTGCAGACATTTGAAAAAAGTATCTGGCATCTCTGGTTCCGACCATCGTTCAGAAGTCAGCGTTCCCAACGTTTTTTTTCCGGAGAGCGCCAGGACAGAACCCAAATCTACCGGAACAGTTTCCAGAAACTCATCATCCCACGGGACACGATTCGAAAGAGAAAGCTGGACCGAGGACTATCAATTGCTTCCTCTCCAAAAGGCAAAGGACGGAGTCGTGGAGTTCGGACAAGATGGAACCTTGCATTACCTAGGTATCATCAAAACGAGGACGATTCAATCGAGTGGGAACCCAACCCCTAGGTGGTAATCTCGCACGGACTGTCACCTCCAGCGTATCGTTTATTTATTTATAGTTAATATCAACAGACACAGTGTGGTCCTAATGATTATTTCTTAATATATTTAGAAAATTAGATTGCAATCCGCAACGTGGAATGTGAAGATCAAACTCAGATGATACTCTGTTGAAAATCCGCTGCAAACCAATGATGGCACCGTTAACTCCATAGTTAGTCCGGCGAACAGGTAATCGGAGGAATATATTATTGCGAAGAGAACGAGTACGAACGTTCATATTTATCGCACTAAGAAGTTCGGGACAGTCGATTCGATCGTGCATAATATCCGAAATCGTCAGCACGGAATAGGTCCCGCCGCACTAGTGTCTAGTCCAATAAGCAAACCACGACTATCGTAACTTGGCAGCTGGTGAGGGTTGTGCCAAGGCAAACGACGAAGGGCAAACCTAACAAATCTGCGCTGTACTGTCTCAATTCGATGGACACCGTTGAGATAATGAGGATTCCACACAACTGAACAATATTCCAGTGCTGAACGAACGAGTGAGAGTAAAGAGACTTCAAGCAATAGATATCGGAAAAGTGCTTAGATATTCTCATAATGAACCCCAAGCAGCGTGATGCCTTTGCGACAATATAGCTGATATGCTGCTTAAACGTCAGTTGTTCATCGAGAAAAACTCCAAGATCTTTGACACAATTCGCTCTGTCAATCGTGGATTTTGCTAGACAGTATTCAAAACGAATTGGCGTTTTTTCCTGGAGAACGTAATGACCGTGCATTTCTTGGGATTTAGGGTCATTCGGTTGATTTCGCACCATTCCGCAAAGGTTATCAGTTGGCGTTGAAGGAAAGCTACATCATCTGTATTCTGGATTCTGTGGTATAACTTGAGGTCGTCAGCGAAAGACAACCGAGGGGTCCTTCTAAACAAAAGTTGACGTCGTTGAAATACAGAAGAAAAATCAATGGACCGAGATGGCTGCCTTGCAGAATGCCAGATGAAGCGAAGAACTCTTCGGATACCCAATCACCTATCTTGACTGCCAGACGACGATTACTGAGATCAAGCATGGGAAAAATCACATCGTGAATCGATCGTTCGCGCTTCGCAAGCAAGCTTTCTTCAGTTGTGATGCATTCTGTTAGCTTCGAAAATGATACCTAGCAACCTGTCGTTACGGACACATGCGATTCAAAGCTATAACAACCAACGAAGAAGCACATCAGTTGTGTTTTAATTCTTTCCTTCCCCACCGCGGATGGCTTCGTTCGCGAAGCTCTTCTCGAGCGGTTCGCGGTTTGCATAGGATTTTCATAATACAGTTTTATTTCATTTTCATATTCGCACAATATAATTAATGCTTGGAAAACCATATACCATTTTAAAACTAGCTGATAATCAATGGTTTTAAAAATTTGCAACAATGCACTGCTAACAAATAGGCCGCAAGGAATTTCAGTAGATCAAATTGCTAGTATTGTATCACAAAACTACCCATAACGCGGTCTGAGAGCGAAAAATCCAGTGCAAAAATAGGTACTATGTTTTAATCATGCATGAAGAAACCTTTGTGAGCTTCGCGAAGCTACGTGACAAACATTCACGAGCGAAGAATTGACGCTGCTCTTAAATTTTTTAAGCTTCACTTTTGATTCGCAGTTTGCCCATCTAGTGACCTGCTCTGAAGTTATTAGACTTCTCACTTCGTGCGTTGATTATGGTTAATTAGTGAGCACAAAATTTTGACTACTTTGTGATCCACAGTTAGCAACAGTCGCGCGAGTGAACGAATTTTCCCATGCCTGACTGAGATACGATTGCATCCAGCGGAGAATATTAGTACCAAAGCCAAGTCTATCCAACTTTGCCATTGCAATAGCGTGATTAATCTTGTCAAATGCAGCTGAAAGGTCCGTGTAAATAACGTCAGTTTGAAGGCCGGCAGACATGGCATCTGTCACATATGTTGTGAACGACAGAAGATTTGTAGATGTTGAACGTTTCGGCATAAATCCATGCTGAGTCTCGGAGATATACTGTTTGCAGTGGCTGAAGATGTGTTCCAGCAGTCATTTGAAACAGCTTAGGAACTGCGCTAAGTGTTGTAACACCGCGATAGTTGTCGACTTCCTTTTTATCGCCTTTTTTGTGAACTGGAAACATGAAGGAGGATTTCCAGAGTTCGGGAAATACTCCGGGTGTTAGCGACAGTCGAAACAGATGACAGAGGTTCGATTAGACCGGCAGAGCATTTTTAAAGAATAATAGTTGGTATACCATCTGGGCCTGCCGAGGTTAAGGTCTTCATTTTGCCAATCGCAAGTTGTACCATATTATTGTCGATATTGATAGAGCTTAAAGATTGGTATGATTGAGGTACATTGAGTGCCGCGCATGAAACCTGGGTCGGTGCCAGTTTCTCGTTGGAGAAAACACTCGCGAACTTTTCAGAGAATAGTTGGCAAATTTCCTGTGAACTAGAGCTCGTATGCCCTCCATAGCTCATCGTTGAAGGCAACCCGGATTCCTTTCTTTGCTCGTTTACATGCTTCCAGAATGTTTTTGGTTCGGACTTCAACTTACGTTGCACGTTTCGCAAGTAATCGGCATGGCAACGCTTCGATGTCTTTGTATAGACTTGGTTAACATGCACATAGTGTTGTCGCAGCACGTAGTCCCCAATGCGGGGTGCTTAGATTGAAGGGCGCTTCTTTTGGATACATAGCGATCGATAACATATCTCATAACATTGGAGAAGGTCTAAACTGCAACGTTGACATCATCAAGAATTCGTTCCAGTGGATATTCGACAGGAAGTCAATAATGCTATTATAGTCGGCTCTTCTAAAGTTATAGCTGACGGTGTCAGAAACATTGCAGTCATGCTTCACACGAAATGCTTCAAGCACTATATGCAGTGGAGGGTGGTGTCTAACACTCTAACACCAGGGGGAACGGTGCTGCGGCAATTTTTTCGCGCGTAGTCAGATTTGCTCGAGAAGCAGAGATCGAGGATTCTGTTGTTCTCATTCACCACATTATTCGTTTGGCGCAACAGATATAGACTGTAGCAGTCAAGCAAACTGGTGGTGCCAGCATGAAAAGATTACAGTTCGGGATCTGCGAACATAAATCCGTCTGAAGCAGAGTGCCATTTTAATCCGGAGAAGTTGAAATCGTCAACAATCAGGATCTCGTCGATCGGGCTTGCTTGAGCGGAGATCCGTTCCAATGACTCGTTCCACAGACTCTCCAAGGGACGGAGGAGGAAGCAATAATTCCACAGAGTACAACCGACAGCGGGATGAGCTGCTTAATCATCTGCTGAGACGTGAACGAAACCAACTCAATGGACCGAGAAATCCAAAAGCAATCCACAACTGGCCGTTCAAATACGTTGTTGTACCGCGTGGAATGTTTCGCTCGTTCTGAGGGGCTGGAGGAGGAAATTTTGCTTGGATCCATCAAGCACCTGTTATTGGACGACGCACTGGATTTGTATAGACGACGAGCTTTTGCACAGGGATCACTGCTGTCGTGGAGGCATTTCAAGGAGAAGAGCTGACGGTAACTCGTGCCCGGTAGCTACACGCAGAATTTTACGCATCGAAGCGAGTTTCCGGTTCCAAGGAACAAACGAATCGTTCGCAAATGGGCCCTATTCTCACAGTCACGTCACCTAGTGACTAGAAGGAATTTTTCTTCTAGTCACTAAGTGACGTGACTGTGAGAATAGGGCCCTTTATCGTGACATTCAGGCACTTTTCCGTTTTGTTAGTCCACCGATGACAGAGGATGAAAAATTCTTTATCGTGAAGAATATTAATGCGGAATACGCGGCAATAGTAGCGGCTGACAGACCACGAACATTACTGGAATTGGTGGAAGTTTGCAACGGGTTTGTCGAAACAAGGTTATTACTGAACCGGCAGCGACGTGAACCGATCTCGCACAAAACTCTACTGAATTCAAACTTTGCGACAGCCGTCATCTCGCAAAGAACATACTCTGGCCCGTAACTCCACAGAGGTTCGGTAGAGTACACGTGATAGGAATACATGAAGCACAAGAAGTCCAATCAGACAGCGATTCAATAGATTCAGCACGTGCCGAGCAGGAAGATCCAGGAATGGGTACAACAGCTGGAAAATCTTTGTCAACTGGTGAATGCGCTGAATAGGCGGTTTGAAAGGAGAGAGCAACGTCGATCCGCAAATTCGTAAGGATTCTAGTACCAGTCGACACAAGAGCGACACGGAGCATCGAACACAGTAAGCGACATACCGCAACCGCTGTCGCAGCAGCAACCCTTGCAGACTCCTATTCACCTTCAAGAACCACACAGTGAATCAAGGTGTACAACGTTATCATGCTGGAACTGTGATGAAGATGAACATCGATTTATGGACTGCCCGAAGCCCCAAGCAGTGTTGTTTTGTTACCGTTGCGGTTGGAAAGGAAACACACAGGCGAGGAGTTAGTAACAGAGGAACCAGTGAATCATAAACATGGATGGAGACAATAGACCTCACGCAAACATGTCGGTACTCGAAAGACAGCTGAAGGGTTTTCTAGACGGCGGCGTACTGTTCGTTAATCGGAGGAGGTACGGTAAGGATCGTCGAAGAGCTAAACATGAAAAAAGTGCTTTCTGCGTGGCTGGGATTTCTGGGACAAGTTTCGCGTGAGAACCGTATGCAAAAGGCTGGACTTAGCGCTGGATGAAGAGATAGGCTGCTCTGAACCGTTGAGAGAGCTTACTTCGTCGACCCATTCACAAGATCAAAGAAGGGAAACACGGTAATCTTTGTAGCAGTAGACTGGATAACCAAGTACGTCATTGCGCAACCAATGCGCGGGGCAGATACAGAGGCCTTGAATAACTTCCTGGAAAAGGAAGTATTCCTTCGATTCTCACGGCCAAGGATCATTCACACAGACAACGACAAGCAGTTTACGTCGTTGGCATTCCGGTCATTTCTCGCGAGGCACAACACCGAGCATATGACCACAGCGTGCTACTGCCCGATGGTGAACAACGCAAAGCGAATAAACAGGGTGTTGATAACTTGCATCAGAGCGCTTTTGGATAAAGATCATCGAACTTGGGACGGAAATCTAGCATCGATCAATATTATGCAACATCATGCAGTGGGGTGAATTTGGACCATGATCATGGGGGTATTATGGGCTTTTCGTTTACTCGGTTAGACTTAGATTTCAGTTGACGATCGACGTCTCGTTGGTGTCTGAAAAAGGCGCGTCCACTTTGCAGTTTATATTCGTGGTTGAGTTGAAAGCAGTGGTTTCGTAGTGCAAGTGTCTTAGGTTTTGAGCATTTTTTAAAAGCGGTTCATTTGGTAGTTTTTAATCATCTAAGGACGGTTGATTATCTGGGGCGTGTTGATTGGTGTTTTGGTATACGACGGTCGACTAGGTAGTTAAGAAAAAATCGTGGACGATAGAACTTGTGACGTCTTCAAAGTTCACTTCTAGGTTACTAGCGAGTACAAGATGTAGTAGGGGGATGATTACACATATGCTGGGACTGTCGGAGTCGGAGCAATGCAGCAGTACGGAGCGTAATCCCGGACACCTACAAGTCAAAGATCCAATGTCCATTCTTCGATGATATTGTTGATTTGACAGAGAGTTGCGGTGCTGTAGCCGTCCAGAATATAACTGGCACTGTTGATAAGCGTAGATTTTTCGATATCCAATCGAGGAAATCCGTTACTTGCCTGGCACCCTGTCAACCCAGAGTTGAGAAGTCGCCCAGTATAACAATTATATCACGAATTCTAGCAGGTGATAAATACACGACACACAGGAACAGATTGCGATCGGTAAGATTCACTGATAACCACACTTGCTCGGAGCTCACCCACCGGTCATCGTTGTTCACGGCGAGCGGCGATAAACACATCATCTACTGGTGTCTTACAGCTGTTGAGGGCGTTGCGGTAGCAGCGGTAGACATCGAATCCATCGAAACCAAACACCTAGCGAGACAAAGTACGGTTGTCGAGCCACGTTGCAGTCAAGGCGATGACGTGATAACAGCAACCTATGGTCGCGAGCAAAAAGTTGTCCGTTGATGAATTTAAACCACCAACATTCTGGTAGTAAATCTCGATGTTGTTGGAAGACGGAACATGTTCAGGAGAAAACGAAGTCATGTTACCGTTTTGAGCGCGTTGGAAGGTCCTTTCGTCAATCCCACAAACAGTATCGGAATGTCTGACGGTCGCTTGGTCGACTGTGGTGGGAGATTCGAGACATCCCGAATCAACTGCGTCGTGCCTCAGAGTACGCCGTTCGTTGTCGGCAAGAGAAATGATTACCATCTGGTCACAAGATGTCACAAGAGCAGAAGGCAAATCACTATAGGCGAAGAATGCATCAATATCTCAATCTGCGTTGAAGCGAATGGAATGGTGCGGGTGTGACATGACGCGCACCATTTTTCACGCATAACATTGCGAGCTCAGTACTGGTGAACTGAGTACCGTTATCGCTCACAAAGGGTCTGGCATACCGATGCGAACAAAAAAACTGTAGGATTCCTTTCGTGGCTGAAGCTGTAATCGATTAGGTTAATGATTGTCACCCATGTAGAGCATGAAAGGAAATACTTAATGGTGGTGCCATGGGTGGACTTTAGGCTACAGATTCACGATTTCCGATTGCATTAACATGTGTAGTTAATGGATCGATAGCCAGTAAACGTAACTACGCGCAATTCATGCGCTGGATTCCAGGATGGTCATGGTGAAGGTGATTTAATCAACGCATTCGAAAATTAACAGGAACCACAGGTCGTTCAGAAAACATAAATTACCCTTGAGCCGTGGAAAGCAAATCTCTTCGATCGAAATATTGCTGGATCGCCTGATTTGTGATGGCCTTTTTGAACTGTGGCCAACCATGTTAAATGAAGTGGTGAACCGTGCTTAAAACTGAAACAGTACGAGTGGCGTGGTGGACTGCTCTGAAACTAAGAGGAAGTGCAACTACATTTATAGCGGTTGACCTTATGTCATTCTTCAAAATAAGGCTGGTAATAACAAAATCAAGCAAGACTAAGAACTGTGACTTTTCGTTTGAGAACCAACTTCTGTAAGTATTATCCAGAGCTGAATATATTGCAATCAGTGCAATTGGATTCCTATGGGGCAGTGCGATTAGGAATACTTTATGTTAACGGTGAAAATTGAAATTTTGATATATCGATCGTGATCCGACAAATGGGCGAAACTAACAAATGTACACAAACAGAGATTTGATTAATATCTGAAAGAGGAGTAAAAATACTTTATAAAAAATATAAAAACTCATTTATAAATATTTCACACTTCATGAAAATCAATAAAAAACAAAACGGCGAATCCGACTTTCGACTGTAAACAAAAAGCCAGGCGGGTTACGACTCTGCATTTCTAAGGTAGTGTATACAGGCGAAATTGACAGCATCATTGTTTACAAGGTCCGTAAACAGACTCGCCCTAAACAAAAACCAAGTGCTTGTTACGCCCAGGGGGAATAACAAATTTTCCCCTCCAGCGAGCACGGCGAAAGCCACATTTGATTTTTGTTTTTTGGCGACACTGCAGGGCGAAATTGAGAGTCGTCAAAACAAGAGGGCGACTCAAAAATGGCCTAATCAACATTTCATAACAACACTCGGCGAAATAATCTGTTTTCAATTTTATCAACGAAAACGTTATTATATAAAACATTTTAGTTATGCTTCCAAAAACTAGTATTGTTTCAAAGTGTTTCAATACATTTGAAGGCGCAGTATGCAAACACTGTTAAAATACGATTTAATTTTCTGAACCGAATTTTCAAAGCTATTTTTCTCGATTCGATATCATTGCGACTACGGCCCTTTGGTCGATTCATGATCGATATCTTCGTTGCCTTGAAATATTATTGAAAACAGATAGCATCTATCGATTTTGACGATTATCGATTACGTTTTCAAAGCAATTGGACTATTGTAAAAATTTTAAAATTGTTCAGCGCATTGGAAAAGAAAAGCTGAGCAATTTCTAGCACTGCAAGAAAAGCATCTATATTGATCGAAAGTTTTTTTTCGTGTTTTTGATTCTGTTTAAAGGAAAAATGATTTTGAAACTCTATATACGCTAGAAAAAAAGTTGGGCATGAAAGGGTTAAACTATTGCCTCGAAACATTTTTTTTTAAATTTCCTTCGAAACGACCACCATACACCAAGAACCATTCATTCTGAAGGTTTGGAGTTGTTCCTTATTACATCAGTGGAGGTCAATAAAAAAGACAAACAGCCACGCAGAGGCCGGATCCTGACAACCTGATTAGTTATTGTCTCAAAGCATCCATTCGCCTGTGTTCCAACGAGTATAAAATTGTCGTTCCCGCCAGCCCACACTACAACGCTGTCCAGTATTATCTCTAACAGGTGATGTTTAAATATTTTACGCACGCACATCGCATTGCCATATTCGCACCAGGTGGTTCAAATGTGGCGAAAATCTAACATAGAAAGAGTGTCTGCTGTGGCGGTACGAGGAAAAATGTTTCAAATGTGGTGAAAAACGCTTCTCCACCAGTCGAGCGTTACAAAAGCGAGCGGAGTTCATAAAGCTGCGGAAAAACACGATCATTCTATCGGTCTTACTAGACAATGGTTTCAACCATAGAATAGGTGGATAGAAATTAAGACAGTTCAATGGAAGGTCTTTCCATGGTTGATTTAATTTCAAAAATAAAAAGGCTCGAAAAAGGTTTTTAAAGTCTGCATAAAAATCAAACAGTACACAAAAATATCAAGAAAAGTAAAAAAAAAATCTCATAAAAAATAGTGAATGCTAGTTCTTCTCGTATTATTATATTGAATTCAGAGTTGAAATGAATCAGTTCTCTTTGACGTAGTTCAAGCGAAGTTGAGTACGTTTTCCAGAATCCTTTTTCCATATAGAATATATGGAATATATAGAAACCAGCAAAAGTTATACGTCAATAAACGCATTAAAATAGAATATTAACAATTTTTTCAAGAAAACAAACAGATTTGGAGTAGAAAATAAAATGATATAGATGGAATTTTCATTGTTATTACTTTCTTTTGAAGTTCTATTCCTATCATTCTTGCTAGTATAAAAACTATTCACAAAAGATTTAAAAACTGGTAGTACTCACCATTTCGATAGATAAAACTCGTACAGTTTTACCGGACACCTCAAGGGATTCTCTTCGTTTTCCTGCTGTTCGTAGACTTTCTTTTTCCTCGAGTTGGCGGCTAAAAGCGAAAGAAAAAAATATTGTCAAGCTGTTGGAAAACATACTTCCTACAATTACACCAATCTTACCAAGCGAAGACTGGGGCGGGTAGAACCGTAGCAGCACATTTCTAGAACCAGGCATTTTTGCACCGCCCTGATTTGGATTCCGTTTCCAGTGTTTCATGATGTGCGAGAAGCTCAGTTCCATGTGCTCTTCGACAGTCTGAATTTTTAAAATTAATAAAGTTTAGGTGGAAAGATTGGATCGTAGATTAATTGAACTTACCGTCAAATTGAAATGTTTCGTGTTGAAGAACATTAGTGTACTGAGTAGAACGTGTGGTGAATGGGCTCCCAATTGCTTGCACTCCCAAAGATGTTCCTCTTCCACTCGGGTTACGATGTACTCTGTTGGATACATTAAGAATGTGTCACATAAATGGAAAGTTGTAGTTAGAGTAATTTGATTAACTTACGGGAATCATTATATAGCACGGAGAACTTTTTCGCCACTTCATCCAGACAATCAGTGAAGCGCTCGTAGTATGGATCGGTGAAGATATTATCGATTCGCCCATTCTCAAACAGATATTGTTGAATGCCTAGCAAAAGATTAATTAGTTTCTAATATTTTTGTACAATAAAAAACGATTTACCTAACACCAGATAGTAGATCGTGTCGGGCGCATATTCGGTTCCATTCGGCTTCCGTACTTCCTTCACAAACAGGCAGAGGGAGTAATTGAGTTCGTCCGCCGTTAACTGCAGGATTTCCGACTTGAAAGGTTTCCTTCGAATTGTACTCTTCTCAAGATCTGCATTTTTCGTGAGCACCCACTGCTTCCATGCATTCACACCGAACGTGTACTTCAAGCACATGTTTGCATCCGGTTTCTCCACCGGCTCCCGTGGCGGTTCTGGAGATGGTTCACTGATCTGTTCTCGTTTGATGCGTTTGTTGGGTGAAATTTGCTGGCGATTGTTGTTGTTTGCCCGAGAGTTTTGCGCTCGCTTGCGTCCTCCCCGTTGCGCGACGGTCTGCGTCTGTCGTTGCTGTTCGAGCATCATTAGCTGCTGCTGGTGATGTAGTTGCTGTTGGGATCCATCGTCGTAGCCGTGGTGAGTGGGCGGTTGAGGAGCGATCGTGTTTGCCTGCATGGCTGATTCTAGATCCACCGGAGGATCTTCAAAATCGTTGGAGGCCATTTTCAGAGCCATCTGGACCAGATCTTCGTTGAAGGAGGTATTGTTTTCAATGCCGTGATCGGTGGCGGTGGCCGTGTACTGATCCGGGGCTTCGTCGTCCGAGTCGGAATCGCTGTCGTCCTTCTTCTTGTCGCCGGCTACCATTTCGGCCATCATGAGCAGTTCGGCTTCGTACGGATCGGTTGGCATCTTGTCTTGGATCTTTTTGATTTCCTTCATGATACCGTTGGCGGAGTTGCGGGAGGTGGGAATGAAAACTGGGACCGGAATAGGGAGTGGTATGGGAACAGGAATTGGAACAGGCATAGAGTACATATGCATAGGTGTTGGTACATAGATGGGCACCGGAATAGGAATGACAATTTTTCTCTGTAGCCATTCTTCGGTTTGACACTCGACGTTACATTGAACTGGTCGGCAGCTTACTGCTTTTGATTGCTGGATTGGCTTACACATTGTGCCAACGTTTGCCACAGAAGGTGGAATAGTCGGAACTGTCACAATTTGCGTCTTCAATTCTACCCTCGGTGGCGGTGGCTCAGGAGCCTCGTACCGTTGCTGCACTGCCGTGGTCAACTGAACACTGAGTGGTTCCAAAGATACTCTCAGTTCGGGAAGTTCCATTGAAGTTGACGATGCTGCCGATGGGCGTCCTCCTTTGGAACGAGTTGACCTGTTAGCACTGGCAACATGACCAGCGAGCGATTGCACTGATGAAATGACGGGTAAATCACCGGAGGTCATGACAGCATTGGCAACAGCAGCTGCCGTTCGTGGAGGTCGTCCTCGTGGTTTTGCTGGCGGTGGTCCTTGCTGAACTAACGGCAATGACGTGTTGGATACAGCTGCGGCGGCAGCCATAGCTGCAGCTGGCAATGCTCCGGTCTTTTTGACACGCTTCGGTAGCCCCGTGGGAACAGGATTGTTTCGAACTTCCTCGGAATCGATCGTCAGAGGGGTCTTATTGAATTGGCTCTGGAAGGACATCACACACTGGTAGGTACAGAAGTTACGAACACTAGCATCACTCATCGTTAGATGATACTGCGGAGTTTTCAATTGTTTGCAGTGATCGCAGTGGATCTGCTTCATGGAAAGGGCATTCACTGACACTTCACACAGAGTTAAACAGTTCAGGGAACACATGGCCATGTTTCCGACTACTTTTTGGATCATATCAAAATTATACTTCTTAACTTTGCACCAGTTGCACGAGACGATCTTTCTGTTGGTGATGATATAGAGATTCATGCATATTTTCGAACAGAACGGAGCACCTTCTGGGCCACGATCTGGGGTAAAGATTGTAAAGGATTCGGCCGATTTCCGTTCGAAAAATATCTTGCACATGGAACACTCATCCGGGTTGACATTATTGACGAACTTGAACGCCGAGAAGCAAGGTGTACTGCAGAAAAAGTGCTCACGATTATCCAGCATGACGTTGATCTTGGTCACCTTCTCGTGGTTGCACACAGCACATACGTGAGGAACCTGCTTCTTACTCGGATCTAATACTTCCTCGTATTTTTTCAAACAGGTCTGAGTACAGAAATCTTTGAAAAGACCTTTATCTCCCACCGGAGCGAGGAATCCAAGGCCTCCGACGGTTATGTCGCGCTGACAGTAGGAACAAACTTTCAAATTCTTCTTGTACTGATCCAAACAGCTGGAACGGCAAAACTGCCGCACGTCGAACCCAAATCTGACGCAGTATTTCCCCAAACTGGTCACCGAAACGGAGTTACTACACATGGCACAATTCGATCCGACCGAATTCTGATATACTCCCAAACATTTCTCGTTACAGAAATCCAACGTTTCCCACTGCAGTGTCTTTTCATTTATCTGAATTAGCGTGAAACATTGAGCACAACGTCTCATATAACTGGCATCACGATCTAAGCGAGCATGTTCGGCTTCATCCTCGGTTCGAGCAACCGCCTTAGCATTTTCAACCACTGGTTCCTGTTCATTTGGAATCCTCTTCGGTAGATCCCTGACCCGGACTGATCTTCGCTTCAAACGGAACAGATCCTGATGTTCCGTCATTAGGAGATTCAAGCAGTCCTCATGACAAATGAACAGCTCATCGTCGTCCTGGGTGAAAAAGTATTTGCAGCTCTTGACGTCGTTACATTGGATGCACTTTACTTCTTCCGCTTCGGTCTTCTCATCGATTAGATAGCGCTTCCTTTTTAGTACATACTTTTCGGCGTTGATTGTAGTCAAATGTTCAACGCATTTCATGTCGCAGACGTACTTATAACGGTTCGGATCATCAGCTTTTCCACCCAAATATCGAAACTTGCAGGTGGTGCTTTTCTCGCAACGAATACAAGTTTGTTCGCTGTCAAAAATTTGTACGATCGGAACTCGCTTCTGAACGAGTACATATTTTCCGGGGTTTTCTGTTCTCATTATCTGCACACAGTCGAAGGAACAGATAAATTTGGCCTCTTCTCCATCTACCTGGATCAAACTATACTCGCAAGGTTTCACAGCCAAACACTTCAAACAGGTCTGTTCCATCGGTTCCGGTACCTCTCGGATTTCGTTAACCTGTGGTGGGGCATCTGCTGCCTGATCCAGCTCGGTATCAACTTCTTCAACGTTGTCAGCTGCCGTTTCCAGGCGAACCTCAGTTTCTTCCGGTGGAGTTTCCTTATCAACATTTACAGCAGGTTCCGAAACTGATTCCGTTTCGTCACTAGCAGCCACCACTGTTGTACCTTTATCCGCCGTTTCTTCTTGAACCGGTGGTTCGCTTTCCTTCGGTTTATCTTCCTCTGCCGTCTTCTCAGCTGGCTCGTCCGCCGCCGGTGTGCTCACGTCCATCCCGTCCTGACTTTTTTCCGCCTCCTCGGCAGCTTCGCGGACAACACGCGCCTGCTCCTTGTCCGCTTCCGACAGTTCCCGTTCATCGTCCGGCAGCAGGCAAACGTTCTCGTCCACACCTTCGCCCTCCGTCAGCTCGTCGACGCCGTCTACGGGAGGAATGAAAAAAAAAACGATGGATTAGATATTGTACGCCAAAATTTAACATGTTGGTGGTGCAAAACAATTAACTTGGAATTCTACCTTCAACTACACTTTCATCTGCGTGTTCCGTCGAATCCGCATCCACTGCACGCTCCGTCGTTTCAGCTGACTCAACCACTTCCGCTTGTTCCATCACTTCTGAATTCTCGGTCGCCTCCGCGACGGTGTCATTCATCGTCGTATCAATTTCCGTCGGTGGAGTCACGTCTGCATCAATAGTAGCTAGCGTCGTATCGCCACCATCTGCTATGCTACTGTCGTGCTGCACCGAAGACTCGTCTTTGGATTGATCGGCATGCTTCACCTGATCGAACGGATCCAAGGTAGCTGCTAGCGATCGATCATGGGACTTGTCCGTTTCGTCCATCGGTTCCCCTTCAGCCACATTAGTCATTTCAATGTCCTCCAGCAAATCACAATCGGTTGTCTTATCCCCAGCAGCACTGTCCGGTCGGTTACTTTCCTCTTCCGTCTGATTAACAAACTGACTTTCTCCCTTCTCCTCGACCGTTTCCAAAGTAGGAGCGAAACTATCACCGTCATCTTTACCCGCCAGTGTACTGCCGCCACCACCATCATCATGTCCACCACTATCACCCGCGACAGGTTCCTGTTCCTCTACCGGTTGCTGCACCAAATTTTCATCCACATCCATCTGTTCTTCTTCTTCTTCCACGTGCTGAGCTACTGCGGGAATGTTTTCATTGCCATCATCTTGGGATTCTTCTTCGCCTCCCGTCGGAACAGAGGCGGGCTGCTGTCCCTCGACCTCATCCGTTCCTGCTACTGAGGAGGACTCCTGGGAATCCTCCCCGGTAGCAGCGGGTGGGATGCCGGCATCGACAGCGTCTTCTGCCTCGGTGCTAACTGTGCTCTCGTCGACTGGCGGTGGCGGTTGATCGCCAAGCTCATCCATATTGACGACGCTTACCTCTCGTGGGGGAAGTCGTATGGATTTAGTTAATAGCGGTGGATTATTTTTAACAATTATTGATTCGAATTGGGATTCAGTGTTGGTTTTTATCTGAAACAGAAGAAAACAGTATATAGTAACCTGCTATAAAAGTGTGATTTTATGTCGAAAGCTCTTTAATTAATAAACGATCAATTTATGTTAAATTTCAATCTAGACTTTAGGACGTTCTGTATAGTTCCTTGGAATTTCCTTTATCAACTACGAGCTTTCAATATTCTGAGCACTAAATTTTGTAATTTATTTATAAGTAGAACGAAAACTTGTCAGTTACAGAAACTTTGTATCAAGTCAATTATTTCCTTGGCCTGATATAAGACAAATACGCTATCGGCTATCGTCACAAATAAACATACAAATTATCATATTTTTAGAAAAATTTGTGGGTTGGGGTGTAACCCAAACTTGTTATTCTATTATCGATTTGATTATTTTCACATAAAATTCGTTGAAACTTCATCGCGGAAAGCACCATACAAAAAAAACCTCATGAAAATTAATGCAAACACCGCACCACCCCTATAATCACCAATAAATTGTATAATCGGGGCACCCCCCGTGCTGCATTCACCGCCTCAATCAGCTAATAAAAACACGCGAGAAAGCAACCCGCGACTGTACACCGTCAGGAACAGCGACAAGGCAACTTCTTTTCTCTCGTTTGCCTTTACCGCGCGCTACCATCAGTCAATACACGAGAGGCAAGCGACGACGGCGAAGTCGAAGAAAGATAAAAAAAAAGCTGCTCCAGCTAAATACTGGCGCGTTCCACTGGGATAATGAGTTTTAAAAGTTGGCTTATTTGCTCCAGAAACCTCCAAATCCAACCGGAAAACGCTGAAAAACGTTCATCCCATCATAAGCATCACTTTCTGAACTGTCCACAACGGCGCAGCTAAGCTTTTTCACGCAAAAAATGATTTTTTCTCATGGCTACCGCAAAACACTTATCACGATCACGGTCGGCAGCATTACCTCTCGATTTTGTGCGCACAATTTCACGTTTCAGCACTTTAATTCACATCCCGTCGGCGGCCGGCAGATTCCATTCACTATTGCGACCGGTTCCGTGCGGGTGCAAAGGATTTTTTCCGCAATATTTTACTTTTTACCGTACCGCGAAACTCTAGCGCAACATTGTGTCAAAAACAAGCGCACTCCATTTTGTTTTTCCTTGCGTCGCCTTCAACACTCGACTCGGCCCTGTGTGCTGTCATTGCGGCGATTTGACACTGCGCCCCGTGCCATGAGATTGCGTGCGGTGTTGCATGTTGACGAGATGCGAGGCGAT
Source organism: Topomyia yanbarensis (assembly GCF_030247195.1). Lineage (NCBI taxonomy): Eukaryota > Metazoa > Arthropoda > Insecta > Diptera > Culicidae > Topomyia > Topomyia yanbarensis. The sequence continues at coordinate 437,700,848 of NC_080671.1, forward strand.
AAAAAACAACAAGCACCCCTGTGGCTGAGCGTGGATGGAGATAGTGCGTTCTACACTGTACCGAAAATCAAACTAAGCAATGAATAATGATACCCGGAATCAAAATTACAGCATTTATTTTGAATTTGTGACATCAAAAATGTAGTTTTATTATATAAGAATATGTGAAATGGAATGAAATAATAGAAAAAAAATCAGCAAAGCAATGCAATTATGCTCTATCCCGAGCAAACGATGAGCCCGTAATGCCCCATAATCATGGTCCAAATTCACGCCCACTGCATGGTGTTTTGATAGTGTTTATAATGGGTTCAACCCATGAAACCACTATCAGCATGCTCCGGAATCCCATTTAAAAACCATATTCTGTATTTATGGGTTTTTGACAAGGGGTGAGTCGTTTAGCACAAATCGAAATGTGCTCACAACAAACAGCTTGTGCCGCATTGTGCCACGATGTGTTCAGTAAAACAAAAGCAATGGCTGCTATGATTATTCATCGTGTTTTGAATGGTTGTAAAATTTGGCGCGGACAATGTTCATGGTATTTTTTGGGGTTGCATGGTGTTTGATCCAATGAGAAATTTCTCGGAATGACCTCCCCCATAAATATAGAAAAATATGACTCTCATGTTTGAAAATAAAGTCATCAATAGAGATATTAATTATTACAACAAAATGGGTATGGAGAATTTTTTCAAAAGATTTACTATGTACAACAATAATTACAATAATGTAAGTACATTCAACAATAATTTTCACAATCCGATAAAAATGTGAAGCAGTAAAAAGCAAAATCTACTGGAATATGCATGCGAGAGTGATTACACATAACAGTAAATGCGCGCATGTTCACTGGATATGTTGAGGTCGACCCAAAAATCGATTTTTTTTATTCTTCTATCCTATAGTTCAGGTTCTTAAAAATGTTATCTCAATTTTTTATAGAGATCGGAGCAGTAGAAGCAAAGTTATAGCGTTTTTCATTTTGCTCTCTTACGGATGCGTGGCTTATACTTGAAACTTTAAACGCGATTATCTCGAAATCATGTTTTCTCAAAAACGTCTTTACGGTGACTACGATTGCAGAAAAAGTTTTCAACCGATCTCAAAACTTTTTTTTTAACTTGTACGTAATTTAACTGTCGTGTCCTTGAACGATTCCATTTTTTCGGAAAAATTTTATATTAATGTTATGAATTTTTGAGATTTTTTCTAGTGAAAAGTGTTTTCTGGAAAAATCGTGCCCGCTTCCAAAAAGAAGAATTTTTTTAATCAATCGTTCAAGGACACCACAGATGCATACACTAATGATTTTTTTTTGGTTTTATGCTTTTAGTTGAGCTCTTGGACTGGAATCGTAGTCACGTCAAACCTCTTTGAAAAAAAAACGCGTTTTGCGGAAAGTGGATTTTGCAAATTGGATATTGTACTACGCTAGATAATCTTCATCAAAATCAATCAGTAATATTTTACCCAGTGGTAACGATACTTCTCGGTGATTCGGAGGGCCTAGAATGTCTAGTAGATGCAGTGTGTGTAGCAACTGAAAGATGGCAGGGAGATCCAGGAAGTACGACCAGATTTATCGGTAGTGCATGCGATATGATGATCCAGAAAACGTTCGGATGAATTCGGATCAGAGAGCATCTAATCAACGACACGACTAGACACTAGCCTTCCAAAAGTGTATCGCAAATATGACTACCCTTCAGTGACTCAGGTAATTGGTACTGTCAAATATGGCATTTGGTTAGAAATTGTATCAAACTAGCAACATTGAATGTTCCGTTGTTTATTTCACAAAACTTTACTGTTGCAACCCCTGGTTACGCAGAGAAAAAATATTAACAAAACAAACCGCTAGCTTTTGAAAATCGGTAGCAATAATCTAGTGGCAAAATACAAAACTTGTAGAAGTACGTGGAACGTGATGTCGATTGGAATCGGAGAAAATCCAGGCATTTTCTGTGCGCTAATGTATATACTATTTTCAGGAATCTGTAATACACGCTGTTATATGTGGACAATCCAGAACAACAGACTGCCGTCTCTAAAATCGTCCGCTTCCTAAATCGCAAGAACTACAACGGTTGGAGCGATTGTATAAATTTGAGCTTTATTTCAGGAGCCCAATCAAAGTCCGCTAGCGATGATATTTTATTATCCGATGCATATTCCGCCAGTACAGCTCTATCGATTTCTTTTTCGCTTCTTCGAGAAACGGATCGACAAACTCGGATGAAGTTAAGCTAGTTTGAGCAAAGCAAGACAACTGAGATAATATGTAGCTGTTCCGAGTGTGGAACTTTCACACTATATTGAGGAACGTCGGACATAAATGGACAAAAAAATTACACAGCATGCATTTGGTATTATATCATATCACCAATTGCAAACAGAACGGCTCCCTCGGATGTAGCTATCAAGAGTCGAGATCGGGACCTTCGAATATTACCACGGTCGCGAAAAGATTATCGTCATACCAACTATGTATTTGATCATACATTTAAAAATTAGTTCGCCACACCGGGGTTGCATTTTTGCCAGAACGAATCATGTAAAAACCATGTGCAAGATTATAGGGCTAAACTGTCTTCAAATCAAGCTAGTCAACAAACGAAATATCTGAAGAGCTTAAGATTCCAGGCCATATTGTTTCATTTAATTAAGTTCTGATACTTCAAAGGCACTATTGATAAATCCAGCTATATCCTTTTATTCTTTTCGCTCGGAAGCATTTCACTTTGAGTAAGAGACCCAGCGGATAACATGTGATGCTGATTGCAAAGCCTGCACCATAGAGAGAAAGAGAGAGATTAAGTACTTATCATCTGCGCTATGGCATGAAGCAAAATACGTTGTGTTTCATAGCGGTACCGATCGACCGGAATGATATTCGCTGCGTTTATTTACTGTTGCTGCTCGGCTGTTCCCAGGTTTCCAAATAACAGCTGATCAGCCATGTAAACAAAGAGCACAGCAAATATCATTCCGGTCCAGCGGGGACTCGGAAAGTACCGCTATGTAACAGCGCATTTTGCTTTATGGATCTCTGTTTGAGGAGCGGTCTACCAAACGAATAAGTTAGAAGTTTGCTGCTCAGAATACCAGCCAAATGTATCTTGAACTGATCATGTGTACAGCACGAGCACTTTGAAATGTGGTAACATTGCAATCTGTTTCAGCTATTTCAATAAAATTACATGTTTGTAGGAATTTGCACTAGTAGTTATTTTTTGACAAAAACCAATGTTTTTACAACGCAAAAAACTAAACAACAGATTATTATCGCGACTCAAAACAGCCTTGAGTAGCTCCTCGCTAGATAAAACTTCCTTATCGTATGCATATCGTAACATCTACCAATTACTTCTCACAATTTGGAGAGATAATTTACTGTTTCCGCAGAAGTGAACACACGTCCTAGCAGCAGCACATCGCTAGCTAATGCGACATTTTCATTTATTGAGCTCCTCCCAAAATGCTTCCTTGGCTCAGTTCTGATGGATTTTCTCATCCTGTCACTTCCCCTGCAGTCTGACGTCAATTATGAAAGTCTTTTAGGGCTTTCATTTCACTCGATAGTTTTAACAGTGCATATTGAACGTGTAAGGACCTCTATTGAATTCCAAAGAGCGATTAGTTGTGACAAAGCAACTGTAGAAGCAGTGGTAGATTAACCAGATGATGATCTTGGAACACTAATTGGTAATACACTTTGAAACCAGAAGTAGTTGGGTATAAATTTAAATCCGTCTTTCGTGGGAGCGGGGTCAGCTCATCGTCTCACCTAGCACAGAGAAGCATTTTTATTGAAATTACTTGCTTATCATAAGTAGGTGTGCTTACCTCAGAAGCTTTCTCTGTCGGTTGAATGTCACTAAGAACTTGCCGTGAACGTATTCGCACTTGCATGACCGATACCGACACCTATTTTGGTTCCTAGCTGATAATCCATATTAAACAATTTGATCTGATCGGACCGAATCGATGTACTTACCGGTCATATTGATGTCAAGTGTATTTATTGATTCAAACCGAGCCATGCAGTATAACAAAAAATGTGCGGAATCGTTTCTTAATTAGATTTTTAAGGACTTATATTCCAAAAGAAATTTATGTGGAGTAAACATGACATGGTTGCTGCATAGCAACTGACAATGAAAACAAGAAAGTGTTGCTGGAAAACTATTTTTTTGACCACATCGAGGGGTCACTAAATGTACTGGTAACTGGCGGTAAATGACTCGAACACTTTTTCTTCCGAAAGTTTCACCGAGTTTCACGTCGTGTCGTTGATCTAATTGTGCAATTGAAAATGCATCCTAATGTTCCTGAAATTTATTAGTCTTAACGATAGTGGACAAAGTATTGAAATAAAAACTGCAATTTCACTGAAGTATAGGATAGCTAATTTTGTATCTCAGTTCACCTAAGCATAGAGGATACAGTATTTGCTGAGTGTTCTTGGAGCTGAAGGTATGAATATTCCAAAGTGTCGTACTTTACAAGAAACTTCAAAGAAAAAAGTTCCGCCCGATGTGTTCACTTCGAAATTCAAAATATCACTGTAACCTGTGATTTCTTTACGCCAAAAATTAGAGAAAAATGTTTGAGTTTGTAATTTTAATTTAACGCTGTTTTCTAATAAAAACAAAAGATTAGTTGGATCAATGTTTTGCTTTTGCCATAGGATAACTCAAAATTGGATCCACAAGTACTCGAAAACAGTTCTTCACTCGCTTTAATGGTCATGATTTTAATGTATTTTTAATCGAAACTGGTCACATATAGGATGATGGCACCGCTTATATATGCGCATGTATACAAGGGATAGCACTAGGGACGTTGCGGCATGGAAGTACATCACTACTGGTATCACAGGTAAATACTGATGCTCTCGATATGATCGTAGTCGTAGTATCGATACAGTGGAATTTCTCATTAAATCTTCAAATACGATTAGTGTTCCAAATTTTTTATCAACACAAATGCAATAACCCATTCGGACCCGGTTGCGTCGGAAGCGGTAATTGCATTTGACTTGGAATGACTTTCAAAATCGTTTAGAATTACGAATCAAGTTGTTCCACCTTCAATTGCTTCAATTCTTTTCAATATCGTGAACATTGTATTGTGATATCAGTAAAGCATCGCTGAAATATCGTTAATTAATTTTGGCGTAAAATATCCTCCGGTGACGATAGGATTAAGATTCAGTTCTACAGGAGGTTCTCCCGACCAAGCAAATGGTTTATTGTAGAACCTGTATGCGATGATGCCACTTTTTCTGCATAGGCGTCACGGAAGCCATTTCGCAAAAGTTCGAGAGCTGTGAATCCAGAAACTGCAATCTGAAACCGTAGAAAGCAATGAGTCGAACAATTCCATTCTCGACATTGCAAACCATGGTTTCAAGAACAACGTACTGTGGTTGGCCAATGAGAAGCAGCAAGAATAGGAGCACAAACGTGGCGTGGGACTTATGAAGGAGATAGTGGCAAGTAATTTCCGCGGTCAGTGCTAAGAACTGCATCATCTGGCAGGTAACAAAGGGGGTACTCTCACGAATCGACCAGTTGAATTTATCAAATTCGGCATCGGTGAGCAGCAAATTGGCGACCACCGAAACTCGTGAACAAACTTCCGTCCAAAAATAGCACGAGTGCGAGCACTATTAACGAGCTGTAGTGACTTTGGCAACATTTTCGAATTTTTTGTCCCCAATCGAATCGGAAATCCAATAAAGTGACGCTCTTCACTGAATTGCGGCCGAAGCAAAAAGAAGCAACCGGAAGGGCATAACACTCGGAAAGCTGTCGCACAAAAAAGTTAAGCCAATGTATTGCAACGTTGTCTGTCTCATCGAGGCTCTTTAAAATGACCATGACGTCAACTAGAAGCTTTTGTTTTTCTACCACAAAACATTTCGTCAGACAGTATTGAACGAAAATCGATAGAGCTTTTATGGCCCGAAATCGCGAGCGGCAGGTACTGACCATGTTGCGCCAAATTGCCCCGAATAGCACTTTTGTCCGATCAGAGGCTCACTTCGAGGATGCGATCATTTAGTTTCGTGAACATCGACTATTTTGGGTCATTCAATGTAACTGGCGGACGGCGAAATGAAAATCGATGGGTGGCATTGATGAAGTGCTTGATTACTAAAACTCATACACATAGAGGTTGCTCGTAGTCTCACCAGCCAAACGTACACCAAGAAAATAAACAGGATCATGTGTCGTAGAGGAGACCCCCTGGAGCTCTTTTCGGATAATGTGACAAGTTTCCAAGCTTTAAGTAAAGAGTTCGGAATGCTAGTAAGATATGTTGACAACGACTTTGTAAAAGCTTTCATGGATGCACTTCAACCCACCTTAAGCCTATCACAAGCTGGTAGCTGGTTAGATCTACAAAAAAGGCGATGATGGGAGAAGACTTACGGATTAAGTGTTGTTAACTGTTTTGATTGAATCGGAAGACATGATCAACTCGCGGCCGTTGAAGTACATGCCAAGGAGTATGCGGAGATGGAGGCCTTAACACCCAATCACTTCCTTCGAGGACTATCATCAGATGAACGCAAGTTGGAATCTGGCCGTTACAACTGGCAGATGGCTTGTGGTAGAACGAGATAAACTTGCCGAGAATGGTTTGAGAAACAGTTTTACATAAAATGAATGCTGAATAGGAGATTGGATGTGTGTTGATTGGTGGAATTATCGGTTTTGCAGAATAATATTTCGAGAACTTTCGAAATTGTGACAATTTTTCCCATTTTTTTTCCCGCTTAAATTTTTAACGAGGAAGATAAATAGATTAATCTTAGCAATTTGAGTGAAAAGCTAGAAAAAACCGCCATTTTGAGTATTGGAACATTATTGTTGCATGTACGACTAATCCTGCTAAAGCTTTTCTGCGTTTACATTTATTATAATCAGGATGAGTGACCAAAAAAAGCTTCGAAAATACCTGATGGAAGAATTCGCGAATTGAAAGAGATAAGCATACAATTGCACATTATTTTGATCATTCAATGCAAAAACCCGTTATCGACAGCCGAACAAGGACGGCATACACAATCGCATCACCGAGCATCCCGAAACCTTCTGGTAATGTTCCGAACATCCAAGGGAACAAAATGAAGCCATGACACAAAATATGAAAGTGCCGGGATAAGAAACGTTTGTATAAACGATGAAATAACGACATCGGTTTAAAAATTTATAAATTTTTTTGAAACAGAAAGTCGTTTGTACCAAGACGAAAAATCGGATACGGACACTAATAACTGATGGAGTAACGCCTATTTCAGAAGGACGTGGTAAATGGACTAAACTGACTTTGTCTTTCTGAGTATGGCTGGGTAAATAGGCGAGCTTTACAGGATATTTTGAATAGCGCTCAGCAAATAGGCGCATAGGAACCTAATGTACATGAGAGGGCGCGTGTATCTTTTCTTCAAATTTCATGAAAATATCGAAATATTCGAATGTTTATGTGCAACAACCACCGAGTAGACATGATCACAGTAGATATTAATTATCATTTATATCCATATTAAATTTGCAAAAGGGCGAATAAGATTTGTGAACAAACTTTTATTTTGATGGTTTCTCTTAATTTACTATAATTTCAAAGCAGAAAACAATTGAAATTACTTCTACGAAAGGTAAAAATTTACATTAGCGCATATTTTTCATGAAATTCCACTGCAGCAGACTAATGAGCGAAACAAGTTTGTTTACAAAACACACTTTCGCCCTTTGACGAAATAATATTGATATAATAGAACCGCCGTTTAGAGAATAATTTTGTGAATTATAACCATACGCTCCTGTTCTGTCAAAAAATGTTAATTTAGCCTTTATATTCCATATGAGAAGAAGGGCCTAAGTCGAAATTTTAGTCGCATAATGCCATAATAGCGAAAAACGCAGTTTGTTTACATTTGCGATTTAAGCCCTAATGAAAAATCTATGTCGAACTGCTAACGGTCAGCAACAGTTTTTCCAATTTTTCCAATTCTCCTTCACAGAGAATTTCGAAAGTTGGCTATTACGCCGTAATCATATATTTGTCGAGAGTTCTGAGTTCTACAATCCAGTGAAGCTTAGAGAAGCGACAAAGTGAAAAAAATAACAGAAGCAGCATCGCTGAATAGACATCATGTTCAGAATGCCCTGATTAACAATCACCAACTTATTCAAGTTTGATTAATCAACTTTACAACACACATTCAATAATTTAGTTTGTTTCTTTGCCATGAAATAAAATAATCGTTCAAATATTGGCTTGGATCAGATGTTCCTATAATTATTGAATGACTATCCCAGATAGAAATACACAATAGTATTTTCGCTACAATCACAAAACAATAGATATTATAGTTATCGTTTTCACATTGTTCGACAACGAGCTTTCTCAGTGAACTGGCAATAAATTTCATTTGAAAATTAATGTTATCATCCAACTCCTTGAAAAATCGATTTTTTGCAACCAATCTTTTCGGCTCGACGTTTGACATTGATTTTATTGATTCAAAAAAATCGATTTTTCTTTCACTTTTTTTTTATTTTTATTAACGTGACTTTAAATTTTTATTCATTCGTCACGATTTTTCTTTCACAATATTCCCATTGAAGGAGATGCGATTTTTCCACAATTGATATTTTTACCTCGAATAATTTGTAATTTTATTGAGCACGATAACCTGGTAGTACAGACGAATAATCGATTTTTTTAATCCGATCTTTCCAGTTTCGATGCTTAACATCGATTTTTTAATTAGAAAGATAGATGTAGCAAAATCGATTTTATTTTTCAAAATGTTCATCACTATATCCAACAAAAAATGCAGTAAAATATTAAATGTTGCTGTTTCGGAGCAAAAATGTATGGAAATGATTTTGTTTTAATAATAAGGAACATACTCATCCTATTTCTACTGTGAAAGCAGATTTTACTAAAATTCCTTGTAGAAACGTTAAATGTTATTGTTTAGCATTGTAGTAGCATAATATTACACTGCATTGTAAATGAGCGTGATTGAGGTTTTGTTGCGCTACATTTTTCCTTGACTTGATACAAAGTTTATGTAACTGACAAGTTTTCGTCCTGTTGATAAATAAATTACAAATTCTATTCGGGGTGAAACCAGATAGAGGATTTTTGACCAACATTCTGCATTACGACGGATTCATTTTTCCAACGAATGTGGTTCGATCGAATCCGACTCCCCTTTAACTTTTGCTGTCGTTAGAGAATTTAATATACAATCGTTCCAAAAATGCTCTACCTATTACATTACATATTACCAACATATGCATTACACGATTTGTTTCGTTACAATCTTATAGATGGTGTCATATTTTTAATTTTTCCTTGCCCTGGATTTATAGCAATCTCTAACAGGTTACCGTGCACAATAATTGACAATAAATTACAAAACACGAAATTCAAATTATGTATTCATTTTACTTGCAAATTCACAACTTCAGCCACAGGGAAATCGGTTTGTTGTTTTTCCTCACATCACGTTCAAGAAAACTCCTTTTACCGGTAAATTTTCAAGCAAAAGCTCCCACAGCCTGTCAATGAGTTAAATTTTTCTAGCCCGGCCCGCGAGCCGTCGAGGCAGCAGCAAAGTTTAAGCCGAAAATGACGCCTTCTTCGGAGGGGAAATTTTTCCGCTTGGATTTCCGATGCTATCTTGCAAGTGGACACTGGGAAAATATTTGCAACGCTTACCTGATCAGGTCCGGTAAAATTTGAACACACTTTCGATCACTTTGAACGGAACTGTTTGCACAAATTATCACTTCTCACCAGCGGTGACGTACTTACGGACCGACTCTTCTGCTGCAAAACTGCACTGACTCGGCTGACCGCTCTAGCAAGCTGCGATGTCATTGAGAAGGGTGCGAACCGCAAGGAGGCAGCGCGGTTTGACGAGGTTGCGTCAGATGAAAAGCTTTTGCCCGAACATCACCTCCAATAAGAAAATTAAGAGCTTGTGTTGTTTTGTTTGCGAGGGGTATGCCAACGGTAGATTGGTTATTGAAACTGCTTTGTTTTAATTGAATAGTAAAATTCGAACGATTTTGATCAAAAAGCGAAAATTTATTACATCTATTAATCAAAATGAGTGTTTATAATTTGTATAAAACTTAAACAACTAAATATGTTAAAATTAAAATCGAGTTTTAAAACAAATGCGCGGTTATTACCAAGGAAATCTTTAAACCTATAAATACATAACTATATACGAGGAGAAATTGTTCGAACACAGGGTTAAGGATACTAAAATTAATGCCTAAACGACCAGAAAAAATGATGGCTATTTGTCATGTATCGTACAAAACTTCTGAGTAGCAATATACATTAACTAATACGCTTCAACAAACGTTTGCAAATTCGTACCTTGTGTGTCATAATTTGTTGCTTCATACATGTGAAATTTATCTTTTAATAGAGTATAGTTACTTTGATTCTGTATCTAAGGTAGAAATGGATATAACATTCTTTTTTTTGCACATCTTATTGGACCAATTGTCCGGCAATATAAGCGACGTCAACCATTCGGTTGAACGTGAAAGCGTTGAACTATTTTGTTCATCTTTTTTTTTGTTTATAGCACCAGCGCGAAGAAAAAATCTGCAAGTGAAACGAATGCTTCTCTCTTTGGTCTGCGGAAGTTGTTTTCCAAAATTTACCAAACTCAGGGCCGGTTTACTTCTTCTTGGGTGCGGAAGTAGTTGGCTGGTTTTGGTTGGTCGATTGGAACACTGACGAAGCGGACATCAGATTCTCGATGTACTGACCGAGCACCTGATTCTCCGAGCGCAGCTTGAGATTTTCATCCTTTACGCTGTCGACCCGCTGTGACAGGTCGTCTAGTGTATTCTGTAGTTCCAGTACCTGCGATATGAGCCGGGCTCGTTCCTCCTGCTCGTCCGCATCGGGGCCTTCGGCTTCCAGGAAATGACGCGGACTCGAGTTCCCATTGGTGTACGAACTAGCAATCGAGTCCAGTGAGCGGCCGTTTTGCATGTACTTTGAGCTTTCGTCGTCGTTGATGATCACTGCGTGGGAAGAATTTGTTGTGTGTTAATTTCATTGCAGAAAAATATATTTCAAAGAAGTAAAGTGTTCACGTCTTAACTCTGGTTATACATAAAGACCAGATATTTTTTCAATTGTTTTAAGAATAAACTTGCAATTATAAAAATTTCATATCTATATTGAATATTTCAATCTGAATAGCATTTTTGATTCCTTCGTGACTCACCTTCCAGATCATCATCGGCCAGGGGAATATCTTCCGAAGATTTCAACGACATAGCCGATGTATCCATCTTACAGTAGTTACTACACCGAATTTGTATAATTCGGAACCGGTTTGCAGCTGAAAAGCTGCAGATAAAAATTTATGAGGAACAGATATTTTCGGAAAATCGACGTTTTTGCTCAATGCAAAATTATGACGTTTACTCTAATAATGCCAAAATTTGGAAACGAAAACAAAACGCAAAAGGGGCTACCAGAAAATGGACCAGCAAATAACGTTGCGATGAAAATGCTTCGAACGACGGGATTTGACAATGAGTTCGAATTGTTTAGAATATGAATACATTTCATGTGGGTCGTCAACCTAGCACTGTTTTTGGTTTTATTTTCCAATGGAGCCAACATTAAAGAGTGCTGTAAAACTTATTAATTTGCATGCAAAATTATAAATAAAAATTAGTTCGCGAAATTAAACAATCAGGTCATATATTTTATTTTACGGACTTTACACCTACCATTACCAGCAAGTCCAGCCGGAAGTCTGGCTGGTTCTAGTCGTCAGTCACCAGCATGCTTCTTTGCTGAACGGTCTTTACATCTCGAATTGTTAATATCGAAAGTTTGCTCGCGGACTATCCTATACGTTTTATTTGCTCTACTCTCAACGGTACTTTAAGCAGTGTGTTTGCAATCGACGTGTGTATCTCTGCGATGCGGCAAAATCTAGGGGCAGATCACTCTAGAAATGTATAACAAATTTGCATCAAATTAGAAAAAATGCATTTAATTTCCATTTTTGCATCAACTTTGCACTCCCTCGCAGAAAAGTTTGTTTAACAAACGTCCTATGCTGATTCACTTTTTTCGACGTTTTGTTGAATGTAGAACTAGTTTTTTTGTAGGGTTTTGATGTCTTACACACAACGCAAAATACATTGCACGCAACGCAAAATACATTATGAATTTCTATTTTGATGGAAAGAAATGCATTTAATTTAGCTGATTTTTAAAAATGCATTACAAGTGATCTGCCCCTAGGGCAAAATACATTTCGAGTGTACGTTTCACATTTCCCGAAACACCTTTCCCATGACGCGATCGCAAAATTCGTCGGGAAAGAACTTGGTCCTACGCGCAAAAACGTGCTCCAAATCCAGCGAAGGTACTATACAACAGAGGATGTTCCTACGTAAAGGTCAACAGCCTTACTCTGGCTGAGGAAATCGTTGAAGAACACGATAGAAAACATGAATTCATTTTCGATAGAAATTTGTAACAGCGGATAGTCATGGAGGACGGAGCTGTGGAGGTGTAAATTTTAGACCTCCCCGAAGATATCACCAGTGAGCAAATCGTTTTCTGCCTTGCAGAGTATGGTGAGATTTGCAACGTTCGTGACCGCCTGCTCGGATGGTGGTGAAGAAGTTACAACTCGGTTACAAGGGGCAGCAGCAAACCTGTCTACAGTGCTGCGAAATTGCCCACATCGGCATCCCATGTGTATAAAACAAAAAACAGCTCGTGCAGAAGCTCGCAGCCTACCGATCGTACGCAAACGTTCCGAAAAAGCCTGTCGAGCAGCAAGAATCTGCTCCAGTATCTCAAGCTTCAGCTGCTAGCCCAAGCTACACCAATACAACTAAGCTTAACGCCCTTCGGACTTTAGCTCGTTCGGTAGATCTCGACATATTATTCCTACTGCAAGATGAAAACGAACAGCTCACCTTACTCGGTTGCAACGTCGTCTGCAATGTCGATCATGCGAGGAGAGAAACGGTAATTGCTCTCAAAGACCACATTGAATTCTCGCAAGTAGAAAAGAACCTGAATGGGCGATTACACGCCCTGCGTGTAAACAACATTACGCTGTGCAACGTGTATGTCGCGTCGTGAGCTGCTCATAGTGCTGAATGAGAGCAGTTTTTCAACACAACGATCGTTTACTATCTCGGTCACCACATCGCACACGCCACTCTAGATGGTGATTTTAACTGCTTACTACGGTCAAGACACTTGACGGGGAGCAACACTAATCTTGCTCTACAAAGCACTGCTCGGCAGCTACATCTTCACGATGGATAGCAGCATGCGAGGTCGAATACACATACATCATGCACAACCCTTCAACCAGGCTCGGTCGCCTATACGTAAACATAGGCCTTCGAGATCAGTCGCTGTGCATGCCTGCTGTTTCTCAGAACACAAAGCCGTGAGAATTTGCCTTCCTCTCGACAGAGCACATGGTCGCGAAATCTGGTGGTAGTATTGGACTCGCCAGTGCCGAAATTTTCCGTCTTGGATGGAATGGTGGCTGCTGTGTGTTAAACCTAAAATAAAATCTTTCTTCCAATGGAAATCGAAAATTGATTTTGATAATTTCTATCGCGAGCAGCAGCGTCTTCACGCTTTATTACTACAGGCATACGACAGCTACCACTGCAACCAGTCAATGCTGACCACCATCAACCGGATGAAGGCCGAAATGCTCTCACACGCTTCTCTGATATGTTCGTCAGAATCAACGGAACGTACGTGGCAGGTGAGCCGATATCAACCTACTAGCTGGGAGAACGAGAGAGACTACGGAACGAGCGAGTTGAAATCATTGATGATTCGATCACCATACAGGATTACATGGTCCAATACTTTACCGGCCTGAATGCGCGTGGCGAAGTGTAACAACAAGAAGACATCGGCTCCTTCCAGTACGAAAGAGTAATCCCAGAAAATGATGCTGCTAACAAAGCCACTATGAATGAAATACGACGACTGAGATCTTGGTTACCATCCGTACTGGTGCATTAAAATAAATCACCCGGCCCCGACGAGCTGCCGAACGAATTTTATCTGCAAATGTTGGATGGCATCCACCGAGAAGTCAACCTTATTATGAATGATCAGATCTAATTTCCACACAGATTTTGCTAAAAAAATGCGGTGCAGGGAACGCGTGAGGGTTCAGACCAATAAGTTTGTTCAACTGCGACTACAAAATCCTCTCTCGAATCCTTCAGCAGCGACTCGAAAATGTGCTTCGGTCCCACAGTGTGCAGACCCCGACTCGTTAAAAATGTTCCAATTGTACCAGGAATATCTTTTAGGCCATCCTGGCTCTCAAAGAAAAAAATGCACAACCGAAAGACAACAGGGGAACAGGCAAATTAGTGTTGCTCGACCTTGATCACGCATTCGATAGGGTTAACCACCAATTTGGTCATTAAATGAGAAAAAAATATTTTTTTATTACATGCATCGATAAAGCTGATTTTCGTGATTACAGTCGTGATTCGCTGGTTGGGCCACACCTCTGTCCAACTAACGAATTTGATCCGTTAGTTGGACCGACTGACAGATGTCATAAACTCTCCAAATGAGACGTTAGTAGCGTAATTACATCTATTGACATCTCTAACAATTGTCAGATTGATTGTCAAAGTAAAATTGACATAAGATTTTGACATTCAGATTTTTTTTAGTTGGACAATGGTCCAACTAGTGGAGGTCCAACTAAAAAGCGGTCCAGTTAAAAAATGTTAAAAAATGTTAAAAAAACCAGCGAATCACGACTGTACAACAAAGTTTTTTTTCCAACTCAGGAAACGTGAAAATAAAATTTAAATTTAAAATAAAGAAATATGTTGACAGTCTTGGTTTGACACTATCAGAAGCATTGCAACGATTTTTTTTGAAATAATGTTATATATTGGACCTAAAATTTATCGAATGGGACGGAAAACTATGTATAGCTTTGTCGTGTTCGAAGCGGTTTCTCTCCATCTTTTCACGTCCGTGTCATTCACCGTTATTCCGAAAACTGAAAACTAATTCCTTATTTTACAAAAACGATCAAAGTGTGCCAAATACGCAATTCTCTCGCAATATCTCATCATTTCTCTGAGAGTCAAGTAAACACGCCCATCATCCATGGTTACATAAACAACTATTTAAATGTTATAACCGTTTCTTATAACTGTTTTGCAGCTCGCGAATAATCTTCGCATAACTGTTATTTCTCTATGGTTACACCAACAACGAACCAAATGTACCGGATTCTCAATTCTCTCGCATCATCTCGGAGAGTCATGTCGCATATCGAGCTTCTCTAATGAACTGTAAATTCTCCATGGTTACTTAAACAACAATCCAAAAGTGCCCCCTTTCTAGTTACTGTTATGTGGCTCGCAGAGAATCTACTTCGCTCACACATCGTGTTCCTCGTATCACCCAAAATCTTAACTGTTGTCATTGTTTACTGTTTCGCTCTCCTTTTTCATGTTACTGTTATGTGTCTAGCGGGCAGTCTACTTCGCTCACACATAACACTTCTCATAACTGTAATTTCCATGAATACATTTTTGCTCTTCTCTTTCAACACTATACAGCACCAATACAAGTATGTACGATGTGCAAGATTTATGCAGAGTACACTGAAACAAATTACGGAAATAGATTTCTTCAATTATTAAAGTAGTATTGTAAATTCGTGGTTTTCGAAAGTCCAACTTAGTCGTGCGAAGGCGGCGACTTTATTAAGTTGGGACTTGCCACTGACTTACGTGAGATTGTCTTACAGTGATAAATCACCGCGAGACTTCTATGAACCTTTACAATCAACTAAATTCGAACAAATTCCCTGAGGAATGAGTATGGAACACTAGTTAATTATAATGTTCGTTTTCAATCTAAGCGGGAGGATCAACTAGGATGATATATTCTAAACTCCGAGGCTCAAATCAAAAGATTATCACAACGAACGTTGAGAACTATCAAAACTGAAGAACTCTCGTCAGATTTGAAGAAGTTTTCGGATAAGTGATAAGGCCGCACTGTTTCCAAAGACTACTCTTACTTTATTAAAAAATATTTACAGAAGTTATCTTAAATCTACGTGTTGTTGCCGCGATTCATATATCGCTGCGAAAATCCTATTCGATTCCTTATCCCTTTTAGTCCTGGAGTTTTGCTCTATTTGCAGGTTTTATAGCTTATATTTCCACTGGCCCTGAACGGGTTTCTCTGCTACCTGCCTAAGAGCGGCAGCATTTGTACCGCTTTCTACAGGTACGTTATCATTCTGACTATGAGAGGAAGTAGGAAAGAATGGACTTAGTTGCCTGTGTATGTAAATTAAACGTGGGTGAATAAGACGGATAATCCTGTTTAACCTCAATAAGACAGATGATCCTGTTACGCCTTTTCTCTTTATTCTACATTAGTTTGCTTGGTATCAATATCGTCTCCTGATTTGTGAGTTGCGTATGCACTTAGCGCTTAAATAGTTTATCATTTCTAAATGGGGCAAACTAATTTTGATTTAAGTGAGACAAGATAATGAATTATTACATTGAATACTGGTAATTATTTTGATTTCTTACAAGTATATGTAATTCAATTTATTTATAATAATTTATTTTATTTCTTCTCGGCTTATCTCCTACATTCTTCCTTCGCTCCTACTCTATTGATATATGTGATATAAAACCATATCTTTCATCCAATCGGGCTGCTTGACGATTCGTTTTGGATTTCTCAATGTACCCTCTGGCTGCCTAATCGCCGGATCATTGTCGATATTTTCTGCAGGTTCGAAATTTTGTTCTATCGGGTGCGATTCCGTACTCATTCTCCCTTCTTCATTAATGAACCG
The DNA here is from genome assembly GCF_030247195.1 of Topomyia yanbarensis. Lineage (NCBI taxonomy): Eukaryota > Metazoa > Arthropoda > Insecta > Diptera > Culicidae > Topomyia > Topomyia yanbarensis. The sequence continues at coordinate 437,717,787 of NC_080671.1, forward strand.
CTGTTGTTCATCCATGAATGCCCGCTTAACATCCTGAACGTTCCGATTATATTGAACACCGCGTTCGCTTCTGATGACTACCTTGGCCCCTTGCCTTGCCAACACCGTGTATCTTTCAATAGAGAAGCCAGCATCAGTCTTGTTCCTCTTTAGGATCGAAACCACCACTTTGTCTCCGACCGCTATGTCCGACTCTTTAGCTCCTCGATGTGAATCCGCATACTTTTTACTGATAAGTTTTGTAACTCCATCGGTATCTCGTATGTCCGATCTATCCAATTCTGTGGTCAACTTTGATTCCCATAGGCATGGAAATGTGCCACGGTATTTCCAGCCCACCATGAGTTCAAAGGGCGTTACTCCTAGGCGCGAATGCGGTTTCACTGTATTGTGAACATGTACATAATTTTCCAAGGCAATTTTCCAATTACATTTGTCTTGTTTGGCCCCAGCCATAGCCTTAATAAGACCTTGATTCTGCCTTTCTACGGCTCCATTGGACTGAGGGTGAAGTGGGATGGACTTATTTATTTTTACACCCTTCTCTTCCCAGTGATCAATGAACTCCTTACTTTGAAAAGGGGGACCATTGTCACTTTGTATGGTAAGCGGCAAACCCCAAGTGTAGAAGATCTTCATAAGTGCATTGTTTGTGCTTTTCGCATCGATACTCTTCATTTCAATGACTGCTATAAATCTTGAATAAATGTCCACTGTGATCAAGAACTCCCCAAATCCACAACCTGGAACTGACAAGAAATCCACCTGCAAAACCTGCCAAGGACCATCTGGAAGTTTTCGACTTGTTAACGGAATTGGAGGGTTTTTTCTTGAGATAATTAAGCATGTATTGCATGCTTTTACGAACTTTTCGACGTCTTTACTCATACCGAGCCACCAGAAATACTCCCGCATAATTCTTTTCATCGCTGCGCAGCCGATATGGCCCTGGTGTGCCGTAAACATTGCCCTTGAACGCAGTCCTTCGGGTAAAACGATCCTATCTTCCTTGAAAATTGTTGGTCCCAGAGCACGAAGAACTTTAGCTTCCGATTCGTATCGTCGGAGGTTTTCAGGCCACACCCCAGAATGTAGTGCTGTTTTAACCTCAATAAGCTCCCCATCTGATTCAGATGCCATTTCAATATCTTTCCATGTGATATTCATTAATCCACTATCTAAGGCATAGAGGAGGTGTTTGTCATTGTCTTCATCGAAGGCTTCATCCCTTCGTGAGTCTGCTATCAAGCGGGAAAGTGCATCCGCCACGTTCAAGTGACCAGGAATACGCTTCACGACAAAATCGTATGCCTGAAGCCTCAAAGCCCAAGACTCTGCGCGGGAAACTGCACGCTTAGTAGTTCTATGTTCACAGCCGAAAATATATTCATTTGCCTCGGAATCCGTTCTGATAGTGAAGAACTTACTGGTCAAATAAAATGTGAACCTTTCTACTCCCCATACAATCGCCAAAGCCTCTTTTTGAGTCTGGGGATATTTCTTTTCAGCTTCCGTTAACGCCTTAGATGCGCATGATATAATTCTAGGGGTTCCCTTTTCATCAAACTGAATCAACACTGCGCCCAAGCCGATGGGAGAAGCGTCAACGTACAATTCAGTTTCGTGTTCGTGATTGTAGAATCCCAGTCTAGATATTGCTTTCAGTGCTTCATGTTTCAGGAAGTTGAATTCCTCTTCTTCTGTTTGCGTCCAGTAAAATACATCTGACTTCGCTAGGTTCCTTAAGAATTTTGTTTTGTCTGCTCTCTTGAATATAAACCGTTCCGAAAAATTCATCAGTCCTAAAAAGCTTTTCACTTCCAACTGAGACTGCGGTCTTCGAAAATTCTTTATTGCTTCCCATTTTTCTTCCTCGACTCGCAGGCCATCGTGAGACATTGAAAACCCAAGAAACTTCACCGTTTGTTCGCAAAACACGCATTTGACGTTATTTATGCTCACACTATGATCTCTTAGACGGTTTAAAACTGCTTCGAGATTTTTATCATGCTCCTCTTTGGTCTTCCCGTGTACTAATATGTCATCCAAGTAGTTACAAACTCCGCGACATCCGCCCAGAACCGTTGTTTGTAGAATCTCCTGGAAGATATCGGGAGCATTGCATAAGCCAAATGGCAACCTTTTGAACCGATATGTTGCATCTCCAGCGAAAAAGTTAGTCAGGTGTCGTGATTCTTCATGTATTACAACATGGAAAAAGGCACTAGTTAGATCAATGGTTGAAAACCATTTTGCACCATGTAGGTTCGACATTATTTCCTCTAGCGTTGGCATCCTGAATGGTGTTCTAGTTATGAGTTTATTTGGTCCTCTTAGATCTACGACCAAGCGAATATCATCTCTACCCTTAGGGACGACCAGCAGTGAAGAGCAGAACGATTTATTCATTGTATCTGTAACCTGCTCAATTATATCGGATGCCAAGAGATCGTTTATTCTTCGTTCCGTTTCTGTTCTGAAGGCCAAGGGAATGTTGGTATAGATATTCCTAGATGGAGGTTTGGTCTGATCGTATGTCAGCATAACGGGAGGTACGTTAAATTTTGGGAATATTTTTACACCTGACACAGTAAACAATTCTCCGGCGTATCGATTAGGAATGATTCTGTTTGTGAACGTTTCTTGAATCGGTACATTCAGTCCAATCTGTAGAATACTGTAACGAACTGCAGTATTTTTGCTTAACAGTGACTTGGCATTTCGAACAACGTAAAATTTTTCGAATAAGCAGGGCCTTCCCTCAGAAATAAACAACTCTGCAACAAAAGTTGCAATCACCGGAATTTCACCAGGGCTTGCATATGCCTTCAGTGGCCTATCGGAACCTTGTGTAATACAGAATAATTGAGCACTGGATTTTACGTTACTCATGAGCAAATCATAAACGTCTCCTGTAATCGTATTTACGTCAGCACCGGAATCAATAACGAATGTCACGAAAACGTCTGCTATACGACCGACGATAACACCCTCTTGAGTTTTCGTCTGTGGGCAGTGGTCCGTTGCCAAATTCACACGCATTTCGCCCTGTAAAGAAGAACGCTTTCTCTACAATCAAATTTGATATTGTCTCCGCAAATCTTTATTATCACATTTCGTATGCTTGAAGTCAAAGGAACAATAAAAAAAACAAAATTGACTAAATACGTGTTATTTTATTCAAATGAAATCAAGCATTGAATGGAATAAAAACTTCCTGTATGACAAAACATAAATTGCGAAGTAACAATCGTACTCCACTTAAAACCCAGAATTATTCACTTACTGGTGGGATTTCAATTTGATCATCTTCCTTCTTATCAACCGTAGCAATTCTTTTAGTTTTAAACTCCATTTCATCTTCATTGCTGTTCTTGCGCTTCAACGGATTCGGCAGCGGTATCTTTCGACATGCACGTTCGATATGACCGACGTCCTGGCAGTTACGACAAATTTTTCTAATCGCGTGACACTCCGATGGTGAATGATAACGACTTGTACATCTCCAGCATTGATTATGTGATGCTCCAGCATACTTCTCAACACCTCGGTCTTGATAACCATTTCGTACGCGAAGACTTTTCCAGTTACCAGCTGGCCCTGCTCCCCGACGTGCACTTCTCGGTGGCTGACGGTTTGAATTTTGAATGAAACTTGTTTCTGATCGTCCATACGATACAGCAGCAATTTCAGAATGCGCTGCTTTTGGATGCGTTTTCGCAAAGATTTCTTCATTTGCCTTATCTAGCTCGTAACCACGTACCTTAACAATTAAATCAGCCAGCGAGCCACCTTTTCTTAGCATCTTTCTACCTGCTTCACGTACCTTGATGTTGAGCGCGTGTGATTGAATAACTTCGGCTACACTATCAGCAGTTTTACCTTCATCGTAATCACACAGTTTAGCAATAGCAATCACTCGTTTGATGTATGTTATATCTTGCTCTCCATGCTTTTGTGTTGTGGATAACAATTTTTGACGCTGCATGAGATTATACTGACGTGAACCGAAATATTGCTTGAAACGGCTCAACGCGTTTGAGTAGGGTGCTGTTGCTGAATCTGGCGAATCTTGCGACGAAGAAATGCTGTCGAGTAGTTCAAGCAACTTTGGTCCTGCCTTCACTTTCAGTATATTCATTTTTGTCAATTCATCCGAAATGCCAATTAGTTCTATCGAGGCCTCTAACATTTCCTTCCATCTTTCATACGTTTGTCTGTCGATTTCCTCCTCGTTCTCGGCAGGCTTACATTCCGCAATATTGAGTGTAGCTACCGATAAGTTCCCCATCGACGTCAAGAGCAGTGAATCACGTTGGTCCTCATGTGCTGTAGAATGAGCGAAATCCTTTCCAACATTCGCCAAGCATATCGATTCCTCAAGTTGCGTTTTCTCAGCGCGTGTCTTCCTCAATTTCAGCGATAGGCATGAATTTCGCTTCTTTTCTGTCTCCAATGCCTTCTCTAGGGCAACTAAATTCTTTTTCGCGAGTCTGGTCTTCTTCCTATGACAAAAATATACGCAACATTTACTTCTCTGACCAATTATAATCGTAATTAACTAAATTAATTAATTATTATCGTAATTTAGCAGAACTTTACGTGCAACTTACGTATAGTAAACATTTTATCGGAGTACATACCGATCATCAAGTGCATGTTCATATATTAGAGCAAAATTCATACAGAACAGACCTGCGTCTTTGAACACCACTATTACATTCATACATTCAATTTCACATAAATTAATTGCTACCAAGTGAAAATTTTACTTTGTGAAGTAAAAGCTGAAGCATTAATAAGAGTAGCTACTCAGAGCTAAGGTATACCTACACAGAGGAATGTAAGAAAAATTACTCACATCTTCTACCGAACAGAGCCTTTCCCAAGTAACAATTGGAGTTTTATAGCATGCTACAAGTGCAATCTAAGTTTTATGAGTGGCTATAAAACTATCATAAAACCTCAATTGTTTCTAGGGTTATTTCCTCTCGGGGAAAGTTATTCAAAATACTACGTGCCACTCGAGGCTCACGTGCCATTTTATTCCAATTTCTTTTCATTAGAAGATTCGTTCATGCCACTCGAGGCAGAAGCATTCCATCTCGGAGGAAAAAATAAAATTTTCTCGTGCCACTCGAGGCTTATCTCCTTCATTCCATCTCGGAGAAAAAATTATAAAATTTTCACATGCCACTCGAGGCAGAAGCATTCCTTCTCAGAGGAAAGAATAAAATTCTCTCGTGCCACTCGAGGCTTACTTGTAACCGTCATTTTGTTCTTTAAGATAAAAATTTTCTAAAATGTGGCATTAAAATTTAGCGCTGTTCAGAAACAACGACATTGAATTTAGTTCCGCAGACTATCGCTTCATTGCGGAATCTGGAAGTTATACTTACAGTTTAGGAGCGTTTTCTGCGCCAATGTCGTGTTCGAAGCGGTTTCTCTCCATCTTTTCACGTCCGTGTCATTCACCGTTATTCCGAAAACTGAAAACTAATTCCTTATTTTACAAAAACGATCAAAGTGTGCCAAATACGCAATTCTCTCGCAATATCTCATCATTTCTCTGAGAGTCAAGTAAACACGCCCATCATCCATGGTTACATAAACAACTATTTAAATGTTATAACCGTTTCTTATAACTGTTTTGCAGCTCGCGAATAATCTTCGCATAACTGTTATTTCTCTATGGTTACACCAACAACGAACCAAATGTACCGGATTCTCAATTCTCTCGCATCATCTCGGAGAGTCATGTCGCATATCGAGCTTCTCTAATGAACTGTAAATTCTCCATGGTTACTTAAACAACAATCCAAAAGTGCCCCCTTTCTAGTTACTGTTATGTGGCTCGCAGAGAATCTACTTCGCTCACACATCGTGTTCCTCGTATCACCCAAAATCTTAACTGTTGTCATTGTTTACTGTTTCGCTCTCCTTTTTCATGTTACTGTTATGTGTCTAGCGGGCAGTCTACTTCGCTCACACATAACACTTCTCATAACTGTAATTTCCATGAATACATTTTTGCTCTTCTCTTTCAACACTATACAGCACCAATACAAGTATGTACGATGTGCAAGATTTATGCAGAGCAGAGTTAAAAATAATCGAAGCTCTTTTTTGACGGCTGAAAATGAACCTGTTGCGACTCGCGGTGAATAGAAAAAATATTCATTCAAATATCCATGCTATTCATTCAGTTGAATATCGCACAATATATTCATTTCACTAATTATATAGGAAAATGTTTTCAAATGCCGGAAAAGTATATGAAACAACAATCATCATCGCTTACATTGTGCCAGGGCATACTTTGATGCGTTTGATTCGTTGCTGCACGGCCGCTTCGTGTAATAATCGGAGACGAATGAAAATCTGCATGGATGAATGGGCGGTTTATTCGTTTGACGTTTTCAGCTGCGTCACTGAATATTGAAAATGAATGCGGCTGAATTTGATCAATTTTCATTCAATGAATTTGAATATTTTTAACTCTGATGCAGAGTACACTGAAACAAATTACGGAAATAGATTTCTTCAATTATTAAAGTAGTATATGTAATTCAATTTATTTATAATAATTTATTTTTTACGTTTTAACGACATTCAATTAGCTAGAGATTACTGGGTAGGGAAAGTTATCAGAAGGCAAAAATTAAGCCCGCACGATATTAAGCCTGTTCTAATGACCCTGCCACTTCTAGTTTTCCGATCTGTTTACTTCACATCCTTGCTCTCACTTGAGTACTATGGCTCTAAGTTTCATAACTTTCCCTACCCAGTAATCTCTAGCTAATTGAATGTCGTTAAAACGTAAAAAAGAAAATGTGACTAACATAGTCGAAATAAAAAAAGGGAAAAAAAATATAATAATTTATTTTATTTCTTCTCGGCTTATCTCCTACAAGCTTAATGACCCAATTTCTGTTCCACGCCATGCGTGTGCTAGGATTTAACTCAGCGTTGGTAGAGTTGCTTTCCCATATAGCAGCATCATCCTCGTCTAGGCTGCTGAGCAATGGACACCCGTCTGCAGCCATCGCAATACAGAAATCGGTAAGACAGGGCGAATCTGTATAATGTATGTGAAGAATTTCATTTAGGCGAGTAGAACAAGTGTTTGGAGCAGATTCATTTGTTGCGTATGCAGACGCCATCAGCGTCATCGTTAGCAGCGCACAGCAGCTGAATGAGATGCGGACACTATTTCAGCCGTTCGAACGAGTAGCAGGTATGAATGAAACCAAAACGACGATAATCGACGTGGGGCTGACAACGAATCCAATAACAGTGCCGTGGCTTCGAACGGAAATAGCATCAAAATTCTTGCTGTAATTTATGCTAATTGGGTCATTAAATGAGAGAAAAAAATCTTTTTTTATTACATACATCGATAAAGCTGATTTTCGTGATTGCAACAATGTTTTTTTCCAACTCAGGAAACGTGAAAATAATATTAAAATTTTAAATAAAGAATTATGTTGACAGTATGAATTTGACACTATCAGAAGCATTTGACATATCGAATTTCACGACAAATGATGCCCTGTTAGAAAAAATTAATACATGTTTTCCCGGTTTTCCCACAGGGTTATATTTAATTGACATAAACACCATCCAATGCATATAGTTTTTTTTCATTTTGGGTGTTGTCTTGATAGGCCAGATGTAAACAACCGCAGTTTTCCTATGTATGGTTGCCAAGTTTACATAAGATTTATTTTAAAAAACAAAAAAATCGTTTTTACGTATTACAACGAAATTTTTTTGAAATAATGTTATATTATGTATATTGGACCTAAAATTTATCGAATTGAACGGAAAACTATATATAGCTTAATGACCCAATTCAATCCGTTCAATTGTAATCCTAAACTGGGACATCTTAGTGCTGCGCCGTTTGGAGTTGCACCAAAAAGTCACATTGCTGAATGCCATCATTCTATCGAAAGTATGGTATATGGCAGCAGATCTTCATCAAAATTCAGTACGCGTAGTTAAGCAGCAACCATGTGCTCCTACCAGTTCCATGGTACATGTGCAGCGGTACCAATGCAGCAACTGGCGCGCAGCATGTAAGATGGTGGCCTAAAACTGCAACTACCGGCGATAAAGTGCAAAGTACTGCTAATAAATCGGTATCTACACGAAATCGAATACGAAGCAAACAAGCACGGAAAAGCCAAACCTCGGTCCTCCGGAGAAAAAAAAAACGCCAACAGGAGGAACGAGATCGCGAAACGATGGAACAACTGTACTGCATAAACGACACACGGAAGATCTACGAGAAGCTGAACAGTTCGCGCAAAGGCTACGTTCCGCAAGCCGATATGTGCAGGGTCTTAGACGGCAACCTTCTTACGAGCGAGTGTGAGGCAACTACCGCGCGATCACACTACTTAGCGACGTCCTCTCCCAAATTCTTTGCCACCGATTGTCACCATTTGCAAGGGAGTTCGTGGGGTACTGCCAAGCGGGATTCATGGGCTCCCGCGCCACCACGAATTAAATATTCGTTATTCGGCCGGTTCTGCAGAAGTGCCGCGAATACAACGTGCCCACACATCATTTGGTCATCGATTTTAAATCGGCATATGACACAATCGATCGAGATCAGTTATGGTCTATAATGCACGAGTACGGTTTTCCGGATAAGCTAACACGATTAGTCAAAGCGACGATAGATCGGGTGATGTGCGTTGTTCGAGTATCAGGGACACTCTCGAGCCCCTTTGAATCTCGAAGAGGGTTACGGCAATGTGATGGTCTATCGTGCCTGCTGTTCAACGTTGCGTTAGAAGGTGTATTAAAGAGAGCGGGGATAGATACGAGTGGAACGATCTTCAGGAAGTCCGTCCAGCTTCTTGGCTTCGCCGACGACATTGACATAATGGCACGGAATTTTGAGGCGATGTCGGAAACGTACATCAGACTGAAGGCTGAAGCCATGAGAGGAAGAGGTTCTAGAGACAACAATGTGGACCGGAGTTCGGATTGACGGTGACGAAATCGAGATGGTCGACGAATTCGTGTATTTGGGCTCACTGGTAACCGCCGACAATGATACCAGCAGAAAAATTCAGAAACGGATCTTGGCGGGAAATCGTGCCTACTTTGGACTCCGGAGGACGCTTCGGTCCAACAAAATTCGCCGCTGCACGAAGTTGATTATCTACAAGACGTTGATTAGACCGGTGGTCCTCTACGGCCACGAGACCTGGACTATGCTCGTGGAGGACCAACGCGCCCTTGGAGTTTTCGAACGAAAGGTGTTGCGTACCATCTATGGTGGCGTGCAGATGGAAGACGGAAAGTGGCGCAGGCGAATGAACCGTGCGTTGCATCAGCTGCTGGAAGAACCATCTATCGCGCATACCACAAAAATAAATACAGGAATAAGAAGACGAGGCACACAGCGTGCACGGTGGATCGACCAGATAGAGGACGACCGGCGGACCCTTCGAAGACTGCGAGGCTGGCGACAAACAGCAATGGACCAAGTGTAGTGGAGACGGCTTCTGCATACAGCAAGGCTCTAGCCTGAACAGTAAGGTAAGTGCGAAATCGAATCGTGAACCATGCAAATCCACTCTGAACAAATTTTCATTCTTGCTTAAAACTATCCATAAAAGTATTGTAACGCTTTCATTTCAAATCCGCCAATCCGCTGATCTAGTTCAACGCTTCTATTTTGAGCGCACCGACAGAACCGGAACTGAAATTAGACACCCGAAGTGAATTGGCGACAAATAAGGCAAAATATATCTTTCCGTGAGCTGTTGCCTAAGTTACGTAGTATCCAATACATGTGGGTGTGGGTAAATTAAACTTGCACTGGCGCCAATGGAGGCTACAAAGAAAAAGGTATTGAAACTATTGCAATGCTTCGTGAACATAGAGTAGATGTAGATTTTTTGAACTTTTGCGTTGAAATGTATGATTGACAAATTATAATATTAATATCGCTTTTAAGCCAAAAATAACAAAGAAACGTACTTTACAATAAAAAATTGGTGGTTAATTAACGAAAATCAATCAACGATTAATAACGCTATAATCATTTAACAGTCTACCAATTCGTGACGCGGATCGAATTCCAAATTTTAGTTTACACGTACCCTCAGACCTAGGGGCAGATCACTTGTGAAGCATTTTTAAAAATCAGCGAAATTAAATGCATTTTTTTCCATCAAAATAGAAATTCGTGATGCATTTTGCGTTGCGTGCAATGTATTTTGCGTTGCTTGTAAGGCGTCAAAACCCTACAAAAAATAGCCCTACACGGATACGAAAAACTACCAAAAGTTGAGCGCTTTTGACTCAATCTCGGGGTATCGTGGAATAAGGTAAAATTAGGTAAACCGTGTTGAAGGTAGTTTCCCTTTAACCACGGCAAAAATCACAACTCATTGACAGGTTTTTTATACTCAACCTTGAGTCCACGCCTTCAGTGGTCGCTCGATAATGATCTAAAATCTAAAATCATTGACGAATGTGAACGGGAGGATCCTCGATCTTGCATTCGTAAACAACACGGATATCGTAGAGCTGCTTGAACCTCCGACTGCTATTATCAAAGTCGATCCTCACCACAAACCGTTTGTCCAGCGGCTAGATGTACGTACCAACACTGGAGATGATTCATTTCATTCGATTGACGAGCTTGATTTTGACACTGTCGGCTGGACCGACTTAACGTGTTGTAATGAGCTTCACGAAGCAGTCGCGCTGTTTTATGGCAAAGTATATGACATACTCCGGCTAAAGGTTCCACTGAAACAGGAGGGTGGATTTCAAATTTCCATGGTGGAACTCTGAGAATCGCCGTTTGCGTAATGCCCTGCGAAAACAACGCAAGCGTTATTTCCGCCATAAATCAGACGAAAACAAAGTTACTCTTCGACGGATAGAACTGCAATACGAAACGGCCCGGAATTCCGCTTTTCGTGAGTATTTGAATCATGTGCAAAATAGCCTTCGCGATCACCCTGCAACATTTTGGAAATTCGTTAGCAGCAGAAAACGATCTGGTAGTACTCCCACTGACGTTTTCCTTGGAAACGCAAGCGCGCAATCTCCAGCTGATACCGTAAATTTGTTTGCTGATTTCTTTTGCGGAGTGTTTAGAAGCGACTATACCGTCCCTTCGGAAGAGTATTTGGAAACATTACCATCGTACAACATAAATCTCCCCCGTCCCACTGTAAGTTGAGCTGACGTCTTAAAGGCTCTGACTGCTGTTGATTCGTCGAAAGGGCATGGCCCCGATGATCTCTCGCCCTAATTTATAAAAAGCTGCGCCCACGTGCTGTCTCTTCCAGTGTGCATCATTTTCAACCGCTCTCTAACTGAAGGCATTTTTCCTATCGCCTGTCTCTCCAAAGTTCTCGAAAAGCTGGTCTACAACGTCACGTATGCAGCTGCATCCCACATTATCTCGGAGTATCAATACGGGTTTGTCACAAAACGATCAACAACTTCTAACCTGATAGCTTACACTTCTAAGTTGTTTCCCGCCGTCGAGAAGCGTCATCAGGTGGACGCAATTTACGTCGATTTCTTAAAAGCTTTCGACAAAGTACCGCACAGCATCGCAATCCTGAAATTAAAGCGTTTGGGATTTCCCACCTGGCTGACTAACTGGTTGCAGTCCTATCTTCCCAAACGCTCGACATTCGTGAGTATAAAAAACACGCGCTCAAGCACATTCAGAACACCCACAGGTGTCCGACAGTCATCTAGGCCCGCTTATTTTTATTTTGTTTATTAACGATATCTGAAGTCGGATCAAGTCTGGGAAATTGCTATACGCGGACGATCTCAAAATCTTCCGAACTATCGCTTCTGCACTTGACGCCGTAGTGCTTCAAGAAGATATCTGTACTATTCAAGAATGGTGCTCGCTTAACGGAATGGAAGTCAACGTTAATAAATGCAAAGTAATCAGTTTCGGACGCTTGCTTACTCCAGGACGTTATGAATACAGCCTAAAAGGAGAACAATTGAAAGCGTCGACTCGATCCATGACTTGGGAGTGCTCTTCGATAGGAAGTGGAGCTTTTCCGACCATATCACCGCGACAACTGCTAAGGCTTTCGGAATGCTGGGCTTCTTAAAGCGGAACACGGCGGACTTCGATGATTTCTACGCACTAAAAGCACTTTACTGTGTCCTGATCAGAAGTGTTCTGGAGTATGCTGTGCAAGTGTGGGCACCATACCATGCCGTTCAAAGTGACCGACTAGAACGTACCGTGCAAGACCCATCTACCGATCAATTAACAGCGATTTCTACTTCCAACGCTCTTTAAAAAACAATGTTAAAAGGCATTTCAATTCGATCTTCGTTTTCAACTAGAATATTTAATAAACTATCAAAAAAAATTAAAGTGTTGTGTACAGGACACGACCACGGTGACATTAAAAATGTAGCTTTTTGCAAGAGCGTGCAAATGAATTTTATCTATCACACATATCGACTCACGTTCTTGTTCACTCGCCTATATACCCTCCCCATCAAAACATAATTTATTGAAGGTCTTTTAACGGTAATCTATTAATTAATCAAGTATCTCACTAGGTGATTGGCATTTTTGGCTGATCCATCTAGTAAAAATAGGCTGGTCTGTCCAGAAAATATATTCAAAAGAAGCTGTGATGTGGAAGCCCACGCCCGCCAACGGAAATATACAGATTCTCCATGAAATATGAAATTTCATTTTCCATTTAATCTTTCAATAATGTACTAATGAACTTAAGTAAACAATCTTAAGGTTAAGTATTTCTTGATCGATTAGTGGTGGAAAAAATGAAAATATTTGATAAATTACATTGTTATGCAACGTTCGCACTACCAGTTAAAACGGGTTTTTATGCTATCTTGGTGACCTTTTTCTTGTTGCTAATTATAAAAACGTGTTATAACTCTGTAGTGTAAACATTGTATTATTAAACCAATTCTGCAGCGTTTTATGTTATATAGGTGTTTTATGTGGTAATAGGACTGACATAATTATATCTTCAGTATAGCGGTTTGTTTCATAATTTAAAACAGATTTATTTTAAAATTTAAATTAGTATACCCAACAGTTCTATTTGTTGTATACTTTAAAACGCAATTAGAACTGTGTTTTAAATACATAGGGTAGGACAGATATTCTGACTGGATAAACTGGGAAAACAATTTTAAGTCCAGTAACGCTTAAGACGTGGCTTGAATTTGAATCGAAAAAGAACACCCGCTTCAACTGCTGCTGGGACGGTAAGTTCTGTTTTAAAATTTTCCGTTGTGTGCAGTACGAAACAAAAGTGTTTGAAATTAGAAAACAAAAAGTTCTGCTGGGAATGTGATTGTTTCCGATGCAATTACACTCAGATTTTTCACGCAGGGGATACAGGCCGTGTAAATGAAAACCGCGTAAATTTAAAAAAACGCGTTAATGAAAACCGCGTAAATTTCAAAATCCGCTTAAAAAAACCTGAGTGTACTCTCCTATATAAAATACTACGCTGCTGAACAGTGCAATAACTACAGAAGCACGTTGTCAGATGCCTTACTGATAAAAAACATACAACCGAAATATGAAACATGAAAACCAATAGGCTCTTTACCCTACGCTACAAAGCGCCGTAAACATGGATTAACAAGTTACAACGCACACGCATGCATAAAAATAAATATATTTTTTTCAAAAGCAACCATCTTAAGCAGCACACACCGTATTGAATTAAATCCAAACTACCCCGCCCACCCACTTTGCAAATCATTCTGTGGCACCGTGCTGGTACCCGAAAAATCCGCACACGGCCACCGCTGCCGAAAATGCATAGCGTCTACCGCTTATTGTAGTGCCCAGACGCTGCAGCCATGATCTTACCCGTTCGACATAAGAACAAAAACTGATTCAAACGGGTACGCGTCACCTCTATTTATAAACTAACCGTATATGGTTTAGTCACTTAGGTGCGAGTGTGTGCAAATGCCAACGTTACCAAAAATCGATAGCGCTTATTGCATCGCCCGGAGACGATGTTGCTCGTAAGGGATAAGAGCAACAACTGATTTAAACGGACATGCGTTGCTTCTATTTATGACTTCGTGTTTCATTGAGCAACTAAGCTGCCCTCTCTTGACGGCTGTGTCTGAGAAATCTGCCTCACGAAAGGTAATTTTCCCGTTTTTCGTGAACTTTTTAATTTTACCAATTTTCAAAAGTCTACTTCTATTGGGGAGATATTAAATTATTAGCAATATTTAAGTTAGGTGTTTCTGAATCGGTTGGTGTATGAATGACTAAAATCCATCTAGTAATATCGAAGTTATAAGCGTGCAAACCTTACATAGTTTCGTTACATGGGAGATAGTTTAGATTTTAGAATAACACCTAGCCCCAGATAGTGGAGTAAGACATTTTTAATGTCAAAATACGCAAATTTGTAAATGAATTGACAGACAGTGCAAAATAGCCGAAAAGCCCAACAATTCTAGAGTGCCATTCACCGATCACTACAAGTAATAGATATCCATTTGCCGAAAATTCTTGGTTTATAATTTTTTATTACCGACAAATTAGGTCCAAACATGTGTTGCAGACTTTGTTCATTCGGTTTATGTATAGTTCACTTAGAAATATTGTCCTTACACAGCTTTGAGTTAAGAGAAAAAAAGCGGTAAAATGGCAACGGATTTAATACAGCATCCAAATATAATTATTTGGAAAAATACGAAAAGATGAATAATGAAAGTGTATATTATATTGATGTTCTACGTACTATTTTCATATTTCACTTTATTAATTTCTAAATTCCGTGCAATATTCGAGTCAAAACAATTTCGCCGTCAAATTGATCGGTAAATGGAGTCCTATCGGTGGATGGGCTCTGCACGGTATATAAAGATGTTTTGTACGATTCGTCCTCAGGAAACTTCCATGGAATGATCCAGTTGTGTTGCCTCCTTATGCCGATAGATGTATAATCCACTGGAAAGATGTTGCCGCAGATTTAACGAAGCTTCTTCAGTGTATGATTTTAACGTTTCCAAGCATAGATATAAGTTATTAATAAGAAATATATAGCTTTAAAATGTGTCTGTAAGGTGTATACCGAAGATAAGAAATCACCCAAGTAAATATTCCTAAATTTAAGTTGAATCTACCTAATTTTGAGTATACCTCAAACAACTCAAAAGTACCTTATTGCATGGAAGGTCGAATCTCTCTCTTTGTTTTTGACAACACTAATAAGTGCGAAAGCGACGCAAGACTCAAAACTACCTAAATTTAAGTTAAAAGAACTTATTCTGCGGGTTGTTTTATTTTTCCGTGTACATTCAACAAAACATCGAACAAAGTGGATCGGCGTAGGACGATTGCTGCGAGGGAGTGCAAAGTTGATGCAAAAATGGAAATTAAATGCATTTTTTCTAAGTTGATGCAAATTTGTTATACATTACTAGAGTGATCTGCCTCTAGCTTGTATGTCAATTCTCAGTGTGTTTGTTGAGATTTTTATGATGAACCCTTGCAATAACTTTCATGACGAACGTTTCGAACTGAATGGCAATACCTATTTCTAACCATTTTCAACTGGCACCCATTTTTTGACATTCTCCCTGTGCGATGTTTTTGAATACCATCATCAAAAGAGCGAGAAAACGGAAAACAGAAAAAAAAATCCTATCAAACAAAGTACATCAGCGATCGAGTGATTGTGAGTGTGGCGCAGTGCGTGGGTCATCGAGTTTTCCCTTTGCAGTGGTGTGATTTTGTTTCGATGGTTCGTGGCCTCCAAACCCTAAACAAATTCAGTGTTGCCTATACCGAAACTGTCTCTAATTTGGTACGGTTATAAGCTGTGTGCGTACATTTAAATTTCAATTTTATCTCTCGCATAACGATGGCTGGTGCTGGAATCGATATCGCAGGGTACAAGACGTGTAGTAGCGACAGTACTGGAGAAGAAGTTGATGGCAAAAGTCGCTAATCCGTTTGTGGACCTACACTGTGGAGAGGTAAATTATTTTCCTAAAGTCCCCTTACTGTGCGAGTGTTTTTGAATGTGGTATTTTGGTTCCATTGGGAAATCGTGTACAGAGGAATTTGGCAAGCGAGCCAGTAAGCAGAGGAATAGCAAACAAAACCGAAAGCGAAGATTACGAAAGGAGTACGAACGAAACGCACGATGTGTGAAGTGAAGTAATTTTTGGTTCGTTTTGGCTGGATTTGGAGAGCAGAGTGTATATAGCATGCAGAAGGAGCAATAACAGCAGCAACAGCAGTGCAATAATATTTTCGTAATCGACGTCGAGTGTTGTTTCTACTCAAAAAGTACCATCATCAGCAATCATTCAGTCAAGATATCCATCGTGTGAGTGAGGTTTCTGTTTTTGCTATGCGTTACACACGTCGATGTGTGGTGCGGTTCTTGATTTTCCTGTGATGAAACGTAACAAAGGAACTTGAATAGGAATTCGGAGAGCCGTCGATATCTGTTGCTATGATACTCTGGCAGTCAAGTAAAAAGGGATAAACATAAAGGAAGTTTCTAATACCTAAACATTGCCAAGCGCGAAGGTTGCTACGATTTTAGTTTCATTTACCTATTAGCTTGGTGTGAGGGATTTCCATTTTCTTTGGTGGGCTAGCACAGTGAAGCGTAGAACGACAGTGTTGCTGAATTTGCATTCAGGTTGTAAACATTGTAATCATTGAGAAATACCTGCTGCATTACCAACAGGATCACAGCAATATCTGGACGTATCCTAGGTAACATACTGGATTGTAGTTGTCAAGAAGTCTTCCAAAAAATAATCTTTGTTTTGTAGTTTGAAGTTGATTGAATCTCTAGTTTTCAAATACATATTGTAATAATTGTATTATATATTTAAGGAACTACTCGCAAATTTGAAGAAATTTTGAAGAAATAATGCTAATGATATTTGAAAGGTCTTGTCTTCTAGAGAGCTGCCGATCAACTACTACGCCAGACCGCCAGCTGCATTGGTGTTTCACAGGGAAGTGCACTTGGGTAGTAATTCGTTGTACTGTACAATGGAAACTCGCTTTCGGTTAAGCAGGTTGCATAAACAATTCTTTAACGTAAAAGGAAACATACGCTACAGAAGTGGACGATTTATGCTGATTTCTTTTTTGGATTTGCCCCATTGTTGTAAAATCCTTGTAAAAATGAATTATGAGGGAACATCCTGAGCCGGATTCTAAAACAAAACCAACATTAGTTTATGTTTTAGCAAAAGTGGAAGTATTCCCCCACCCCGCTTGATACAGCCAAGCAGATTGAAAAAACCCGAATAGCGGGTAAAATTATGGTAATGCTTTGCGTTGTTTGCCTTCAGGAAAAACTACACACCCTGTCGCTGGATTCTACCAAAAGAAGGAAAAATCATTTTCGCATTCATGGATTAAGAAGCATTGTTAGGACTCCGTGGATACGAATAAATTATGAAGTTTGGTTTTTGTGTTTCGAATTCAGCTAATTAGTTACTGAGCACCAACTGGGTGTCTGGTTATACGATGTATCTAATCCAGTATCCAAATTAGCACTAGACACGAAAAATCCAAACCGTTCGCACGACACATGGCAACGCCTATAGCAACTGACTTGTCCCAAGTGATGTGCCGGGAATTATCCTCATTGGTCCTTGTAAACGTGGCACAGCTAATGGGGCATCCCCAATAACTGCATCGGAATTACAATCTATGAAATCTAGCAACTCTGCTCGATAAAAGCTATTTTGTTGTCTTCTGTTGGTTGTTTCATCCATGGCCAGCTGAGATTGTTGCTTTATGATGAAGGTTCGGCTATAGTTGTAGTGGTGCTGTTTGCTCGGGCAGAACAATCCGTCACGACTCGACAGCATCGTTGTCCGTTCCCATTTCAACTCCTATTCCCAAGGCCTACCATATTGTTCGGAAATTCCTATATATAGCTTTTCTTAAAGGACGTATTTTTCCTCCCGTTTACAGAGTCCATGCCAGCCGGGGAACCACCGCACCGTTCCTGCTGTCCGCGAGAGGAATGCCACAATAGTGCGACATAGAAAATATCGCTCGACTATGTATTTGCGTGATTGCTAAGTGAGGTAAATAAAATAACAAACATTGGCAAGAGTAGGTAATAATGGACTGTGAAGTGCAAGTGTTGTGGTCGTGGCAGTGAGTGGATAAATAATTGAACAAAATGAGATATTTTTCTGCAAAAGGTGAACGAAACCGAGTGAATCCTTTGATAGACAAGTAGTAGGATCCCGTAAGAGGAAGGTCGAGCTGAGTTCAAGGATCAGCTGCGTGTGGTGTGTGTGTTTGCTAGAGGCAGTGCCACGAAAGTAACGAGGACGGAACTTGGGGGGAATGTTTTCCTTTCTCCTTGCTTTGCTGTCGTAAATGTCTCATCATCTTTTGTTTACACAACTTCTACCGAGCGGATATCAGTCACTACTGCGACCAAAGCGGCTAGAAGTAGCTAGTCGGCCGGTGAGGAAAAAACCAGCGTATTGTCGTAGGTTTAATCACACCGTGGAAGGTAGAACCAGCAGGAGTTGGAAGTTATAACATAAGGTGCGATCAGATAGCCGGAGCGAAGAGAGTTAAGAACACTAGTAAAGATCAACGTGCTGTAAAGTTGACTGCGGCTTTTGTAGAACGGTGCAAAAGGTTGGAAGATGGCTGATTTTGATGCGATCTATGAGGAGCAGGAATTGGCCGATCCGGAGGAGCTGGAGGAGGCCCATGTGCAGATGGTACCGGATCCAATTGTCATACGAGGAGCAGGAAATATGACAGTGTGAGTATAACTATTTGTTCACGACTTTTCACTTTGATTATTAGTATTTTATTTGATTCGGGGAATCTAATATAAATGGTTGAGTTAAATGTGACTTGAGCAACAGATGAGATTTATAAAATGAGATAATACTATTTTGTATTTCTACAATTGAACGACTGAAAATAAAAGTCGCAAGGGAAGAACATGCCTTGTAAAACCCGTTTCAAAAATATTAGAATATAAAAATCGGAAATAAGCTTCAACCTTAAAAATCGGACAGAGATCCTTCAGCATAAGAATTGCTTAAAAAGTTCTAGCTCGTAAAACTCGACAAGGTTGAACCTCCAGTATAAAAACCGATAAAAAATAAATAAATCGTACACAGGAGCATCCGTATATCGTGATGTTCAAGTTTAAAAGTCGGCTAAAAAACTACTTTGTAAGAATCGGATATATTCTTTTCCGGTTTTTATACTGTATGTTTTTTTTATTCGACTGTTATAAAGTAGAGCCGCAGTTCAATTTTTATACTACGGTTTTTATATTCTAATATATTTAAAGCGGGTTTTACGAAGCATGTTCTGTCCTTGCGACTTTTATTTTCGGTCGCTCAATTCTGAACCCCTTGGATATCATTTTCCTCGTTATTTCTGAGCCTACCCGGAGACAAAGACACCTCGCCACTGTTGTGCTGCCTTTGGACCATTCATAAATGCTGCAACACTTTTTGGATGATGGGAAGATACGATGTGGTATGACAAAATGTGACATGTTCTGATATATGGGAAGAAGTTATGTTTACTCTGACAATTTTTGGGAGTAGTGTTGCAATGCAAAATTTTGCATTTAAATGGATTTTTAAATGCATTTTTCTTGTAGTATATGCATTTCTATTTTAAAAAGCCTAATGCCTTTGTGTTCCTCAAATAACACAGAACTTCAATTTAATTTTCACCATTTCTGAGATATAGCGATTTGAGCTTGTGCGACCACCCCTAGTTGCAATATAGTTATTAATCTGAACTAACTGAAATTGTACAGAGAATCTATGCATAATGAAGTCTGGCACTAACAAATCTTCCTTCAATGTACAACTTATGGTATTCTCAAGTTGTTTATTCATTGATATCAACGCCGTTCAGGCCAGCCGTAGATAGCAACAGGAAAAGGAATGATTGTTAGTTCGACACTTGCTGGAGCCCTATGCTGCCGATAATCGCAAGTCAGTCCCATGTAGATAGGGAATCCCATAGAACATGGAACTCATTTGCTATTATAGGTAGTATATAGGGTAGACAAGCCCTTATTCATCTCATTGGTAGGAATGTCACAGTTTTGTTGATAATCCGGCCAACTGTGCGCCCAAATAGGTTGTTGCTTCGTTCTTAACAAGTTCAGGTCAGACTCGGATATCCGGGGACTGGATTATCTGGGGATTCGATTGTCCGAGGATTCAATTATCCAGGGAAAATGATTCGATTATCCGGGCGTTTCGAAAAAAAAACAAATTTCAATTAGAATTTCTGATTATAGTGCTAATTCGATCATTACAGTTAATACAGTGAAGACCCCGATTTTGTCTACCCCCGATTTTGTCAGCTTCATATGAAAATTGATAGTTGATAGTTTGATGGGCTCTAACAGACGAACCATGTTGAATTGGAGATAATCCTTTCTTGAGCATTTTTTTTTATCTTGGAGATCCAAAATATGCAAAAATAAAATCTTAGCGGAAAATTAAGCTAAAAAATCAGAAAAGGCTGTAAGGCTATATCTAGGGACTAAAGAAGAATATTTTAAGAGCATTGGTTTCATAAAAAGAAAGAAAAATATATGTCCCGATTTTCTCAATGTCCCCGTTTTATCAGCCTAAAACTCACCATGGAGCCGATAAAAACGGATTTTGCTGTAGAACTTTTTTCGGGGAAGAGGAGGGTTCTAGGGCTAACATACTCTAATTTTGGCCTACCTCAAAAATAGCTTATAAATTCGGGGAAAGTTACAAAAAAATCAAAACATGGAATCGAGCTTCACGGATTGGAACCACTTTTGAAGAAAATGTTCATCTAAACCCAAAATATATAATAACCTAAATTAATGTGTCGTTTGAACCACCCTCGGTCCATGGGAACACTTGATTTTAACAAATCGTTTTAAAAAAAAAGTCTTTTTCTTCGGATTTTATCGCTGGTACAGTTTGCACTAGTAGAATCAATCGGTGAGATAATTTTTGAAGGATTTGTTCAAAGAAGCTAGAAAAAATAATACTTTTTAACGGCAGTATTATCAAATATGCAACTTCTTAGTTTTAAACTAAAAGTACATTTTTTCGTAGTACAGCAGGATTCCGTTTTTGGCAACAATTTTATTTCTTTCAGTTGTCAAAACCGGAACCGTGCCAAAAATGGAACCTTGCTTTTAAAGTTTAGATTTTCAATTTACGATTTCAAAAATGTTTGAAGGATTTTCAATCATATGTGAAATTAAATGAAAGGAAAATATAAGCAAATTCAACTTTATTCATGTTTTTATCAAATTCAGACGTCGTACGGTGGGGCAGAATGCTACTTTCGACGCTCAAAACCTCTAGCACCCTGGGTATATATCGTGGAGGATTAGTGTATTTAGCAAAGTGTCTTAGATGGAAGTGATAATTACTTTGACAACTTTGGTTCTGATCTAGATAAGTAGAAACTGATCTAGATTAGTACTATCTTTTGACAGAGGTGTCCTACCAAAAAACTTTCCTCGGCAAAGTTGTTTGTTTGATATTTTTAACGCATGTACTGAAGACGATTTACGATTTGGTGACTTATGTTGATGCTAAAAAAACACATTTAACAAAATAACATTCGTTTGAAAAATAAGTAAATAAGTAAAATTGTGAAAATGCATAACAAATTTGAAAAAAACTACAAGGAGCAGCCCTATGGGGTTGCACGAACTGTAGACGTAGGACTATACTACTTAATGTAAAATATTTATTTTCTTAGTACTTAGTGTGTGGGAAAAAAAACACCCGGACCGGTGAAGAAAAATCAAATTTTAGACAATATAATCACATCTCATGTATAGAACAAGCTTTCTAGTTGCTCTCAAACAGATCCTAAAAGTTCAAACACCCATGGATAACCCCAAGTTTGTAGATGTGTTTCGATGCCACAGGATTGTAAAATGGTTAATATTACGTCATGAAAATTCAATTCTTCCGTGACAATTTTTTTTGCCTGCAAAATGCCCTGTGTATATGCAAAGCTCATGATTTGTTGGGATATTAGTATTGATCGGAAAATGCTTTCCAACGCTGCGCATTGCATACATACAGGACATTTTGCAGGTCACCAGAAGCTGTTCATTTTACCACCGCCACATGTTCATTTTACCCACTCGCTATAAACATGTCTCATTTTTGGACATGTTTAGAAATTAAGAATCAAGTTTGAAAAAATGTGTTTATGACGAAGTATTTTTACCAGATATGTACAAAACATGTCTAACAAGAAACATACGGTGATTGTAATATCTCATTCACTTATTAGTTAGAAAATAATGACTTTGCTTAACGTATTCATTTTACCGCCAGTTCCCCTACACATTCGCCCCAAACATTGAACCCAAGCGTACAATGCAAAATGAGTCAACGCTGATGATGATGGGTAGAGCGAAAGAGACAACTAGTACCACCACGACACTATTAGCGCATTTCATCAAAATTCCACGCGGCCTTTCCCGATTGAAAGGAACGGCCGCGCTTAGCCCATCTGTCATAATATCGTGATTTTGCATAGCGAAGGGCTGAATGATAACACATTTTGTTCCAAAAACAGCCCTGCGTTATGCAACACTTTGTGCAGGTTGATTATACCAGTTGCAAGTGGGGCCAAATTCACCAAGTTCCGTGAAATTCCTTTAAAATTACAGAATTGATAAAATTGCTTAGATGAGCTAAACTAATTAATCAAATCCTGTTTTAAAAACTGTCCTTGCGTTTAAACCAAAATGGGAAGCTTATTACTACCACTACATTACTTAATTTCAAGCGCAAATAGCAAATACATGTGCTAGTTAAACCAAAAATTTACTGGCAACATTACAGCGGTATTTAGGAAGCAGTTGGAGCGGTCGCCTGTTGGACGACACAGGATAGCGTCCCTCAACAGCCAGTGTAACGGATTTCTAGCTCAGCTACACTGGCTGTAAAAAACACAGCACAGTGACCTGCTTCGCCAGCCGTTCAACAGGGAACTGAGCGTGTCTGGCCAAGTCCGTTCTTTAAATAGTCGATGATGACGTCATTCATAGAAGCGTTGCGCACTAGGTACACCAATCTGTCGTACAGGGCTTGGGAAGCGCTATCTTCTGTGTGTTAATGCGCGATATTTTGACAAGGTTGTATATTATTTAATTTTTTAATGCTATGATATCAAAAATCTTTGGGTTTATCTGTTGGAATCTATTCTTGGAAGTACTTCGGGGCGATTTGTGCAAAAAATTTGAAATTTTATCGTGAAATGGCTGAATTATATGCGTTTCAAATTGGACCACTTTTCGTTACATACCATTTTTGTAGAATTTGAAGAGTGCACCCCCATATCGAAAACAAAGACGTAGTCCTACGTCAAAACGCATTTCATTTCCATTTTTGCATCAACTTTCACTCTTTTGCCGAAACATTTGATCAACAAGCGTCTTACGCTTCGTTCGAAACCTTGTTGGAGTAGAGTTAGTTTGTGGCAAGGCTTTGACGTCTTATACGCAACGCAAAATGCATTTCAAATTTGTATTTTGATGGAAAGTTTTAATTTCGTTGATTTTTAAAAATGCATCTCAACGAATCTGTCCCTAGATTTCGGTACACAATTTGAAGAAAATCTCTGCGAATCTTTATCGAACGAGGACTATTGACAAATCTCGTGCTCGATTGGAATAACACTGACAGTAAATGGTGAACACACTACAGAAATGGCGAGTATTCAGTGTGTTTATTTTAATCTATTGCGCTACTCAACGCTACTGCGGTTGTCAACGCACTGTTACATAGTAAAAACCCCCACCTTTCATTTACCATCCTGGACAGTCACTGTCAAAATAATCAAAACCAGCAAGCTGTGATTTAGTCCAGCATAAAACTTGTCACTCACAACATAGATGCAGAAGTGCCATGATAAACACGCTTGCTATATGAATTGCTCAGTTATAACCGATTTAGAATTATTCAAGTATACCAAGTTTTATTAAAAAAAAATGTCGCCTTGAAGCAAATATAGCAAATTGCAAAGTAAAATTTCTCAAATATACGCCTTCTTGTCCGTATGAAGGGTGCAATCAAACGTTTTGAGACATTTTTTGAAAGAATCTGCACCTTTTAACAAAACATTTAACATTTTTTACTAAAACTTGATTAAGTGTTGTTTCAATATTTGCAGAAAAATATTACCGAATGCTGTTTTTTAGTAGAATTCACGTGGTGCATTTATTTTGCGTTGCTCTTTCGTGATGTTTCACCATAAATCCTTAACGGCATGCCTTCAAACACTCATGGATGTGTTTTGAACAATAATAAAGTTCTTTGATTCATTATTCTGAAAAAAAATGTATACCTTACAATATGGCATTTTGTTCGATGATTGCGGCATCATGCGATGTTAAGGAATAAAACCACGATAAAATTTTATTGAATGCATCTAATCAGTGAAAAAATTCAGGTTAAAACTGAAAGTTCTAATATGGATAGCATAAGAAGTTTTATGGATTTCTTCAGGAATACTTTACACAGTTTTATGTAGGTTTAAAAGCGCTCATATAGTGGTTTTCCACACTGCTAGGTCAGAAGAAGGTTTTATGCTGTTGGTTTAATCGAGGGTCTGCCCCAAAGGGAAGAAGAGAGTGTCCAGATAAGAATAAGAAGAGTGGCAGATTTGACAAGCGCAAAACAGATTCAAGATAATCTGCATAACGTGCATGCATGTGTGTACAATAATATTATTGGTGGCAAACGACTTGAGAACCCCAAAAAGGCTGAAAGCACTAGTTTCTATATTCAAAACACTGTTTTAATTAATTTCGATTTTAACAACTTCTTTTTTCTGGAAGTAAAGCAGTATTTACGCAATATAGATGTTGCCAATTGTAAAACCAAAACTCTCGCTTTACGTATGCCTATACCTTATCTGGTATCATCTGGTATGGGTTTTCACGTCATTTGCAGTTTGAAAAGACCAAAATTTGACAAGACCATAATTTGAAGTTGGAACGGTCTATCCCTGAGAATCATCATAGGAAGGGCAATCCCTCGGGTTTAATATCACACCTAAAGAGTAAAATAGAACTGTAATAAAACTATTTCTCCTATGACAGTTTGCATAACAAGTTCTACCGATTACAATAAAACTGGGTCAATTTGTCATAACATGGGTTTATAGCAGCCTGTAGGAAGTACATAAGACCATAAGGTTAGCATGGGAGGTTTTAAATATTAGTTTTATTAACCGCTATAAAACTTCAATATAACCAAAATTGTTACTTGGGTAGTGTTATATATTCTTTGTATGAAGTTTAGTCACCAGCAAATGAAACGACTAGATGACCTAAGATGAACTATATGAATTTTACTTATTTACATTGGTCGCATCATAATGTTTCGGCAAACGGTGTCTTATAGAGTCGTTTTTTACGAGCGGCGAAATTTTGTTGGAAAATTCCAAATTTTCTCTTAATGGTACGTTTATTTTAATATCACTTTTTAAGGAATTTGATTTCATAATTTGCCCTTTCGGTCCATTAATTTTACATTTTGCAAAAATAAAATGAAAAGCAATTAACCCATTCATGCACATGTTGTTTGTGGACAACAACGTTTTTAAACAGCGATAACTTTTGATTTAGGTAAGATTTGCTCACAAAAACAAGTAAGGCTAATAAATATGACTGTTACCTTTCATTTGAGTATTAACACTTATAAGGATCAGCTCTAGAACTGAAGTTATTGTAATTAGTCTGATTGGATTCCGATGGAGCAGTGCTGCCAGGGACAGTTTACCTTGACGACGGAAAATGAATTTTTCATATAGCTTCGTTATGTTGCAATATTATTGAAAACTAATAAAACTTATCAATTTAGACTGTCATTGGTAACGTTTTCCACGCAAGTGGACTATTGTAAATATTATGGGAAAATTGTATTGAGCATTGGAAGGTTAAAAATGAGCAGCTTCTAGCACGGCGAGGGAAGTACCTATCTTTAAGAAAAAAGGCTTTTCGTGTTTCTTGACCTCACCGTTGTCAAGGAAAAATAGTTTTGAAACCCCTACATACACTAGAAAAATGTTGGGCATGAAAGGGTTAAAACAAACGGCGTGGGCGGCCTACTATCCAGTCTCCGCTGCTTATATGCCACTGTTATAGCATCAGATGAATACAAACCATTTCTCGCATTCAATCAACTACTTATATAAAATAGCCCCTAGAAAAAAAATCAAAACCGTAAAATAACGCATCGAATTGAAACAAATAAAACAAACATCACTTCATCAACTGCTACTAATTTTAAAACCACCAAAATACACATAACTAGGTTATAACGCGCGCCAACTATTACATCAACAAACACTGACCTGCAGCGTGAATTCCGATTCGATACTTGCGGTAATGTTTGAGGCGAGAAAGTGCACGATTTTGTGCAAATCAAGTTCGCTCCAAAAAAACCACACCAAGCCAGTCCCGAAACACGAGGCAATTCAACGAAAATCGACAAGTGAAATGACTATAAAATATCTTCCCCTTCAACACCACACACTCCACGACAATCTTCCCCCAGGGGAAACGGAGCCGGAAGGCCACTGTGGTGGTATGATGAAACGAAGCAGAAAAAAAACACGACGAGTGAGAAAATTAATATTCCAATCAAGGTGATACTCTTCTGTTCCTCACCAACCACACGGCGACCAACCTACCAACCAACCAACCACCCAACTGGCCAAAGTTCCTTCTATGGTTTGATGAATTGAAATGTAGGGCTTTTGCCTGTTAGCACCGAATGAAAATTCCTTTTTTGTCGGTCGGTCCCGGTCTTTCCAACACTCGGCGCTGTGATTTTGCTTTCATGCACCTCCACCCCACCGTCGCTTGCCCCCATTGCGCATCCTGTCATCAATGCGGCGGCTCACCGCAATCCTCTTTGTACGGGGCTAAGTGAAGTGCTTATATAAGCCAATGTGTTATAGCACCACAGGCTGATGTATCCATATAGCGTATGGTGGTTACCTATAATATTCTAGTGTGAGCAGCATGCATATGTAGATCTCCGAGGGCGTAACTTCTCCGATAGCGGTTATTTTATTACCCCGGATTATCGGGTCCTATTACAGTGGTTCGCTTTGGGTTGAATCTTCTCCGAAGCTATCGGAATAAATTAATGTTTTTCAACAACGTTCAGAACTGTAGGAAACAGGGCCGATTACTGTAGCGATTACTGGTCGGGTGTAAAACTATTCCAAACCTATTTAGAAGCATGCAATGTCATTTAATTAAATAATGGATGGTGGGAGAGTTTCGAACCATGCCATGTTGCTAGAGGTAAACCATTTACAACTACTGTCAGATGTCACTATTCCCGATCAGAAACACATTACAGAAAGATTTTAAAGCTATATCTTACGTTGTTACTTGTTATAATTTTCTGTTGTTTTAACTACTAACGAGACCAAATTTATAACACGTCTTACTATGAAAATTGCTTTCTGTTGTAATTGTGTTATTGCTTTCTTATCGGGTTGACATAAGTTTGCATGCTATTGCTGCATCAAAGCACGTTCAAAAACAAAGCACATTCGCGAGCAAGTGAAGTCCTGGTCTAAAGGTTTAGAGGGTAAGGCGCTCGTCGTATGTTCGAGACCCTGTCCTCCTAGTCTTAGTAGTCAGTACACGGGAAAAAAATTGTTCCCAAAATCGTGAATAAAGTGCCATGAATTCAGGAACAATCACGTTTTTACGTTATGAAAACAGGACCAGGACCAAAAATCATGGCTTTTATAATTATGTTCAATTTCCCTTCAGTAACGCCCGCATAACGCTTTCATTTGTGGAAATATTTGATTTTGTTTTGTGAATTTCAGTCACGGTTTCCGCCAAGAACTAGTTCACAACTTTATGAACATTATTCATAAAACCAAAGGTTGACACATGATTTTTTTTTCATAGTTGTAGGAATGACAGTTGTAGGAATGACAGTTCACAACATCGAAATTATCTGGCTATTTTTTCGTGAACTATTTCACGAAATTCGGAATTTTATTCATGAACCCATACACTATACAATTCTCGTGAACTAACTCATGATCCCTAATATATTAGTCCCAATCCAATATCCGTGCTCGTAAAATGGTTCACAAAATCATCAAATATTATTCATGCATTCGTGAACTACTTCATGATTCCTAATATATCAGCTACGATTCAATATCCGTGCTCGTAAAATAGTTCACATCATCACGAATTATTATTCATGTATTCGTGAACCGGTTCATGATACCTAGTATAATAGTCACAATTTACCATTCGTTTTCGTGAAATAGTTCACGAAATCATAAAATATTATTTATGTATTCGTGAACTGGTTCATGATTCCTAATACATGAACTATCTAGTATCTATTTGCGTGCTTGTGATATCCCTAATCATTTACAATTTCATGCAACATGGTAATGAAATTTTTACGTGAACTCCAGAACATGAATCATTCTACTTATGACTAAAATATCACGATAACGTGAATGAAAATTACGAACATCGCGACTAAGATCTTGAAATCATGAACTTTAATCCCGCTAACGTCATGAGAATTCACAAGAATCGCGAATAAGTTCTTGAAATCATGAACAACGTTTGACTATCGACTGTGTATTCCCAAATCAAGAACAAGAATTACAACAAAAACTAAACAACAACAGTAACCCAACCAAACATTCTAATGTAACGCCCTGTATATATTCGGGGCGAACTGGTTTTTAGAAAACATAGATAGTTTCATGAATACGAGGTTTATTAATCATAATTTCAGGAACTGTGTCACGGTTTTCGTAAATCGTCCAGTTCATGAAATCGTGACCTTTTTGTTCATGAATTTATGAACGAATTTTTTTTTCGTGTAGGATCGTCATACTAGCTCTGATTTCGTCGTGCACACTAATAATCGGCGGCATAGTCTTTTGAATCAGAAAATCAATTTCCGCAACGGGGTGAAGTACTCCAACGCTTTGCTTTTTTGTTTCCGAATATGTTGGACAAGGTGTATACTAAGCTGGCTCGAGGTTGCATGGGAAAAAATTAAAATGATCCTAATTAGCGAGCACAGTCCTTTTTGAACCTTTTTCGTGGTTCCAAAAGAATTGTTCAAATTTTGGGAGCGATTGATAGCTCGTCGGATATGTGCATTACGTTTGAAGTTTATCTGGAAAATAGTATGAGAAAATGTACTTTTGTCGTGACTAACGATTTACGTTTCAATATAGGTGCCCCTTTTCAAAAACTCGGAAGAAAAAACATGTAAGTTGTACTGAATATAAATAATCAATTTCTTCAGCATTTGGTTGAAAATATGTGTAGCAATGTTGTATTAAATTTTGAAATATGTAAGGCATGCATTATCAACAGAAGCGTAGTATTTTGAAAAATCTTTCGAAAACGACACGGACAAGTGAAAATTTTCAGCCAATCCCGGACAGAGCCGTCAATATGGTGCACCAACCGAACAATAAAATGACGAAAGGTTTTAAATATAGCTCCGGACAGATTTTTTTCTATTATCATTCGTATTTGACTGCTTGGAGCGAACAGAGGGCTGCACAATATCGAGAAAGAAATATTTGTGAGTTGTACACGCGTGGTTTGAGTCGGTACGTGCTACTATCAGAGACATCATTTTCATTTCCTAAGGTTGGAAGATAGCATATACATGAAAAAACGATTTTAAATCATCTGACCGAAGTTAGTTCGTGATGGGTTCCCGCTAATTTCATGCACCGAACCGCAAATCTTGATAAGAAAGCATAGTGATTTCAGTCGGTTTCAGCAAGTTCATTTGTATGTCCACACCGGGAGAGAAAGTGATTATTTATTAGGATTCATCTCTGTGGATTAATTTGTGCAGCTTTGTGCTAGTAATCAGTACAACTTCCAACAAAAAATTTCCTTCCGGAGAATATTTTCTTTGGCCAACAAATTAGCCCTTATTGGCGCTATCAAACCACTCAAATGAATTAAATTTGAAAATATTTTCATTCGTAAACTAATATTTTTATTTTCAGTGGGTGGAAAGATGCAGACATATGGGAAAACCGATTTTAAAACAACCGACCGAAGCTCGTTCCTGATTGGTACCCGCTAATTACATAGACTGAGCCGCTAATCACGAAGTTTTTGTTCGAAGCTCCTCCTCTTTGTCGATCGAAGCAAACGGGTATCATTCGATGGTCTGCCCATTTGGCTTCGAACGTAAACTGAGCCAAGTACAAAATCGAGGGTCGTGTGCGAATGCAAGCATTATCATCAGCGATGGATAGAGAAGAAATTTTGCTCGACCGACGACGATTACTCATTCCTAATGGGGAAAAAGAAAAAGAAGCAGAGCCTGAGCCCAGCTATTGCAAAGGCCAACAGCTCCCCGGGAGACGATCGCCCCGACGAACGGGAACCAAAAAAGTGACGGCGCCCTAAAGCAATTAAATTCTGCAGCAAGCAAGGAGACAACGATACAGCAAAAGCGACAAACAACAGCGAGATGAATGGTTTCGGAGCATCTTTTCGCGAACTCCTCACGAATTCTTCCTTACCGTACTGGAGACAAAAATGAAGTTACCGCCGATCATGGTGACGTCATTATCATTGGGGAGAACATTAAAGGCAATGAAAACACTCGGAATTGTAGCGGAATTCAAAATATGCGGGATCGGCACCAAGATTATGGTACGCACCAAAAGTGAATTCATAAAAGTTACGGGCTATCTAAAAATGTCCACAGCGGAATTTTTCAGCTACGACATTGCGGCTGAAAAACCGTTTAAAGTAGTGGTAAGAGGATAACTTAAAATAAAAACGGAGGACATCGAAATGGAACTTATTATGGCATTTTCGTTTTTGACAGTGCACTACATCGGTGTAGTCGGTGCTACACTCATTCTAGCTTGGGTGTAATCAGTCTATCTCTTCCTTTGCACTACACCGGTGGAGCACAAAGAAAAATCGAAAACGCTATTAGAAACCATTACAAGCTAATCGTAGTTAGCGTCGTCCAGATGAAACGTCGTGGTAACAATAAATCTTTTCGCGACTGCCTTTATCTGGTAAACTTTGCCAAGGGAACAACTATGCTGAGCGCTTTACAAGCAGTGCGCTTCATCTTAACAATCATCGTTAGATGGGAATCGTATCGTGCATCGAACCGCGACGTCACCCAGTGCCAACGATGCCTAAACTTTGGGCATGGCACCAAAAACTGCAACGTCAAACCGCGATGTGGAATCTGTGGGCGAGGCCACACTACGGTCGACTGCCTAGTCGAAGGCGCTGTCAAATGCAAATGCGCAAACTGCGGGGCCAACCACTAGCTTGGTCAGCAACTCCAAATCCTCCAACCGTAATTGTGCCATTGGGACCACTGCCAAATTGGACAACAATAGACAGCACCAATCAAACACAAACGCAAGCGTCCAACTCCTGCGAAAACGATCTTCCCCACAAGTTTGCGCCAGAGCAGTTAATGACTATTTTCACAGAAATGTGTGGAAAATTGCAGCAGTGTCGAACCAGGCAGGAACAGATCCAGGTCCTGGATCTTATGGTGATCCGCTATGGCTGCTAAACCACTAAAAATATTAAACTGGAGCGCTCGCTCTGTCAGGGGGAAAACCTGGAGCTAGTGGATTTCATTCGCTCCCAAGAGATAGATGTTGCTCTCATCACAGAAACCTACCTTTCGTCGTCCGTCGCCTTCTCGATTATGGAATACTCAACCATCCGCCTAGAAGTAGAGAGGAAGAGTGGCAATCATCAAAAAGGGAATAAAGTTTGCAGTCCTTCCGCATCACGGCACGTCAGTCATCGAAGCTCTGGGCATTGAAATAGAAACAGCATCTGGTTGCATCAAAATCATTGCAGTGTACTGCCCCAAACAGTTTGAGATCAGCAACGGCTCATCATGACGATTCAAAAACGACCTCGCCAAACTCACGCGAGGCCGCTCTAAATTCATTATTGGAGGTGACCTGAACGCCCGCCATTAACTTTGGAAGAACAATCGCCGCAACATTAATGGGAAGATCCTCTTCGACGACGCCCAGCTAGGATATTACACAGTTCATTTCCGAATGAGCCAACCTTCCTGTCACCGTCAGGCACCACGTCAACTTTAGATATTTTCCTGTCCAACGTCGAAGTCTCTAAACCAGTAACCCTTGATGTACTCAGCTCCGATCTCTACCCGGTGGTATGCGAATATGGAGAAAATGCTACCGTATCAGCACAGCATCTACGCAAGGACTACCATAATGTGGACTGGGTGAACTTTCAACGTATAGTGGACTCGCGTGTGGATGAGGCTACTCCACTCAACTCTACAGATGATATACACGAATATATACGAACCTTAATCGAGCCATCGATGAAGCCGACAGAATGTGCATCCGAAGGACATCAGTGCGTGGTAAATTCATCACCATCGACCCTCACACTCAAATTCTGATCCGTCTGAGAAATATACACAGACGCCAGTTTCAAAGGACAGGTGATTTGAACAAAAAAGCTAGTATGACTGAATTGAACAAGTCAATCCGTAGTAAGAGTAGACATTCTCCAAGACGAAGAATTTGCTAAAGATGTAGAAGCCCTAAAAGACTATTCTAAACCCTTCTGGAAAATAACTAAGGTCCTAAAAACCAAACCTAGACCAGTCCCACCCTTGAAGATAAATGGCTCAACATTGTCATCACCTCTAGATGAAGCCAATGCGATTGGTGAGAATTTACAGCACTCTAGCAATCTTGGAGCTACAATAATAAGTCCGCTAGAGCAATAAGTTAGACAGCGAGTTAAAACCCTTGACGACACCCCCTGTATCTCTCCAGATCAGCAAACTACGGTTGAACAAGTACAATCTGCTATAAAATCCACAAAAAATGTGAAAGCCCCCGGATTCGATGGGATCTTTAACATAGTGTACAAAAAGCTGACCCTAAAAGTTGTAACAGTAATCAGTTGCGTTTTTAACAAATGTCTCGGGCTGCACTATTTCCCACCTGAGTGGAAGCGAGCCAAATACATCTCCATCCTGAAACCCGGAAAAGATCCCACGTCTCCTGCGAGTTTCCGTGCAATAAGTTTATCTAAATATAAGGACCTTCACTCTTTTTAGTTTTTATTTGCACTAAGTTCTACTACTAGAGGTTAATTAGTTCTCATGTTAATAATGCACCAATCGTTATGACTACTCAGGATTTGATTTATATAAAAAGCCCGCTTCAAGATGTTGATTACAATACGCCTGGATAGTGGTGTATCGAGGAGGCCGGGAGGGCTGATGTGAGTCTTTTTTCTGTTCTATACCTTTCCTCTATTTGCCATCTCACAACCAACAATCAACCAATAGCAAATAGATAATTGAGAAAGGATGTGCTATTTGGGGTGGTTGGCTATTCAAGTATTAGTAGTGTTTGAAGTACTAATGTATATTTTTCATGTGATGATCATAACTTCCGCTGCATCTTGTACCTGTCTAATCTATTACGTCTCTCATCTATTGTCTTTTATTTCTTCTTTTCGAGTACTATTCTGGCATTCTACACCCGCCTTCAGCTCGGTCAGTCAAAGATGACGCTCAGATCCACCAGATAACACGTTCCATGGCGACATAACTGGAAACTACAGTTGATACGAGAGAACTCACTCCCTTCTAGCATATGAACCGCACACTGAAATTTAGCATCGCGAATATGTGACTGATTCCACGGTCACAGAATCGAGTGTATACACGCGAAGTCACATACACGCGAGCACATGCGAAAAACGCGTTAACATACAAACGCTTGATCTCTTCGCGACCACCCACACACACCTATGCCCGCGATCTCGCACACATGATTACACCTTGGTGATAGTGATCGTTTTAACACTCCTAAATTCTCAAACGCGGGAACCTACAAAAATGCCTTCGCGCACTCGATCACGAATCGGTCACGTCCGGAAGTCTGTCCTCGATCCTAGAAACCTAGGTCCATGCCTTGAGCTGGACCAATTAGGAAAATGCGCTCATACCTATTAGACAGCACGTCTCATGGCGACATGACTGGGAACCCTAGCGATATAAGGGAACCCACTCTCTGCTGGTATCTGAATTTTACACCGAAAATTTAATATCAGACTCACGGTTCGCGCGACCATTCAAGAACACACGCAAATATGTTACAAAATCACGTCAGCATACAAACGTTAGAACCCCTCGCGATTATCCAAGCAAGCTACGCCCTCGAACTCGCAAATGTGATAACACCCCGGTGATAAGGTGAACGTCTCAGCACTCATAAACTTACAAACGCTATCTCAAGCGTCAACCTACAAACTCCCGTGCTCGCGTGATCATGAATCGGGCACGTCCGGAAGTCTCTATCTTCGGTACCAACAGCCCAGGTCCATGTTAATTATTAAAAAAAGAAGCCAAAAAAATTGAAAAATAATGAAGAAAAATAACTCCATTTCCACTAGATAACACAGTTCATGGCGACATGATCGGGAACTCTAATGATATAGGGTAACTCACTCCCTGTCAGAACGTGATCCGTACACCGGAAACTAAATATCAGAATGACGGTCCGCGTTGCCATCCAAGAACACACGCGAATATGGAAATGGCCACAGGGTTACAAAATCGAATTTATACACGCGAAGTCACACACACGCGACAAAGACGTCAACATACGAAGGCTTAAGCCCTTCGCGATCACTTACGCCCGCGAACTTGGTAACACTCCGGTAATAATGTGAACGTTTTAGTACCTACGAAGTTACAAACGCGGTCTCAAACGCGACCCCGCAAACGCGCCCGATCATGAATCGGTCACGTTCGGAAATCTTCACCCTCCATTCTAGCAACTTAGGTCCATACAATCAGTTATATCAATCAAAAAATAAAGCTCATATTCACTAGACAACACGTTCCATGGCGACATGTCTGGAAACACTAGTGATATGGAAGAACCCACTTTCTTCTAGAATCTGAACCGTATACGAAAAATTAAGTATCAGATTCACGGTCCGCGTGCGATTATTCTGGAACACACGCGAATATGCGATAGGCACACGGTTTTAATATAGAAGTTACATACACGTTAGCATACGCGACTTACAAACGTACATGCGATCGATCGCGTTAACGTACAAATGCTCGAGCCCTTCGCGATGATATACGCGATCGCGAAGTCCGCACATACCTGAACCGTACAATGAACATCACATTCAGAATCACGGCCCGCTACAATTGGCCTTAAGCTGTGTTGTAGTGGGCGCCATTGCCTGTCTCGTCTGCAATTGTGTAGTGTGTGATTCTGACGGGGAGCCCTTCTGAGAACCTAGCTCTACAGCTCCAGTAGGACAACTCTCGGAAAAAAATCAATTGCCGAGTAACATTGAAACATCTTCAAACCCAACTTTGCACAGTAAGCCAGATGCTCTGGTTTGGGAATAAATATTGCATTGTTCCAGGCGTTTTGCTCCCTAGTCAAAAGACAAGCGCTCGTTTTTGTTTTTTCGTCAGCAAACCAGAGCTTCTGGCATTGCCATAGCTAATTTGGGTACTAGTTTAGATACATCGTCAATTTTGGCCCCAAGTTGGTGCTAGTTACTGACGAGATGAATTCGAAACACAAAAATCCAACATGCTTCCAGATTACAAAATGTGCAGTAGCGTATATCCCGACGAATTCGTACTAGGACTCTGATGTGGATCAGTAACACACTGAGTTTCGCGTAGGATGTTGTAGGACCAGATGGGACATCACACGAATGAAATTCCGACCCACATCCAATCCCCTAAACCAAGACTTCAAAATCGAAATCTTCGAGATAACAAAATGTAGCTGTCGTCAAAGCAAATTTTCGAGTTTTCTTCGTCGCGAAATACACAAAAATGCGTTGTAGCAGATTGGTCTTTTGTAGATATCATCTTCTAGAGCGCCTACCTTAGATAAAGAATCTGCTATCTCGCTGTCCGGGATGAGGCAATGTGAAGGTTTCGAAACTACGGTATTCTGGTTAGATCTTCAGATATGGCTCGCAGGAATTACCATATTCCTCCCAGAAAGTACGGGAGGTTTCCTCGAAATAATG
Source organism: Topomyia yanbarensis (assembly GCF_030247195.1). Taxonomy (NCBI): domain Eukaryota; kingdom Metazoa; phylum Arthropoda; class Insecta; order Diptera; family Culicidae; genus Topomyia; species Topomyia yanbarensis. Next base: position 437,753,948 of record NC_080671.1, read on the forward strand.
ATCTGTATCAATGATCACTGGTGGCCGTATGTGATCCGGAATTCTAAGAATCCTTTCCTTCATGAACGTGTTAAAGATTGCAGTTGAATCAAAAGTATCTGAGAAATTAGCTTAGTTGTTAGTTTCTGAACAAGGATTGGTGTTCTGGGCCATGTAGTCAAAGTACAAGGACATTTGTCAGATTTGTGACTAAAGCCTCTCGAAATTTTCAGTTTCCGACGGGTTCAAGATATCGCAACGGATGAGCTATTGATATGAGAGATTCCAAAGTCGATTTACATCCACCAGAGCTTTGAAGTTTCAAGTGTGAAGTGAATTCAACCCAAAGCTATACAACTATACAGCTTGATTAGCTCTCCTGTGTGGGTACTAGAGTGGGACACGGTTATATGAAAAAAATAAAATTTTGCTCCGAGTAACTTTTTGGGTCCCATTTAGCTCCCAGAACAACTCTGCAAATTTTGAGCTCGATCGGTGAAACTATATTTTTGCGCCCACGGTTTAAAGTTTACATGAGATTTCGTATGGGAAAATCATCTTTTGCAAAATAAATCTTCCAAAAGTCGCCCGTTACCTCCTAAAAATAAATAGATGTCTGATCTTTGTAGAAAATTTGGGAAGGAAATAAAGCCTCGATGACTGCGAAACGATTTGACGCTTGTAAAAAAAGTTATTAAGCAAAAAAAGACTCATGCTCTGAAGATTGTTGAAAATTTCAATTTTCATAGCATCACTGCTACTGATGGTCGAATTATATACAAAAATTTTTAACTTTCACTTATTATGTACAAAAAAATCCTCAATTTATCCTTCAAAAGTCTTGTGAAGTGACCAAACGGTACATATAATTGATTTCGACACATTAAGAGAAGATCAAAACAAAATTGTATATAATTGGACAACCAACAGCAGTGGTGCTAGAAAAAATGAATGTTTAATCAATCGTCAGATCATCGATCGGTTTCTGCTTAATTACTTTTTTCTCGAGCGTCAGATCGTTTCGTGGTCTTCGAGACTTTGTTTCTTTGTTAAATTTCCTGTAAAAGCCACATATTGATTTATTTTTTGGAAGCAATGGGCGACTTCTGGAGGAATTGTTTTGTGAAAGTTAACTTTCCCATACAAAATCCTATGTAAACTTTAAACCGTGGGCGCAAAAATATAGTTTCAGATATCGAGCTAAGAATTTGCACAGTTGTTCTAGGACCGAAATGGTACCTAAAAAGTTGCTCGGAGCAGGAATCTAATTTTTGTCCCACCCTAGTGGGTACCCATCCATGTTCCGGTTATTGCCCGGATAAAATTGATCATTTTGTTGCATTTGGGTTTCAGATACCCAATATCTCCAGGTACCTTAAAAGTAGATTGATTATTACATCCATTCATAGAAGCTTACAAGCTCAATTTTCTCCCTGGAGAATTCGATACCTAGTTGAAGAGGAGCCAAATTGTCCAAAGTGCTTTGAGATGGTCCTTGCAAATCGATAGCTTTGTATTCTGTAACAGAGGCTACTCCATCGTCTCTAAGGCTACTTAACATATAGGAATTGATAAGTCATTAACGTAGAAATTGTATAGCAGGTATGCTCGAGATGCTTTGAAATTTTCTGTTTCAGATAAATTTTACAAACAGTTGTTTGAAATCGATGAAAGACCATGCTGGTGGAGCTTCTCTAATAGAACGTAGACAGAAACAAAATCAAAAACCCCCTTCAGTATCCTGATGAGATCTGCTTCTTGTTAGCATCGGTCATTTGAATTTCAGACGAGAGCAACGTTAGGCAATCGCTATTTTTTATCGACCCAATTGTCGAGGCGAACAGGATCACGTTCTCCAACAACTGCCGGATACAGGATAGCATTTCAATGGTCCAATACGAGTTGTGGTCGGAGACTGGTTTTGAGATGACGATGACCGTCACTTGTCTCCAGTCATGAGGGACAATGTTACCTTCAAGGAACTATCTAAGGAATAAATCCAACAAATACCTTTTCTCGTAGTCAGGTATATTCTTCAACAATATTGACATTTGATTTTGTCTAACCCCGCGGTTTTATTGTTCCATCATTGAAAACGGTGGTTCGTTCGAAATATCGAAGGGGACACGACGCGATAGGTCTTCTGTATCGGCACAGAGTCTGGGTAGACTCTCTTGGCGAAATTTACGGTTTGAATATTCCGCGCATTCGTTAGTATTGTGTTGGTTTTGCATACGTCGGGAAATGTCCCAAAGAGTGCTCATCGATGTTTCTCTCGGTAGCTCGCCACGAACCGGCGCCAATAACTAAGATTTCTGCATTTCATCAAGCTCTCTATTGACTTCTAACGCCCCGTATTTAATGAAAATATATTTTTTCTGGAATGTTTTATACGCGAAGGTCGTACATGTCTGAGTACTCTTTGTGGGTTAGGGGAGACCGTCTGCGTGAGTACGTGTCTGGTATGCGTTTAGTCTGACTTTCAACCGCTATGTCGAGAATCAAACCTGCCAAAATCCAAATTCTTCTTCCGTAGAAAGCTCTTGTGGAGACTCGATTTTATCCTATATCGCGAGAGCTCTTCCAATCAATATTTCGTGTGAGGTCACACTTTTGCACGCATGGTCCGTATACAGATTGTTGGGAGTCGGTTGGCCGATCGTCATTTCAAAATAGCAGTTTTATTTCTTACACACACTGAAAACTTTACTTGAACGTTAGTTATCAGTGGCGTCAGGTCGCAGGATTAAGATGTATTTAACACAACATATTTTATATTGTCTACATTTGAAAAATATTCTTTCCAAATACTAACCATTGTTTTCAACGGTTCTCGAACTGGCTGTGGTCCACTAGGAGGTTGATAACTCTATTATCTTTCTCCGGACAAAACCAGCCTAGAAGCCGCGTGGCATCCGGCGGGTTGAAGTATGTCAGTTATGGAAATAACTGTCAAATTCATTCCCAAAGGTAGCCGCGTCACTTATGAGGAGGCAAAGAGCTTTAGACCGATCAATCTGACCTCCTTCCTTCTCAAATCAGTGGAACGTTTAATCGACCACTACATTCGGGATGGTAGCTTGGGCGAGCACCCGCTGCATGCAATGCAACATGCATATCAGCGGGGGAAGTCTACTACCACCCTGTTACACAATGTTGTCTTCAACATTGAAAAAGATTTTTCACAAAAGCAATCAAGTTTAGGAGTTTTTCTCGATATTGAAGGTGCTTTTGACAACGTGTCTTTCGAATCCATTTTGGAAGCAGCACGAGATCATGGACACGCAATGCTTAGCAACCGACATCTGTGCTCATCGTTAAGACAAGTAGAGATGAGGAAACTGAGTGTCTGCGGATGTCCTCAAGGTGGTGTGCTGTCACCACTTCTATGGAACCTTGTCGCCGATAGCTTGTTGAGAAAACTAAATGAGCTTGGGTTTCCGATGTATGGTTTCGCCGATGATTATCATATAATGATCACCGGTATTTGCATTAACACACTTTTTGATTTGATGCAACAAGCCTTATGTGTTGTTGAGCGGTGGTGTCCAACGGATAGTCCAACATGAAGGACTATAAGTTAATCCAAATAAAACCTCAATGGTGCTTTTCACGCAACGAAGGATTACAACGGGAGATCGTCCATTGCAGTTTTTTTACTCTGAAATTATTGTCGAAGATCAAGTTAAGTACGTTGGGGTAATTCTCGACTCAAAACTTAAAAAGCTCACATCGATTTCAGGATCAAGAAAGCTTGCATGGCCTTTGGCCAATGTAGACAGGCTTTCGGCAAATCTTGGGGACTCAAATCCAAGTACATTCAGTGGATCTACACAACAATTGTTAGACCAATACTGGCATACGGGTGCCTTGTTTGGTGGCAGAAGGGAGAAGTCATGACAATCCAATCAAAGTTAAACCATCTTCAGAGGATGGTCTTGATGGCGATGACTGGTGCGTTCTCGACAACACCTACTGCTGCTTTCGAGACACTCTTGAACATAAAACCACTACATGTGTTTCTGAAACAAGAAGCACTTTCTTGTGCATACCGTCTTAAGGTTACTGGGCTCTGGAACAGTAACCCAATAGATCGTGTAACTAGCCACACAAGACTGTGGCCCCAAATGGTTACTTGGGATGAATATACACTTGCTCCCAGTGACCTTACACTCACATGTAGTTTTCCTTCTAAAACTTTCAATGTGAGAATTCCTCTTCGTGAGGAATGGCTGTCTGGCTGGATGGAGCGACAACTTGAAGAATACGTAGTTTGTTATACGGACGGTTCTTTGTTGGAGGGCCGAGCCGGTGCTGGTGTCTATTGTCATGAGATGAGATTAAACCAATCTCATTCGCATGGTAGATACTGTACCGTATTCCAAGCAGAAATCTTTGCGATTCTGTGTGGCGTACAATCCGCACTTCAATAGGGAATTTGCGGTAAAAGAATCTATTTTTGCTCTGACAGTCAGGCTGCCCTGACAGCACTTAGTTCGGCAGATTCGAGATCGAAATTAGTAATCGCATGTCGAACTCAAATCGAAGAACTTAGCATTTCAAATGCTATCTACCTTCTATGGGTACCCGGTCACTCCGGTATTACTGGAAATGAATGGGCGGACGAATTGGCTATAGCTGGCGCTGCGACTGATTTCGTTGGTCTAGAACCAGTTCTACCACTGTCAATAAGTTGGATAAAGCACAAGATTCGCTCTTGGGCTGCATTCGAACATACCAACCATTGGCGTAGCTTGCAAACAAAGGCTTTTCTGCCGGATGTGAGTCCGAAAATGTCAAGAAATTTGTTGCATTTTTCCAAGCACAACTGCAGTATTCTGGTCAGGGCACTGACTGGACATTGCAAACTCAATTATCACATTGCTACTATTCAGCGCGCTGAGTATTATTCATGTGATCTTTGTGAATCCGATTACGGAACATCATATCATTTGATATGCAATTGCCCTGTATTAATGCAATTGCGCATCCGGATTTTTGGTTCTCCATACATAGATGAACCTATGTACAGAGAGCTGAAATTTAAGGATATGCTTTTGTTCCTAACCCAGTGTGGTAAAGAGCTATAGTTTTTTAGCCGTATTTGAATGACAATATCTCTTCGGGGGTGTTGTCGTTCTGTTATCTCAATATCCCCTCGGGGGTGTTGATATATCCGCTAACTGTTTGAGTAGAGGTTCAAAATCCCTCCGGGGGTTGGAAGTTTTATTGCTGCTGTTGTAGCACCTGCAGATCGTTCAGCATCACTCCGGGGGTGCAGAATGCTCTGTTTTAATTGTTCTGCGTCGTTGTTTTCCTTACCCCTAACCTTACCACTTCCCCAATCCTTCCCATCAGGAAAATGATGAAAAGAAGATTCTTGGCAAGGCACAAATCTCCGATCAACATGGGGAACGTGCCATTTGAGCCAGACGCTACTGATTCCTGATAGTTATCAGTGGCGTCAGGTCGCAGGATTAAGATGTATTTAACACAACATATTTTGTATTATCTTCATTTGATAAATATTGTTTCCAAATACTAACAATTTTTCCAAACGGTTCTTTTTATTGCAGTTTCGGCTTGACCAACCGGTTCAACGCGCAATTTCCAGCCGGTCTGGTTTCGCGCGTCGCCCCGGAGGAGTTCAAGGCGACCATCCTGCGGATCAACGCGATCCTCAAGAAGACACTTCCTGTAAACGTGAAGTGGCTGTTTTGTGGCTGCGTGTGCTGCTGCTGTACCCTCGGATGTTCCCTATGGCCTGTGATATGTTTAAGTAAGAGGGTAAGTTATTGTTGCAATTCTTCTAATTAAAACAAAAACCGGTAACCTTTTTTTGGCATTTTGTATGATTGCAGGCTCAGCACCACCTGAACAAACTGCTCGAGTGGGAGAATAGTCATTTGTATCACAAACTTGGACTGCACTGGCGGCTCAGCAAACAGCAGTGCGATTCAAACTCGATGATGGAATATGTCCTCTTGATAGAGTTTATACCGAAGACGCCCATCTATCGTCCGGACTAGAGCTTTATTTGATTGGGATACGCAGACTAGTTTTGGTCTCTATATAAATTATAATTATTATTGCTAGTTCAAATACATGATTGTATTATGGCTGTTGTTTCGGGAGGGAACGAAAAGCAAAGTTACTAGCAGACTGTTCAGCTATTTGAGAACTATTTTGCCGATAACGTTCAAGTTCCTCTGATACGAGAGAGAGAGAGAGATGTGAAGCAGGTGCTGAAGCAAATATTTAAAAAAAATGATCTAGATCAAAGAGAAATAGCTTAGTTTTGGAGCAAGATAAATATTATTTAGCAAGGAATTATCTTGTATATAATTAAATAAAATTGTCTGCGAAAGAGTAAATCGTTCTGTGCGCGACAAAGAAGTTTATTTTTGTGATTCGATGAGACAAATTTGTTGATAAATGTAAATCAAACTTCCAGAAATTGCCGCACACGAAAGCTGAATAATTTTGAATAGTGAAAAGCTAACTACGGAACGGAAAGATGAGACGTAATGAAATAAAATTGATTAATAATAACCACTCAAGTGATCTTAGAACTGCAACAGCAAAATGGTGAGTTAAAATTAAAGATACTGATAAAAGGCTTTATTAGAAACCAACCGTAAAGCAACAGAAAAAAGGAACACAAAACAAATTCATCAGAGAGGCGCGAAGTAGTTGTATAGTGTATAGAGATTTGTTTAGCATGTAAGACGAATTCAATAATAAAAATGAAAACAAACTATTTCAAGTCGCGGTGTTTCGTTTTACGAAAGATTTCTATCAATTGAGGTTAAACGCGCGAGTAAGCGACTATATCGCCAAGTGGAATCAGCGAAGATATTGGATTGCAAACAATCCTATTCAGTATCGGTCTGTTCTTTTGTTTACGGAACATAAGGAAACCTATTCCTGATTAAACTCGTTTCGGGTGACCTCCGCCGGGTTGTTCTAGACTGCCGTTTTATGGTTGATTATACGCTTAAAGTTAATATGGCTGGTGATGTTGCCCGAGAATCAATTAAATGAATCGTTTCGTTGATTAGATCGCAACTTTTACTTGCCACTGATTTCGCATCAACATTGGGGACCACCTCGGTGCGAATTTGTTCTACTTTACAATTTATGACAGCCCTAAACGCTGCGTGTTTGCCCGCTGATTTGTTGTTTTGAGAGTGGGAAGTTTAAAAAAACGATGAGACGACCGCTTATTTTCACTCGAAAACAACCAGCAGCAATTCCAACGCAGGAACAACCGTTTCCTATGACAATAATTTGAATGCAATGCGATTTTCTGTGGACGGTGGGACCCTCGGATAAACAGTTGGCAATCTGCACGTGTTATTTTGGATGGCGAAACACCGAGATCAGTACTCGTCGAAATAGATCAAGAGGAAAGTGTATCGCAGAAACAAAAATCATCTCAGGAAGTCAACAGCTGCCATTCCAATACAACCTGATTCGGTTCTGAAGATCTGGGTATATCAATTCCACAACAGATTTCACCGGATTAGCGTTTTTAGAGCATGTATCTCAAAAGGGCGCTTGGTCCTTTTTGGCTTAACACAGGTTATATCAACTTGTAATTTATGTATTAAATTCCAAAAAGGTTATCGAACTACGCTAGAGAAGGAGTTTACAAATAGTTTGAAATGTATGGTAACATAAACAATTCGAACAGTTGGTACTCTTTAAAACTTTTGTGCCTGAAAAGTAAAATGAATAAAAATTAAAAATAATGTTGCAGAACCAATGGCGAACGTCTTTGGAAATCGGATTGGTATTAACTCCTATTTACCATTTCCTAAGTAACTATTATTAGATAATCAGCATTTGCACAGTGACTCATCGGCTCAAGGTATATCCATGTTTGTCCACCGGGCTTTATGTGATCTTTCTCTGCGTCAAAGATACAAAACCTGTTTTGATCCACCTAGCGGTGCAATTGTGCCTTTCTCAATCATGAACACAAGAATTTTTTAGTTGCTTATATTTATTAAAAGCTTTCAAATGTATACATTACAATTTTATTATACATGACTTGACAACTATATACAAGAAAAGAAATCATTATTCGAGTTCCAAAATTTTGCAAAAAAAAACAGCCACGGTAATATTGAATTTAAGAAAGCAGCGAAATCAGCTAAGTCCCAAAAAGTCGATTTTCATAAAAAAAAATTTTTCGAGATAACAAAATCTCGACGACCCTTTGAAGAAAAGAACGGGAAATATTTTCGGCAGTGCAGTCACGTAAGAATTTGCATCGATTCTAACTTATCTTCGCCGACGTTTCGATCCGTGGTTGGGATCTTCTTCAGGGCCTAATTTATTGCGGAAAGTAACTGTTGTATTACATGTATTACACAAATAAACATAAAAACATAATGTTCGCGAAGTGCTACTCACTCGACAATATTCGACAATGTCACGGTTCGTTTTGCATACGGGAAACTGTCAGGTCTGAGAGGGTTAACATCGGGTGTTTTCACTGTGGAACATATCATAGTTTGGGGGATCGTATAGTATGGATTTTGGTAGCTATGAGACAGTATAACTTACGGAGTTTACTCATCGAGTTTGTCGGTCTAAAATCGATTTAAAATCGCTCCAATTGAATAAAATAATTCCCTGAGAACTCGCACTTGGTCACTATAAGCAGTAGTAATGGTTTGAATCTATTTTGTGTGGGTATTTGTGGTGTTTACTTGTTGGAGAGCGATCGTGTTTCGAGTATCGATCTCTCTCATTTTTCTAATGGATTCCAGGATGTTTGCGTAGGCGCTGTTTAGGTTGTCGGTGTCTGTACGGCGGTTGACTGTGTGGGGAGTAGTCGAGATGTGACATATCTCTAAGATAGGGAGAGCACTGGATTTGAAGCTGGTATCAAGACCGTAATAATGTATATAGAAGACTACAACACCAAAATAAAACAGCTACTCACTGATGAATATATTTACCAACCCTTAAAAGCAGATCCAACATTCAAATATCATCGTCAAAATAACAATATAGTCCAGAGAATGTTTCAACTCCACATCATCGACAGCCAAACAAAACATCGATTAACCAGTTACAATGCAACCTGTCCACGAATATGCGGTCAACCCAAAGCGCATAAACCACACCTGCCTTTACGTCCAGTAGTGCCTAACGTGACATCAACTACATACCAGCTTGCCAAACATATCTCCAACATCCTCTACACTGCTTGTACAATGTAAAAGACTCCATAAGTTTTTGTCATTACGTAAATAGTCTAAAAGTACCACCCGAACACCTTCTCGTGTCGTTCGATGTAGTGTCTTTGTTCACCAATATCCCTAAAGACTTGGTCATACACGACATTATCGGTTTGAATAGCAATTTGCTATGTGATCGCACGCCGAAACCCGTAACTTCAGAACCGGATCGAGATGAAATTTAATAGCTATTTACGGGGTCGCAACACCTTTCATTTGAGACTAAGTTTGGTTGAATCGGTCTAGCCATCTCCGAGAAACCGATGTGACTGTTATTCTGAAATTGGATACTTCCGCCGGGGCTTCCGGAACCGATTATGGTGGCCAATGTGGATACATTTTCTGCGTGTAATTCCGGAACCGGAAGTCAGATGCATTAGAAATTCAATAGCAGCCCATGGGAACGTTGTACCTTTCATTTGAGACTAAGTTTGTCAAAATCGGTTCCGCAATCTCTGAGAAAAATGAGTAACATTTTTGGTGACATACACACACAGACACACACACATGCATACATATATACACACATACACACGCACAGACATTTGCCAATCTCGACGAACTGAATCGAATGGTACATGTCACTCGGCCCTCCGGCCCCCTGTTAAAAAGTCGGTTTTCAGAGCAATTGCAATACCTTTCTATGGAGAAAGGCAAAAAGTTGGCTTATATCGCAGATTTCTCGAATTTTGATGGAATAACGCGTTTTTACGCGAATTTTCCAATTAACGCGGTTTTTGCAGAAATATTCTAAGTCCTTTTGAATGCAAAAGACTTTTTTCCGAAACAAATTCTAAGTCCTTTTAAATGCCAAGAACTTTTGGCTGTTTTTATTTTGCGCGGATTTCGCAATTAACACGGTTTTTGCAACCAAGCCGGCGCTAATTTATTCCGACAAAAATTTAGTGTCGGTTTCTGATGAGGCGAAGCCGGAACGCACCCGTGATTTTTGACGCCATTTTTAAATCAAAGATGGAGATTTCCGATTTAGCGAAATTCGCTATAACCCAATCAATATGGGTATTTTTGGAAGTTGTTTTAATTAAACAGTTGAATTTACTTAAATTTAAGCAATATGTTTAATTTGAATACATTCAAACTCTCAACTCACACCACATATGGTCGGTGTTAGGTCAGACCGGATCATTCGTTATTGAGCACTCAGTCGAGATAGAAGTCTTTTGTCATCGGTCCGTACACTCTATAGCGACAAATAGTGTTAATCCGCGTTCAAGGTTATTGGCACACTCTACGCCTAGTTGAGGTTTCATTATTTTTCCCTTCTTTTGTGTTTCTGTTTCTGAGTACCGTTAGCCGGTCAGTGAAGTGAAACAGTGTTCTTCTAGTAAGCCGTCTGGATACCGTTACATACACAAGCTAAGTATTAGTTTTCGTTTCCCCTTCTTGGTTGTCTTAATAACGTGCACTGGGCAATAGGCCCGTGCAAAAATGACTTCCCCTGACGGCGGTTCATCTCAAGGTGAGATGGACGTCGAAATAAAATCGGCTCCCCGGGTCAAGGTATATCCGAGCTCGGCCACCGGGCCATTTGTGATCTTCTTTCGGACCAAAGAAAAAAAGTGTTTGAATCTGTTGCAGATTTCTCGAGTTCTGACGGATCGGTATTCGGCCGTGACAGAAATATCGAAAATTCGCCCTGATAAGCTTCGGGTGGTTGTTAACAGTTTAACTCAGGCAAACGATATTGCTGGCTACGAGCCCTTTACGAGGGAGTACAGGGTGTATATTCCAGCTAGCAGGGTTGAAGTCAGTGGGGTCGTTTCCGATTCGAGTCTGAATTGCGAGGACCTGCTAAAATATGGGACTGGCTGTTTCAAAGACCCCATGCTTAAGCCAGTGAAGATACTGGAATGCAAACGTTTGCATTCAGCATCAGTCGCAGCTGACGGGAAGAAAACATACGTCAACTCAGACTCTTATCGGATGACCTTCGCCGGCTCTGCCCTGCCTAATTACCTCCTTTTTGACAAGGTTCGTCTACCTGTTCGCCTCTTTGTGCCGCGGGTCATGAACTGTACTAATTGCAAACAATTGGGACACACAGCCTCCCATTGTAGCAATAAAGCCCGCTGTGGGAAATGCGGTGGGAATCATGCGGATGATTCCTGTGGTAGAGATGTCGAAAAGTGCCTCTACTGTGGGGGAAACCCACATGATCTCCCTTCATGTCCCGCGTACAAACAGCGCGAGGAAAATCTTAAGCGTTCCCTTCAGGGACGCTCTAAGCGATCTTTTGCAGAAATGCTTAAGATAGCTACGCCACCTGTCTCTACGAACATCTTTACCAACTTGTCTACTGACGAAGGCGACTGTGATGAACCCCAGGAGGGAACATCTTCTGCTGTGCCTAGAAGTAGTAGAAAAAGGAAGAACATTTCCTCTTCCAAGCTTCGTCGTAAAGGCCAGAAGGTGTCTCTTCATGGTCCCCCTAAAATAACTACTCAAGGAAGTACTGGTGCAAAACCGAAGCAAGTCGCTCCCGGTCTCAGTAACCTGAGCTCAGAAAAGGAGTTCCCAGCACTTCCAGGAACATCAAAAACCCCAAGTGTTCCCATATCTCAGCCAGAGAAAGAAAACAGTGCTGGCTTAATAAATTTCTCTGACATTGTGGACCGTATTCTTACAGCGTTAAACATTTCTGACCCCCTTAAAAGTATCTTGATAAGCTTTCTCCCCGCAGTAAAAACATTCTTGATGCAGTTCACTGCGAAATGGCCCCTCCTTTCAGCGATTGTATCCTTCGATGGCTAATTCATCGAACGAGGTCAAGGATTTAATCACTGTTCTACAGTGGAATTGCAGAAGCATTATCCCGAAAATCGATTCGTTTAAAATCTTACTAAATAATTTGAAATGCGATGCATTTGCCCTATGCGAGACATGGCTCAGTTCAGAAATAACCCTACACTTCCACGATTTTAATATTATTCGCTTGGATCGAGAAGACTCTTACGGAGGAGTACTTTTGGGGATCAAAAAGTGCTATTCTTTCAATCGGATCGACCTCCCCTCGACACCAGGCATTGAAGTTGTCGCTTGCCAAACCAGAATTAAAGGCAAAGACCTTTGCATTGCTTCCACCTACATCCCCCCTAGAGCCTCAGTTAACCACCGACGGCTTTGCGATATTGCGGAACTCCTCCCCGCACCGAGGCTAGTTTTAGGTGACTTCAACTCCCACGGCACGGCATGGGGTTGCCTTCATGACGATAATCGATCTACCCTACTCCATGAGCTTTGCGACAACTTCAATATGACTATTTTGAATACGGGTGAAATGACACGGATTCCTGCCCCTCCAGCGCGTCCGAGCGCCTTAGACCTGTCCCTCTGCTCGACATCGCTGCGGTTAGATTGCATGTGGAAGGTAGTCTCTGATCCCCACGGCAGCGACCATCTGCCAATCGTAATTAATATTGCTAACGGTTCAGGGCCACCGAATACAATCAATGTTTCGTATGATCTCACACGAAATATTGATTGGAAGAGCTACGCGTCCGCGATATCCGAAAAAGTAGAATCGACACAAGAGCTTCCTCCGGAGGAAGAGTACGGGTTCCTGGCTGGCTTGATTCTCGATACCGCGATTCAAGCTCAGACTAAACGCGTACCAGACGCGAATTCACGCGGGCGTCCTCCCAATCCATGGTGGGACAAAGAGTGCTCGACGTGTACGCGGAGAAGGCCGCTGCGTATAAAACCTTCCGGGACGACGGGCTGCCAGCTAGCTACCGACAGTACGCGATGGCGGAAACGCGCATGAAGAGTTTGATAAAAGCCAAAAAACGTAGCTACTGGCGCCGGTTCGTCGACGGACTAACGAGAGAAACATCGATGAGCACTCTTTGGAGTACGGCCCGGCGCTTACGAAACCGAAACAGTACCAATGAGAGCGTGGAATATTCAAACCGTTGGATATTCGATTTTGCCAAGAAGGTTTGTCCGGATTCCGCCCCGGCACAGAAGATCTACCGCGCCGCGTCCCCTCACAATAACGCGAACGAAACACCGTTTTCGATGGTGGAGTTCTCACTTGCTCTCTTATCATGTAACAATAAAGCCCCAGGGCCAGACAGAATCAAATTTAACTTGTTAAAGAATCTGCCAGACTCTGCCAAGAGACGCTTGTTGAATTTATTTAATAAGTTTCTTGAGGGTAATATTGTCCCTCATGACTGGAGGCAAGTGAAGGTCATCGCCATTCAAAAACCAGGAAAACCAGCCTCCGACCACAACTCGTATCGACCGATTGCGATGCTGTCCTGTATCCGAAAGTTGTTCGAGAAAATGATCTTGTTTCGCCTCGATAATTGGGTTGAAGCAAATGGCTTACTGTCAGATACACAATTTGGTTTCCGCAAAGGCAAAGGGACGAACGATTGTCTTGCGTTGCTCTCAACAGAAATTCAAATGGCTTATGCTAGCAAAGAGCAGATGGCATCAGTTTTCCTAGATATAAAGGGGGCTTTTGATTCAGTTTCTATCAAAATTCTTTCTGAGAAGCTGCACCAGCATGGTCTTTCACCGACTCTAAACAACTTTTTGCTAAACTTGCTGTCTGAAAAACATATGCATTTTTCGCATGGTGATTTATCGACATCACGAATTAGCTACATGGGTCTTCCCCAGGGCTCATGTCTAAGCCCCCTTCTCTATAACTTTTACGTGAATGACATTGACGAATGTCTTGTCAATTCCTGCACGTTAAGGCAGCTTGCAGATGACGGCGTGATCTCTATTACAGGACCCAAAGCCGTCGATCTGCAAGGACCATTGCAATATACTTTGGACAATTTGTCTGCTTGGGCCCTCCAGCTAGGTATCGAGTTCTCCACGGAGAAAACTGAGCTAGTCGTATTTTCAAGGAAGCGTGAACCAGCGCAACTACAGCTTCAATTAATGGGTCAAACTATTGCTCAGGTTTCAACTTTCAAATATCTCGGGGTCTGGTTCGACTCTAAAGGAACCTGGGGATGTCACATTAGGTATCTAAAACAGAAGTGCCAGCAAAGGATCAACTTTCTCCGTACAATAACCGGAACATGGTGGGGTGCCCACCCAGGAGACCTGATCAGGCTGTACCAAACAACAATATTGTCGGTGATGGAGTACGGTCGTTTCTGTTTCCGCTCCGCTGCGAACATACATTTCATCAAACTAGAGCGAATCCAATATTGTTGTTTGCGTATTGCTTTGGGTTGCATGCACTCGACCCATACGATGAGTCTCGAAGTGCTGGCGGGCGTCCTTCCGCTGAAAAATCGATTTTGGGAACTCTCATATCGATTGCTCATCCGATGCGATATCTTGAACCCGTTAGTAATTGCAAATTTCGAAAGGCTTGTCGAGCTCAATTCTCAAACCCGATTTATGTCCTTGTACTTCGATTACATGGCACAAAATATCAATCCTTCTTCATACTATCCCAACCGTGTCAATCTCTTTCATGCTTCTGATTCAACTGTATTCTTCGACACATCCATGAAAGACGAGATTCGTGGAATCCCGGATCACATACGTCCGCAAGTGATCCCAAGCATCTTTCATAGTAAATTTCGAGAAGTCGACTGCAACAAGATGTTTTACACCGACGGGTCAAGCCTCGACGGCTCCACTGGCTTCGGTATATTCAATCAAAACCTCACCGCCTCATTCAAACTCAATGATCCTGCTTCAGTTTATGTCGCAGAACTTGCTGCTATTCAGTATACCCTTGGGATCATTGATACTTTGCCTACCGATCATTACTTTATTGTCTCGGATAGCCTCAGCTCAATCGAGGCTCTCCGTTCAATGAAACCTAGAAAGCACATTCCATATTTTCTGGGAAGAATCTGGGAGCGCCTGCGTGCTTTGTCTGTAAGATCGTACAAGATTACCTTAGTTTGGGTTCCCTCGCATTGCTCCATTCCAGGTAATGAAGAAGCGGACTCTTTAGCTAAGGCGGGCGCTTTACAAGGTGACATATATGAAAGACCAATTAGCTTCAGCGAATTTTTCAGTATCACTCATCAGAGAACCCTCGAAAGTTGGCAAACTTCATGGAGCAATGGTGAACTGGGAAGGTGGCTACATTCGATAATCCCTAAGGTATCGACGAAACCTTGGTTCAGAGGGATGGATGTGGGTCGGGATTTCATTCGCGTGATGTCTCGGCTCATGTCCAATCACTACACGCTGGACGCACATCTCCGGCGTATTGGGCTCGTGGATAGCGGTATCTGCGCTTGTGGCAACGGTTATCACGAAATCGAACATGTTGTCTGGGCATGCGCCGAGTACTGTTCTGCCAGATCTCAACTATTCGATTCCCTTCGGGCCCGAGGAAGATCACCCAATGTCCCGGTTCGGGATGTACTAGCAAGCCGCGATATTCTCTACATGTCCCTTATATACACGTTCCTCAAAACCATCAATATCCAAATTTAAATGCCCCTATCTTTTCTCTTATTATTCCCAGAAGTGCCCTCTTCCGCCTACCGTACCCCAACGATGGTTTGATCCGACTCCAAGACGAGACAAAACATCTGTCGAATGAACCAACAACACGAGATCTACAGTACAACATCACACACGCAGCGCGGTGTGTTCCCGATCCGTATCTGAGCCGTACTACGAAATCGTCTGGAGGAACCCCTGCCGGCTCGAGGAAAACCGCCCGGCGTCCCAATACTTGATACATCCGTTCGAATCTGTAATCCTGGTCGTTGATTCCTGATGCCGGAAACTGAAAGTTTATATCCCCCCCCCCTGTTCAGCCTTGTCCACCCTCTCTCCCATGTCTCTGATACACAGATGTATGACTTCACCCCTTCTCCCCTTGAATATCTTCACAAAACTTTTGTGCCCCCCTATCTTCTAGTTTTAGTTGATCAATATTTAATCTCGTTAAGAAATGCCCAACAGTACCACTACTTTAAAATAGCCCTAATTAATTCCCCTTAATCTTGAACCACTCTTTCTAGTTATTTCTAGTTAATAAGCTTGTAAAATGTTCCGCTTAGTTAATAATTAATTTCTCCTACAATCTCCCTTCTAAAAATCATAAAGTGAATTACTATACAAAGAACACACAAAATGACCCGTCCCCCAAATCTTACGAATATTATATTATACCCTCTTTTATATGTATAAGTTAGCTGTAAAGTTTTTTTTAGTTTCATTATATAAAACAAAATAATATTGAAATGTGTAACCCCCTAGTTTTAAGAAATTCAAAATGTAAAACAATGAAAAAATGGCACCTTTAAGCTAACGCATACGTGCCTTATCAAATAAACAAATTGAAAAAAAAAAGGTCAGACCGGACTAAGTGACACTGCATTGATTTGCGTTTAAAGTTTGAATCGCAGCATCCTTTACATTATAATTGATAAATAAATTTTACCATAAGGGACCATTCATAAATTACGTAACGCGCTTAGGGGGAGGAGGGGGTTCTACAAGTTGTGACATATTGTGACAAGTGGGGGAGGGCGAGTAAGGTAGAACGTTACGTAACATGTTTTCATCGAAGAATTTTTTTTAAGGAATTTGTTACGTTATAGGGGAGGGGGGAATGAGAAATTTGTGACAATTTGTTACATGGGGGGAGGGAGGACTCCATTTTGGACAATTTTTGCGTTACGTAATTTATGAATGGTCCCTAATTCTTGTTTATTGTTTCATATTTCAAATCTGGTAAAAGTGGAATGTAGATGAAAAAATTCTTTATCCAGTGCTATCATTAACTCATTTTTTGATGTTTTGCGACTTGGTCCGGTCTGACTTAGCACCGACCATATGTCTCTTTCTTCTCTTTTCCATTCTCACCGCACTTTTCTGGATGAACACATAAAAATATTTTGCATTTCGCTGGTTTATGATTAGATCTTATATTTGAGGGCGATTTAGATGATTTTTCATGTGGGAATTTCGGTATATCGGAAGTCGCCATCTAGAATTTTAAAATGGCGCCAAACATCGACGTTTGTCTGCTACTCGTCAAAACCATTCCGAAAATACTCATGTTGATTGAGTTGTAGAGAATCTCGCTAAGCCGGAAGTCGCCATCTGGGATTTGAAAATGGCGCCAAAAATCAATTTTTCATGGAAAACCTTGCCCTTATTTATTTCTGGCACCTACTCGTCAAGACCATTTCAAAAATACCCATATTGATTGAGTTCTAACGAATTTAGCTAAACCGGAAGTCGCCATCTTTGATTTCAAAATGGCGCCAAAAATCTTTTTCTGGCCAAGTCCATTCCGAAAATACCCATATTGTTGGGGTATGGGCCATAAGGAGTCTTGCAGACCCGTCTCTTCCATCTTTCCGAAAATCTTCTAAGTCTTTTGCATTCAAAGGGACTTAGAATATTTTTGCAAAAAAACGCAATAATTGCGAAACCGTGCAAAAAAAAACAAACTTCCAAAAATATAAGTCTTTTGCTGAGAGTTTTTTTTACGCGGATTTTCGAATTAACGCGGTTTTTACGCGGATTTTCCAATTAACGCGGTTTTTACGCAGTACGTATCCCCGCGTAAAAAAACCTGGGTGTGTGTACCAACTAATTGGGTTGAAATCTGTGGGGTTGTCTACGATTTGAGTTTGAAATGCGCGGATCTGCTGGCTCATGGGGCTGGTTGTTTTAGGGACCTCAAACGTTTGCATTCAACATCAGTCGCAGCTGACGGAAAGATAATATATGTCAATTTAGACTCTCTTCAGGTGACTTTCGCCGGGTCTAACTATCTTCTCTTTGACAAGGTTCATCTATCTGTTCGCATTTTGGTGTCGTGGGTAAGGAACTGCACTTATTACAAACAACTGGTACATACAGCCTCCAATTGTAGCAATAAGGCTCGTGGTGGGAAACATGTGGATGGTTCTTGTGGAAGGAATGTCGACAAGTGTCTCAGAGCTCAGAAGAGGAGTCCCAGCCCTTCTTGGGACATCAAAACACCATATCCCAACCAGAGAAAGAATCCAGTACTGGCTTAATGAATTTCTATTATATTGAGGACCGTATTTTTACAGCTTTCAACATTTCTGATCCTCTTAAGAGCATCTTGATAAGCTTTCTCCCCGCAGTGAAAGCATTCTTGATGCAGTTGACTACAAAATGGCTCCTCCTAGTTCGTCGAACAAGTTCACGGATTTGATCACTATTCTACAGTGGAATTGTGGACAGTCAATTTTTTGAAATTTTAATAAATAATTTGAAAGACGATACATTTGCATTATTCGGAACATAGCTTACTTCAGAAATATACCTCAACTTCCACGTTTTTAACATTCTTCGGTTAGATCGAGAATACTTACGGAAAACTTACTTTTCGAGGATCAAAAAGTTGTATTCTTTCAATCGAATCGACCTACCTTCGATACCAGGATTGAAGTTGTCGCTTGCCATACTAGAATTAAAGGCTAAGCCCTTGCCTTGCTTCCAACTACATTCCCTCTAGAGCCTCAGTTGGCCACCGACGGCTTTGTGATATTGCGGAATTCCTTCCCGCATCTTGGTTAGTTTTAGGTGATTTCAAATCGATCCACATCAATCCATGAGCTTTGTGACAACGGGGGTGAAACGACACGGATTCTGGCACCCCAATCGCCCGAGCGCTTTGTACTGGTCTCTCTGCTTGACATCGCTGCCGTTAGATTGCATGTGGAAGTTGATCCCTGATCCCCATGGTAGCGACCATCTGTCAATCGTAATTACTATTGCCAACGGTTCAGGGCCACCGAATTCAATCAATATTTCGCATGATTTCACACGAAATATTGATTAGAAGAGCTACGCGTCTGCAATATCCGCAAAATCTAGTCCGCACAAGAGCTTCCTCCAGAGGAAAAGTACGGGTACCTGGTGGGCTTGATTCTCGATCCCGCGATTCAAGTTCAGACTAAACGCGTACAAAACGTGAGCTCTCGCGTGCGTCTTCCCAACCCGTGGTGGGACAAAGAGTGCTTAGACGTGTACGCGGAGAAGGCCGTCTTGTATAAGACCTTCCGACGACCCACTAGCTATAGACAGCACGTGATGTTGGAAACGCGAATGAAGAGTTTGATTAAAGCCAAGAAACGTAGCTACTGGCGCCGGTTCGTTGACGAACTAACGAAAGAAACATCGATGAACACTCTTTGGATTACGAAACCGAAACAGAGCGGGAAATATTCAAACCATTGGATATTCGATTTCACCAAGATGGTTTGTCCGGATTCCGCCCCGGCACAGAAAATCTACCGCGCCGCGTCCCCTCGCGATAACGCGAACGAAACACCGTTTTCGATGGTGGAGTTCTCACTTGCTCTCCTATCATGTAACAATAATCAAATTTAGCTTGTAAAAGAATCTGCCACACCCTGCCAAGAGATGCTTGTTGAATTTATTTAATAAGTTTCTTGAGGGTAACATTATCTGGTACGGCTCTCTTAGCCCTCGAGGATTGCTTTCCGAGACCCGGAAGAGGAATCGATCTAAACCCCAAGCTACTGGTCAGACCAATGGCAGCCGGCGGGGCGGGCGCGAAAGGCCTCTTTTGGGTCCTCGAGTCCCAGGGTCGTTAAAGAGGTTGTGGGGAGGCGTACGGACTTTGTTAATAACGAGACGGGGGTTAGTTTTAAATGTTCTATTACTCACTCAGAACAAGATGACGATGACTTTATTAGTTGATGGTCGAACACGGCGGCGGCCGTGACGGTGGTGAAATGGGGCGATGGCGGCGGAGCGCAGTTCGTAGCGGAACGGTCACAGACGGTTGGCGATAGAGCGGCTTTGGTCCTTGTCGCGATGGCCACTTGTTGCAAACGACGGTTTTCCTTCACCGTAGCACGCGGCGGGGCAATGCGAGAGCCTAGGTTGGGTAGCGTATGGTTACTTCAAGGTCTTGCGAATCACGACCATGAGGCGAACTGGTTTCTCCAGAGGTACTAATACCGGGTAAGTTGAGGACTCTCTGGACAGTCTATCGCGGTTCGCAGACCACCTCGTCCTTGGCGATTAGCAGATGGAAGTTGAAGCGTGATTTTTCCACCAGGATCAGCGACGACGGTCTCCTTTACTTGTTAGCCGTTCCGGCACAGGGCACGATGACGGCAAGTCTCTTTGTCAGGTCTTCGCTAAACTCCACATTTCCTGTGAAGTGACCGGGGCAGCCTACCTAACGTCCTTATTAAACACTTAGCGCTAAACTTTGACTTTTAGGTGCGTTCACTTCCACGGTCTAGGTATAAGAGTCTCGTTTTCTTGGCTCCAACTAGGCTTTCGATCCTCTCCTTTCAGTCCTGTTCCCCAACCAGCATCCGGTCCACTCGTCTAATTTTCCTCTCATCTCATCTCACTCCCCGAAAGCCACCTGTTGGGGTTTTTAATTTTGCTTCCCACTGGTTTGCATCGCCGCGAGCAAATAGGGTTCTAAAACCTCATCCCTACTCCCGCGCATACCAAAGCGTTGAAAATTGCTATTTTGTTTTCTTGCAATAATTTTGGTAAATTGTAACACTTCATGGTTACAGATTTGAGGCAAATGAAGTTCATCGCCATCCAAAAACCAGGAAAACCAGCCTCCGATCACAACTCGTATCGACCGATTGCAATGCTGTCCTGTATCCGAAAGTTGTTCGAGAAAACGATCTTCTTTCACCTCGACAATTGGGTCGAAGCAAATGACTTACTGTCAGATACACAATTTGGCTTTCGCAAAGGCAAAGGGGCGAACGACTGCCTAGCGTTGCTCTCAACAGAAATTCAAATGGCCTACGCTAGCGAAGAGCAGATGGCAACAGTTTTGTTGGATATTAAGGGAACTTTTAATTCAGTTTCTATTAAAATTCTTTCTGAGAAGCTACATCAGCATGGTCTTTTACCGACTCCAAACAACTTTTTGCTAAACTTGTTGTCTGAAAACACATGCATGTGTGATACCGTGCGGTAAACAGATATCACTCTGAGGTACATCACGCGGTAGGTGCTCTACAGTTTCTGCAGTTAACTGGTTACCCTCACTGCTCTTGACCAGGACGGGCCGCCGTACCTGAGGATAGATACGGCAATGCCTACCAGTAGCCTACGTCTACTGGCGTACACATTTGAGCTGTTGGACATCATCCTCGATAGTGCCGCAACAGCAGTCGACGCTCTCTTGCATGTATAGTCGACGTGGCTGCCGAAGGTCAGTTTGTCGTCTATGATGACTCAGAGAGACTTCAGACTCCGCTGTGAAGTGATCGCGACTTCTCCCACCTGGATAACTGCATGTTGTCCCGACTTGCGGTTGTTGACGATAACCACCTCCGTCTTATGCTGAGCGAGCTCCAGACCTCTCGCGCTCATCCATTCCGCCACAGTGTTGATCGCGTGTTCTGCGGTCAGTTCTACCTCGGGAATTGACTCGCTTTATACCTCCAAGGTTACCTCGTCGGCAAAGCCGACGATCTTGATCCCAGGAGGGAACTTTAGTCTCAGAACCCCGTCATACATTAGGTTCCATAATACCGGGCCTAGGACCGAGCCCTGCGGGACTCCGGCGGTAATAGGAACCCTTTTCTGACCGGCATCGGTTTCGTATAGCAGTACACGGTTCTGGAAGTAACTTTCCAAGCGCCGGTACAGATCCACCGGTAGGCTAAGCCGGTGTAACGAGAGCGCGATGGCATCCTAGCTTGCGATGTTGAATGCGTTCTTCACGTCAAGTGTCACTAACGCACAGTATCGAATGCTTCGCTTTTTCTGTTGGATCGCTATCTAGGCAGTCTTTATCATTGAGTTGATAGCGTCCATCGTGGACTTACCCTTTTGAAAACCAAACTGGTTGCTTGACAGGGCTGAAAGCGAAGAAATGTCCCGCTCCAGATGGTATCCCCAACGTGGTACTGAAGACCGTAATCCTAGCGATTCCGGACATGTTCAGGATAGTTCTACATAAATGACTTAACGCAGGCTACTTCCCGGATAGATGGAAAATTTAGAAGCTGGTGTTGCTGTCAAAACCTGCCTACGGAAAAGCAATAAAACTTTTTGACAAGAAAAAGAATTAAAAGTGGATATAAAATCGAAGCTACAACTAAAGAAATATCGATTGATTTCGCTAGGAGAATATGAAATAATTTTGGGTGGACGAAAATAAGCATTAACGGTACTGAAAACCTTACTTTGTATGACGGACATACTAGCAACTTCACGAGTGCGTACTTTATTAATACCTAACCTAAGTGATATCACCCTTCTAGTGGACACTTGGTCAATACAATGACAAAAACATTATTATGATGCCACATGCCACAAATTGGTAACTGGGCTTCGATTCTGCATCCTACGTAATTCAACGGCCATCATTCCACTCAGACGAGACCATGCGTATTCTTGTCACGTACATTTAATGCCCTGTGGATTAGTTCCCTTGGTCAAATAAACATTAAACAAACAAAGCAATTAGTTTGATCAGCCCAAAGAAATGTTAGCTCGATTGGCACAAACCTGGCGGGTATGTGTTCCCTTACAATTTAATCAAATCAACGAACACTCAAAATTACATGCGACAAAATATGTGCAATTGCGATGATATTAAAATAAAGACAATTTGACCATTTGTAATAATAAAGATCGGACAAATAGTTGAATATCCAAGATGGCGCATTTTAAAGATAGTGTTTTAGTTTAATCGCCCTATGGAAATAGGTGGGGAATGAACGAAAATAGCATACCACCACCGCTCTCATCTTAGCATTTCATTAAGGCCAACTAAATCGGGACGGTGCGCAGAAATTCTCAAGTGGGGGGAGGGGTTCGATTTTTTAATGCTTATTTTAAAAGAAACGTACAGAAACCCTCAAACTTTGAAGATTTTTTCAGAGGCCTGGACCTAGTCTTGTGAACCAAACGACTCAGCTCAACAAATTGGGTAACTGTTTGTTATCGAGAAGGAGTCATCTAAAGACGCCGCTGCATAGTGGTCGGAAACCCCAAAAACGTGAAGTTAATTCACTAGAGGCCAAACCATCGAATATATTCACAGGGTATTTTTAGACGAATTGTTCTTAAGAATTTTCCCCACAACCTGATAAAAATTAAAATTAGGCATGGTTTACAGCGATCAAACTAAAAAAAATTAACTTTTTATGCTGAGAAGGTAGAAAGTTGGTATCTTCGACAAAGTTTTAGAAATGCTCGGAATGAAGAATTTTGTTGAACAACTTGAACTTGTAGGACTTAAAGTTATCGATTTATAAAGCGTTTTTTATGACAACACCCTTAAATTTAGTTTTTTTTTAATATAACTTTTTCCACTGTGACTTGCAAATCATGTTCCAAACGAATGTGTAGGCATTAGAACCACATAGTATTGTTGAAGACTGTAAGTAAAAATACTCATTCGTTTCAAAGTTGTTGATGATTTTAACATTTTTTTCCATTAATTGCAAAATTTTACGAAAAAAAACCGAAATCGTTGATTTTTACGTGGAAAAAGTAAAAAAAAACATT
Organism: Topomyia yanbarensis; assembly: GCF_030247195.1. Classification (NCBI taxonomy): domain Eukaryota; kingdom Metazoa; phylum Arthropoda; class Insecta; order Diptera; family Culicidae; genus Topomyia; species Topomyia yanbarensis. Next base: position 437,777,665 of record NC_080671.1, read on the forward strand.
ACAAATTGAGCTTACCCTATTCATAGGGTTCTAGAGTGCCACGCAACAAACTTTCTTACCTTTATTATGCGTAGTCTGGACATTGAAAATAGTGCCTGCTCGTCCATTTTGGTTTGGAGTAAAAAAATTAAAATTCTTCAACAATCCTAAAACAAATGAGTATTTTTACAAAAGGTGTGCGCCGTGCCGCCGAATTCAGGTTAAATTTTTACATGAAACCTTCAACAATATTTTTACATTGAACATAATTTAATTTATACATGCAGTCTTCAACAATATTATGTGGTTTTAATACTACAACATTTGTCTGGAACATCGTTTGCACGAAAAGTCACAGTGAAAAAAGTTTTATTAAAAAACTAAATTTAAAGGAGAAAACGCTTTGTGAATCGATAACCTTAAGTCCTAAAAGTTCAAGTTGTTCAACAAAATTCTTCATTATGAGCATTTCGAAAACTTTGTCGAAGACACCAACTTTCTTCATAGTCAGTATAAAAAGTGAATTTTTCTAGTTCAATCATAGTAAGCCATGCCTCAATTTAATTTTTATCAGATTGTGAGGAATGTTCATACGAACAATTCCTGCAAAGACACCCTGTGAATATATTCGATGGTTTGGCCTCTAATGAATTAAGTTCACGTTTTTGGGATTTCCGACCACTGTGCGCTGCCTGCTGGCTCGTGGTAGATTCGGATTGGTTTGTAGTAGTTGTTAGGCCAACCGACTAAACCTAAACTTCTTGTGTCTCGTAATCCTTATCCATCCGGGGCAACCGTTAAGTACTGCTTTAGTAGGGATTGTGTTCTTGCTTATTTTGTTATGTGTTAATAGTCATGTTTTTATCCATAGCTACTTTTCCTTATTTGCTGTCCAACCTTCGCAAATATCGTCACCTGTTGAGACATCAACCGGTCCGGAGGTGTCGACCATAAGGATTTACTTCTGTTTACAACCACCTTCGCCGGACTTCTTATCCTTTTTGGTGCTAGTCGTTCCTATTTATCTGCTAGCTAGTGCTGAGAACTTCTCGGCGGCGGTATTTCACCCTACACCGATGCCCATTTTTGCGACCCATTTCGCTGCCACTCCAACGAAAAAATCATCGGCGATGAAATTTCTCTAGACAACGATATCCCAATTTTCTCCAACTTCCTGTTTTTCCTGCTTAGCTGCCGTTGCTAGCCCGTTGTCCGACTTCTGCTGTCTACTCCCTACTGTTGCTAATATAGAAGCTTGTCGAAACGTGACCCGATCCTTTAGAGAAGCCGTCCAACTTGATATACATCCCTTTCCAGACTCCCTCGCAAAGTTTCGTCCTTGGTTTCTTCATTGACTTGTGAATGAAGAGTGACCGAGCTCAAATGCAGTTTATTTTTTTCCTGAACAGGAAGGTTATAAATTTTTAAAAGTAATGCAAAATCGTCATGGGGGGCTTTGAACCACCAACCCCCCCCCCCCCCCCCTGCGCATGGGTCTGTCTTAGACCATCCTAGGTTGATCGGAAAGAGAATCCGACGTCTTGCCATATCAGAAAGAATCATTAAGGCAATATCCAAGGAAGTAAATCTGTTATTACTACCATCGCAGCGATAATCGAGATTAGTTTTATTATCGAACAAAGCCAACGTAACTCTCCCATCAATTTCAGATTTCGATTACAATAAAAAATTCAAAAGCTTCAATTCAACCCAGTTTCCTATTTGTCCTGGTTAGCAAGTTCAATATCTAGATAGTATCTATCAAACTTGATACTTCACCGAATTAAATGAGTTACTGAATATAAACAATTATTCATTGACGAGCTGAAATTTAAACAAATTCTGTTTTGCTACAACAGTTTCAGTAACGAAAATTTTACACGCTGATTTTACTGTGACATTTTTTAGGCGTGTGCATCTATCGCGTTAAACGAGAATCCAACGTATATGAATAATCTGTTAATCCAAGCTCACTTAATATACGGCAGTTTCGAACTAGAAAACCAGACAGCGTCATTTTGACTAAAAATGTTGACAAAATTAGCATAGTTGAGCTAAACGCCACGGAAGCCCTCAATCGTTACGCCAACTACTCGAATTTGGACACAGCATGTGCAAAATCTCCTATCCAAAGCGTTCCCATTGCATTCAACTGTCGCGAACTCATTCTACCATGCAATCGCGTGCTGCACTCGAGCCAACGCACGCGGCAACAGCATCAAATTATAGAGAGAGTTCTACCTCCACGGGTGCCGCCGAATAGGCGATGATGATTCATCGGTAACTTTGATCGTAGGATCCTTTTTGCCTATCCTCTCTATAATTACATATAAACAGAGCGCGAAGTTGCGATGAGAATCCGGTATAACATTCGAGACGCCGCCGTCGTATTCTCACGGTTTGCCACGCCGCCTGAGAGCAAACCGTTCACCACTGCGCGAACGTACCCCCGTCACAGTTGATGGCGGCACGCGGTATATACTCTCCGTCGCCACAGGCTAGCTGCCGCCGCCACCGGTTAGAGGGGTACGCAAAACTGTTTGCGGGCGTGCGTCATTGAAAGTTTTGTGCTGCGTTGCGATCATCATCGCTGCTGCTTCATCGTCAGTAGCAATCGGACGGGTGCTGTTGCAAAATGTTACAAGTAGATATACGTTAGTATAGGCAGTAGCAGAACAAGAGTTTGTCGGCGGCAAACAGCAAGCAACTGGCAGCAGAGTCAGGAAGCCAACTTTTAGTCGATAAAACGTCGCGATCGCATCCACATCGTTTGTGCTCTCGGGGGTACCCATCATAGGTGGTCCGCTTTACAGCGTTTGGGGGAAAAACACAATCGAATCGAAGGCGAATTGCGCGCATCGAAACGGAACAAAAAGGACAACCGATCGAGGCTAGTGGTGCTGGTGCTGTGGTGGTACGGTTTGTGTTGCGCATTTGTGTGTGTTTGTCTGTGCGACACGCCTGCTTTGTGTTTCGGAAACGCGGCCTTTGCGCTCGCGCGGGTTGGGTGTTTTTGACAGTTACGCCGGGTTGCAAGGCGCGCCGGGCTGATCTTGACGGGCCGTGAAACGGAAGTTTACCGCTGCATTTCGAAAGGTTTATAGGGTGCTTTACATGTCCGGCGAGTGAGTGGCCAGGGTAGTAGTTACCTGTGTGCGGTAGTTAATTAGGTGAAATTTCGCGCTGTCAGATTTTGTTGTTTCCTGTTATAAGGTCAGAGTCGCGGCAGCGTGAGTGTTCAGAAGTTCAAAATTTCCCGTTGATTGAATATATTGGTGATTATTTTATGGATACAACTAGTTGTTGCCATCTGAGATTGTGATTATACGAAAAACGTGCTGTCGACGCATTTTACGTGTTCGTGTCCGGGAGAGTAAGTGTAGCCTTGATCCACAGCTGAGAGTGCGGTGTTTGGTTTATAAATAGTTTGTCGTTTGGTGGTGAATGCGGTAATTGTCCGAAAAGTCAAAGTGAATAAATGGTGATTTAACAACCGCCCACAAGATCGTATTTTATCGAAGGTGAAAATTTACGTGTGTAGATTTAAACGAGTTCAGTTCAGGAGGTGAATAGAAATCGGGCGACGTCTGGTCTACTTAACAGAAGACAGAAACCATCGCTTAACTGGGAGGTGAGTTTCGTTTGTTTACTAACAACTATCGGCGACTTAAGTTGAGGGACATCATCAGCTGGTTGACCTCCCTAAGCACTATCAGCTGTTATGGTGTTGCCAGATTCACTGATTTCGCTTGATGGTTGTCTAGCAACTGATATCCTGTGTAAATGATGGATTTTTGTAAATGTACGCGTGAGGGCGGGAAGCAATATACCCAACAGCATGCTGTGACCTTCTCCTGCTGCTACTGTGATCGCTGTTTAGCGTGATTCAACGTGAACAAGCTGCGCTAATTTCCTTGTGCCGCTGCCGCACTTCTTTAGATCAAGGTTCTACAAAACACGCGAAATAAAAGCGATGATTCGGTTTTAATAAATTAAACCTCCCGCTGTCTTACTGTCTTCTCTCCAGTGGAGCTAGTAGACCGCAGATTGGTGTTTGCCTTAGGCCTCTTGTCAATCCTGAGCAGACTTATCAAACCGGCTCAGCAAACGTCGCCGTTGATATCACCGCTAATCCTAGAGTATACACGTTTGTCTGCCATTCTGATGATGCGGGTAATTAGAATAAACCCCTAACTGGTCGTCGCAAACGAACGGATTTCGGTGTGAGAGAAGACTCGTTAGTTGGTCGATCCGACGAGCACGATAGACGTGGGATGAGAAAACCACAGGAAATCCAATTTGAGGCGATCGTGTGCGTTTCGTACGAAACCGACTTATCTTGATATACGGTTGGAGGATGTTGCGCACTGATGGCAATCAACTAATTAATTTCGGTTATCGCGATTTACGTCACATGCTCCTGGGCCACTAATCTGCATACACAATAAAGCTGATTTATAGTTGCTTGTCATTATATTACATGTTAATCCCTGTTTTTCAGTTGGTTGGAATGATGTTTCACTATTTGTTTTTGGTGTATGCTCCAAGCTTAATATTTATTATGCTATATACTTTGAATATCATAAAAAATGTGATTAAAAGTGCATGATGGCTGAACAATCATAAAATTGCAAAACTTTCCGTAGATCTGTGAGTTTCATGCCTGTAACCGTGCTATTTTTCACTAGTCTTGATAATTAAACGAAAGTTAATTTACTTTGACGAAAATGCTTAAATTTATCAATCTTCGTTAACATGAAATGATAAAATATTGAAAGTTTACGACGAAACGCAGTTCTACTAAACGGGTCTGAACTTGGATGATGTTGTGTACATGGAAATGGCACACCTACTCCCTACTTAATTCATGTTTGCCGTGCATTTCACGTAAATTCCAATCACAAATCTTTTACTGTATGTTTATGAAATCAGTTGACGCTAGATGTTTGAAGGCGACGGAGGGGGCATCTATTCAGAAGGCTATATGTATGGATGGTGGGCGTAGCGTAGTTGGTAAATCGATTGCCTTGTACGCAGCGCACCTGGGTTCGAGTCCCCACCACGCACGTAGGGTTAGAAATATTTCAGAAATGACTTTTCTAACCCGAAGAGGCGAATGACCTCTGTAATCGAAATAAAAAAAGTCTATAAGTTAGGGTGTCAATGGCATGTATGGGAAACAGGTGACCATCGAATTCAATATTCGGACGCACTTCAACAGCATTCGCACCTCAAAAAAGTCTTTGCAAAATTATAGCTCAATCGGACATGATTAAGGGGTTGCGCAAAACGACCAAAGTGGAAAAAATTTAGGATAGTTTTGGATATAATGTAACGTCGCCACCTTGAAATATTTTTTTAAAGATAGCATTGATGGGACTTGAAAAATTCTGGATTTGAGTTGGTACTGGGGTTTGAAAATGCTACTTTTATATTATTTTCTATGCCAAATGTCTTAGAAATGCATCAACCAACGGATCTTGCTTCTTTTTACAATAAAATGGTACCGCTAATTTTTAAACTGAGATTTTCAAAAATTAAAAATTAAAAAAAGCTGTTTTTTTTTGAATTGAAACCAAGTCCCATCTCAATGAAATTTTCTCTTGTGCCGCAAAGGCATTTTTCAACTTTACATCTCGAAAGGTCGCCTAGATAAGCTCAGAATAGTGATATTTAGCAAACAAATGGCGACAAGACTTTTAAGAAGAACTACCGTGCTTACATGCCCGGTCACAAAGGTGAGATCGGTGGTGTAGTATCGATATGAACATGGTATGCGTGGCTCTACTGAAGGACGAGATTGACTGTTTCATGGACCCCTTGCTCCAGTGGGCGAATATTTTGAACGTCAATCGCACCGGACGGGACAAAATGGTGTGTCCCTTCACACTAGTGTCGGCTTTGGCGAGACTGCTTTGCGTCTTCTTCGACAAAGATCGTCTGCATAATCGGTTGTTTGTGCCACGCGTCATGCATACAGTGTTGCATTAATTACAAGCAAATGGGTCTGCTACACAATTTTTTCCCTTGATAGGCGGCCACATAGGGGAGACCGGGTCTAGTTGGCAGTGTTTTCAGTTTTCATTTTTTACCGCTTTGATTTTGGTAGATCTTGCAAAATAGAACACGTTACATGAAAGGGCATACTGTTGGCAACATCACTGAATTTTATGAAAATGATTGATTCGTTGTCTTCATTTCTATAGACAAAAATATGTGACGCGGAAAAGCCGCCAAATTACCCCACCTCCGAATTGCACAACAAGTTTTTTGTGTGGCAAGCGATCTGTAGATGTGTCGAAATAAGCCAGTTTCTTTTTATTAAATCTGGAGCCATCTACCGACAAATATTTATCGACGAATACCTCAAAAAGTGACTTCTTGAGGTCTCATGAAACTATGACACTAGCTTTGTACTACTTTTTCTTTCATAACCGGTGGTCAACATTTGAACACTCCAGAACTTCACTCTGTCTGAAAATGTAGGGTCTTTCTTCAAAACCATCCAATGCAGTACTCTACGTCACTCTTTCGAGTTTGAACTGCCCATATGGTAGTCGGTCTTTGCCCGTGTTGCTCTTCTCCCGTCCATTCTTCTTCTGGGCCTCCGATGGATCAAGAACCCTTGTCGTTGCGTTTGTTATATTTATTATGCATAATAAGCCTGTCGTTTGCAATTTGGCATTTAATTTAATTGTGGAAACGTGTTTGACAGGGAGAGTGGAAATGCCAAATTGTCATTAACATTTCGCAGTAAATTTCTTCACATTCATTTTGGATATCTTTTATACTTTTTGTACGCTTGCTTTTTACTGCAAACTTTAGAAATGATCATTTAATTGTTAATAAGTATTGTACTCCCGATGGCCGGCTGTTCGTAGTTCAAATTGCTCGTTTAAAATTCGCGGGAATTGATCGCGAGCGACTTTCGTACATATTGCTAAGATCATATTGTCTTTAGATGAATAGATACCTCTATTATATTCCTCGCGGCTTTATCCTTTTTATAACGCCCCTCGCCTATTCGAATATTCATATTGCTACTCCAGGTCGCACAAACTTCGATCAAAAATGAAAAGACAGAGCGCGTAAGTACTTAGCTAAATCACAATATCTAACAAGATATATCCTGATTCATTTCCCTACCTACTAATACTAATCCTATCTTGCGACACTGGTGAATTATGCAGAGTATTCCTCGGTCATAATAGTCACAAGTGTTGAACTACTATTCCTCCCATCCCAGATTTGGCCTGCATGGGCATGGCCATCTACGTTATTGATTATACTATAATCTTAGTCTCTTTAGGTTGCACGTTGAGTGTGATGTACTACTCCCAAGTATCATACAATTGATTCAATATGTAATTTCAACAGGCTTTGATCAATCGCGGGAGTTTGTAGATTTTATAGGTCAGTTCTCCAATGAAAAAGGTAATCTTTCGAGAGGTCAAATGATAGTCTTTGAATTGAACCGTTTTCAAACGGGATTGCACGTAGTTTAAAAAAAATCATGTTTTGAGATGAAGTTTCGGGAGCGCTTTCGATGAGTTGTTCGTTGCAGAATGTCGATATTACTTGGAATTATGAGTTTTGAACATCGCTGATTACGAAGTCGGTTATTCGAAATTTAGAATGGCCGGTCCAATGTGGCAGACCCCCACTGGAAAATAAGCGATATTGTTTACAAATTCGAGAGAAAAGATTTTGTGATTTATAAACAAGAATTTGAGTTAGGGGACCGCGGGGCAAGTCCGACGCCTTAAGCGCAATAATTTTTCTAAAATTCCACAAAGCTCCTAAAATTGTATATTCTGTGCATAATCCTTGTTTAGGTGGTTCTTAACAAAATATATTTTTTTCAGCGTTTCAAAAAATTTAATTCATTAAATGGAAAAAATGGAGAAAAATGACATTTTAAAAACGCTGCGCGTAAGACCGACAACCCATAGGGGCTTTTTGTCCCATTTTTTCCATTAAAAATGTATTGTGTATGTGTGATAAAGTGCAATTATGTGTATGTGTGTATGTGTATGTGTGATGCAAACGTTTGCTTTCTGTAGTTTCATCGCGTAGCATTCGAATGCGTGGTGTTATGAATAAATAATGTTTAACGCATGGTTTATACTATGGTACGGGTTTTCTCAAGTAATTCTTTCGAGCTTTATTGCCACTTGTATAGCCATTCTAACGAGGAAGAGCTGTTCTGCAAGCAGATTATATACGGTGTTACTAGGACTCATTCACTTGAAAGTGACGCACGCTTCGTAGTAAGCTATCCGGTTCGTGTTGTGAATTTTCGGAAGACTGTTGATCAATAATCCGACGGTCAATGAAATTTTTTCATCAATATCATTTCAAAAGAGAATGGAATAAAAAGATCAAAATAAAATGACTACGAAAAATCTGAAAATGGACAAGTTATTTTTTAAAGAACTGATAGAAATGAAAATTAATGAGAACAATTGGACGAAAACAGGAACAAGTGGAAATAGCCCAAAACAGACGATAGTGAAATCGTAGAAAACATGTAAAATCAAAATGGTTTTAATGGGTAAAAATGATAATTCTAGAAGAAATTAAAAAACAAAAATATTATCACAAAGAAAAACAAGAGAAAATTAAAAATGGGCTAAAAATGAATAAATCTATATAAAGTAAAAGTGAGAAAAATTTCATGAAATAGAAAACCGAAAACATTCAAAAAATAAAGATAAAAAAATAGGAAAAATATTCCAATAAAATAAGTAACAAAATAGAAAACAGGAAATTCATAATTGTTTAAATGGGTAAAAAAGGAAAATACTAAAGGTAATGGAACATACCAATAAACAAAAATGGAAGAATATTGAAAAAATCCATAACAAAGAAAAGCATATATTTCAAAACTGATAAATAGAAAACAGTAAATTTCACAAAACGAAACAAATTAAAACGAAAGAAATAGAAAAAAAATTAATGAGCAAATGAGGTAAACCTAAAATAAATTTATTGGAAGATATGAAAAAATAAAAAGAAATAATAGATAATAAAAGTTTAGTTAAATAAATTAAATAAATTTAATTAAATCGGTTAAACAAACAAATTCAAAAGAAACGAATAAAACGATAGATAAAACGAAAAAAACATGAAAAGAATGAAACAAATGTAAAAATTGGAGTAAATACAAAAAGTTGGACAAATTTTAAAAGGGAAGCAAAAATGGTTAAAAAAAGAAAAATATGGAACAAAATATACAAAAAAGGTACAATTAGATAGAATGAAAAAATAGAAAGAATGCAAAACCTAGATGAAATGGAAAAATAAACAAACAAAGCAGATATGAAATAAGAGAAAAAAATGGAAAAATTCACTTAAATTGAGAAAGTAAATTATTTCCGAAGTTTTTGTCTCTATCCTTGTAAATAATCAAGGGGGGGGTGCTTTTTTCAATGGCATATCTCGTGTACAACATTCGCGGAAATTCACACTCAGTACATCGGACAATTAATCGTGCTCGGGTGTGGCCCAAAGGGAATAGAGCTTTCGGAAGATTACTAGTGTAGGTTGATGTTGCTGTACTGGCACTCGGAACGTCTTTATCTGTGGGTTCCCGCCCAAAAGCATCGGTAAAGTTTAAAAATTGTTCACCTACAAGCTCGGGACTCGGTAGCCAATTTTTGTTATCGAAAACCTCTGAAGATAATCTGATGCTCTAATGGTACCGGTACGCTGCATCTTTGCTTTTTTTAAATTTGGATAGTATATTTTTTTGCACAGCGTACGTGTTTGGATACAAAATCTTTCATCTCCGGAATGCTCATCACATTAGCCTTGAGTAGATGTTTGGAAAAATCAAGCTCTGGCCACCGATTATTAATCAACTGTTTCAGTTCATCGATCTCGACTGAGGAAGCAGGTTGTTCAATCAACACTTTTTCGTCTTTATATGTTAACCTTTGGAACCGTTCGGTTAACAGCATTCTTGCATCCTTCGTTCCGTCAAGAGCTAGTTGACGAAAATCAACTTCCGGATGCCTCTGCTGTGCATCCCTCTACTGTTTCTTACTCATAAAAGAGCGCACTTTTTTTCGTTACTTCCGAGGTGATTCCTAGCCAATGAAACTCCAACTAATGCAATGCTGGCAATGCTCATAAACCGTTCAGCTGGGTTTATAACTGAAAAATTTGATGGTGTTCGTACAGCAGCCAAAAAACCAAGATCAAGCTCAAAAAATAATGACATGTAGCTTAAAATGATTTGAATTGACGTCACATTATGATCTGGACCTCCATCCATTCCAAAAAACATCATCGGCTTCGAATAGTCGGCAAGAACAAGATTTTTAACAATTTCCGCCGCATCACGGAAAGCATGGTTCAAAAATAGCATCCTTCAATATTATCGTAGGCTGTCCGTGATACCACGAATCGGTGAGCTCTCAAGGCGGAACAAGTTTGATAGTTACGGATGGCACGATGTGCTGCGGGATATTATCGTGATCCATTGCGTTTAAACCCTTTTCGTCTAAACCAGCCATCAACACTTGCCTTTGACGGCGTGTAGCAAAAACCCCACGGGAATAGAAGCTTTATCATCAAGAAAAAAAAAATATCAACGCGCTATCCGAAAACATGCCTGCAAAGAGTGTTTCGTTGTAAATCTCGTAAGAATCTGAATCCTTTTTAACAAACCTGCCATCATTTTCAGATATTGAAACTGCTTTGCTCCGAAATGCTGATCGACATGAGCTTTGTGAAGTGTTCGTTTTTGTAACCCGAATTTAACGTTGAAACGACCATAGTACCGCTTCGCAACTTCAGAGTTGTTGTTACGTGGAACAAACTGTAACCGAAAATACTCATACGATGGTACGAAATTGTGATCAGAATTCGGGAACATTTTCTGCATCTCATTTTCACACTTCTGCATCAAATCTTGGAGTGACACACAGAGAGGTGATATCCATGTTATTTCTCCATGGCGACGTTCCTCGGCGATAGTATAATCGTTGGCAGCTAAAACCTTTTCGGCTGTTTTCCAGAAGTTCGCGAATTTTCCTCCTGATGAAGCTTTTGTTTCGCATTCCAGCTCTAATACCTCGGGTATTTCATACCCTTCTTCCAGTAGTAGCTTGTATCCTGCTTGCAGTGAATTGTCCAGCTCACTGTCGTCGTCTGCAACAGAAGTTGGTTATGTAGGTTGGTTTATGTGACATAAATATGTACTTTAATTTACCTTCTATTGCAGAGACAAATTATTGAACTTTTCTATTTGTTCCACTATACACTTCGGAAATCCGCTTGATTTTATCCTGCTTCAGACGTGATTCGAGGTTCAATTCTATTCTGCTAATTACGATTGCCGAAGCGATTGAATTCTCTTCTTTCGACACTTTCCAAATAAATGTTCCGTTCGGTTTGAACGACCTGTAGAGCTGTACAGGAAAACTTAAACATAGTCCAGCAATGAACTTATGCTTCAACCTACGCTCGGTTGGGGCGAAAAACACAATATTTATTTCCGAATACTCCGGAAGTTCAGACAGGTGTTGCTCTAGACATTTATACCGGAGCCCCGTTAGCTCGTCTCGCTTCCCGCATGGAGGAATGATCTTCAAAACACGATTTTCTCGAGATACTGGGACAGTAGCTTGAGTAGTACCTTGCTGTCAATCGCTCTGGTAATGTGTCGAATGTAGTCCGAAATTGCTTTCTTAAGTTGCAAAACATCATCAAACACGACTTTCCAGCTGTGTGACTGCAGAAAACGCTTCGTCATTAGTTGTTCTAATCTTTCGTCATTAAAGACTAGCTCATTCAGTTTGATTTGCGGGATGGTCTTTTTTTGTGAGTTCCATGGTATAAAACACGGTACGTCTCTTGATTAGGCGGAATAAAGTGTAGCGTTTCCGGAGGTTTCGATACATTCGACGCAACAGAAAATTTATGCCAATGGCCATCTAATTGCCATAATGTCGTGACGACTGTTGTCATGAATGGTTCCATATCTGATTTCTGATATATGCGAAAACCCACTTTGTTCTGCTCCAAATAAACAACGAGGCGATTATAAATTGCCGTTCGACCGTCTTGCTCCGGTCGTTTATCCGGCAGTTTTAAAACCGCGGCACAGTTCATCATTTTATCAAAAACATTTGTACTGGTTCGTCGTTTAGGAATATCTGACTTCAGGATGCACAATACTTTTGTGCAAGCACCAATTGCTGTGATAGAATCAGATATTCTATTCGTGGCTGAAATTTTATACAGTTCTTTAAGTTGGAACGATTGTGCTCCAGCATATACAATTTCTATTTGCTCTGCCCCATGGGTAAATCGATTTCCCGCTGTATTAAATCGAAGAACGATTCGTGTAGCTCAACTTCGATCACAGATTGTTGAATCAGCTTACCATCACGTTCAATTCTGAGAGCAATTGGAACTGTGGTATTCGCGTTCTGTAAAAGAGGTTTAAGCGTTAGTAAACATTAATGTAGAGAGTAATTTTAACTTACCGTATCCATATTGATTAAAATTAATACGATTTTCTCTGCTAGAAGTTGAAATTTCCGAAAAAAATTTATAAATTTACGCAATTAGACGTGCGCTGTACGATGGAAAATAAAAACAGTCATTTTTGCCAGTCACTGTGTAGCGATGAGTGAATGACAGGAACCGCTGTTCGTTTCACACAGTACACGGTTAAATAAAACAACCTGCAGAATAAGTTCTTTTAACGTACTTTTGAGTTGAGCGTCGCTTTCGCACTTACTAGTGTTGTTAAAAACAAAAAGAGAGATTCGACTCAGTCGAGGTCTTCCGTGGAGGAAGGTACTTTTGAGTTGTTTGGGGTGAACTCAAAATTAGGTAAATTCAACTTAAATTTGAGTATAAAAAACCTATCAATGAGTTGTAATTTTTGCCGTGGTTAAATGGAAACTACCTTCAACACATCCATCCCGTCCCCCCTACCATCTCGACGGCCCTGCCGAAATGCCTAAAATAATCGTACTAATAATATCCTGTCATTATTGTATGATTTAAAATTTGATATCTGGGAAAAATCGTGGGGTGTCGGGCTTACCCCCAGTTCCCCTAATGTGTGTCAGGATCAGCAAGGTAAAGATGACGATTCCAATATGGCCGACTAGGGTATGGCTTTGATAGTTTTGACCAACATTTTTCACTATTTTCTGTGGTTGTTTTGGTGATACCTCTACAGATAAAAAAATTAAGCGCGTTCTCGGGACGTGTACGCATATACAGAGTCATTCTGGGAACGTGCATAGCGCCATGAAAGGGTTTCTGCCTGTGGAGAGCGTCTCGGGCCGAGAACGTTGCATGGCGGCCTGGACGCCACTTCGAGCGATGGCTTGTGAAAACTGTTTTGGTGGTGCGCGAATGGAAAAACCCGTTTGGTACTGTATAGTAGACACACACCTTTCAGAAAATGTAACGAATAAAAGTCAATTTTTTGAAACTTTTGAATGAGAATCTCCCCTTAAACATTTTGGCCTATATTACTGTATACTGTATACGTACTTAATTCTTGCTAACATGAAAACACCACAAAGTCTCATGACTAGATTCACAAACCGTTTAAATTTTATTGACTACCTGCACAAGTAATTATCTGTTGTTCATGTTAGTAGCAATCAATAGCGGGCTAGAATCGCTTTTAGAAATTTTATCGCACAGTGTTCTATATAATATCTTCTACAGCATTTTCACGTTAAGATGTTCGAACCAGTTCTGGAGTATTCACTAGACGAAAGCGTATTACAAGATGTTTAGGATTAGTCGAAATTTTGTTAAAAAACTATTTTTTTCAGATAAGTTTCGGGAGGGGCCTTAGCCCCCTAGCCTCCCTCTGGTTACGTGCCTGTAATAATTCCAATTCATTTTCAATCACGTGTTCAAGGTATATCTGGAAAGCGAAACTGAATAATGACAAATGAAAATTTTTGGAGGGAACTATTTTCGTTATTATTTGCGTCTGACTATTCCTCTCAATACCAGGTACTCCAAATCATGACCTAATGTGTTTTAGATTTTCGGGTTACTTGATCTACAGTCTTCTTGAACGCCGCCGCGCGAATATTCCTCGATTGCACACAACCAGCTAGTATGTTGTCTGCCCCGATGTCGACCACCTCTTCCAGATTTGCTGCTGAGCACAACTGTAGCTGGTCTCTCTTCCAACATTCGCGCTACATGTCCAGTCAGCTGTAATCTGCAGAGTGCAGTGTTTTATCAGCCTTCCAGTGTCAGCATGTTTGTATACTTGGTACTGCTTGTCATACGTCTGCGCCATTCTCCATTTTCTACTGTGTCGTTGAAAAGCTGAACTTCCCATTCGAAAGATTGTCCCTAGTCAAAATTTTGATACAACCTTTTAAAGGTGATCCAATCACAATTTGAAATCTGATCAGTAAACTCTTTTGATAATATGGTAGACAAAACAATCATCAATGATATTGTGAAATAATTGAAAAGTGTTGCTGCAATAATCAAAAGAGAAAGTTAAAAAAGAGAATCTCTCTTTCTTAGATACGTCCATTTGATAAACTAGTAGAAAATTAAATTAATCAGCGAAACTATAAATTTTTCTTCAAGCAAAATAATTTAGGTGGGGAGGGGGTGGGTCAAACCCCCAAAACCCCTTAGCTAGAAATGCATTTGATGTGTAAACTTTAGGCTTCGTTTCTTCCTCCCAGGTGTTAACATTATCGAGGGTATATTATATTCTCCAATTCTGAGAATTTTTTTCGTCATTTTCAAACCACTGAGTGAGCATTGGTTGGTTTGGCCGAGAAAATTTCTTCAAGTTTAGAAATAGGTGGTATCACCATCCAAATTTGGGAATGAATTGCACGGGAAAAATCAAAATCGCAATTGGTCGACCGAAACGATGACCCAATTTTTACGGTATTCCCCTACATATTCAAACAGACGTACAACGTACACTAGGTCATTTGAAAAGTCAAAATCACTGTAGCACTCTGTAATTGGTATTCTAAACCGGTCTTCTGCAATTATTGGCTGTTTATTTGCCTTTTTAACCTTGAAGGTCATTTGTAGTCTTCTTCACCTCCCTTCAGTAGTTAGCGCTCATGAGCTAACACATATGTACAGGTATGTGACGATAGCTTGTGAATGATATAAGAAAGATACAAACATAAATTATTATTTGTTTCCCAATGTTAATTATTTCAGTATACCCGTCTGTCCAGCGACCGTGCATGCATACTTGTCAAAGAGCAAAATTTTATCGCGCCTACGTGGGACCATGTTTCGCCGACACTTGCGACACCGCAGCAATGTCAGACAATAATGATTATCCCTCATTTATCAATGATAATCAGTGACCGCCGCAACATCGTTCATCCGCATTGGTTGGATCACCATCAGAACAAAGCGTTTTTGAATGTTCTATATAACTACTCTACTTGCCGGTAAAAATATTTTATTCATTACAGTTACCTTTCCGAGAACAAATTATCCGCCGTCAATAATCATACCTTAGACTGTGTGAACAAAGCCGTTTCTTTTTTATAGTCATTCGATCATTATTATTATTAACCGCTTCCAGCCCATGCAGTTTATAAACAACAACGTTTTAGCTGTGAATGACCCTTGGAACGTAGTAGTAGGCGACGAAACAAATGTTTCTCTGTCGCGAATGAAGCTGTCCATGCGCAATAGCGTGTTGCGTGATCTGTCTGACACACGTTGTTTTTTTATTTTTACTTGTAAATTTTTTAAGGACCCGTTGAATAAACAAACTGAATAAAGCACTTTTTAAATACAGTTTTAACTCTTGGTTTATACAAAATTTAATCACAAGTTCTAGTCACACTAACGAACTGGATTACTGTCTTCAATTTGAGTTTTAATAGATATTAGTGTAATCCGTAGAATCTGTAGTTATCGCGTTTAGTTGGATTGATTTCAGCATGTGCAGTGTTGCCAGTGTCTGCTTCATCTAATTACGAATAATTTCTTTTGAGTGCAACTTTTTTGTTTTCGACTCAATTTCTCACACATTGACGACATTTCACGACAAACGTATGACTACAGCATACAGTGCTGTAGAGAGAAATCACGGGCCCTGGAGGTCCAGCATAAGGGCCCCCTTCATCATTGTATCATTGTAGGGCCCCCTCCATCATAAGTTCATATAGCATAAAACACAGAAAATGCTAAGCTAAGCTTTCGGTTGAGCATCTTTTAATTACTGTCATCAAGTTCTGTAGTTCCTGGGGTCTTGACGATGGCCACTTGACGATGGATCAATAGTCCTCGATTGGGCCGAGCGCAAGAGAGTTCTTGTCCTTGGACCCCCATAGAACCTTATAGGCGTTATACTACCACGTGTCCTCTTTTCCATAATGGCAGTATTCAAATCCGATCAAAATAGCGTGGAATAATCGTTTTGCTTCATGAAAGGTAGCAGACGTTTTTTCATGTACTCTTTCACATAAATTTCCTTATTGACGAGCTCTGTCGCAATGAAAATGTCGCCTTTCAAACCACAGGTACAGGAAGCCTGCCAAACCAGATATTTCTGTGTGAACTTCGACAGCTTCATGTGCTTGAAAATATCGACCACTGTTCCTTCCGGTTACCATTACTTTGGTGACAGTTGATTTGGTCACTTTTAACGGTTTCGCTAACTTGGCGTGCAAGTAATTTGGATTCAGGCTATGCGCGTGCAAAATTTCTCTGTGTTGCTCCTTTTGTTTGGTTGACATTTTTATAGCTGAAGAGCAAATGTCAAATAGAAAAGGCATCTTTCTGGACGCAGACAAATGAGGGATTCGCGGATTTGTAGAACATCGTGGAAAGAAATGCGTCAAGTTTGATCGTAAATTTTAAATGTCTACGAAATTTTTAGTGGCTTTGAAAGAAGCCGATTTATTAATATTTCCATATTCATCAGGATGTCGGTATTGCATGGTTTTATTCCAATCTTTGTCTGGTTGCAACTAGAAATCGTTAAAGAAACACCACATTCGGCCAAGTCGGTGCGCTACAACATTGCCAGTCTCTGAAAATACAACTTCTCATTTGTTACTGATTTTTTTGGTTTCAGGGAAAACTAATTCAGGCGATTTTTGCGAGTTCTTCGTTTATATATTTGGTGCAATATTATTGAACAACTCGTAATTAAAACTTTTCACAAATGGCGAGAGAAAACAAAAAAAGTAACAAACGAGGAAAAACTAATAAATAGATGAAATGGAAAAAACAAGAAAGCTACAAAATGAAACATAAAATAACGGAAAAAATTAATAATATGCAAATAGTCAAAAACCTACCTAATAGAAAAAAATCTTAAACGGAGAAACAACAGAAAATGTAAAAAATTAAGACAATGGAAAATTAAAAAAACTAAAGTACCTAACTATTTGAAGAAAGAGCAAAATTATGAAAATTAGGTAAATATTAAAGAAATAGAAAAATATTGCAAAATAGGTAAAATAATGAAAAACGAGTATGTAACAAAATGAAAAATGAAACATCATGAACATGGAGAGCAGTATAATTGGCAAAAGAAAGAAAAATGAATGCAACAAAAAATATAAAAATAAGACAACAATAAACAGATATTGAAATGAACAAAATGGATCCACTGAGTTAAACGTAAAAATAAAAACTATACAAAATGTTTGAAATGTAAAAAAATAGTAGCAAATTTAAAAAATTAAAGGAATAAAAACAAGAAAATGGGAAATATTAAAAATGTTTTAGAATAGAAGAAATGTACAAGAATGGAATAAAAATATAAAAATAAAATAACTGTGAAAAATCAAAAAAATGGCCGGTAGTTTTTTTTAAAGAAATAAAAAGAAATGGGAATAATTGGATGGTATAGATTGAAGACAAAATAGAAACCAGGAACAAGTGGAAATAGCCCAAAAACAGACAATGATGAAATCATAGAAAACATGTAGAATCAAAATGGTTTAAATGGGTAAAAATGAAAATCCTAGAAGAAATAAAAACAGGAATATTACCACAAAGAAAAACAAGAGAAAACTTACAAAATAATGGGTTATATATAAATAAATCTATATAAAGTAAAAGTGGCAAAAAATCTAAAATTGATCAAATGTAAAACTAAAAACATTAAAAAACAAAGAGCATAACAAAATAATAGGAAAAAATATTTAAATGTAAGAAGTAACAAATTAGAAAATCTGGTATTCAAAATTGTTTAAATGAGTAAAAAAGAAAAATACTAAAGTAAATTAAACATACAAATAAACATAAATGGGAGAATATTGAAAAAAATTCCATGCCAAAGAAAAGCATATATTTCAATCTGAATGGGGAACAGAAAATTTCACAACACAAAAGAAATAGAAAAAAAAATTATTGCGCAATGAGAGAAACCTAAAATAAAAAAAGGCGAATAGAGAAATACTAACACAAGTTAATTGGAAGATATGAAAAAATACAAAGAAATAATAGAAAATAAAAGTTTAGTTAAATAAATTAAATAAATATAATGAAATCAGTAAAACAAACAAATACAAAAGAAACGAATAAAACGATAGATAAAATGGATAAAACGTGAAAAGATGAAAAGAATTAAAAAAGGGCAAATAAAATACAAAATACAAGTGCAAAACTGGGACAGGTTTTAACAGGGATTGGATTGGTAAAAATAGAAAAACGAAAATATGGGGCAAAATATACAAAAAGGTTAAATAAGATTGAATGCAGAAAATAGAAAGAATGCAAAAACCTAGATGAAATGGAAAAAGAAACAGAAAAAGCAAATATGAAACTAGAGAAAAATGGGAAAGTTTCTTTAAACTGAGAAAGCCAGTTAAAGATGATAAAAACATATTTAAATAAAAAATGTCATGTGTCAAAATGTGAATAAGAAAAATTACTATGGATTGCTTTCTTCGTGGATTTTCATATTCTTTTTGATTTGTGGTGTTAATCAGAATTCGTTTCACAAATCCTATTTGAACAATTGAGCATTAAAATTGGTAAAATACGAATCAAAATCATTTTCGAGAGCCCAGCACTTTCTACTTTAACTAGCTCATTTTTTTAAATAGTCAAAATCCATTAAATATTTGTTGTAAAATATGAAATATAAAATAAATATCAGTTTTTTAACACACAATTTAAAAAAAAAATTTATGTTTTTTTGCCCAATGCGCGTAAAAATGCTTTTGAGCTCTAAGCTTCAATGTTTTCTTTTGAATTGTCTTTCATGAAGTATAAACTTTATAATGTAATGTACGATTAACTTTATGATAGAAATTGGAGGACATTAAATCATACCAATATTGAAACTCTAATTGAATTTTCCAATAAATTGTTAGTGAACTAATATTTATCAAAATCATTCCTTCTGTTCAAATTCCGGGCCCCTCCACAACCTCGGGCCCGGGGGAAAACACCCCGTCCCCCCTCCCCTCTTGGTGGCCCTGACAGCATATAAACCAATTGTCCAAATTCGCTTTGGGGGGACAAATCCTGGACAAATCGTTTTCTGCCGAGCACAGTTCACAGCAGTCAACGAAAAAATCTCTTTTGCTTACTGTCAACAGCTGTGATTGGTGAGTAACGGTTTGTCCGGAATTTCCCAGTTGGCTTATACGCCGTAATCATAATTTTGTCTAGATTTTAAGATGAGCATCGGTTAGTAAAATTGATCAGAACTGTTTTTGTTCACAGATGCAGTATTGTGCAGTTTGTTCACAGAACTGACACATGGCAATTTGATTCTCATATGTGTACAGCGTGGTCTGAGTAGTAAGGTGTT
This sequence comes from Topomyia yanbarensis, assembly GCF_030247195.1. NCBI lineage: Eukaryota > Metazoa > Arthropoda > Insecta > Diptera > Culicidae > Topomyia > Topomyia yanbarensis. The sequence continues at coordinate 437,797,418 of NC_080671.1, forward strand.
ATATGAGGCAAAGTTACGAAAGATAAATAAGCGCGGACTTATCGCAGATTCCAATAAGTGCAAGCAAAATAGTGTGCGGCTGTTATTATCTATCTTAAAAATTTGAAAAGATATATCTAGTCGTTTAGTCTCTGCTATTGAATTACGAAACAACTTTTCAAATATCATTACTACGAGTTTTGTACATTTTGTACAAAATTACTCAAATTAGCTAACAACAAATTTACTTTGTCCCACGTATTTGAAATGCCAGTAAATTTTTAAGAAACGTAGTGTTACTTTCAAAACTTACTATCAGCTTTGTAAAGGACAAAAATGAGCAATTATGTTTTGGATGTGAATTCTGTTCAAGTTTACAGTCTCTGGAATGGATTATTATAACTGATTTGTTCTTCAGAAGGTCACAGAAAAAAATTGGTAGCCGAACTCCATCGGTTCGCTTTTAGCATCGATATGAATTTACTGCATCAATGAATAGATGAGAGCAATTCAAACAGCAATTATCATTAGAGTAAAGAAGCACCAATAAAGTCCGAAAAATGTTTGATTAAGTCACTTACAGAAAAAAAAATCGCTTTTGAACATGTAAACAACAGATCTCTCTCCGTCCGCAGCATACATCAAGCCGCGGTCGTCGTTGCCGGTGAATCTGAAATCGTGGGTTGAACTATAGTGGTGTCACCCGGTTGTTGTTGCTAACACTCCCCAGAGCTCATCAGCGCTTGTGGACCGAGTAATGATTGGACCAAAAGAACAGCGACTCGACTCCCACCAGAGTCGAGTCTGGTTATTTCGCAAATCTTCACAGCTCCGAAGACTGGTTGCTGCACTTATCCCCGACAATGATGAAGCACTTCGGCATGGCCAGGTACCTTTTGAAATAATCACAGGTGGGAGCATCACCGTTTGCAAGGTTGAGAGAGTTGGTTTCGGTGCAAAGTGGGCAGCACGATCCCCTTTAAGGAAGAGTGGTTGAAGGTGCAACAGCAATAACCATTTTTTGTTCTGGTACTCTGCTCGGAAGATGATTTATTCTAAATTGTTTTTGCTGCCTTGTTCCAACAGATGCACCCTGGAAAAGAGGGGGCTTGTCTCGGAGTTGGTCTGATCTCTGATTCGATTGGTGTTGGCTTTTTTACTGATACAGATTTATTGGCAAAGATGATTGTGTAGTGTTGATTGTCTGGAAAATAGGCATGCAAAGTGCGCTAAGAGTCTCTCCTGGCATGGACAGGAATAGATTCTCTAGCTATAGCAAATAATTGGAAATGATTTTGCAAAAATTAAAGTTCACATTTGCGTGTAAATAGGATAGAAGAGTTCTTATTCATTCCAGCATTCATATTCAGCTTATCCATTTGATTTCATTAGTTATTGGGTGGATTGCTTGGTTTGACGTTGAGTGTCAAAGAGCGAGGAATGAGAAAAAATCAGGCTACAAGCCGAATGCTTGCAGCGGCTACATGTCAGAACAGAGAGCGATATTGAGCAGCCGCAAAAAAATCTTTATCTGAAGCAAAAGGAAGCTTTGCCAGAAATGACACATTAATGTTTTACAAAACGATCAACAACATGAGGAGAAAAAGCGTCAAGGCACTGGTTATGATCAACGACTGGGGGTTGACAGGGCGTACAGGAGTGACCCCGAGTCAGGTTCCAACCCCAAACGCTGTTAGTTTATACGTATCTGACTCAGTTTCGTTTCCAGCAAAAAAGCACCTAAGTATTAGTTGATAGGTCTTCAAATTTTTCCATATGTGCAATATTGTACGGTCCGATGAATACTATAACCTCAAAAGGTTTGTCATTAATGGCGGTTGCGAAAGGAAGCCCATCTGTAGCGAGCTGTTAAAATCGATTTCTATTAACGGGAATGTGTCAAAATCACACGCGTCCGATCCTAATTTGGCGAGTTATTTAACGGCACCGGGTGTCTATGTAGGTACACTGATCGTGAGTTGAGTCAGTCGCTATTGATTGCTAACTACAGACAAGTAACTTTGTAACTATGTTGAATATTAAAAAAAAAACAATAATTTGTTTTTCCTAGGAAGTATGACAATATATAGGTGATACAAGTTTTAAAGTGGTGCCAAAAGTGCAGTTTAGTCAATTAAAGCATAAAATGAAGAAACAAATCTTCTTTTATTTCATACATCGATGAAGCTCGACTTGCTAAATGTAAATTATTTATTTTAATAACAATCTTAGCTTATACAACCAATAGGCTGTGTGTCGAATTCGTTGTTTGTTCCTTCGTTGCTAGTGCTGAAGGCCGGTTCCGAAGTGCCCGGTACAATCATTGTTTTTTTTTAACATTTGACGTTGGTGATTGGATAGTAGTTTGTGATTTAGCTGAAAAAGGTGAAGTCTGTGTGTTGATTTTGTTTGCAATAATAGGTTGCGTGCATAGCTTTCCGCATTGTACAGTTTGTTCACAGAATTGACACTTGGTAATTTGATTCTCATGTGTATACAGCGTCGTTTGAGCAGTAAGGAGTGATATGAGCCAAGGTTACGGAAGATGAAGAAGCGCTGACTAATCGCAGTTTCCAATAAGCGCAATCAAAATTATGTGCGGCTGTCGATTAGTCTCTGCGATTAATATTCGAAGCAACTTTGCGCTCCCTTTCATTTTGATCGACCCACCAAAAGCAAGGTTCTTGTCGGATTACTTTCGAGAATCATTTTACCGGGTTGTAAGTTGCCAGTCTGGTTCGCCCAGTGTGCTGTGCAAGCGATGGGTGCTTTTTTCCTGTTATCAGCCACCTCGTTTTGTCGCTATCATACCCGGCGGAAAACATAATACGGTATCCAACGGGGAACACAGATCGAAATGGTGAGTGAGGCGAAAGCAATTATTTGAAAAAAAAATCCCTCAGAGCTGACTATCACCCTTAAATGTGTGATGTAATTAATGAATGGCTTTATAATAGAGTTTTATAGTCGTTTTTTGAATATATATTTTTGCATGCAAGAGAAAGCATGCGGCAAATGGTTAGCCCTGGATTTGATATGTTGCTTTTTTGGAACTAAAACATTCGATAACTCCATAGATATAAGAACTTGAAATTAATTTGTATCACAAAAATTGTGTATTTTCTTATTTCGGACAAAATTTTAGAACATTTTGAAATTATAAAAAATCACTAACAAAAGTTATTTTGAAAAAAGTCAATTCATAGAAAAATTCATAAATATCTATTAAAAATATCAGGTAGACACATAGTCTATTCAGCAAAGTTGTTTCTTATGATATTCCCTACAACTTTGCAGAACGCAGTTTTTTTTTATTTTCAAAAATGACCATTTGTCTTTTCTGCTTTAGGAGGATTAATCACCAAACTAATACTTCTATAAAATGGGGAAAATATTCCCAAACAAACCTCGCTTAAAACAAAATAGCTCAAAAATCGTTTTATCGTGGTCAAAATAATTTTGATCACAATTTTGTCTATTTGGAAACACTGTGCAGAGGCAGGATTCCAACCCGCAACCTTTGACACTCGGGTCCAATGCACTAACCCTAATGCTACCCTGGGATATGATGACGTGCCAGAAAGAATATCACATCATCATATCCCAGGGATAGCACAAGGGTTAGTGCATTGGGCCGGAGTCTCAAAGGTTGCAGCTTCGAATCCTGCCTCTGGTGGAATTTTTTCACATATTGCTTATGTGCAATATAATTCGCGGCGTCGGCGGTAAAACATGATGATGAGTTATGTTCTATCAACGACCATGCGGTAAACTTGGGTGGAAAGCCCAACTCCTGCCAGCAGAAGGCAATGGATTCTTCACATTCCCTTCACAATCACGGTCATATGAGCTTGTCTAGTTGTAGTTTTGCGTTCTATGTTTATAACTGATTCGCTCTAGAATGCCTACCCATCCTTAAATTTCATTGCTTTCGTTTCTCTTCATCTTAAATTTACCGAAATAACCAACAAAATCGATACAATAATAGAAATATCGCACGTTTACTCTTTTCACGGATATGGTCGGTCAAAGTATTCATTATGTCGAGTAGTCGTTGACAACCGGGTTGTCAAACATCAATTTAGTTATTTGATGCCAACGCTAATGAAACGCGCATATATTTCATATGTTTGGATAGATATGTAATGCTTTCATTAGTGGAAATATTTGATTTTGTTTTGTGAACTTCAGTCACGGTTACCGCCAAGAACTTGTTCACAACTTTATGAACATTATTCATAAAATCAAAGGTTGACTCATGATTTTTTTCATAGTTATAGGAACAATAGTTCACAAAATCAAAATATTCTGGCTATTTTTTCGTGAACTATTTCACGAAATTCGGAATTTTATTCATGAATCCATTCAATCATCGAAAACTAATGTGAAATGGTTTACAAAATCATCAAATATTATTCATGCATTCGTGAACTGGTTTATGATACCTAATAGTCACAACTTACCATTCGTTTTCGTGAAATAGTTCACGAAATCATGAAATATTATTCATGTAATTGTGAACTGGTACACGATTCCTAATATATTACGATCCAATATCCGTGAAATAGTTCACGAAATCATGAAATATTATTCATATATTCGTGAACTGGTTCATGATACCAAGTTTAATAGTCACAATTTACCATTCGTTTTCATGAAAAAGTTCACGAAATCAAAACATTATTCATGTCGTGAGCTGGTTCATGATTCCTAGTACATGATTTACGATCTATCTAGTATCTATTCGCGTGCTTGAGATATTTAGAAGATATCTCTAATCATTTACAATTTCATGCAACATGGTAATGAAATTTTTACGTGAACTCTATCACAAAAGTATTATTCGTGGAATCATTTTTGTTCCATGCACTTTTTTATGAAATATCCAGCTACTAGCGACCAGTAATAGGTACGAGCAGCAGATATAAAAAACTATTAGAACCTCGAACATCGTTATTTATTTGATAAGGTTCATTGTGATGGTCGGACAGAAAACAAAAACTGCATTGAGAACCCAAAATAGTGTGCGTGATATTGCTCACAGAACCAGATATCGCGAATGAGTCTTATTTTAATGATCCAGGTCATATTGTCACGGTATTCCGAGTAAAAAAACCATTAGTAACCAAAATATAATAGATCACAATAAGGCGAAGAGAATTTACGAATACCATGATAAAACTTCTGATATCATGAACATTAGTTACACTACTCTTTGAAAGTAAGCTCTAAAATAAAATATCACGATAACATGAACAGAAATTACAAAAATCGCGACTAAGATCCTGAAATCATGAACTTTAATCACACAACTCGCGACAAACATATTTAAAATCGTGACATAGATCCTGAAATCATGAACATGAAGCACTCTACTCATGACTAAAATATCACGATAACGTGAATGGAAATTACGAGCATCGCGACTAAGATCTTGAAACCATGAACTTTAATCTCGCTAACGTCAAGAAAATTCACAAGAATCGCGAATAAGCTCTTGAAATCATAAACAATGTTTGACTGTCGACTGTGTATTCCCAAATCATGAACAAGAATCACAACAAAAACTAAACATGCCCAGGGAGCTACAACTAGAGCTTCCATTTCCCGACGGTTTACAGCTTCCCGGGATTCGGGAAATAAATAATAAATTTCCCGGGAATTCCCGGGATCCCGGGAATAAAGAAGAAAAATAAAAAGGCTAATGATTTTCTTTAAAAAAAAAGAATAAATTGAATCGTTTTTAAGCCCGTTTGGTTGCATGTATATCTGTCCTAAAAGCAGTTGTCAGAAAAATGCGATTTGGTGTCCTACACATCATTCAATCATTCGATAACTCGTCAATAAGTTTACGCAACATCAACTTCTTTTGAGTTTTCTTTGCTATATGTATAACCTAAATTTTGGTAATCACGGATACGATTGGGACGATATACTAAACGCAGCTGCTGGAGTTACTGTCTAAAATTGGATTTCGTTGTTCTGATACGATGGATCAATTTAATGCAAAGCACCTTCTTTGGTAATCTTGAATGAAAAGATTGAGCTGCTTCAGGGTATTGTGCAGTTATTTTCGATCAAATGAGAAAATGTGATATATGGAATCCCTTTCTGTCGCAGTAGGATCAGCTTCATTAAGTGTGAATCAAAATCAAGCAGATAATGGACGAACTGTGCAGCGATGGATGAAACCTACCATCAATTCCCTGTTACGGGCGAGTATCTGGATTGCTTGATCTTATCCCTTCAAAAATCCTGCCTTCATCCTTGAAAGCGACATTCGAATAGGTTGGATGCGCATGATATTGGACAGCTACAGCGCTATGTCTTTCTTTCCATACATCCAAAAATTTACAGATATTACAGTTACGGTATAACAAATTAGACGAAATATGCATTCGATGAACCGATCAAATATTTCTGCAGACGTTCTAGAAACATTCTTTATGAGCGTTTGCATTAAGCATGATATCACTACAAACCATCCCAAGTTTTGAAACAAGCACTCATCGATTTTTTAAGAAATTACCGCCATTTCAATTACTAATTTGATTGCATTTATTCAAGAACTTTCATTCAAAATCTAACTATTAAAATAAACCATTAAAAGAACTGTTAAAAAATCTGATCAATCGGCTCATCGGTTGCAGAGATATCGTGCGCATCACTAACGCTATTGCTTCGGTACAACGGCCGGCAAATTCATCCATTTTTGCATGAAAATATCAACATTTTTAGTAGTATTTTGAGTAAGGCTTGAACTATATACCTAAAAAATCATGAAAACATATCAGCAAGCCTAAAGATATATAGTTCAAAGAATTGCAAATCAGTTGGAAAAGCACAATCTGCATTCACTGCTCACTCCAAATGTTTGTGTATAAAGATATTTCCTACAGAATTTCTTTCGCAGAACCTAAACCTTTTGAAATAAAATATAAATCTTTTTTCCCGGGATTCCCGAATCCCGGGAATGAGAAAACACAATTTCCCGGGAATCGGGAATCCCGGGAAATCCAAAAATCCCGGGATTCCCGGGAAATAAATTCCCGGGATGGAAGCTCTAGCTACAACAGTAACCCAACCAACCAACATGTTTTTAGAAAACACAAATAGTTTCATGAATACGAGGTTTATTATTCATAACTTCAGGAACCTGGTCACGGTTTTCGTAAATCGTTCAGTTCACGAAATCGTGACCTTTTGTTCATGAATTTATGAACAGATTTTTTTCCGTGTAGCGCACTGTCTAAACCATGCATATGATATGTATTTACTTAAACATTTATATGTTGCGCAGTTAAACAATTGCTTTGAAACCTACTATTTTTGTCTCGATAAAGTTCAACTTCGAGTTAAACTACAATATATTTCTTTCGTTTCGTTTAAATGACTTTAAATTGCCGAATAGTTTGAATAGTGCTTCGATTTTCGCTTTACCATTTCGATCAATGCGTTGAATTTAATGCATACCGATTTAAAACAACAGCCAGTACGGTACCATGGGGCCATTCATAAATGACGTAGCACTTTAGGGAGTAGAGGAGTATAGCAAATTTGTGACGAGGGGGGATATTGTGACAAAATGCTACGAGGGGGAGGAAGGGGCCGAAATTCGCCGAAATAGAGCGACTTCATTTGTGTACGGCCCCAATGGGTAGGGTTACGATATGGGTCGAGCTAACTAGTGCTCAACATTTACGCACAAATCAATTAGCCTTGATTCTAATCTTTTTTCTTGCGGAACGAGTACCTAAATAACTCAAATTTTTCCGACACGCACCGAAATGAGCAAGAGAGTGTGCCGGTGTAAATAAATCGAGTTTCCAGGTGTTCCACGAAGCTCAAAACAATCGGCTTTCCGAATTTGAGAACCGTCGATTTGTTTTTTGTCGAAGTTTAAAAGCTTGTAGCAAAAAGCAACGCGGTACTAGATTCATCGCAACGGCATGCTCTCAACTAGCACTGACACTGAGTGCCGTAACTCTCCGGTTGTGGTGTGCAAAGCAGTACACAGTATCTGTCGGTTACTGCTATCGTAACCAACGTTCGACCAGAGAATGAGCTCGCCCAAGCAATGCTGAAAGTTATATATCCGAAGATGACGTCATCGGCAAAATCACACAGCCAATCAGAACCATGCAAGGGAGACATCACTAGCGCTAGGCCGCTGTATGCAGGTAAAAGAATGACACGTACGATGTTGAATGAAGAAGATTGTAGTTCTTTATTCGCGGATTGAATCGGAAGATTGTATTGTAAACATTCACAAGTGAATCAACTTTTAGTTCACAAATGAATGTGAGATTGTATTCTCCAGTTGGGTTAGGTCAACTTTATACTGCAAATGCACATTATAATCATTATTTGGGAGTATATTGCACTAGAGTCCACTTGAAATTGATGTTGTTGTATGCAGGGAATCGTTTTATGAAATTATTTCTGGGCAAATGCATGCTTGTACATGACATACATGAAAATTGTATTGTATAGTTGTAAATTCATTACTGCGTAGACAGCAGGGTGCATTTTAAAAATGTTCCTTTTAAAATTTTCGAGTATTAGCGGTGCTTGCTTACATTTGCAATTCTCATCTGCTTTGCAGTGGAATTTTCTGCCCTCCTCCTGGATAACTTGCAACAGAATCTTTTTTTGGCTACAGCGTCGTTTCATTCTAAAAATTGTTTTTTTCCACCTGATCGAGCGAGAAAGGAATTAAAATCTTAGGGAATCTTGAACACCCCGAATACGATCCACAATCTGCGATCAGTGCGATCTCATTCCTAACCACGGTTATTCTTGGCCTGTCTCGCTTCACGAGAGCAGATAGTAAATGGAAGAGGTGCGAATAGGCCTTTTGCTTCGTACTTCTCACGATAGCCGGTCAGCTGTACCATGTACATAGAAGATCAAATCAGATCCAATAAACCGTCGTGTGATACACACGTCTTTCGTTCGCCAAAAAATACGTTTTTTAGTTCTCGCAATAAAGTGTATTTTTTCGTTTATAAAATTGAAAGTGTTTAGAAGTGTCCGAAGAATCCAGACTTGCGCGCGCGAACATTGGTCCTTCGAACCGGATTTCGATCCAGTGAAGTGGTTCTCGGACACTTTCTAAAAGACAGTTTAAAAACGGTGGACAATCTCCGTGATTGAAGTGCGGTCAGTGAACTTTACAAGCGGGCATTGACCCCTATGCGAAGACCGTCAAGTGACATTTGTAAGCGGCTGGTGATAGTGCGCGAAGAAGAGCATCACCATTTTCGACGCTAGTTGATGCCATCGTGAGAAGACTTCGGCGCCATCGCGGATCGGAGCGCGTGTTTCTGCAGCAGCTATTCAGCGGCGACAACAATTAGGCGGTCATCGTGCAACGGCAGATTTATCCCGGACGGGGATTCCGAGCGGAATTAAAGGGAGTATAGCGCATGACATTTGTGTGGTGGCGCATTTGCATGTGGCGCATGTTATGTTGTGTTGGCTGGAAAATAAATAATTAAGATTATGCGAGCATTTTGTTTTTGGCAAGTGTGTCCCTGATAAAAGTTGGTCTCGAAAGTTCCGCTGGATTTTTCGCCTGTTGCTTTCCTCCCGTCTGGTTTCCCTCTGTTGCAGTTTGGCTTTTCTGTCAATTTTCGGTTTCGCGAATTAGTAGTGTGGAACGTCGAGTCGATCAGTCAATTTATTTTTAAAGAGTGCAGTGGCTGTTTCAATTAAACGGTTTGAATTTTGTGAACGGTGTGGTGAGTGCAGGCCAAGTGCAGTGATTCAAAATGGCAGAACTTAGATCTCTTCGTAAGCGGGAACACCAGATAGTGAAGGCTTTCGACAGCGTGCAACATTTTCTCCAGAAATACGATCAGGAGACTGATAGCGGGCAAGTGAACCTTCGGCTGCATGGACTTGAGGAAGATTTTAAGGATTTTCTTGTGGTTCGGAGTAAGCTTGAGTTTTTGCTGGAAGATGTTGAGGTCCAGAAACATGCTAAATCTGACCCAGACTTGAAGCAGGAGGCGTTGGAACATATGGACGATGAAAATGATCGTATTATGCAGGAATTTCGTGATCGATTCTACGCACTGAAGGCGGCGCTTGTGACTTTGCTACCACATTTCCTACCCCCACCAACGCCACCATCACAAAGAGGTCCCCATTCGTCAATTGCAGGAGATGATGTTTTCGGTGTGCACCCAACGCCGACATTTTCAAAAGTGAAGCTACCTGAAATCCGTCTACCGTCGTTCAGTGGTAAGATCTTCGAGTGGGTAACTTTTCGTGACACCTTTCAAAGCCTCATTCAAAACAATCCTCAGTTGACCGACATGGACCGTTTCACCTACTTGAGATCATCGTTATCAGGAGACGCATTGCAGGAGATTATTTCTGTGGGCTTGTCAGCCGTAAACTACAATGTTGCATGGGAAATGTTAGCGAACCGTTATGAAAACAAGAAGTTGATTGTGAAGGCCCATCTAGACGCACTGTTCGCTACAGAAGGGCTCAAGAGAGAGAGCTATGAAAAACTCAACAGTCTCATTAGTGAGTTTGAGAAAAACCTTCAGATGCTGGACAAGATTGGGCAAAACACCTCCGAGTGGAGCACCATTCTCGCATACATGTTGTGTTCTAAACTCGATTCCGCCACGTTGCGTCAGTGGGAAACTCATCACAATTCAAAAGATGTACCCACGTATACTGCTATGCTCGGCTTCTTGCGCAATCATTGTGATGTACTCCAGTCAGTGGCTCCTGCTAAATCCAACTTCGTCGATCATCGTTCCTCGAAACCAGCTGTCTGTCACACAGTGGTGAAAACCTCAAACAGATGCGCATTCTGCAGTGAATCGTGGCATCCTGCTTTCCAGTGTTCTGCATTTCAACGGATGAACGTTCCAGATTGTGTCGAGGCTGTCGCTAAACACAGACTGTGTCGAAACTGTCTGCGTCCAGGACATTACGCAAATTCCTGCGAAAGAGGGGTCTGCCGTCATTGTCAACAGAAGCACCATTCCATGCTGCATGGACTATCCAGATCCTCCGTTCCACACTCGCAGCCGAAACCTCCGACACAAGACGAGCAATCGCGACCGCCAAAGGCTAAGCAACACAATTCGAACCAACACACACACACCACCACTGCCAGCTCGCAGCGCACAAACAACACACCTCCAGCCACCAACACGCCCACCACAAGTCAAAATTATGTCGCACTCCCCATCACACCTACACACAACATACTTCTGTCTATCGCTCTCGTTACAATCAAAGATCGTTTTGGTAGAGCGACGCTGGCACGAGCTCTGCTAGACTCGTGTTCCCAGCACTGTCTAATGACTGCCAGTTTTGCGAGCAAGCTACAGTTCCGTGAGACCCCTACGTATTTGTCGGTTCAAGGGATTGGATCAGCTCGATCGGTTTCCACCAAATTAGTTAGTGCAGAGGTCGGTCCTAGGTCTAGGATCATTTCGCCATTCACTGAAGAGATGCAGTTCCATGTGCTGCCAAAGCTGACTGTGTTACTTCCGACGACGAGTTGCAATCCGGCCGAGTGGGATCTTCCGGATTCGACGTTGATAGCCGATCCCAGTTTTCACGAGCCTGGTCCGGTCGATTTGATTATCGGAGCTGAATATTACATGGACTTGCTGAAAGATGAACGACAAAAGGCTACACCATCAGGACCGACTCTGCAGAATACGGTGTTTGGGTGGATAGTCTCGGGAAGAGTTCCCAACAGTACAAATAGCGAGCCACGTTCGCTGGTTCACGTGTGCTCGACGGCGGAAATCGAAGAGCAGCTCACCAGATTTTGGGAATTGGAGACCTGTCGAACCGCCAGCACCAATTCCGTCGAAGAAACCACCTGCGAACAGTTTTTCAAGGAGACTACAGTAAGAGACGAGAATGGCAGATTTGTTGTGGCACTGCCAAAGAAGGAATACGTTATCAGCAAATTGGGAGATTCAAGGGCAACTGCTCTCAAACGGTTCATGGGACTCGAACGACGATTTGCAGCTAACCCAGACCTGAAGACGCTGTATTCCCAGTTTATACACGAATACCAAACTCTTGGCCACATGAAAGAGGTCATCGATGATACCGCCGCAGGGAAGACATTTTATTTACCGCACCACGCTGTTCTAAAGCCGGACAGTACCACCACGAAACTCCGAGTAGTTTTCGATGGCTCTTGTCGAACATCTACGGGCATTTCTTTGAACGACGGCTTGATGGTCGGTCCCGTTGTTCAGGATGACCTCCTCAGTATCACGTTACGCTTCCGTATCCACCGATTTGCAATAGTAGCCGACATCGCCAAGATGTACAGAATGGTTCGAGTTCAGGCAACGGATCAACCGCTACAACGGATCTTGTGGAGAGATTCTATCGAAGAGCCAATCCGTACTTTCGAATTGACGACCGTTACGTATGGTACCGCGTCTGCGCCTTATCTGGCCACAAAATGCCTGCAAAGTTTAGCCGAGGAAGGAGAAGAAACGCATCCAGATGCTGCTAAGGTGCTCAAACAGGACTTTTACGTGGACGATATGCTCTCAGGTGTAGACGACGTGAAGGATGGAAGGAAGTTGATTCAACAGCTGGTCGAGCTTTTACAGTCAGAAGGATTTTCACTTCGCAAGTGGAATTCCAACAGTAAGGAGCAGTTGAGGGACGATCGGTCGATCCTAGAGTTAGATTCGTCTAGTTCAACCATCAAAACGCTAGGACTTGTGTGGGAACCCAGTACCGACAGCTTTCGATTCACTATTCCAACCTGGAACTCCGCGGCTGTAATCACCAAACGAATAGTGCTCTCAGATGTCTCCCGACTGTTTGACCCATTAGGCCTCGTGGGGCCTGTTATTATTCAAGCAAAAATATTCATCCAAGAGTTATGGAAACAAGAGTGTTCTTGGGATGAACCTCTCCTGCCAGAGCTACAGGAATACTGGCAAGAGTATCGGAGAAACCTTGCTGGTTTGGATAGCCTATCTGTTCCTCGGTGGGTTGGAATATCTAGCAACATTGTAGCAGAGGAGCTACATGGGTTTTGTGACGCCTCTGAAGCAGCTTACGGAGCCTGTATTTATATTAGGACAGTTACAGAGACTGGATCTGTATCAGTGCGGCTGTTGACATCCAAATCGCGGGTTGCTCCACTTGAAAACCTGAAGAAGAAAAAGAAAAGGCAGTCCATACCTCGCTTGGAATTGTCGTCAGCACTGTTGCTCGCTCACTTGTACGAAAAGGTCGTACAAAGTCTCCGCATCTCCGTTAGATCATTCTTTTGGACGGATTCTATGATCGTTATCGTTATGATTATGTTATCGTTATCGTTATGATCACTACCATCGGAAACTATTTCATGCGGGACAGCAGTTGTTAATTTCTGGCCAGTGTACACCAGGAACTTGTTGCGACAGGTAATCCACGAGTGCGTAGCTTGTTTTCGAGTTCGACCAAAGGTTCAGGACCAGATTATGGCCGATCTCCCGGCTGAAAGAGTAACTCCCTGTTCGCCGTTTCAAAGAGTCGGAGTTGATTACTGTGGACCATTTTCAGTGGTCTATCCACATCGTCGTTGCCGGCCTGTAAAATGTTTCGTCGCAGTATACATTTTCCTTACTACCAAGGCGATACACTTAGAGATAGCCGCGGATCTTACGACGCAGGCCTTCCTAGCATCGTTGAAGCGCTTCTCGGCTCGACGTGGAAAACCCGAGCTGATAATGTGTGACAACGCAAAGAATTTTGTTGGTGCAAAACGAGAGCTGGATGAACTTCGCAAGCTGTTTCACAACCAACAGTTCCAGAACACTGTCGCAAAGGAGGCGGCAGACGACAGAATTGAGTTTCGGTTCATTCCAGCACGTTCTCCTAACTTCGGCGGGCTATGGGAATCCGCTGTCAAATCGTTTAAGACACTCTTCAAACGTACGATTGGCTTGCATACCTTGGTTGAGTCTTGAGTCAGATTGAGGCGATTCTGAACTCACGACCGCTCACCCCCGTTAGCAACGACCCAGACGATTTTGAAGCTCTGACACTAGGACATTTTCTAATACAGCGACCTTTAATGGCAATTCCGGAACCAGATCTTGGAGAGATCCCGGAAAATCGGCTGTCCGCCTGGCAAAAGACACAGCGATTCACACAGGTTCTGTGGAAAAAATGGTCGACGCAGTATTTGTCGAATCTGCATGATAGGACGAAGTGGACACGCCAGAGAGACAACATACGTGTGGGCACTATGGTTGTTCTCAAAGAAGAAAATTTACCTCCGTTGAAATGGCACCTGGCGCGTGTGACGGAGATTCAAACAGGTCCAGATGGGAATGTACGAGTGGTTAAAGTACGAACAAAGGATAGTAGCTACCAACGAGCAATCTCGAAGATCTGCGTGCTACCCATCCGCGATAATATTTCTTTACCAACCGAGGAGAACTAGGACTCCTTCATCGGCGGAGGCCTCCGCACACCAGTTAAGTTTTGTATTTCTTTCAATTTCAAAAAGCTAATGAAATGTCTTTTTCCCAGTCACATTCCGTCTTGATCCTTGAGCTTCTGGTATTCCCGTTGCTCCGAACGCTTATTCATGCTGTTCATCATCAGTTAAGGTAACTGTGTTGTTTCGGTGGTGGTTTATATTGCATGCATGCTGCATCTGTTTGTACGAGAAAGTTCCAGTACGGTTGATCTGTCAACCACATCGGCGCTCAGCGCCTGCGCGTGCTCGCGGCCGCGCTTCGTCCGAACAAACTTCTAATTCAAGAAACACGCTTGGCTATTTCGAGGTACATCATCAAATTCGTTTTCGAAGGAGGAAGTGCGCACTTCAATCTTCCCGCTGTATGCCGCGATCGTCAGCGGGCATGGCCAGCTCGCCAGTCGGTCTCACCAACGTAGCGGCTTCGTCGCAGTCGTCGTAGATGGATCTGCATCCTAGTATATCTCAGAGATGCCAAGGAATGTCACCTGAAGAAATCACAAAAACAGATGCAGGTCGTCGTCGCCAAAGGGCGATTGCGGAGGCCAAGGGGCCTCCGTTCCAGGGAATTCTTTTTATTGTAATCATTTTCCTCTTAAAAAGTTCCCTATATATGTTCAAGCATATCACCACCATCGAAGACAACCAGTCAGCCAGTCGGCGGCTCAGACCCGCTGTTCAATCCGATGTCCATCCTGCAAGTCCACCGGTCCATCAATCATACCTGAAAGCAGATCAACGAGATAATCCAGCACAGTTTAATCACCACCGATGATGCACCAGGATGTTTGTTACCCGCGAGCAAGCGGCGATCAAATACACGCAGCAGTTCCAATCCAGTCGACATGTAGATTGTCAACATAGCAGCAGCCGAACCAGTACTAGCGACCAGCAGTCACACGATCAACAGCCAGACACAACATCAGCTGTTTATCTGTGTCAAGGTCATCCAGGAAGCAGAATTAGGCAATCCATTAGACGTTTGTTTGACAATTCAGCAGTGGGTTCTGTCAACAAGTCTACTCCTGCGAACAGAAAAACTCGTCCGACAAACAACTTTGTTAGTCCGATTTGTGTGATGTCGGATCGAACCAACGATATTGTCGGACGTCGCACCCCTCGGAGTAACGTCAGAATAAGTAAACAAGAAATAATCAGCTGATCAGAAACGTCTCATGGATTGCCTAATAGCAAAATCACCATATATAGGTCAGATGCAGACCTCAGCAGCAGCAGCAGTATATAATGAACGTTGAAATTCGGTCAAGGTTGACGGTACCAGAAACATCAACAGAACCAAACACATTATGTATTATCTTTGAACTAGTTGTAAAAATAGTAGCAAACTAGTAGCAAAAATTATCAAACCATAATATTGAATTCATATAGAAGTAGGCAGAATAGGATAGCTATAGTATTGCAATCTAGTAGATTCCAAGGCGGCCGGCATATGATCGAGCGAGAAAGGAATTAAAATCTTAGGGAATCTTGAACACCCCGAATACGATCCACAATCTGCGATCAGTGCGATCTCATTCCTAACCACGGTTATTCTTGGCCTGTCTCGCTTAACGAGAGCAGATAGTAAATGGAAGAGGTGCGAATAGGCCTTTTGCTTCGTACTTCTCACGATAGCCGGTCAGCTGTACCATGTACATAGAAGATCAAATCAGATCCAATAAACCGTCGCGTGATACATACGTCTTTCGTTCGCCAAAAAATACGTTTTTTAGTTTGCGCAATAAAGTGTATTTTTTCGTTTATAAAATTGAAAGTGTTTAGAAGTGTCCGAAGAATCCAGACTTGCGCGCGCGAACACCACCAGTACATTGCAAGCTACTTACTTGACAATTAGAAATCACCAAGTGAAAGTTTTTTTTATTAGAATGCATTCATTTGCGATCCTTTCTGATTTCATTCAAAACACTATATATGTGGTGGAGAATGAATCATTGGGTGAACACTAACATTGCCGGGCGCTGGTGATCAGATTCAGCACTCATCGCAGCGCATTGTCTTGACATGTCTGTCTGCTACTGCTACTC
Organism: Topomyia yanbarensis; assembly: GCF_030247195.1. Taxonomy (NCBI): domain Eukaryota; kingdom Metazoa; phylum Arthropoda; class Insecta; order Diptera; family Culicidae; genus Topomyia; species Topomyia yanbarensis. The sequence goes on from NC_080671.1 coordinate 437,813,930, forward strand.
TTTACGGCCCGACGTTCGACGGGAGAATGAACTCGCCCGAGGAATGATATTCCTTAAATAGTCGAGGATGACGTCATTCATAGAAGCGTAGTGTGCTGGGTGCTCAAAGCTGTCGTACGAGACACTATGGCCACGACGCTACTTGTTTGGCAAAAGAGCAACTACTGATTGAAATAGGCACGCGACACACTTATTTATAACTTTTCGTGTTCGTTTGAGTCACGTAGGTGCTCTTTATTGACGGCTCTGCCTGAGAAATCTGCAGAGATATTACATTATTACCAATATTTAAATTAGGCGTTTCTAAATCGGTTGGTGTATAAATGATTAAAATCCATCTAGTAATAGCGGATCTATAAGCGTGCAAATCTTACATAGTTTCGTTACATAGGACATATTTTAGATTTTAGATTGACACCTAGCCCCAGATAGTGGAGTAAAACATTTTCAATGTCAAAAAATTATAATTCAGGAAGATGTTTTTAACAAAATTCTTGAGAAGGTGTGGCTTCCCGGCGCTTGTGGTGTAGTAAAAATTTTAATATTCAAATTTTTTTAATAATTTGAAATTTTTTCAACAATATGGCATTGAGTTTTGTTTTGATGGGTAGTTTGTTGGCAGATGAAAACCAGTTGTTTTGGACATTTTCAATGCACAGGGGTCCACCAACGTGCCAAAAAAGATTTTTTTTCAACATTCTGGGAATGAGTTTCATATTTCGAGGCAAGTTGTTGGCAGTTGAAAATCAATTGTTTTGCACATTTTTAATGTTCATGCGGGTCCGCCAATGTGTCAAAATGGGAAATTTTTCAACTTCATGGGAATGATTTTTATATTGGAAGACAGTTATTATATTGGTTTATATTGGCAGTTATAAATCAATAGTTTTAGACATTTTTAATGCACATGGGGTCCGCCAATGTGGCATTTTTTTCAACTTTATGAGAGTTTTATATTAAAAGGCCTGCTGTTGAAAATCAATAGTTTTGGACATGCTTGGGTCCGCCAACGTGTTAAATAAGAAAATTTTTCATCATTTATATTATTGAGTTTTATATTAAAGGGATAGTTGATGGCCGTTGAAAATCAATAGTTTTGGACATTTTCAAAACTTGTTTTTGGAAAGCACCGCACACTACATTACACTACTGCGTTCACCTATGGAGCCGAATATACTCGTTCGGTTAGTACTCGCGCAAGTGAAGCTGTTCAAACCAGGTCCCTGCTTGGTGGCCATTTTTTCCTTGTTAACATCTGCCTTTGTTAAAATCAAAATAACCCAATGCAAGACCACGGGCGACAACGGCCTAGAAGCGGCTCCACACATTATAGTTTTCCTTGGACTCCTAGGGCGGGGGGTTAGGATTAACCGATTTCGCTCAAATTTGGACAGTGTCACTTTCTCATACTTTGCAATGATGCTGGGGTGTAGGTTACGAGTTTTTTCATATAAATTATTCTCAGCCTGCTGGGCAGTTTTATATTAGCACGCATGCAAGGAAGTGTAAATACTTTTACCTTCTACCATCGAGTACCAGAAAGTACAGTCGAGTTTAGCAGCATGACTAGAGACCTCGAAACAAAACCTGGGAAACAGACAACAAACTTGGTTGATATGAAGGTTATTACCGCTTTTGGAAAGTCATTCCGAGTCATTACGGCACGATATATTCTGTTTAATCCGATATACATATTTGTCCAAGATGGAGAGAAAGGTGGGAACATTTGACACTTTTGAGTGTATTAGTATTATACTTGCAAAATTAAGCATGGCGGCCGGGGCCCTTGAAGTAAACATCAACATCCGAACGAGCATTCTGATCCTTTGGCGCACGATGAAAAGTGAGAAAAGGCCGAGCTTCACTTCGGATCTATCGATTAGAACACTTATGGACACTTTTTACCTTGAAAAAAAAACCGATTAAATTAACTATGACCGTACCGAAACAAAACTTATGGCAGCAGAAGGGCCCGCTACGTCAACTGTTTGTGCTTTTCTTCTTCATATCCTCTTGTTTTTTCGGCTTCATCAAAGCAGTCACACACACACAGAAAAAAATGTGCACACCTGTATCCGTCTTGATATTTGTCTACCTTCTTCTTCTTTGGTAAAAAATGATTACTGAAAACGGTACATATGTGGGGGACGACAGGGTAAGACGGTATGGTGATGGTTTGAAACTTGAAAAATCGCAAATTTATCGCCAATAATTTACTTTACAATCTGTTTTTTCATAATTTCTAAAAATGATTCGTTGTTTTCAGAATTTATGAAGAAAATCGTTTTTTAGAGCAGTTATTGGCGATCTATTTTATGTGCTCAACTTTTTTTTCAAATACAATAATTAGGGACCATTCATAAATTACGTAACGCAAGTTGTGACATAGGGGGGAGGGGGTGTTAACTAGATCGTTACGTAACATGTTTTCATCGAAGAAAAAAATTTTTTTCTTGGAATTTGTTACGTAACAGGGGAGGGGGGGATGGAAAAATTTGTGACACTTTGTTACATGGGGGGAGGGGGGGGGTCAATTTTGGGCAATTTTTGCGTTACGTAATTTATGAATGGTCCCTTAAGCTTGAGCTTATGGTTATGGTTTGAATTCATTATTTTATTCAACCTTTTCTTTCAACCCTAACCATCGTATTGCCTTGTCTCCTCTCTTGGTTAGACATTTTGCCCATCACTCCGTCTTACCCCTCTGTCCTCTAAACTTTTTGTCTTTGAAAACTAACAGATCCAGGTCCGTTTTGTTTTCCCAATTAGCCCCTTATTCGCACTATCATTCAGGCACTTCTTAAAAGAGCAAATCTCTGCGAGTGGGTAAAAACATTTTAAAAAAATCCCAGAGTTAAATCGTTTCTTTCGCTGGTTATCAGATTTATCAAATATCCCGGTCATCATTTCAAGAATTCACATCCATTGCCATAAATTTGTGATTGGAAACGTTTTTTTAAGAACCTGTACAATAACCAATCTGGCGCCTGTTGATGGGACCAAAGTAAATTAGTATTCATGTTTGGGCGAAGACAAAGCAAAACTGATGCTAATGCTGATTTAGTTTTTAGATCAGAGTCGTTCTAGGCTCGCTATGAATTTTGTAAACATTAGAGCGAACCTAGAGCGACTCGAATCTAAAACCGAAATCAGCAAAAAACTTCCATTCGAACCAAAGGCGTTGACCAAAATAGCAGGCGTTGCTATAACTCACAAATTCAAATTGGTAGGAGTAACATTGGGGAATTGGGATCATCACTCTATATAGTTTGCGCTTCGCGTTACCGTTTTCTTTTCATGAATATGCAATTTTTTGGCTAAAAAGCCCACATTTTTCCGGGCACCCAGTTAATCCAAAACACTGACAACTTTCAGCTCGACACGATAAAGATACGTGCTGACTCGACCAATAAGCGACCTGCTCGGCGTAGTTCTGGGAAGTGAACAATAAACAGAAAGCGATCAACCGCACGGCACATCTCAGTCGGCTGATCGTGGTACCTAGGGACCATTCATAAATTACGTAACGCTTTTAGGGGGGGGAGGGGGTACGACAAGTTGTGACAAGTTGTGACATAGGGGGGAGGGGGTGTTAACTAGATCGTTACGTAACATGTTTTCATCGAAGAAAAAAATTTTTTTCTTGGAATTTGTTACGTAATAGGGGAGGGGGGGATGGAAAAATTTGTGACAATTTGTTACATAGGGGGAGGGGGGGTCAATTTTGGGCAATTTTTGCGTTACGTAATTTATGAATGGTCCCCTATACGATAGTTCGGCTGACGGCGACTGACGCGTCGGTGGCTTCGGTAGTTAATAAACCTCTCCGTTTGTTTGGTGTTCCAGTCCGGGCATGGTTCGGGCTGCTGCGATCTTGTTTCGGGCGGTTTTGTGCGGATTATTTTTTGAATATGTTTTTAAAGCTGTCCAACTCGGTTCTTCACATCACCATCGGCGGTAATTTAAAGTCAGGCCACGCACCGGCAGCCGGGGTTTCGGTTGCCACAATTTTTGGCTATTGTAGTATTTTGTCGTGATTTTCGTGTTGTTGCCGAGAACATGGTACAATATGATCTTTGCATTGATTGACACCACTACGTACTACAAATAGATGAAATAGAAATTTCAGATCGTTGAAAGAATACAGATTTATTCGCATCTATATCAGCCTACTAAGATTGACAATATGTGAGTCGATCGTGAAATTAATTGTGTCAGTACCTATTTCAAAATCTTCCATTCGCAGCTCCAATTCTGTATCAACAATCTATCAACGTGTCACTCCAAACGTCAAAACCTATCAGCGCTAAACGTTAAGTAGTTAAGTTGAAGCACTCATCAAACACATTTGAATGCACGGAGTAATTACTAAACCCGCCAGTTCAATTCTCGGGCCCGGTTACGGCAACAGTAGCAATTATATCGAGTAGCTAGCGAAACAGAGAAAAATAAATGGTAGCGCAGTAGCCGGTACCCACTCGTGAACAGTAGTATAGAAATCACGGTTAAGGCTCGGGTTAAGGTTATGGTTGACATTGCGATTCATATAGGTAGGTAGGTATCTATCGGTAAAGCGTATCGATGCGATCGGCAGAGCACAAAAAGCATCGCATCGGCGCGGGAAACCGGAAAGCGGAAAGATCACTTTGAGGTTGTGTAACTGTCATCAAGTTGTTTTCGTTTCGATATATGGACGACTGGACGAACAGAGCCTAAGCGTAGGAACTTGTCCTTTTAGTGCGTACATACCTAGCTGGTTAATTAATCCATTAGAATTAATTGACTTGCAAAGCAATAGTTACGCGGGTTACACGCAGCAAAATGTTTTGTGTTTAAAATAACAAAACATTTGATTGGATTTTAAACTTCAAATTATCTCTGTTAAATAGAATAAAATGAATGATAAAATGGAAGATAAAACCAAAATATAGATTTTTTATTTTACCCAAACATATTTATTTTTCTTGGATACTTTATGCCAAACCTTATTTGTAGGTGTTTCGGTTAAGCATACTCCATTTACAGGTAATTATGTTTCTACATTGATTGTAGTTTAATCATTCTTCTATTTCTTGTTTGTTGTGTTATACATTCCCTTTTATTTTTTTTCTAAACGCTGAGCTCTAATCTTTCATTCCAGTTGGTTAATCATATTTTTGTAGCTCTTCCATATTTCGTACCTTTATATTCTTTTTTACCGATGCTTCAATCTAAAAACCGTGTTTTATCATAAGGAAAATCACTAATTTTCAAATATTGATTATGTTGTTTTGTAAATGAATAAACTAAATTTATTTTTAATGCTCTGTGACTACGAAATACCAAGGATCATGTGATTGGGCTTTGGATGTCCTTATAGTGAATCGTCGGGCTTTGCGTTTCACATCTTTCATCAGATTTTGAGTCCTATTTATTGAATACCGAGCGACAATTTGCATTCAGCTGTTTCTGATTTCTGACCACAACCTGAGTTTTCTTGAGGTTCCGCCTAACGATCGCCTAATCAGGGCCGTCTTAAGACGACACGGGGCCCCTGGGCACTATTGAGCTAAGGGGCCCCACTAATTGAAAGGGTGTAAACAGTAGGGTGCGACAAAAATTAGATTCCTGCTCCGAGCAACTTTATAAGTACCATTTGGGTCCTAGATCAACTGTGTAATTTCTTAGCTTGATCCCTGAAACTATATTTTTGCGCCCACTGAGTTTACATGGGATTTTGTATGAGAAAATTAACTTTCACAAAATAATTCCTCCAGGAGTCGCCGATTGCCTCCTAAAAATTAATTGTTATGTGGCTTTTATTGGAAATACAACGAAGAAACAAAGTCTCGAAGCCAACGATACGATATGATGCTTGAAGCATCATGTTATTAAGCATCAGAAACTGATTGATACTCTGACGTTTGATAAAGTATTAATTTTTTCTAGCACCACTGCTGTTGGTTGTCCAATTAAATGCAATTTTTTTGATCACCGCTTAATGTGTCTATTTCAATTATCTAAACTGTTTGGCTACTTCACAAGAGTTTTGAGAGATAAACTGAGGCTTATTTTGTACATAATAAGAGACACTTAAAATTTTTGTATATAATTCGGCCTTCAGCAGCAATGATGCTATAAAAATTGAGATTTTCGTCAATCTTCAGGGCGTCAATAGGTTTTTGCTTAATAACTTTTTCCACAAGTATCAGATCGTTTCGCGGTCCTTGAGACTTTGTTTCCTTGACAAATTTCCTGCCTATAGATCTATTTACCTTTAGGTGGTAACGGGCGGCTCTTGGAAGAATTGTTTTGCGAAAGTCGATTTCCCCATATGAAATCCCATATAAACTTTAAACTGTGGGCGCAAAAATATAGTTTCACCGTTTGAGCTTAAAATTTGCTGATTTGTTCTGGGACCTAAATGGAACCCAGAAAGTTACTCGGAGCAAAATTTAATTTTTTATATAACCGTGTCCCACTCTAGTAAACAGCTGCAGAGTAGGATGATCAAAAAATGATTCCCAGCATTACATAATTATTTCTACTCCATGTCACCCTGAGGCTCTTTTCTAAATTTGTGCCAAATAAGTCAACCGTGTTGAAAATGTTTTAAAAAATAAAGCGGGACTCAAAATGTATTGAGAACAAATAGTATTGCAGGTTTTCACAACCAGGTGCCGTTGCTGATGTCCAAATCACTAAAAGCGGTGGTGTGAGTTCGATCTCAGGTGACGTATAGTGTAATGGACTCACCAACTACGCAATTGTCTTCCTAGACGAATAGACGATGTAATCTGACTTTCATAGTTGTAAGACGTTCTTTGAAGATTAAAAGTGCCTCAATCAAGAAGGAGCATGGTCTGTTAAACGTCCATTAAACCAAAAACGAAGCACACTGCTGTTCATGATTTTTGGAATACTTGGTGTAGTTTGCACATGTTCATTTACATTGTTTCGTTTAGTGTTGATCTTGATAGCTTCTTGATGCTCTTGATATGATGAATAGAAACAGAGTCGACTACCGACTTTGGAAAAATGCACATTTTTTTCTTTTAATCGAATATTGTGAATTTACTTACAGGTGGTTGAATTCGGGAACCTTTGAAATCAATCTAAGGGCGCGAATCGCCTTGAAATTCATTCATTTTATTCTCATTACTTTCAGCCGGAATAGAAATTACGGTTCTTTAAAATATTATTTATTCATTGTACGAATTGTTGGTGAAGTTGCTTTTTGTTATATATTCCGACAGACGTGTTGTGCATTCATTTATTGTGACCGGTTCGGGGAGGCGTAGCATTTAAAGTAATAATAATAGTATCCCTACTCAACAAATTGGTGTTTTGAAGACTGCTTTGGTGGTTGAGCGGTAAGCCGGAATGTGGGTCTGGGTTCATCCCCAGTACAACCCGTTGAGATCCTTTGATTTGAAAATTCTCTGGCTGCATCTTCCTACGTGGTAGAAGTAAAGCCGACCGGTGTGATATCTAGGGTTCAGTTAGTAAAATCGCTTCCCAGTGAGAAGAGGGACCGATGGAAACGAAATGTGAATATTAACATTAGTATTTAGCGTTTTTAGCGTTTTGGATTCTCCTCGTCAGTAACTGGCACCATCTTGGTGCCAGTTAGATGATTAATCTTAGATGCTAAAACCATCTCACTGGTACCAACATTATGCTAGTTACTGATGAGGAGAATCCCAACCGTTATAACCAACTTTAAGTTAGGTATTGTTCCGTCCGTACAAAACAATTCGGATCTACAAAAAATACTTTTTTCTGCGTCCCAACATTTTCACTATTCAGTGTTAGAAGTATTCAATACTTTAACTTCGTTCGCTTAAAATTGCGTTCAAAACGAAACATAAAAATACTCGAATCTATCAATATCATCTGTATAATTCGTTTTAATGCTTTCGTCATTTGTCCATAAACTGAGGTTTTGAATATAGCAAGGAAAAACTGAATTTTGAAAATTAAATTATTCCAAGAGCACAAGAATGTTCTACTTGTGTGAAACATACTTTGAGGACACACCACAATACTCGAATATTTTTAAAAATATTGACACTAATAAATTCCAAGATTCTACAAATATCCTCAAATGCACTTACATTGACAGTGACACATTTAGTCAAATCTAGGAGAAAGGTAGGTTTGATACATGTAGATACTTTCACCAGGGCATTTTAAACTTCTTTTTTGGGATTTCATGAACGTTTGTCTTCAAAATGGATTAAATGGTTGTGATAGGATGGAGTATACTGCAAAAACAACATTATTGGTTCTGTGCCAGTCTCAGACTGATTGGGCAGAGGGAAACATGCCAAATCCGCCCAAAAAGTGTTGATTCTTCGTAAGACCTCGAGAAGTCTCTTTTGGACGCTTCCATGTGGATTTTTTCGTTGACAGACTCAGATGTAACGAAGCAATATAATTAATATTTTGCCACATCCACAGATCGCTTGCCAAACAAGATTTTCTGGTTGGTTGGCTAACGTCCGGAGCCTTCCAAACTTTTTATAGAGGGTGTACCAAACGTTTCATTACTGTTGTTGAAAATAAATTGAAACTTGAATCGAAATGTTGGATTTACGCTTGAATTGGCTCAATAGGCATGCAGTGCCTCGTTTCCTGCTGCTCTGATGCTTTTCAAACAGTTGCTACTGATCTATTGTTACCCACATATTAAAACGTAATGAACAATTGAGTGCGACTTTTCTTTGAAATATAGTCTACAGAAGGATTTTATATTCATCTTAAGTGCGGGGCCCCCAAAATCCCGGAGCCCCTGGCCCTGGCCCAGTGTGCCCATGCGTAAAGACGGTACTGCGCCTAATATTTATCAATTGAACTCCGGTTAATTTCCTTGGGTACGACTTGCACGATGTATACGATTACTAAACTATTTTCTCAAAGTGACGGGAAGCTAGGTCCAGTCAAAGCCTCGCTTTTCAGCCCGCATGTCCGAATCGCCTACCATATAGCAAGTATTTTTCGGAAACTGAAAACTTTATCTGTTTAAATTTGTTTTGAATCGTTGTTTTCACGAGAGCCATGTAAAATTCTTATCCTCAAATTACACCTTGAAGCATGTTTCATAGTCCATTCCCAAGTAACCAATAAACATTATATCGTAGAATAATATCTGCTTTAGATCTACATATTGGGCAGTAGAGTGGGTCATGGTTATATGAAAAAAATAAAATTTGGCTCCGAGTAACTTTTTGAGTCCCATTTAGCTCCCAGAAAAACTCTACAAATTTTCAGCTCGATCGGTGATATATTTTTGCGCCCGCGGTTTAAATTTACATGGGATTTCGTATGGGGAAATTGTCTTCTGCAAATTAATTCTTCCAAGAGTTGCCCCTTACCTCTTAAAAATAAATAGATGTCTGATTTTTATAGGAAATTTATCCAGGAAACAAAGTCTAGAAGACTGCAAAACGATTTGATGCTTGTGGAAAAAGTTATTAAACAAAAACCGATTGATGTTTTGCAGATTGATGAAAATTTCACTTTTCATAGCATCACTGCTTCTGACAGTCTAATTATATACAAAAAGTTAAAACTTTCTCTTCATATGTACAAAAGAAGCCTCAATTTATCCCTCCAAACCTTGCGATGTGGCCAAATAGTGTAGATAAACGATTTAGACACATTAAGGGTGGATTAAAAGAAAATTGCGTATAATTGGACAACCAACAGCAGTGGTGCTAGAAAAAATGAATATTTTATCAATCGTCAGAGCATCAATCAGTTTCTGCTTAATAACTTTTTTCTCAAGCGTCAGATCGTTTTGTGGTTTTCGAGACTTTGTTTCTTTGTTAAATTGGAACTGTACTTTCAGACCCATTCGACATCACATCGGGTGTACCTCAAGGGAGTCACCTTGGACCTCTTCTCTTCGTGCTCTTTGTGAATGACATCGTGTAAGGTGATGTACGCAGGTGATCTGAAAATTTATCGCATCATAACAACTCTGGTAGATTGTAGTGCACTTCAGATGGACATAGATAGGATCATGAGTTGGTGTGATAGAAACGGAATGACTATAAACATTGAGAAATGCAACATAATCACATTCACACGAATACTTTCGCCAATTACGTTTGAGTATGCAGTGAGCGCTGCCTCAGTAGAACGAGTTTCATCAATCAAGGACCTTGGTGTTATACTTGACCGTAAGCTACGTTTCATCGAACACTTCAATGCAGTAACTGCTAAAGCCTATGCAGTACTAGGACTCATCAAACGAAACACCCAAGATTTTAACGACGTCTACTGCCTGAAGGCACTGTACATCAGTCTGGTACGCAGCATTCTAGAGTATGGAGTTATCGTTTGGGCCCCGTATCACACCGTACACATTAATCGCATAGAACGGGTGCAAAAGAGTCCGGTATGCCCTTCGACGTCTTCCCTGGCGAAATCGATTTGAACTACCACCGTATGAACGTCGTTGTGCTCTTATCAACCTGCCTACGCTACGAAACAGGAGAGTTTTTCTGCAGCGACTTTTTGTGTTCGATCTTCTCGCTGACAACATTGACTGCCCTCTGCTTCTCGCTAAGCTGGACTTCAACGTTCCTGGTAGGTCTCTGCGGAGAATGGACTTCTTTCGGCGCTCTACTCATCGCACGCAATACGGCCAGAATAACCCGGTAGATGTTTGCTGTCAGCTCTTCAATATCGTTTTTCATCATTTTTACTTTAATTTAACTAGAGAAATGTTCAAATTGAAAATAGGTTTAAGTTAGTATAGTATTTCAGTCTGTGCGAAAATTATTAATTCGAAGACAATTATATATAAAAAAGTGAGTTATACATACCAACTTTTTTGCTAGTGCATATATTTAATTATGTCTGGCACAGTTGTAGAGCAAGCTTTTGCCAACAACTTTGCTGAAGACACAAAGTCTTCATCTTTAATATCTTCAACATTATTGCTGGTTGTTTGTGGATGAACCCTTTAAAGCAAATTCATACTTTTAAATACAATTCTGACAAGTTCGGTATGTTCTGTAAAAAGGTTTGAATTATCAAAATGGACAAAATTCTATATAACGACAACGAATTTACATTGCAAAATAATTTAGAAAATACACGTATTTTCTAAATTATTTTGTAATGTTTGAAATATAAAGTGTTTCAAATGTTGTTTGGTTGTTAGCGTGCAAATGGCTGAGTTTACGTCAATAGTGTTTTCGGACTACTTATCAAAAATTGCTAGTTCTGTCATTTGCTGCTGATTTTTGTGATTAATCCTCCTATAAGTGAGATTTTTCAACTCAGTTTCTTTTGGTAAAAAAAATGAGCTATCGTCTTTGAAACAGTTGTGGAGATTGCTTTCATGAATATTTTTTCTCTTCTCGTAATGTGTAAGAAGTTATATTTGGATGACCCCAAAAAACATTTATTTTAAATATCTTGTTAATTATCATTCCTACGAGTTTCATATATTCTACGAAGTTATCTCAATCGTCAAAATACACAATTTTGATTTACGCATAACTTTTCATATATCGAGTAGTTTCGAAGATATTGGACATTTAAAAAAACAATAGTTTTTTTTCAAATCTACTGTAGACAACGGAAGACAAGTGAACTCTATTGAGTTCTAAAGAGTTGTTGTAGCATTTCTAATTGCAACTAGAGTTGGCTGCCCGTTTTTGCCCGTTTATTAGTAATTATTTTTAAAACTTTTGCAAATTTTACCAAAAATTACCCAACAATCTCTAAGTCGCAAGAGATAGACCAATGATTTCTTCTAGAAAGATATGTATCTTGACAAGGCAAACAACTTTCTGGAACATACTGAAGCTTTATCTACGATACTTAAGAAGTTATTTTGAAAAAAAGGTTTTAAGGGGTCATTCACAAACAACGATCAATAACTTCGAGTGTACTGTAAATAGATTTTTTGTCTTCAGTAAAGATGTTCACAAAAACAAGTTCTTTAACATTTCTGAAGACTTCATCCTATTTTTCAAACTTGGAAAAATTTTGTGGCAAATATCTCACTTCAAGGGGAATTAATAACTATAACTATATCAAAAAAATGAAGATCTTGGATCTTCATAAAACATCCTAGAAGACACCATTGCTATACGCTTTACCGTTTTCGCGTGAATAATTTTTCGCACACTTTCGGCGAAGAAAACGACTCTGCATTGTAATGAATATCCTTTAGTAAGTCTCGGCTCACGGCAAGTGAGCAGCTTTTGCTGTCCAGCCCAGTGACTCTCAACCTGGGGTTCGTGGACCCCTGGGGGGCCGTGAAGTCGTTGCTGGGGGTCCGCGAAGAAAAATATATTTCCGAGTCCATATTGAAACTTCAGTTCAAGTCTTGTTTCTTAATACACTGAAAATAATATGTTGATAGCATACAAAATCGATGTTTATCCGCAACAACCCAGGGTGATTTCTAAGGTGCCCGTGGATCGAAAAAGTTTGAGAGCCGCTGGTCTAGGCTATATTGCATATGTTCGAATGAAATTAAATGTGTCGAATGTAATCTTCAAGAGGAGTTAACGAAGAAACCAACAGCATTATGATAGCATTATATCGGTTTTATATTTGCTATATAGTGGCACTAAATGCACATGTAAAACATACAAGATTTGAAGATCTTTGAAGTATGTACGCATTATATCAGCTTTATATACGTATACAAAGCAAGCGATAATACTATATTTTGACTGCGAAAGTATGCATTTATGATGCTAATGTAGAGCTTGATTGCATTGTTAATGCTAGAATTGAATTTCAATGCAACATTAGTGAAAATGTATAGCTAATATTGTGCAATGGCTTCATGCTTATGGTTACTTGGGTTACGACGCAGTTAAGCTTGGTCAACAATATTACGCGCTCTTGCTTTCGCTGTAGTGTTTTGCTTGTCATTTCGATTGGGTGACAGTGTAATCTTGTTCGTTGATATCGTGTTTCTATGTATAGTTTAGGATTTTCGTACTCTAATAACAAGAGTAAATAAAAGTAAACTATAATTTAGCTCTTTCATTTACGGCCATATTTCTTCTTACTGCTTCTTGTTTTTTGTTCTATCTTCCTGCTGCTGCTACTGAGTGGAATTGCGGGGAGGGGTTAGTTTTTTCTCCAACCAACGAGGACTACAACGGCCAAAATCTCTCGGTATTATTGTTGGCTGCTGTGGCAGCGGTTACTTTACAATTTGCTTGAGAAATAAGCAAGGCTTTTTGTTAGAGCCTCCCAAGCGACATGGTGACTAAATCACCGGAACCAGTTTTTCCCCGTGAATAATTCAGGTACACGCCACAGTGAGGTCCCTCAGAGTGAAGTTTTGTCCGTTCAGTTTCGTTTGTTATATATATATCTGACCTTTTCTTAGGGGCCTCTTCCATTGCTCTACCACCTACTGGTTCTCTTCCTACTGTCGAACTCCCGCATCTACGACCTTTGCTGTCTGCTGGGCTGAAAACGATGAAAGGGTGGCGATCACTGGTCCGGCCTTGGTCCTCAGCTAATCATCGCCGGGATACTGGAACAATGGCGTCGGCGTGAGGTAAAGGCGTACCACCAACGGACTGCGCGTCTCTTGCAGCATCAAACTATGCAATTTAAAACAAAACTGTGGGGTCCTGTTGATAACAGAATGCAAACCGTGGTTTAGTAACCTGACGGATTGTTCTTAGTCTTTTTGGGGAATGACCTTATATTCGGACTTTACCTGTTGTCCACTTGTGCTTCTCACGGTTCGGTTGAAACAAAGGAACTGTAAAACTGCTAGAGTTCGCAGAACTCACGTCATCCGGATTGCATTTGGATAACATTCGCCTTTCGCGGTGCAATCGAACTTCTCTCCAGATACTGATAATTCCAAAGAATTAAAAATAGAGTTTAATATTTATCGTTTTTAAAAATGTTAATGAGCGACATGTAGGAGAGATTGCCGCTTGCCCTTACATCCCGAAACGGGCCATTGGGTGATCTTCTTCGAGCTCGACGAGATTCCACATACTGATACCTGGCGTCATAATATTCGGCAAACGGCCAAACAACATGCTTGATGTCGCGATAACCATCACCACAAGCACAGAGTCCAAGATGCGAATCCAGCGGGCAGGGATTTGACATGATTCGGGACATCAGCCGAATAAAATACCGATCCATCCACCGAAACCAAGATTTCTTCCACACCTTCGGGAATGTAGCCAACGACCGAGCTCCTCATTGCTCGGTAAAGTCGAACAACTTATGACGACAAAACAATAACAAAAAATCGTTGAATTGAATAGGTCTTTCGAAGATGCCCCCGTGTCAAATGGAGCAATGCGAAACGACAAATACTGCAGTAATCTGATATGATTATCTAGATAGTGCACACAAGGACTCCAGTATTTGTCAAAGAAAATGCAAGACGCGATTTTCTGGTTAGCCCAAGTAGAGCGTCTCGTTTTGCAGAACAACTTTAGACATGTATTTGAAAGTGACAATGTTGGAGTTAAGATACTTATGAATATAGAAAATGACGCTATAGAGGTAAAGCTACATGACCTATCACCGCGTACTCCTCCTGAGCTAATAGCAATAGGGAGAAGTATAATTTGTTACACGTGATATTTTAAGAAATTTCTTCCCGGAGTATGCCTAACGGAGTTCTTGTGGCTAGGATGTGGGTCGAAAGACCTGTTCCCTCCTACTTGACTATAAAACTCAAAACTAACGGAACTACAATTAAACAATCTATGCTATGCACCCATTAGGGACAAACTCCTACGTGCAAGTACTGTAATCCGACAGCACATCATGGACAACCTTGCGCGGAAGACACGGGGAAGAATGCATCTCAACCGATTGCCTGATCATCTACGGCAAACCAATCCAAAACAGAGTTTTCAATACCAAAACCTGAACCACAAACTGTGGTCAAATTTGTAGCAGCTGTTCAGACCATAATGACAAAAGAAGCATCCAACATCCCAGAATCAATTGTAAACGACTTCAGCAAGAAAGATAATAACAATGACGATGGGTTTACACTGGTCTATCTTCAGTGCAAGAAGCGGGAAAGAACATCTGATAGTGGGCACCAAGATAGCTTCAACGATGTTGACCTGGACGTGAAAAACAAGAGAGTATTAAATGATCCGCCTGACACAGTAGCCTGCCTAAGTTTAGCACTAGGTTGAGATCCTAATTGTTGAGACACTTGGGGTTTTTTGGTATCGACGGCCTTGTTTGATCTCAAGTTGCTAAGACCGGCGCCATTTGCAATGGTTTTGTACTTCCTCGATCTGTTATACTTGGTGGCTTCTTACGGGAAACCTGTTGGCCTTTACAGGGAATCTCAGATGAATAAATATTCTTCCTCTTCCTATAGCTTCTAGACACAGTAAAGATATCTCTTCTTAGAGATTGTTAGTCACATTCTTCCTGGCTCTGTGCCAAGAGAGCATAAGAATTCATTAAAGTCAGTGAAGTAGCTCTTTTTAGAATTTCTGCAAAAGAGTGCTTACAGTGTCCTTTAAGATTCTTTTCGCGTTGTTTGTGCGTTTCGTGATTTGCGCAATAACAACTTTGCTAGACAAAGCAGATCCGGCGAAAATCACCCGGTACGAGATATTATAGACATAGGATTTTATCCCGTTCTTTGTGACTGATACTGAAGGCAATCGCAGATCGCAGGCAATCCAAAAACTTTACTAAATGGAGCTGGTGGGTATTTGAAACAAGCAACTCCCTGTTACACGCATGTTATACTTGCATCGATGACTACACCATTGATCTAAACATTGTGGATGGGTACATAGACACGGCACTCCTTCGTAAGGATCTTGTCTCCAGCAATGCCATTTGTGTGCTTTCCATTGGAAACCACTACCCTGAGCTTAACTGGGCGGTCTTTTAAAATTTCGCTCCTTCGAAAGTACAAGAAGAAAGTCTTCGAGCTTTATCTCTGAGCTGACAAAAGATCACGAACGAATTGACTGAGTTCAATGGGTAAGTTTTCAAACGGGGAATCGGAATCTTTGATGATTATTCTTGTTCGACACCTATTGCGCCATCAGATGGGTGTTTTTTCAACAGAACCCATTTATGCACGGGCATAGAACCCGGAACAAAGTAGAAACGAAAACATTCCGAATAGGGAGGCCGGAATTATGGAAATTAAATGATAGATAAACCAGAGGATGGTAAAGTAGAAATGGCACTTATCTACGTTTGATATGCTGCTGGGTGTATTTTTATCGTTCAACTCGTCGGCGTTGGAGCATCAAAACAGTTACCGATTTACTTAGCAGTTATCACAAAAGTGTCTTTATTTCGCACGCTCAAAGAAGGTGCGTAGAACCTTAAGTAGCAAAATGATACATGCATGTTTGTTTCATTCGTACAAAGAATGTGCCAAAAACTTTGACGACGCAAAAGCACTTCAGCGTCTCTATTGTTTCACACTTGTATATGAAACCTCACTGGGAACTCGTCCGAACGTTCTGAGCATCACAATACGACATAAATATGTGTTAAACAAAATGAATCGCAATTTTTTTCTCCAGAATTCATAGTATCATAAATATCATCGAATTTTCACTATAGCACCCATAATTCTTCATTATTCACCTAAACTCCACACATTCAAATGTCATTGAGTTAAGGGGGAGGATCCTATAGACGGCTTCAATGGAGATTGAAGTTTGCGTGTGGATTAGGAAAAAACAGTTAGGCCAACAATAAACAGAAATGAATCTGCATCGGAATAAAATGAGTAAGATGAAAACTAGAATAAAACGAATGCAAAACGAAATGTGCAAATTAAAATCAAATTGCCATGTAACGAAATTGATATTAAAAAAAGTACAATAATAAAATAAAATCAAAACTAATACGAAACTACCACAAAATGAAGTCGACACAAAAATCAGACTAGAAACCAACCTGAAATACGTTCATTTTAACCGATTTTTTTTCTCTGCGTGCCCCAGATGCCGCAGTGCATCGATGTTGTGCAGGTGCACGCGCCTACTGTTTTCGCTTTCGTTAGCAATATTTAGCATAGTTGCGGGTCACCACAGTAGCGAGTGGTGAATCGGTCGAATTCGCCTCTGGCTGCAAATCCGCTGGGGGATGTGATGTGGTCTAATTAAAATTCAGCTCGATTCCATTCACGGGACAAGTTCAACGTTCTCAGTTCTCCATCATCTGCAGACGATGGTAAACCGGTCGTTCTGAGGCAACGGTTCCGGATTCTGGTTTTATCGATTGGCAGCGGTGATGTAATTTAGGGGTTGTTCAACATTTGCGTTTCTTTACTAGTAATAAATATAATTCAATGGATTTTCAACAGTATTTACATAGCGTTCTGGAAGCGTCACTTCATTAATATAAACACAAACAGGCGGAAGAACTGCTATCATATTCGTTGTCAAGGATACCACAATGTTTACAAACTATGACAGTGTTCCCATATGCTCAGAATAAATTAAAAGTTAGAATGTAAGACAATGTATCGAAAACCTGTTTATTTCATGTAGAATATAGAAGTTGGCTATGAACTTCCAGCGTAAAAAACGGACTGAAGTAAAGAATCGTTTGAAAATTGTTCCACCGAAAATGTCGGTAAGAATGAATCTTCATCATACAAATCGGATAAAACAAATAATTTCTAAACAGTATAAGGTAACATTAGAAATCGGCCAAAATACGACTCAACCGACACCGGATATCTCTTTACTGATTTTTACACTGTAGGTTCTCTCAACCGACTCTTACATCGAAGAGCCCTAGTCTGAATTTGATGGTTGGAGTCAGAGCTGCTAATTTTCAGTTGGTTTGTTTGAACTTGAAAATGGAACAAATCTCAAATCATGCCCTACTATGCTCAATTCGCAGTTGTTCGCTGCATCATTCATTCAAACAACCGAGCTGCTCAATCATTTTCCATTCATTTCAATCATCCTTATTCTTGTTTATGACAAATGCGAGATTCGTTCGAAAGTGGTTTGTATTCGAGATGTTACAAGCAACCTGGGAGTGTCATCTGTAACTGTCCATCGAGCTATAAAACCACTGGCTGGACTTGCAAGAAAGTGGTGACTCCAAATCATGTCAAATCGACCAGAGAACGATTGCGGAAGCTGTACACGAGGATGCTGACGAAGTTCGATTGTGTGGTACTGTATGACGAAACCTACGTCAAGGCCGGGTTCAATAGCTTTCTGAACAGGAATATTCTATGTCGACTGAGGGAGCGAAGGGGACAGAATTTTTCTAACACATCAGGCTGTCGAAGTTCGTAAAGAAATATCTCGTGTAGCAAGCTATTTGCTCCTGCGGTGGTTTGATGAGCGACATTTATATCACAACCGAGACCATCAACCTGGAAAATTATGTGCAGGGGTGTCTGGAAAAACGTTTGCTGTGTTTCCTCAAGCAATACAATTGTTTCGTTCTGTTTCGGCCGGATTTGGCATCTCACCATTTTACGGAAAAAGGCCATGGAGTGGTATGCCGCGAACAACGTCCAGGTGGTGTTCAAGGACATGTACCCTACCAATATGCCAGAGCGAAAGATAGTTGTCAGTGAGATGGTGTTCAAGGAAAACTGCTGTTCTGCAGCGAGGAAAGTGACCAAGGAGGCTGTGCAAAACTTGTATCTCTAGTAGCACGATCGCATTTTGGCCATATTTTTGTAGCGTTTTTAAATCATGACCTTCCTATAAGTCTCGTTATTAGCTCGATGCGTGGTTGTAGACGACACTCCTAGCTTGTTTACGACATCTAGGACGCTTGAAGCCGCAATCTAGTTTTTTCTATTCCGCGCTTTCTGTCAATCGTTTCACCCCTCTTCCAGACTTTCAGGTTGTTAAGAAACGTTTTCAGAATACCTTTATTGCGTTGGTGGTAGATGATTTTGTCATTTTTGTGATTTTGCTTACTCGGTGTGTGGCTCTTCGGAATTTGGCGAATTGCCAGCAAAATTTAAATGTGTGGTTCCTCTTGCTTAGACGCCATTTTGGCTAGTCAATAACAATTAAATTTTTACAGGAAATGGAAAATAATCCGCATTTCTAAATTAACATTGTTTTGATTGATGAAATACACGATTTTATTAGTAGTCTAGAAAAAATAAGATTATTACATGAATTACTTAACTACTACTTACCTTCTAATCTCGCACAAAGCAGAAGAAAAAAAAATCAAGAAATAATTTTCTACTGCTTTGTTGCTTATCCACTGCACAAACAGTACTGTATCGTTCCTCCGGCTGAGCAGTAAAATTAAAATACCACAGAAGTGAAACGTGCCTCTACATTGCGTTTGGCTTTAAATAAATTCGTATTAGACCAAATGTACGCTTGGTGGAACAGTTCTTAATGGTAATAACGGCGATAATCCTCAACCGCAGTGGCTACATCGTGGGCGTAATGTGGTACTGCCAACGTTCACAGAAGTTTAACCGAGGCTGGAAGCGTCATTGAATTTCATGTAACACATCATCGAATTCAACGACGTCGGAGTCAAGATTCCCGTGTACATAGATAATGCTGAAATCAAGGTACATAGATTTGCACCGCTCACTAACTTGGAATCATTTCGAAATAAGAAAAATTGCAATCCATTATTTGAAGAAACTTTTCCCATGTATTCCCAACAGTTCGTGTTGTGAGAATCCATACGACGACTAATATTCCTTTTTGCTTGGTACCTCTAATCAAACAACGCTGATCACAAACTCAGATCAGATCGCTACGTGTCCTATCCGAATCGAGGTTAGGTACCAAGTCGGCATTCGGCTAAACGGCCTTCGGCTAAACGGCATTCGGCTGAACGGCATTCTGCTGAACGGCATTCTGCTGAACGGCATTCTGCTGAACGGCATTCTGCTGAACGGCATTCTGCTGAACGGCATTCGGCTGAACGGCATTCGGCTGAACGGCATTCGGCTGAACGGCATTCGGCTGAACGGCATTCGGCTGAACGGCATTCGACTAAACGGCATTAGGCTAAACGGCATTCGGCAAAACGGCCTTCGGCTAAACGGAATTCGGTTAAACGGCCTTCAGCTAAACGGCCTTCGGCTAAACGGCATTCGGCTAAACGGCATTCCACTAAACGGCATTCGGCTGAACGGCATTCGGCTAAACGGCATTCGGCTGAAAGGCATTCGGCTGAACGGCATTCGCCTGAACGGCATTCGGCCAGGAATGCAATGCACCTCAGAGCAAATAAAGAGAAGAATAAAAAACGCTCTTTGCACTTTTCATGCGAACCACCGCTCTTCTCTTTCACAATAAACCTTTCACTCCGATATGTGTAGCTCCCAAATGTGTATTCTACTCTTTGGCAGGACACCACAAAGAGTAGAAATAAAGAGGCTCTTTAGTGTGCATCTTGGTCCCACGCGCACGGGAGCAGAGAAGGCAACCAAAAAACATTTTAAAAACGTTCTTCCGATCAAACTTTATCTGAATTGTAATTTGATTCGCCTTCCTACCTGCTTTGCAGTGAGGGGAGGCACAAAAAGTGGCTCTTCAAGGTGACTCTTTGAACGAAATTGTGCAGCTCTTGGTGCACAGATCTTTCTCTTTTTCGTTTTCAAGTTTCTCTTTGTGTTTTTGTGCTGCTCTATTTTTAATCGGTGTATTTCGCTCTTTGTGGCACATTGTGTGAGCAAATAACAAGCCTGCATTCGGCTGAACGGCATTTGGCTAAACGACCTTCGGCTAAACGACATTCAGCTAAACGGTATTTGGTTAAACGGCATTCAACTGAACGGCATTCGGCTGAACGGCATTCGGCTGAATGGCATTCGGCTGAACGG
Organism: Topomyia yanbarensis; assembly: GCF_030247195.1. Classification (NCBI taxonomy): domain Eukaryota; kingdom Metazoa; phylum Arthropoda; class Insecta; order Diptera; family Culicidae; genus Topomyia; species Topomyia yanbarensis. The sequence continues at coordinate 437,834,718 of NC_080671.1, forward strand.
CATTCGGCTAAACGGTATTTTGGTGGAACGGCATTGGGTTGAACGGCATTCGGCTAAACGGCATTTGGCTAAACGGCATTCGGCGAAACGGCATTCGGCTAAACGGCATTCGGCTGAACGGAATTCTGCTGAACGGCATTCGGCTGAACGGCATTAGGCTAAACGGCATTAGGCTAAACGGCATTCGGCTAAACGGCATTAGGCTAAACGGCATTAGGCTAAACGGGTTTAGGTTAAACGGCATTAGGCTAAACGGCATTAGGCTAAACGGCATTAGGCTAAACGGCATTAGGCTAAACGGCATTAGGCTAAACGGCATTAGGCTAAACGGCATTAGGCTAAACGGCATTAGGCTAAACGGCATTAGGCTAAACGGCATTAGGCTAAACGGCATTAGGCTAAACGGCATTCGGCTGAACGGCGTTCGGCCAGGAATGTAATGCACCTAAGAGCAAATAAAGCGAAGAATTAAAAACGCTCTTTGCACTTTTCATGCGAACCACCGCTCTCTTCTTTCACAATAAACCTCTTCACTCCGATATGTGTTGCTCCCATATGTGTATTCTACTGTATGGCTGCACACCACAAAGAGTAGAAATAAAGAGGCTCTTTAGTATGCATCTTGGACCCACGCGCACGGAAGCTGAGAAGGCAACCAAAAAACATTTTAAAAACTTTCTTCCGATCAAACTATATCTGCTTTCCAGTGAACGGCATTCGGCTGAACGCCATTCGGCTAAACGACATTCGGTCAAACGGCATTCGGCTGAACGGAATTCGGCTGAACGGCATTCGGCCAAACGGCATTCGGCCAAACTGCATTCGGTTAAACGGCACTCGGCTTAACGGCATTCTGCTAAACGGCATTCGGCTGAACGGCATTCGGCTGAACGGCATTCGGCTAAACGGCCTTCGGGTAAACGGCATTCGGCTAAACGGCATTCTGCTAAACGGCATTCGGCTGAACGGCATTCGTGTGAACGGCCTTCGGCTAAACGGTATTCGGCTAAACGGCATTCGGCCAAACGGCTTTCGGCTAAACGGTATTCGGCTAAACGACATTCGGCTGAACGGCATTCCGTCAAACGGCATTCGGAAAAACGGCATTCGGTCAAGTAACAGACGGCCAAACAGCAATCGCCTCTTTCGGGCAAGTGGCAGTTGGCCGAATAGCGTTCGGTTAAACAGCATTCGGCCAAATGGTTTTCGGCCAAATTACCGCATATTCTGGTATATTATTTGTGAATTGTAATGAAATCGTAACACTATGGATGTTGCAATTATTGGAAATGCTTCAGAAGATTGCATCTCATCGTTATGGGACTAGTTGATGATGTGACCCGCCCATAATGTTCCAGACTAGACTGAAACACACCTCTGGATATCTAGATTTCCGGGACTAAAATCAATTCATCCGGTACCAGCGTCCTGTTAAAGTTTTTGCACATGGTGATTTAATCGCCATGCGCCAATTTTATGGCGACCAAATTTTGATCGGGTCACCCTTTAGAACATGTAATGCAGAGCTTCTCATAATGGCTTGTTCCTTTACAGACATCACACGAAGTTATCTGATGCTGTTACGTGCACTGCGTGGTCTGAGCGTAAGGAGTGCTATGAGTCAGCGTCATGACTGATGGAATAGTATAGGGTAACTGTTTTCATTTTACTAATTTTGTTGTTAATGCTTATACAAAAAATTCTGTAGCCCCGAAAACTGTTGCTTAGAGGAACTTCTTCCTATAGTAATTCCGTCACTAGGATCAGGGAATATGTTTGGAATATAGAACAGTTTTGCAAGGCAAATAGTCAAATAATTTAGTTGCCAGATTTTGAATAAACAAAAGCAACAATGAATGTAAATATTTTTAAAAATTGATGCAAAATAGATTTATTTAAACTACCGGTACAGATACAAACGTGGCAACACTGACTTATAGTGTTCCAAATAAATCTCCATGACAATACAGTTTTGCATTCACCGAGTAAGAGAAAGGCGTGATTTCACTCAAGACTTAAGCGGAACTGTAAATATTGTAATTTGTTGATGTAAACAAAACAATGTCGGTACCAGTTGAAGGGTAAATAAATGATAGCGAAGGCGTATCCGTCTGGTAGAAGGATTAAATCCAAAAGGGCATTCAAATATTGTCGGGTGTTTACGATTGTTCTAATTGAAAGTAATAATTTTTCATCTTTATAACAGTTTCCGATCCGTTGCCGGGCAACGAAAACAAGACTCTCTTACCGAGATCAACACTCATCGAACCGGTTGTCGACTTATCAATCACGACAATAATTATGATCCGGTTGCGGGCGCGCCGTGGTTGAAAGTTGCATTCTCGATTACCCCACCGCAAGCGGGTTCATACTCTCGTAACAACTTGATTCTTCTGGGCAGGAAATTTGCTAAGCTGCCCTAAGCTGCCCGCGCGGTAGAGTAGTACTGAGCACGTCGCCGCGACGTTGTCAGCAGCGAAGAATTTGCATTGTTCCGTTGATGGCAATTTTCTATTATTATTGTTGCTGCCCTCGTTCAGTTTATGAGCTGCGATCGATAGCAAAATGAGAAAGACTCGTATTAATATGCGATGTAATTATATATCTTTGTGATGATTATAGAAAAATGGACACCTTTTAGCCCCTTACACAACCACATACACACGAACGTTTGATTATCGAAGAAAAGATTGTGTTATTATGGAAAGGTTATGATTATGATTGATTGATGAGAGGTAAGGGTCTGAGAGAAAACACTTGCTTTACAACAGCGATGGCGTTTGTTGACAGTTACGATTCAATTATTGGCAGAAGATTTATGATGCGACGATGCCAGCGCATCATTATTTTCCTACACACTAGGTCGCTGGTAACGCCGTTGATGCAGGCAAATGTGACAGCTTTGCGAGGTGTTAATCATCTGCGGTGGTGAATTTTGATTCTTTCAAATGCTAGTCCATTTTTTTCTGTGTGGCTGTTGTTTTACTCTAACCGGAATGAGTGGCATCGATGGAAAGGTGCGATGCGTTGTCATGTGATGATGATCGATGAAACTGTCACAAGTGGTACAGATCAGATTGCTTTGATTTCGACTAGGGGCTCTTGAATGTTGAGATTACATCTGAAAGGTAGGTCATTCGAAAACTGCTGGGTACGGCGGGATTGTTTACATTAACGACTTTTTGCTGAGTTAGTAATTTGATTAATTCATCAAACACATATTTTTCAAACGCCATTGTAGAATACTCGGTATAATAAAATGTAGCGAAAAGAAGGAGCCGGTAAAGTAAACAAATTAAATTTAAATAAACGCCTCGTCTACAAACCAATCACAGCATATTTCGGCTACAATTCGATTGCTGGCAGCCAGTCAGTTTTTGGAATTGGACATGTGTTTCAATTATCGGCGACATAAAAAAATGTAAACGACTACTGTTTTGTAGCCCAAACAAAGTAATTCTTAGACACGCGGGTCAAGGTGGCGAGTTCGTTCCGGTTGCTCATATTTTAAATTTCCTCGGTAATTTTTGCTGCCTGATGTAATTGCGTCTATCAGTTCTGGTCTAGCAGGCGTGGTATATGGCAATAGTACAGGTGTCACGTTCAGCATGACCGCGTCGGGCGTCTGGTTGACAATTCGCGATGCTTCGGCGTCGTTAATTTATGGTCATATCGGTCGGTTTAGCCGATGGCTGCCCTTCGACGCGTTCGTCACGCGTCTAAACGTCAATTAGAGACTTCAACGGGCAGTATAAATAAATGACCTGTGCGGTATTAGGAGATGATGATTGCCTCGCTAATGCTAATGGTGGTAGCTATCAGTTGCCTCAGCGAAACAAATCGACAATGGCGGTTTATGACAGATGTGACGGTGTAACCGAAACGGCAGCAATGTCAGGGAAGTGAATGAATTTTGCATTTGTTGGAACCTGCACTCGGGCGGATGCAGAAGCAATTATTTACGTGACTTGATTGCTAGTGGGTGCAATGCTCTAATTGTTTAGTTACGCGTGTTTGAAGGGCAAAACACGTTGACGCTACCATTACTGTGGGTAACAGTTATCAATCTCATGGCCTACTAACAGTGGTAAATGAATGCAAATGTGATTTTACTTTTATTTTGTTAGCGCGTGTCATCAAGTTGTTTATATTTGATAGGCGAAACAGCCATCTTTGAATCGGTTATTGACAACTAAATTATTTGTTTGGTACGTTGTTTAAATAGGACAGCGAAGAACCGTAATTGTTTCGTAATCGGGAAGCTGAATCAACTTTAGGTTTCAAGTCTTGCTAACCAAGCACAATAGGTTAAAAACTGAGTCGAGAAGAAGAATCAAACCTAAAACTTGTCTTACTTTCTTTCCCTTTGCAGCCACCCCACTGCATGGAAGCAGAAGTGCTCTGAGAGAGAATTTGTAAATATACACAATGACAAAACTGTTTGAAGAAAATCGAAACGATGGCCAGCGTGGTGGTGCTGGTGACGGTGGTGACATGGCCTGGACCAAGCTGTTAGCGGACCAGAACACCCCGAGTCCGGTGATCGTCAAGGCGGATGACGTCGCACGGGATGTCATTGTAACCATTGACCCGGACACGGGCAAGGAGATTGTGACGCAACCGGTGGACGGTGCTAGCGGGCGCCGCCGGGAGTCCATTATCGGATCATTCCACCGGCAGCTGCGAATGTCGCTGAAGGCGGTCAGCGAGGGGCCCGGACCATTTACAAGGTAGGCTTTGATTTTATTTGTTTGTTTGCTTACTTATTCCGGCCGGGGGGTGGCTCGAAGCCCACGGTGACGAACTGCAACAATATGTCTTTTTCATTAGATAAGAATCACAAACAAGCGTTGAAATCCAATCGGTAGAATCGAATTCAGTCACGTTTTTCGCGTGAATTTCATTGCAATGGTTTGTGCAGTGTACTTTGTACGGAACGATTATAAGTGATGATTGTGCATTCTACTTCGAGCTGCCAATTAGACACACCGACTAGACGTGATTTTGTTCTTAGCATGATACCGGAGATATTAGGTCGGTCGCTTCTGGCATATATCTAACACAAAATGCGCAGTTTTGCAAAAATTGAAATTCAATATTTCAAACGAAAACCCGACAATAGCCGCGTTCATTAGACCAATATTTGATAAAACACAGTAACCGGATCGCCACTTTTTTGCCGTTTCGGGAAAGTTTGTTTTGCTGTCGATTTCCGCTCGGCCTACTAATGTGCGACAGCACACAGTCACTGTATAGGTAACCGCTACCAACGAATGACACAAAAAAACACAAACACTTTCACTCATTTGGCACACCGTGAATCATCTCCCATAGCTAGCTAAATCTCCCAAACGCATGGACCAGAACATAATACAACTCGAGACTTGTTTAGTATTTCGTTGGATATGAATCATCTTGAACTGCACAAAAAATAATATAACAAACATCGTCGTGTCGTGCAAAACAGCTGATTCCTATACCTACGTTGGAAATGTGGAGCGAGTGAAATACGATAGAGAAAACTCCCGGTCTGTCACTTTAAAAGGGTAACCAATTATAGCGACCGTGACGTGAGTCGGCGGCGTCGTTGTTAGCCGGGTAGCGTTTTACGAGTGACATTGGCTTAATTTTCCCATGATGTAAGACAAACATTTCGTGCACGAGGAATGCGAACCGTTTCGTGGGTTGAATTATGATCAGATTATTGTTGGAAAGTTTCAAGGTTTCTTTATCCCTCTCATGTGAAACAAAAAAAAAAATGATGACGCGTGGTGTTTCGATGCAAGGCATCCAAAGACAATATGTCACGAAGACTGGCAACTCTTATTCTTTATACAACTGTTTGGCGACATTGGTTACAACATTCGTTAGGATGAGAAGCTATATGTAGAAGTGCCATATATCTCAACGTGTACTACTTGATACTCATATACGCGTTTGGGTACTTAGTACTATGTTTAACCGGTAGAGGTGTTGTTTTTACTGTCTCTAGATGTTCAACAGAGTTGTCAGTATTCTTGAAAAGTCGTCTTTGATGCTACGCTTCGTTTTTAGCTGGATTGAGGTTAAAAGTGGTAATTTGAGACATGGCAGAAAGTGTTTTGCATTATGGATTGTTAGCAGATGGTGGTGATCCTTGAAGCGTGTTCGCTACGAAGTTTTACGTTTTATTGAGATCCATAATTTGTTTGAGCACAAAACAGCAACGCACTAATATGATTTGTAGATCAAGGTCAAAATAGTAATGTTGCAAACTCATTCCTCTTGCTTGATAGTTCATTTCAGAAAACAACACTTATGACCCAGTTTTTCACAAATACGTCATTGATTGGGAGGGGGGAGGTAGGAAACGGAGAAATATTACTTTTCATGCTTAAGGAGGGAAGGGAAACGGTACGAAAATCGAAAACAAGAAGCATTTTTTCCACATCCTGTGTTACATTTTCAGGAAAAACAGATTATGTAGAAAGCAAGTCAATGGCATTGCTGGAAAGAAAATCCTTACGAAGGAGTACCGTATCTACGTACCCACCCATACAGTAGAAATGAATGGCGTAGTCAACAATTTGCGTCTGACGTGTGTAGATTTGCTGGAGTGCGAAGTTGACTGTTTCAAAAGCTTCCAGTCCAGTTCCAGTCAGTAAAGATTTTGCATTGAAGGCGATTGCATTCAGAATCAGTTAGAAAGTGCGAAAAAACCTATGTCTATTCAGACACATACCAGGTAACTTTATAATTAAGCCTTTCGACTGTTTTGGTGTATTTGTTAACGGAAACAAACAAACAAACGATGCGTGTTTATTTTATCCAAGGATAGCATAAATACACATCGTTTGTGTTGCATTACATGACTGAAATAGCCGAAAATCCATTGACAAGTATCAGGTAACATCCGCCGGTTCTACTTTGTCCTCTTCGACAAGGTTAATCTACTTATTCGCCATTATGAACAGTGTTCCTACTGTGAGGAAAGTTTACATGAACTTTCGCCATGTCCCTCGTACAAATAGCTGTAAGCGGGAGGCTCCACGCACTCCTTTACAGAAATACATTAGAGAGCTACGCCACCGAATGTTAGAATCTCTTTTGCTTACTTGGATCAGGTTTAAGAAGAGTGTGACGATGACGATCTCCAAGAGGGAACAACTTCTACTATGCCTAAAAGTTTCAGAAAGAGGAAAAATATTTCCTCACCTTAGATTCCCTGTGAAAACCAAAAGGATTCCCTTAGGGGCGCACCAAATATAACAGATCAAGGAAGCGCTACCACAAATCCGAAGCCAATGGCTTTTGATCACGGGAAATCAAGATCAATGACCTCCCACCACTTCTAGGGACACCAGAAACCTCAAGTGTCTCAATTCAGCTAGATGCTTAACCTAGTGCTTAACTGATAAAATTTTCTGACATCGTAGACTTGATAATTACATCTTTCAACATCTCTGATCCCCTTAAAAGTCTCTTGAAATCTTCTCTCCTTATACTGAGAATATTTCTGAAGTAGCTAACTCTTTCATGCCCAACTTTTTTATGGTGCATGTAGGGTTTCAAAACTATTTTTCCTTAAAACGTTGGGATCAAGCAAAACGAAAAGGCTTTTTTTCATAAAGATAGGTGCTTCCCTCGCAGTGCTAATTTTTACCTTCAAATGCTCAATACAATTCTCCTAGGATACTTACAGTAGTCCAATTGCGTGGAAAACGTAGCCAAGGACAGTCTAAATTGAGAAGTTTTATCAGTTTCAATAATATTGCAATATGACGAAGATATATGAAACAAACATTTTCCGTCGTCAACGTAAACTGTCCCTGGCAGCACTGCTCCATAGGAACCCAATCAAATCAATTGCAATAACTTCAGTCCTAGAGCTGATCATTGTAATTGTTTATACTCAAATGAAGGGCAATAGTCACATTTATTAGACTTACTTGCTTTTGTGAGCAAATCTTGTCTCAATCAAAAGTTATAGCTGTTTAAAAACATTGTTGTCTACAAACAACATGGACATGAAGGGGTTAATTGCGAAATGGCGATCGTATACTTCGATGGATTATTCATCAAACGAGGTAACGGACTTGATCTCCGCTGGATAATGGAGTATCATCTCGATAATCGATTCGTTTAAACTGTTAATAAATAAACCAACCTAGTTTTGGGGATCAAAAGGTGCTATGATTTCTATCGAATTTATCCTTTCTTTGATATCAGGCGTTGAAGTTGTCGGTTACCATAGTGACAGGACTAAGCTAGCACCGGATTAAGGCTAGCTCCAAAAATCGGAAACACTATTTGTGTTTCTGAGCAAACCCCTTGTCCTGCGCGATGGACAAGAAAATGAGTTCGCAGAACTTTGCTTGGAAACGCAAATAGTGTTTTCGTTTTTTGGATCTAGCTTCAATCCGGTGCTAGTTGAGTCCTGTCACTGAGTTAGTGTCGGATTCTGATGAGACGAAGTCGAAACGCAAATTCCATAACTGATTTAGTTATAGATTTTGTGTTCTTCAAGCGCAAATGCGGCTTTAAACTTTTTTTCCTTAGAGAAGAAAAAATTGTTTTTACCTAATTTTTTCTCCACTAAGGAGAAATATAGCATATTACATTTTTCCTAGACACAGGGTTAACCACCAACAGCTTTGTTATATTGCGGAATCACTCCCCACATCGGGGCTTAGGAGATTTCAACTCACTGCTATTTAGTATAGAATTGGGATCTACTATACTTTGTCCACAGATCACGTGCGATAAAGCACTCTCAGGTAACCAGATGGCGGATTCCTTAGCTCAGCTTCAGCATTTCTCGTCAGCGAACGCTCGACAGTTGACCATTCTCGTGTAACAATAGGAAACTTGAATTACACGTTCGATGCGCATTCGCGACGTATTGGGAACTTTGCACTTCGGGCGAGGGTTTTCGCGACATCGAGCACGTTGTTTGGGTATGTGCCGGGTATTGCGATGCCCGAGGTAGACCACCGAATGGCCCAGATCGAGATATCCTGACAAGTCGTGATCTTCTCTATACGTTCCTCAGCTGCCTTTCTGTGAAACTGAGAAAAATCCTAATTTAGAGCTTTTAATTTCATTTCTCGTTCGGAGAAGTTTCTATACTGCGTTTGAGGAGCCGATCCGTACCAGAGAACTACTACTTGAATGTGTTCAACATCACCATTGTTCCTGCCAAAACTGATTTTAAAGTGAAAGTGTCCCAATGAGCCTCTTTATGAAGGATTGTGCCATGATGTCCTGGTACTCAGATGTTGTAAAATATGTTGATCTTCACTTTGTCATAAAGTTACAACCTTCTTGTTCTTTTTAACCTTGTCGTCGTTGTTCACATTTTCCCTTGTTGCTATTACCCCGATGTTGGAGTTAGTCACCCTTCAGGATGTCTTTCCAAAGTGCACACAAAAAGCAATTTAAAATATGTATGTTTCTCCAGTTTTAAATGCTCAATTCAAAAATATCTCTTCTTAAACATGCTAAACTCTATTACTAGTCCAAGAAGATATCTCTAAGTTATCATGGCGATCAAGGGAGGATGAATTTTACTGGTTTTACTGGAGGTGAAGGAGCTATCACTACTGATGTAGCAGAAACCTGAGGCTCTATTCTCAGTCACGTTACCGAGTTATTAGAAGTAAATTGTCTTCTCGTCACTATCTGACAAAACAAAAGTGGTTATTCGTTGACAACAGAATTGATTTGTAGTAACTTGAGCTATAGCTTAGAAGAAATCTCAACTCACCTGACTGAAGAACGGAATGAGCCAAAGAATTCGACGAAGTTTCTATAATTTCTCGAGTAGCTCACCATCTTTCAAGAATGATATGATTGTCTCCTTGCTTGACGGTTCGTTGGCCAAAATGTAGCGAATTGAAGACGGTAGTTAGTGTAGGTTTCGGAGGTGTTGAAACTCTTGACAATCGACTAGGAAATGTTCCACGGTTAGCCTGGTTTGGCATAACAGGTAAATAGAGGGCTCTCTACTCAACCTGTTACCCTGGATCGTTGGGACTAATTTGGTTAGCAATCTTTCGGCCTGTCTCCCGCGAGCTGCCAATGAGTCCGCTTCCTTATTCCCGCTGATCCTGCAGTAACCGGGCACCCAGCATATTGTGCTCAATGGATCGCAGGTGTTCTCTATAGCCTGTATGTAAGGGTGGCGGGAAGTTCCCGCTTCCAGGGCGGATGTGATCGACAGAGAGTCAGACAGGATGACGGTCGATAATCCCTCTGGTCTCCTTTCAATCGTGAGACTGATGGAAGCAGTTTCTGCCGAGAAGATGGAGCCGCTTGTGGGGAAGCGGGAGGCTAGACCAGCTCCTATTCCGCAGAATCCCACTTCGACCATTTTTTTTGCAGCTTGGGAGCGTCAGTGTAGATCCATCAGAAATTTTGCCTGTTCGATCCGGGGGGGGAAACAAAACAAACAAGAACTGCAAATATATATATACGTATACGTTGAAATTAGAGATTTGCTGCGTGCAGGTATGGGAAAAATACATTCGAAATTCATTCATCTGTATTCATCTTCTGATACATCTCATGCTACCAACCGTTGTGTTTGTCTCACGAAGTAAACGCCAGGAAGTATACACTGAGCTTGTCGCAAAGCTCATTAGCGATAGCAGCTGTGCACTCAATTGACTCCCGTTCTAAGTCGGAGAGCCTCTCATTCTCTCAATATTTTCTAATAATGATGTTTGGATGTGAGTGAATCAGATTGGAATATTATTGTTTTGGTTTGCGAGCCACTCGATGAGTCTAATCTTGATTCAATCATCATATCCAATCATTGAATCGTTCAATCGGTTCTCTATCCTTTGTACCCTCTAAGAACGGTTGGTTTCAAAACCGTCCAATGAAGGACGTTCGTTGGACCAATTTGGACAACGTCCAAATAACCGTTCAACGAACGTCCATCGTTGGACCCGTGTTGAACGATTTTGAAACAATTTTTTGGACGTCTCAGTGGGTAGAGATAATATATAGGTAGAAGTGCAAAGGTAAAATAGCTCAAGATGCAGGATTTTTAATTTTTACATACGCAAGCTTATCGTTTAACGGCTAGCGTGACCTACAAGTTACTGACTTTATTTCTTCTGTATCATGTTGAAGTACTTTTTACTATTTCAGTAGGGTAACCGGGGGCAAGACCGACACCCTAAGCGCAATCATTTTTCTAAAATACCACGAAGCTCCAAAAATTGTATATTCTGTGCATAATCCTTGTTTAGATGGTTCTTAACAAGATATAATTTTCAGGTGTTTCAAAAAATTGGATTCATTAAAAATTATTGGTTGCCAAAAGGAGAAAAAGAACATTTTGAAAACGCTGCGGGTAAGACCGACACCCCGAAGTGGCAAGAGCGACAAACTTGTTAGCTTTCTTTTTGTCCAATTTTTTCATTAAAAATGTGTTGTGTTTGTGTGATAAAGTGTAATTATGTGTATATGAGTATGTGTGATGCAAATGCATGCTTTCTGGAGTATCATCGCGTAGCAAGAGGAAAAGCATACGAATGTGTGGTGTGACTAAATAATGTTCAACACTTGGTTTTCCACATTAATCTTTTCTAGCTTTATTACCGCTTGTGAAGCCATTCTAAGAAGTAAGATCCGTTCTGCAAGAAGAATATATCCCCTGTTACTAAGATTCATTCACTTAGAAGTAACATACCCTTTTGTAGTGAGCTATCCGGTTCGTGTTATGATTTTTCGGAACTCTGTTGATCAACAATCCGGCAGAATAGATTAGAATGTGCGGCAAAATACTGGTAATTTTCAAAGCTTTTGTGCTGTTAAAACCTTAAAATGTTTCAACTAAAAATAACATCTAAGTGCGCATCAACTTTGCTTTCGCATATTTTGTTTATTTTGTAACGTTGGATGAATCTATATGGCATATGTGTGTCTCGAAATATTCAAAATAATCGTACTAATGATGATATCCTGTTATTATTGTATGATTTAAAATTTGATATTTGGGAGAAGTTATGGGGTGTCTGGCTTACCCACGGTGTCGGACTTGCCCCCGATTCTCCTATTCATTAATCTGTCTATCTTTTGTGCAGTTAAAATATTATCGTTACAATTGAAAACTGGAAAATCCTATCAGCGACAATTTTTTTCTCTTTTGTTCAATGCTAATTCACGACGTCGGGAGTAGTGTGTTCCATTGCTAAAAACAAAAGAAAATACGATTGTGTCTGGTTGGATTTTCCAGTTTTCAACTACAACCACAATATTAAACAATGGCTTTGGATATCATGACGCACATGACATTCAAGGTTATAAAGTTCAAAAATAGTGTACGAGGTGTTATAACGACCAAAGGGTAAATTTGAAAAAAATACATCAAAGCATCTAAAATGATCCCTACGGAACATACCTGTAAATACTATTAAATCCTAGTCAAACCAGCCACAATCAGTTTTAAATGAAGCAATGAGCCGCGATCGGTTGTTTTATTTGATTCGAAATTCTGACAGAAACCTCAAGCCAGCTTAAATTCTGAAGGTGCTTTACTGGAATGAAACCAGCTTCTCCGGTAACTACCGATCGAGCCAACCGTATATAGTTTAAAAACTCTTTAATCGCGTATAAACACCCTTAATTGCTAAATTGGACAATATCTTTTGACAAACTGAGTTTTATTGGATTCTGAGATGATTATGACTTTCATTGGTTTAGTTTTCGATAAAAATACACTAAAAAATCAGTTTGGACAAGGAAAAGTTTGTTTCAAATAACTTTTTTTTCTTGAAAGCGCCCAACTAATGACTAATTTTGCGAAAATAACTCCTACAACATTTTTTTGTAGGATTTATCATTTTTAGACAATAGCCATTTGAAAAAAAATTGGTTAAAAAAGTTTGGCCCTCTCAAAAGCTTGTCTAGATCATTTTTGGAAAAACAAATAATGCAAAGTTGCTTTTTGTGACAAATTTCTCATGTACAGAAAGTTTCATTAAAATCTGAGAGGGTGCTGCCAACATTTGTTCGAGTTGGCGCGAAATTCGTCATATTATAAATGGATATGTCATAAAAGATGGATGAACTGACCTGACCATTAAAACGTTTCTGTTGGAAAAGCCTTTGCACTCCGTAACACAATTAAAACTACTTTTAGAAAAATACTAAAACAAGGTGGTCTAATTCTTAAGGCTCAATATCATCAATATCAAGTATATCATGTAGAGCTTTTTTTCTCGGCTTGCTTTTTTTCATTGTAGGACTTATCGACTCTCCAAAACAAGGTTATTGGATGCGTGGTAAGCAGTTTTTGAACACACCTTTTTATTTTTACGAGCACTACATTCATTTGCTTTCACACATAAATAACGAGCATAATCCATAACAATAAATCAAAGAGTTAACATGATTTAGTGAAAAAATTTTTGGCGTAAAGTAGCCCCCTTGTGGGGGTGACTTTACGCCAATTTTAGCTCTTTAGATTTCACGTTCAATCTTGATTTTCCAAAAGTTCTTTTCAATGTCTTTGGTGATACTTGTGCCATAAGTAAAACATTGAACAGTTTCAAATTTGAAGTGGCGTGATCGTAGTTCTTGAGTGTAATGTACAAAACGTTCTATTTTTGGCGTAAAGTAATCACCGATGACGGTCTTTCATAACCCACTCGTCAAACTCGTTCCAAAAACAAAGATAATTACAAAAATATTGATATCCGTCATTATCCCGACGAACTAGTTATGAAAAAAAAGTTCAACAGACGTATTTTTGGAGTCAATACGTTTTTATGTACAACGTATCCAACACTTAAATTTATTTAGCGCAGCTCTGTCTACAAATCAATATAATCTTAACAATAGCAAACTTTAATTTCGTTTTTACTCTTAATTTACTATAATAAACAGCTGTGCGATTGCTACTGAGTGAAGCCATGTCAAGTGATCCTCGAATTTTTCGCAAAATCACCGATTTTCATGAGATATATTTTATTGTATAGGGATTATGGTGAATAGCTTTTGGTATAAATATTTCGTTAAAACTCCTTTTTTTCTTTATGATATTAACCCTTAAACTTTATTTCATGATTAAATTGTAAATTTCATATCTAAAAAACTACTGAAGATAATTGAATGAATTTTTGTACACTTATGGAATAATATTTACACTATTCCATAAAAATATTTCTACTGTATAGTTGTGTGAATAACGTTACTTTGCACCTATTTAAAAATGTCAATTGTATTTTTTCTTATGTTCTTCACGCTAGAAAACTTCGAATAGTACGTCAAATTACGCGTTAATCTTTCGCCTTCAATAATCTGTATTGATAATTTATCATTTTTATTCCTATCGAGAGTTATGGGTGATTTTGTAACAGTGCGCTCTTTGAACGCACGGGTCACTTTGATGTAACCCGAGAGAACTTACATATTGGCAACGTCGCATGTCTCATCGTCAGAATGCGCATCGCTTAGGAAAAGCGTATCTCTTGTTCCAAATTGCCATCTCTGATATAAGAGCAAGAAGACAAGCTTTTCTTTACGGATTTTTAAAGGTGAATGTTTTCCGAGTAATTTGCATGGTTTTAGCGTTATTATATTTTTCAGGAGTTATTTGATTTTCTGTCATTCAATGTCTCGACCCGGCGCACTCAGATATTGGCAGCCGCTGTGTCAACTTGAGCATTGGGCATGTTTGAATCTGCATGGGCATGACTTTTTTTTGCAAATTGACGTATTTCACCACTTTTTTGGTCAGTTGCATCTGTCTAGGTAGTAGCACGGTATATTTTCTCGAAAAAAACATTGAATTGTTTTTATATTATCAATTCGGGTCGACCAAACGAATGTTGCATTCCGTTACCTGCTTTTTTACCTGCTACTACACCGGTGTAGTGCAAAAAAGAGACAGACTGATTACACCCAAGTTTGAATGAGTGTAGCACTGACCAACCGGTATTGTGCACTGTCAAAAACGAAAATGCCCTAACAAAGTGTCTTTGAAGATGACAATGACATAAGCGTATTACATAAGTTAAGTTTCGGTTATTTGCGATACAGTTTAATTTCTAGTAACGTCAAATTTTAATAAAAAAAAGTATTCATTAAATAACTATTGTTTTTGTTGTGCATTTCGCAAACAAAAAATCTAAAAGTATCTCAAAATATCCGGAAAACAGTTACCTTTGATAATCCGTATAGAAAAGATTGCTCTTCTGCACCAATCTAGAGATGTGGTTTCATTTAGTCATGCGATGCGCATGCCGCCGTTGAGACATGCGGCGTTGCCAATATGTAATTCTCGTGGGTTGCATCAAAGTGAGTCGTGCATTCAAAGAGCGCACTGTTACAAAATCATCCATAACTCTCGATAGGAACAAAAATGATAAATTATCAATACAGATTATTGAAGGTGAAAGATTGACGCGTAATTTGATGAACTTTCTGAAGTTTTCTAGCGTGAAGAACATAAGAAAAAATACAATTGAAATTTTTAAATAGGTGCAAAGTACCGTTATTCAGACAACTACGCAGTAAAAATATTTTTATGGAATAGTGTAAATATCATTCCATAAGTGCACAAAAATTCATTCAATTATCTTCAGTAGTTTTTGAGATATGAAATTTACAATTTAATAATGAAATAAAGTTTAAGGGTTAATATCTTAAAGAAAAAAAGGAGTTTTAACGAAATATTTATACCAAAAGCTATTCACCATAATCACTATACAATAAAGTGATCGAGGATCACTTGACATGGCTTTACTCTACTACGAAGGGTGAGGAAATTACGCCTGTAGCGGTATAATGAATTTGTTTAATTAAACATCGCGTTAGCCTTTTAAAAGAATTAATTTTAAATTTAACTATTTCTATCGCTTTCCGAATGCGATGATACTATCTCAAATCATTCCCAAAAGCGACGTCGAGTCCTTGCCTATGAAGCAATGATTATTATAGAAGTCTTATGTCACAGACACAGCATTCAAACTGTGCTATATTTTCATGTAATTTCCCGGCTAATAATCACCAAAAGGCTTCCGAGCCGAACAAGAAGTTTAAAGAAAAATCTAATTCCTACAGCTCTGCGTAAACGATATATACAGCGCCTCATACTTATTATTGGAATTACATACAAGGAACCCTCTGAATGAGTCAACAAATGCATTCGATGAGTGAGCGAATTTTGATTCATCCAGAATTGAAGTCCTGCCTGTTTGCTGACGTTCGGTTCGCTTCAAGTATTTTTTTAACCACTCACTTACATAGTGCGTTCGCTGACCGTTCGGTGTGCACAAACATGGTGGTGGAGAAAGGATTCATCGCATTCACTCATGGTTCGTTGCTCCATGCTCACTATGATGATTGTGTGCGGCTGAACCAAGGATGAATGGCTATCAGATGCAATCAAACGAATGAGTGAATTTTCCCATGCCAGGCTGCGTGTTCGTACTCATCGCAATGTAATTCCGGAACCGAAAGTTGGATCAATTAGAAATTCAATAGCAGCGAATCCTTGTACCTTTCATTTGAGCCCAAGTTTGTAAAGAACTCGCTGAGAAATAGGTACGACATTAATTTAGGAACTTGGCCAGTTCCTCGGGGGTCTCAAGAACCGTCATAGGTGGCCAATGTGGTCAAAGCGACTCCTATGGGTCATTAATGATCTACTCACGCAAATTCAAGTAATGTTGCACACATTTTAATATGTACTGCATCATTGGCACATCAGTTTATATGGGAATTTATTGTGTGATCGTACTCCCGTAACTCCGGAGCCGGAAGTCGGATGAAAAAAAAATAATGGCGACCAATGGGAAGTTTGTACCTTTCATTTGTGACTAAGTTTGTGCAAATCGGTCCAACCATCCCTGAGAATCAGTGAGATTAATTTGACATATACACACATACATACACACATACATATATACACACACCTACAGACTTTTTCCGATCTCGACGAACTGAGTCGAATGGTATAAGATATTCGACCCTGTGGGCCTTGGTTAAAAAGTCGAAATTCCGACCGATTGCATAACCTTTCTACATGAGAATTCAATTAAAATCAATTTGATTGTCCATCCAAAATTTTTCTAACCCACCAATTTCCACAACGGACTGCTAGGAAACACATGGAGATAGGTTTTCGATCTTTGGTTGGATGCAGGATGGGCAAACTGAACCATCCTGCAAGCACAGACAAACAGACGTAACACGAGAAGAATTGTCATCGCCCACAGAAAAAACGGTCGATTTAAATTATGTAAAATGCGCCATCTCACCGAGTGTGGCGCTTGTGAAGCGATTTTGACACATAGCCATAATGTGTCACTTCGTTACCACAAGCACCCCAAAACTAAGATGAAGGGAAAGAAAGGTGGGAACATTCGTCACTTTTGAGTGAATTAGTTTTATACATGTCAAATTGAACAAGGCTTCCACGACCCATAAAATATTCTGGTTGCAGTTGAAAATAGAAATAGTGAACTTGCGCCTTTCGATTTATCTCGTATTTTCAGCGTGCGGAACTAAAGCGCAACTGGTGTAGATGATGCGCAAGTTGATTCTCTAACATGTATACAAGATGCGCTTTAGTTGTCCACTCCTCAATTAAATCGAAAAACGAAAGGCGCAAGTCAATTTTTAGATTTTCAACTGCAACCAGAATAAGTAAACATAAAGATCGGAACGAGCATCCTGATTCTTTGGAGCACGATGAAAGGAGAGAAAAGGTCGAACTTCACCATGAATTTTCCGATTCGAACACTTAAGGACACTTTTTAATCTCGAAACTAGCGATAAAAGTAATTATGACTTAATTAATTAATTAATTACTCCCGCACATCTGAACCGTACACTCAATATCACAATCAGAATCACAATTTGCCTTAAGCAGTGTTTAGTGGGTGACAATATATTGTCTATATCCTGTTTCCAGATAAAGTATTAGTCTACTGTCTTATAAACATCTCTATAATGCTTATTTAGCAGAAATATCTCTATTTTCAGCATAGCTGAAAATAAATGTTCTATTCAGTGCATCTATGCTCACCTCAACGATCCAATTATCGCGTCCTGGGCGTGCCAAATTTCACCCTATCGAAAAATAATCTAGTTTAAACGCAATGCTTCGTACTTAATTTGCGTCGATTCTAACTAGGTATCTAGACCATGGACGCAAACGCATGATTTGTAAAAAGAATCATTCTACTTTTTTCAGCCGATCAAAACAAACGTAAACATCACGCACCTGAAAGACTTCCATCACCTGTAAGAAGAAGAGCGCCCTGTATTGCGCTCGCAGAAATAGTAATCATACGAAGACTAGCAACTGGTAATGACTAGTTTTACATCAAACATTGCATTGTCCCGAGCCGAATTTTATGTTCAGATGAAAATAAAATCTCTACAATCAGCAATCAGTTGAATAACTTGAAATAGTTGTTTATTGACATCTGAAATTGCTTTACAATATTCTTTGAAGTTTTTGTTTTAAATAGGCTGCACTGTTGATTCTTCCCTGTGTTCTGGATGCAGAAAGTTTGTTTTGATTGCGGTAGTGTATCGGAAAAAAAAAACATGACGATTATGTATACCACCGTTTTTCCGCATAACCTATTATAACACAAAGACGTATCCTAGCCATAGGCGGCTCCAGCTGGCTGACAAAGGAGGGGCACGCCTTTCTGACAAAATATTATTTATAGACCATTTAAAAAATAAATACATTTAGAAACTTCGAATTTTAGAATAATTTCTTAAAACAGTTCATATTTAGCGATTAACGACTAGTGAATCAAACACCATCCTTGAATGAAATAACTATTTTTTATAATTCATTTATTCGATACGACTCATTGCGGTGACATAACGAAGTCGAGGGTCTTTTATATATTTACAAAATGTAACTAAAAGCAAAACCAAATGTTATTGAGTGTTCGTCGGATTTAGTACGTGCTATACTTACTATAGCTTCTTTCGCAGCGGGGAAACACTTGTCTTGTCGCATGCTGCATCATGAGGTTCATTCACTTTTCACTTATCATTTACGTAAAGATAGGAAATCTGTTCGCGAGCGGTTCAGGAGAACTGGTTCTTCAAATAGAAAGAGTGAACGGGAGTTCCTTTCCAAAGCACAGTAGTAATTATTTAATTTGCTTAGACATGAATTGGCCAGTTCGCCTAGAGCAGATCGCCAAATTCAAGGGATTAATTTTAAGGCGAACGAATGACAATGAACTGACCTACCGTCTCGCAAACTATCATGGATGCTACCTTGTGGAAATTGGAAATTGACGAATAACGACATTCAAGAAGAATAGAAAAATCCCTATCACTCTATTTCTGTCATTTCATCATACACAACTGGCCAACGAATATGTGTAACCGTTCGGTTGGCAAACGCTCAAAGAGAGTTTTCGCTCCAAAATTATACTGCATATGACTTCCGGCCTTTCTAGATTCTGATCTAGAATTTCGACAATCATTCGCTATGTACAATTAAAAATTCAACTGAACGGGAAAATGGTTCATGTGATCTAGTTCTTTTTACAGAACTATTCTGCCCATCTCTAATCGATAATGCCGCGTTCGTGCTCACGATCAGATTTTTTCGTTGCCTTTTGCACTTACAGGCCGCAAAAAGCCGCGCTGAAGGCGCTGGCTGTTGATGTTGGGGTGCTTGATGCTGTGTTTTCAGCTGAACAGTTGCCAGAAATTTCGCAACCTGGTGATTGTAGTTGGATTCATTTTCCATAGATGTGTTGGCAATTGGTTGTGATGTATTCACTTGACTATCTTCCGCTTAAATTTTTACATTATGTCCCGTTTAATTACAGTACTTGCACATAGGAATCTGCCTATCATGGATGCACATTGCACAACGTGGCTTGTTCAATTATAGTTCCGTTGTGTTTGAATTGTATAGTCAAGAGTGGATAGATCTTTGTACTCGCCTTCTCACCGTAAGAATATCATTAGCCATATTCAGGAAAAAGTTTCTTCAAGTATCAGGTGCAATGGATTCTATATCTCCAAATTATGACGTGTATTTTTTATTTGGTTTAAAGGGGTAAGCGTTGATAGCTCATATAACTGTACCTCTAAACTGTCATTTTCCCTATACACGGGAATCTTAATTCCAATACTGTGACTTTCAGCTACATATTTTAAGTTGTTCTGCATTGGATAGGCATTGTTGGATTGGTGAAGTAAGGTGATATTCATAAGCCTAAGCTCAATTTTCACTTCTAGAAAATATTCTGAAACATGTTAATGTAATTTTTTGTACTTTTACGCTCTGCGTTATCCAAAAGAAATTCTTGTTTTTCATTTTCTTGTGAAAACAATTAAATTGAGTACTTATTTTGTTATCATCGAAATATCTCAACATTTTTTTAAATAATTGCTCTCACAGTGCACTGGTAGCAGATCTGTTATTGACAAAGAACAATTCCTTGCTCTCGATTTTGATCTTTTAGCCGTTTACAACATCAAGTTTAGTTTTCAATTTGCTATCAGATTTTACTCAAATACGCTCAATATCAAATATAAATTCCGAATTTCCAAATAACAGTGTGTACACTGTACAGTTATGTTACTATATTGCTTCCGTGTATGAATCCTGATATATTGTTTAATTAATAAAAAAGGAGAAGACCAATCTATCATTTCGGCAAACGAATTCGAGTCACTTTAAATTTGTAGCATAGGAATTCCATTGATTTTGGGCAGATTCCTCGTTCAACGGAATGCAGATACGCGAGAAATTAAAATTTTTTGTGCTCATCTCGGAAAGCTTTTAAAAACCTTTTATTGTTTGTTTACACTTTTGCTTGGCTATTTATTTCACAGTTTTAAACCAACATGGTACCGAGTTATTCCTCATCTAGGAGGAGAAAACAAAAATAACTGTGAATAGTTGCTCGAAAAACCTTCAGCGTCGACTCGGGAACTTAGATTATCCTGAAAGTACTGTGGCTCGAGTGATTAGAAGTACAAGGAAACGCTCACTACTGCCATCCATTCTTGTCAACTGCGGTTGAAGGTCATTCGGAAAATAAAACCTGATAGCTTGAATTATGGTTTGGCGAAAAAATCGACGATGAAGTCTATGGAAATTTCAAACCAATCGGGGTTCAAACAAGGCTCCTGGTCACTGCAAGATTCCTAGGGGATGCAAGTTTGTTTTCGTGGGTAAGTTCACGAAAAAAAAAAGATTTGGCGAGGGATCTGAATCTTTAGCAAGAAAACCGGCTGTTTTGTGACGGATTAGACTATGAATTTCGAAATATTTAAAAGGGAGTGCTCCGATAAACGGGTTTTACGCTTCGTTAATTTTCATGATGGTCCAGCTACGTGTCGGCCAAATCTAGTCAGCTGCCATAACAGCAAGGACGTGCTATTAGGCCCGTGCGCCGGAAATTCTCAAGGGAAGGTAGGTTTTTGATATTTGTACGTTTCTTATAAAAGAAAGATACGAAAGAGCTCCGTGAAGCTAACGCCTTGAGCCGTGCCAAATAAACGAATTAAAAAAAGAAAGATACAGAAATTCTTCAATTCTGAAGATTATTTCCGAGCCGTAGATGGCCGAGTCTTGCGTACCAATCGATTCAGATCAACAAATTGAGTCAATGTATGTTATCAAGAAGGATTCTTCAACAATCATCGGTGCCTGCTAGCTTGTGGTAGTATCGAATTTTTAATGCAGTTGTTTGTAGTAGTTCAGCCTGCCAACTAAATCTAAACCTCTCGTTTACTCTAATCCGCATCCCCCGGATCCATCGTTAGGTGTTACTTCAGGATGGATTGTGCTCCTGCTCTTTTTATTTTATCGTTCATTGCTACTTTTTCTAATTCTTCTTGGTGCGACTCGTACCTATTTATATGCTTGCTGGCGCTGAGAATTCCTCGGCGGCGGTATATCTCTCGATATCGATGCCCAAATTATGGATACGATCGCAGGGGTTCGTCTCCTACAAAAAAGGACACGTTGAATCAAATGTTAAAGCCTGTTGCACCCAGAATCCGACATTTTATTCATACTGTAGCAGCAAATCTAGTGGTTGAATTTGAACAGTTTTAACAGCATATTGTTTGGAAAATCCTCGTGTTTCAGTGGTGAAAGTATTTGTCTTTATTGGATCAGTAAAAATTTGTGCTAGATGGAAGACACAAAAAGAAAATTGATCCTGCACACACCCACTTCGAAAATCATTTATACAGGCTCCCAAACAATCGTACTTTTCTGGCTACAGTGCGAGATCCCCAGCAAATTCAAGCTTGTTTCGGCAATAATTCATTTTAAAAATTAAAAATTGATGACCTGGCAAGGAATTTGCAGATGAGGTCTCAAAACCAAGCTTTTCATCCTTAACATAACCATGGGCTCGAAGCTTTCATGAAGATTTGGTAAGGTATTACAGTCGGGAAGTACTATAGTGGGACAATGAAGTGAATTTATTGATATTGGGCAATTATTAAGTGGAAGTTGAAGAAAACATCTTGCACAACTTTTTTAAGAATCCAAATGCTTCACTTATTTCGTTTTTAAGTAGAAAAGCTTTTGGTTATTGCGAGCCACGAAAGGTATGCATGTAAGTAACTTTATTAACATAAAGCACTGGATCGAAATAACGATGCTTTTTCTCTAAAATAACCTGATCTGAATTTTGGTTTAAGACTAAAATTAAGGACATTGGAGCTAAAATAAAGGACACTTCCCAAAATCGTCGAAATTAAGCACATGTCCTTTAAAATAAGGACGGTTGGTAACCCTATATCATCGCAACTTGTCGAAACAGGAACCGATTCGGAGATGCCGATCAGTTTGACTTACATCCCTTTCCAGCCACCCTGGTAAAATTTTTTCCTTGATTTCTTCAACGGCTTGTTTCTAGAGTGTATAACTCAAATGACATTTTATGATTCAAACCGTGCGCACCTAATTATTCTGAATCCCCGTGGGATGGGTCTGACCCCCAAAACCTTTCCAGTGCGCACGGGTTGCGTGCTACAATTGTTCAAAAGCATAGGAATCATTTCATCTCAAACTAGCGGAATCCGCAAAATTGTTACCAGTTCCGTCCAATAGAAAAATCTTGAGCGATAATGAAACTCGAACTGAAGATTAAAGGAGCAGTCACCAGCGACATCGGAGTCGGTTAGCCGAGGCAGTGACTAAAAGAAGGTGTGCACTGACTGATGGCATTGAAAAATGTATGCATATTTTTAAAAAAACGGATTAATTGTTTCAGTTATTCCCATGAGATAAGCTCTAATTATTTATGTTCCAACCTTAAATAGTTTATCGGTAAAGGGTAAAAAATACACGAATTTGAAAAAATCCCATGCCTAAATGATCTAGCCTTTTATGCATAGCATTAGGTAATGATAACACGGGACTACAAAATAAAAATAAATTGAATGTACTTTTCAAGTGATCTGGTAATGGTAGATCTGCTGAGTGTACCATTTGACTCCCGTTATTACCGGATAGATTTCTGAAGGCGATGGCATTTTGATTCTCGTCAAGTTTTAGCTCTACTTTAAATATATGAAATTGAAATAATTTTATCAAAAGTTCCTAATTATTATTCTCCGTATTTTCGATGCCGGTATTACTGGTACCACATTCCTAATACTTTGCTTATTGCTTGCACAAATTCAAAATTGCTTTTGTTACCAAATATAATTAATTAGCTTTTACTTGGTTAAATAAAGTATAACAAAAGAAATGATCGTCTTGTTGATCACTTCTAGAATAATAACATATTGAAGTAGGGAAATACAAATATCTTTTTACCAAAATAGCTTCTGGTCGAATAGGGGGGGCACGTGCCCCTGCGTGCCCCTCCCTGGAGCCACCAGTGATCCTAGCGTTTAGCGAATGCTTTTCAAGTGAATTAATCAAAAAATGCTAAAATAAAGGTATTATATCAGTACAATGTAGCTGAGTAACGAAATATGAGTCAATCAAGAAGGTGATTTTATTGTGATTAAAAGTTGGTTTTAGAGGATAGCTCTAAATAAATATGTGCACAACAAATAAAGAATATAACTTGAGTTTATTTTTGCACATCTGTTTTAACAAAATAGATATTGTCATTGTCCCATATGCTTGGCTCTAAACCAAGCGGTGCGAAGTAGGGTCCCAATAGGCTCTACTACCGTAATAGCCACTTTATTCTACCTAATAGGTTTCCGATTATATTGTGCTATTAAAATAAACTGTCTACTATGAAAATGGCATTTTGTTTTGCTGTATAATTCAATCTATTATTGCTTTGTTTCGTTCTGAACAGATACGGTTGTTTCTCCCCAAGCCGACACAACAAAAATGTAAACACGGGCAGACAAATTATTAGCATGACAATATTTATATTTAAAACAAAGCAGTATTGTGTTTGAGTTTCATTGTTTTATTTTGCTTCTTTCTTTCTCTCCAATAAACTCTATCACCGCGGTGATCCCATCGCAGAAGGCGTTGATAATGGGGTACCATTCTCGATTGTTGCCCCGCGGCTTGTTTACACATCTGTGTCAAACCAGAAAAGAAAAAAAAACAGCGAAGACGCGAAGATTTACGACCGTTGCAACAAACAACGATACAATTGGTCACATAGAATTCATTGTATGTCGCGAAACGCGACAACGACGCGTTGTCAGCCGGTGATCGAGATAAGTGCCTTCAAATACCCTATCGGCCCAAATAAAAACGATCGGTCAGATGTTTTAGTAGATTTTTTATTTTTCTTTTTAATTATAGGTACATATTATTTTTACTCCACGATAAAATACAATTCAAAAATACATATAATTAGATTATCAAAAATTCATTCATATAATGTATAATAATTTCCATTGTTTTCTTTATGTTTTCCATGTGACTGTGAGTGTGTGTATTTCAGATAGATAGAGAGTGAGAAAGAGTTTGTTTTCTGTTCAGTTCAACTGCTGATTTTTCAATTTTAGCTTGGTAATGTTGTTGACAAACGAAAATTTCTATTGTTTTATTTTTTTTGTTCGTTCTCCAAAGTCAATTGAAATGATATGGAAAATAAAATCACAGAAATTAATTTTTTTCACTACTATTGTTGGTTGAAAATTTAAAAACACCTCTATATATGTATTTTCTTTTGTGTTTTTTTTCTTGTTTCAAGTATGTACTTCCTTTTCACATACTATGGCGTCGTATGAAAGTAGATTAGCGGAAGAAGGAAACGGAAACGAGACAGACTTTGTTCACGCAGTTGTTTTCAAGTTCGCTCACTCATCAAAATGTATAGAGACGATACA
Source organism: Topomyia yanbarensis (assembly GCF_030247195.1). Classification (NCBI taxonomy): domain Eukaryota; kingdom Metazoa; phylum Arthropoda; class Insecta; order Diptera; family Culicidae; genus Topomyia; species Topomyia yanbarensis. Next base: position 437,859,987 of record NC_080671.1, read on the forward strand.
CAGTGATGGTGGTGGTAGTGACGGTGGTGGCATACGGTGTGAAGGCGGTGTATAGAATAACTGACAGTGTGTGTGTGTGGTATGGTGGTCGCTGCATGCACGACTGTGTTTTTGTTTGTTTTTTTTCATTTGGAAGAGAGTAGGCGAGTATGTATGCGTGTGTCGTAAACTGATTGTTATTCGAAATGAACCGAAAACCAATGGTAACGACACTCGTGAAACGGGTTTGATTCGGTTGATTTGTTTGTATGTTTTGTATTAGCTCTGTCAGTGCTGGTGCCGATCATTGTGGAGTTGAATGGGAAAGATGTGATGTGTGTTTTTGCTGGTGTCTGTATGTGTGTTAGGAGATTAGATTGCGATTAAGAATATAGGTAGTATAGGTAGTTTGGTGCGTGCAAGCGTAATAATTAGTTGTTTTTTTTTTTGGAAAATTTGGTGGTCTTTTGGACGAGTGCAAAAAGTGACACGAATCGCGCAGAGTTGGAACAATGAAACGGAAGCGAAAAAGGGAAGTGTTACAGTCCAAAACGTAAGCGACGTTTAAGTTGTTTTCTTTTTTTCATTTCTTCTCTTCATTGGTGCGCGTATGATTGAACGTGTGTTGGTGGAGATTAGTATTATTTCTTCTGGATTCGACTACTTGTGTATTGTTTTGCTTTGTTCGTGTGAATGTATTTAATAGATGAAAGGTGCAGTTTGGTTTTCTGTCCACTAATGTTTTTTTTTCTTTGTTTTATTCGATACATTCGATAACAGTTATGCTGCTTACTAGCGTGTGGTTGCTTGCTGCGATTCGCTTGTCAAATGGTTGCTTTGATCGGTAGGAAAATCGAACTGAACGTGATCGTAACAATGGTTTGTTTGGGTTACTAGCTGTAATTGTTGATTTTGTTTGTGTTTAAAAAACCTTCAATCGGTACAAGTTTTGCTTGATTTGTTTGCTTTTATTCAATACCTTTTATGGTGAACAACTGTCTGTGTTCCACACTTTTGAAACATCGATACCGTGTGGGTCAGTTAATCTGTGTTTGGTTTCTATCTCTATACATAACGCCACTTTCCTTCTCCGTCGGCTAAAGATTTGTCTTAACATTTGTTGTTTGCTACGTTTGTGTGAGTGATTTTTTTTTGAGGGATCTAAGTAGACTTCTTACAAAGGGGAAATTTGTTTATACGTTAGTATTTGCTTTTAGTTTCGTTTGGTAAAGTACTTTATGCACAAACAAAAGCCTATTTATGTTAAAACTTAAATTTTAACATACAATATGCGATATTTTTTTTAGTTTTTTTTGTTGTTTTGGATTTTTTACAGTGGCCATCATTGGTGAACGGCGTTCGCTCTTACCGTTTATGTTACTCTTAGTTAGGGTTAACAATTTTGTTTGAGAACAAGTGACTGTTCCTTGTTGCAGTGACGGAGCTTTCACAAAGTCATCACTGCAGTCATAATGTTTCTGGTTGTGTATCTGTGTGTATGTTCGTATGTAACATCTGTTGGAGCATTTCTAAATATGATTCAGTTCAAAGTGGTAAAATAGTTCCTTGTTTTTCGGTTTGGGATAAAAATAAGCCATTTCAATAACGTCATTATCAAGGTTAAGATGATGAAGACACAGCTAGAATGAATTAGAATCATTTTCAACAAGTTTTCCCTTTATTTTGTTTTTTAAAATTGTTTAACTAGATTGTAAAGTTTAGAAAGGTTTATTTGTTTTTGTGTTTTCCTTTGTTTGCCTTCTTAATATCGGTGTAATCAATTATTTATAATAACTATCGTAATATTATTAGCAATTATTTTTTCTTCCAATCAAATCGTTTCCTAATAAATTTTCCGAGCTTCTCGTGATTAATAGCAGAATATTCTTCCTCAATCCATCTTGCTTCAATAAAAATATGTGAAAGAAATGTTACACCTAAAAGTACACACGGCACAAGATATTCGTGCGCAAAGAGTTAACGTGAAATGTCATGTCTTCTGCCCTTTCGTTTTCGATCATCAGGGCGCAACGCAGTGTTTGCAAACTCCACTCCTGTGTCGCAATCAGCGCTAAAATGAGTAAGCAAAGAAGCAACCTGGCCACAAGCCTGCTTCGATTCTTCGCCTACATGCATGTATGTGTGTGTGTTTGTTTGTGTTTGTGGATTTGTTGTGTATTGAGAGAATTCCAAGGCAATCGAGCATATATATATATTTGTATAACGCCCGAAGAACTAACGAACGGTACAACCCCTCAAACCCTGATCGGAATTTTTACGCACACTCACAAGCACATACGGAAACAAGCTTCAAACAACGGAACGAAACAAATCGAAACAAAACAGCAATAGAAATTGGAACGGAACCAATACAAGAAAAAAAATCAGGGAACAAACAACCGCGCCCGCGTGGGTTTGTGTGTCAGTGTGTGCGTGTGTGTGTGTATGTGAGTGTAAAGGGGGGGGGGGAGCAGAAAATAAATGAAACAAAAGCGATGGCACGCTTGCTTTGTTTTAGAATAGAAGAACAAATTTTAACTTTTATTATGATTCTTAAAAAGAGTGTGATGACAGAGTTTTTTTTAATGTGATTTGTTGCTTTGATTTTCTTATTAGTTTTGGTTTAGTTTCAACGTCACGAAGAAAGTAGTACAAAAGGTTTATATATGTATAGATTTAGTTGACCAGATTATTTCTTATTCAACGGGGCTGCACTAGCAATGAAATGAAGGGGACTGTATTATAGTTTACACTGTAACAATGCTTTTTGTTTTTTACTTCTGTTTACACATTTCGCACAAAGAAAGAACTAGATTTAAACATAAATATTTCGTTTTTTTACTAACATAACAACAGGTTGAATAAAAAGTATTACTAATGATAAAACTTAGACGTAAAAATTCCAACCAGGATTTAAGTAAAAAGTACGTTTGTAAACCTCTTGATTTTTTTTTTCACTATACCTATGTCGATTTGTTTTGTTGTTGTTTGATGAGAAAAGCGCACGCAAATATTAACACGGGAAGGGAAGTTTATTAATCTTTTTTTTTGTTTCACAATGATGTTTGTCTTAATGAACTATTCTTGTTTTTTTTCTTTGTTTGTTGTTAATTACTATTTCAATTTAGAGAATTGTTTAAAATAATGAAAATGTTTTCACGTGTTTTTGCCGCTACTTGCTTCTTCTTGTTCATAGATTTTTTTTTGTTTTGCAGACGCATGTTTTTTGTTTTTGTTAAATTCAATGCTTCTATATAAGATTCTTGTTTTTTTTTATCTCTTGTTGTCGTCAATGATCATAATAGATTCAATAATATGACAATAATTACTTTCCTCTTGCTATTTGTTATTTTTCTTTTTGTTTTCTTTAAATTAATTCTCGACTTTCATTCGACTCTAGTTTTCGCTCTCTTTTGTTTTCCTCTGCTTCAGTTTATTCCAGTTAAATTAGTTTACTTATCAATTAATCAATTATACACTTACGACTTAACTTGTATTTACTTTGCTTGCTTCGGCGATAATCTTTTCCAGCTTCCGTTGTCCGTTGCGTTTTGCTACAAACGTCATCTGTCAATTTTATTAGATTATTCTTCGACTTGATTTTCATACGGGTTAATAAGTGTTAAGCTTGTTTTCCTTCTTTCCCACACGTGTTTTTTTTTTCTTCCTTCGCATTCTACTTGGTTTATAAAATATGCTTTTTCTTGTTTTTTTTTCTTCTCTTCAGTGCAGGGGACGTAGTTTTGAATCATAGATCTTACTCGAATGATGGATAAATTCGTATCAGGAAATCAGGTTAAACCCAAAACGGAACAGGGAAATTAGTTTCCTATCAATAGAGCGGTACAGAAATTTTATTATTTACTCCATTTGTTGTTTTTCCCCCATCAAATGCTTAATACTTCTGTCCGCTATTATTTTCTTTAGTTACACCTAGTGGTTAGAGGTTAGGTTTTATTCGCTTCACTTGTTTTTTTCGTCTTCACCGTAAATGTTCAGAACTTTTCTCTGTTTTCTCCGGTGAACTATTTTGCTTGCAAAAATGTGCTGATCTGATGGAATGGAGGGTTTCGAAAAGAGTTGGTAGACGAGATTGACAGTTCCAGATTTAACTCTCTTTTGTTTTACATCGGTCTAGTAGAGAGGTGTGCAAGCGGGAATTGAGAAACCTGACAATGTGTATGTGTGTTTTTTTCTGTTACAATATTTAATATTAATATTATTATGGAGGCAATGGTATTTTTTTTCTTTCTCTCGTTCCGGTGTTTTTTTTTCTCTTCAATCTCGAATTTCGCTCACACTTTCTGCTCAGCCGAATTGATTTGTGTGCGTTTATCGATTACAAACTTTTTTCACTGTTCTTTTTCCTGTTGGTGAAAACTGACTGCTGCAAATTTGGATTAATGAAACATTTTTTTCGAGAAAGTGAGTGAAAATTAGTGGTAGACAATGACACAACTCAGCCCGGTGAGTGTCAAATCCGTGTCGTCACCCAAAACCGGCGTGCATTGCATTGCTACTTTCCATGGCCTGCTTGATTCGTTCCATCGTTCGGCACGTGGTGGGTGAAAATTCCAGTACGACAGCAAGGAACGGATTGGTGGAGAAAAGGAAAGTGCATTGCTGGGACATATTTCGGAGGTTGTTGGAAGCAGCTTGCTTTTATTCTCGTTTGTGAGTGTGTGTGTTCTTTTTCTCTCTGTATTTCTTTGTTTAGCTAGAAAACATCAACAATAATTCGAATATTTTTTCTGTTACTGCTTCAACCATTATTCTCTAAAATATTTTCAGTTTTCTGTTGTTTTTTGTCTCGAATTGTTTTGTTTAGCAATTTGTTGTTTGTTTACCTCAAAGCTATAGGAGGGAACGGGCATCGAGCATGCCGAGAGCCGGGAGAAGGCAAACTCAGAATTTTTCATTTTACCCTATTTTTCAATTTTAGAACTGTTGCATTCTGGTTCTATCAAACTTTGTGAGATTTCGAATCTTTGAATTGGCTTCATTTTTATAACGAACTATCTAATACCCGCCGCTCGTTGCTGCGACTTTCAACGAAATAGAAGTAAAACACAATTTGTTGTTTCGAAGCGCCATCTAGCGGGCAGATAATCCCCAACCAATAGCGCACAAACACTTTAGATTCAGGGTTAAGTTTAAACAGGATTAGAATAGGAAGAGCTCGAGAAAAGAAACTGCGGAGACTCCATTTTTAATTGTTTGAATCGGGGTTAGCTGTCAAAAACGAATCAAATACAACTACTGCCTTTCCTTATATTTAGCATTAGACGTGTTGCCATACAATATCAGGGATATAAAAAATGCTGTTTCCTCTCCACATTTCTCTTCCTAGAATTTTTTATAGCTTTGTCCTAAAATACGTCATATTCTGGTTTTATCAAATTCGCGATATGCTGCGATATGGTGAAGTTTTAGAAGAGTGACAACCCTAGAGCTTGAAAGAAATCTAAATGAATCTGGAGAAACAATTCTTCAGTTCTCCGTCCCCGAAAGCCAGTCAATGGAACGCCAAAAAATTTTCCTGCATCTCTTCTGCGATCGTTTCCACTAGCAAAGTTATCAAGCAATCATTTTGCAGTTTGCTGCCTAAATACCATTTTTTTACGCAAAGCTGATTTTTGGTTAAATAGGTCAAACTGAACTGTCTATTCGATATCAGAAAAGTCCAAAGAGAACCTAGAGACTCCAAAGACTAATAAGTGTTGGCCAAGAGTGCTCAAAATTGCGATGCTAAGACACGGCACTATCCTTACAAGATCTTACTTGCTTCTTGGCTTCCAGATGACATTGGGATCAATCGTAGAGCAGTTGAAGAGGCTTGTGTGCCTTTTAAAAGAGATACCAAAACCGGATTGACGATACGCTAGCCGATAGAAACTAGGTAGCCAACAGTGTTGATTCCGACGTAGAAATGGATGCGGTAAATTGTTGTCGATGAGTTCATATATATTGGTCCAGAAGTGACATGTGATATCGCAGATATCCGCCAGACAAAAAGCGGTTTGCGGTTGTACAGGGGATCTTCTGCGGTTTGCGTATTCCCTGCAATCTCTTAGTTTATAGACGTACTCAAAACTTTTCCTTCCCTAATAACAATTCAGGTTTTGTGGTAGTTTTACATCCACTCATAAAACTTGTAGAATGTTATAAAACTTCAAACAAATCCAGCAAAGAGTCGAAAAGTGAGATTCTACAAGCAGCAGACCATTGGTCCACGGAACTGGAGACAAGTAACAGTGACTGTTATTCATAAACCGGAATAATCAGCTTTCGACCACAATTCGCATTGGCCGATTGCATTACTGTTCTACCACTTATAGACAATTCGGGGTCAAGGCAAACGATTTATTATCAAATCTCAATTTGCCTTTCGCAACGGGAAGGGTACGAATAATTGCCTTACACTGCTTTCAACAAAAATTCAACTAGCATACTCTCTAGAGAGCTGCATGCTTGGTCTATAAGAGAGCTTACGATTCTGTAGCTAGGCTAAAATTATCTTTTAAGTCTAATCAAGTATTCGTACAAATTGTTGTCAAAAAGCATATTACCTTTTCGCATAGTGATACGGTAGTGTCATGAAGCGTCATTCACGTTTGTGGGAGATCCGAAACATTTTTGCCAATATGTATCGAAGAGTCCACCAACTTCGGTATCTTTATCATTTTATCCAGCTTCTATAGGTTTAATGATTCCGCTTATATCGCAGAATTAGCTGGTGCGATGGGTTTTTACATTACATTAACCCCGAAGGTATAATCGAAAGCATGATTGGAGAAGTCGAAAGCAGGTCGTGACACCAACACTGACAGTCAACTTTTTCATATCGAACACACTGACAGCGTGTGTTGCAAGGGGTACCAAGACATCGAGCACGTTATTTGGGCATATTGGGTATGTAGCGATGCCTGATCCCGGTCAGAAGATTCCTCAATAGTCTGAAGTAGACCACCCAAATGTCCACATTCGCGATACCTAGGCCCGCCGCAATCTACCGTATATGTCGTTGACGTGTTATTCTTTAATGATCGTAACTGTGCTAATGCGGGAACTGGGATCTTTCTAGAGTTAATTAAAGTCGCAGGCCCAGTACAAAATAGAATCGGTGTTCGTTCTTCTGTATGTAAAGAATAATGTGCAAATCTAATAGAGACATATTTTTTGTCAATTACGATAATACAAAAAATCGTAACTTATCAAGAGAAGATCTTGGCCATAATTGTGTTGTGTCATAAATTGATAATTCCAGCGAAAACTGAAAAGTATTAATTCAGCTTACAGATAGACGCTCCAAAGTTGCAATTCAGCTCCATCTTGACACGAGAAAGCGAATGGGCGCAATTAGTAGAAAATGTACGGGTCTGCCATCAACCTAACGTAGTTTTTAACCAAGAGAAGAGACAACAGGCTTCTTGAGAGTGAGTAACGGCGCTATAACCTAAGCTCATTCGCCAGGGCAGGGCCAAATACCTCTGTCCCATCCCAGGAGCTTAGGATCGAGCTTAGGATCAAAGGAGTCACTCCCAACGATTTACCAAACCCCCATCAAATTGAAACGGTCGGTACGGTTGTCCACGTTTCTTTCTTATTCAAGTTTCCAAATGATTCGTTGATTAAATTCTTCATTAAACGAATAATTTGATTGCCGTATAATTTTGAATCATCTTCATTTTGTTCGCTGCATAGTTGGACTGGCCGCTTTAATAATTGTGTCACATACCATATGTGTCACAAACATTAATCTTGACAAAAAAAATTGGCGAACGTCTGAAATTTTCTAGGATCCCTACATGTATTGGCTGTGTATGTGTAGACTAGAATAGACTAGACTAGACTAGAGAGAAGAGACATCAGGCTTCTTGCTCCTTCTTAATTTTCTCCCCTCCTGCAAAAAATATAAAGATAACAAATGACAATCGTTGGCAGCTTCCCTTTACAAGCTTTTCACTATTCCCAAAAATAATTGTATCTCAAAGATCGCACCTAAACCAAGAATTCACAAATCGAGCTGCATTCAAAAGCTAAATTTTAATTTTATTGTTTTTAACAATGTCCGTAGCTCTATCGTCACTTTTATTTAATTTGCATGAAATATTGATCCAGAATAGATCCGGCAGCAATGTTTTATAGCCCCTTTGTAAATATTTTGAACGCTCTTGATTGACAAAGCGACCATTCAGGAGCTAATTCAATATTGAGGTTAGGACTGGATCAAATGGGTTCTCGATTGCCTTCTCTTCCCTTAGTTTTTTACTTGAGAGTGAAACTGATTCACTTTCGGATCTAACTACTATTAAATTGTTTGACGCCATTTTCGAACCTATGTTATGTGCTGCTGAACTACAAATTGGGCTGGGTTCTAACCTGAAAGCCCAACACAGTACCTTAAAAAAATGTTTGTTTGGAGTAATTAGTGTTGGGTCGTTTTCAGGTTTCAAAATTTCAGATGACAATCTCGTTTCCAGGTTTCAAGTGAAGCCTCAGATTCTAACCCCAACTGCTGTCAAAATGGATGACCCTACCGTCATTTTTGTTGTACTATCGGGTTCTGACGAAGTACAGAAGATACCTTCTCAATGGCGACGAAACCAAAGTAAAGAATGATTGCAGATAGTTCCCCGTAAAAAAGTTTGATCTGGTCACTGTACGTTTTTTCGCCGATAAATTCGCCCGAAAACTGATGATCCGGCAAGAAATTTGCAGCTGAGGACTCAAAACCAAACCCTTTATCACCAATCAAACGATGGACTCGAAAATAAGAGTGGTTGGTCGTGTGTGGTCTTCCAGCAAACGTCGATTGGAAACTTCGGTTCGGTAGCTGAATTGAAAAGTGTTGAGATCGACCAAGGTAAACCCAGCGCTCTCGGATCGGGATGTCGATAAGAAATACGGTGCTAAATGTTGTACCGTCCGGAGGATCTGCGATGTAGAATAATGTAGCAGAATTTTGTGTCCAGAACACGCGTCTGAAGTGGTCTGACCGGGTTCAGAGCATGCCTTCTCGCTGATGACGAAACCTATGTCAAGAAGGATTTCAGTCAGATACCCGTAGTTTTATCTGGGCACAGCATGTTTTTTCGCCAATAAATTCGTCCAAAAACTGAAAATCTGGCAAGTAATTGGTAGCTGTGGATTCACAACCAAGTTTTTCATCGCCAACAAAACGATGGACCCGATGGTTCTACTCAACGACGACGAAACATATGCCACGATGGATTTCAGGCAGATTCTTGGACAAAAGTTTTATCTGGTCGCTCGAAAATTGATGATCTAGCAAGGAATTCTCATCTGCTGACTCAAAACCACACTTTTCATTGTTAACAAACCGATGGACTCGATATCGTATAAGCGAGAGTGTCGTGTGTGGCGATAGTGCGAGGATGCAGAATTTTGTGACCAGAACAGGCGTCCAAAGTTGTACGGTCGGGTTCCGACCAAGTACAGAGGATACCTTCTTATTTACGACGAAACCTATATCAAGATGGATTTCAGGCACTTCCCGGGAAAAGGTTTTATCTGGTCACAGCCCGATTTTATCGAAAAAAATCACCCGAAAACTGATGATCTGCTAAGAAATTTGAAGCTTTGGACTCAAAACCAAGCATTCTCTCGTCAACAAACTGAAGGACTGGATGCTGACTAAACAAGAGTGTCTGGTCTTGTGGAGAGGCTGCCCCAATTTTGTGACCAAACCATGAGCCCGGATGGTGCACAACCTCTTTCTGACGGAGTACAGAGAACACCTTCTCAATGCCGACGAAACTTATATCAAGCTAGGTTTCAGGCAGATTTACGGACAGAAGTTTTATCTGGTCGCAGTACGTTTTTTCGACGATAAATTTTTCTGACGATCTGGCAAGGAATTTGCAGTTGTGGATTCAAAACCAAGCTTTACATCGTCATCAAACCTATGGACTCGGTGCTGTATAAGCAAGAGTGTCTGGTCGTGTGGGGACCCCGAAAATTCAAAGCAAAGGTCGATCTGTAACTTCCGTTCGTTCCAATGAGTTGGAGTTGATCAAGCTAAACCCAGTGCTCTCGGATCGGGATGATGCGAAGGGATACGGTGCCAACCGCTGTACCGTTCAGAGGATCTGCGTTTGCGAGTTTCAGTACATGCCTCCAATCCACAGAGCAAAACGATGAAGCAGAATTTTGTGGCCAGAACATGCGTCCGAAGTGGTATAACCGGGTTCCGAGGATGCCTTCTCATTGATGACGAAACCTATGACAATATGGATTTCCGACAGATTCCTGGACAAAAGTTTTATCTGTCTTTTGGCAATAAATTCACTCGAAAACGGGTAATCTGGCAAGAAATTGGTAACTGCGGGTTCAAAACCAAGCTTCGCCTTAAAACTGGTGATCTAGCAAAGAATTTGTAGCTGTGGACTTAAAACTAAGCTTTTCATCACAAAAACAACAAGAGTATCTAGTCCTCTAAAGTTCTATCCAGAAGCTGCCACTGCAGCTGGGAGGCGCTACAATGTTGTGGCCAGAGCGCGCCCTCGAATGTTGTACGATTCGGTTCTAATGAAATACATAGGATATCTTCTCAATGACGACGAAACGAAGTTGGGTTTTAGGCAAATTTCCGAACGATTTATCTGATCAAGACACTTTGTTTCGCCGATAAATTCGGCCGAAAACTGATGATCTGGCAAGGGCACGTTTTTTCGCCGATAAATTCGGCAAGGCACTTAAAGCTGTGGATTGAAAACCAAGCTTCTCTTCGCCAACAATCCGATGGACTCGACGCTGAATAAGCAAAAGTGCCCGGTCGTGTGTGGTCCCGAAAATAAATTCAAAGCAAAGATCGATCTGTAACTTCGGTTGAGCTGCTTACTTGAAACGTATTGAAGTCGATCAAGGTAAGAATGATGCTAAAAAATATGGTACCAACAGCAGTATGGTTCGGAAGATCTGCGCCTGCGAGCAGATTACTGTTCATTCCAGGCCTACGGCGATGAACGATGATGTACGATTGTAGCCAGAACACCTTAATGACCCCCCTGTGGACTCAAAACTAAACTTTTCATCACCATCTAAACTCGATCCTATATAAGCAAGAGTATCTAGTCCTGTGACGTTCTGGTCAAAAGCTGCCACTACAGCCGAACAATTTACCAGACCACGCGCCCGGTTGTTGTATGATCGGGTTCTGACGACATACAGAGGTCATCTTCTGAATAACCACAAAATTGTGCCAAGTTGGGTTTCACGCAGATTTCTGCACAAAAGGATTATCTGCTCACAACCCATTTTTTCGTCTCTAAATTCGCCCGAAAATGGATGATCTAGCAAGGAATTTGCAGCTGTGGGTGACCCAAAACGAAAAAAAAAACTCGTAGTGTGATCAATTGTCAGAATTATATAAATGACAATTATGTCAAATGACCTTATATCAAATGACTCAAAATTAATCTTTCCATCGCCAACAAACCGATGGACTCGATGCTGTATAAACAAGAGTGCCTGGTTCTGTGAAGCCAGAAGTTGTCACTACCACTTGGCTGGTACTACAATAGTACCACGACAATAAGGTGGGTTTCGTCAACAAGAATATCGATTCGGCAATCGAAAAGTATTCGGCAATTATCAAGCGGATGTTAATGAAATCTAGAAATTGAATTCAGGACGCTGCACAAAGGCTCGATGTTGGGTAAAATGGCCGCTGAGATTGACCTGTCTAGTGTGCAGCACATGATGGCAGAAATTGCAAAAGAAGTACGCGAGATCATCTGTATGACGTCGCAGTAATGTTGTAGTTTTTTTGTGGCAGTACAATGGAATACCATTTGACAACCAACCAATCCAATCAAGTTTTATGTGTTCGGATCCTAAATGAAGCAGAATTTATCCAATATTAATGATGGAAACCTCGAACTGGTTTATTGTTTCATTGAATTGCAGCCTTCTTTGGCATAGAGGGAGCTTTCGACAATGCATCTAATAGTGCAGCGCTACGAGGAAACATCGGTTGGATATCTACATAACAATATTATAAACCATGAAATAACTATCAGCCTTGGAAACACGTCACTGCCTACGAAAACAAATAAGGGATGCCATCAAGGCGAAGTTCTGTCACCCTTATTGTGGTCAATAGTTGTGGACAGCCAATTTTCGCTAATAATGATTATTTTTCGCCGTACGAGCTTATATATCGTCAATTACTAACTTTCGGGAGAACCATTTGTTTATTTCAACGATTTGAATGACGTCGCAGAGAATTGATATTCTCGGAGCAGCAGGCTTTGCCTGGTTAATTTTTGTGCGGTTAAATTTTTTTCATTCCGAAAAAATCCATTCGTGAATCAAATTCGATACGTTGTTTGGCCAATAATGCGGGAAAGAGCGGCGAAATGATCCAACACATCAAGAAATGAAACAACTTGATCACCTATAAGAACAAAAAATGGTTAAAGTTAAGGACAAAGCCAGTGTGCTGCAGTAAGGGCTCGAAAGTTGTATTCGTGAGTTCTGCAGTGTTCGGTTGCATACATTACATACTGATGGAAGACGAGGCTTATGTGATAAAGGACTCTAAAACCCTGTCAGGTGTCGTAGGGGAGTATGTGAACGATACAAACTGGTCGATTTAAGTGAACAAATCTAGTCGAAATAGTAAGCAATATGTCACTGTGGTTTGAAGTCTTCCATTTTATCGATCTGAGTATTTGCAGATGAAGTTTGCTACCTTTGAATGAGAAGCATAATACCAGCTGTCAGCTGTTTTGGCCGAATTTAGCGCTGGCGCACCCTGCCCAAAACAACTCTAAACTGTAAGTCTGTTTCCAGCCACCAACGACACTGGCCACGTTCAAAAGCAGCTGTGGATTGGAATGTCTCAACCTAAGTGCAATGAGTGGACCTTGAGCCTAATTGAGAAAATTTGAATTGCCAGATATGATGTTAGACTCATTCAATTTCATCATGTGCGCAACGTAGTACTGGTGCAGTTCAGTGCTCGTGTCTCAGTAGATCAATTTATCTACAGCAGCAACATGGCACACTTTGTTTTTCATAATAGGGTCTATGTGGAGGATAATGCAGTCAACGTCAAACTTGTGTTTGTGGAACTGCCAGAAAGAGATCTCCTGGTACACTTGATAGCGCAATCCACAGATTCATGCCGCAATATGGCGAAGATTTAAGATGACGTTCGGAGAGATTTCTTCCCTGGCATTCCCATAGGTGTTCGGGTGGTAAGAATGCGACTAAAATGTCCTAGATCTTCTTCTGTGATCCTGGAACATGGCACCTACTATACACAGACAACACTGTGCACATGTGACGAACAGATTGTCACGTGTCAATTCTATGAACAATCTGCACATTTTGGAAAACAACCAAGACAAAACATCATCTCCACCCAGAAAAACCATCCAAATGTCAATGCTCAAAGCTAAAACACAATGATCCAAGCAGTGACACTTAAACAACAAATGAATTTTGAATCAACAACAGCTACATTCCAGTACTTCTGCCGCAACAAACATCACCGCTAAACAAGATGCAGATACCAAGGAGGACACTTTCACGACCGTTGTCAGCAAAACGAAGAAGCATAACAAGGCTATCGATCTTGATCTTCAAGGTGACAGCACCGATGATAGTATGGATGAAAGCGATGATCACGGGAGCAGACCACCTAGGACAAGAACCACCGCTCGCAAAGGTAAATTGCATGCGAAAGATTCAAGGGAAACATATTAAAATGTTGTTTTATTATTTATTTATTTTTGTAAATATATAAAAGATCCACGGCTCCTTCAAGCTCACATATTGAGACTAAACGAATTTAAAAAAAACTCTGAATTGGTACACAGAAAAGGATATAGTTCAACCAAAGAGAAAACTGCAAAATTGTGAATCTTGCATTTGTAAAGGGTGGTCTAATTATTTTGTCTGTCACTGTCTGCCCCGGTATTGTATGGCAACACGTCCGATGTAATAGTGATTGATAGCTATTCGATTTTATCCATTTTTGACGCCTAGATATGAATCCAAATGATTCCATCGTTTCCCTTCACAAGGGAAGTCCCTTTGCTGGGCTTTGTGATAACATTACTAAATAAAAATCTTATTACATGAATGATTTGCTGGCTTTAAATTTGACACTTCAGCCATCTCAAAATAGCGTATTCGTGTATCTCTTGTCACAAGTGTCGTTTATATGCTAGTGGAACTCGAAAGTGCTAGAATTGTGGAGATGATTCTCAAAGTCGGTTCCAATCTAACATCGATGTGATCACTACCCACAGCTTTCTTATTATATTTTTTTTACTATTTTAAGCATTACAACAAACACAACTTTTTTATAACATTCCCCTGAAATATGTTGAGGTTCTGTTCCACTGGCGTACCACGTAAATCGTATCTCTACCGATGATGCAAGCAAGTTGTCTTTATCCATTGACAAAACTAAGCAAGCGCTGTTAAAAGTTGCTGGTCAAATCACTGACAGGTTTGAAAAGTCAGTGCTATCTTGATTCGTTTGAAATATTCAATTTTCCAATTTCTTCGGAAGCACTAACGTTCTATCTTGGACCCTTAAATTTATATGATCAAAACTGTAAGAACTTTAGATGATTGTTTACTATGTTTCAAAACCCTGCTTTGCTTTAATGAACCATAGAAAATACAATAAAAAACTTTCTTTTTTACGGGTCTACTCGCTGTTATTGAACAGCTGTTAATTGAATAAGACAAAAAAGTCAAAGCCTCCTTCGACTACGGTCGAGCTCCAAAGTTCAAGCAAAATCTTCCATACCGTTTCTCTCCGACTCTCCGAATGTCCGGATGCACCGTTTCCCTACTGGAACACCAGCTGTTGTTGGGCTGTTCAATTATTAGAAGATTCTTCCTACCCGTTTCCCATCATTTTTTCATCGAGTTCTTTCCGCACGCTCTCTTATTTCAACATTTTTCCGTTTTGCTTGTTTCCTCAAATATAAGATATTAGTGGATTTACTTAAGGTAATTTTTAATTTTTCTTCCATAATTTATTATAATAGTTTTTTTTTGTTTTTAGTAGCTTCAATTATATTATTCTTTTATATGTATATGTGTTTTTCCCCCTTTCTGTTCTCTGGGTGTAGCTTCCTGCCTCCTACTGGTTCATGTCTGCCCCCTCTTTACGCCCCCCGCTCCCAACCCAGTTACTACTTCCACCCCTTCCACGAACCACACCCCCCCCCCCCCCCCTTACCCGCCCGAAGACATCGCGGAAGCTGATTATTTCGGTGCCGCCAGCGAAATAGTTTTCTCCTCACTCGGCGTCGGTGTCGTGTCCCGCCGCGGTGGCATCCGTTCGTTGATCGCATCCAGCCCCTTGGCCTCGGCGAACGACGTGATCTTGTGGTTGGGCGAGAAGCCCTGCAGGGCATTATGCAGCGACTGTTTACCCCCGGACAGGGCACCGAGCGGTAGAGCGCCGGTCGGCGTCAGTCCCTTCAGCTGTAGCACCGATTCGGATTCTTCCCTCAGCACGGAGAATACGCGGGCCATCTTACCGATGGCACGGATCTTGTTCCGGATGACCTCCTTGCGGGCGTTCGCCTCCTCCAGGGTGTCGTCACCCTCGCAGATCAGCTCGTCGTCCGAGCAGATGTTAAGTACGTTGACCAACATTTCGGTTACCTTCTCGCCGACGAACGGTAGCGACCAGGTGAAGACGTCCATGAAGTTTGGAAGCCAGTACGGATGCGGTGAGCAGTTGAACTGCCGGATGTTCATCACGTTGTTTTCGTACTTTAACACGGCCGCTTTGTTGTTGTAGACGTCCAGGTAGTTGGGAGCGGAGAAGATTGTGATTAGCGAGGGGAAACCGGTCGTGGAGCTCTTTCGGTACATGCGGTAGCCAGCGTCCTGCGCTTCGTGGGCCCGAATGATCGATAGGAGCTTGTTGTTCTGCAGGAAATCACAGCAGGCCTTGTAGCTGTAGAAGTACGAACAACCGCGCACCGTATTGTGCGAGTAAAAGTCCGAATTCTTCTCGTTGCCAAAGTCTTCCAGCGGATCGGACCACAGCAGATCGCACATCGGTCCGAAGGCCGGCGGCTCTTTGAATCGGTCCAACTTTCGAATGTCGTCCAACTCTTGGATCTCCGGCGAGAGGCCACCGTGAACACAAAGGAATTGCTGATTCATTAGTGCCGCCAGGGGCAAACAGTCGAACGCTTCCATACATGCATCGTACACCCGTTCCGAGTACTTAATCTTACACTCCTGCTTAAAGGTAAAGTATTCCGTTAGATGTCGACACTCGTGATTGCCTCGCAGCAGAAACAGTGTGGTTGGATAGCACAGCTTCAGCGCCCACAGATACAGCACGCACTCTATACTAAAGTACCCGCGGTCAACGTAATCGCCCAAAAAGAGATACTTGGTCGAAGCAGGCGAACCACCGATCTCGAACAGTTTCATCAGATCGTAGAACTGCCCGTGAATGTCGCCGCACACCGTAACCGGCGCTTCGATGTCGATCATCGTACTTTCCGCTTTAAGAATGCCCGCGCCCTCCTGAATGATCCGCAGGGCGGCATTCTCCTCGATTCGGCCCTCCAGGATGAAGTGCTGCTTCAGTACGTCCGGGCGGGGTTTGCCGGTGTGTGGATCGAACACCTCGGCCAGTGTCAGTTTGTGCTTCGGCGGAAACAGGACACTGTCGATGATCCGATCGGTGCCGCAGGTTTGACCTGCTGCGGCCGCACCCGACGGTGGTGTTGCATTGGTTGATTGTTGACTTGCTGTTTGCGAAGACATTTTTGCTATAGCTGGGTGTGTGTGTGTGTTGGTTGGTTTTGCTACAATAATCTACTCCGATTTGATACTTATAGACACGTGTTTTTGTTTTTGTTTTGAGAGTGCTTAAATATGCGCGTGTTATGATTAAACAATAGTTAAGTATCTCTCCGCCTTTCTTCTGCTTACACGGGTCAAGTTACTACAATAGACTGAAATTGTCTGTGATGATCTTTCTAGTTTTAACCTACTGTCTATACTTGTTTATGGTTTAGCTAAGTTGTTTCTTGCTTTTTTACTTTCTTCTGTTATCTACGTTGTTGTTTTCTTCTATCGATCCACTCGATGAATTTTGTTATAGCTTTCGCCTTCTTTCTACCCGGGTGCAGTCACCAGCTCCTATAGGGTTACTGCGAGGGTTGCTGCGATCAAGCGTACGTTTAGGCGGGCGCACCGTCTAACTTTCCATCCGTTGTGGGTTCTTGGTTTTATTCGGTAGTCCTCTGGTTGTTTACATCCGGATCAGTCTGAAAAGAAGATAGGAGAAAGAGAATACTGTTAGTAAACGGTTGATCAATTTTTGATGTGGAAATTGAGTTGTAATGTTTCGCTAGAAATTTTTGATTTGTTACGTTCACATCCAATTTGATTTTAAATGTATTAGTTGTTCGTTTCTGCGCTCTAATCCATTAAAAATTTGTTTTGTACTTTTAAACTGCTGGTACCGATAAGTTATTATAAACTTATTGGAAGAAGTTAAAGCCTGATTAATACCCAGAAGCTTAATCATTTTATTCGTAATTTGTAATCGCGAATGAGAAATAAAGGGAGCATTCCTCGAAAAAACGATTCGAGCTACATATAAAAACAGTTATAATCAAGTCTATCTTCTCATCCCGTCCAGAGTTGAAGCTAAAAGTAGTCTCGCTAGTGATGAGTGTCGATACACAGCGAAAAGTAGCGTCACTGCGCGTGAATTGTGTTGTTGTTTGATTTTTCGAAATATCCCGTAAGACCTATTCGGGAGGTGTAATAATTATTATTAAAATTGCAGGTGGAGCTCAATTTAATAGAAGTTGATTTCTTACAATTTCAGTACATTTCACACCAAGCGCTGATTATGTTCAAGAACATAGACCACTCAAATAACCATAAGCATTAAGCCATTGCACAATATTGGCTATACATTTGCACTAATGTTGCACTGAAACTCAACTGTAGTATTCAAAATGCAATTAAGCTCTATTTTGGCATCATAAATGTATACGAAATATGCCATTACCGCATGCTTTATATACTTATATAAAGCTGATATAAGACGATATACTTCAAGGAAATATGCATTTAGTGTAATTATAGAGTAAATATAAAGCTATCGTAATGCTGTGGGTTTATTAGTTATGTAACTCCTCCTGTCCATTTCATTCGGCATATTTCATTTCATTGGAACATATGCAGTATAATACGGTTCTAAACAGTATTTTTATATTTTTCCTTTTTGTTCATCATACCGAAAAGGAAACATAAGAAATCGTTGTAAAACCATTGGGGTAAATGACAGCCGCTAGAAACTTTCTCATACCATGCGTAGTGCCAATAACAGGCTTTCAAATTTGATATTAGTTTACTGTTGCTGTATAATAGCATTAGTAACGCAAAAACGAACTTTCAATTTCTGCACAGTAGTAGCACAATATTTCACCTTTTATGGTA
This sequence comes from Topomyia yanbarensis, assembly GCF_030247195.1. Lineage (NCBI taxonomy): Eukaryota > Metazoa > Arthropoda > Insecta > Diptera > Culicidae > Topomyia > Topomyia yanbarensis. Next base: position 437,878,446 of record NC_080671.1, read on the forward strand.
TCATATCAGCATTATATCAGAGTATAGAGTTTGACGACTCTTTAGGAGTACCCTATATGTAGATATAAGGCAGATATTAGGGAAAGTTATAATGCTTATTGGTTACTTGGGCAAGCAGAGTCATTCGTTTCGCGGAACAACGGTGTACTGCATCCATGAACGCGGCAACGTTAAAATCCGCATTCCCGTATATATGGACAACGACTCTTTAGAGTTTCGTTTACGTGATTTATTCCCGTGAATTTCTGACATTATGATTAAGAAATTCATGTCAAGATACGGAAATGTGGGTTCCGTCACAGCTGATATTTGGAGGAACTTTTTCTCGAGTGTTATGTGCTCTCTGTTTATCTCTTATGTGCGTGGCCGTCAAAATCTCGGGGTCCCTGGTCCTCGCACAGTGTTCCGATACGTAATGTAACATAAGATTTATAGTTTCTTCAAGAGCTGCAAACTCTAGCTGTCCATACATGAGAAGTGTCAGAATCACACCCTTTCTGATCCAATAATGGTTTGCTCTTCTTAGTATATCTGAAAAGCGACTTTTAAAGGAACGCTTCAGATTCCTCGGGCACTGTTTGTACGCGGGGCATGGCAATAAATCAGGTAGACTCTCCCCACAATATGCATACTTTTCAGCAATCCCCATGCAAGGGTCATACCCATGATTCTCTGCGCAATTGTCACGCCGAGCATTATTGCTACAATGTCCCATTTGATTGTATCTAGTTCAATCTACTGTAATGCATGACGCGCGATACATACAGCCGAACAAACAGACGATCTTTGTCGAAGAAGACGCCACTAAATGCAAACCAGTCTCGCCAAAGGTCACCCAATACGAGTTTGAAGGGACACACAATTCAGTCCCGTCTAGTGCGATTGCTATTCAAAATCTACACTCACTAGAGCACGTGGCCAGCCAACCCCACACATCATGCACACATGACATACTCGAATCGATGAAAACACCGTCGATCTCAACATTGTGAGCGAGCACGTAGACACGGTAGTCCTTTATAAAAAACTTGTCACCAGCAGCGTCATTTGTTTGCTTTAGACAAAATACCATAATTCTGAGCTTATCTGGGTGAATTTTTCAAGATACGTGTTGAATATTACTGCGTCAGTTTCTCAGATTATTTTTAATCAGATATGGTCCGATGGAGTTCAGTGTGTATGATTTTAAAGAGGAAATCGGAGTCTTTGATGACGAACCTGATTCTACCGATTTTCTTAGCAACTAGCACGAAGAACGTGTAAAAACCTTGAACAGCAATAGTCCATAAAAGTATTTTTGTTTCATTCGCATTTGCGAAAAGATGAGTTAGTAATATCTGGGTCATAACCGAAATGTCGTGACGGAACTTGAACTCGAAATCCAATCATACGATGCGTTCTGTAATCAACAATCCACCAGCAAGGTCGCAACTCTTAAAACTTGTCTCCTCATTATACTGATCTTGATGTCCAGTCTCCTGAATAGATACTACATCCATCGCCTTCAAGCACCTAGCGTCAACTGATTTCACGAACATACAGTTCAAACTTTGCGACAGAAGTTTATATGAAATGAGCGTGAATCAAACATGAACGAACTTTGGTGTAAAGAATTCCTTGTTTTACGTAAACCCGAACTATCTGTAATCACTGACCTATTAGTAGACCATTGCTTTCATTTGGTCGAGTTACAGAAGGCTCAAGAAAGTTCCTGCAGGAAATGCCATCAAGCGAAGGAAACATCCAAATACATACTATGCGACTGCACAGCTCGCGCCAAAACCGGTATTAGCTCAACGATCTTTGGTAAAGGATTCCCAGATCCTGAGGAGATCAGATAAGTTTCAGGTTCTCTAGTTCTTTCGAGAGGTCGTCGTCGAAATTCACTCATTCAACCAATTGTTTTCAAACTTAGAAACAATAAAATGCAACATATTGAAAAACTTTTTCATTGTTCATTTCATTCAATTTCAATGCCACACCCTAATGCACGTAACACTGCTTATAGGGTCTTTGGGCTAACTTGTTTTTGAGTGGAATTCATTTCGGAGGATTATGATCCTTTGCCAGGAAATCGACCTCCGTGGCTCCAGAACATCCAATGGCACGACGTCAAATCCGACTTTTAAAACGTTGAACCATCGTGGGACCTCCGTTATGGAAGTAGACACCTTTGAAGACTTTCAAGTACACCTGGCCATTGACCGCTCCGATTGTCACGAACGGTGTGCTCCATTTTCCACACGAGCAAATTGCCTGCCAAATTATGTATTTTTTGCAAAAATTTCGAAAATCAAATTATTCATGCCATTCAGCGCAATAAAAGTTATAAACGTTCGAAATCGTACATACTTGTTTTTCTCAAAATTTTCAGATGAATTTTCTATGTTGAACTCTTAGAAATGCCACAGAAAACAGACGTTTCGGTTCGATTTGAAATGTGTGTAAATATCCCGTACTGAAATTCCGAATCAGTCAGACTCTGAAGCAGGTTTGGCAAACGATTGTAGCAGTGATCGACGCACTGTAGTTGGAGTGCAGTTGCGGTTTGCGTAGATGGCAATAGTGAAATACGGACTTCCAACGTTTATCAAATTTAAAGTTTAAATAGGTTTTTTTAAGAACACCTTGACTTCTAGCTCCATCGCCGGCATATGTGGCTGGTCCACGGCCAACGACACGGCAGGGATTGACCACTTCTACATCGAACTACACATCAACAAATTGATCGAGACCTCACGTACTGGTCGACCGACTTTCGGTAATAATTGTAAACGCGGCTGAAGAAAGTAGTCCCTGAAATTGCGGGTCATCCCCACACCGAGCCGTACTTTGGTGGAAGTCCGGAAGACGCCGCCGCCTTCAAAGAGCGCCGTAAAGTACTCCGTACTTTACAAAAAACATCACCCAACCGCCCCTCCGTGACCAAAGAGCGAAGAACTTTGGGCGCTGAGGAACGCCGCAATCCAAGCGGTTAAGGAAACCAGCTGGACCAACTTTGTGGACGGCATTCATTCGGACTCCCCGTCTACGGAGTTATGGAGACGGGTCAATGCGGAGAGTGTAAAACACCGACAAAACGAAAATTTCCTAGCAGCCAACGACACCACCATCACAGACCCTGGAGAATTCGAGGACCGGATAGAATGCCATTTTAAATCGATATCCGCCGACGAAACTCTAGCAGCCGCATTCGCTCAACGAATAAGAAGATCCCAAGCCGCACCTACCACCTTCTGGCCAGACTCCGAACTCGTCATCGCTCTCAGTACTGCACCACAGGAATGGAAACTGGCCCATGTGGTCCCCATCTCCAAAAGGTGTCGGGCTCTCGTACGGAAAGTGAACCTACGGGAAAAACCGATGGTACACATGAATGGCAATACGGTACTCTAAGTGTCAGTGAAGAAGAGGGAAAAGGTAAAATAAAATTGAAACGAGGTGGATTGATCTACATGTGCCTTAGCAAAAAGATTAATTAAAACTAATTTAATCATTTCGGATTATTATATCCGACGTTTCGGTAGGTTTTTTTTCAACTTAGTTGAAATCTATTGACAGGACCGAATTCAGAGGATCGTTTTAAACCCGAAAAGACCTTGCACGATCGGAACAGATGATCCTGAAAAAAAAACAAATGACAATCGATTGTTGTACAACAACAAATCTGACAACAAATAACAATTATCGAATCCTTGAAAAAGGTCTTAAACGGACCGAAACGTCAGACGAAGACAAAATAGTTTGTTTTAGCTTAAAAATTAGACTGCAAAACCATGACTGGAAACATTTGGAATAGTAGAAACATGGTTCCCGTCCAAATTTGTGTATGTGTCACACTTGTTTGGGAAGACGATAAATTCGAAGTAATTTCTAACTAAAGCTAATATAAATTTGTTACTCCTTCCTTTGTCCGCTTGAAACGATTTTCCGCGTAAAATATTACACACTGAAAATGAAAAGTCACAATTAACCTGGTGACTGAGCGATCACAAAATGGGATGTTAACAGGACTTAAAAACTATACACTGTAAGGTTAATTTGAGTAATTTCCTGAATTGAAAAATCAATTGTAAGCCGTTACAGTTCTAGTACTATCACAAGGAACTCTCGCAACGTATGACCACATTAAGCAATCTGAGGTTCGTACGCAGTTCTTTTCAGCTGACAGCGAAAATATCTCGCAATGTTGGTGTTCCTGGTTGCACGGAAAAAAATTGTTCCCAAAATCGTGAATAAAGTGCCATGAATTCTGGAACAATCACTTTTTTACGTTACGAAAATAGGACCATGAACAAAAATCATGGCTTTTATAATTATGTTCAATTTGCCCTCAGTAACGCTTTCATTAGTGGAAATATTTGTTTTTGTTTTGTGAACTTTAGTCACGGTTTCCGCTAAGTTATTTCTAATTCGATTCTCAGTACGCGAATTCCTAATCATTTACAATTTCATGCAACATGGTAATAAAAATTTTACGTGAACTCTTTCACAAAATTTGGAGTATTATTCATGAAATCATTTTTGTTCCATGCACTTTTTCATGAAATACCCAACTGTTAGCGACCAGTAATATATACGAGCAGTAGATATATAAAAAAATTATTAGGACCTCGAACATTTGATAAGGTTCATTGTGATGTCCGGACATAAAACGAAAACTGCACTGAGAACCCTAAATAGTGTGCGTGATATAGTTCACAGAACCAGAGTCTTATTTTAATGATCCAGTTCATACTGTCACGTTACTCCGAGTAAAAAACCGTTAGTATCCAAAAAATAATAGATCACGATAAGACGAAGAGAATTTATGAATGCCATGATAAAACTGCTGATATCATGAACATTATTTACATTACTTTTTGAAAGTAAGCTCTAAAATAAAATATGATAACATGAACAGAAATTACGTAAATTGTGACTAAGATCCTGAAATCATGAACATGAATTGCTCTATTCGTGATTAAAATATCACAATAACATGAACAGATGTTACAAATCTCGCGACTAAAATCCTGAAATCATGAACACAAATCACACAACTCATTACAAAAACATTTAAAATCGTGACAAAGATCCTGAAATCATGAACATGAATCACTCTGCTCATGACTAAAATATCACGATAACGTGAATAGAAATTACGACCATCGCGATTAAGATCTTGAAATCATGAGCTTTCCGCCAACGTCATGAGAATTCACAAGTTCACTGTCACGTTTGACTGTACACTGTGTATTCCCAAATCATGAACAAGAATCATAACAAAAACTAAACATGTCCAGTGAACAACAACGGTAACCCAACCAAACATTCTAATTTAACGCCATGTATATATTCGGGGTAAACACAAATAGTTTCATGAATACTTGGTCACGGTTTTCGTAAATCCTTCAGTTCACGAAATCGTGACCTTTTGTTCATAAATTTATGAACGGATTTTTTTCCGTTCATAAATTTATGAACGTTGAGCCTATTTATGTCATGGGCAATTTATCGATTGTACGTCGAGAAATTGACGCAAGCTGAGTTTCCGCATGTAGATAATCTCTCATATCTAAAAATACTTAGAATGTTTTTTTTTTAGACAGCCCCTCCAGGGGTCAATTTAGTAAGTTTCCTCGACACGCCGCATCACGAGGGCAATCTTGCTTGGATATGAATTGCAGAAGAAATCAAATTTACCTTCTCCTCATTTCTGTCTAATAATGTTTGAGAAATTACGTGGCAATAAAATTAAACGAGAAAGTCAATCGTAATAAAAGTTCCGTGACATAACCGCTCGCATACCGGAGGGAAAACAAATGTTTGCTACGATTCCCATACGTTTGCCCCTTCTCTCCCCAGCGGACCAAGCAGTGCCTGTTCAGGTGAACGGCAACACTTGCATGCAGCCGTGTACTCGGAATCTCCGCACGCAACAGTTGGGCCAAAAAATCGTATACCAGGGAATGTGTGGATGTGCTTCAAACTTGAATGAAGCCAATCAATCAATCAGCTGAGAAAAAAAAACATGCTTCTGCTGTGTAACCATGCTCTGTGGCTTCGAAGGAGCACGGTCACCCATCATAACCGACTTGGGTAAAAGTTGAAGCAGGCGCAGTCTCTCAGAGCCTACTACAGGATTCGCGCGAAGAGAAGGCAACAATGATGACACGCACTGTCAGACAGGATTGCTTTCGATCGACCGTGCGTCGCGTCGCTTCGGTCCGTCGCCTTTCCGCCTTCGTTTTGCGAGGGGGTGGGTTTTTATTATTGTTACAATCTTTTTCCAACCATCGCGACCATCGCCCTCCCACCTAGCAGTTCGATTACGATCCAATCGAAGTGGGCTGCGGCAATCAACAACCATCACCGGCAACCGTGCGTCGTCGACGACGCCGTGACGATGAGTGGTGAGTGTGAATGGATCAATTCAGCAGTTTATGAGTGGTGAAAAGCAATTCGCTGCTGCATTGAAGGATGGCACTCTTCGGGGCCATTGGGGTGGTGGACAGGCATGGGAAACAACAATACTGAATTGGAAGAATTTATTGCTTGCTTGGGGGATGGGGAGTCTCTCGAGGTAATAGCGGATTTCGTCGATGTGTCATTCGATTGATCACTAAGCGGTGGTGGAAGGGGTGCGGCGATACGGTTTGATTACGAATTGATTGATTAATTTGCGGGTCGGGTCGGGTATTGGTGTTCTTGCCGAAAAGTTCACGGTGGTAGAACAAAAAAATACGAGGGACGCTATTGACGACAGATGCGTGTTAGTTGACGATGTTTGATGGGGCTGGACTTATGGACGTTGCTTGGACAGGGACATGTTTATTGACGAAATGCCGATAGATATGGGTTAGAACTAGATGAGGTCGATTCAGGGATGCTATTTCTTTACACATTGAACACATGACGTAAAACATACCGATGCAAGAGAGAGAGAGAGAGAGAGAGAGAGAGAGAGAGAGAGAGAGAGAGAGAGCAGTACGGTAACACTGCTATGGTAAAATATCAGTACTCGAATATCTTTGTCAAAAAACCGCAAAAAACACTTCAGAGTGAAATTAATCGTTTAAAAATTAACTGTTAGGTACTTCAGTTTAATTTCTCGCCTTGTCCACAGTAGAAGTTAAATATCACCCCAGTATAGCTATCAGTAAAGAAAGCAATCAATTCTTTCTACTGCCTTGTTACTTATCCACTGCACTAACAGGATAGAGTCGTTGCCTCGGCTACGTGGTGCAGTAAGTGGGCCACAAATGAGAAAACTGACTCTACTATGAGTAAATACAAATGCGATTGACTTTAATCAAACTCAGGTCTAAATAGTACGCGAGCTCATGTTGCGGTGATACTAATGGTGGTACTAATAACGTTCGTTTAACCGAACAACATACATCGTGCTGTTTGTTGGATATATGGATGACGATAAAATCCAAATTCACCCCCACTATATGGTGTTTTAATAGTGTTTGAAATAGGTTAAAACCATCACCATAATCAGGAAGACCCCAGGAACTATTTTATGGTATTTTGATTGTTGTGAAATTTGGCGCGACCCGTATTGATGGTAGTTTCATGTGGTTTTATGGTGTTTGAACCCACAAGTGCGGGATGACTTTGGACCAACCGTATTCTTACCACGCACTCCGTTGAAAATAAAAAGTTTCTCCAAGTATGATTTGTAACGGATAACACCGCTCTGTATTTCATCATGAAGGTTGCCATGAACTGTTTTGTATTACACGGTGCTAGATCGTGCAGTCGGACGTCGATTGTATCGTCGTCCAGGAGGATCTTGATTCTAGTCTTGTTAATGCCAGACGAAATGTTACATGTTATTCAGCCAAATGAAGTTAATTTTCAAACGTCTTTAAAACTGCGTATCTCATGCGGTGGAATTGTACATGCGAGACTTCCGTAAACCTACAAAATGCGCTTACTTTTGATTATTGTTGCACCTCGCGAGTCGTAGAACACTGGCAAATCGCTCGGACGTGTCGTTGGGCTCGTTCAATATTTTTCAGTTCAGAGTTCCAGTGATATAAAGTAAATCTAACAGGAAAATGCAGTCAATCGTTTTTTCTGTTGAGTAATGTTTTAGTAGGTTGAAATATCGCGAAAAACGTGTGATTTTACGTAGAGATTTATAGTCACATTTTAATAATTTTGACATTGACGTGTGTGAAGCAAGCCGCCAAAAATACGCCCGTTCGTTCAGCTTAGTTTCTGCAGCGCCATCTGGATCTGAGTAGTTGATGTAACAATTCTACGGGTTGAGAATTCTTCACAGAAAGCCCATAAAGTAATTTATTTAGAGCAACACGCTGGTGAGATCGTTTCATATTATTTTTCAACGCTTATATGTTTTTCCTTTTTGCTAATACGTGTCTGAATCAAAACTATTATTTTTCATTCTGGAAGTGCGAATGTAGTGCAAATATCCAATTGAAGCGTGGATGTATTCGCGCGGGGCTTATTGTATATGAAGGCGGCCTCAGAATGTACGTGTATGAACAGGAATTCTTGAAAACCTTCAATGATAGCTATAGTGAGCTGATTTTTAGCTTGTGTTCCAGATGAGATGAAATGTAGACTGAGAAGGTTTCATTTGCGCTGCAGATCATAGAACTGTTACCAATGAAATAAATCATTTTAAGTCTGATATCGTAGCCACAGCCAAGCTTTTTATCTTGCGACTTACATTATTATCACGTACCATAAATGTTCCATGATATATCCACGTGTCAACAGCCTCTTCGTATTTATTCCCATTTCCGAACGAACAGCCACTTTGTAATGTGGTTTGGCAGTCCGGGTTTTCGAAGCTTCCGTCAAATGCAAAAATGCCACTTGCACTACTCTGCGATCCACGCCAGTGATTTTGGTACAGTCCGCGATGTCAACGAGCATGGGAGATTTCGTTAGGATGATTCGAGTGTTTAGTTGAAAAAAATATTAGTGATTATATCGCGCAAGTTCTTCAATTGACCTCAATTGCAGCCTGGTTGTCGGAGCAGAAGTTAATAACTTTATCGAAAAAGCCCCTTTTGAAGAGCCGATTGTACTTCGCACATGTTTGCTAGAACTTCTGCTTGAAATATCTACCCAGTGAATGTAATTGTTCCAATCCCAGTTCACAGGAATACACACCAGCACGACCCTCCAGCAAAGAGCCTTATCCATGACAACCGACGACTTTGTCTATTAAATGGAACACAGGGTACTTTATAAGCGATAACGAAGAGCGTTATATCTTTACAGTTGATGAATTTAAAGGAACGCTACAGATTCCTCGGGTGCTTTTTTACACGGTGCATGGTAAACTTTTTTCAACAATCGCAATACAAGAGTCATCCTCATGGTTCTCTGCGCAATTGTCACACAGAACCTGATTGCTAAAATGGCAGTGTGCAATGTGGAAATGCATGACACGCGGCATAAGCAGCCGTACAGTCAGACGATCCTTCTCGAAGAAGGCGTAATTAAGCGCAAAGTAGTCCCACCAATACCAGTTTGTAGAAACTCACAGCTTCGTCCCGTCTCGTGCGATGGCCATTGAAAATCTTCGCTCAACGTAGCAAAGGGTGCCTGAAACAGCTAGCCCCCTTGCTTCAGCAAATCCACGTATAACAAACTCGAATCCGTAACCACACCATCGATCTCAATGTTGTGAGCGGACACGTAGATTCCGTATTGCTTCATGAAAGACTTTTCGCCATTGTCGTCATTTGCTTGATTTAGACAGTTTATCGCTATTAGGGGGTGGACTCATGTGTAGTTAGTAAACCTATTGCCTTATACTCGTTTCACCTGGGCTCGATTCCCAACCTAACAGATAGAGATTTTTCTAACCCGAAAAAAGAGGTGAATTACCGTAAGGTTGAACATCTATAATAGAATATCTATGGGCGATCTTCTGAGATATCTGCCATGGCAGAATATTTTTGAGTCATTTCTTTTGAAATTGTTATAAAAGTTTCACGGATTTTATTTGATCCGAAATTTCGAATATGTAAAAATCTTTATCAATAATATATAATAAGATCTTCTTTGTTTTACCAGCATTTGCAAAAAGTGTAATGTTATGTTTGGGACATAACCGGAATATTGTGATGGCACTTGAAGTTTCATGTCGAAAATCTACGATTGTTTACTATTACATTTTTGGTGCTTATGCCAATTTCAAGAAAATCGTAGTTTGCCATGCCAAACAATTAATAAAAATCAAAACAGAGCATCCAATTGTGCACTTGTACGTTCACCTTCGCGTTTTCGAAGTAAATTCTAAACCGTTAATTAAACAAAGTTACCACGGTAAAATTGCGCTCAAAAGCTTAAAATCAATTAGATTTGTGCTGGATGGATTTGGAGACAACAACTAACTGGACATTTTCAACGACCTGGTCGAATTTTCTGCATTGTTATTAGATTTACGTTGATTAGAGAAGTGGAGAAAATCAAATAAACTCTTTATGTAAAGAAAAAAGTCGCCTTGAAAATGACGGTTCTTTCTTTGTTTCGGCCAGAAAGGCGATTTAGGTTGCGGAGGCCTTATTTTTGGTCTTCTTCGGTAGCTGAATGGCGTGGATGTTAGGCAACACTGCACCCCGGGGGCAAAGGTTCCGCTGGAAAGCATATTATTCCGCTCTTTGTCAATTCGAATGGCCTGCAGCATCCTGTTTTTTTTTGCAAACTGCGTTTTTTTGCCAGCTCCTCCAATACTTCGGCGGCGAGATATTCCATTACGGCCCTCAACTACATTAATGATCCGGTGTAGTTGCCCTTTCTCAGCAGACGGTGGATTCGGTCCACAGGGAACTGGAGCCTGGCACCAACCGAGCGGGATTTTGACTTTCGCTTCACTTTTCTTTGTTTACCACATTCAGACATAGGTATGTGTGTGTGCGTATGTGTGGTGTAGTCAGCACGAGTGTAACATACTAATGAAGCCGTACTCGAATTTGGGCAACGGTTTTGTACTCGGTTCAGTTTACGTGTGAACGAACGAAAACTAAATCAATTGAATGGCTGGCGTACAAAAGGGTCTAACCCACATTTTTTTCCCGAAATCGACATTTTTGCATTTTTTGATAGTTCGAAGTAATCGTGGTGTACTGCCGTTCAAGAATTTTGAAAATAATTTTTAGATTTTTTGCAATTAGCATCCAAAGTTACTAGCTCGCGTCCAAAAGGAGCTAACCCCACAGTGAGTCTTATGGAAATTCAAGTTTTCTCGTTCGTTTTCCGAGATTGAAAAAGTAGTCAACCGATTCGCAATCAGTAAATTTTGTGTTGTAGCTCACATATCGGTGAATTCGATATAATACTGTTTTTAGTGGGATTGCATTGTACGTTGACGTTTCGGCCCAAACAGTCGTTCCTAAAGGTAAGGGCCGCTCACACACTTGTTATATATGATCATTTTTTTTTTATCAAATATATATTTATCGTACAAATGTATATTATTGAGCATTTCCGAAAATTCCAGTGAAGGTGTCATGTCTCTACATTGAAAGTTTACCGAGCTATAAGGCATTAGGAGAGAAACGGTACATTGTGGTTGGAATGTTAAAAAACATGGAATCAATTTTTATCTTTCGTTATAGAGTTATGGTGTCTTCGGAAGAGTTGCTGTATGGCACTTAGCGCTTTATTTAGTTGAATCACACTAGGTCGGAATTTAGTCGCAAGAGCGGCGCTGTTATCAACTTTTTAATGAAGCTAGATAGAAATGTGGTGTCTTTGAGAAAGTTTTTGGTCCTATCATTTTAAACATATCTTCTGAAGACGCAAACTTTTTAGATCCTGCATGTTTCGAGATGGAGAAGGTTTTAGCTAAAACATTTGCTTACAGATTATGTTTTCAAAAATGTGCCATATTTCAAAACCTGTAGGACCTACATAGTTGGTGTCTTCAAAAGATTTACTCATAATTACCTGACATACAACTTTTTTCTATCTCGTTCCAATAAAAAGTTGATAACAGCGCCGCCCTAGCGACCGAATTCCGAATTTATATAAAATGATCAAATAGAGCGCTAGATGTCACACAATTACTTTGCCAAAGACACCATAATTCTAAAACGAAAGATAAGGAAAGGACGTGTGAATTATGGGTTAGCCCCTTTTGGACGATAGGTATCCCCATCTTATTTTTTTCTAGACAACATGCGTCAATGAACTGAAAATAATGTATTTTTACAATAATAACAATGTTAATTTGGAAATGCGGAAGTTTTTTCCATTTCCTGTAAAAAATGCAAAATGTGGGTTAGCCCCTTTTGGACGCTAGGGCCTTGCAAAATTTTTTTTTAATTCTCAAAGCTCCCCCCCCCCCTTCTCATATTGTGACAAATGCTCAGATGTCAAATTTCAAAAAAAAAATTGCAATGCCCTATTGGACGCCAACCATTCAATTTATGAACGAAAGCAATTTACGAACGAACGCAAAATGGGTCGGCCATCGAACGAAAACAGCTTACTTCCATCGTCGAAGAGGTGGAGCTACGAATGAAAACTAGTCTGGCATAGAGCAAGTTTTTTAGAGAGCGCAGCGGAATGTTTTTAATAAAAACCATTTTTGTAGTAATTGTACATTCTACGTTGCTTTTCTTATTGTCCATGTGTTATACGTTTGTCACAGTTGGTTGGATGATCCAGAGGAGGGCTAGGGGGTAACGCTCGAAAAGTTTCAGAAAATAGATCATTAAAGAGTCATGAATCTCGACGAATCTCAACAAATTTGTGTTTCGTGAATAAGTTACAAAGAGTTTGACCAAATTGATGAGAAAATGTTGAAGATGAAATTTTATCCTTAATATTATTTTTTATCGAAACTCTCAAAAAATTAGTTTAACAAAACTTGGATATAATGCTTAACCTAGTGCTCAATAATGTTTAAATAATAAGCGATTCTGATGATTATGTTTTCAGTTTCGCCAGAATAAAGTTTTTTTTTATTTAAATGAAAAGTTTTTAAACTGTACGTAATACCTTTCGAAAAATTTGTTGTAAGTCAGCTTCCTGTGCACTTAATAAACACACCAAGGATTCAACATGCCAACATGTTTCCATGCGCAATAGAAAGTTGCGGCACGAGATCCAACGGATAATCAATAATATTTGTTTCTATTTTTTACATATTGTTAACAAATCAGAGATCCATAGCTCCGTTAGGGTACTGCTATGAACCGTGTCAAAGAATGATTTGAAAAAATTCAAATATTTCAAATTTTTAAAAGCATGGCGCTATAGTTTTAAAATGAATAAATTCAACCCCTGTGAACGTAGTGTTTCTGAAAATCGCTATCTTGATGTATGGAGGGTCACCCTAGTAACAATCGAGGTTTTAAAGTAGTCTTATAGCCACTCATAAAACTTAGATTGCACTTGTAGCGTTCTATAAAACTTCAATTGTTTTTAGGGCAGTACACCTAAAATCTACCAGGAACGAATCACAACCACCATTGCATGAATCTCTTGCCAAACAATAAATACTTTGGTGGTGTGGAAAAAAGCCAATGTAGAATGACGGTGTTAAATCCTTTCACGATAATGATCCGATCAAGGCCCAGACTCGCGCTCTTCCACGTCATAAATACGCTTAAAGGTTAGCACAGATGGATTCTTGCACTTTTTCGATAAATTATCAAGAGCTCAGAAGAAATAGAAAGCTAGATCGTAGTAGGCATACGCGTCGGACGTGATTTTTTCGATCCCGTCATTTTTTTTTGCGGAAATTTGCAATTTTACTGTCTTTTTGTGTTAAAATAATTATTTTTTGCATATTCTGACAAAGTTTGGGTTTTATTTTGAATGGAAATGTGTTCTTATTGTGTGCTTACAATATTGTAAGAAATAATTATGAAGCTAGAATTGAACCTTATTTGAAGCATCGGTAGCGGATTGATTGCACCGGAGGATATACAAACTCGGCATTCAACAATCCGGTGAGACCGTTGCCAACATTCTTTAGTTTTAGATAAAGTGGATTCGTATCGTACGCAAACAGATTTTTTTCTTTTTGTAAAGAGAACAGATGGTTTATCGAGTATGGTAAAACTAATACTCATATAGTTCAAATTGCTGTTTTTTAAAAAAAAATAGTAAATCTCTCTCGATGGCCGGCTATCCAGAGTTTAAACACATGAAAAACATAACTAAACATCTCTTTGCTCTGAGTATACGTGTACTCGGAGACAAACTATAACCACCGCAAATAAAACATATTCATTTCGTGGTCGCATTGCCTGCGTGTGGCGAATCCTAGACCTATACCTGTCCTTCAATCCAACTCCGTAATACCTATGGAAGCGTCTCCGAGTCGGTGGCCTTCCTTAAGCAGGTATTACATCAACATTTCCTACCCTATCCTAAGTATCGGTGAAGATGGTCGTAGCTGACAATGACGATTCTCATTTATCTCACAAGCAAGGTGAGTTAAACTACCTATAGGCAGCATGATATGCAATCTACGAATAGAACCGTGCTTCGCAACACAAAAAAATATTGCATGAGCATGAGCATGAGCATGATGACCGCACAATTCGTAGTTGCTACTCCGTGATTGACCAGAACAAGCGAAATTGCACAGAGAATCAACAGATGGGGCCTGGGAGTAGCTATCCACCATCAATGTACAAGTCTCGAGAGTTCTATTCTTTAAAATGTCAATAACGGCGCCGGCCACGTCCTTACAGTCATCGGGGAAGGAAAGGAATATTAGTGTGGTAAACGTTGTTATGGAGACCGTGTATACCTCTGCATCTCCACGTTTGCCACGGGAAGGAGTTTTTGTTAGTGGGATGGGGTAAAGCGTTACACAAATCTGGATTCACCTTGATAAGTGATACGATTATGCAACTCTCAGAGATGTTATCATGTATTTGGGCAGCCGGATGCCGAGAATTTATGATAGATTTGTCGTTTGTTGAATTAATTCGGAAATACTTGATTTGTAAAAAATGCAACTTCAACTCCGGGCAACCGGTTGCCAGGAGTGTTGCCTATACTTGAATGAATCAATTTTTTTTCAGATGGCATGCACACGAATTTATTCTTCCCTGTTTCATCCTTCCGGCAAAACACGACCGATCAAGAAAAATACAATATAACATAAAGCCTAGATCAAGATTTCGTAACATAACATTTATGGATTACCATCATTGATACTACTACAAGTAATGAAACGATAATTATATACATTGCTTTTTCTTCACGAACGATTTAATAAAATACAGACTTTCATGCAATCGATATTCGCGCGGGTTTTTATGCTAGCTGGAATGCATTTTGAGCGGTATAAAGCAAGCACCACCTAATTCCCTGAAACGACCGACTTTGTATGTCAGTATATACAACCGATGACGCGCGCTTTTTTACACTAGCTACTCCGAATTGAGGCAACACTGAAGGCAAGGAGAAGAATGCAATCTACTGATTGAAGCTAAAATAAGCAGAATATGTAAAAAATGAAGTTCTTGTCTTTTCTTAACACAATACTAATATTATAATTAATATTCAATATTGTATGTTACATCTATAATCAATCTGTTACATATATAATTCAGAATGAAACAATTTCGAAAAATGTTATATAATTTCAGTGAGCATAAGCGTTATTGAAGAAACATGGAATACTATACTGATCATATCAACGAAATACTCGAGAGCATTAATTATCTCGGCAATCGCAATACCTATTCCACATGGGTCTAAAGAGCATACCTTACACTGTTCATCTCCCTCCCCCGCACTTCGCCGTGATTTCCATGTATACTCGGGCATACACCTCCAATAACATTCAATGAGTGGACAGACCGAACACGTTCAATGAACAAAATTCACAGCAGAAGAAAAGAGAGGCAAACAGAGCAATACCTCATCGATGAACAAAAAGAGCTCCTCGTGTATTCACTAGCAGCTTATCCATGGCAGGCAATACAAACTGTTGGAAGATGCAACACATTCATAAGCTTTTCCGTAACAGAAGGTGAAAACAGCGAAAATGTCAACACTACACGGGGAACTTTATTCAGTCATCAACAGCAAACCCCTCCATCTATTCCCCGTGACTCAACGCACTACACAAACTCGGTCCATCCACCTCCCAAACGCTCACCAGAAACATATGCAGGAAAACTCACAAAAATCACAATAGAATAAAAGAGACAGGACAGTTAACAGAAATCAAGCAAACCCTGCATATCCCCGTCCCTCAGCGTACACTGCACGTTTTAAAAACCAATGAGAGAATCAGTGCAAAGAAAGACGGTGGTGATCTAATTTCTCTTTGCCAGGATGGCACTATTCCAATTAGAAAGACAATAAACCTATCGGAAGAAACAAGCCGCCATCCACACGATGGCTGTCGGACCTACAAAGTCCAACAACTGGCAAACAGACCCCAATCGACCCCAAACAGTGTATGTGTGTGAGATGAACTGCGTAATTTTACTATATATTCCATGGTCGGTTCACACATTAAAAACATTCTAGCTTGGTGCGATAATATACAGAATATGAAGGGCATTGCAGATTAAAATATGAAAAAGGATAACTTATCTTGATTCCAACGGGAAGAAGCATCCGTTTAGAAATTCCTAAGCATCCACACCCTGCTGCCTCACAAGCCATATTCACTATGTAATGCTCAGTATCTATATACTTTCTCACTACAACACAACCAGCTATATCATTCCACTAAGACTGCGGAATATATCACTACCGAACGATTTTAACTGCATGTTTGCTTTCTCTAGCTTCTAGATCCTATTTTTCGAAACATCACTATTCACTTCATTCCTCCTTGGGATTAACAGCAATAAGGCACAATAGAACTATTTTACAACCTATAAATTACTACTAACTGGAAAAGACATTCATACGGATGGCATAGTACCAAATTTTTTTCCACAGAAGGTAACAATCGCGAGAGAGCTGTGCAAAACGATCCTCTCGCAATGACTGTCCAAAGCAAACTCCAAAAGTTAGCCGTACAAAACAAGCGTACAAAAAGTATAAAAGATATCCCAAATGAATGTGAAGAAATTCACTGAGAAATTCTAATGACAAGTTGGCATCTCCACTCTCCCTATCAGATACGTTTCCATGATTGGGTTAAATGTCAAATTGCAAACGACATGCTTAATAAATATAATAAACAAAACGATAAGGGCTTTTGATCCATCGGCGGCCCAGAAGAAGAGTGGATGGGAGAAGAGCAATACCGGCAAAGACCGACTATTATATGAGCGGTTCACGCTCGAAAGAGTGACGCAGAGTACTGCACTGGATGATTTTGAAGAAAGGACCAGGGGTGCGATTTTACGAAGTTTTAGCTTCCGAAGGCCCTACATTTTCTGACAGAGTGAAGTTCTGGAATGTTGAATTTTTTCATTGTTTAGGAAAGCAAAAGTAGTACAGAGCTAGTGTCAGACCTTCATGAGACCTAACGAAGTCACTTTTTCAGGTATTCGTCAATACAGATTTGTTGGTAGACGGTTCAGATTTTAATAAAAAAAATGCATAATTTGACACATCTACAGATCGCTTGCAACATAAAAAAACTGTTTGTGCAATTCGACAGCTTCATCTTAGGCCAATTCAATAAATTTCCTAAATGAAAAATTACTTTTTTTAAAGCGGTTTTTTAACCAAAGCTTTGGAAGTTATACCTGGGCGTAGAAGAGCCGGTATATTAATATATATTGTTACTTAGTGTAGAATTAGACTTCATCCTTCAAGGCTATTATACAACCGCCAGAAGAAACCTAAAACTTTGGTACACAATCGGGAATAGCGAATCAGAAAAGGTGACTATATATCAGTGATTCACTAAATACCGAATGGATAAAGGCTATGATGCAAAACCTTAAGGTCCGTGCAGTCTTCGGTACGGAGCAATTCATAGACCTAGGAACTCCTAGCATGTTGTTAGTCGCCTCTTACGACATGGGAGCAGCTTCCCAGAGGTTCTATTCTTGGTTGAAATAGTGCAAAAGGATTTCAGCCCGCCGGACACCACACGGCTTTGTGCTTCGCAACACAAAAAAATATTAATTAAAAATATGAATCATCAAGTTCAAAGTAAAAATATTTTAGAACTTATTTCAATGTTTGTAAAAATCATAAATTACAATACTAGAGCTAACGATATACTGGCACTGGAACGTCGACCAATCTAAATCATAGCAACCCATAGCATTTGTTTCATATTGTGATACCCCGATCCACGAGGCTTCATATTGGCAATCAGTGGTTGCTTCGTTTTCCCCGCTTATAGTCCGCTTAAACCATAGTTGAACAGTAATGGTGCGAAGACCTCCATTGTCAGTCGAAAATCGGTTGAAACACAAGCACCAGAAGCGTATCCAGCAAACTTCAAATTCAACACAAACCCCACATCGACCGATTGTCCTTCATCTCTGGCTAGTGTCACAAAATCAGAACCAATTGCTTCGTCGATTTATTTCCCCACTACACTCACTTTCCTACTCGTTGATCGTTCACGTACCAAGCCGCCGAGCATTTGTATTGTCAATGAATCGTGCCCACCCAACACGTACTCCCACAATTTGCGGGCACAAATCAATCCATCACCATCGAGTGCATCCGCTCGCTACCCGGTCGGCCCGGGCGTCGGTGTCTGTTTGCGAAGGATGATGCCAAAGGCAAAGAGCATCAAAAAGTCTTGACTTGACAGTGCTATAAATCACACAGGTGTGTGTGGCGTGGCGGCGCATACCGAATACAATAATTAATGGTTTTAAAAATTCCTACTATAGACCACCGATTTTGCTTAGTAGCACTGATGTGTGGTTTGCCGGTTTCCAAAAAATAAAATAATAAATTCATCTCAACCGCCTGCTACCCCACCATCGCAAGCAGCTGTTGCAGTTTTTGTTATTGTTTTCTCTGTCAGGGAGAAGGTTCGGTACAGTACGGAATACACATATAGATCGTTTCCTGTTCAAAAATAGCCGCCTAGTCATTCAGGTTGTGAGGAAAACAAAAAAAAACATATATAAACTGACAACAAACAAACAAATAAACAAGCTTGCCCCGTGAGCTCTACTGTGGCGAACTATGCGCACATTTATCGTGCGGGACGAGCGAGGTATAGTAGCTGGTGTGCGATTCGATCTACGCGAAAAGTGTCGGCGACTGAGTGAGTAGGCAGTCAGTAGGTAGTAGGCTGAGCGTCGCGGTCGTCGCTCGGACAGAAAGAAAACTAGGTGAGGGTGGTTTGAAAGTGAAAACGAACCGTACCTTTTTATCGGACCGGGCAGACCTAACTACTCCTATCCACAGACACACTCGAACTCACCACCTGCTGCGCGCGCCCGGTAAACAGCTGACAGATGTAGTCCGCTGGTGGTTGTGTAGTGCGCCAGGAGGGTGCGTGGTGGTGGTGAGAATGGAGGATCGACGAGGAGTCTAAGTCTGACAGTTGGCGTGAGCGCGTGGTGAGTAATGGTGAAACGGTGGGTTAGCACTAATGTACTTACTGCCAGATGTATGCACAATTGGGGCCCGTTTTCTTTCACTTCGCGTGACAGTTGATTCGAAGCGGAAGCTCGTGCGCGGCTGTCAGTTGATCCGTAGAACATCTAGCACGGAATATTAGGCCAAAGTATAAATAATAAGCGAATCGAATGTTGTTCGATACACATACCAACCGGCGCGCGACTGAACGACGGCAGCACTTCGGGAGCACTCCGGGAAGCGATGCCGTTAGGATGGTTGACAATGACTTTCTGAACTCTGCACGATCCCGCTCTTATCAACGCTTACACTTGAACTATGGCAGGCAGGGAACTTTCTAGTGGATAGAAGATGGCGGCGACGGCACTAATCGATGCGGGGTAAAAACCGTTTAAAATTTCGTCGTCTTCCGCGACACCACAAATAAAACGCTTACAAAGGAATCGTTTGTATAAAAAAATAACTAACTTAAAACGAAACGTAACAAAAAAAAAATCCTACGCTGATAAAGACGACCCGAAACCGGCTACGAGACACTACGAGAGGATAAATCGCACTGTCTCACCAGCAGCATGGTACGAGTGGATTAAGCTCTCTCCACGAGGTTTCCCCTGTTAGGCGAAGAGCGACCGCCCCGTGAGAGATCCCCGCGAGAAACTCTCGCTCACTCGTAATTAATCTCATCGCAAAACGGCGACCGATCGCCAATGGGCTACTCTAATCGATCCGTCACTGGTACTCACTCACCCAGCAAGCTGCTAAACGGTTAAATGAATCGCGATGGCTGCCGAGCAGCACAATCGCAGCAATCGATGACATCCAATTGATCCCAATTAAGTCATTAGCTAATCCGCGAGCAAGTAGCAAGTCGCTTTGCGACTTTCGAACAATCTTGCGCTCCATGCGCGCGGTCATCGCGGAAGAAGGATAGCGCGAGAGAGAGAAATCAACTAGCCGCATCGCAGCAGGCAGTACGAAATCTAAAATTAAATCGCGTTCCGACCGATTCCGAAAGCAGTGTTGTACACGCTAATGCGAAATGGTCGATTTTATTTGAAAACAGGGTTTTGCTTCGTCGCCTACTATTCATTTCCTGATTTTATAACTGGTGACTTTAAATTTCTCATCAAGCTGGTTAACTTTTCCCGCCCGGAAATGCCCCATTCCCGCTGAGCGTGTACTTTTCGAGAGTTATTTTTTGGCAGCAACGATTGTTTATGATAGGGAGGCGCACAAACGAACCGCGCGATCGTCGATCGTGACTCGTACTCACAGCTCTAGCCCCGTGTGAGTGGGGGGTTAGCTTTTGCGCAAACATTAATCAGAGCGCCACCGACCGATCGACCGAGCGATCGCCACTGCTTCACTACTATAAGTTCGGTTGATCTGATCTGGCCTCTGGCTAGTGTGGTAGTAGCCGGGAGGAATTTTAACCTCAAAGAGTGTGTACGTGTGTGTGCGTGTGAGAATCGGGGGGTTCGTGATCTAAATGTCTAATTAAATTAAATTGGGCTTGATGAGAGCGTCGAAGGGTCGTCGGTTTACGGGTGTCGGGGTTGGGAAGAGGGGGAGGAAATTGTCTGGCGGAGCCGGGTATGGATGATCGCCATCGATCGTCAACGCGTTCGCTGCTGGTGCAGTATGTGAGTACACTTAACTCGAGTTTGAAGGCGCTCGTAAGTGTGTGTGTGTGAGTGGGTGCGTTCGTTTTGGGTGAGCGCAGCTTGAGAAATGATTCTGGGGTGAGAGATGGTGAGAACAACAAGTTTTACGAGCATTTGCGAGAGATAAATTATTCACGTTTAGCGAGCAGTAAAGTAGGTGAAAATATGAATAATGTCTGGGAATGAAGATTTATTGTGGATGGTTTAGCAATTTTTTTCTCCGTGTAAATTAATTTTATTCTAAACAAACGAACTTAGCGAGTACGTCTAGAATTCAAGGTTGGTTTAATCCAAAATGATATTCAAATTACGCAAGTTAATATTTTTTAATATAACAAAACTTATTTTTTTTACCAAGATGTGAACTTTTTTCTTGTCACTAGATATAAATATATCTGAATAGCTCTTGAATTTTTATAATACAAATTTCGAGTATAGTCATAGAAAGTGTTTGAAATTTGAATATATCATCATTTAAATTTTGTGTGTATTCTTCACCTTAAGTACAGCATAAAGGTGGTTGAATAAATTCTTGTCTCGTAAAAATTAGGAAAATTATTAGCAACTGCTATATGACAATATGACTTCATGGCGGAACAGTTTTTTTTAGGAAACTCGGTGAGGCCTTTTTGCTATTCGAATTCTTGTGAAACGTATACTGAGTTTTAGAACATGAGCAATAATACTTAGTTTTATAGTATTTTTATGTGTTCAACAACTGTCACCTAGATAATATATTTCGTCGCTGGATTTTAAACCGAAAAATCGCTTTTCCATATTTTGCTTATTTCTTTCAATTTGTTTATTGTTCATGGTTCGATGGTACGTTTAATGGAACCGCGTGTTTTTTTATTTACTTACAACAAATAAATAATAATGCAAACATATTTATTGCGCGTCAATCGAATTTTTCACACATAGTATACCATTACGTGCGGAGATTTCTTTCTGCAGAGGCGAAGCATTTTCAGCGTTAGCTGAGAAGGCCTGGGGACATTTGGTCTGCAATCTTGGTTATCGCTTTTGTCCATGCTATTGTCACTGCTGGTCTCTTGGATATTGCTGATTGCTCTAATTTGTATCTTCGGTTTGTAGATTACGGTCACCTGAAGTTTTGGAATATGGTTTTCATTAGTGTTTCAGTTGTTTGCTATACTGACACATGGGAGACTGATTGTCATAAGTGCATAGCATGGTCTTCGAATAGATTGATCCAGGTTCTTGCGTAACGAACGATTCAATGGGGCGTTTCAATCGCATTTTCACCACTCGCACTCTGTGGAGAATACCTGGAAAAAAACTTCCATTTCCTTGGCGGAAAGAACGTTATGTTGCAACCTTTTCAATAGCAGCATCAGGGACGTTCTTAGAGATACATTTTGCAGTTTTTTTTCCTACTGCCTTATGTTCAACCTACAAGGGAATATGGATTCTAACATCCTAACACTAAGCAGAGGGTTTCGTGTTGTTGCATGAAACAAAAGATTCTGCTGTACCGGAACTATTGAATCCTACCAGTATAAGATTTTATCCTTCAGTGAGCGCTCCATATGTCGAATCAAAACTTTTGTACATTATAGTATATCATTTCCATTTAAATGAAAAATTATCTTAAAAACTCAACGTAGGGGTTAGATATTTTTAACATAGAATGTGTATGCAAAGTTTGAATGAAATCGGTTAAGTAGTTTTTGAACGGCAGGTAACACCGCAAATCATGTTTTTCCAGAGACATTGCACAAAACCCTTTGTCACCGAGTCGTTTGTCGATATTTTTGCATAGAAAAATTACAGCATGATACACTATAATGAACATAAGTTTCTATAAATTTTCTTCACACAAATTTCTAAAAAAAAATTCGCAAAAAAGTGTTTGTTTCACGCTGAAACCTTCACCCTCCCTTAAAGAGCAGTTAAGTCCTATACAGGGTGTTTGGTTCATGGTTAAGAACCTCTCGGGGGTGATAGACTGTCATATTTGGAGAAAAAAATTGTTCTACTCATACCATCAAATCTCAACCATTACAAAGTTATTGAACTTTTTGTGTAAAAAACTGATTTGTCTTAAAATACCTCTAACTTTAAAAGTACACTTTGTATTTTAAATCCATTCGAAAGGTGAGAAAATTTCCTATTCAATAGTGTTCTCATATCTTTTAGTCAATTAGTGTTAATTACCTTTTAGCTGTAAAGTAGTTAAAAGTTAGTGTTTTTGAGGAGGTTTTTGCTAATTTTCTCGAAATAATAAAGTATGATTATAGCAAATTCCAATATCCAAAAGTTGGGTTTTAAGACGATTCATAATTTGTTCTTGGACGTCATATTCCTATCTCTTCTCATTTCTTTGTAATTTCATTACCATACTTTTCCTGTAACCGACTTGCAAGTGCTTAAAAGACTCTAATCTAAAAAATATGCTTTATATCGTTATTTACAAGATCTCATTTCATTTCAGTGTATGTACAAATATCTTTTAGTTAAGTGTACTAAATGATTTTTTACTAACAAAATAACTCAAAATTTGTGTTTTTGGAGTTTTTTAATTATTCTAATTATTAATCAACAAAATTTATCGTTACTTAATGTTCTCTATAACTTTTTATTTGATTCTTTGTCTATATTGCTTTTGATTTTGCTGCTATTTGATAGTTAACACAGCATGACCTCGCCACAAATGTAGTGGGTTCGAAATAGTTATTTTTGCACATGAAACGATGTGATTAAAACGATTTTGCGTCGAAACCAAAAGAAATAATTGAATGGAGTCAAAGAAAGAACTGTATAACTTGCTGAGATGCATTTTTTCCATGATAATAATGGTGATGTTTATCATTTACTATTTTAAGAAAATTAACGAAAATGCTAATAATAGCGCTAACTTTAAACTAATTTACTTATAAAAGAATACTAAATTCACTTAACTGAAAGGTATTAATACATTTTTCTCTGTAAAATTTTCCTGGCGTTCGAAGAAAAAGAAAAAAAGTACAATAAGTGCCATACTTTTTCAATTAGAGCTGGTATTAGTGCAGATGAGATAAAAATATCCAAGTTGAATAACCCAAACTCATGAAAATAAGAAAAGGTAAGTGTATCATGTCAAAGAACGAATTATGCAGCTATTCAAGTCTAACAATCTGGATTATTAAAATGATGAGGTTAACTATTAGGATTTTCAAGAAATAAACGTAAAATCGATTATAATTGTTTATTTTTCAATAAATTATTTTGAAAAGGCTACTTAAACTCATTAGCTGAAACTTGTGAGGGTATCACTCAATGCGAAATTTTCTCACCTTCCCAGTGGACCTAAAATATGTGAAATACAAATTATACTTTTTGAGTTAGAGGTATTTTAAGACAAATAAGTTTTTAACACAACAAGTTCAATAACTTTGTAATGGTTGAGATTTGACGGTATGTGTAGAACGATTTTTTTTCTCCAAATATGACAGTCAATCACCCCTCGAGAGGTTCTTAACCATGAACCAAACACCCTGTATACTAATATAACGCTGGTATTATGCCAGAAAAGGAAAAATATTGTGCTATTACTGTGCAGAGATTTACAGCCCGTTTACTTATGCTATTATATATCATAGGCGTACAAATGTCAAATTTGAAAGCCTGATATTGGCACTACTCATGCTATTAGAAAGCTTCAAATGGCTTTAATTTTTCGTACTGGTTTTGGAACCATTTCTTATGTTTCCTTTCGGTATGATGAACAAAAAGAAAATTTCGTTCTCTTCGTTGGGATTTCATTCTCACATGATATGAATATTGTTTTATGAAAATTACCTTCAGTAAGCCTCGAACAGAGGTATCTTGTCTCGTCCTTCACAGTAAGTGCGCAGTTTTTGTTGCTTGGACTATATTGCATATTAGATTGGTTCATTTTTTGACTTTTAGCTCCACCAGGCTCTACTGATTCTTTTTATGGCCCTTAGTAATTGTGCAAATTTTGGTACAAACTTTGAAATTTTTGGAGGGTCCATGGACACAACCAATCGGTACCAAAATTTGCACAATTACTAAGGACCATAAAAGGAATCAGAAAAGTCTGGTGGAGCTAAAAGGCAAAAATTGAACCAGTCGACTGCAGTCTATTGCATATGTTTGAATGAAATGTGCCGATTATTTACTTAGAGATGAGTTCCATAAAGAATAAAACCATGTACGCGTTATATCAGTTTTATGTAAGTATACAGAGTAAGCGATAATTTCGGTTGTGCATGTATGCATTAATGATGCTAATATAGAGCTTTATTGCATTGTTAATGCTATAATGGAGTTAAACGCACACTTGCCGCCAGCCGTGAGGAAGCCCTTAGTCCCCCCACCACAGTCGAGCCTTTCCTGCCAGCGACCAGCAGCCGTCCCGGTCCTATGGTGGAGTTGGGACTAGGGGTCTTCCGCAAATCTACCTCAGGCAAGTACAATGCATCTATGAGCTCTTCCTTGCCTCAAAGCTCTTCGTTTTCCAGCATTGGTCAACGACGGGTTAAACTGCTGCTATACTACCAAAATGTTGGTGGTATTAATTCAATCGTTGAGCAATATCGTCTTGCAGTCTCCGATAACAGTTTTGACATCATTGTTTTCGTCGAAACATGGTTGAACGATGACACACTTTCCAGTCAGGTGTTTGGTACTGAATACGAGGTGTTTCGCTGTGACCGGAGCCCTAGCAACAGCCGAAAATCCACCGGAGGCGGCGTATTAGTAGCGGTTAAAACCAGCTTGAAGGCAAGAATCGTCGAGAACACTTCTTGGGATTGTCTTGAGCAGGTTTGGACGATTATCGAGCTTGGCGACCGTAAGTTGTGCTTGTGTGCGCTCGTGATACCGAATACATTGAAGCACACTGCAGCTCAGTTTTTACTATCCTCGAAGATGCTAACGCTGTTGATGAGATCATAGTACTAGGAGATTTTAATCTTCCTAGCATTTCATGGAAATCTTTCCGTAATGGATTTCTTTATCCGGATTCGGACCATTCCGTTCTTCACCCATGTGCAGTGAGGCTACTTGATATCTATAGCTCAGCCACGTTACTACAAATCAATCCTATTGCCAATGAGAATAGCCGCCATCTCGATCTTTGTTTTGTCAGCGATCAGGTTGCCGCCACATCAATAGTGACGGCTCCCTCTCCCCTAGTAAAACCAGTGGCACATCATCTTCCACTGATCGCCACGATTGATAGCTCTGTGGTGCATGACTTCGATATATTACCGCTTTCTGTCTCCTACAATTTCCGTAAAGCTGATCATCGCAGTATCGCAGACCTTCTTTCCACTATCGATTGGGAAAATATTCTGGACCCCGAAGATGTCGAAACCGCAGTTCAAAACTTTTCAAACGTTCTGGTGTATGCTAGTGCCAGGCACGTTCCAAAGAAAGTTCATCATCGACAAACCGGCCCTCCATGGCAAACGAGTACACTGCGACGGCTGAAGTCCATAAAGAGAGCTGCCCTGCAGAGGTTTACCAAGTATCGCACAATATCACTCAGAGACTATTACGTAGCATTTTTTAAGTGATTTTTAACACCCCCCCCCCCCTCCCCCATCGTAGCATTTCGTCACAAACCTCTAAATACCCCCTGGTAATTACGTAGCTTGACGGTAACCCTCCCCCACCTTGTCACCGTAAATTTTTTTAAAAATTCTCATCTTTCCCCTTTAAAAAAGCTACGTAGCATGACATGACCCCTACCCCCCCTGTTGTCATACATCATCACAAAATTCAAAACTCCCCCCTCCCCCATATAATGCTACGTCATTTATGGATGGTCCCAGATTTGGAATAAATGGTAGTGTTTTGCAGTGGTTTCGATCTTACCTCACAGACCGAGAGATAGCGGTTATCATAGGAGATTGCCAGGGCCCTATGTTCACTTCTACGTCAGGAATACCTCAAGGAAGCCACTTGGGACCGTTGATGTTTCTAATATACTTCAACGATGTACACCTAATTCTGAAGACTCCCCGATTGTCCTTCGCGGATGATCTCAAGATTTTTCACATAATTCGTACAATTGAAGATTGCAGATTTCTCCAACAGCAGCTTCAAGCCTTTACTGACTGGTGTACCATGAACCGCATGTATGTAAACCCGAAGAAGTGCTCGCTGCCATCACTGCAACAAAAGGTGCACTAAAATCCAAACTTTTCCGTATCGGTTCATATAGGACGTTTTTATGTAATTTTGGTGCGCTGAATTCGTTTTCGATATTAAAACATTTCAGAATTGAACATTTACTATTCATTAGGGTGCCTCAAGTTTTTTTTTCTAGATCGTTCTTAAAATTTGTGTATATTAATTTTCGTGTGCTAAATCGTTTTTGATATTAACATCTGCAAAAAAAAAATTCATTATATATTAGGGTGGCTCAAAAATAATTATTTTATTGTGAAGGTTCAAAAGTTTTTTAAAGAAATTTTTGTGCGCTGAATTCCTATGTTGGTTATAGAAAATAGAAATTAACTTTACTACTTAGTAGAGTGGCTCAAAAGTATTCAATTGTAATTTTGGAGTTTATTTTCCGTATTGAAACGAATTGATTGACATCTCATTATGGGGCTTCAGAAATGACTATATTATTTTTAAGGATCAAATAAGATGTGATCGACTAATTTTGGAACGTTTAATTCATTAGTGGGTTACTTTGTATGAAAACTAGCGTCTTAGTGGAATATTGATTTACATTCACTAATCAACAAGATGGTTAACGATTTTGTTTTCGCAGGTGTGTTTTAAGTTGCTTAAAATGCTTATTTCATACCTTAAATTAAAATAAATCCAAAATCCTTTTTTCGCGTATATGGTTCATTTAAAAATGGTCTTATTTTATTTGGATAATGTCGCATACCCTTAAGCTATATCAGTGCTATGCAAACTCGGAAAAAAATAGTCTCACCAAATGACGAACTCAACTGTGTTCACTCAATTAGACAGTTATTGCGTAAGTTAGCAAAAATAGTTCATGAAACATTTTATGACACATTTCAGATAGTTGAAAATATTTACTGAATTTTAAACATTCTTAATTCCTATACCACTTAAAAACCATACTTCCCACTCGGCTCCTTATTCTTCATTACTAGTAAAACCCTTGTAGATCATGCTCTAAAT
This sequence comes from Topomyia yanbarensis, assembly GCF_030247195.1. Lineage (NCBI taxonomy): Eukaryota > Metazoa > Arthropoda > Insecta > Diptera > Culicidae > Topomyia > Topomyia yanbarensis. The sequence goes on from NC_080671.1 coordinate 437,906,723, forward strand.
GCTATTTGAAAGTTGTGCATAAATTAGTGTCATTATTCTAGTCATAAAGTGAATATTCAAATTAAATATCAGTAATAACCATGCGTCTCCATTCACAGTTTTTTCAAAGTTTGACTGCTTTTCGCAAGTTTTCGCAAAACTAGCATAGGCTCATTTTAAAGAGAAAATGAAAAGCTTTCGAATGAACATAGTGTTATCGCGGGTATTCGCGGGCGTCGTTGTTGTTATCGCTTTAGAAGTTCGAATTCAATAAAAATTCATAACAAACAGTTATCTAAACACTAACTAAACCAACTAGTGACTTAGTTTTGGCGATTTTACGATGTAATTTTATCACACGGATAATTTTGGTGAAGTAATGCAATTCATAAAATCAACCGTTTCTTTGAAAAACGAGAATAACCGTATGTAGTTCCTATGGTCAAATAATGCAAAAAACACTTGAGTTATGCCCTTCAAAAAGCTGTCAAAAATTCATTTTGAATTCAAATCACCTAAAATCTCGCGAAAATGTCTCTGATGTCTCAGCTGATACGAAAAAAAAATACTAGTGAGAATATCGCATAACCTTCATATATGGACTTAAGTCCGGGCTCGTCCCACTGTGCACTGGTCTACAGGGGATTTTCAACCAGGTTGCTTCCGCTTTCGATTTCAACGTGTCTAGACAAACTTTTTAATCAATCTTTTAACCACATTTGACTTTTTTACCGTTTTTGTTAATTATTGTATGACCACTATTTGTGTATATGACTTGAATGTTAGTAATAAGTTTATTATAAGGACCAACACCATTGGGGCTTTGGTATGCATGTTGGTGTATAAGACTAATAAAGAATAAAGAATAAACTTAGCAAATTCGTCGATAAATTTACCCGCAAATTCATTGTTAATTATTATTTATTTATTAAAGATTTAACCTCGAGGGTCATTAGCTAAATCAATTCCATTGACAATGCAATATAGATTAAATAAATAATTTCTGTCGACTATCCTGGGCGCCCTGCCTTCCGCTTCTTAAGGTTAATTTTCTTTCTTGTTGATGGAGTCAGATTTAATCTCTGTCGCTTGCTGATCATTCCCCCTGCCGTCTTCCTCGCTTGTGTTTGCGTCCATGTCCTCGTCGTTAGAGCTTTGATTTTCGCTGTTACATGTTTGGTACGTTTTGTGTTTTTGACTGACTCTGATATAGCCGGTTTCTTTCTTGTTCGTTTTTTCCCTAGGTATGTTAGCTAATAGGGCTTGGGGTTACCGTGGAATATTGTTGATCCGGTATTTATTTTTTGGCCGGCTGTCTATAGTGCATCAATAGATGTCGAAGGCTGTTTGATGGTGTTGGTTATAGCAGATTGAAGTAGCTTACCGCAGTGTGCCGTCTGGCTACGGAACTGGCACCTGGGCGTCTGCCCAGGGTATGTGCATTGGATTCTTTGAGATGATCAGTCCTCGAAAGTCAAGTAAGACGGTATAGATTGGTTCAGCCGCGTTCGTAGCACTCAAACACCGTTGAGAATGGTAGAGAAAAAGTTTCTCCAAGTGTTGCTAGAGAATGATTTCACTGCTTCATACTTCGACATGAATGTTTTAATATAATCCTTGCTAGTAAGAGATGTCGAATCGTGTAGGCGAATTTCCGTTAGATTAAGGTCCATATACATGGGGATTTTGCTTTTGACGTGTTCATATTCGACATCATGTTTCATATTGTTCTTCGTTACGAAGCTTTCTAACTCGGCTAAGGATTTGAACGTTATTAGCAGGCTGGTTATTTGCTCACACAATGTGCCACAAAGAGCGAAATACACCGATGGAAAATAGAGCAGCATAAAAACACTGCGATGTGCAGAACGACCGCACAAAGAGAAACTTAAAAACGAAAAGGCGAAGGATCTGTGCACCAAGAGCTGCACAATTTTGTTCAAAGATTCACCTTGAAGAGCCACATTTTTGTGCCTCCCCTCACTGGCAAGCAGGTAGGAAGGCGAATCAAACTACAATTCAGGTAAAGTGTGATCGGAAGAACGTTTTTAAAATGTTTTTTGGTTGCCTTCTGTGTGTGTCGGACCAAGATTCACACTAAAGAGCCTCTTTATTTCTATTCTTTGGGGTGTGCAGCCATGGAGTAGAATGCACGTATGAGAGCAACACACATAGGAGTGAAGAGGTTTATTGTGAAAGAGAAGAGCGGTGGTTCTCATAAAAAGTGTAAACAGCTTTTTTTGTTCTTCTCTTTATTTGCTCTGAGGTGCATTACTTCCCTGGTTATTAGTACTACTTGTCTCGTATGATGTAGCTGTATGTGTGAAACTTCTGTAAGAACAAGTTCCATTTTGAACAATTCTACCGCGTGCACTATATGTTTACGACGGGTATGTGAAAAGTCAATCTCGATTGTATTCCCACATAATGGTCAAAATTTATTGTGTGGTTCACTTATTTCACTCACAGTTTGGGGGTAACGAAACTGTGCTGTGTCTATATGTTACACATACACGTTAGAGTACGGCTGGGGTAGTGTTTTTTTGTTTGAATGCTGTACGAGATGACGAAGCGGAAATTGATGATTTGGCAAGAAATTTGCAGCTGTTAACTCAAATGATAGTCACCAACTGAAAGGTTAAAGCTGTACAAGCAAGAGTGTCTGAAGGATTGTATACTACATTTCATTACGACTAACAAAAGATCCAGTGAAGGTCTGACTAGATTTGGCAAGCTGCCACTACAGTCGGGTAATACTACAGTGGTACCTCCGCGACGATCGAAAGTATTGGGCAATTAAGACGATTCCGGACTCTGCTCAAATCAATCGATGTTGGCAAACAATGGACGCTGACATTGTTCAGTCCTGTGTGCGACAGAACTTCTTCATCCGAATGTCGGAGTAATTTTGAATTTTGGAATAAAAGTAGAATAAAATACCTCCATTTTGAATAAGTTACATGTTTTAAGTTGAAATAATTCTGAGAAATACCCGGTTTTATGTTTTTGAATTCTAAGCTGATCAGATTTGAAATTCTAATTTCAATGTTTAAGAGCTGTTCATTTTTTGTTTATTTTTCCTATTTATTCTGTTTGTATTCAATTAAATAAATCTAAACGAAATAGCTATATTTTTCAACCCTGGATCCCTCAAAAGGAAAACCAACCTCATGCCGAATGAAATCCAGGCTTCTGACAGATAATCGAAAAACAAATTCGAAACGACATAAAAATCATTCTTCTGTAAAAAGGTTGTCGCCAGATGGTTACATTTCGAACTGCACTTTTTACCTAAAACAAAACTAAAAATTAACATGGCATGCTCTGACCTAGTTTCATAATTCATATTCCTTCAAATACAAACAGCTACACCTTAGTAAGCGGGTATCGGTGACTTTATCCACGGCTGCCAGTGTGTTCTCACTAAAGTAAATAGTAATCTTGTCGTTATGTGCTAACTGTGCATTGTGGGGGAGACAGGGGTTCTGGCATTCGCTCGGTGGAGCTATAAAAATTGTGGAATTTTTTTTATAGCTTAATTTAATTTTCATTTTGTGATTTTTCTGTGAAAAGGACCACATGCTAGGTAATACATCTTGCTTGCAAATATAAAATATAAAATCAGGTTTGCACATGGGTTGTATGCGTTTATGTCGTACACTGTGAATTGTGGTATCGTTGCTGTTTTTTTTTCAATTCCATTTTTTTAATTAAATAAATTAATTTGGAATAAAAACTAATAAATGTAAATCCTATTAAAATTTAATCCTTATTCTTTTTCTAAAGTTGAACATATTTTTTTCAGTTTTGTACAATAAAACAGTACTGTCCAGTTTGCCCCATTCTTTCTTCTCCGTTACTAACATTCAGCACAGTCATAACCTGCCCCCGTAAACTAGCTCCAGTAAGTTTGTATCTTCTTCTGCTTCAAACGAGAAGAAGGCAACTATAAATGCAAACAGACGACAGACACAGTTTTGGTTTACTTGGCTGCATTCTGTCACTGCTGGTGCGCTGGGTTGGGCTGGGCTAACTTGCATTTTTTTGCTTTCGTTGCACATTCTGTGCAGTGACAGAAAGTTTCCGCAAATCCCGAGCGTCGGCGTCGTCGTTGTCGTCGGAAGATTTATTTATCCTGGCCGTACCAAGAGATGTGCCGTCCTCCGGAACACGTTCACGGCTTCCTTTTGAGGTGCGGTTCCTTTTTGCAGCAAATAAATCAAATCTGCCGGTACCAGATGTAGTTTTGAACGACAAAAAAAAATGCTTGGATTTAGTACCTGCCTTCAAAAAAAACCCCAAGTCGAATTGACATTTTCCTTTTTATTCGTTTTCTATCAAAATTGCACTAATGTATAACGTCATTACCGTTAGTAATTGATTTTTTTCGAATTCGTCCCAATTTTTTTATTCAGGAAGGGCGAATAGAAAGCAATCACCCGCTTGTTTGCTTTCTATTCGCCTATGACAGGGTGAATTGCTGGCGCGTGAAAAGCGATTTGCTACTATGTTTAGCATACACGAAAAAAAAACTAATTAATCTGGTTTTCCAGCAATGAGCTTAGAACTTTGAAAACTAACGTTCAACAACGAGGTCAAAATGGGATCTTTCTAATTACATTAACATTGCAATAAACTCGGTTTGTTTTCATTTCCAGTTCACTGTTTGCGGTATATACACAAACACAAAGCACGCTTTGCAAACACGTACAGCCTGCCTTTTATTTTAGCAGCTTCCAAAATGACACCGTAACACCGCCGTGGCGGCTGGCTCGGTGGCAAACGTTTCTCTTTCATGTGACAATTTAATAACGTACCAAGGTGTACCATCCCGGGTTTCGGCACACTACTGACTGGCCGGCTTCATTTCCCACCGGATGATTTATGAGTGTTTTTGTGCTTAAACCAGGTTATTTATTCAACATTACAAAGGAAAACATTTCATCTAGTGCGCGCGTGTGCATCTCCCGGCACAGTTCGGCGGCCGGAACACGGCGGTCAATAGCTCTGTTTCTCTGTTTGCCCCACCCTGACCTCCCTGACTTTTTAAAAATATGTTGACCACTACCTTGACTACCATTAAAAATAATGAAAATAATAACGGAACCGTGTGAGGCGAGCTTGGTAAACGAACCATGACAGCATCAGCATCCAAGTTGGCCGGGTAAATAGTGTGGAGGTTCTGAATGCGTTCGGTGGCGAAAAAGAAAGTATTTCTCTCATTTGTCTCTGTCAGGGTGCTAGTCATACCTGGGAATTCTCTAGAGTTTGATCAGTATGGTGTGGTTGAAAAAAAAAATTCGTACCGGAAATACAATATACAAGCAGTACGTGTTTAGAGCACTCGTAATTTGCTTTTCTTTTAACAAGCCACGGTTTGCTGCTCATCGAGGTTGAGAAAGTTTTTCATGTCTTTGGAACAAGAAAACCGATTCCGAGTATCTCTCATATACAGAAAATAAAGGTGTACAGGTTTGCTTATACTTCGTTACGTAGACAGTCTACCTTCTCATCATACTCAGAGCAGAAGCTAAAAACTAATCTGTTGCAGTTATCAGCAATGCAATCAATCAATTCGTTTTTGTTGGGCTGCGTTGATTGTGAAATAATGTCAGAGCCACGGAAATTAGATTCGTATTAGACCATCGGTGGAGCAGTTACTAGAGGTAAACGTGAAGTTTAACCTTACTTATTTTGTAGAACAATATGTAAATAACGCGATATGGAAGCGTTGCACGATTTATGTACATAATTTATATGCCCGTAATCGCTATATTTTGGTAAAGGGCGAACACGAAATTATTTCGACACATTCAACAGGGCATAACTTTTTTACCATTGGGTAAAAATCAACCAAATTTTGCACACTTTCTCATTGATGTGTATTGTTTACATGCTGTCAAACTCGAAGTCGTGTTTTTTGATTCAACGAAAATGGAGGTGTACCAACGCGAGTCGAGAGAACAAATTCTTTCCAAACACCTGGAATTTCCTGACCTGTCGCACCGGCAGTTGGGGAAAATGTTGAACATTCACCATTCAACCGTCTCCAGAGTGTTGAAGCGGTTCCAGGAGCGGTTGACGTTGGACCACGGCAAAGGAGCTGGAAGAAAACCGGGACCGGAGAAGAAAAAAAACGGAGGGAAAGGTGAAGCGGATGATTAAAGCAAATCCCAACGTCTCAAGCCGCGATTTGGCTAAAAAGATCGGCATGTCGCAGAGCTACGTCCAGAATGCAAAGAAGAGAGCTGGACTACATACATACAAGGTACAGAACTTCCCAAACCGCGATGAGCGGCAACAATCGACGGCTAAAACTCGGGCACGGAAGCTCTACGAGAAGATATGGCTGCTGTGTGATGGACGACGAAACGTATATAAAAGCCGATTTTAAGCAAATTCCGGAGTTGGAGCTTTTCACCGGCAAGAGTACGTTCTATGTGGACGACAAATTTAAGAAGAAGAAAATGTCGAAGTTCGCCTCCAAATATCTTATTTGGCAGGCCATCTGCTCTTGCGGACTGAGGAGTGAGCCTTTCGTGACAAAGGGCACAGTAAATGGCGAGATCTACAAATCTGAGTGCCTCGAGAAGCGCCTTTTTCCGTTCTTGCAGCAGCACGACGAAGCTTCGCTATTTTGGTCAGATTTGGCATCATGCCACTATTCTAAAAGTGTCCTGGAGTGGTATGAGGCCAATTCTGTCCATTTTGTTCCAAAGGACATTAATCCGCCAAGCTGTCCGGAGCTGCGCCCGGTGGAGCAGTACTGGGCAATGATGAAGCGGGAACCTCGGAAGAGCAAGAAGACAGTCAAAGACGAGAAGGACATGTTAAGAAAATGGAAAAAAAACTGAGAAACTGGTACCGGATGACACTGTAAAGACTTTAATGGAGGGCATCAAGCGAAAATGCGTTCAATTTTACACTCAAGGCTCCATCGATTAAATTTTCTTTTGATTTTTGAAGTAAATATATTTATAAAATTACCCTAAAATTTTGGTTTGATTTTAAACATTATAAGAAAATTGGCATTTTCGGTGTCGCAATAATTTCGTGTTCGCCCTTTAAGATACCCGTATATATGGATAATAATAAAATTAAGGTACAGCTACACAATTTGACACGGCGCATTAAATCGTAGTCCATTAAATTGCTGATGATGGAGAACGAAGAAGTGGAGTTCTTAGAGGAACTCTTTCTCAGAAATTTCCAACGGTGGTTGCATCTTGAGAACGCGGGTTACCCCTACGTACCGTTGTTATGCCACCAGACGGCCTACTATTGAAAACCTATTGCCGAGCCAGCCAAAGACTTATTTACTACAACGGTCGTAACACAGAAGAACAAGAAACAGACGGAAACGTGTCACCAAGCAAACAGTAACGATGATGACATCACGCAGGACTAGAGGGTTTACTCGTCAAGCCGGCGCACAGTGGCGGGTCTTCAAACAAAAGTCGGACAAAACCTCAAATGTTACCTAATTTGGCTTAAAATCACAATTTAAGCTAATTTTGAGGTGCTGAGCTCATTTTTGATGTCAAAAGTCGTAAAATATTAAATGCATTTTTCCATACAGTGTCATTGAACCTTTCTTATAACTATGATCCCGTTTTCATGATAGATTTTCCGTTACTGTTCACCAATGTCAGCAATATCATAAAAAAATGAAGAATACTACTTTAAATCCATTGTGTAATATATTGGTTTACTGTAGATTGTCTAACTATTTTAAACAAAACACCATGCGCCTCCATATCAGCAACAAAGCTTCAAAATCTCCTTAAAACTTTTTGCGCACCTAGGCGCAGAACGAGACCATGATATTCGAAAAGTAGAGGTTATTCCCCATCGAATGTATACTATGGGACCGTTCCGAAATGATTCCGAAATTTGTACAGAATACATTAGTGAAAAAAGTATTTTTGATCTGACCACCTCAAACATATTTAAACTAAAAAGTCATAGTTCCAAGCAAATTTACTAAATGTATTTTATTCACTAATCAAGTTCTTTCGTTCCTCTACACAATGAAACTAGTTGTGCTAAAATCGGACGAAAATCAAAAGAGCAACATGCATTTGAAGTGAACAGAGCAATGGTGGTTTCGGAAATGAAAATCAATAAAAAGTCCGGACTTTGCTACGTTTAAACTCATGTTAAAAATCGTGTTCTTATCCAATGATCATAAAATTTTGAATATACATCATTCAATATATGAGAAATCTAGAAAAAATATAAAATATCAATATTTCAAAAATAAATTTTTGAGGTTTTGGCCAGCCACTGTGCGGCGTTAGCTTTGTTCTGACACTAAGTTAGTGCCGGATTCTGATGAGACGAAGTCGGAACGCAAATTTTGATAACTCATTCACTAAGCTGAAGATTCAAATTATGCACCAAATGTTTGCTTGCCTCGAAAAAAAAAGACAGAAAGCAGGATTCCGATAGCCGAACAGCTATTTTTTTTTATCTTGCGGGTGTGAAAACTGTAGTTTATACCTGATGGCCGACTAGCGGAGCTGACAGGAGTCCACATCGGTGCACTAAAAAAGGGGGATGGATAACAGCTAATGTTCGCTGTGGGAGAAAAGCATGCAAGTTTCTGGTACTGTGGACTGATATCGAACGCGAGTACGTGAACTGAACTGCTGGCCGATCGTGGACCCCGACGAAATTAAGAAATGTTTGGTTCTTGAAGCGTACCGGAACTAGAAGCTGGTTGCAGCATATCCTGTTCTTATTTTGTAAAGTTTAAATAAATTAACAAAACTTTTTAAGCTTGAGAGCTACACATATGTTTGCTTCCTAAACAGAAGGACGAACGTTACTACATTTGAGATCAATCTCTGAAGTATCAGTCAATGTGCACCAGCTAGGGAAACAAATAGTTATCATCGATTTGAACCACTGCTCAGTTGAGTATATTCGCTTTCTTATTTCTTTTGAAAACACGTCTGGAATCACGAAAACACTCAGACATAGTAAGCTTAGTTAAATACTGTACTTCAGCGCATGCCGTTTTTTGGAACTACAATCTTTAGATAGGATTTTTTACGCGGGAAGCAACCGACCGTTCCCAAACTTTGCACAGGCATTTGGGACCACAAAAGGAACTCAAAAAGTGCTGTGTTGAAAAAGGTCATTTTCGAGCCACTCTAATGCGCAGCTATTGGGAATGACACGGGAATCGGATTCGGGTGGTGCCGGTAGTAGTTGTGAAACTAGAATAGTTTGTTTGTTTGTGTTTCTGTGCTATCGCTTGATCTTCGACCAAGTAACCTCGGCTTCTCGCACAGCGACGATCATCCTCTTAATGGGCTTCTAGATGTGTCTCAAGCAACTTACATTTCTGCTCCAAATAATGTTTTTCTGATTCAAAGTCCCGCTGTTTTTATCATGTTCCTGTTTTTCGGCTAAGTGTTGAAGCTCCAGTTGGTATCATTTCCTGCGACTGACAGAACTCTGCTTTGCTAATAGTAGGTCCATCAATACACAGCCATGCACTGCTAGGCCCTATGCAAAACTGACTCAGACATCAATTCCTTAAAAGTTTAATAACTTCTTTTAGCAAGGTCGGATCGAGTAGCAGTCTTCGGAAAAGTTGTAGACAATTAAATTATCTTCCATATTTTCACTTACAGGGATAATACAATGCATACAGTGACACCTAGCGGCTAAAAAGCGAGCTAGTGGGTTGTCTTCATGTAAATTTTCGAAAAATCCCATGCAAACTTCAGGCACATTGGTCCGGTAGTCGTCCGATTTGCTTGAAATTTGGTGCAAGTACTCCTGGTGAACTAAGAATCGTCTAAGGGGCCGGCCAATTGAGTTTTCAACAAATCATTATTTTTCTGGACACTATGCGTGTAGTCTTTGCACACTGTTCAACTTTTCGTTGTCACCAGCAACGGACTACAAAAGGTACCCTCATTGCATAGCTTATCATCTATTCTGGTACTAGTATCGGTTACTTTTCCAATGACATATCTGACAACTTAATATAGGCTCATTATACGACATATAACTTCTATAAATAAAAACTGCAACCTTTTCTGATATTCGATTTCTAGTCGTTCAGGATTCTGACGAATCTTTCAAATTTCGATGTAATCCTTCTCATAATTTTGATGGTTGCTTACTATTTGATGTTGATCAGCTTCATCAGAAATCTGTCATAGACAATATCAGAATTCTGAGCCAAATTACATGAGCTAGAGAACGTTAGAATTTTAAGCAGTGTTCCATCATAATGTAGAAAGGGATAGTAGCAGAATCGTGAGCAAGGTTACTTCAAGATACTGAACTGAGTTCTGGATACGTTTCCCAACCTTTGAACGGAACAGATCGTTATACTTCACAGTGGTGTTCGGTGTAGAAGTTTCAGTGAGTGAAGGTTCGTTTGTTAGCTGTCGTTCTGCTGGTGCTGGTAGTAAATCCAGTATATTATTTTCGCTGGTGCGGAACAATCGACGTTGTTGCAGATAAGTTTTTTTTGTTTTCCCCTCGTTTGCTTTCTTTCCCTTTCCCTTCTTTTACTCTACCTTGTAATCAAATAATAAGACACATCCCCGTTTATATAACGCTCTGCCCTCGTGCTTAAATGGCCGATGGCGAAATACCATCTGATGTTATAATGGATGTCCCTGATCCCCTTAACACTCGCATTGCTCCCCGTATAAAGCAGTACCCACAAGATTCCTCTGGGCCATGGGTGGTATATTTTCGGACCGGAGAGAAACCGGTTAATATATTAAAACTTTCCCGGGATCTGACTGTTAACTACCCGGCCGTAACTCAGATAACACGTGGCCAGGCAAACGCGATTGCTTGCTGTGAGCGCTTTACGCGGGAATTTAGGGCGTACGTGCCTGCTATGGCCGTAGAAATAGATGGGGTAGTGTCCGAACCGGGCCTGAAATGCGAAGAACTGTTGGAGCACGGGGTTGGTTGCTTTAAGGACACCTCACTTCAACAGATTAAGATCTTGGAATGCAAACAATTGTATAGCACAAACACCGAGAGAGGTAAGACTACCTACTCTTTATCAGGCTCGTGACATTCGCCGGGTCCTCTCGCCCCAACTACATCCTCCTTGACAAGGTTCGCCTACCTGTTCGCCTGTTTGTACCGCAGCTTATGAGCTGCAGCAATTGCAAGCAGTTGGGCCACACAGCCACATATTGTGGAAATAAGAAACGATGCGGCAAATGCGAAGGAGAGCATGAGGATGACTCTTGCGGCAAAGAAACTGAAAAGTGTAGGCGCTCGTATACAGAAATGCTAAAGAATGCGTCACCATCTGTCCTTTCCGAAAATCCCTTTGCTGGTTTGGCTAACGTTGAGCAAGAATCTGATGATTCTCAAGAGGGAACATCTCTCGTTAACCCGGGGGAGTCCAGGAAGAGGAAAAATCTTGCCTCCCCTAGACTACCTCGTAAGGGTCCCAAGATGTCCTCCTCTCAGAGTGCGCCAACAACATCTAATAAACCCAACGGAAGTGTTGTCTTAAACCTGAAGCAGTCTGCTCCAGGATTTGGAAATTTTAATTCAAACAAGGAGTATCCACCACTTCCAGGGACATCCAAAACCCCAAGTGTCCCCTTTTTTCAAACAGATATTCAGTCCAGTAGCGGACTAATGAAATTTTCTGACATAGTGGACTTAATTTTCACAGCTTTCAATGTTACTGATCCTCTTAAAAGCCTTCTGATACGTTTTCTCCCTATAGTGCAAACATTTTTGAAGCAGTTGACTACTAAATGGCCCCTCCTTGCAGCGATCGTATCCTTCGATGGCTAAGTCATCGAACGAGGTCACCGATTCGATCACTGTTCTACAGTGGAACAGCAGAAGTATCCTCCCGAAAATCGATTCCTTTAAATTTTTACTAAATAGTTTAAAATGTGATGCTTTCGCATTATGTGAAACTTGGTTAACTTCCGATATAAATCTCAACTTCCACGACTTTAATATAATTCGTCTGGATCGAGAAACCCCCTATGGAGGAGTACTTTTGGGGATCAAAAAGTGCTATTCTTTCAACCGAATTAACCTCCCTTCGACACCAGGCATTGAAATTGTCGCTTGTCAAGTTCTAATCAAAGGTAAAGACCTTTGCATTGCTTCCATCTACATTCCTCCTAGAGCCTCGGTAGGGCACCGAACGCTTTGTAATATCACGGAATCCTTACCGGCACCGCGGCTAGTTCTGGGAGACTTTAACTCGCACGGTACGGTATGGGGCTGTCTTCATGATGATAATAGATCAACATTAATCCAAGATCTTTGCGATAATTTCAACATGACCATCTTAAACACGGGAGAAATGACGCGGATTCCTACACCACCAGCACGCGCAAGCGCGTTGGATTTATCGCTTTGCTCGACATCGCTACAGTTAGATTGCATGTGGAAGGTGATCCCTGATCCCCACGGTAGCGATCATTTGCCTATCGTGATTTCAATTGCTAACGGTTCAAGACCATCGGAAACAATCAATGTATCGTATGACCTCACACGGAACATTGATTGGAAGAGTTACGCGACCGCGATATCCGTTAAAATCGAATCCACTCAAGAACTTCCTCCGGAAGAAGAGTACAGGTTTTTGGCTGGCTTGATTCTCGACAGTGCGAATCAAGCTCAGACTAAACCAGTACCCAGCGCGAATACCCATGGACGGTCTCCCACCCTGTGGTGGGATAAAGAGTGCTCAGAGCTGTATGCGGAGAAATCCACTGCCTATAAGGGCTTCCGGGAAGACGGGTTACCCGCTAGCTATCAACAGTACGCGTCGTTAGAAAGGCGAATGAAGAGTTTAATGAAAGCCAAAAAAAACGCAGTTATTGGCGCCGGTTCGTCGACGGGTTAACGAGAGAAACAACGATGAGCGTTCTTTGGGGTACGGCTCGACGTATGCGTAACCGAAATAGTACCAACGAGAACGTGGAATATTCAAACCGCTGGATATTCGCTTTCGCTAAGAAGATCTGTCCGGACTCTGTGCCGGTACAGAAAACGTACTGCGCCGCGTCTGCTCACGATACCGCAAACGAAACACCATTTTCGATGGTGGAATTCTCACTTGCTCTCTTTTCATGCAACAATAACGCCCCAGGGTTAGACAGAATCAAGTTCAATTTGCTGAAGAATCTGCCTGACACTGTAAAAAGGCGCTTGTTGAACTTATTTAACAAGTTTCTTGAGGGTAACATTGTCCCACACGATTGGAGACAAGTGAAGGTCATCGCCATCCAAAAACCAGGAAAACCAACCTCCGACCACAATTCGTATCGACCGATCGCAATGCTATCCTGTATCCGGAAGTTGTTCGAGAAAATGATCCTATCCCGCTTCGACAATTAGGTTGCAGCAAATGGCTTACTGTCAGATACACAATTTGGCTATCGCAAAGGCAAAGGGACGAACGATTGTCTTGCGTTGCTCTCAACCGAAATTCAAATGGCCTATGCTAGCAAAGAGCAGATGGCATCAGTGTTCCTAGATATTAAGGGGGCTTTTGATTCAGTTTCGATCAACATTCTTTCAGAGAAGCTGCACCAGCATGGTCTTTCAGCGACATTAAACAACTTTTTACTAAACTTGTTGTCGGAAAAGCACATGCATTTTTCGCATGGTGACTTATTGACATCACGATTTAGCTACAGGGGCCTTCCCCAGGGTTCATGTCTAAGCCCCCTGTTATACAATTTCTATGTCAACGATATTGATGAATGTCTTGACAATTCCTGCACGTTAAGGCAACTTGCAGACGACGGCGTGGTTTCTGTAACGGGACCCAAAGCTGTCGATCTACAAGGACCATTACAGAATACCTTGGACAATTTGTCTGCTTGGGCTATTAAGCTGGGTATCGAATTCTCCACGGAGAAAACTGAGCTAGTTGTATTTTCTAGGAAGCGTGAACCAGCACAACTACAGCTTCTATTAATGGGTCAAACTATCGCTCAGATCTTCACAGTAAAATATCTAGGGTCTGGTTCGACTCGATAGGTACTTGTGGATGCCACATTAGGTATCTGAAAAAGAAATGCCAGCAAAGGATCAACTTTCTTCGTACAATAACCGGAACATGGTGGGGTGCCCAACCAGAAGACCTAATTAGGTTGTATCAAACAACGATACTGTCGGTAATGAAATACGGATGCTTCTGCTTTCGCTCCGTCGCAAACATACATTTCATCAAACTAGAGCGAATCCAATATTGTTGTTTGCGTATTGCTTTGGGTTGCATGCACTCGACACATACGATGAGTCTAGACTTGTTGGCGGGCGTCCTTCCGCTGAAAAATCGATTTTGGGAATTCTAATATCGATTACTCATTCGATGCGATATCTTGAACTTGGTGGTGATTGAAAATTTCGAAAGGTTAGTTGAGCTCAATTCTCAGACCCGTTTCATGTCCCTGTACTTTGACAACATGGCGCAGAATATTAACCCTTCTTCTTACAATCCCAACCGTGTGCATTTCATAAATACTTCTGAATCTACTGTTTTTTTGACACATGCATGAAAGACGAGATCTGTGGAATTCCGGACCACATACGCCCACGAGTGGTTTCAAACATTTTTTTATAATAAATTCCGAGAAGTCGACTACTCTAAGATGTTTTATACTGACGGATCCAACCTCGAAGGGTCCACTGGCTTCGATATTTTCAATCAAAAGTTCACCACCTCTTACAAACTCAGTGACCCTGTTTCAATTTATGCCGCAGAACTAGCTGCTATTCAGATTATCCTTGGTGTGGGTCCTTTCTAATTGCTCCATTCCGGGCAATGAGAAGGCGGACTCGTTAGCTAAGGTGGGTGCTCTAGAACAGTGGTTTTCAACCGGAGGTGAATTCACCCCCAGGGGTAAATTAGATCAATGTAGGGGGTGAATTATGCGGGACAAATTTTTATTTGTTATCCTAACACTCCCCACGGATATTTGTTTTTATATTTGTTTCAGTGCGTCAAGAATTGAGATGCTTACTGTGAGGTCTCTGATTGTAAAACTATGGTTTTCATCCAATTGAAAATCATATTTTAATGTAGATTACATTTAAGCTTTCAATATAGGGGTCCGTTTAAAAATATCGGCTGTGGCAGCCGCGTCAGATTTTGAACGTGAATAACTTCCAATATACTTAACAGAATGACTTGATGTTTGGGCCATTTTGTTGAACGAAAATGGCAAAAATGTTCGGTCAGAGTCGTCAATATGGTGCACCAACCGAAGTTTAATGGATAGGTCCGTTACAGATTTGTTTCTATTATCATTCGCATTTGGCCGCATGGTGAGAACAGAGGGCTGTATATTACCGAGAAGGAATTATTTGTGAACTGTAAATGGCTGGTGGATGTTTGGTCGTTACGTGCTACTTGCAGAGGTTATCATTTTATTTCCGATGGGTGAAAGATAGCATGCACACACGAAAAAACCGATTTTAAATCAGCTAACCGAAGCTCGGTCGTGATTGTTTCCCGCTTATTTCATGCACCTAGCAAATCTTAAACAGTTTTTGTTCGAAGCTCTTCTTTCTCGATGGAAGTGAACTGATTTTATTTGATGGCCGAGAAGGTGATTATTAGGATTCATCTTCGTGGATTAATTGGCGCAGCTCCGTGCTAGTTACCATGATAAATTGGAACAAAAATCTATCAACCGGAGAATATTTTCTTTGCAAGCAAATTAGCCCTTATTAGTGCTATCAAACCACTCAAAAGAAATAAATTTGAAAATCTTTTCCTTCGCCAACTGTTATTTTTATTTCCTATGGGTCGAAAAATGCACACATTCGGAAAAACCTAATTATAAAACATCCGACCGAAGTTCGTTCCTGATTGGTTCCTGCTAATTTCATTTACATAACCGCCAATCTTCCGGAAGTATTGATTGGAATAGTCGGTATCTATTACTTAACCTTGTTGGATGTACTACATTTCAACATCGGTAGAGAAGCTGATTTTTAGATTCAGCCGGCTCCGTGCGTCAGTTCACGACTATTTTGTGTTAGTGGCTAGGGCTAATTGGAACAAAAATCTCCCACCCAGAGAACCTTTTCTTTGGAAAACTAATTAGCCCTTATCAGCGCTATCAAACAGTAAACCAAGAATTAAATCTGAACATCATTCCCTACACCAACTTTCATTTTTTTTCCGACGGGTCGAAATACACACACGGAAAATCGCGATTTGTAATCAGCTGACTGAAATCATTCCTTATTGGTTCCTAATTACATGCACCGAGCCGCAAAACTTGAACAGTTTTTGTTCGAAGCTCCTCCTCTTTCTCGATGCAAGCGAACTGATTTCATTCGATGGCCTGCTCATTTGGCTTCGAACGCAAATTGAACCGATCACAAACACATTGTTGGTAAAAGGTAGTATGCGAGGGGCGTGATCGTTGATTTTCTTTGCTTCTGACGGCCAGCCCCTTTAGCTACGAACGTAAGCTGAACCGAGTACAAAACTTGGGGTCGTTTGGGAGTGCGGCATCATTCGTGTGTTACATTCGTACTGGCAATATGCGCTCGTCTGATTGCGGTATATAAGAAAAGGTGAAGCAAAAGCAAAAATCTCGCTTGGTTCGTGCCGGTCTCCAGTATCCTGTCCATCATTTGCCGAGAAAGGGTCACTACGCCGAGCGTGTCGGTGTCGGAGCACTCCTCTACCTGACAGCAGTGAATATCTGCCCATCGTATTGGAGCTGACAGGAATTGCTGTCCTTAATAACAAATAGATCAAAAGAAGGCTTGTGCAACTTAAAAAGCAAACTTTCTTTTCGAAGCAATAAAAAACCGCCCTTTTTAGGGCGACTATTTTCTTCGCATAAAGAATTAAATTGTTTCACGGGCCGTGACGCGAATAATTCTTTGTTACTGCTGCTGATGCTGGCTGCTAATACGACAGACAAATGAATGTTGTGAAAAACCGATACAGAGATATCAGTTTCCAAATTTGCTAACTACACAGCTGTTTGGAAATTGTCGTGCCGAAATTTGAAATATGTATTCTACATCTCTCCGGTTATGTCGTAGGTTTCACCCACCCATCTTTTTCTTGCAGGGTAATGATTGTAAACAATTTCCAGAAAAGGGTACACCATGGTCATCAATATGCGGAAAGGGGTACATGGAAAGAAACAGGTTGAAAACCACTGCTCTAGAAGGTGATGTTTATAAAAAACAATTTGCCTCAGCGAATTTTTCAGTATTTCTTATCAGAGAACCTCGAAAGTTTACAAAACACGTGGAGCAATGGGGAGCTAGGCCAAACACGAGACCTACAGAACGAACATCACACGCACAATTCGAAATGTAACCGATCCACATCTGAGTCGTGCTACGAAATCGTCTGGAGAAACCCCTGGAAATAGAAAAAAAGAAAGCTCTGCATATTTCTGTCTCTCAGTGTGCATCGAGAAACAAACACATACAGAGCCCGCGCACCACTCACTCCTGTCGCTCACACTCCGCCACGCATCGCTTGTTTTCGCTCTTGACGATGCTTCTGCGGGGGTAGAAGAACCTCCCAGAAGCGATTTTTCGGTTCGTCACACTCCAGGAATCTATTTCCCCCGGCGTATTACATAATGTCCGACTATTCGACGATCCTTTGGTACACGTTTCCAGCGAATAAACGTCCAAAACACGTCCCGAAATGACAGCAATTTGGGGATTTTACTTCACACACAGGACCAACCGACTCAACACTGACCCTGATTTTGAATAGCGTTTGACATCGCCAAAATCAAGATTCTCCCAAAACTCATACAGTCGTGATTCGCTGGTTGGGTCACAGCCTTGTCCAACTAACGAATTTTATTCGCTAATTGGACCGACTGACAAATGTCTTTAAACTCTCCAAATGAGATGTTGGCAATGTAAATGCATCTGTTCACATCTCTAAATATTGTCAGATTGATTGTCAAAGTAAATTTGACACGAGATTTTGACGTTCAGATGCTTTTTAGTTGGACAATGGTTCAACTAGCGGAGGTCCAACTAAAATGCGGTTCAGTTAAAAAGTATCAAACCAACGAATCACGACTGTATTGTGTTGCGGAGAAGTGGAATATATTTGCCGAGGACACATGAGAATTTGGTGTTTATGTTTATGAGAATGTTTATTCGCCAACGTCAAGTTGCGCGCACCAGATCAAATGGACTACCATTAATAATGGTTTTATTTTTATATTTTTAATCATGTAAATATATAAAAGATCCACGGCTTCTTTAAGCTAACCGAATAAACGAATTGCAGAAAAGTCACAAGGGCAGAAAGTTTAAAATTTGCCGCAATTTCATAAAATTTCAAACAAATTGTAATGATAATTTCAGCTTAAATTTTATTCGACTGGTTTGAGCTGCAGACAGTTCCCCAGCTACTTATCTCTTTAACCAAAATAGGTATTTTACAGAGCAGGATCAATGCTTCCGAATTGTATTTTCGATCGCTCATATGTATTATTGCTCGACGTGTATTTGTAGAATCTGTAGTATATCTTAAAACGGAGAATATGACTCATGTTTAATTAGAATGTCTATGGAAACAAACTTCAAAATAGAGGTGTGTGTCGCGCCGCCGCCGCCGCGCCGTCAATTTCCGCTAAAAATAACATGCGCGCTGGCCTGGTGCCGGCGTTTTACCCTAGTACACTGGAGATAGATCTGTAGATTTCTGTAGAAGAAAATAAATTTCCGGAGATTTTATATGCGAATCCATAGATCCTTAGAAAATCTCAAAATTCATAGATTGTTACGATAAGAATAAAATGTCATGCAGTATGTACCCTAACTAGTTATAAGCCACGCAAAATAGAGAAAAAGCTAAAAATAGCAATTGTAGTGTTTGCCAAAAAACCGTCAAATTAAACCACCCTGCTCAACCGTCAAATCAAACACCTTACACCGGAGGCGAAAGGCCTTTCGCAAAGCGACGCTTGAAATGAACGCAAAGACACACCACCGCGTGATCGAAACGCACTCTCACAACACAACCAAACAGAACGGTAGTGCTAGAAACGGCCTGCTAGGAACTGCCTCGGCATTGACAATTAACGCCAAAAGTAAAACCGACGCCGCAGAAGTAGGTTGCTGGGCAGGTTGCTCGACCAAAAAAAGCTCGGCTAGTGATTTTTTAGGCTCGATCTCGAAATGTTCACGGCCATTAGCAGCCGTAGGAAAATTTGCAGCACCCAAATCGACCGAAAGTGAATTGGTTCCCGCAAAGAGGTCACAGAAGGCAACATCGAAGCGCTGAAACGACGCCAAATAGCAAGAGCCTGCAAAGATCCGGAAGGCGGCTAGTATTCGACATCGAAGAGGTAAGAAAAGGGCAAGCGACAGTAAAGCCCATCTAATGCGGTTGCATTTCTAGCACTGAGACGACGTTAGAGTGGAAGGACTTGTGAAGATTCTCAGGACGACGGCATTCGACATTGCAGCCCACAGTTAATAGCAGCCGTCGGACGGTTTCGCCGATATCGAAGCGGTAAGCAAGTACGTTACATTGTGGATTTCGCTTAACGTCGCCCACTTTTAGACTTCATGCGACAGCCGATCGAAGAAGGGCACCGACAACCTGTATCAGAAGAGAGAGAGAGAGCATTGTCCTCGAGCAACCACAAAGTGCTACTAGCGGTAGGGATAATATCATCCAACAGTGAAGCACGTCTAACATGCTTTCCTTCCAGTACTCAAGCGACGACCGGATAGAAGCAACCTGTGAGATTCCGTCCCAGGCAGAGCTTCTTGCATTCCGCCCGCAGCAAGAACAAAGACCCCTTCCGGAGGGTGAGTTGGTTGCCAGTCATATGAGACCGCGGGAGAGTAATGTCAGGTGCCCAATAGGGTCTTTTCTCTTGGCCTATTTTTGCAGCATCCTACGTTCCACTGATCAGGCCGGATCACCGAGTCGAAACGACGGAGATAAATCTGCGGAGATCGTCTGGGACCTAGGCGAAGGCCGGTGGTATAAATTCGACCCACGCATTACTCACGGTCGACAAGCATACGGAGCAGGTACAATGACACTTCCCGGTTGTTAATTAGCACGGTGCGGAGAACAGCGAAGTTTGATTTGAGCACAGGTGGGAGAGGTATGGAACTACAGTAAAGGAACAGTGAGTAGTAAGACTTAAGAATGTACGATAGCAAATAAAGGAAGCGTGGCTAGCAGAATTTAAGAATCTACGATAGGGAGGAGATGAAGGTATGAGAAAAGGAAGAGGAAGACTTAGTAAGAAGAAAGTAGAAATAAGGAGGAGGAAATGATGGGAGCAATATATGGTTGTGTAAGTTAGTAAGCAATGTTTGTTTTGATTTGAGTTGGTGCATTTTGTCCTTAGTGTTTGCGTTCGGATTCGCTTTTGGTAGTTCTGCTCTAGCCGCTGCAGGGAACCCGCAACAAGATCAATGGAGATTTCCTTAGATCTTACATCGCTGCCAAGAAGTTCAAAAACTGTACCGGCTGATAACGAAACAAAATGCGTGCCTGGAGTGTATAGTAGTAGGCCATGGAGAGCAAAGAACCGCTTGTCAAACTTGGCGTTCAATTTTTATGTAGTGCAATATTCATGTATTTACCATAGTTTATAATAATTTGAGCCACATAAAAAGAGTCGTTTTTTTCTGTCTATATTTTACAGGTAAGAAGATTATTCCTTCTCTGGAGATTGGTGCACTGGTAGAATACTGTAATCAGTGAAACGCAGTGAACCGGCGTAAGGTAAACTCATACGATTTAACAATATATCACAATATTATAACTCTTTAATCCCATACAAAATAATTTTAATAGTAAAAACAGGATTTGCTCAATTTTAGGGATCTTAGTATTGATATGAGGTGATTCAAAAATCGACAATTTCCTCAGCGGGATTCAACATTCCAACCATTTTTATTCAACTGTTGTTTGTTAATAATATTTCACTAACACATATAAGTTTGTGTACATATGTGGACGAATGGTAGTTTATTTGAACATTTGAAACGTTGCATGTCTTTGCCGTTTTGTATACAAAAAGTTCAATGAATTTTCTCCATTTCGTCACTAATATTTGTTGATCAATAGACCGTTGAGGCCAACCTTCTAGCGTCAATAAAATCCAAACCATGCTATCTCTGGTTCCTTTGGGCATTCTTTTTTTTTTTCCTAAGCGAATCAATCCGATTCCCACGCTACCGTGTATTGATCCCCTGCCCATTCAATGGCGATGGTTAGCACCTGCCACTCAGAAAACACCGGATCAATAGCAGATTGATACTGCAATTATCACCTGCTTTGCCATCTCTTTCGATGTACCTCCAAGAAATCCTCCAGCCAGCGGCTATTTCGCAAACGATAGCTACCATCAATCGCCGGGAACAAAAGCAAGCAAAACCAACAGATGGTTACGGAGCTCTCTTCCCAAATACTTTTCGCCCACTTCTGCTAATTTAACAAATATGTACGGTTATTATCTAGTTTGTTATCCACCATCAGCCAGCAGCTCGAGCCGCATCGGGCGGCTTGTCAGAATTTTCGAAGTCAGCTTGCGTTATTTTTTATTTTTTTCTGTTCACTACACCTACACTACGATAGGGAGATTTTCAATTTCCGGTGAAATTCTGTGCCGACGATAAGCGAAGCGGCACAAGTTATTTTCGATTATAAACAACTTTCCTCCCTCTTTCGGGGGTGGAGAAAAAAGCGATTACAATTCGATACTGGCTTTATGGCTTGAGTGTGGCCGGGCTATCCGGGCGGTGAGTGGGTGGCGTTGGAATTTCAGCAGCTTCCGCGATGTGAACAGAAGCGCGAAATGGTGAATACCGCAAACAGCACTTAAAATTTCGAACGTAGTGGGCGATGACTACGATGGTGGCGTCGGCGGCGGCATCGGCAACAGAAACAATGAGAACGCGAGGACAACAACAATATTATATCGGTGCGTATCTTCGGTCGGTCGGTTTGTATGAGCGTTGCTATCAGAGCAGGCTGTGACCGCTGGGATCTATCGGTACATATATTTACGAGTACGGGTCAGCGATGCGCCATTTTTAGTCTCTGTCAACAGTTTTTTTTATTCTCATTAACGGATTGGAAGTACGAGGGGAGACGGATCTATTCTCGTTCGAGTTATTTATTTTGATCGCTTGTATTGAAAATTTGCAATAAACTCACATATTTAGGATTTCCCTTACAACTGCAGAATCAATTTCACCTTAGAGGTGATAGTAGAATGCAGGCCCGTAGCCAGGATTTTGTTTCGGGAGGGGCTTAAAACTTGTTGCATAAATGTGTTAATTCTGGTGACTTGAGATAGTCACTTGAAACTGAATGTAATTTTGAAAATTTCTTAGTGAAAACAGTTCCAAAACTAAGGCAATAGACAATATGTTGTCTGATACAAGAAATGGTATAGTGGTAATGAATTAGCCCCCAAGCCCCCCCCCCCCCATCTAGCTACGTGTCTGGTAGAATGTACGGGAAAATTCTCTATTAGATTATTTGATTTGGTAGAACATTCGAAAAATATGAACCCACTCACATGTCATTGTCCAAAGGGTTATATACAATGAAAAACACACGCTTAAATAAATTTTTCTCTTTTCCATTACGCCAAGCAATAAAATGATTGAACTATTAAATGAAGAACAGACGTTTCGTTTGCAATTATGTCCGTGGATCCTAGAAAAGATTCGCCTGCTGCTCAGGCGAAACATCGGTTGGGAGAAGACTAGTTTGCAAGCAGGACGCGTAGCAGTCGGTGATGAACATTCTCGATGGAATTATTTCGCATTCATGCACATCAGGGTTGCCAGAGGTATTGATTTTACTGAGAAGGTGTTTTGACTTTTTCTGGAACCGGTTATGTCATTTTTGTTAATTCGTACAGCTTTTTTCGCAGTCAAAAAGTCATAATTCACAAGCTCCATACTTCTGTCACTTAGGAAGTTGACACAACTATTTTGCTATAAAATTGTAAACAGATGCAGCAGATTTCTGTAACTCGCGATACAAATTTGGCACCGCTGCCAGCACAGCTAAAGTGCCCCCGAACTCATAAAATCGCAATGAAAAGGCTCCGAAAAATTCGTTCTTCTCGAGTCATTAAATATAATGTATCGGTTTTTCGTCTTATTTTTCTTTGCTATTGTTGTTGTTGTTGCTCTCACAAACGTTTTCGCTTGTGCTATCATCATCATCATCATCACCAGCAGCAGCATCGTGACTTAGTAGATCCACGCGACTGTCATACCAGAGCGGTGCGGAATTTTTGAAATATAGAAATATACTCGAGTTGGACTAGTACTAGTGCACATAGTAGGCTACTTGGTTACGGGCTAGGAGATTTCATGCTTCAAATTCGTCGGCCAGACTGAGAATGAAGAGAATGTCGTTGAAGCGAGGAGCCTTTCTCAGAATAGCAAAAATGATACATTTTATTGTTTGGCTGCCAGGGTGCGAAAGAAGTCGATTTCATTTTAACCCGCAATAATGAAGACGCATGGCACTTTGCTAGTTTCATGAAGCCGCATGGTGATTTGTGAAGGTAATAACTTTACATTTGTTTATTCTTCAAAAATCCCAGCGGCGCCGTTCGCTTGCTCTGTCATGTGATATGGCGCCGAATAGCAGGCTGGTATGCTGGCCTACTACTACAATGTCTGGGTGGGTGTAATATCAAACGCTTGAATTTCTTGCAAGAATTTACTAAGTACGCACCAACGACTGGCTGAGTGCTGAGAGACTTAACCACCCCACCCCCTAACTAAAACTGTAAATTATGAAATTAATTAAAATTCTGCTCGCTACGTTTACCCCGACGGCCTTTGGGAAGGGCGATAAAATCTGAGCATCTCTTACACACACACGCACCGACACCCACAGAGCACTAGCGTCCTTGACGGAAAACACCAACGGCGGCGCGACACCTTCAAAGACAATCGGATCGGCCAAATTTACACACATGCACCGGAAACTTTGACCCACGCCACACGCTTCTTATCTTACAGCCTCGTTTACTTTCCTAATTGATCTTACCGCGTCGAGGCAAGCAAAAGTTCCTACTCGCTGTCGTAAATTCCCTGCGAAACGGCGTGGGTGGGCGGCGCGGCAGCGGGGGCTTGTTCTCTAGTTTCCACTTTTTAAACCGATTACATCGAATGTCACCCGAATCGGCACATCGGATAAGGAGGAGGAGGCTAAGACTTTGCAGGGGATTTCCGGCTAACAGTAAGTAAACCGGTAAAGAGGCAGTTAGGAGTGAGTCAAGTTTGAAATACTATTAGGTGAAATTAACACGTTAATTAAGGCATGATTAACTTCTTGCTTGTTAGCTTGCGGTTGAAATAAATTGTTGAACTTACCACTCGAATTTTCAATCGAAATATGCTCAACCCTCTTCCAACTAAGACAATCAACCAATAGCATTCCCGTTATCCGTACATTCGTTACCAATGTTACCCAATTTATCGACGATATAAATTGCACGTTGTCAGACTGAAACCTGCTGGAAATTAATAAATTGGATTCCTCTATTTACTACCCCGAACAAAATTTATATTGCATCGCCTGCTACGCTTCGTTCGTTTCTGTTTCCGAGGTCGTGTAGCCAATGGCAACGGACTGAAGCTATCTTCTGTCTTCGGTATCTCGTGCCACATGCACTGTGCAGAAGACAAACAGATATTCAGCGATAGTTTCCATTTGTTCGAATTTACGGGTTCCGAAATTTATTTTCAAAGTTTGCTCGGAGACTGATTGTGATTTCAGTTTGCAATTCTTATACTAGCTTCAATGAGGGCACTGTTGCTGTCTACGGGTTATAATTCTTTACGGGTTAACAATGCGCTGGAGGGGCAAAGTAATTCTGTAACGAAACGATGTTCTACGAAGGTGCAAGCCTGGTTCGGATTGTTGAGATAAAAGCTAGAATCAGGAATAATTCCGATTTCTGATTAGGGTAGGCTCATTCCATTAACAGGCATCAAATAATAGGTATAATAATATTTTTTCACATTTCATTGACAGCATTCAACTTTACATGGAAGAGCTCTTCAACAATTCTTTTTAAGTAAACGCGGTTCCACAGTATCCTTTAGTCCAATTAACTGAGAAATATTTTATCATCACTAAGTAGGATTAAAACAAACCAGACCTATTATGAAATAGATTTTGGAATGACGATTCTGCTGCTATTATTCATTAATTCCTGAATCGATCATTTTGAGAAAAGGCCACCAAAATGGTCGAAACGTCAGATAATTGAAGGCCAAGACAAATAAAAATATGTGCCAGGAAAGCCTTTATTAATATCGAAAAATTGTGCACAAAAGGAATACGGGTGAAAAACTAAAAATTAAAAATAGGGAAACAGGAAAAATTGAAAAAAGTAACAAGGAAAAGGGGAATCAAAGACAAAAGTGAAACTAAATAAAATGGAAAAATTGTAAAAAAAGAAAAAAACGTGTGGCGAAAAAACAAACAAAAAAGGGAATAGGGTAACAAAAGAAATAAAAAGAAAGAAACATCATAAAGGAAAAAACGGATCAAAGGAAAATAAAAGAAAAGGAAGAGGAAGTTTAGAAAAAATAGATTGAAAATAAAGTAAACGAGAAATTTTTTTAATAATAGTGCTAAACGAAAAAGAGGTATGAGATAAAATGGAAAAAGGAAAAATAGAGAAAAAAGGAAGTAGAACAAAAGTGTAGAGGAAAAGTAATAAAATAAAATGGCACGAAAAGAAAAAAAAACAAAAGAAAATATGGAAGAAGGGGAAAACAATAAATGAAGAAGAAAAAGGAAAAATGTTAAAAGTATAAAAAAAGGAAAGAGGGAAAAAATGATGTAGCAAACAAAGAACAGGAAGAAAAAGAACCAACGACGAAGAAAAAAAAGGCGAAACAGGTAGTTTGTAAAAAGCAAAAAAAGAGTAGAAAAGGAGAAAAAAGGAACAAATTAAAGAGGTAGCAGGGCAAATGAGCTATAACCATAAAGGTGTAAAAAAATAAAATAGGGAAAATAGAAAAGAGAAAACGGGAAAAAAGAGAAAAAGTGAAAGAAAAGCGAAACAGACAATAGATAAGAAAGAAAAATGAAGGAAATGAAAGGTAACAAATTGAAATTAATTGTTCTAAAAGTAAAAAAAAAATAGTGGAGATAACGAAATGAAAAAGAAAACAAAGAAACAGGAAAAGGCGAAAAAGAGAAAAAAAAAAAGAAAAGACAAACTAAAGGGCAAATAGAAAAAGAAACAGTGTATTATGGAAAATAAAGAAAAGCAAGCATCGAAACCAGGGAAATAGGAAATATGAAAGCAGGGAAAATAGTGACTAGTGCGCTGTAAAAAACGAATAAGAGAGAATGGAATAGACTTGATTGAAATAAAAGGTAAAAGATAAGATAGAGGAACAAACGAAGAAGGAGGGAAAGGTAAAAAGAAAAAAGGAAATTAGGAAAACAAACAATCGGGGAAAGACTAAAA
The DNA here is from genome assembly GCF_030247195.1 of Topomyia yanbarensis. NCBI lineage: Eukaryota > Metazoa > Arthropoda > Insecta > Diptera > Culicidae > Topomyia > Topomyia yanbarensis. Next base: position 437,933,185 of record NC_080671.1, read on the forward strand.
AGAAGAAAAGAAAACAAGTGAACAGAGAAAAAATAGAAAAAGATAAAGCAGACGAACTGAAAAGAAAGAAAAGTGGCAAAACGAAAAAGAGATTACTGGTAAAATGGATAAAATGGAAGAGAAAAATATAAAATCGAGAAAATAAAATAAAAAATATAAGAGGTAAAAGGCATGAAAATGGAAAAAGGAAAGAATAAGGGGAAATGGGGAATTATAAAAAAATGAGGAAGATGCAAATTACAAGAAAAAAAGAAAAAGAAGATAATAGAGAGTAATAGTAAAAAAATTGAAACAAGAAAAAGAAAAACAGAAAATAATCGAAAATGTTCATTCGAAAAATATAAAAAAATTGTTCTAGTACTAAAATTAAAAAAGAAATAGTGATGAAGTAAAAATTAAACAAACCCAACAAATAGGAAAAAAATGGAAAAATTAAAACAAAAACAAGATAGGGAAAAAGAAATTGGAAAAAGGAAAAATAGAAAAACGAGAAAAGCGAAAATTTAAATCAGGGAAAATCGGAAATAATAACACAGGAAAAATAGAAACAAGTACATTGCAAAAGAAGGAACACTAGTTGAAGGAGCAGAAATAAAGGATATACAAGAGAAAAGGTAAGGTGGGACAAACGAACAAATGAAAAAAAGGAATAAAGGAATACAGTTTAAAGGGGAAAGGAGTGATACGGAAAATAGACGAAACGAGAACATAAAAAAATTAGAAAAAAGATGAATCAAACGAGAAGAAAACTAATAAGCGTAGCAAAAGGAATATCGATTAAAGCTAAAACTGAAAAAAGTGAAGAAAGAAAACTTTTAAAAACGGGAAAAAACACAGAAGCAACCAATAAAGGACAAAATAGAAAAAAGGCAAAGGAAGGAAAAAAGGAAAAGAAAGATAAAAAAGAAAAGATGTAAACAAGGAACCAAAAGAGGAAGAAAAACGAATAAAAATGAAGAAAAGCGGAAAAAGGGATTGAAATGGAAATAGGTAAAAAGGAAAAACGGTAAAAGTATACCAGATAAAAGAAACGAAAGAAAAATAGAAAAAAGTAAAAAAAAGGAAAAGATGAACAGAAAAACGTAAAAAAGAAATAAACGAACAAGCAGAAAGGAAAAAAAGAAAAAAAGGCAAGCGAGAAGTAGGATAATATGACGAAACTGTAAAAAGCTGAAAGGAAGTAGGAGAACTAAAAAAATAAGAAAATTGTAAAAGAAAACGGCGTCGTAAAATGTAATAATAGCAAAACGTGAGACAAGTAAGAAGGGAAACATAAAAGAAATAATGGAAAAATGGTAGAAAGTGAAAAAGGGAAAAAACTTTTGGAAAAGTAGAAAATGCAATAAACGTGTAAAGGAAAATTAAGAAAAGCGAAAATCGAAATCAGAAATGTTAGAAAATGCGAAAACATGAAAAATAGGAACAAATGCACTAGAAGGAAGTAAAGAAAGAAGTAAGGAAACAAGGAAGCAAGAAAGCAAGGTAGCATGGAAGCAAAGAAGCAAGGAAGCAAGGAAGCAAAGAAGCAAAGAAGCAAGGATGCAAGCAAGCAAGGAAGCAAAGAAGCAAGGCAGAAGGAAGTATGATCCAATGAAAAATAAAAAAGGTGAAAAATTAACACAAAAATTAAAAAAGGGAAGAAAAAAAGAATAAAGGCAAAAACCGAAAAAAAGGAAACGCAAAAGAAAGAGAAACAAAAAGCAAAAAGAATAATAAAGGAAGATGGAAAGAATTAGAAACAGTAAGGCAAAAAGTTAAGAACGAAGGAACTAAGAATAAAACAAGAGAAAGTAAAAAAGGAAAAGTGGAAAAATAGCCAACAGGAAAATGGTAAAAATGGGAGGAAAATTAAAAAGGATACAAAATCGAAAAATGGAGTAAATGTAAATACTAGAATAAAGAAAATACAAAAAAGAGAAGCGATAGGAGAACGAAAGAAAATGAAAAAGGATGAAAAAGTGCAAATATAAAAAACAGACAAAAAGATGACAAAAAACAAAGAGTAAATAAAATAAGGAGAAAGGAAAAATGGGAAAAGCTAGAGAAAAGAAAATAAAGAAAATTCGGGGAATAACAAAGAAGACTGAGTATAATAGAAGATGAAAAGAAACAAAGGAAATACTAAAATAGCAGATAATTCAAAAGGAAATTAAGCAAAAAAAGAGCAAAAGGAGTAAGGGAAAGTGCTAAAACCAGGCAAATCGGAAAGAAGGAAGCAGTGAAAAAGGAATGAAGGATAACAGAATTGGATAGCGTAAAGGCAAGAAAGCAAAAAGGGGAAATAAGAAAGATGCGAGGATCCAAAAATAGGTTAGATAAGAGGAAAAAAGAGAAAAGAAAAAAAAATACAGAAAATGGAGGAAAAGGACACCGAAAAGAAAAAGATGAGGGGTAAAGAAAAAGAAGAAAATGGAAATCAAAAAGAAGGAGTATGGAAAACAAATATAAAAAGGGAAGTAGAAAAAAGAAAAAAAAATGGAAAGAGGAAGAAGGGGAAAAGGACATAAACGAAAAAAATGAAAAGGAAAAAGAATAAGTCAAAAACGTAAATAGGAGGCAGGAAAATTAGAAAAACAGCAAATAGAAAAGAGAAAGGAAAGTAGAAGAAAACGAATCAATAGAAACATGAAATAGAAAAGGGAAGCAGAAGAAATAGTAATGAATGAGAAAAAAACAAGTGAAAGAAGTTAGATAGTAGTGATGAGAAAATAGAGAAAAAATGAAGGAAAAACAGATAGAAGAAAGGACCGAAAAATCGAAGAGCTTGGGAAATAGAGGAAACGAACAAGGGAAAAATGATAAACAATGGATCAATTAAATTAAGGAAAAGAGTAAAAAATAAAAAATGCACAAAACAGGAGGAGAAAAACGCTAAATGAAAAACAAAACAAGGAAAACAGCAATAAATATAAGTCGGAAAGAAGGAAGCAAAGAGGCAATGCAGTAGGGAAGCAAGGAAGCAAGGAAGAGAGCAATAAAGGTAGCAAGTAAAAAGGAAGAAGGCAGAAGGAAGTATGATTCAAAGAAAAATAAAAAAGGTAAAAAATTAAAACAAAAATGAAAAAAGTGGACGAAAAAAAGCAGGAATAAGAAGAAAACCAAAGTAAAGATGAAAGAAAAAGGACAAGAAATCAAAAAAAGAATCAAGACAAAAAATGAACAAAAACTAAGAACGAAGGAACTAGGAATAAAAGAAGAAAAATAAAAAAGGAAAAATAGAAAAATAGTCAAAAGAAAAAAGGGAGAAAACGAGAAGAAAAGTAAATAGAATACAACATCGAAAGGAGTAAATGTAAGTTCTAGAATAAAGGAAAAAAAGAGAAACGATAGGAAAATGAAAGAAAAGGAAAAAGGATGAAAAAATACATGGCAAAATAACACAAAAAACAAAGGCGAAAGGAAAAATGGGAAAAGCTAAGGAAAAAGAAATATAAAAAAGTCGGGGAATAACAAAGAAGATTGAATATAACAAAAGATGAAAAGAAACAAAGGAAATGCCAAAAAAGGAGATAATTCAAAAGAAAATTAAGCAAAAAAGAGCAAAGGAAATAAGGGAAAGAGCTAAAATCAGGCAAAGGAGAAAGAAGAAAGCAGTGAAAGGGGAATACACCCCCCTCCCCATCGTAGCATTTTGTCACAAGCCTCTGAATACCCCCTGGTAATTACGTAGCTTGACGGTAACTCTCCCCCTGTCCCCGTAAATTTTTTAAAAAAAATAAAAAACGATGTTTGTTATCCCCCTTTAAAAAAGCTACGTAGCCTGACATGATCCCCTACCCCCCCCCCCCCCCCCCTCTCCCGTCGTCACACATCATCACAAAATGCAAAACTCCCCCTACCCCATATAATGCTACATCATTTATGGATGACCCCAGATAGAAGATAAAAAAATAAGAAAAATAGAAGAGTAAGGAAAACAGAAGAAAACGATTCAACGAAAAATGGAATAGAAAAGGGAAGCAAAGAAAAATAAATATAAAAGCGATAAAAAATAATAAGGCAACCAATAGAAAACGGAAAGAAGAAAGGACAGAAAAATCAAAGGGTATGGAAAAAATGTATGAAACGAACGGAAAACAGCAAATAATGAATGAATTGAATGAAAGATAAAAATCAAAAAGTAAAATATGCTCAAAAGAGGAAGATAAAAACAATAAGTGAAAAAGAGGAGAAAGAAAACAAAAGAAAAAAATCGGAAAATGGAAAAAAGTGAAGAAAATGGAAATGAAGATTAAGATAAAAAGAGAAAAAATTAAAAATTAAAATAAAAGGAATATAATAAAAATAGGAAGTGGAAATAAAAGATAGTACAAAACTGAAAAAACAGGAAACAAGAAATAGATTAAAAAATTAGACATAAGTGCAATAAAGTATATTAAAAGAAATAGAAGAGGCAAGAGAAGCAAAAACAACGCATAAAGAAACAGACAGATAGAAAGGGAAAATAAACTGAAGTAAAGGGAAATACAAAGAAAAGTAGAAAAGAGAAAGCAAAAAGATAATTGCTTGCCAGATCCGAAGATTTTGCGCAGTTTTCGACATTCCTTTGAATTGTTTATTGTCGGTAATAAATAAAAGAAACCACATTCACAATACTTTTTATATAACGAGCTCGAATCTTAATCTGCTACCAAAAATTTTACAAAATTACTACAAAACTTTAAACAACTGTTTTTGGACATTTAAAAAGCGGAATGGAGCTGTATTTTATTTAAATTAATCACTTTTTTAAGTGCATATTTTTTGAATCATTCTCAAAAGATAATCTTGAGCTGAAAGAGTTCATATACCGTTGAATAGCACATCATTTTCCATACAGACCACTTGTGAAAAGTCTTTTTTCGTTTTGGGTGTAATTTGGAAACCTACAATCGTTCACAAAATAAAGAGAAACAAAACTTATTCTGTTGAATATTTTAACAGCTCTCCTGCTTCTTCACGCTAACCACGACATGAGACTTTCGTTCAAACTTTATTCCGTATGTTCCCCTCGACCCAGAATCTAGCCCATTCTCTGTGCCCACACACACACACAGAAAACTTTTCCCATCGGCGGGCACCATCTCGCACCATCATCCACACCGATAGTACTACTAGTTCCGTTTAGAACTTGGAACCTTATTTCGCTTTCGTGATGTTGTTTTGGCGGTTGCTGTACAACTCCTATAGCAATTACTTTTGGAACAAGCAGTTTGTTTAACTCATCCTCTGCTGTCACACCCGTGACAGTTCCGGGTCCGTTGTCGTGGGGTAAAGATTAATGGTACTCTTTCCGTGTTTTGCGTGTAAGCGCATTAGTATTTAGCAAGTTGACGTAAATTCGACAAGCAAACCGCTTTTTCCTATTTATCAAAATCTAAGCTGGCGATGAAAATTTGACATTTTCCTGTTTACTGACATTTGAAATAAATTGGTAAGAAGTTGAAAGAATTTAGATGACAATAGAAGAAAATGAATAAAATGTCATCTTCAATCGATTCTTTCTCGATGAGTAATTTTATTGGCGCCTCAATGAACGTAAACCAACCAGCAGGCGAGTATTCTGTCAACTGACATAATAGTTTCCCAAACTCTGAGCCCTAAAAAAGCACATTCTCAGAAGCGAAAGTTCTTCAGCCCAAATGTCAAAATGGCATCAAATTAGAGCCCTTCCCCGGGGGTCCTACCATCAGTTTGCTACGCCATTCGATTGGCCATGAAGGCAGCTCAGCTCAGTTCAGCGAACACGATTGGCGACAACGCGCCTACTTTGATGACTTTGCGCTGTCTACATCAATACAAAGTATTCCGTGTAGATTGGTGGCGGAGGCGTACGAATTGTTCGAGGTTGGGTCGCTTTTAGTGGTTCGTGGTCACAGCGCAGTTGTAGTGGGTAAGATGTTGATATTTTATTCATGAGAACTTATCGTTGTTCACCAGAAAAGAAAATAGAAGCGGCGAATAGTGGCCGCCAGGATGACAGCGCAGCCGGACCCTGGTGGTGGTGGTTGTCGGGAAAGGGTGTAATGCGTATAAATATTCAGGAAAATGCGAAAGGAATCCATCTTTTGCTATTTATCTCCGATGACTATGATTGTTTCGGAGTGCTTTCATCTTCAATGCCTACTCTGTTGGTGGGTTGGGGTTAGCTCATGCAGTGGGTACTTTTTTTGGAATGGCTGTTCTGTTTTATCACGTGGAAGTTTTCAAAAGGTTAGTTGTCAAATTTATTTTTTGACATTTGTTTTTCTACAAGTATTTAAGAGAAACTCGTACTTACACCATCGTGAGAGCACTAAAAGTAAAGAGATAGGACGATTTTAAGATGGAAAACAATTCTAAAAGTAATCTTCGAACATGATAACAACCTGCTCAGGCAAAATGTTTCCACCTTCTATCGTACACCGTGCACCAATCCCAACTTCGCCCCACTGTACGGCCATCCGACACTAATAGAAGGTGACAGGGCTAGTGCATTTCGCAGATTTTATCATCATACACAATTTGCTACCGGTAGGGCAGAGAGAGGGTAAGTGCTATTTTTATCACCGCATTCAATCCATCTTCGCTTTCTCCCTCTTTCTCTCTCTCTATCCATCTGCTATTTTTGTGTCTTTTTTTATTCGCGTGCCGCTCGAATTGTAACAGAGACAATTAGCTTCTGGTTTATTTTTGCCAACAGTGATCATTTCTTTCTCCCCCATTTCGGTGCTGATCTGATAGCGAAAAGTTCACCACGATCATCACAAGCCGTCACTCACTTAGTTCGAAACGGGAAGCAAACAGTCGGTGGACCATCGGCGCATCGTTCGAGAGCGAGAGCGGTAAAGAAGTGATCTTTCAATTGTTACGGATGCCAGGTGTAGGTACTCTTTCCTGGTTAGTACTAAGTAACTATAGTCGCGGTGCAAGGCTTTGTGAAAAATTCCAATCGAATCAAAGAGTCAGTGTTCGTGCCAGCAAAAAAAAGAAACAGTTGATTCGATCCGTCGATTATTTTTTGCGTGAAAAAGTAATAATCACCATGAACGGTAGCCGCGGAAAAGTCGTAACAAACAACGTGAATCAAAAGTGACAGCTTAATTAGATGTCGCAGTGAAAAACCAACGGCAACAGAATAATACTGGGGCTGGTTCCCAAGCCTGCAGCTTCGTGTGTGTGTGTGTGTGTGATCGGTATAATCGCCGCAGTAGGCCGAGATTGGTTTCGCTTATGTCCAAGCTGTTGCTAGTGCTGCGAATCATGTCGGAACGACTGCTGCACTGTCTCAGCGAAGTGTCGGTAAGGCGTGACGACAACAACAACAACGAAACCACTAAATGGGACGTGGTCGGTGTAACCGTGGAACGAACGAGCGGGCCACAAAAACATAGCAACAGCAACAGGTAGGTAGGTAGGTAGGTTGGAGTCTTCTGTGCGTTGGGGTTGTCTTTTTGGCTTTTGCCACACTGACTATATTAATTTTGTCTGATTGACGGATGACCGTTTTGATCGTTTTTTGTCTGTTCCCGCAAGCCAAAAAAAAACAGGAAAATAAATGATTATCAATCGGTGATATAACACAATTTTCACGGAGGTAGGGGGATTGAAAGCGCCCCCTCACTCTCAGTAACAGTCATTCCACTGCTCTCACTGCTGGACACGACGACGGAGCGGGTACATAGTAATCGTTTCAGCTTTATGAATCGGATGAAACCCACCAGAGCGTTTCGAATTAATTGTACTTCGTCGTATTTCTCCTGTCGTTTGGCTGGGATGAAAAAGTAATCCGTTGTAATCAGATCGGATGATGGATTCTCTGCTTATCTGCTGGAGAAATTCAATTGCGATTGTATTGAATTTGGCGATGCCACGATGGGAAGTCGTTGGTTAATAACCTAGCAGATTATTCTTCTTCGACGAATTTGCAAATTGATGAGTTGGAATAGTTTAGTGGTTGAATATTCATGAAATTTTGTACGAATTAGCGGATCATTTGAATTACGCCCTGTAAAAAAGCTACAACACTTCGAGGTTGTACGAGCTGTTGACGTAGGACTACTACCAATATTTTGATTATAATGTTATTAATTTGGTTAGTTCTCTATCTTATTCCGTCAAACCGTTCAAATGCGTGATCTCAACGGAACTGAGCCTTTTTTAGTATTTACAATAAACAACGAATGTTAAAAATTTGTGAATTGATGAGTTGGACTAGTTTAGCCACAGATAACAGACATTTGAGCTCGAATCGAAACGTGTGTAAATACCCGCTTGAATCAGACTCTACAAAAAAAAGTTTGGCAAGCGCTTGTAGGTGGCGCAGTGATCGATACAATGCAGTTGTCAAACACGTGTAGCAAACAGTTGCGTAGATGGCATTAGTGAAACATGGATTTGCAGCGTTTATCAATTTGAAAGTTTACACAGGTTTTTTAATAAGTTTTGTTCTAGCCTAAATGTCTGTTACCCTTGGTTTAGCGATTGAACATTCATGAAATTTTGTAGTCATTTCTACGAATTAGTTGGTCTTTGCCTTACACCCTCCAAAAAGTACAGGGCTCCACGAATTGTTGACGTAGGACTAGTACTGAATAACCAATTATTTGGTTATAATAATATTTGATTGATTAGATTTCTTTCAAATTCGTTCGCAATGTTTAACCTTCCGGAAGTGCTCCGAAATCTAGCGAAATCGTCTGATCGTTCAGTAGGCCATTTGTGCGACTTCCGGAGGGTTAAATCCGTGAGCTTAACGGAACCGAGTTACTTTCACGTATTTATAACTAATAAATACTTTAAATATTCTTAATGCGTGTCCATCGATTTCACGCAATTTACCAGTGCGTGCAGAAAATGATTTCTGCTGTGCTGAAGAGATTGTCGATTTCTTTGATTTGTTTTTTTCGATTTACTGATTACGGTCGTTAAACCTTTTTGCTCGTAACCTATCTTCGTTGGCAGTGCTGGTGGTTGCTTCGAATACACATAAACTAGTCGTAGATAATATAGTATTCGTTGATGGCTCAGCAGGAGCTGTGAATTTATTAAAGATGAAGATGTTGCTGTATTCGGTTTTTGTTGTAGTATGTGCATTTCTCTTAGTTCCAGCGTAGGATCGCTTACAGTTGGCATATTGTTGTTATTGTCGAATCTTTTCAGTACTACAATACGCATATGGCGAAACTGTGTAAACTCTCCATGATACACATTTGATCTTTCAGGAACTAATTGTTGGTTCGAGTAGGAAATTTGATTCAAAATAAGAAAAAATTGCTTGTTCGCCTTATATTTTCAAGATCTCGATGGGAAAAAAAACTCACAACAACAATAGAAATAATTTCTGGAAATTGGGGATCGTAGTTTTGTTATATACCAACCATTTAGGAAATTAAATGGCGACGACTTCCAATAGAGTTAGAAAAGGTCATCACCTCATATGCCAAATTTAACAACTTTTCTTATTTATTGAATCATTCATTGATCCAAAAAGTTGACCGTTTGATTGTGTGCTAAAATCATGCCAATCGAGCGAATGATGAACCCGTTCGCTCTAGTGGTCAATCGAATACGCTCGTTTGGCCTAGATTTGGTATGAAGCGTCGCCGTTGAAATCAAGGCCAGCCTGCACGTGTTACGGTCCATCTATTACTCCTGAAGCACCTTGATTCAAATTCTGGCTCTACTAGTTTGGTTTTCATCCTATGATCACCGACAGCGCTGTTCAGAAAACCCTTCTTCGTTGTTTGAAGTTTGAAGGTTCCTCAGATATTTGTCGTTTAAGACTGACCTTGATCCAGTACTGAAACAGCTTGCACTTACTCTGTCTACTTAACCCGAGGCCTGCCGTTTCGGAAATTCATTGACATGTCAATAAAACCCAATCGCGGCCTCAGACAGAACCGACGACATCTTACTGAGAATTCGGAATGCTCAATGGTGACAAAGTAACTGATGGGAAGTAACAACTGCAAGCTACACGCTGTATAGACTGCCCAGAAAGAAAACAAATTTTTGAAAACTGAATTGGCCCACTCCTACGTCGATTTTAGTCTCATCGGGTGTGTCTGTTACAAATTTGAGCCAAATCGAACAAGTTCTAGCTACCGGATCAACGTGCTCGAAGTTTGTATAGGATTTTGAAACAATTTACATGGGGAAAGCCTACTAACTTACATTTTGACCGCTATATGGTACTATATAAATCAGTTTATCACTGAAAGTGAACATAAGAAAGGCATTTCCAATGTCGAAGTCTTCAAATCAATCCAATTTTCTTGGTAGAAGCTACTAATATGAGTCATCTTTTGACAACAAAATTTTAGGTTCATATCTCACTGCATAGAGGGCGCCAACACTAACTTTTAAAGGAAGAGAGACAGAATATGGATCTGTTCACAAGAATTACTGAAAAAGGCTTGTTCTACAACTTTGTAGAAGACACTTACTTTCTATCTCTTTCCGTTGAAAAGTTAGTGTTGGCGCCCTCTATACGGTGAAATTTATAATTCAAATTTCTTTTTTTTAGTTAAAAGATGAATCATATCATGTACTAAAAGACTTCCAAACATACTATTCAGCTAAACTGAACCATTCTGTCGCCAAAAAATAAAGTTCGCGGGAATCGAGTACTGATTCACCATCCTGTGCTGTTAGGCTCCATGCAAAGCTAACTCAGATATCATTTCACTGAAAGTGTATTAACTTCTCCCAAGGAAGATTTGCTGTCTTCGACAAAATTGTAGACAATAAAATTATCTACGTCATTTTCACTTTCAGTGATGAACTGATGTATACAGTGTCACCTAACGATGAAAATGCAAGGCTTTCTCCATTTACATTGTTGAACACGTTGGTCCGGTAGCTAGACTTGCCGGATTTGGCTCAAACTTGGAGCAGAAACTCCTGATAGGAATCGATTCATAGGTGAGCGATTACTCGTCGCTCTAACGTTGCATCGCCGCCTACCGAACTTCTTTCTTGCTCAGCATGTCACCTTTACAAAGAAGTATATCATAGCCGAAACTGGTTCAACAAATTCACGCTGTGTTGCCAGTACCGGGACGCCTGTTATACCGTACTACGGATGTCATTCGAACGCTCCGCTGCAATCGTGCTACCAGTTAGCGACTAGCTCAGTCATCTCGGTACGGCGTTCGGAGGTCGTGAGGGGGTCTTCCGAATTCCATTCTTAGGCTAGTATTGTGTTTGAAATGACGATCCGCTTTCTGAAATCTTTTGTTTTCTAGCACGCCATCGAGTACATCACGTCCTTGCAATATGCTGGCACGCTTGGCATGTGACGCCGACGGTTTGCGATTGTACTACCAAAACGTCAGAGGGTTAAGTACGAAAATAAAAGACGTGTACTTGGCTGCTGTTGATGGCGTTGATGATATTTACGTTCTGACAGAAACTTGGTTTGACGATCGTATTACATCGATACAGCTCTTCCGGGATTTTTTCGCGATTTATCGCACGGATCAAAGTGATCGCAACAGTATGTTTGTTTCCCATTTGCCTCCTGTGAATTTGGTGTTGTGTGGAGCATTGAAGCTGTTTGGACGAAGATTACTACGCAGTTGACGAACTACTTTATTGGAGTCTTTCCTTCAGAAAAACGATGCAACTTCATCTACACTGCCCATAAAATCATAAGAGTCCCATGTGGATTTTTGTCAAAAATGACTTATCTATTGGGTTGTATTCTGTATCACCACTGAATCACAATAGGATTTTGTTTCGGGAGGGGCTTTAAAAACTTATTGCATAAATCTTTTCATTCTGATGACTTCAGATAATTACCAAAACTGAATGAAGTTTTGAAAAATCCTTAATGAAAATAATTCCAAATCTAAGACAATAAAAACTAAAAATCCTAAAAAACATGTTCTTTGTTACAAAAAAGGCTATAATGCATCGACAAATTATTGATGTTGAATTTGATTTTTATTATTTATTTACAAGTTACAATTAACTCACGTTACATCAATGGATATCCCAGAGCTCAAAGTGCTATGCGCTAACCAAATAAGACCATCCTAGACGGTGCTAGAAAATGCAATGTTTTAATTGCTAAATCGAAATGAGTAGAAAAATGTCCATAAAATATTCGAGCGAAGAGAATGCCAAAACATGCACTAAATCTTCTGATTTAGCAAGCGAGTTGTAGATGCGCAGAAACGGTTCATCTTCTATTTTCTTGATATAGTACCTCCAACTATAACCGGATTTTTCGTATCACCTATTTTTTATATATATTCTAATTAAATAAAATTATTTTCAAGACTGATCTTGGACTAGCAGATCAGCGCCCCAGCCAGGAAGGATTCTTGGTGATCAATTGGATTGAAATGTATATTTACATGATTTAATCATTTAAAGGAAACTGCCCAGAATTTAATATATTGACGAAAATTGCCCTGAAATTGGTCACAAATCGAAAGAAAATCATTTAACACTGATTACTAATATCTTTTAATTTACATAAAATTTGTTAACTGTATCATTGATGGCACAACCAAAATAATTACAAACTATCAATATAAATAAGTTAAATAGTTTCAATATCTCTTACTTCCGAGTCCGACACATGGAAGAGAATACATCGCTCTTACTTCCCCTTTACGGAAAACTTTATTTGACGATTTCGGTTACACTTTGTAGTGTGCAGATATCTTTTATAGTGTAGGGTAGTGTCTGTTTGATTACAGGTCCATTTTACCACAATTTGAGAAACAGTTTGAATTGAAGCTGTTTCGCCTAAAGCAATTCCGAAAGCGCTCGAGTTGAGTTTATAGAAAAGATAGAGGAAGTTTCCTTGAGTCGATTTCAATTGATTGTCTCTTTGTTCGTTCTTTTCGCCGTGATTTTTGATCATTTCTCTCATTTTATTCCAAAACGAATAACAATAAAACGAAAGACTGTCATATACTGAAAACATGGAATCGAAACAATTATCCAAGCTCATTGACTTATAGACTCAACTAGATACAACATTTTAGTCGCTCACCATGATTGTCTACTGACGACTGTTCGCTGATTCGTCACGTTGTTTTCAAACATAGACATTAATTGGAAACCATAGAAAGCGACTAAACTGCTGTTGCTGGTAGCAACATTAAGTGCGTTATGATTGATTGACTAATATATGACGTCCAATGGAAAGTAAGGACAAAATAATGACAGTTAGTCCTACCACTACTGTCTCCATATCGGCAAATTCAGTAATATACTAGTGTGTATAATTCTTGGGCATATAAATATCGCGATAAAACTGCTGTTGTTCCCTTTTAGACGTTTTTCTTGTTTATTGCTTGATTGTTAAATATATTAAGGTTTTCCGGATTAACAGTGTTTAGAACGGAACGCATTCCCCGCATAAAAATGAAATAGAGTGCGCTATTGCTTTAAAATGACGCGAAAATAAATACTGTTTCCTCCTCTATTCATATCAGAAAATTAAAATGTTTTCCCCAAGCACGAGATGAGATGCCTGGTGTTTATACAGGGTGTTTGGTTCATGAGTAAGAATCTCTCGAGGAGTGATTTACTGTCATATCTGGAGCAAAAAATCGTTCTACACATACCATCAAATCTCAACCGTTACAGAGTTATTGAACTTTTTGTGTAAAAAACTTGTTTATCTTAAAACACCTCTAACTCAAAAAGTATACCTAGTATTTTAAATCTTTTAGTGCCATTGGAAAGGTGAGAAAATTTTCTATTGAATAATGTTCTCATATCTTTCAGATAATTAGTTTTAATTACCTTTTAGTTGTAAAGTAGTTAAAAGTTAGTGTTTTTGATGACGTTTTTGTTAATTTTCTCAAAATAATGAATTATGATTATAGCAATATTTATTATCCAAAAGTTGGGTTTGAGGACGATTCATAATTTATTCTTCAACATAACATTCCTATCTCTTCTCGTTTCCTTGTAATTTGACTTCTAAACTTTTCCTGTAATTGACTTGCAAGTTCTTAAAAGACTCTAATCTAAAAAATATGCTTTATATCGCTATTATCAGGGCTTCATTGGAAAGCTGAGAAAATTTCCTTTTGATATATGTACAGATATCTTTTAGTTAAGTGTAATACATGACTTTTTACTAGTAAAATAACTCAAAATTTGCGTTTTTTGGTGATTTTTGTAATTATTCTAATTAATAATCAACAAAATTTATCGTCACTATTGTTCATTTGGTGCCCCTTAATATTCTCTACAACTTGTTATTTGACACTTTATCCCTATCGCTTTTCATTTCGCTGCAATTTAATAGTTAACACAACATGGCCTTATCACAACTGCAGTGGGTTCGAAATCATTGTTTTTGCATATGAAACGAGAAGATAAAAATTATTTTGCTTCGAAACTAAAAGAGATAATTGAATGGAGTCAAAGGAAGAATTATAGAACTTGCTGAGATGCATTAATTCCATGATAATAATGGTGAAGTTTATTATTTATTATTTTAAGAAAATAACGGAAATGCTAATAATAACACTAACTTTAAACTAATTAACTTCTAACAGAATACTAAATTCACATAACTGAAAGGTATTGATACATTTTTCTCTGAAAAATTTTCCTGGCTTTCGAATAAAAATAAGAAAAGGTACAATAAGTGCCATACTTTTTCAATAAGAGCTAGTATTAGTGAATAGGAGATAAAAACATCCAAGTTCAATAACCCAAACACATGAAAACAAGACAAGATAAGTATATCATGTCAAAGAACAAATTATACAACTTTTCAAGACTAACAATTTGAATTATTAAAATAGTGATGTTAACTATTAAGATTTTCGCGAAGTGAAAGAAAAATCGATCAAAATTGTTAAATTTTAAATAAATTACTGTGAAAAGATTACTTAACCTCTTCGCTGAAATATTTGAGGACATTTTTCAGTGGAGAATTTTCTCACCTATCCAATGAATCTAAAAGATTTGAAATAGAAAGTATATTTTTTGAGTTAGAGCTATTTTAAGACGACTAAGTTTTTAACACAAAAAGTTCAATAACTTAGTAACGGTTGAGATTTCATGGTATGTGTAGAAAGATTTTTTTCTCCAAATATGACAGTCAATTATCCCTCGAGAGGTTCTTAATCATGAACCAAACACCCTGTATAAAGCATACAGTACACTAACCTATTACAGAGATGCAATTTTCGTATAATTTAAAAACTTGTTATTTAAATAATTAGCTTTATTCTGGCTAATATCTAGCATAATATCTTAATTTTGTTAAACGTGGCAATCACCAGCGATGAAGTTTCATTTTTGGACAGTTTTTGTGCTCAGTTTTCTATGAAAATTTTTCTGTCCGGCGGGCTATTTTTTTTTTGCATTTCCGCCAAGAATAGAACCACTGGGAACCTGCTTCCATGTCGTAAGAGGCGACTAACAACATGCTAGGAGTTCCTAGGTCAAAGTATTGATCCGTACCGAAGATATAACCTGGACGGACCTTAAGTCTTTACCTCAGGGCCTTTATCCATTCTATATTGAGTAAATCACTAACATATAGTCACCTTTTCTAATTCGCTATTCCCGATTGTGTACTTAAAACTTAAAGCAAACTTTTAAGTAGGATTTTTTGTAATATGCCTAAGATGAAGCTGTCCAATTGAACAAAAGGTTTTTTGTGTGGCAAGCGATCTGTAGATGTGTCTAAACAAGCCAGTTTATTTTATTAATTCAGGAACCGTCTACCTACAAATCTACATTGACGAGTACCTCCAAAAGTGACTTCTTGAGGTCACATGAAGGTCTGACACTACCTTGGTACTACTTTTGCTTTCCTAAACAGTGGTAAACATTTCAACACTCCACAACTTCCCTCTGTCAGAAAATGCAGGGCCATCGGAAGCTAAAACTTTGTAATACAGCACATCTGCTCCTTTCTTCAAAACCATCATCATGGTAGTCGGTCTCTGCCAGTTTTGCTCTTCTCCCATCCATTCTTCTTCTAAGCCGCCGATGGATCAAAAACCCTTGTCGTTGTGTTTATTATATTTATTACGCATAATAAACATGTCGTTTGCAATTTCGCATATCCCAATTATGGAAACTTGTCTGATAGGGAGAGTGGAGATGCCAACTTGTCATTAACATTTCGCAGTACATTTCTTCAGATTCGTTTGGGATGTTTTTTTTATACTTTTTGTACGCTTGCATTGTACTGCAAACTTTGGAAATGATCATTGAAGTGTTCATAAGAAGCAAAACTCCCGATGGCCGGCTGTTCGGAGTTCAAATTGCTCGTTTCGAATTATCGGAAGAATGAGCTTGGTGTAATCAAAGTGAAATACCCGCTCCTCCAGCTTGTGTTAGTGGAATATTATATGGATACGAAATTCTTTTTACCTCTAAACCTGATATTTTTCTTCCAGTGCATTGTAAGTTTTCCGTAGTGTGCAGATTGTTTACAGTATTGACACAGCGGAGACTGACTGTTATAAGTATTTAGTGAAGTTTGAGCGTAGGTAGTGCCAGGTTACAGAGTCGTGATGAAAAAAATTAGGTTCTTCAACCCAGTCTCATCACCATCGCTGATTGATGCCTGGGAAGAATTTTCATCCTTTCAATTTATCCATTCCATTCATCATCTGAAACGTAGAGCACACCTCCGTGTTGCCATATGAATCTACGAGTAGTCGTACCTCGATTGTGTAATCTTCATAATACACTGGTGATCCCAACATTGTCACACTCAACCAAGTGTTTCGTATTGTTCAGGGAAACAAATTATTCTGTCGTATATTGACACAGCCGTAGCGTGCGGTGGGCCAGGTTGGCCCCCGCCAAGGGCGTCAACCTTGGGAGCGCCAACATCTTGAAGTCATGAAATTAGTCAGTATAGGAGTATCATTCCCAGGTACATACAAAATTACTGTTTGAAAGTCGAACTGAACAAGAAAGCCAAAGCAGACAGCAAAAAGGCGCATAACTGAGACTCTACCAAAGGCGTCAGAAGACTACGCTACGGTCCTGTTAGCTCATAATAAACAACAAGCTCGTTTTCTCAGTTTCATAGGAACAAAGGGAACAGAAATGTGGAAGAGTAAACTAGATCAATTATCATCGAGAAGATAAGCCGTACCATGAACATTGAAGTCTCCTCGATGCCGGGAGGAGTTCCGTAATATCACAAAGTTTGCCAGTTCCCAATCTAGGGCTAACAAATCTTCCACTAAGTTGAATCTCTGGTTGAAATGTCACATGGTTTTTAGTGTCTCTGGAAGCGTTGGAAACTCTTATTTTCTTCTGAATTGACCAGTTGCTGTTTGCTTCGAATTTGTGGTAGAGTTTTTTCTTTTTGTGGCCGTTCAAAAGAGAGTAAAAATATTGTTACGATGACCATTTGCTTGTAATTAGTGCAATACTGAATGCATGACGCGCGGGACCAACAAACAACCGTTCATGCAGTCGATCCTTGTCGAAGAAGACACAGGGCAGTCTCGCCAAAAGGTCACGGTACGATTGTCACTCAAAATCTTCGCTCACTGGAGCAAGAGGTTATTGAAACAGCCAATCCCGTCCTTCAACAGATCCACGCATGCCAAGTTCAAATCGATAACTACACCATCGATCTCAACTTTGTCAGCATGCATGTGAACCCGTTAGTTCTTCATGAATGTCTTGTCGCCAATAACATTATTTGTTTGCTTTAGACAAAATATCACAATTCTTAGCTTATCTAGGCAAACTTTCAAGATATCTGGCACAGCTGACGCGGACGATCTTTGATCCGAGAGAAGATCGTTTATGGTCGGACCCAGTTCAATGTGTTTGATTTTAAATGGAAACTCGAAGTCTTTGGCGACGAATCTTGTTCGGCAGTAGATATCAACGTGTCATTACACCCTAAGTCATTTACCATCAAAAATACGAATTCAATCTTTGAATCTTCTAAGGGTCCTTCTATGTTTTTTCATGGGTGAAAATTTTTGCACTTTGGTCGTTTTTCGTAACCTCTTAATTTAAATTTTTGCAAAGAGACTTTTCTCGAGGTGCGTCTGGTTATTAAATTTGATGATCACTTATTTCCCATACAAGCCATTGACACCCTAATGAACAATCTTCTAAATCTTCTTCTCCGTCGCCGTCAACTGATTTCGATGAATTTCACGAAGACCCGTCCGAACATATTTAAAATCGTGACCGGCCATCTTTGATTCCTATGAAACTTTACACGTTTCACCCGCATGGATGACTAAACATTTTTCACATCCAGTTAGATTATTTTGACTCAAGAGCAATTTTTTAAAAGGGCGTAGACATTTCTACGTGCCATAATATCGAAAAAAAAACAAATTACAAATACAGCAAAATGTTCTGAGAATGAGTTACAGGGAATGAACATTTCTTTACGAAAAAAATATACACTGACAAAAATGTTGTGTCATTTTTCACAAAAACAAAAATTTCTGTTAAAAATTTGAATTGCAAAAAAAAAACAATTTTTCCTAATTTTTTATATTTTGTCAACAAAAACCTAAAGAGAAATAGAACATTTTGTATGCAATTGGAAGATGGTGAACTTATCGGTAAAAGAGTTTTTCTAGCAATAACTTTATACATGTTTTTAAATTCCATACTAATTGACACTCAAAACTGTAATTTTATTACAGAATATAATTCTAAGTATCGTTTTAAATGAAAATGCATCTAACAAAAATCTTCCAAAATGCGATAGTTTTCGAGATATTTGGAATTTTGTTCCAACAAAACAATTAATTCGTGTGATGATGCCCTTTTTAAAAGTTATCCGCATTACCCCATCATCAAATGTCAAAAATCTAATATCGTTTTAAAGACGTAAGAGAATCTTTTTCAGTGTATTTGTATCGTGGAGGAACTTTGAATAAAAAAGTTTTCCTAACAACAACTTTTGATATATTTTCATAATTCATACTATTTGCAGTCAAAAATACATTTTTCTTTCCGAATATGATTTCAAACACCTTTTTAAATCAAAATACTTATAACAAAAATTTTCTAAAATGTAGTAGTTCTCGAGATATTTTAAATTTTGTTTTTGCAGCACAATTATTTTATTTCGTTACGACCTTTTCATAAGTTGTTCCAGTTTCTCCATCAACAACAATAGGTTTTTACGAGGTCGTTGAGAATTTTCAGAGGTGAGAAAAATCCGAGGTCCCGCCTTCTTTCGGAAGGGAAGTAAAGCCGTTGGTCCCCGGTCCATGAGTTGATGGGTCGATATCTACCCCGACTACATCCGGGGAACGTGCCATTTGAGCCAATATATTCTGATACCTTCTGATATCATTTGACCTCAAACTACTACATTTCAGAATTTTTTTTGTTATGAGCATTTTAATTTAAAGTGGCGTTTAGAATCATATTCAAAAATAAAATTTTATTTTTGTTGTTAGGAAAACTTTTTTATTCAAAGTTCCTCCATGATTCCAATCTACTGAAAAAAATTCTTTTACGTCTTTAAAACGATATACATTAGATTTTTGACATTTTATGATGGGGTAACGTGAATATTTTTTGAAAAGGGCATAATCACACGAATTAACCGTTTTTGAACCGAACAAAAATTCAAAATATCTCGAAAACTATCGCACAGAAACGGTTCAACTTATATTTTCTTGATCTGGCGTCTTGCCACTATTACCAGTTCCATGGAATCATTCCAACACAATTTTTTGATATATTCCATTCAAATAAAACTATTCTCAAGATGGGCCTTGGCCTGGCAAATCAGAACCTCGGATTTTTATAATCTCTCTCATTTAATTCCACGGCGAACAAAAATAAAACGAATGACTGTCACATACTGAAAACATGAAATCGAAACAATAACTTATTCACGTATAGATCCAACCAGTTACAACATTTTAGTCGCTCTCAGTGGTAGCCCACTGATGTCTGTTCACTGTATCGTCACGTCGTTTTCAAACTTACATAGTCATAGACATTAACTGGAAATCCTCGAAAGCGACTAAAATGGTGCTGCTGGTTGCTTGGTTAAGTTTATTATGATAGATTGACTAATACGTGGTTTTGCATCAATTGACTTCCGATGGAGAGTAAAGATAAGATCACGACAGGCCTACGTCTACTGTCTACTGTGTACGTTTTTGCATATCAGCGAAGTTAGTAGTATACGAGTGTATATAATTCGTGGGTATATGAACTGCTCATAAAGGCATAAGAGTCCCATATGGATTTTTGATGAAAATGAGTTATCTGTAGGATTGTATTCTGTATTACCACTGAAACACAATGCACAAGTAAGATTACCAGGTTTGCTTAGAAATATCGAAAAAAATACCAAAACGTGGTTGTCTCATTCATAAGGCTCAATGAAAATGTAAATCTTGAACAGCATTTTTATCGACTTGCTGTTTTTGCAATATGGGACTCTTATGCTTTTATGGGCAGTGAACATCTCAGTAAAGCTGTTGTTTTACCTCGACTTATTCCTCGATTGTTAAAAAAATCGCGGTTTCCCGGATTGACAGTGTTTTTAGCAGACTTCCCAAATGAACATCGTACACAATGTTCGCTCTGGTTCTTTGCTCATATTAAACCCACACTTCGTGTACGAACTCAAACACGCTCTTTCGTACCTAAACACGTGCACATATTCGCCTGCACAACCGAACCCTATGTACGTACACGGTGTGCGTACATATAGGTTCGTGGCACCAGTTTTCTCTTTCTCACTCTCGTCATCATTAGCGTTGACTCTTTTTTCCTTGTGCGAATCGTTCTCGTGTACGC
The DNA here is from genome assembly GCF_030247195.1 of Topomyia yanbarensis. Taxonomy (NCBI): domain Eukaryota; kingdom Metazoa; phylum Arthropoda; class Insecta; order Diptera; family Culicidae; genus Topomyia; species Topomyia yanbarensis. The sequence continues at coordinate 437,953,906 of NC_080671.1, forward strand.
ACCCTGTGTACGTACACGGACGTTTGAACTAGAGTTTGTTCATCGCTCGCTTGGGTACGATGTTCGAGGCGAACTTGTACATCGAGAAGAAGCATGTTTGAGGTTGAACGCGTGCACGAAATTTTGTACACAGGTACAAACTTGTCGATGTTAATGGGAAGTCGAATTTTTAGTACGGAACACTTTCCCTGAATAAATATGAAATTGAGTGCCAATAGAAATACTATTGCATTAAAATGGCACGAAACAAAAACTATCGTCTTGGCTATATTGTTATCGGCCGATTGAAATGTGTTTTGCCTAGTACACTTGAGTGAGATGCCCGGTGTTTATACTAAGCGTACAATGCACTATTAGACCTATTGGAGACATTCAATTTGCGTATAATTTAACTAACTTCATATCAATATCCAGCATCTGAGTTTTGGTACACGTGGCAATCACTAGCAAAATGTGTTCAGTTTCTGCTCAGTTTACTCTAAAACTTTATTTTTATATAATACGTTTATTCTATCCATTCAATGCGATAGCGAAACGGAGCAGTGGGTCTTTTTTATATTTCCATGAAGTAAATAATAAAAATGATAAAAATGAAAAATGAACTTCCGTGTCATCATCGTAGTTATATCTAGCTTCATCCTTGTTTCATACCCGCACGGGTTACGACTGTGGATTTCCTCAATGATGGTGCTGGCTGTTAATTTTGAGATACTTGACGCAGCCTTTGTCGTTAATATTACCTGAACAGCAGCCACAAATTTGGCAATTGTTTGTGGTAATGGTATTGGAGACTAGACATAACCATAGCAACACAAAATACAATGAACCTGTGCCAACTGGCATGGAACGCCATTTCACTACTATTTGATTGATTTTGTTGCGAAGTTCGGTATATTATTGGGATCACCTTTTGCACGGTTTATTGCCAAGATTATAAAGAAATGTTATATAATGAATAATAACATGTTTCTCGCCGAATTCTGTACGAAGCGTTCTCGTTTATTTAACAGCCACTCTTTTCTAAAACCCAAAAGTCTTTTGGTTTGCCTATAAATCCTTGATTGATTTTCCTCCAAATTTAAACGTTAAAATGAGTTAATACCAACGCAGCTGGATAGGACTGTACGTATTACCTCATCCTGAGGCAACCGATTGCCGCTGACTGTCATTTAGCAGCTCTGACAGATCGTAACAGTAAAAAAAAATATGCGCTTCCCACGTGACTCCCATCCGTTTGACTAGAAAAAAAATTTCAAAAGGGTTTGGTAGGTACATTCCACCCTTCCACCTCCCACCGCACGGACGGGATATGCAGATCGGCTCTGCTACTGACAACTAGGTCAAATTATAATAAATATATCAAATTAATAGCATGCCAACCACGTCCTGAAAAGACTCCTTCCATCCCTCCCCCCAACGGGCCAACCGCTGGGCACAGCAACCGCACCATTGGTGTGTCGGTTGGTCGGTCGGTCGTTCGTACCCTTTTTCTCATTTATTATTACGCGTGGTGGTGTTGTTTCTTTTTTCGTTGTATTTCATTCGTTTATTGATATTGATGTGCTGGCGGAGCGGTGGCCGTTGTTTTTGAGCGTGGCCTACTGTGCGTATACCCTAACAGCCGCCGCCGCCGCCGTAGTAATCAGGGGACCACAAATACTACACGGTACCTTTCACGGTCGGCGGGCGGCAGTTGGCGTGGCGCTGCGTTTTTCCTCGCGCTCATATTGGGTCATAGGCGGCGGGGAAGTATCAATTTCGTATTTTGCCGAGGAATCGAGGCGAGTGGGCCCGGCAGAGAGACTGATCGATAAACAAATTTACACCTGTCCGTCAGTTGGGCGAGCTTTTAATTTGCTTGTCTGTTCTGTAGGTTGGGAAGCGGAAGTAGAACCGTTCGCGGTATGGCAAATTTAATCAATCGTTAGAAATTGGTGATTTCGCACGATGACGCGGCTGATTAATTTTCCGATGTAAACACTAAAAGGTAACTTCCTTTTGTATTTGTAACAAGTTTTCTTTTAAAACACAACCTAATCATTCGATGTTTGCTTTTTCACACTTCAAATACATTTCCCAATTTAAAAAACATTTTTCTGACAGCCATCAAACCACTTTTTAACACTCCTCAAAAAAAAACAAAAAACGCACTCAACAAAACAAGTCAGCAAGTGCGGGTGTTAACGAATCACAGATTGCTGCGATGTGTGTATGTACCTCTCCGTCACCGCGAAGTTCATGTTGGAAAGCTATTTTCATTTTTGCGGCTCGGCCGACAGGACGAGCACCGGGCAGCGGAAAGGCGCGTGTCACATTACAGCGCAGCTCCCCACCACGTGACGATAAGACGGTTGTTTTTCTTTGGTCACAAGATTGTAAATTAAGCAGTAACCACCGACGGTCGGTGCTAGTGCGGCTGATGTTGTTATTGGACATGTGCTTGTTGTGTTTTTGCTTTTTTGCGAATTTTCAGTTGTTTTCGCTCCGTGACTCGTACGGGCGTGACGAAATTATGGGAACATTCTAGTGTAAAATTTTCTTTTTTTGTCGAAATACTTTAGCTACAATTCCAAAAAACCTACAAATGACAAAATCGGATCAAGATTGCTCCTAAATAGCCAATAAAACACCAAAAAGCGTTCGTTATTAGTCATCCAAAAATCGGCCTTCGTGAGAGAAAAAAACCCAACCACCGACTGCCGATCTCCAGTCGAACGACCGACATGCAACCAGACAGACAGGCTCCAGTTTAACCTAGATCTGACATCAATGTCACGCGATGGAACACAGCTACGAACGGGAAGCAAAAAGCAACAAAAAAAATCTCGCCCTAGGGTGGCCGACCGCTGCTTTGAGAATTTCTCCATGGGGAGCAACATTGGACAACAAACCTGCCGAGTTGCTAAATACGGAAATCGTCAATCACTTTCGCTTGGAAACCTGACTTGATAATTTTTTCATGGAAAAATCATCTTCTTTGAGACAAGCTGTGCATATTAAACGTTTTTCTGATCACCCTACCAGTCGTGTGGCATGTTACTGGACCGACATCACCGCTTTGGAGCAAATTTAAAACACACACACACCGCCAACGGACAACTGTCAGTTAACCGACCCGGTAGGTACCATCACCATGCCAACGAGCACCCTACTCGCTTGTCTAGGCAGGATTTCCGATCGAAGCGCCGCTTACTACACCTGGTTTCGCCGTCGCTCCCAGTAAAAGACAGCTAATTGTAAGTAGATATTCGTTGAAAGAAAAACAAACTTTTTTCCTTCGATTGACACGATAATCTTACCAGCGCTAGTCCTCTCTAGAAACGCCCTATCGACAAGATCAAGTTGCGCCCGAAGCTGATGATGTACCGGAGCGCAAGGAGCCGGTATAATTACAGCTCGGACGGACACAACGTATCTTCCGAGAAGCTTCATTCAATTATGAACCAATTACCGGGCGGGCTACAGCCTGTAGCTGTAGCAGTCAGTGTTGAGAGTAAAAACAAAGCTAGCTACCCAAGCACACGAAATCGAGCTGCGTTCGCCTACCGACTCTTGATGCCGGAGGTGTATCACGTTTATCTTCGGTCGCTGCCTCTCGTTCCGGGACCAGATCAGCAATGACAAAATAGTGTTTACCCGTCTAGAAAAACTCATTAAAGTTTTATCCTGTCGACGCATAGGGGGCCCATCCTCCTGTTTTGCTGCGATGACCCCTACCTGCGGTAGTAAATCACCTATCGGTGCGGTGCGGTGCGGTTTTGCTACGTCGGATGGGACGACGAATGGTAGCTAGTAACTAACCTATTTTTCGAGGAGAAACGTAACAGACGGTTTACTGCGAAAGAAATTAATCTAGCTGTGACCTTCGGTAGACCCAAGTGGACAGTTGGGTTTTTAATCCAATGTAGCAACGGTCAAGATCCTATCTTAATTAGTATCAGGGAAAAGGGCAAACGAATTGGTTTTGCTCTGTCACTTTCATTCTACCAGAGGACATTTTGGCATATCTCTCTACAGGTTGTTTACTGGTTGGTGCATTGATTCTGTCTCGGTGAACTGATGGTAGTTTTAAAATGTGCCAAGCACCTCCACCAAATCATTCAATAGTGGAGAATGAGTTAAGAACGCGGTAGTCTGTGGGAACGAAAGGTTTGTATTCGTATGTTTTGAATAAAATGGTTACTGCGATCGAAATGTTTTTATCGTACAATGAATTTTTCCAACACAGTGATTTTGTGCCATATCAAATAAATAGAGTGTAATAAACACGGCGATTTCATTTCAAATGACGAAAAATTATATCAAAATAACCTCTAACGTATTTTGTTTGCTTTAATTTTTTTTAGTTTTTTTTAAATAATTTGTATAGTAATTTGTGATTTTCCTACTGGAGCTATAGAGCTATGGTCTCGGTATGGCTCCCCGCAAGAATCACTCACTACAATTGCAGACGAGGCGGGAAATGTCACTCACTAAAACACTGCTTGGGTCTGGTTCATTTCGTCGAAAGCCATTTCGCCGAAGGTCATTTCACCGAATGGGTCATTTCGCCGAAGGTCATTTCGCCGAATAGGTCGTTTCGCCGAAGGTCATTCGCCGAAGGTCATTTCGCCGATTTAAATTTTAATTGACTGATATTTTACCAAAAACAATTTCAATGGTTATAAATAAAAGGTAAATTCAATCTTTTGACCCAAAAAAACAATATGATTTGATCAAATATTGATTCAATACGCAAATTTTGAACAATGAACAAGGCATATAGTAAAAATATACATACTTGGCATAACAATTTCAAAGAACTACTACGCTAGTTGGATTCTGCTGTTGTTAAAACCGCATATCAATCGGCCTTTAAAAATTAAAGACAATGATCAAACATGTTTTCCATGCCATGCTACACTAATACCATCTTCCTTGGTTAGTTTTTGACAACTATCGATCGTCCCAAATAAAAAATCGAATTTGTTAGTAGTGGCGTGATGTAGTGGTCCAACCAGTTCGCTGGTAACTGTATACCAAACAACATAAATAGAAATTAAAAAAAAAAATCTCAAAAAAAAAGAACAAAAAATTAATAGAAGTAATTTGAAATTTGAGAATTCGTAGATTCTATTATATTGAGATAATATTTTGCACAATCTTTTTAATGAATATACAATTTAAATTGTATTTGAGATAGCATTGATGTAATCCATTAATTCATGCTAGTTGAGTACAATTTTCTTAAATTTTTGGTTCTTCAGTTCAACGTGCTTTTTTATTATACCACCGCCTCCAGCCAGAAAAGTAACAGCGCGACCTGCTGCAGCTTTTTGTTCCAACTGCATCTCCTTTATAATTCGAATACTGCTAACATGTCGTCCTCCTACCAATGCGGTCCAGCGGTTATGCCAAGATTCAACATTATTCGTTGTCCTCGGAAGTCCATTTTTTGTGTTTTTATAAATGGACCACAATTGGGGTGGAAAAAGTGGTGGGTTTCGTTTTCCAGATCTTCTTTGTTTTTTGCGGCCTAGAACGTATGTTTCTTCTACATACTTTATTAGCGGAGCCATATCTGTCGGAGCTGTCTGCTGGATGAGAGAAAAGGCTCTAGAAATTGCTTCTGATGGTAAAAAAGACAAAGCACGCAACTTTTTAAACAAAAGTGCTGCATTTTTGTTTGTCGAAATCACTGGAACCAGACCAAGCTTTTGGATGTGTTTCCAAATATTCTGGCTATAGTGGAAAAAGCATCCAATATGCGAAGCATCAGAATATTCGTGATGAAAAGCATTGATCATGCCCTTCTCGAAGTCTGTCAGGATCATTTCTGGAGCTAACTCAATGTCTATCTCAGATGCAACTGCTGTTAGCTTTTCGAGAACTTTTTTTGTAAAGTTCCTCCGTCTTATTGGTCATCAACACGTAAACTGCTGGAATGGTATGCGTGTGTACTGGTGCAATACTTAAATGAATTGAGAATAGTTGTCTATAATCCCCGGGGACAGTATCAAACGTTGCATCTGCGATCCAGTATCGAGCTTGGTGCAGTCTTTTTATGTCTTCGGTTGATGCGAATAATATGGCATGGCCCTCTTCGATACTGACTCTTCCTCTGAAAAATTGATCTCCGTCGACGGTCCGCTGATACTCTTCAGGTATTATCAAATCTCCCGAGTTCTCGTCATCAGCACTTCGAGACACTTTTGACCGCGCTCGTTGCACAAGCTTCCTCTGAGCGTTCGAAGAAACCTGCAGTTGGACTTCGTTTGATAACCCAATTGCGGCAGTTCTAGCAATTCTCACTGGTGGACCACTATGGCTTGCCGCATGGCGCTTTATTGACATCCGCAGTCTAATCGCCTCCACTTCTATTGAATCCGGTGCATGAAAATGATCTGATCCGGTTGTCATGTGCCGTTCCACGTTTCTTCGTTACAACTCTTGCCGTGCAGCTACTGCGTTCTTCATTTCGTCTGTTTCGGTTCCGACAATCCCAATAGAAAGTATCGTCCGTCTAAGTAACGTAACATTTTTAACACTTTTGGACATTTAAAAAGTCGTATTTAACTTACGTGCTTATTTAAACCGTACAAAAAGCCTTTCCAGTAAAGAATATCGCCTCCTCTGGAACTTTTCAAAATTTCCGGCGAGGCTTCCATTGTGAAGAATGTTATACGATCTATTTCGTTTTGAACGTGAGACGAAAATAATTTTCTTCTTGTGAACTTTTCATGGCTTGCTAGGAATAATATAGAAACGATAGCCGAAATGCAAATGTGGTAACTATGGTATCACTAAGTGTTATGTTGTATGTTGTTTATGTTATTTTATTCACAATTTGATAAAATGTTGTAACAAGGTGGCCGCTTACCCGCAAAGCATTGATTCACTCGTCGCCCGGTTTGCTCAAACTTAGTGGTTTCAATTAGTTCAAGCACACGAATAAAAGCGATGTGGCGTAGGCGTAATGAATTACCTAGTTTGCAAAAAGTTAAAAATATTCTTGTTTGGAATATTTACGACAGCTTTTTCGTTGCATATTTGCCGCTGTAATGGAATAAATAAATAACAGCGACGCCTAATGTGGCTACGCCACATCGCTTCAAGTCAAGTGCTGTCCGACATCGCTCCACTCCGTCGGACTTAAATTTAAAAAAAAACCCCTATGTTTGAGTAATCCGGGCAAACGAGTGGATCACAGGTTTGCTTGCGAGAGGCCGCCGCTTCCGACGGCGGGTCAGCGGCCACCTCGTCCTGCGGATCCTCAGCGGCTTTGCGCCGCTTTGGATCCTTGTCCTCGGTTATGCGGCTGGGCCGCATCACACTGGCTTCGCCGCATGCGACATGCACATGCAAGGGCAGTGTAATAACCGAAAAATGGTAAAGCCAAACTGACTTTTTTATTTTAATTTTCTTTAATTATCTATGCTTTTTATAAATGTGATTTAATTTTAAAATATTAATCAAGGGCAATATACTTCGGGGTTGATTTTCTGGTGAAAGGTACATTCTGAAGAATTATTTCCGGATATTGAAATTGTTAGCAGAATAGTTTTGTGTGGTAATTATAATTTCTAGGGAAATTTCTTTGATATTATATTTTCTAGAGAATGTTTTGGCAAAAAGTTTTACAACCACGTTGGACTCCATCTGATTGTAGTAAACATCGTAAATAGAACTTTATATTTAATTTCGGGAATGAATTATTCAATTGAATAAATTTGCTACAATAGCAGTAATATAATCCTTAATTGCTTAGGTATTAAAATTGTTAACTTTGCGGAGTCGTTAATTCTTCTGAGCGTGTTCATTCCTCTGTGACATACCCTTAATATTATTTAACCATTGAAATTACTTTTGATACGACATGGCTAATTCGATGAAATGACCCATTCGGCGAAATGACTTTCGGCAAAATTACCTTCGGCGAAACGGCATTCGGCGAAATGACCTTCGGCGAAATGACCCGCCCCCACTGCTTAACGCCAATTGCAGCGGGCCGTGATTCTGAATGTGATATGCAATGGATACGGTACAGATGTATGCGGACGTTGGAACTACACGATCACGTGTATCATCGCGAAAGGCTCAAGTGTTTGTATGTTAACGTGTTCGATCGCGTGGGCGTCCGTATATCGCGTTTGCTAGCGTGTTTGTAACTTTGCGTGCATAAATTCGATTTTACTGACATGCATCCATTCGCATGAGTTCTTGAATGATCGCCCGGGAACCGTGCATCTGATAATTGTCGGTGTACGGTTTACATGCAAGAAGTGAGTGAGTTCTTCCATATCACTAGAGTTCTCGGTCATGTCACCATGGAACGTGTTCTCTAATGAATGTTTTTTACAGGTTTCGAAGCTATTTCCGTTGTTAACATTTCAGCCTGCTCATTCTTCGGCCATCCTCAGAACCATTTATTAAATACAAAATTACAATTAATTCGACAAGACATTTTTTTGTTTCTACAAGACCACATTTAAGCCCGTTCGCTTCACGCTCGCGGGACTGTCGAAATAAAACTAAATTTAAATTTCTCTCTCACCTTGGTGGCGTCTCCATTTGCTGACCACGCTTGCCATGCTGTGCAGATGATGGATATGGATATGAGTGTCATTTTTTATTGGTCCAACTGACGGCTTGGAGGCTGCTAGGGTCGAGAGTAGGAACTTCCGGACGTAGCCAATTCATGATCGCGCGAACACAAAAGTTTGTAGGTTTATTCTTGAGCCCGCGCTTGTTTATTTACAAGTGCAAACGTTCATCGGGGCGTTATCTTGTTTGTGAGATCACGGGGGTAGGTGTTCGTGGATGACCGCGAAGCACTCGAGCGTTTGTATGTTGACGTGTTTGTCGCTTCTGATAGCGTGTGGCCACTCGCATATTCGCGTGAGTTGTTGAAAGATCGCACGAGGACCGTGAATCTGATATTTCTTTATTACTGTGGTTCAGATGCTAGAAGAGAGTAAGTTCCGCCATATCACTAGAATTCCCGATCATGTCGCCATAGAAAGTATTGTTTAGTGAATATGAGCATCATTTTCTTATTCAACTGAAGGCATGAGGCTACGCTGCTAGGACCGAGGGCAGAGACTTGCGGACGTGACCAATTTTTGACCGCGCGAGCCGTGGGTTAATGCTTGAGACTGAGTTCGTAAATTTTTAGGTGCTAAAACGTTCACCTAATTACCGAAGTTTTTTAATGTTGTCGAGATCGCGGACATGCATGTTTACGTTCGTGACCAGGTTTGTGTTATCGCGAAGGCCACGAGCAATTGTGCGTTTTGAATGAGTGTGTTGCGGCTCACCCTCAAAATCCCTATCCGAAACATACATAAAAAACCGCGAAAACCTGCCCTGAAAGCATGCCATACTCACTCTCCGGATCAGCATCACTTCTTCTCCGCGCAAACGTCGATCATACACTAAAGGCATTCAATCCAAGCCTTCGATATTCGGCACCACAAATGAACAAAAGACGGTTGCCATAAAATTCATCCAACCTAGTGCACACGAGAACGAAGGCGATAGCAGTAGACAGGTAGACGGAAAGAAAGGGCAATAGGAACGACACCAATAGCTTTGTGTGCACTGCTACGGCAAATACAACTGGCCTTTGTTATCCAGTGCGCACGGCACCAATAAATTAACAATGCCCATAAACGGAACAAGTAGTTCCCCGCGAAAACATTTGGCGCTGTAGACAGGATACAATTGATCCTTCGAGACTCGGAAACCATGGACCGACTGGAGAGAAGACGCTCAGCTACCCAGGACCGAATGAACGCTATCATCAACCGGATCAACGGGACGGATGACACCACTGCCCGACCAGAGGACCTGGAAGCTGAGATGGACAGTCTGCAAGAGACTTGGAGTGAGTACCGGGACTTCCACAATCAATCCCTCGATCTCTGCGAGGACGACGAGGCAGCCAAAGATGTCATCGAAGAGGCAAATGATTTGGAAGGAATGTACAACCGAGCGAAAGCCGCTGTTCGGGAATTCGCTAACAGAATTCGGCAACGGCCGACGCAATCACCGATGGAGGATATTCCAAACCCAGCTCCAGAGCTACATCTACCCAAAGGAATCCTACCAACGTTTTCGGGCGATTATGGAGAGTGGAGCTCTTTCTACGACCTGTTTGTGAGCTCAGTGCACAATAACCACCGATTGACGAAGGCCCAGAAGTTGTTCTACCTCAAGACATACACCACGGGACGAGCCGCAGCAGTGTTGAAACATCTGAAGGTGGAGGATAATGCATACGAAGGTGCATTAGAAGCGCTGAGGAAACGATTTGACCGAAAGGACCAGATTGTGAACCACCATGTGCAGCGTTTTATGGACATCCCATCTACAACGGTCGGGTCGGTCGGAGCCCTGCGACGGCTGTACGAAACTGCGGACGATGTTTCGAGGGCCTTGAAGGCTCTTCAACGGGAGGAACGGGATTGCTGGTTGATCTACATATTGCTTATCAAACTGGATGATGAAACAAGACAGCTGTGGTACACGAAAACTACATTGTCGGAGGAAGCACCGTCACTAGAGGATTTCCTAATATTCATCGAACAACGATCGTATGCACTAGAAACATCACAATCATCTGCGGGAAAGGCAAACCTTCGACAGTGTAAAGCTGCGCCACAACGCAGTAGCAGTTTCGTGGCTACCAGCAATTCCCAGGTTGGAAAATGCACGGACTGTGCAAAAACTGCTTAAGACCTAAGCACGGAACGGGCTTGTGTCAAGCTGGGTCCTGTAAAAATTGCAAACAAAATCATCATACTTTGCTGCACGATGGACTACAATCAGCAGCGCCGCAGCTCTCGTTCGCAGTAACAAGCAACTTTTCGATCAACGATGACTTTTTCTTCGTGCTGCTGGCCACTGCAGTCGTTAACGTGCTGGACGCCCACGGAAAACCACATCGTGCCCGCGTGCTGCTGGATTCTGCATCACAAGCTTCCTTCATAACAACAGAGCTCGCCAAGCAACTCGGGATTCAACCCAATGCACTAAACATGCCACTTCGGGGAATCTCAGGAATCACGACCCAATTAAAGAGCTCCGTCACCGTAACCCTTCAATCCCGTGTCGCTAACTACGCCGCGCAAGTGCATTGTGCAATTTTGCCAGAAATTACTGGAACGGTTCCTCACCGGTTCGTCGATATTTCCAACTGGGACCTACAAAGCTTCCAGCCACTCGCGGATGACTGTTTCAACACTCCAGGAAAGATCGACCTTTTACTTGGAGCCAGCCTCTTTTATCAGCTGTTGGACTCCGAGAGAATTTCGCTGGGAAGGACGAAACCGGTGCTACAGAAAACCTGCCTGGGATGGGTGGTAGCCGGATTCTGTGACGATACTGCCGGAAGTGACGTTACAACATCGTGCTTAATCGGAGTAGCTGGAGCGACGGAAGAATCAGCCACATTGAATCAACTAGTGGCCCGATTCTGTGAGCTAGAAGAAGCGATCACCGTAAAACATGTCACCGAAGAAGAACGCATCTGCGAGGAACACTACAAGCTCCACACTACACGGGACTCAACGGGACGATACATAGTGAAGCTACCATTTCGTCAAAATCCCTCTACCATCGGAGATACTGGGTATATAACCCTGCACCTTTTCAACACACTACAACGACGTTTGCAAAGGGATCCGAATCGCTGGGACCAGTATAGCGAGTATATATCTAACTTCATCCAAGCTAGATACGCTACGCGAATCGTACCAGTCCCTAATCCAGGGACAATAATTTACCTACCACATCATGCAGTAATCAAGGAGAGCAGTACTACTACGAAACTCCGTGTTGTCTTCAATGCATCACAGAAATCATCGAACGGACTGGCTTTGAACGATTTGCTAATGACGGGTCCTGTGGTGCAGGACACCTTATACAATATACTGCTCAACTTCCGGTCATACCGCATCGCCTTGACTGGAGACATCGCGAAAATGTATCTACAAGTCAAAGTTACAAACGAAGATAGCAAGCTCATTCGTATGTTGTGGCAGGAAGCAGGATATCCTCTAGCAGAGTATGGAATGAATAACATTACGTTCGGAACCACATGCGCCCCCTTTTTGGCTACTCGGACATTACAACAGTTGGCAGAAGACGACGGTGAGAAATACCCACTTGCCAAGCAGGCAGTTAAGGATTTTTACATTGACGATTGTTTAACGGGTGCTGATACGGTGGAAGAAGCGAAGGAAAAGCGGCAGCAGCTGACTTCTTTGATGCACGGTGGAGGATTCCCAATCCGAAAATGGGCGTCCAATCACCCCGAAGTTTTGGCTGATATACCGGCATCAGAGAGGGCGTTAGAACCAGTTCACCAGCTAGATACTGAGTCATCATTGAAAACTCTCGGCGTTAGATGGTAAGTACGGGAGGATCTTTTCACCTTTGATGTAGCGGTCGATCTTGAGCAGCCGCATTTCATCAAACGTGAAGTGCTCTCAACCATTGCAAAAATTTTCGACCCACTCGGGTTAATTGGCTCAGTAATAGTCCTCGCTAAGACGTTCATGCAGGAACTTTGGAAACTAGACATTGACTGGGACGAACCTCTTCCGGAGAAGCTCAACCATCGCTGGCGAATGTATCTGAGGTCTCAAGGAGGTTTGGCGAATCAAGGTTCCGCGTCGTTGCATTGGAATCGACAAACCCGTACGGATTTACCTGCATGGATATTGCGATGCTTCCGAGATGGCATACGGCGCCGTGCTCTACCTTCGAGCTATTGACGCAGAAGACAATGTGAGTTCCCGATTACTCTGTTCAAAGACGAAGGTAGCCCCAATCAACCGACCAACCATTCCAAGGCTGGAATTGTGTGCAGCGATGCTTCTCAGCCAACTAATCAAAACAGTAAAGGGGACTCTACGAGTGAGTATTCATGGTACGGTGGCGTGGAGTGATTCTACGACTGCGCTGGCATGGATCGCAGGAGACCCAACACGATGGAAAACGTTTGTCTCTAACCGAGTGGCAGAAATCAACAATGTTATCCCATCGGTCAATTGGAGGCATATTCCTGGAGAACGCAATCCAGCTGACCTACTTAGCCGAGGAACAGCACCATCCGTTCTCGCCACATCTCAATTATGGTGGCATGGACCATCTTGGACACCAAGTGATGCTGCAGACACCGTGAAAGTAGTGATTACAACATCAGAGCAACGCATAATCGAGACGGAGAGGCGCAACCCCAATATCCAAGCCTTTGTTATTTCCGTGGACAACATGGTGGATGTATCAGAGTTATTTAGGTTTTTCGATTGATGGCACTGACTCCGCGCCGGTGTTTTGCACTGGCACGGTGTCAATGGAACATTCCAATGCAAATCGAGTGCATGCATGATTGTGTGCGTGTAGTTAATCGAGCTGTCATTGAACAGCTGATGCTTTACTGTTTTCATTTTCTCGGGCTGTTTACGTGATTCCGGCTACAAAACATGGAATTAAGAATTTAGATGGACTTCCGGTGAAAATTTCAACGTGTCGACATGTTGGTTCTCACCGAGTGCTAGATAATTCGCTTTTTTCACCTTGATTGGGCGAATTACTCGTGCTGTGGTGGACCAATTTTGTGGCGCTGCGAGTTTATCGTCGGTTAGTCACAAAAAGTAAAGTCCATTGGACTATAAACGAAAATTAACTGGCAATATAGCTTTAAACGCTGTGCCATTTTGGGCTTTGTTTCACAAACAAGCCAAACAGAAGCGAAGAAGAAGAAGAAGAATTTAGATAATCTTGGTTCTGCTATAGAGCGATAGCGGGGTGAAATTCTGCATTTGATTAGGTTTTATCGAAATCTGCCGTTATGTGATTGTTTCAATATGGTATGCGCTGAAACTGAAACCAGGAAAAAATCGAGAGTTACTACCTGTGCGGAGTCAGTGCCATCAATCGAAAAACCTAAAAGCTGGCGATGAAATTGATTAAAGCCGAATCAATTTCTAGACGTGCTGATGGTTTGGGCTCTAGCTGTAGATCGCCGGCAACGGTAGCAAGGACATTCTGCTCAAATGGCATTCAAAGTGAGCATGGTTAGGTTTATACTTCGGCTAGTAAGTTATTTGATCGGATAATTTTTACACCGCATTTCTATCCGAACGAACAGTCAACTGCAGAGTATCTGCAGCGGTGAAAGTTCAACCTGTTCAACCATAAAGTAAAACTACAAACCCTAGTTCATGAGGTAGGTTTTCGCATTCTAAAATTTCGATGAGTATTTTAAAAAAGACCTTCCAATCTCATTTATCTTCATAGTAGAAGTAAAACCCAAATGGTCATGTCGGTTGCTTTTTTCAGGTTAACCTCACGAATTATCGTCGCAGTGTTAGCAGCATATTAGGCCCTATACATTGCTGAACTTCTTGTAGCAATAGCTCGAGCAAACAAGCTGGAACCTTTTACTGAGGAACCGATTTTCAGAGTCTCTTTTGCTCTGGAAGCAGGTGGAAAACAACATCATCCTGCAGACGACGACAACAACGAAACAAATGTACTTGATGCAACTGCCTAGGGCCGGACTCAAAATTTCTCGGCGCTAAAATTTTCACTATTATCAAACGATACATTTAAAGTTTGAATTAAAAATCAGATTTAGAGAAGGAAATTTATCACGGCATCAGCTATTTTTGGACATTTTTCAGAGTTGTTACTATTGTCATGCTCCTCTCAATGCATTGGTCATGGCACACTGTCGTAACATAGTGTCGACAGGACACATTACCGTGTTGCGATGAGCAGCCTGTAACGCCCAGGTTAGAACTGAACACATTTCTTATAATGTTTTGAGATATTTCAGTGACCATCTATCCCATCTTATTTCAGTTTTGTGTTCTCATAAGGGGTCATGCATAAATGACGTAGCATTTTAGGGGGTACACCAAATTTGTGACGAATTATTGTTCCTCCATTCCTAAGTTGATTTTCACGCGGTTTTTCATTTTGTAAATTTTACTGTTCGCGGAATGGCAGGCTCGCAAAGAAAAGGATAGATTTTTCATGCGGATTTAAATTTCCACATTAGTTAGCTAATATTGCTAACTAGTAGACTTATTTTGGTAGCTGAATTAAATTTTCTTTCGGATTCAATCAAAGAAAATTTAGTAATTTAGTTGAGCTTATGCTTCCTAAAATCGTTGGCAGCTGCAGGATTGTGAACTTTTCTTCATGCTTTATGACATGTAAAATTCTAAACAAAACTATCCACACTATATTTGTCAGCCCATTTTCTTTTGTAGTCAATTTGCTGTTATAATGAAAATGTTGATAAAAGTCGTCAAACATTTTGTATTTATTTAAAAGAATTGAAAAACATATGTATTTTTTCATCTCCCGGTCATGTTGCGCGGGGGGTTAGAGATATGCTACGTCATTTACAAGGGGGAGGTTAGAATTTTGTGACCAAATGCTACGAGGGGGGAGGGAGGGGTCGAAAATCGCCAGAAAAAAGCTACGTCATTTGTGTACGGCCCCTAAGACGAGTCCAGGCAGCCGGAGGAAACGATCGCTACAATGCTAAAAGCACAGAGAACAGACGTCCATCTTCAGCATTCAACTTGTGTAAAATCTCTAACGGTTTCGAAGGTAATTGGGATATCCAAACCAGGTGCGCTACTGTCGTCGTGTTTTTTTGTGGCTGAGTTCGACAGAATTGACAGCGGTTATTCCTCTACCCAGTCAAACTAGTCCGGAACCGGTTCGGACTTCCAGCATGAATTCCAGCTAAAATGCATCATCCGATAGAGTCGGAATCGGTTGTTTTCTTTGAGCAAGATTCCATACTGAATCCATTCAGGATTTCTAACCGGTTCCGGAATGGATTTGACGGATAGTTGGGATAGGTTGGTGTGGCGGCGCTAGTGTTTATCCTATATTAATTCAAATTGTTCACACGTTTTTTAAATATTTTTGTTCGATCATGGATGTCTGTTCTCTGTGCTAAAAGATTCCAGCCAGGCTTACCGGTGTCAATTCCTACTCGGATTGCCGCATTTCTAGCGCAGGCTTATTGAGCTGAGGTAGACAAGATGAAATATTCTAACGATGTCGATAAATAAACGAAAACAAATCCACTACCTTGTTGTGTTAGATCTGTTCATTTTAGTTGTTACGAAGGATGAAGACGAGAAGTGGAAAAATAATAGAATGCAAGCAATAGAAGGTGATTTTTACTTTTTTTAACCGTTCTCTTAAATGTTGGTAACCCTACCGTTTATAATAGCTGTTCTCACCAATTTATCATTGTTGTCATACAATCCTGGTGTTTCATGTGCATAGCATACACTCCTATCCAACTACTTAGCAGTTAGTTCTTTCAGTAGGGTTACAGCATCCATCCTCGACACACTACCAGTTTTCAACCATCCACACAACGTGGCAATTTCTGTATGGTAGTAGGAAAGCTAGCTGTGGGTCTAGAATTAGTGCTCTTCCCCTACGAGGACAATCTGGGAGGCAAACTTCAGACTGTCTGATTTACTGAGGCCTTCGGTTCCCTTGTGTCATTTAGTACCACTTCCTTGGAGCTTGCGACTTGTTAACGAACTACTCGGTCTAGTCCCCGACGATGGATCTAGCCTACTCGGACAAAAAGTTCCCCGACGAGAGAAATTCGAAAGCGAGCCAACCAGCCAGGTGCCGAGGTCAGTTCGGCGATTCCGATGGACTAGGGCGTCCTGGAGCCCAGGCACGAATGGTGATGTCTCCTCGCGGTCTGCTCAGCTTAATTCCTGGCAGTGAATCCGACTGTACGCGGCGAAAGAAGTTCTCCCGATACCGATTCTTTTTTAGTGTCAGTACCACAACTTATTGAGTCCTTTGGCTCCGTGTCATTAAGCACCGCAACTCCGTTAAGCCCTTTAGTTCTCTTTTTGTGCCATTTCACACTACTTCCTTGATTAGCTAATCAGTTACCCGACTTGTTCGCGAACTACTCGATCAAGTTCCCGACGATGGACCTGATCGACTCCGACTGAGAGATCCCCGGCGAGTTTTCCGAATCAGCTAGATGTCAAGGTCAGTTCGGTGACTCCGGTGAAGCAGGGCGTCCGGTTCACTGGGGCCCCGATGACTAGTGGTGTCTCGTCGCAGTCTACTCAATCTAGTCCGCAGCAGTGAATCTAGATTACGCTGACGGGGAGCTCCCTAACGAAAGAAGTTCTACCAATACCGATTCTTCTTTGGTTTTCGCACTATTTCTACAGGAATAGCCGGTGGGGTGCCGTGGTCGGTCTGGCGATTCTGGATGGAACGTGGCGGCCAGTTCGCTGGCGTTTCGACGACCCATACTCGGTGCTCTGCTTATTCCTGCGGAGAGTTCCCTGGCGATGATTGCTCTCCCTAAACCGTTGCTCGATGTTCATCACGCCGTTTCCGCTGTAAGACGGTCATGATCTACAACATAACTATTGACTTCTTTCCACGTCTTTACGTCACTTGTCATTCTGTAGGCTACAATATCCGGGTTGATGTCCGGTCCTCTTGTTTCAAGTAGCTCCCTGCACGTTGCTTCTAACCTCGGACATTCGAAGACCACATGCTCCACATCCGGTGTCTCCTCGACGTTCTCACACTCCGGGCACAATGGTGCCGTTGCGTACCCGAACCCAAGAAGATACTTCCTGCAGCAGCCGTGGCCCGACAGGAGCTGTTTTAGGTGGAAGGTCATCTCACCGTGCTTGCTTTTGATCCACGTCGACAGCTTTAGGATGGTCCACTTTCCTCTCTCCTTGTCCTATTCCTGCTGCCACGTCACCATCGAATCGGTTCTCATAATCTTTTTCACGTTTCTGGCGTGGCACTTGATATTCTCCGCCAAGGTGATGCAGATGGGGATCATCTCGGTAATAACGCATACTGCCTCCGAAGATATTATTCTCTACGCAATCGCAACTCGTACGACCACCAGCCGGAGCGACCTGTTCAGCTTTTCACGGTTCCGCTTGGTTCTCAGCGCCGCACCTCAGGCGGGAACCCCATATCGCAGTATTGATGACTAAACACTAGATAACAGACCTTCGTTCGTCTCGTACAGCAGTACTCTACTCTGGAAGTAGCTCTTCAAGATCTGGCTCATTCTTCTGTGCAGCGCTGCGACATTGGCCAATACGAGGCTGGATGGCTCGGTGACTTCTATGACTTTTACAGCTACACCATTTTCTGTACCTTCCACATTTCGGAGAAATTCGTTTAAACACTTCTGCATTAGCATCCTGAAAATGTCCGGATATGCCAGAATCGCAGCTTTCAGCGCCACGTTTGGTATTCTATCCGGACCGGAGTCTTTTTTTTATTTTAGTCGCATCGATGTCGTTTGCCACTCGGCTGTATTTGCTCCTTCTTCTTCGCCGTACGGTGTCGGTGACCAGGTAGTGGTCATGCTTCGAGAAGAGACCCTCAACGGTTATCTTTATCTTACCCGGCCATATTTTAGCTGGTGTCGACGTGCCATCATCTTCGTCATGACGACTCAGTACGCGGCCCCCAGGGATTGCGTCTACTTCTCAGCACAGCTACTTATGGCAAACCGGCTTTCTAAGCTTGATCTCCCTTTTGAAGCGTCCCTACCTTCTCGTAACCTCACTTGCTCTCCTCTTTCACATTCCGATATTGCTCTCTGAGCCCGACTTCTGGCTCTAAGACAAGCAGCGTGTAACGTACAGTTTTCGTAGTGCCTGAAGTACTGTAATGTTCACTTTATGCAGCTCTCGAGGAAGCAGGATGGCTTTCGCAGAATTCAACATGAAAAACAGATGCTCTTAGATTTCGCTTTCGCTGTCAGCATACGAGCAAAGACCCCACCAGGGTTGGTTATCCGATCTTCACTAAGGTTATTCGTACCTCAGCTGACACCAGGCGGATGCAAGTTTCTATCAGAGGTAAATGACTACATAGCTAAGAATAACCAGCTACATGGTAGATTCTCATGTAACACGATTATACATTTTTTAACTATTTGAAACTATGACTCTCAAATTTATCTTCTGCCACATTTATAATTTAATTTTAAATTATAAAAATAAATTAAATAAAAAAATTTAAAATGAATTAATCATTTCAATATTTTTATTTAATTTATTACTTTATTGATTCTTATTATTCAATTTATCCTTTTTATTCATTTTGTTAGTTTCATTAATTTTATTCAAGCAGGACTAGAATCTGCGTTTTCGCACTGTACGACGCCAAAATTCTGCAAAAAAATGGAACAGGAAAGTCTCCTCTCATACTAATCAGGTGGATCGAATATGGGATTTCAAATATCCTTGCTAAACTTAAAAGGTCAGGTTGGGACCAGTAAGAAATAGATTTCAGAAAATCATCAACTTATTTGAATACTTTTGCGTCAAAAGTTCCAGATGTTATCTAGTGAAACTGATGTCATCCCGGTCCAAAAACCCCGAAGTTATTTCCGATTGCTTTGGGGTAACTGGGTTAATTCAAATGCTTTGTAGAGTTTTATAAAACACATCTTATCAGATTAATAGAAATTGAAGTAAATCATTCCTGTTTTCCCTTGGATCGGTCATAAGATGCCAAAAATGAATGCTCTTTGAATACATTGAGAATGTGGCTAGAAACGATAAAATCAGAACGTTGGTAAATAACTACCTAAGAACCATATCGAATTGTTTTGAAACCACGGGGACAGTTGAACCATTCACCGCTAAATTTGGATATTGATCCCAGAGGATAACTTTTAACCACTCGCAAAGTACTAATGACCTTACAGAACTAATTTGGATACCATTTGACTCGATCGAATACAGCACATGATTCCAATACAAGCTTGATAGGACTACGTCTGGAAGCACCGGCTCTACGAAGACATGCGCTGTTTGTAAATTGATTGTTCGTAGTCTACCTGTGTTCAGCTGTCGAATCCTGGGCATGGTGTATGAATTTTATAATGAAAAAAATAAATTTAAATTCAATCTACAGAATCTGGGAGGGACAAGGGTTCGACGGATGGCTGTATAGGCATAAGAATAGTTCACAAACTTCAATGTAATTTATAAATATCAAAGCATAACTTTTCTTAATGCTATCAGGTTTTGTTGTACAGACTAAAACCGTCCTTTGCCGGCAAATATTATTTTGAGATGCTTAGCTCTCGTTCAATAAATAGCGGCGTTAACTAATCTATCTTAAGTTTTTGGAATCTCATTTACCATCAAAAATCAGAAAGACGAAATAGACTGATTACTTCAGGAGGTACTGAACCAGTGATTAAATCCATTGCGAGATTGTTTGCTTTGTCATCTGATGTGTAAGACCGGGTTCGATCCGTCTCGACATTGCGAGATTGTATGCGCCAAAGCCAGAACACTCTCGGAAAGTTCATTACATCTGGATCGACCATGCAGATGCATAACAATGCAGATCACTTGTTTCCTGCCAAACCATATTGTTAAAAGTTCCATAGATCTTTTAAGACTAACTGCGACGACACCATCGTTGATTGAAAAGTATTTTCTATAAC
This sequence comes from Topomyia yanbarensis, assembly GCF_030247195.1. Classification (NCBI taxonomy): domain Eukaryota; kingdom Metazoa; phylum Arthropoda; class Insecta; order Diptera; family Culicidae; genus Topomyia; species Topomyia yanbarensis. The sequence goes on from NC_080671.1 coordinate 437,974,415, forward strand.
ACAAAAGCATTATTATGCATCCAATTAAACATAAATTATATTAATCACGTCGATTTCAGAATTTTTACGCATCCACCTTTTGTTGTTTTTGTTTGGATTGCGGTTTTGACGTTTACATGTTGGTATTGGTGAGTGCACTGGCTCGCACCGACAAAATTTTCGGTGCCAAATCTCTGCCCCGAAATAGCACTGGAATTGCACTTTTTTATTGCAGTTCCTATCAATGGAACATGGTGTCGGTGTTTTGACAACACTTCTGCAAGAAAAGTGCAATTTCAGTGCAGAACACTCCACCAGTTCCTTCAATCGAAAACTCTAATTGAATACCATCTCCACATATCCCAGGCTCGTTCGAGTGGCAGCATGGATAACGCGGTTCATCAAGAACTGCCGGGGCGAAAGACATCAACGGCAGCTAGGACTATTAAGTCCAGGCGAATTCAAGACAGCGCATAAATTATACATTCAACACACGCAACAACGGGCCTATTCAGCGGAAATTCACGCTCTCAAGCAAGGACTACCATTACCGCAAAATAGTTCCTTGCTTCAATGGACTCCTATTCTCGATGGTGATCTTCTCAGGGTGGGCGGAAGACTCGCACTATCAGGACTCCAATACGAGACGAAACATCCTATTTTACTACCACATGATAGCAAATTGACAGAAATATTCTGTCGATACGAACATTTACGCAATCATCATATTGGTGCTCAATCACTCTTGGCCTCGGTTAGAAGGATATTCTGGATACCCCGTGGACGACAGCTGGCACGTAAAATAGTAAGGAGTTGCATACCGTGTCACAAATCCAATCCAAATCGAGGACTTCTACAACAAATAATGGGAAATCTTCCACCTGAGCGAACGAAACCATCGGACCCGTTCTACGTGTGTGGAGTGGACTATGGCGGTCCAATTACATTAGTTCAACGAAGAGGACCTGGCTCGCCCACAACGAAAGGCTACATAGCGGTGTTCATTTGTTTTTCAACAAGAGCAGTACACCTGGAGGCAGTTAGTTCACTATCGACAAAGGCTTTCCTTGCAGCATTGCGACGATTTGTAGCACGCCGGGGACATTGCGGTCATATCTACAGCGATAGCGGCACCAACTTCGTAGGCGCTGAACGGGAAATGAAGGAATGGTACCAGAAGGCTCGAACGCAGGATCATAACGATCAAGTGGCAGATTATTTAGCGATGGGCGGAACGTGCTGGCACTTCATCCCGCCTGGATCTCCACACATGGGCGGTCTCTGGGAGGCAGCAATAAAATCAGCAAAAAAACATCTCACGGTGGTGACTCAGCGCGCGCGGCTGACGTTTGAGGAATTTTCAACGCTTCTTGCGGACATTGAAGCAATTTTGAATTCACGGCCAATCTCTCCAGCTTCCAGCGATCCAAACGACCTACAACCGCTAACGCCCGGACATTTCTTGATCGGCCGACCCCTAACTGCTCCGAATCAGCAAGATTATTTTCCAAGTAACGATGTGAGCTACGACGTGAGATTTAAGTACATCAGCGAACTCAAGAAGCACTTCTGGGACCGGTAGAGTATGGAATATCTTCCTGAACTTCAGAGGAGAGGAAAGTGGCACCAACCTTCAAAGGAGCTACATATTGGCGACTTGGTTTTGATCCGGAAACAAAGGCTTCCAGTTCAAACTTGGACTCTGGGACGAGTCACCCAACTTCACAGCAGCCCGGACAGCAACGCTCGACTGGCAACTATAAAAACGCCGGAGACGGAGCTAGTACGGTCAGTACACAGTCTAAGCAAACTTCCATTACGGTCAGAAAATTAAAAAAAATTTAATTTGGTGGGCAGTGCGAGAGTATGCAATTCATTATGTTAGTGAAAATCTAATTTAAAATATACAGTGAAGACCCGATTTTATCAACCCCACCCCCGATTTTGCCTACACTCGATTTTATCAGTTTTTGGCCCGATTTTGTCAACCTCATATGAAAATTGATTGTTGGTAGTTTGTATCTAACCAAGCTGAATTCGAGTAAATCCTTTGAGTAAAATTTTCTTATCTTAGAGATCCGAAATATGCAAAAATAAAAATTTTATTTTTATTTAAATTTTGCGCTGTCAGACCCCCTTAAGGGAAATTTAAATTAAATAATAAGAAAGGGTTTTGAGGCTATATCTAGGGACTAAAGAAGAATACTTTAACAGTATCGGTTTCTCAAAAAGAAAGAAAATATCTGTCAGAATGTTGTCAATGTACCCGTTTTATCAGCCTAAAATTCATCAAGTTGCCGATAAAACCGGGTCTGCACTGTAGTAATAAACGAAGTCGACCGATAAATTGACACGCCCACTGCGAGCTGTGGAACAATGTCTGCAAACACGCTCCACAGCAAAAGCTAATCCACGTCGCGCGCACAGGCTAGTGGTTGATCGATAGTTTGGGCAGGTGTACAGTATGAAAAACACAAAAGATTAAAAAGGCCCATGAACCTTCTCGGTGTCCTTAATGCACCACTATCGAGGCGTAATCCAATAACCATCTTAAAGCAATTGTCTGTCGAAATTCTTTAAAACTGATGCACGAAATATGCTTAACGATGTTTGCAATACCGTCAAACCCATCAACTTAGGGAAGGGTTTTTTTTTATTATTTAAACAGTATTAAGGGGAGCGTATAGTATAAAGTGCTTAAAACGAAAGTTATTTTGTTCTACGATTTTGAAGGCAAGGCAACAATAGATCTTTTGGGTAATGTTGGGATTTCTTTCCACATTCATTGTGTACGAAAAAAATATATTTTCAGTCACACAGAGCCACACATACGAGCGTTCCAGGAGTAGACGTCCAACCATTTTCAAGTTGAGGAGCGCCGCGGCGAACATGATAACTCTCGATAAAATTGTCTGATATGAGAAATTCAATAAGTTTTGTAAAGCTTAGACTTGTAGTTAGTCGATGAATCACAAAAGATGGGTGGGTAATGTCTGCGACATAACCGGAGAGATGTAGAATACATAAGGAACACGTTCTTCAAATATGTTGATATTCATTGGAATTTTCGGACAAAAGGTGATTTGGGCGAGGAATATTTCAAATTATTCTTTACAAAAATGATGGTGGTCCTGACAAGGACCGTTTTTGTTGGCGTTGTTGGCCTTGGTGGGGAGATGCGCTGGCTTCGATTTTCGTTGGATGCTTCTGACTTCTTACTATTTCCGGGCTTAGCTGTTGTCCAGGAGGTGATTCTGACATGATTGGTGTAGGTGTAGGTCGTCAACCGGTTATAATTTTTCAAGCGTTGTTTACATTTGAAATTAAACCACTGGATCAATTAAAAAAAGTATTGGTCTGTGATATGAAAAGTACGAAATATATCTTCGGGTTTCTGCATTGACGTTTTTGACAAATACAAGATCAATGCATGTGCCTGCAAGTGTAGTTGCTTGTGATGGATCAGAGATCAAACGAAGCTTGAAACATTCATTCATAAAATAAACAAATTTCAAATTCTCTTGTTTTGAAACATCTATGTTGAAGTCGCCTGAAACGACCATTGGAACATTCTGATTTCTAGACTAAATATTCTACATTAAAAGATGGGTGGGTAATGTCTGCGACATAACTGGAGTGTCGTAACTACACTTGTGACGTTAATCCAAATCTAATGATATGCAACGAAATTACGTTTGCATGTGAAATTTTCAAATGATTCGTTATAATTATGGTTAAAAATTCTAATTGGGAATTCTTTTCCATCACCAACTATTTTTCTTTTTTTCGAATCTACAGCATTCTTTGAAAATATTGTTGAAATGTTATTGATGAAAAACTGAAAATGCGTTTGGCAACACTGCTCACTAAATGGATGGTGGGAAGACGCACATTCGTTTTGATTATGCTAGTATTAGTAGCAGGAAAGAATGAAAAGGAACATAGCCCGAAAACGAGCAAGCGAGAGAGCGATAGTAATTCGTATTCGCTCTACTAAACTAAAAAAAGATGGGTGGGTAATGTCTGTGACATAACCGGAGCATCGTGACTTCACTTCGAGACGTTAATTTAAATCTAATGATTTATGCAGTTAATCAAAGGAGGCTGCCAAAAAGTTCGAATAAAAGCACGCGACTAGTGTACTTTGCACGTTCTATATTTTATCAACACTAGAGAGAATCGAAAAAATAATTCAAAGTGTAATAGCAACATGCAATTGTGGCAACACTGGCCATGGGATGGTGGGGAACACGCACATTCGTTTAATTTATGATGTATTAGCAGCAGAAAGGAATGGAAAAGCAGTGCGCGAAAACGAGCGAGGATAATTTAAATTCTCTTTCTATCCACATATCGTATTTCTAACCTACTTGCTGAAAATTGTTAAACACCTCAAATGGATATTTCAGTTTAACTCTTATTAGAACACAATTAATTGGTCCTGAAAAGAACCGTTTATTGTTTTATTGCGGGAGCATAATTCAGACGCACTCCCCGCGACACGGTGAGCCAGTTTAATATATTTGGCCTGAAAGTTATGCGTTTGGTGCAGTATTTTGCATTCTCGAACCAGTAGGCATCGTTGGCTTCTCGGGGCATCATTACGACTGAGGTTTGTAAGCGTAGCTCGACTTTGCAGTCCTGTACAATCTCACGAACCAGACGCTGGAACGATAGCCTACAGATTAGTTGCCCTTTAGTTGGGGCGAAATTCTTGCAGGGCGACAGTTCCGATGAGTCACCAGTAGCTGGGGCACTGTTTCCGTCCATCGCCATTGCCAACTGCTTTCCTTCGGTGGACTGGCTGCTTGCTAGTGCTTGAACGAATACGAATGATGAGAAAACCGACTGACCAATATTCATATATAAACACACGAGAAAGCACTACTATCGCTCTCTCGCTCGTTTTCGTTCCATTCCTGCGCCTTTCCTTTCCGTTCGGCTACCAATACTAGCATAACCAAAACGAATATTCTGTCTTTCCATCGCCTTGAATGTAGTGGCCAGTGCTAGCAAACTTGCATGTTCAGTTTTTCAATAACAACATTCAAACAATATTTTCAAAGAATGTTACAGATTTGAAAAGAAGGAAGGAAAATATTTTCACAAATTTAAATTCTTTTGTGTTATTTGTTAGCGCTGATAAAGGCTATTTAGTTTGCTACTAGCAAGGAGCTGCACAAACAAATCGATTTATGCAGTTAATCAACGGAGGCTGCCAAAAAGTTCGAATAAAAGCATGCGACTAGTGTACTTTGCACGTTCTATATTTTATCAATACTAGAGAGGATCGATAAAATAATTCAAAGTGTAATAGCAACATGCAATTGTGGCAACACTGGCCATGAGATGGTGGGGGAACATGCACATTCGTTTAAGTTATGATGGTATTAGCAGCAGAAAGGAATGGAAAAGCAGTGCACGAAAACGAGCGAGAGAGGATAATTTAAATTCTCTTTCTTTCGTTCCACACATCGTATTTCTTATATAGACGCTGGAACGATAGCCTACAGATTAGTTGCCCTTTAGTTGGGGCGAAATTCTTGCAGGGCGACAGTTCCGATGAGTCACCAGTAGCTGGGGCACTTTTTCGGACCGTCGTCATTGCCAACTGCTTTACTTCGGTGGACTGGCTGCTTGCTAGTACTTGAACGAATACGAATGAGAAAAACCGACCGACAGATATTTATATAATCGCGCTAATATGCACTACTATCGCTTTCTCGCTCGTTCTCGTGCCGTGCGTGAGCCTTTCCTTTCCGTCCGGCTTCTAATGGCCTAACCAAAGGAGTATGCCGTCTTTCCCCCACTAACTGCTCTCGTCAAGCAACCCAATGCGAATAATCATAGGAACAAACATGTAGTGGACCTATATATAAACTTTTCATTATTTTATTGTTCGGTTGGTCCACCATTTTGACGGCTCTGTGCGGGATGGGCTGAAAATTTTCACTTTTCCGAGTCGTTTTCGAAAGATTTTTCAAAACACAATTTTTTGTTATTAGTGCATGTTATACATACTTCAAATTTTAATACAGCATAGAGGAACATATTTTCAACAAATTGGCCTAAAAATCAAATCATTCTGTTAAGTATGATAAAAGTTATTAACGTTCAAAATCTGACGCGGTGCCGCAGCCGATATTTTGAAACGGGACCCCTATATTGAAAGCTTAAATGTATTCTACATTAAAAAATAGAAAAAAGTTCGAGTTTCGGAAAATGGCTTCATGAAAACCGTACTCAGACAAGACCATGCGTTCTCCCCACGCACACCTAATACCCCGTGGATTAACTCCCTAGTTGGTCAAACAAGCACCAAATAAACATAGAAATTAGTCTGCTTAGTGCAAAGTAATGTCAGCCCCGTTGGCTTCACCCGTATCCGCATACGTCCTCCCTTACAATGACATCAAATCTACGAACATTTTAAATTGCATCTAATGAAATCAGCACAAATCACCCCATTTCCAATAGACCGGCAAAATGAGTGTATTACGTTGGTGATGGTCGTGGTCGATTAGTGAGCGTATCTGTACGACGATGAAGGCCTCAGTTTGAGGAATGGGGTATGATATTCTACACGGAGAAATCTTCTGGATATTCACGTTCTCGTAGACGCAGACCGAATTATGATGGTAAAATTAGCGCAACATTGTGCAGCGTAACCGGTTCCAAACGTTAGACACACAGATAACGGAACCATGCATAAGAACACAACAAACGAAGAGATAACCAGAGGTCAAATAATGTTGAGGATGTGGGTAGTGTTGCTTTTCTGGGAAATTCAAGCAATACACAAGGTGATCGGAATGAACTGAAAACAAGTATTGTGGCGCTTAATTCAGTTTTAATATAGTCGACGAAGTATGCCTAGTTCAGCAAACTGTGCTCGTTTACTTCCGACAACAACGATCGAGGATGGACCAGATATTTGAGCAACGATATATAAACCAGGGAACTGTGTATTCCAACAACGCGTACGATTACGTGAAACAAAACAAATCACGGTAGATTGCTAGAACAGAAGTATTTATTGGGTATTTCCACAACTGAACTGTGATGATGTGCTGATGTGCTGATACTGTTGTCTTACGCCATTTTTGTACAACATCCGGAAGAGCCCAAACGCGTTGTATTATAATCAACATCAGCGAATCAGATAAGTTGAACCTGGGATATGCCCATAAATTCAGTCCCACGGTCTGCGAAGAAATAAATCTATTTCCATAGAGATTCGCTAACCAGAGAAAGGGCAAAGCCCATAATAACGGGCGTTCAATAAAAATGAGAATGATTTCAATACCTTACTGTAATTAAAGTAAAGAGCGTAAGTTTTTCCTCTCCAAGATAATTGCTCTCTGGACTTGCTAGAAATGTGAGGCATATTTCTTTTCACTCGGATTCCTTCAGTTCAATCGAAGATGGCGTCGAAACAGCAAGCGCTCCGCGAACGTGTTGTACGGTTTTACGAAACGCATGGTCATCGTGGAAAAAGCTTACGGTAGACCACTTTCGCGACGAAAATGTGCCCATGAGTACAGTTTACCGGATCCTGACATCCCTGAGCGTGGAGCGGAAGGCCGGTAGCGACGATGGAGGACATCATCTGTCGGAAGAAGCCTTGATCCCCCGAGTACACGGACGAGCAGATAACGATCGTTAAATCGCAGTTCCGGTGGATGACGAAGAACTACCGCGGGACGTCGTTTGTGCTGGACGACGAAAGTTACTTTCCGCTATCGAAGACTCACATTCTAGGAAATTACAGCTACTGCGCCAGCGACAAGTCGGCCACACCCCCCGAATCAACAAGAGTACCAGGAGCAGTGTTTTGATAAAATTCTTCGGCCGTTCTTAAAGAAGCATCATACGTCTTCTGGCCGGACAAGGCGTCTTCCCACTACGCCAAGTAGACGCTGGAGTATCTTGAGCAGAAAAAGATACCGTACGTGCCGCAAGAAAGGAACCCGACCAACTCGGCCCAGTGCCGTCACATTGAGATTTTTTTTCGGTTCCCTTAGCGCCCTAGTGTAAGGGAATGTAGTCTAGGTTGGGACGGGTTTGTTCAGAACTGCTCAGTGCAGGTGTAACAAAAATGAACTATAATTTCAACTTGTAATAAACAGTGAGCTGCGACCGAGTCTAATATGTGCTAAAAATAACAGATGGCAACACTGTATAAAAACGAAAATATCGACCTGTCCTAAACTATACAACAATCCCTACTGAAAAGAGTTACACCAAACACCACGATAATTTATTATGCTCTCTTAGCTCAGAAGTGTGACTCTGATGATCACCATTTTACTGCGTTGCGTTGTGATGATGATTTTGGCGGATTGCACACTGGAATCAGGAATCAGAATATATTGCAGCCGGGGCTTTATATCTTCTCATCATTTCTCTGATCGACAGAAAAGGAGGAATAGGATGAGTATAATTGCAAATACTCAATATCTCTATCTCTGCCCTTCTCAGTGACGAACAAAGCTGCGGTTGCTAAGCATTGCGTTTATCCAACCCGAAATATATGCAGATAACCCATGACCGCGCGTCGCTTCCAGAATAGACTGGAAGGGCACATTGTCAAAAGCACCTTCAATATCTAGGAATACACCCAAGCTAGATTGCTTGAGCGAAAAGGCCTTTTCAATGTTATAAACAACAACGTGAAGCAGAGTGTTCACGTGGATTTTCCTCACTGATATGCATGTTGCATTTTGTGCAGTGGATATTCAACTAAATTAAAGTTCCTGATGTGATGATCGATTATCCGTTCGAAAGCTTTTAGAAGAAAAGAACTTAAGCTGATAGGCCTAAAACTCTTGGCTTCTTCATAGCTTGGCTTTGGGAATAAATCTAACGGAAATTTCTCGCCATGTTTTCGAGACGTACCCGGTAGCAAGACTGGAAAGCATGATATTTTTCGGAATCCGAATCATCAGAATGAGATCTGCGAACATTGTTCAGCTCCGATAATTAAGAACATCTTTTTCATCATCGTGCCATAAACACCATATCTGGTTTTTAAAGAGTTATTAAAAAAAATCGATTTCAAGAGAATTTTATTTAACCTGCTAGCCTCGTTCAGACTGGAGACATTAGTGCATAGGTTTTGCCAGCCACCCCGCTCTGCAGATCTCTAAGACATTTCTTGTATGCACTACAAGCTAACCTGAAAGCCCTGGAATCATCACGCTGACGCCGGTTTCAAGCTCTCTCATATCCTTCTTCATTCTTTCAAGCTCAGCCCTGCACCACGGGGTTCCCCTAATCGTTTTAACAGTACAAAGTGGACAAGCTTCTTCGTAGGATGCTACTGTGAATGAGTTTGTCGTATCCACGACGTCATCTAAGTCGTCTAGTTGACTAATTGACGGAAAATATTCATGAAATTTAGTCGCCAAGTTTTTCAAAAAAAGGTTCCAGTTTGTAGATTTGGGATTACGATATGATGATGATGATGATGATGAGACGGTTCAGTTTCATTTGGAACCTGCCAATTTCCCCAGCTCATGCAAAATTCTATTAGAGCAAAGCGTTATGTCTAACACCTCCTCCCTCCCAGACCCCTCAAAAGTTGGTCGGTTTCCAACATTCAGAATATGAAGATTTGTACTACGTATGTACTCCATCAGTTCAGAGCCTCTCAGATTGATGTCTGAGCTGCACCAAATGATGTGATGAGCATTCGCATCACTGCGGATAATGAGCGGAAGCCCATTTCTGCTACAATATGATACAACGCTTTTGAAATCATCAGAAGGAGATGACTCGTTATGCGGTTGATATGCTGAACAATATACATATTTTTTGTCTACGTTTCCGACAGTCAGTGTAACTGTGACAACACAGATATCGCGAGTTGTGAGCTCCGATATGCGACACGCGTCATTTGCAAAAATGCAAGCACGAGGCATTTCACTTGGGTTAGTCATGCCTGTCTTGTTGTAAGCAATGAAGGCAGTGTTATCGAAAAAGGAATTCAATTGCATAAAAAGATCCATGAAGGTAATACTAGAATTAACATGCCTGAAAGCACTAATGTCAATGCTCATCGCACTAAGAAACAACTATGGCCAAGAAACACCAACAAGGCGAAATGCTTCCCCAGACATATCAGTTCAAGTGTACGACCCACGAATATTAAGCAGCTTTACGTGCCCGGTGCTCAGCCCCGCTTTGAAAATGAGATTTTCGCCCCATCATCCCATCTCAGACGGCGGCCTTTGCCGCTCTCCAGAGAAAGAACGACGAATTCCAATCATTCCCGGCAACTGAATCCTGGCTGCCCTCATCCTCCTTCCCCGGAACGGTTGTATTCCACGAATGCTTTCGGAGGACGACGGTTCGACGGTTGGTCAGCAATTTATATAAGCCACCACCGCACCATTCTCCACCTTGGGATTTCGCGGCAGCAAATTGTTATGCAAAGCGAAGGAAAAAAAAAGCGACGGTTGCTGCTGTTGGCCGACTCGATCCGATGATGGACGTTCCGTTTGTTATGGAAATGTTCAGTAGAGCATCGACCAATGGTCGGCTTCGTCCGTGTCGAACTGCAAAGCGAACGATGAAGTGACAAGCTTTCACCTGTAGGAATATGTGTTCAGTTGGCTAATTTATCTGTGTGTGTGTGCGACCTGTTGACACTTTGTCAAGCTGTCACACGATTTTCGGCAGTTTTTCGCGACAACGAGCAAAGTAAGCGCTTTTTTCTGTTCTGCACAGAATTCGGTTGTCAGCCACGTGGGGGCACGTATCAATCATCATTATTTTGCAGTTTGAACGTTGGGGCAGTACTAGCCCGGCGAATGCTTCGAAGAGAATGCGCAGGGCAGTTGAAACAGGGTGAAAGTCGTTAAAAAGTTTAGTTTTTTTCTATCGTTTATTTGATGTTACACTGCCTGATCATTGCATCTTACTTGAGGATTGAGCAGCGAAACTGATTTGCAATAATAGCTGCGTTGCCAAGGTTGCTGGTGGCAAACGCTTGCTGTCTTTTTGTTAAGTTATTTATATGTCAAAGTAAAATTAACGAGTAACGATATATTAAACTTTTGAATAAATTCACTCAAATAGTATAGAAATACAATTAATTCTACCGAGTTAAAGTGCTTACCGGTAAACGGTATCATCCGCCTAGGCACTTTTTTGTAGAATGGGGAGCAACCATACTGCTGCTGCGACAGGTGTCAAACTTTTGAGTGGCAAAACTTTACAGCTCCAGCGGGAAGTCGCAACCCACGTTTGTGTTCTAATTTCCCTCGAGAGATAAAATTGTATTTTCTAAGCTCAATTTCTCGTGGACGTTGTCTATGGAAGCTTGAACGGGAACCGGTATGAGAGTGAATCTAGGAATTACATGTTTCTGTTGTTGGATGCTGAATCTCTTGTATAAGGATTCGACATCTCAATTTTTTGTTTATCATTTATCAGTCAGCGTTATTCCAATCGAAAAAGAGAATTTATCAATGGTCCTCGAGAAGGATTTGTATGCTTTTGTCAGGTCTCGTGCTCGATTGGAATGACATTAATTTAGTACGAAGAAAACAAATATAAAATGGTGATATAATAAGATAAAATAAAGTATTGTAACAATTACTTGCCAACAGTAATGTCTGATGTACATTTCGGAAACCATAGTTCCACGATCACCTGTATTCAATATCATCGTGTTAAACAGCATATTTTAAAAGTTCGAAAAATCGGAGAATCAAAAGTTCGAAAATTTGGTAATTCAGAAATTCGAAATTCCGAAGGATTAAAGAAAATAAAAATTCAAAAATCCAAAGGTTTGAAAAATTCCACACATCGACCATTCGAAATTTCAATTTCTACTTCGGATATTCCAAAGTCGAGAAATGCAAAAATTCAAAAATTTAATAATTCGAAAATTCCAGCTTACGACAAATCGAAATTTCGATAATTTTTCGAACTCAAAAACCGGAAGATTCGAAAATTCAAAAGTTCAAAAATTCACTGATTCGAAAATTCAAAAATTCCAAAATGCGAAGACAAAAAAATTCAAAGCGTTACAAAATTTTAAACTTCAAAAATTCGAGAACGCGAAAATTTGAAAATTCCAAAATTCGAATATCAAATATGCGAATATTTGCGAATTCGAGAATTAGAGATTTCTAAAATTCGAAAATTATAATATTAGAAAATGCAATACGTCAAAAATTTGAAAATTTCAGACCTTGAAATTTCGGGAATTCGAAATTTTTAACATTCAAAGATTTGAAAATTCGAAAATGCGAGTATTCAAAAATATGAGAATTGAAAAATTCGAAGATTTGAAAATTCGAGCATTCAAAATCTCGAAAATTGAAAAATTCCCAATTCTCGAATATTTAAATTCTCAAATCTTTGAATATTCGAATATGAAAGTTTTTTAATGCTCAATTTTTAATTTTCGGAGCACCGAATCATCGAATTTTCAAATGCTTCTTCAATGTTCGTTTTTACGTTACGTTACGTTTTTGAACCTGTGAATGTTCGTGTTCGCAAATTCGAAAATCGTAAGATTTGAAAATTGGAAAATTTAATGATTCGAAAACTCTAATCTTTAAATTCGAAAATTCAAATCATCAAAAATTTGAAAACAAATTGATTCAAAAATTTGAAAGCTTGAGAATTCGAAAATTCGAAAATTCAAAGATTTGAGTATTGAAACATTTGAAAATTTGAACATTCGGAAATTCAAAAATTAGGAAATTCAACAATTTTAAAAATTCGGAAAATTTGAACATTCGAAAATCCGATAATTCACAAATTTAAAAATCCGAGAAATCGATTAATCGGAAATGCCATAATTCAAAAATCCAACATTTCGGAAAGATGGAAAAATTGAAAAAAGAAGATTTAAAAATTCCAAAACTGCAGACTTCGAAATTTTGACTTTTTTTAATTTTCGAAATTTAAACGTCGAAAATGAGAGTACGCATATTTTAGTATTAAAAAACTAAAAAAATTGAAAACTGAAAGTTCCAAGATTTCCAAAATTCAAAGGCAGGAAAATTCAAAAATTCCAACAATCCAAAGTTAGATAATTTAATAAGTCCAATCCTACAAAAAATCGAAGATATAAAAATTCGAGCATCTGAAAAATCTAGAATTCTAAAATTCTAAATTTCGCTTTTTTGAAAATTCGATTTGTTGAAAATTCAAAAACACAAAGGTTCGAAATTTTGATTCGCGGATTCGAAAATTCAGAAATTGCAAAATCCAAATATTCGAAAAATTCAAAAATTTTGAAATTTGAATATTTCGTGTTTTCGAGAATTCAAAAATCCGAAAATTCAATCGATCAAAATTGAAAAATTCGTGTATTCGGAGCACCAAAAAATCGGAAAATTTTAACTTTCGAAAATTCGATGATTGAAATATTCTAAAAATTAAAAATCCGAAAACTTAACAATTCGAAATTTCAAAAACTGGCAAATACAAAATACCTAAATTCCTAAAGTTTTAAAATTCGTAAATTCGAGAATTGATAAATACAAAAGTTTGAATATTCGAGAAATTGAAATTCTAAATTACAGCATTTCAAATTTCCAAAAATTCTACGAATATTTGAGTGTCCAAAAATCCGAAATTTAGCGAAATCAAAAATTGTAAAATTCAGAAATTCGATAATTCAAATATCCGAATAATTCAAAAATTCGTTCCTCAAAAATCAAATCATCTAAATATTAAATAAATTTAAAAAATTTTTAGATAAAAAAATCGAAAATTCAAAATTCGGAAATTTTACGATTCGAGAATTCAAAAATTCTAAAACTCAAAAATTTGAAAATCCGTGATCTCAAAAATTTCAAAATTTGAGAGTTCAAAATTCGTATATTCAAAATTTCGTAAATTTGAAAATTCAGGGATTCGAGAATTCAAAAATTCGATCATTCGTTAATTCAATAAATATGAAAATATGAGAATTCGAAAATTCAAAAATTATAAATTTCAAAAATTCAAAAATTCGTGGATTCGAAAATTCAAAAATTCGAAAATTTGAATATTCGAGAATTTAAAAATTCGACGATTAGAAAATTCGACGAAAATTTGAAAATTCAAAAATTCGAAAATATTTGAGTGTCCAAAAATCCGAAAATTTGAGAAGTTAAGTATTTCAAATTCAAAAATTGAAAAATTCGGAAATTCGATGATTCGAAAATTTGTGGAGATGGAAATTTCGTAAATTCGAGAATTCAAATACCCGAATAATTCAAAAATTCGTTCCTCGAAAATCACATCATCTAAATAAATAAAATAAATCAGAATAAAAAAAATTAGATTAAAATATTCAAAAATTCGAAAATTTGAAAATTCATGTTTCGGAAATTTTACGTTTCGATACTTCGAAAATTCGAGGATTCAAAAATTCGAAAATTCAAAGATACGAAAATTCGAAAATCAGTGATCTCAAAAATTTCAAAATTTGAGAATTTGAAAGTTCGAAGATTCAAAAATTCTAAATTCGGATATTCAAAAATTCGCAAATTTGAACATTAAGGAATTCGAGAATTCAAAAATTCGATGATTCAAAAATTGGAAAATTCTAAGGTTCAAAAATTCGAAAATTTAAATATTTGAAAATTCGAAGATTTGAAAATTCGAAAATTCGTAAATTCGAAAATTCGAACATTCGAAAATTCCAAAATTAGAAAATTCGAAAATGCGAAAATTCGAAAATTTGAGAATTCAAAAACTCGAAAATTCGAAAATTTTTGAGTGTCCAAAAATCCGAAAATTTGAGAAGTTATAAGCGAATTTAAAAATTGAGAAATTCGGAAACGTGATCATTCAATAATTCCAAAATTTGGGGAGATGAAAATTTCGTAAATTGGAGAATGCAAATAACCGAATAATTCAAAAATTCGTTCCTCGAAAATCGCATCATCTAAATATTAAATAAATTCAAAAAAAAAATTGGATTAATAAATTCAAAAATTCTAAAATTCAGAATTCGAAAATTTTACGATTCGAGAATTCGAAAATTTAAAAATTCTAAAATTCGAAAATTATAAGTTTCAAAAATTCGAGGATTCGAAAATTCGAAAAATCGAGAATTCGAAAATTTGGAAATTCCGAAATTCTAAAATTCCAAAATTCCAAAATTCCAAAATTCCAAAATTCCAAAATTCCAAAATTCCAAAATTCCAAAATTCCAAAATTCCAAAATTCCAAAATTCCAAAATTCCAAAATTCCAAAATTCCAAAATTCCAAAATTCCAAAATTCCAAAATTCCAAAATTCCAAAATTCCAAAATTCCAAAATTCCAAAATTCCAAAATTCCAAAATTCCAAAATTCCAAAATTCCAAAATTCCAAAATTCCAAAATTCCAAAATTCCAAAATTCCAAAATTCCAAAATTCCAAAATTCCAAAATTCCAAAATTCCAAAATTCCAAAATTTCAAAATTCCAAAATTCCAAAATTCCAAAATTCCAAAATTCCAAAATTCTAAAATTCCAAAATTCCAAAATTCCAAAATTCCAAAATTCCAAAATTCCAAAATTCCAAAATTCCAAAATTCCAAAATTCCAAAATTCCAAAATTCCAAAATTCCAAAATTCCTAAATTCCAAAATTCCAAAATTCCAAAATTCCAAAATTCCAAAATTCCAAAATTCCAAAATTCCAAAATTCCAAAATTCCAAAATTCCAAAATTCCAAAATTCCAAAATTCCAAAATTCCAAAATTCCAAAATTCCAAAATTCCAAAATTCCAAAATTCCAAAATTCCAAAACTCCAAAATTCCTAAATTCCTAAATTCCAAAATTCCAAAATTCCAAAATTCCAAAATTCCAAAATTCCAAAATTCCAAAATTCCAAAATTCCAAAATTCCAAAATTCCAAAATTCCAAAATTCCAAAATTCCAAAATTCCAAAATTCCAAAATTCCAAAATTCCAAAATTCCAAAATTCCAAAATTCCAAAATTCCAAAATTCCAAAATTCCAAAATTCCAAAATTCCAAAATTCCAAAATTCCAAAATTCCAAAATTCCAAAATTCCAAAATTCCAAAATTCCAAAATTCCAAAATTCCAAAATTCCAAAATTCCAAAATTCCAAAATTCCAAAATTCCAAAATTCTAAAATTCCAAAATTCCAAAATTCCAAAATTCCAAAATTCCAAAATTCCAAAATTCCAAAATTCCAAAATTCCAAAATTCCAAAATTCCAAAATTCCAAAATTCCAAAATTCCAAAATTCCAAAATTCCAAAATTCCAAAATTCCAAAATTCCAAAATTCCAAAATTCCAAAATTCCAAAATTCCAAAATTCCAAAATTCCAAAATTCCAAAATTCCAAAATTCCAAAATTCCAAAATTCCAAAATTCCAAAATTCCAAAATTCCAAAATTCCAAAATTCCAAAATTCCAAAATTCCAAAATTCCAAAATTCCAAAATTCCAAAATTCCAAAATTCCAAAATTCCAAAATTCCAAAATTCCAAAATTCCAAAATTCCAAAATTCCAAAATTCCAAAATTCCAAAATTCCAAAATTCCAAAATTCCAAAATTCCAAAATTCCAAAATTCCAAAATTCCAAAATTCCAAAATTCCAAAATTCCAAAATTCCAAAATTCCAAAATTCCAAAATTCCAAAATTCCAAAATTCCAAAATTCCAAAATTCCAAAATTCCAAAATTCCTAAATTCCAAAATTTCAAGATTCCAAAATTCCAAAATTCCAAAATTCCAAAATTCCAAAATTCCAAAATTCCAAAATTCCAAAATTCCAAAATTCCAAAATTCCAAAATTCCAAAATTCCAAAATTCCAAAATTCCAAAATTCCAAAATTCCAAAATTCCAAAATTCCAAAATTCCAAAATTCCAAAATTCCAAAATTCCAAAATTCCAAAATTCCAAAATTCCAAAATTCCAAAATTCCAAAATTCCAAAATTCCAAAATTCCAAAATTCCAAAATTCCAAAATTCCAAAATTCCAAAATTCCAAAATTCCAAAATTCCAAAATTCCAAAATTCCAAAATTCCAAAATTCCAAAATTCCAAAATTCCAAAATTCCGAAATTCCAAAATTCCAAAATTCCAAAATTCCAAAATTCCAAAATTTCAAAATTTCAAAATTCCAAAATTCCTAAATTCCAAAATTCCAAAATTCCAAAATTCCAAAATTCCAAAATTCCAAAATTCCAAAATTCCAAAATTCCAAAATTCCAAAATTCCAAAATTCCAAAATTCCAAAATTCCAAAATTCCAAAATTCCAAAATTCCAAAATTCCAAAATTCCAAAATTCCAAAATTCCAAAATTCCAAAATTCCAAAATTCCAAAATTCCAAAATTCCTAAATTCCAAAATTTCAAGATTCCAAAATTCCAAAATTCCAAAATTCCAAAATTCCAAAATTCCAAAATTCCAAAATTCCAAAATTCCAAAATTCCAAAATTCCAAAATTCCAAAATTCCAAAATTCCAAAATTCCAAAATTCCAAAATTCCAAAATTCCAAAATTCCAAAATTCCAAAATTCCAAAATTCCAAAATTCCAAAATTCCAAAATTCCAAAGTTCCAAAATTCCAAAATTCCAAAATTCCAAAATTCCAAAATTCCAAAATTCCAAAATTCCAAAATTCCAAAATTCCAAAATTCCAAAATTCCAAAATTCCAAAATTCCAAAATTCCAAAATTCCGAAATTCCGAAATTCCAAAATTCCAAAATTCCAAAATTTCAAAATTTCAAAATTCCAAAATTCCTAAATTCCAAAATTCCAAAATTCCAAAATTCCAAAATTCCAAAATTCCAAAATTCCTAAATTCCAAAATTCCAAAATTCCAAAATTCCAAAATTCCAAAATTCCAAAATTCCAAAATTCCAAAATTCCAAAATTCCAAAATTCCAAAATTCCAAAATTCCAAAATTCCAAAATTCCAAAATTCCAAAATTCCAAAATTCCAAAATTCCAAAATTCCAAAATTCCAAAATTCCTAAATTCCTAAATTCCTAAATTCCAAAATTCCAAAATTCCAAAATTCCAAAATTCCAAAATTCCAAAATTCCAAAATTCCAAAATTCCAAAATTCCAAAATTCCAAAATTCCAAAATTCCAAAATTCCAAAATTCCAAAATTCCAAAATTCCAAAATTCCAAAATTCCAAAATTCCAAAATTCCAAAATTCCAAAATTCCAAAATTCCAAAATTCTAAAATTCCAAAATTCCAAAATTCCAAAATTCCAAAATTCCAAAATTCCAAAATTCCAAAATTCCAAAATTCCAAAATTCCAAAATTCCAAAATTCGAAAATACAAAAATTCGAAAATTTAAGAGTTGGAAAATGCGAAGATTCGAAAATTCAAGAATTCAAAAATTTTAATATTCGAATTTTGAAAATACAAAGATTCGAAAATTCGAGAATTAGAAGATTCGAAAATTCAGAAATTTTGAAATTCGAGAATTTGAAAGTTCGAGAATTCGAAAATTTGAGAACTTAAAAATTTGAATATGTGAAAATTCGAAAATTCAGAAATTCAAAAATTCAAACTACAAAAATTTAAAAATTCCAAAAATCAGAAATTCTAATGCGCGAAATTTCGAAGATTAAAAAATTCGATCATTCTAAAAAGGTTTAAAAAAATCGATGATTTGAATATCATAATTTCAAAATCTTCAAGATTCAAAAATTCGAAAAGTCGAAAATTCGACAATTCGAATATACCAAAATTCGAAAATCAAAAAAAATCAAAAGATTGAAGATTCGAAAATTTGACGAGTTCAAGTTTCGAACAGTCGAAAATTCGAATATATCAAAATTGGAAAATTCAAAAATCCGAATATTCGAAAAATAATCGATTTAACGATTCAAAAATTTGAGAATTAAAGAATTCGAAATTTACAAAAAATCAAAAATTTGAATATAAAGAATATAAATTCGAAAATTCGCAAAATTTAAAAATTCGAAGATTCAAAAATTCTAAAATTCGAAAATTCAAAAATGCAAAAATTCGGAAATTTAAGAATTGGAAAATTTGAAGATTCGTAAATTCTGAAATTCTATTATTCGAAAATTTTGAAATTCGAGAATTTGAAAATTCGAGAATTCGAAAATTTGAGAATTTAAAAATTTAAAATGTGAAAATTCGAAAATTCAAAAATTCAAACTACAAAAATTTAAAAATTCAAGAAATCAGAAATTCTAATGCGCGAAATTTCGAAGATTAAAAAATTCGATCATTCAAAAAATTCGGAAGTTTAAAAAAATCGATGATTTGAATATCAAAATTTCAAAATCTTCAGGATTCAAATTCGAAAATTCGATGAGTCGAAAATTCGACAATTCGAATACACCAAAATTCGAAAATTCAAAAATCCGAATGTTCGAAAATTCAACAATTTAACGATTCAAAAATTTGAAAATTAAAGAATTCGAAATTTCAAAGAAATCAAAAATTGAATATCTAAAAATTAGAAAATTCGAATATTCAAAGATTCGAAGGTTTAAAAATTTGAAAATACGAAAATTCGAAGATTCAGAAATGCAAAATTTCAAAGGTTCAAAAATTCGAGAATGCGAAAATGCAAAATGTAGAAATCTCGAAGATTCGAAAGTTCAAACAAATCAACCATTCGAAAATTCAAACATTAGAATATTCGAAAATTCAAGGATTCATCTAAAATTCATAAAAATCAAAAATTCGGAACTATTTGGAAATTCGAAATTTTGAAAATTCGATATTTCGAACATTCGACATTTCAATATGTTGGAAAATAAATCGAAAATTCGAGGATTCGAATTCGAAAATTGAAAAAGTCGAGGATTCGGAAATTCTTTAATTTGACACTTTGAAGATTTGCAAGTTCAAATATTCCAAAATTTTAAAATTCGGTAATTTGAAAATGGGAAAATTCAAAAATTCAATGTCGAAAATTTAAATCCGAGAATTCAGGGTTTCTAAAATTCATAAACTCGAAGATTCGATGTTTAAAAAATTCCAGAATTCCCGCATAGTGAAATTCGAAAATTTATGCGCTGGCAACTGGTTGACGTAGGTTTCGTCATCTATTACCTTGCAGTCGAACTTCATGAGCATCTTCGTATACAGATCTGGGATCTTCAATATATTTTGATTCTAGACGTACACACCTACAATATGATTAGTGTTCAAGTTTTTGAAAATCGTGATTAATAGAAAATCCTTCAAATTTAAGTCAACCAAAAATGATTTTTCATATTACCGCGATCCTCTAGGAAGTCCAAGTCGAACCACGTCATTTAACCTCGCGGCTAACATCGTTAATGTCACTACAGCTAAAACAAATGCTATAGAGCGTAAATACATCTATTTTTCCGCTCTCGAACGTCGATGTGTGTGCCAATTGCTCCATGCTTAAGCATGGGTCTTGGGCATGAGATTGTGAGTGCAAAAATAGAAAGTGTGAGCGCCTCACAGCTTTTTAATATTTATTCATTTTAGATATAAAAGATCAGTGGTTCCGTTGAGCTTACATCTAGGTTTGTGTTGAATAAACTATTTAAGAGAAAAAAAGCAAATCTCTTCCAACAGCATTTTTTTTAATACATACATGATCGCATTTTTTGAGCGCCTGCTATTTTCATCATTCGCCAATGCGAAGGGGGGCGAGCATTTTTAGCGCCTACTATTCGTGTCGAACGTCTTAGCTCGACTAGTCCCAGTGTGAATTGAACCAGTCAATTGACACCTCAAGCTTGCGACAGTGTAAATTAGTGAATAAAACGTGACTTTTGTCACGGTGTTATTGTTGTGGTTTTTCTGCAAATAGAACAACAATTTTTGCATAATTCTCGGCTCTCGATCTTAGCATGCGAATGCCAATCATTTCATTCAAAGTTGAATCGCTAAAGCTAGCATCAGATATTCTAATTTTTTGGCATCAGACTTCATACAGTTGTGATTTGCTAGTTGGGGACTTTTTCACCATCGTCAAACTAAAAATCAACTGAATGCCAAAATCTCATGTCAAATGTGCTTTGAAAATCAAACTGACAATAGTTTGAGATGTTTTTTGACATCTGTCAGTTGTTTCAACTAATGAATTAATTCCGTTAGTTGGTCGCAGTGAATCTCGACTATGTAACAATGTTTATAGATAAAATCGTATAATTGGTGTCGAACTCAGTAGGCTTAGAAAAAAAAAAACAGGAAATTCTTTGATTGGATGTGTTTTTCACAACTGTTGATAAATCAAAACGACCTAAAATTGATGTATTTTTTTAGATTGTCAATCAATAATTTTTACTGTGCCCACTAATTGTTTATTAACACAAAACCAAACCACCAGAACTACCCAATTAACTTCGTGTGTGTGCTTGAACTGACATCGGCACTAGAGCTGGTTTGGTACGTACCTATGTACATATTTACATGCATTTGAGCCGGGGTCAGGCAAAAGTCACAACAAAGTTCACCGGAGGCAGCGCCGCCAGCCGCCGAGCCGAGCCAAGCCAAGCCAAGCGCAAGCAATCGATACTCATTAATATTTAATTTAATCTTGGAATAATTATGCCGCGTACAGATTATCATCATTTACGGGCTGGTAAGTAGTGTAGGTACCATTTTTTGTTGCGTTGCAGCTGTTGCCCCAAAGACAGATAGACAGACTGACCGACGACCGACCGACCTTCTTCTGCCCGTCTGCCGAACGTTCGAAGCCGGTCAACAGAGGCAGCTGTCGTCATGACAACTTGTAAAATAGTTTGGCGTCAGGCCAGTGTAAATTTTACAGGGGTTTTTTGGGGTGTTGTGTACATCTGAGTCATGTTAATCATGTGCTAGTTAACTGGATGGCACTGGTTTTAATTTTGTTTCGATACTTTTCGAACAAAGGAGTATTGCTTTTAATATAGTATTAAGCTACCGTATGTCGAACGACCGAGTTCTGCCGTGTCGTGTCGTACATGAACAGCTTTACACATAATTTCAAAATGTCAGTGGGATCGATAATTCAAAATATGTTTTTCCGTTAACGAAGACACCGTAAATGGGACAAGTTACCAGCATTCCGAGAGATAGATAAAAAAAATGCAGAAGTAACGCAGTTTCAATTTTGATCTCGCCATTTCCGACTACGTTTATCGTCGTTTCCCGGGTTGACGCAATAAAACAGCTTAATGAATGTCCGCCTCCCGGTTTGCAAAAAAAAAAAGAAATGGTTGAGTTGGCTGGTTTTTTTCTCCCACCGTGGCTCTAGTTTCCAGTTTTGTTCACAGCCGTAACTGTCAGGAACCAACGGAAAAGTAGGCCAACTATGATGAATCTGTTTTTCGTTTATATTCCATCATTTTAACGATCTTGTTTCCTATGTAGCTTGAAGAGATGATGAAGAGATAAATAATGAATAATGAAGGGCAACACTGGTTGCATGAGTAAAAAAAAAATATTTCCAACGTGGCGCCATACTAAATTGTTTGACGCTCGAATGAAATGTTAATCACTCAAAAAAGGCTCATCAATTGGTTATTATGAGTTTGACCTCAGAACTGGATCGATTCCGTTTCGGCTGTCATACCGCGTAGGTCACGAACCACCCCTCGCGCATAAAAGCCAAATTAATTCATTTTCAAATTAGCTAGAAACCGACGAAATTAGCGAACTCAAGCGCAAGAAGCGCAAACAGTAAAAAAAATAGAAAAGTTTATCCCGATGGCTCCCGCTATCTGACCGGTAGCATTAATGCTGAAATTTAATTGCTGCTTTGGCTCAGTTTTGGCGAAATCCCTTCTTATCCGGACGATTCTGCTTCTGCGAGATAATCAAAAAATAAAAAGAAAAAGGAAGAACAAATCGCGACGAGTGCCAGCTTTCGGTATCATGGTTCCCTGGAAACCGTTTCGGTTTGAATTGCGGACACAAAACGTAACTCTGGTCGAATATATATGAATGTCACAACGATTTAATTGTAAGAAGAGCAATTTTTTTTACAATTTCAATTATTTTTTTGACGATTTCAAATTTCAATTGACAATGTCAAATTATTGAGCCAATCTACTTTTTTTGGGAGCACTGCTGGATTTCGACAATTGAATTGAAGGTAACCATTTTGTCTGCATTTCTCTACGCATATGTCTCCCTAGAGGATAACTACTGTCTACTAGATTCCGTAGATTTTGAAGCTCCCTAGCAATCCTTTTGACTATTTCAATAAATAAAATAGAATAATGTAATAATATCTCCGAGAATCGCGAGAAAAAATCGCTGTTTTTTTGCAAACATTGCCACAGTGGTCCAGAATGCGAATTTAGCAGGAATTTTAACTTTTTGCTAAAATTAATTGACTTAGCCTTACACCATGTTTGGCAAATTTGATGTACTTTTAAAGGTCCTTCTTTTTGTTTAAACTGATGCTAGGGTGGTTCTAAATTTAGCAATATTTCAAATAGAACTTTTTAACGGTTTGAGATAGAGCTTTACTGTCTTCGATGAAGTTGTAGAGCAACACATTTTAGACAAATTTGCTGAAGACATGCAAGCTCTAGCTTTTATATTTTCCATTGCACGAGAAATTCAAGTGTAAACTTTAGGGTGTTCCTTAAAAAAACGGTTTTTTTTATAACTTTTGAAGTTTTTATTTTACGCTAAAGTGCTCTTTGGACAACTTGAAGATTATTTTAGGGCGCATAATTTGCTTTAAAGCACCAACTACTTAACTTTTTTCGTTTTAAAGTTATAAGAACTTTTATATAAAAAATATAACTTTTTCAAATAGAATCATCTTCGATTTAGGCACTGAACATTAAATACTGTTGCTTTCATATGAGATAGCATGCTTTGTAGTATAGATCACCAAAACAAGGCAAGTACGATATTTTTTTATATCTTGCAATATTTACTCAAAAAATAGTTTATTTTTAGTAAAAAGTATATATAACTTTCTTACGAGCGAAGCTAGAGGTTCAATATATTAAGACAAATTGCTCTCCTAAATATCTGAAAGTATTTCTTAAGTGATCTTAATGAAAAATCAAAACTGCAAAAGTTATACGAAGAAAACCATTTTTTAAGAAACACCCTAAATTTTTTTGGTAAATTTCTTGTAAAATGAAAAGTACACGACATAGAGTTTCAGTGTCTTCGACAAAGTTTTTTAAATTTTCATTTTCTTCAATTTTCTGCAAGACAGCGAAACTCTATCTCGAACCATTAAAATGTTATTTTTCTGACTTTAAAAAATTTAAAACCACCCTACCCACTATTTGAAATAATAGAACAATATTGTGATGTGCATTATTTTATCATGAAAACGAAACTACATTTTTTTATATTGTTCACCGTGAAAGTCATTTAAACATATTACAAAGAATCAATTCAAGAAAAAAAACAAATTTTTAATGTAACTTTTCCAGTTTTCATTTTTTTCCAACCTATCCTTCAGATGTTTTTTAGAGTTTTTGAGGACGAACATTTTCTTCTAATACATCAAAACTCTAGCTTTTATTGTACAGAAGATATAAGCACTTAATATTTCAAAAATGAATTTTTTTAAATCAATTTTATGAAATTTAAAAAAATATCGTGTTCGCCATTTTTTGCTTAATTTTAACTATAATCATGACCTTATTTATAGTTAGTAGAATTATCTTTTATTTGCCCCAAATGAGTGATATTGTTATTCCAAACAACCCCAATTTTTGACGAAAAAGTGCTCATAACTACTCATACTCATGAATAAATTATTCGCCTTGAAACAATCTTAAAGTTATCTGAAGACTACTTCAGTTTTAAATGAATACAGCAAAAGTTATTGGAATAAAACTGTATTTCGAAGAAACACCCTAAGCTCCGACTTTAAATTTGTTGTAAAATAAAAAGTATGACAGATAGAGCTTACTTCTCCAAAGACTTAATAAGGCTGAGTTGTTTAGTTTTAGTAAAATCTCAAAATTCCTACTAAATTTGCATTCTGGACCACTGTGCATTGTAAACACGTGTGTAAAAGGTTATTCGTCTGAATTACATTTTTACCAATTTTGGCCCAAATTTCCAAAAATGACAAATCCTACAAACAAATGTTGTAGGAGTGATTTTCAAATTAGTTAATTTTTTGAATAAAAATATTGAAAAAATTCTTCATCGATTCATACACTGGAAAAATCGATTTTAGAAATTTAAAGTCGATTTACAAAAAAAAAACCCATCTTTGATTCGGATGAAATTTTGTTCCAAGATAGGTACCGTTCCCTATCTACCGTCAAAAATTCAAGTTGGGTACTTTTAAGGAAAAAAAGATATTTAAAAAAAACTTTTGCTTGTCCAAACTGATTTTAGTTTTTCAGTGTTTTTTTTATCGAAAACTAAACCAATGAAAGTCATAATCATCTCAGAATCCAATTTCTCAACTGCTAGTTGCCTGATACATGCAAAAAAGTATTAGTAACAAATTTGGTATATCCATAACAAACTTGAATGGGGCAAATATCATCATCGATGTATGCGAGATTTAACTAAATACCACGTACGGCCGCGTACGAAGAAGTATCTTGTCTATGTACCCGCCCGGGAAGTAGAGATTGATGGTGTAGTCTCGCTGCTTCAAGAACCCTTTGTTTCAGTTAGTGAAAATTCTGGCTTGCAAGCAATTGCGTTCAGGAAAAAATGAAGGAGTATTTCAAAACAACTTATTTCCCATCAGCCTCATTTCGAACCTTTCGCCGAATCGGTTCTTTCAAGCTTTGATCTGTTGAGCGGGGCTAGTCTACCTGTTCGCCTTTTTGTGCCGCGAGGCATGAATTTCCGTTGTTGCAAACAATTGGGCCTATTGCGACTCATTGTAGAACCAAGGCACGCCGTGGAAAATACTGTGGAAAATGTATATAAATTATCCGGGGACAAAATGATACATTCTTTTAAGGAACGCACCAATAATACAAAAGAGCGCTACGCCATCGATAACGACTAATTTCTACGTTTCCTTGTACACTAAAGAGCGAGAGTCCCATGTTTGGGAACATCTTCTAATGTGCCTACAAACTTCCGAAAGAGTTTCTCTCCTAAGCTTCCTCGTAAAGGCCTGAAAAGTGTCCCATGAAGGGTGCTGTTACAAAACCGAAGTAAGTGATTCCTGGTCTCGGTAATCTTAGAAACTAGTAGGAATTTCGACATGGGACATCAAAAACCCCAATTGTCCTTATAATTCAGTCCCTACATTTCCCCCCACCCAGGTTTTACACAATGCATTTGCATTACGATTAAAGGTCAGACGAAACGAGTACCCGACGCGAACAGCCATGAACAATCTCCTACCTCGTGGTGGGCAGAGATTGCTTAGAATTATACGCGAAAGGGACTTTTGAACGTCGGATCGCCCGAATTTTTCTCAATGTGCGCGACGCTACAAATGCAAATGAAAAACTTGATGAAAGCTAAAAAACGCGACTATTGGCACCAGTCTGTCGACGGATTAACGGAACGGATCATCAGAGAACCTACCTACGTTGCGTATTCGATTCATCCTGTGATTGCAATACAAGGAACGTTCGTCATATGATGACGACAGCTATGCATCGCTTTTATGCTAATTATTATGACAGTAGTGGTGAGTGCAATCATAAAAGAAGCTGTGCTGCCAACATTCTACCCACAAATTTACCTATCAACGACCATTCCCACATCGTTATACATCGTTATAGTTACAGGAGGCTTTCCGTTTAATGGAGCATGGAAAGCACTCTTTGTATTTCCTGGAGAAAACACGGGAGTTTTCAGTACTTTATCTTAAAAATCATAGCAGATTACCTTAGTTTGAGCTCTTTCGCAGTACTTCATTCCGGGTAATAAGAAGGCGGACACTTGGATTAGAATGATAATGAGAAGGTTGACATTTTGGCATTAGAAATTTTTAAATATTTCTTCTCAGAGGACGCTCGAAAATTGGCAAATTTCATGGCAAGCGATGGATGTTTAGGAATCCAAAAGGTATCAACAAACCTTGGTCCAAGAGAATGGATGAGGGTCATGACTTCATTCGGGTGATATATTGGGTCATGTACCATAATTATACGCAGAAGGCCCATCTCTGGCGTATTGAGACCGTGGAGAGTGGTCTCTGCGCTTGTGATGGTGGTTATCGCGATATTAAACATGTTGTCTGGTCGTGCGCTAAGTATTCTACTGCCAGATCTCCGTTAAACGAATTCTTCGGCCTCGTTTTCGTCCAGTCCGAGATGCTATACCAATTTCGTTACTGATACTTGTTGCATGTATCAGGCATCTAGCAGTTGGGAAATTGGATTCTGAGATGATTATGACTTTCATTGGTTCAGTTTTCGATGAAAATACACTGAAAAAAATTTGTTTGAACAAGGAAAAGTTTATTTCAAACAATTTTTTTCCATAAAAGTGCCCAGCTTTAATTTTTGACGGTAGGTAGGGAACATAATTACCTATCTTGGAATAAAATTTCATCCAATTCAAAGATGGGTTTTTTTTTGTAAATCGACTTTAATTTTAAAAATCGATTTTTTTAGTGTAGAAGTCGATGAATATTGTTTTCAATATTTTTATTCAAAAAATTGACTAATTTTGTGAAAATCACTTCTGCAACATTTTTTCTACATTTCATTTTTAGACTACAGCCATTTGGAAAAAATTGGTAAAAAAAGTTTAACTCTTTTCAAAAGACAGTCTAGATCATTTTTGGAAAAACAAAGTATGCAAAGTGGCTTTTTGTGACAAAGTTCTCATGTACAGAAAGTTTTATTAAAATCGGAGAGGGTGCTGCCAACATTTGTTCGAGTTGGCGTGAAGTTCCTCTACAGAATTGCTTTTGATCAATCCGATATGTGGTGAATCCATGAATTATTTTCAATGCTTCTCCATGAAACCCGTCAGTTCTTTCAGAATTTATTTCCGCAAAAATTTTCCTTCGCCTACTTTTGCTGGTCAAACATTTTTCCGTATTCCCGTTAATTCATCCAATGCTCCTATTCTTATATATTCTTGCAGCAGTTTCATTTTTACGCTCGCATCCATGGCAACCTTTGTTACAATTAAAGTATCGATTGGATTGGAGTCTTTTATCACTGTACACTACGTGAGGCGTCAAACCAGTCGAAAACATTAATCACAGGTTCTCAAGTCAGCTGTTTACATCACTGCAGAATAATACAGAATAATCAGTATCAATACCAGCTCTGCGTTCAATAGGTAATAATAGATTGCGTACTTATTCATTTCATGGCTTTTAAATTTTATATTTTAAATACGGAGCAGTCGGACATTGGAAACAAAACGGTAGATAGGTACCATTTAATGAATTTGTTTCAAGAGACTAGAGAGTTTTTGGCGAACAGTAGACAAGGGGCCCTTAGCTACAGCAGTAGGTATGCGTAAGGTACAACAGCTCACTTGAGATAAATTGGATTTTCTATCTGTATCATGGTAGAACGAAATGAGCAGTTCCTTTCTTCCCTCCTAGGTAATGAACTGTGCACCGGACGTTTGTTTTTGCTCACTCATTCATACAGTTGTTCGGTGTTTAGTCAGACCAAACTAAGTCGCAAAACATAAAAAATAAGGTAATGATAGCACTGGATAAAGAATTTCCTCAGCAACATTTGACTTTTGCCAGATTTGAAATATATAACAATAAAGAAGAATTATGGCAAAAATATATTTCTAATAAAAATTTAAAGGATGCTGCGATTCAAGCTATAAACTCGTTTTGCTCGAACACCGGCCAGTTAGCGTCGCAGTTACCTGCTAAAAATCAAAGGCGAGCTTTGTTTACATTTTGGACGGGTTACTTTGATCCAAAGATAGTTAACAATCAATTCGATATTAATTCGTCAAAAGGGCGAAAGTGTTTTTTGTAAACAAACTTGTTTCGCTCATTAGTCTGCTGCAGAGTGGAATTTCATGAAAAATATGCGTTAATGTAAATTTTTACGCTTCGTAGAAGTAATTTCAATTGTTTTCTGCTTTGAAATTATAGTAAATTAAGAGAAACCATTAAAAGAAAAGTTTATTTACAAATCTTATTCGCCCTTTTGCAAATTTAATACGGAATTGTAACGTGCATTCTTAAATTATCTACTGGAGCTTCGTTCCAACTCCGCTGTATTTTGAGTGCGATTAATACATGGGTTAACCCTTAATAAAGCTTTAAAAATTAAGCAAAGAATAAATACTTTCTATGATAAATATTAAAATAGACATTGCTTAATAGACATACATATTTTTCGATAAATAATATTCAATAATCTTGGTGGCAATAGTTATTGCCCGTGAGGCCCAGAGAAGTTGTTGGCAATATAATGAAAATAAAACTAGACGGATGGAAGTGGAAAGAGAGATTTCTAAATTTAAATTAGAAAAAATAACAAAATATTTTGAGCAAGCTTTAAAAAGCATAATATTTCATCTCGTATTCATGAAACTATTTGTGTTGAGCTTGTGCAACCACCTCTGGCTGCTAATCCGATATTGATCGGAACTGGCTGAAATTGCACAGAGAATCTATACACCGGATTCTGTTTCAGGACGCACTTTTTTGCAGGGTTTTGTGAAATAACACCATATTTATGTATAAAATACCTATTTCGATATACCAGTTCCATGATGCGATCATGCCGTGAAAAAAAACCGCTCGAAAAAAATCCGTACTGTTACGAGAAACTGTGCAAAAAACATGTAAAATAATTTTTAGTAGACATTAAGTAACGGCAGCTGAAAATAAATGGCATTGGATAATTCCAATGAGTATGGGAGTCGCCAATGTATCAAAATCGTGCATTTTTCAGTTTTAGGAAAACAGTTTTTAATTGAAATTCAAGTTTAGTAGTAGCTGAAATTCGATAATGTTCGACATTTTAAATGCACAAGAAGGGGGGGGGGGGGGTACTTTTCGAACATCTCAGGGGAAAAATGTATAATTGTAGTTATACATTTTTTTCAAGTTACAGATCATCGAATTCGAATAACGCGGTTGGTTGAAATGCGATTGGTGGCGCAATGTTCGACGCTATGCAGTTGGAGTCCAACTGTGACTTCCAACGTTTATCACTTTGGGTTCACGAAGTTTTTTCAATAATTTTTGTTCCAGTCCAAATCTCTTTTATCTGCTCTCAGGCTATATGCAGTTGAAAAACAATTTTTTATATGTTAAATGCTCAAAGGGCCGGCCATCACATCATGTAATACCCTCGGCATGATACTGTACCTTGATGTGGTCCGAGGGCTTTTCCACCAAAGCAGTATTACAGTGATTATATCACAGAAACTTGGGATACGATTATTTTTTTTTAGTTAAGCTACATTGTTATCAATTTTAGTACTTAACTTGGCGACCTTTATTATCCACTGCCATGGTCAAATAATATTCAATGTGGGTTTATGGCCCAATTCTCTCTGCAGGCACTCTTATTTTGCTGCTATATTTTCAATTAGATCCATGCTAACACTCACTAACATAAATGGCTTATTCTCTCATATACACTAG
Source organism: Topomyia yanbarensis (assembly GCF_030247195.1). Taxonomy (NCBI): domain Eukaryota; kingdom Metazoa; phylum Arthropoda; class Insecta; order Diptera; family Culicidae; genus Topomyia; species Topomyia yanbarensis. Next base: position 438,004,830 of record NC_080671.1, read on the forward strand.
CAATCTCCCATTCCAAACGTACAAACGTGGCCTACGCGATAACACAAACATGGTCACAAATACGAACGCCCGCAACCTCGCCAATATTCAAACACCCCGATTTATTTGGTGAACGTTGGAACCTAAGAACCTAAGCTCGCGCAATCATGCATCGGTCACGTCCGGAAGTCTCCGCCCTTGATCCTAGCAGCCCAAATTCATGCCTTTAGTTGGACCAATAGAAATAAAAAACTAGACAAGACGTCCACGCGCGATCATTGAAGAATACGCGAACATGCGAATGGCCATACGCTTATAAAAATAATGTATCCACGCGAAGTTACATACATACTAGCACACGCGACAAAAACGTCCACATACAAACACTCGAGTCCTTCGCGATCATCTACGCACGACCACACCCACGACCTCGTAAAAAGTGTGACACCCCGGTGACTAAGTGAATGCTTTAGCACTTATAAATTAACAATCCCGGTCTCGAGAGTGAACCTCCAAATGCCCGTGTTCGCGCGATCATGAATCGGTTTCGTCCGGAATCCCCTATTCTCGGCCCAAGTAGCATAAATCCAATGCCTTCAGGTGGACCAATCAAAAATATAATGCTCATATCCACTAAACTCCATAAAAATGGAATGTATACACACAAAGTCGCATACACGCGACAAACAAATATAAAAATGCTTGAGCCCTTCGCGACCATCCACGCAACCTATATCCGCGCTCTTCCAGACATTATAACATCCCGGTGATAATATGAACGTCTCAGCACATGTAATCACTCAAACGCAGTCTCAAGCGTGAACCTACAGTCTCCCGCACTCGCGCATTCATGAATCGTTCACGTCCGGACTTCTCTATCCTCGATTCCAGAAGTCTAGGTCCATGCCTTCAATTGAATCAATTAAAAAGAAAGCTCTCATATACACTGGACAACACGGTCCATGGCGACATGACCGGGAAATCTAGTGATATGGAGTAACTCACTCCCTGTCAGAATGTGATCCGTACACCGAAAACTAAATATCAGAATGACGGTCCGCGTGGCACATATACACGAGCACACACGACAAACACGTCAACAAACGATACTTCGCGATCATTTACGCACACCTATATTCGCGATCGCAACACGACGGTAAAAACGTGAACGTTTTAGTACTTACGAAGTTACAAACGCGGTCTCAAACGCGAACCCGCAAACACGCGCGATCATGAATCGGTCAATGTCCGAAAATCTTTATTCTCTATTCTAGTAACTTAGGTCCATACATTCAGTTATACCAATCGAAAAATAAAGCTCATATCCACAAGGTAACACGTTCCTTGGCGACATGACTGAGTACTCTAGTGATATGTAAGAACCCATTTTTTTCTAGAATCTGAACCGCACACGAAAAATTAAGTATCAGATTCACGGTCCGTGCGCGATCATTCTAGAATACACGCGAATATGCAAAAGCAAACGGCATTTATATAGAATTTATGCACGCGAAGTTACATACACGTTAGCACACGCGACATACAAAGGCACACGCGATCGAATACGTTACCGTACAAATGCTCGAGCTCTTCGCGATGATACACGCAATCGCGATTCCCTACGCCCGCACATACCTGAACCGTACAATGAATATCACATTCAGAATCACGGCTGTGATTTTGACGGGGAGCCCTTCCGAGAACCTAGCTCTACAGCTCCAGTAGGACAACTCTCGAAAAAAAAAAAAGAAAAAAGGGCCATCACATCATGTAGTAAGTATACTTCATACGTATGAATATGAATGAGATGTGACACTTGATTACCTGGTTTTTGAAGGATTGTGTGATTTTTAGATATCATTAAATAATATTCTGATTAGGATGTCACATCGCATCGATAATAGAGTAATGGGTATACGGTCAAGTGCCCCTCGGGTAGTGCCAAACTGACAAGTCACTGCACAAAGTATATGAATTTTTTCTTGTTCAATTTGATAAGCTGTGAACTGTGAGTGCGGATTTTAATATGCAAGGAAAATACGTATTGTTTGGTGTGAGTAGGAGAACGACTCCCAAGTAGCAATTGCAACTTGCTGAAAGTTTTAAATGTTGCACAACTGCTAAACAATTTTTTTATTGTTGGATATATTTGAAAAGAATTTTCACGGGTTTTTAAACTAATTGTGCAACTATGTAACTGTAGAGCTGGCCAATAGTTTTAAGTATGCAAACATCAATAGCAGTTGTGAAACTAATCAGAAACTTTGCTAACTTGCACAAACAGTCTAACATGTTGCAAATGCCTCTTTGTTTGCCATTCCACCCTAAAACAGAACTGTCCAACTACCCAGTGCTCGACTAATGGCACAGCTATTGTTTTCATTATTTTGCTGCAGTTAGGAACATGTTGCACAACATACAAAGAAAGTGCGCTTTTTCCATAACATATTTGTTACCAAGAGAGTTACAGATACTGTACAGTAACAAAGCGTGCTACTTGGGCTGATAACCAATAAGTTATTTTTCATTAAGTAGGGTTTTCAAACAGTTCGGGACAGGCACAAGTATATTTTTTTAGATACGACGAGTTGGTGCTGGTATGATCCATTCTCGTTGGAATGGATGTGTTCATGATTGGTTTATGAATGAGTGTTCCACCTTTCAAGTGAATTGATCACTTCGCCTGGGTGGAACATAATATTATTATGCTCATGAAATATGGTTAATATGGTAATCAATAATATAATGCCTGTACTACTCAAAACAATATGAAAATACTTAATACAATATAATGAGATACAAATATTTAATGAGCATGATTTAATGAACTGAAAGCAAACCGATGAACATGGCAATAAAACATTTATTCTTCGTTCTGATATGACTAAAGGAAATCAATAACTGGTTTTCGATCATTCTCGCGAATTGTTAACTCTCAAACCTTGTACATGATTAAAGTTATCATTCCACTCAGACAAGACCATGCGTTTTCCCTATGTACATTGAATACTCTGTGGATTAGTTCCCTAGTTGGTTTAATGAACACTAAACACTACGTATTTCCTAACAATGCTATCCAATCATCGAACATTTAAAATTCCTGCGCCAAAATATATAAGCAATTTTGAAAATAATAGAATCAAGATTATTACTTATTTGCAATAAAATAAGAAAGAAAAAAAAAGTTGCATAACCAAGGTGGCTTCAAGCAAAGTTTCATATTGATGAGTCACCTAATAAAAATAGGTGATAAGGCCAGTATTCATGAAACATTTTGTGTTTCTACAAAATTAGTTTAGACCAAAAATATATGGCGCCGTTATAACGTTTGAATTATGGCTCTCTTTTCGCAAGATGTTTAGTTTATTATGGTTGCATTTCATTTTTGGCGATCGACTTATTTTTATAAGGTACCTATATCGACTAAATCAACTGATTGCTGGAAGGTAGCCAAAATTTCCGTAACTCCGTTGTACGTGAGCGGTTTTAGTAATACCTTTTTACGTTATAGTGATATTTTATTCTTGATCTTACGATTAGATTGCTCAGGGGGACTAATGAGACCCCTGTTTGTGATTATAGTAGTTTAATCAATTCGTGAATATAGGAGTTTAATCAAGATCAGGATTCGGAACTATTCCATGAAAGTGGACACTAATTTTATGAACTCTTTGACGATAGCGATTGGTGAACCGTAACTAATATTAGTCTGAAACTGGTTCACGTGGCTGAAATGGACCTTTGAATAATATTCTAAGCTTCATGAAATAGCTCTTGAAAATATTAGGACCAAGTACAAAAATGCATAATATGTGAGGGTCAATCCACGTCAGATTTATAACCAAATTTTTAGTTCCTTCGGACAATTTTACTACAGCGAAAAATAATTGACATGTATTTTTTGTTTTGGCTGAATGTAATATTTTTTAAAGTTATGATTTTTTGAACCTTTGAATCTTGTGAAATTGAATATTTTTAAATCACTGATAACTAGGAAACTATTCCACGCATGGAAACATATTGAAAAATGAAATTAGCGTTTCCGCATCATACAAGATGGTTTGTAATATTTTGATATTGTTGATGCATACTATATCAACTATATCATGGAAGCCGAAGCCAATTTTATGGTTTTTGTGAAATTATTAAATTCCATGATCATAAGGCAATAACGGACCAATTAATAATTTTCTGAATATTATGAAATCTACATATAAAATATCAAGGTTGTTTTGATTTGAGACCATCCAGTTTCCTCACATTAGAAACCTTGTACTACTCACATTCAATATTTCAAGAATAACACTGCTTTAAGCATCGATAATTTTTGTGAAATACTTTTATTTAAGGACACTTTCGTCTTGAAATCGCATACAAGTTATATTTTTGATTTAACTTTACTGCCCATGATCGCAGATCAGTCCCACAAAGATAGGAAATCCCACAGAAAACGGGACAAATATGCGATTATGGGTGGTATATTGATGTAATTTATACCATGTGTACTTCTAGAATATTAGACATCTTTAGATTTAGAAAGTTTTGAATGGATCTATAACTGCGCCCCCAGCTTTCTTCTACTTTCCTTACATTTTCATTTCATTTTTAGCAACATCTGATTTTTTAGCAGTCGCTTCGCAATTGCTGAGTATTTTTCGATTTACTATATTTCCGGGCTGTTTTGGCGCCTTGCAGTCTTTGGGCACAATATTTATCTTTACGATTCTATACAACGCCAGAGTTGATTTTGCATAACGGCACGATGTCAAATCAGGTCAATGCACCACTGTCTTGTCTAAAAAGTCGACGTTTTGAAGGCACTCTTTATGGTAAGTTTCCTGGTTCATAATGCCGGCTGTGACATAAATCTGTTTGCCGCAACTGCAGATTGCTTGCCAGACCAAAAACCCTGGCAATTATTATTATTTTCCTTCGCTTGACTAAATTTTATGGTTATGTTCAAATTTATGGAAAGAAATCTCTCTGAAATCACTAAACTATACAGCGAAATTTAACCAAATTTACAGAATATGAACATTACACATTAAAATGTTTTTCAGTGAAATTTGGTTATTGTGCATCGTTCGGGAAGAAATTGGGAGGTGGGGGTCATTTTTTGGGGGGCAGCAATAAAAATGAGAAACCCGAATCTGATGATAGTACGAACCAACAAAAAATAAAATAGACAATTGTGGATTGTTCCCGCATTTACTGTACCAAAAAGTGTGATACCTTAGCTATAGACCTCAAATTATAATATAATATATGTTGTAATATTTAAGCAGTTATACACAGCCGAGTGCATTGTATAACAAAACAGCCTTAAACGCATCATGAAATACGAACAATTCTTTGTTAGCCTGTACAAGAGAGTTCTAATTGTGAATTTATGGTAAATCTGCCCGACACCATAATTCCTCCTTCATTGCCAAGCAATTCGTAATTTTTGAACAACGCAATGTAACTGTGGAAGTCAAATAATTATTATTAATTCTGCCAATATATTACTAACGGCGTATTCAATTATACCGATGCTATTCTATCCTTTAATTGTTTTCTTAACTTTCCAACTACCCTTGAAATAAGATATGACAGACCCGTGCGCAAGGGGAGGGTTCGGTCACTCTAAAAATAAGTCGTTGAAAAAGCAAGGAAGAAACCCCACGAAGGTGGTTGGAAACGGATATAAGTTATGTTGGTCAGCATCTCTGGGCCGGTCCACGTTTCGGCATATGTTTCGATATTAGCACTAGTTGTGAGTAGATCAGCTACACAGTAAAGGTCAGTCAGCGGGCTAGCAACGGGATCTAAGGAAAAAGCATAATGTCAGAGTAAAATCGAGATATCGTTATCTGCAGAAATTTTACAGTCGATGATCTCTCCGTCGGAGTGCCTGACAGCTGAATGGTTCGCGAAAATGGTCATCGGTATCGGAAGAAATACCGCCGCCGAGAAATTCTCAGCAGCAGCAAATAAACACGAACGATTAACACAAACAGGGGCGGTGAAACACTTTAAGGATTGTTTCCCTTTTCGGAATGCACACGCTTACATTACATTCACTTTAAATCACGTTTGTTTATGCAAATGGAATTGTGGTACATCGATGTTTTCAAATGTGTGTAGTGCGAGATACTACTGGCGTTACATTCGAATATTTGGTTGGGTAACTGTTGTTCGCTGGACATGTTTAGTTTTTGTTATGAGTCTTGTTCATAATTTGGGAATACACAGCCGACAGTCAAGCGATTTACATGGTTTCAGAAGCTAATCCCCGATTTTTGTTATTTCTTAACACGTTACCGTGCTATTTTATTCTTGAGTCCAATTTTAATTTCAGAGTAGCGGGATCTATATTCTATATTCTATATTATCGGGGTATTTCCAGTCATGAGTAAAGTGATTCATGTTCATAGCTACAGGATCCTAGTCTCGATTTTGAATATTTCAGTCACGAGTAATGTGATTCATGTCCATGATTGCAGGAACTTTGTCATGGTTTTCATAATTTCTGTTCATGTTGTCGTGATATTTTAGTCACGAGTAGGGATTCATGTTTATTTGTGTTCATGATTTCAAGATCTTAGTGACGATTTTTGATATTTTTGTCACGAGTTGTGTGATTTATGTTTATGATTTCAGGATAATTTGTTTTTTATTCTAGAGCTTACTTTCGAATTTGACATTTGGAGTAATGTGACACGATATCAGCAGTTTCATCGTGCTATTCGTAATTTCGCTTCGTCTTATCGCGATTCATTATTTTTTGGTTACTATCAGTTTTTTACTCAGAGTAACGTGACAAGGTGAACTGGATCATAAAAGTGTGACTGGTTCGCGGGATCTTGTTCTGTACACTATATCACGAACACGATTTGCGGCGCTCAGCACAGTTTTCGTTTTCTATCCACACATCACATCATCAAATAAATAACGATAATAGAGTCATAATAGTTTTTTTTTGTATTAACAACTCGTACCTGTTCTTGGTCGCTAGCAGCTGGATATTTCATGAAAATGTTCACGGAACAAGAATGATTCCACGGCTAATGCTCCAAATTTTGTGAAATTAGTTCACGTGAAAATTTCATTACCATGTTCCATGAAATTGAATATAGATCGTGAATCATGTACTAGAAATCATGAACCAGTTCACGAAAACATGAATAATATTTCATGATTTTGTGAACCGTTTCAGGAGCACGAATGGTAAGTCGTGTCTAATATATTAAGCATCATGAATTAGTTCACGAGGAATGAATGATTCATGAATAAATTCCGAGTTTCGTGAAATAGAGCACGAGAAAATATCCACAATGTTTTGATTTTGCGAACTATCTATGAATAACATCATGAGTCAACTGAGATTAATGATCATAAAGTTGTGAACTAGTTCACGTACAGAAAATCGATTTGGTAATAACAAGGCAACCGTGACTGAATTTCATAAAACAAAAACAAATATTTCCACTAATAAAAGCGTTATGAGGGCGCCCTCATAACGCTTTTATTAGTGGAAATACGAAGTGAAATTAAACGTAATTATAAACATGATTTTCGTTCATAGTCTTGTTTTCGTAACGTAAAATAGTGAATGTTCCAGAATTCATGGTACTTTATTCACGATTTTAGGAACAATGTTTTTACGATGTAACGGTGGCCCCGGATGGATGAGGATGGCAAGATACCAGAGGTTTAAGTTTAGTCGGTAGGATTAACTACTTCAAACCAATCGGACACTATCACTAACCAAATCCATTCCTTCTCGATAAAAGACATTTACCCAATTTGCTGAGCTGAGTCGATTGGTACACAATACTTCCAGGTCTCATAAAAAATCTTCAAAGTTTAACCTTAGTTGTGAGAAACGTAGAAAAATCAAAACCCTCCCAATGAGCATTTCCTGTGCACGGGCCTGAAATACGATATGATGCTTTCATCTCTGAGATCATATGCATCGAAGGGCATAGCGTAGTTGGTAAACCGATTACCTTGTACGTAGCTCATCTGGGTTCTATTCCTAACATTGGATTAGAGATTTTTCCAGAGATATCTCTAACCCGAAAAGAGGCGAACGACCGTAAGGTTAAAACCTCTATAATTAAAATACAAAAAAAACTTGCCTCTTCCTGGAGCTGCCAGTGAAGATTATAAGTAATAGTTGAAATACTAGTATCTGTTGATTGATGGTGAAAAAGAACTGTTTTTCATTATCATTATTATAGTGTAATTAAACGGACGACATCTGTCTTAAGAGTCGCTCAAAAAGTTTTGATTTTTGTAAAAAAATATAGCAAAATATAGATTCCAGCTGGACTTCACCAAAAATGATGAGCACGTGAAACATTTCGATTTCTTTCACCAGGAAAAAAAAACAATAGCATTCCTTCGTTATTTTCCATGTGCAGCTATTTTAAATCAATAAATTAAATTTACTGGATTTGAATTGTAAGACATGACGTACGTACATTCACCGGAACGGTTCTCAAAATCTTATCACGTGTAAACGAGTGATCCACATCGTGTTCGGTTTTGATTTCGTTCATACGGTAAACGAAATCTAAACCTCAACCGAGTCCTAGTTTCGAAAACCAATCCGATTCACTCAGCACGGTTTACATGTGTGTACGAATTTCAACTTGTGTTGATGTATTCTCAGCAGCGACTTCGGTTCGACTTCAGAAAACCGAAGCGGTTTTTTTCTGTGCACGGTGCTTCGGTGGAAAGAAGAGGTAGTAAATTCCTCTGTAGTGCTGCCGAATAGACAGCTGAATTGTGTTCATTAGTTGTTGAGAGTCGATGGGGCAATATCGAAATGGCTGGCTTTGAGTAGTTGTTAGCAGTTCCACAATAGATTCGATTTATAACCAAAAACATATAGCGAGCAAACAAACTTCTAAATTGAGTTTCAACCTTTGGCAACTAGAGGAGTAAAGTAAACCGTAAACATAAACCTTCGTCAATAACCAGGGACCGCTCATTTAGCATCCTGCGGATTGTTCAAATAACCCGTTTACCGAAATCTAGTCGCTTTATTCTCTCACCTACCGAAACACCCTCACGATTCCTATACAGAAACCTCACGCCGAATCAAAGCAGGCACCGCATTCTCCAAACGTAGCAACCAAACCGTTCGTTCCCCAAACGCACGTCTCTGCCGTTAATCGATTTTCGCTTCAGCCTCAGCTCTGTGATGTGTCTGTGGTTTCCGGACCTTCACTACTGGTACTTGTATTTCCCTGCTGGCACGGCACCATCCCGAAGCCTGTTGGGTCGCTTCGGGATTGGAAAAACAGATTCTAATTAAAACGTTTTCGAAATGGTTTTCGGGGTGAGAAGCCTACGTCCGCTACGGGATGAATAGAAGAGGCAAAGTTTGGCTAAAGCTAAAGTTTCAATTACATTAGTGAAGGTCGTGATGGGGGTGCGACTGGCCACTCGGCCTTGGTCGGACTGCTGCGGGATGTTTGCCTGGTGGTCTCGTCCGCTGATCGATGTGGAGTAATGAGAGGAATGTGACGGTTCAATGGTTGCTGGGGAACGCTTCAAAAGGCGTTGTAGATCAGTAATGTTTCGACGTTTCGGTATTTATTGGAAGGTTTTTCAGTAAGAACAGTCGCGTTATATAAATCAATAGGAGGGTTTTACTTACTTGAACATCACTAGCACCAGGACATTTTTTTTCCAGAGATATCGCTGATTCAAACTGTTGTTGGGTTAGTCCTGTAAGAAGAGTAAAAGATTCATATTTAACACACAGTACAAAAGAGTAACTTATAGTTTTCTATTGATTGATCGTTTTGAGGGTTTCGATAGATGGAATACAATAAATCGTCGGTTTCGCCGTGAGTTTTATTTATTTACTTTTTAATGTTGCTTTGAGCGAGATAAATCTATAAGATTTTTTACGAATGTGTCTATCCAAATCGCCCTTTTCAGACCATCAACGTCAAATGGAAGAATTTTTTTTAATGTGGCATTATTGCTTCGACAACACTTTATCTTGACTCGAAACAGGATCCTTCCTGTGACACAAGCAGTTATTTTTAGTAACATATCATAGTTCGAAAAATAAACGTAACCCCCTCCACCGGAAAACCAAACGAGTGCCGACAGTCCGTCCACGCACGCACGCACGCAATCGTTCAAATCGATTCGTCTTGATCCGGTCGGTTGGTCGGACATTTCTATTTTCCCACGTCACCTTCTTGCTCCGGTTGCTTGCTGATGCTGATGATGGTGGGGCTGATGGCGGTGGTGATGGTGTCAAAGTTGAAGACAAGCAGTCAACCGGTAAGTTCACGAGTCAAAGCACCCTTTGATTGAGAAAAGGCAACCCAAAAGTGTTTGTATTCCAGCCGAGCCCGATCCAAGAAACGGCGCTTGCTTTGATTATTTTAAACACCAATCGAATAGAGCTGTGTGCGGAAATTGAAATGTTGGGGTTATGTTGTGGGTTGATGTGTTCAACTGGAACAGTTGGAAGCCCAACTACATCATTACTGGAGAAGGTTTTACTTTGCTTTGAGAGTTTTTTTTCTCACCCACGTTTATGATGAAAGCTTGTTTAGTATTCTTGATGCCCGTAAAAAGTTTTACTCGCCGTTGAGACCATTTATTTTTTTTCATTCTCAACAGACATCGTTTCTTCCTCGTTAACACATTTGAGTTAGCTTAAAAGCAAATAAATGAGAAAAAAACCTACCCTAGGTGGTAGAGAAGCGCTTCCATCTTTGCGAAATTAGATTCAATTTTAACCAACTTTCCGTTCACGACGAGGTGCAGAAACTGACGAAGCCTCGCGGTGGAACCCGCCTTGAATGGAGAGAACAACTTTTTTCACTCCTTCTTCGGAACTGTAACTACTGACTATAGATTGGTACAGGGGGGCCGGCTGTTGCCGGGATTATCTCGCCAGTTTTATTGATTTTTTGCTTTGCTTTATCTGTTTTAAGTTCACTTGGAAACTTGTCGAAGTTCGGTGAGAACACTGATCATCGGGCGTTTGGCAATAATCAACAAGCAGAGGGAAACATTTATTTCGCCACCTGCCCATCGCACTCAGTCGGCACTCAGTGAGTTTTTGCAACAAAGTTGCAGATAAGGCTTTTTATGGATTTAATAACGACATTTTTAGCATTCCCTCTGTCATCATTGTTCGTTTCGTATGGCGAAAAACAGTTGTTTTTCTCCTTTTAAAGAAACTGTATGCACTGTTAAAGGATTTGACGCAATCAAGTATGTACATCTAGTCACTGCGCGTCTCAAAAAACATCAAACATCATTTACTCTAGACTGTGTGTTAGCTATATGCGGCTCTGTCTTTTGACTCTCGATACGATCTATTAGCCAGACACTTTTTCTCATTCCGACGTTTCCATGGCTTCATTCCAATTTCCGAAAAAAACATCCTCACCCCATCGTCAGCAGGCTTTGATTAACAGTTTGTTGTTTATGAACCCAACATCCCATCTAAATATATTCGGCAAGCTTCTGACTGACAATCATTGCACTTTGTCTCACACAATCCCGTCGGCGATAAAAAAAAAACCCGTCAACATCATCGCAGTTGGCGTCGTCCAGCTTTGACCTCCGTTGCGAACAATCGTATAAAGCAAATGACAGCCTAAAAGTAAAGATGTAAAGCACTTATTCCCAGTGTCGCCATCGCCGCCTCCAACAGAGCAAGTCCTCCGAAACCTCGAACCCCGACGAAAGCTCGAAACGGGAATGGGCGGTCCTCCCACACCACCACCACCCACATACCAAACCAAGTAAGTGAAGAGCACGGTGCAAAGTTGTTGGAAATAATTTGTCGGTGTATAAATATTCAAATTTAATGGGCAAAATGTACGCTCAGGACATGCACACTTGATGATAGGATCTTGGACTCGGGAGCAAAAACAAAAAGTTATACGTAGTAGGTACCGAGGCCAATGTCAGACAACACGAAGCACGAAGAAATGGAAGCATTTAAAAGCATGACGGAAAGTTTTCCTTTGCTTTTTCCGCACTCCGACCCCTGGACACCAACGCAACGGAACGGAACGGGAAAGGGGTTGTTACGTGTTCTAACCTCTCTCGCCCTGGCTCGGCGGGGAAGGTCCGCTCGAAAAGGGAAAATGTTTTTTCCTATTCCCACTTGCTGGGGACGTAAAGAGAAAACAGAGTGGATTCTTTTTTTTTTTGGTAAGTAGCATCAGGGAAATCGGAGTGTAGAAAGAACATCGTTTCGGCAGTAACGTGAAATAGGTCATCCGATTCATCGTCGGATTGTAGGTATTTTTTCTTCTTTTCATTGTGGGTGCGATTATTTCTACCCTTTTGGGAACCGGTGACCCGCCCTTGTCTGGGCAAATATCTCCGATTTATGGTTTGGTGTGGGATGTGATAACTGTTCTGCAATTTGGCTCGAGCAGAGTTGGCTGGGTGGGTGGTTCGGCATCGGTTTTTGAATCAACGAGACTATTTTGATAGAAGTTACATGGATGTTTTTTTCTAATTCAATTCTTTCTCTTTATTCATTTCAGGTGAGGCAAGCTTTTCCAATTTTACACAAACATAGTAGGTAAGTAAGTTAACTAAGTTAACTTGGAAAACACTTTTGCCGAAAAATGCGAATATAGTTTTCAGGAAATGAATACATTAATAAATAAATTAATAGGGGGACCCGTGGCTATTAGGACCGTAGGGGTATTTCAGACCTCTTCGATTTCTCAGAAAATCGTAAGACTTTCTGACTGTCGTACATATTTGTGGAACCGTTATTTTAAAATAATAATTTTGACAGATGAATCTCATTCTGCAGTTTTTTTTAGAAAGGACGTGTTTCATTTTTTTGCCATCCGCTAAACATAAATGGTTATAATGGTAAAATCATGATTAAAGTCACAAATGAAAGTGAAAAAATAACTGGTAAGTTTCGAAAAACCTACGGTTCTTATTTTATGGAATGATTTTTGTTTGGGTGAAAACACAAATATTTTCAAGACGTTCATCACTTTTGTGAGAAATGAGCGTACCGGGCTATTCGGACCCCGTATTTCATCAACCACCGTTCAGCGGCTTGCGACTGCGCACACGATTACACACGTCACAGCAATAAAAAGTACATGATGCGCCAATCGACAGCTGTAACTGACCAGATTAAGTTTTCGTAACGCATTTTTTTGCATCTTAAGGAGTTTTTCTAATAAATATGTCATAGGTAAACAATGTAAAAAAATGACGGTTTAAACTGCCCCGTAGGGAGGTCCGAATTACACCTACTTTGTAAAAGGATGAAAAAAAACGTAGTTTTGCAAATCGGCGCCTAGCGCTGCCATGGGGTGGTGCAAATGAGCTTTTATGGCATCATAGTGTAGCTGAGGTTTCAAACTAACAACGAGGACCTTCGTCCGATAACGATCACATCTATCCACCTAAAAGTGCGATTTGCTTTGGTAGGTCCGAATAGCCTCGGCTTCCCCTATATAAATAAACAAATAAATAAATGAATAAATAAATAAATAAATAAATAGACAAATAAATAAATAAATAAATAAATAAATAAATAAATAAATAAATAAATAAATAAATAAATAAATAAATAAATAAATAAATAAATAAATAAATAAATAAATAAATAAATAAATAAATGAATAAATAAATTACTAACAAATAAGCGAACAATAGATTAATATTATTTTTTCATGTAATTCGTCGTCTATGTCATGCCATTTTATATCAGTTGATTATCACTTTCCAGTATTGTTAATTGCTTCAGTTCTTTTATTTTCTTGTGTTTTTTTATATTTTGAAAAGTCGTTTGCTTTTCTAAACTATTTTCATATTTTCCAATTTACATTTAAAAATTTTCATTTTTATTATCTTCAAAATTTAAATTTTTTGAATACTTGAAATATTTAGTGCCCCTATATTCAAATTTTTATATTTTCGAAAAACCGGTTTAAAATTCTGAATTTTTGTAAGCAAGAATATTTGGCATTTGAATTTATTTTTTTGTACTTTCAAATACAGGAATTTTCGAATTTTCTAGTGCTAGAAGTTTCGAATTCTCAAATTTTTAAATTTTAAAATTTTCTAATTTTCAAATTTTCAAATTTTCAAAATTTCAAAATTTCAAATTTTCGAATTTTTGAATTTTCGAATTTTCGAATTTTCGAATTTTCGAATTTTCGAATTTTCGAATTTTCGAATTTTCGAATTTTCGAATTTTCGAATTTTCGAGTTTTCGAATTTTCGAATTTTCGAATTTTCGAATTTTCGAATTTTCGAATTTTCGAATTTTCGAATTTTCGAATTTTCGAATTTTCGAATTTTCGAATTTTCGAATTTTCGAATTTTCGAATTTTCGAATTTTCGAATTTTCGAATTTTCGAATTTTCGAATTTTCGAATTTTCGAATTTTCGAATTTTCGAATTTTCGAATTTTCAAATTTTCAAATTTTCAAATTTTCAAATTTTCAAATTTTCAAATTTTCAAATTTTCAAATTTTCAAATTTTCAAATTTTCAAATTTTCAAATTTTCAAATTTTCAAATTTTCAAATTTTCAAATTTTCAAATTTTCAAATTTTCAAATTTTCAAATTTTCAAATTTTCAAATTTTCAAATTTTCAAATTTTCAAATTTTCAAATTTTCAAATTTTCAAATTTTCAAATTTTCAAATTTTCAAATTTTCAAATTTTCAAATTTTCAAATTTTCAAATTTTCAAATTTTCAAATTTTCAAATTTTCAAATTTTCAAATTTTCAAATTTTCAAATTCGAAAATTCGAAAATTCGAAAATTCGAAAATTCGAAAATTCGAAAATTTGAAAATTTGAAAATTTGAAAATTTGAAAATTTGAAAATTTGAAAATTTGAAAAATTTTCAAATTTTCAAATTTTCGAATTTTCGAATTTTCGAATTTTCGAATTTTCGAATTTTCGAATTTTTGAATTTTCGAATTTTCGAATTTTCGAATTTTCGAATTTTCGAATTTTCGAATTTTCGAATTTTCGAATTTTCGAATTTTCGAATTTTCGAATTTTCGAATTTTCGAATTTTCGAATTTTCGAATTTTCGAATTTTCGAATTTTCGAATTTTCGAATTTTCGAATTTTCGAATTTTCGAATTTTCGAATTTTCGAATTCTCGAATTTTCGAATTTTCGAATTTTCGAATTTTTGAATTTTCGAATTTTCGAATTTTCGAATTTTTGAATTTTCGAGTTTTCGAATTTTTGAATTTTCGAGTTTTCGAATTTTTGAATTTTTGAATTTTTGAATTTTTGAATTTTTGAATTTTTGAATTTTTGAATTTTTGAATTTTTGAATTTTTGAATTTTTGAATTTTTGAATTTTTGAATTTTTGAATTTTTGAATTTTTGAATTTTTGAATTTTTGAATTTTTGAATTTTTGAATTTTTGAATTTTTGAATTTTCGAATTTTCGAATTTTCGAATTTTCGAATTTTCGAATTTTCGAATTTTCGAATTTTCGAATCTTCGAATCTTCGAATCTTCGAATCTTCGAATCTTCGAATCTTCGAATCTTCGAATCTTCGAATCTTCGAATCTTCGAATCTTCGAATCTTCGAATCTTCGAATCTTCGAATCTTCGAATCTTCGAATCTTCGAATCTTCGAATCTTCGAATTTTTGAATTTTTGAATTTTCAAATTTTCGAATTTGCGAATTTTCGAATTTTCGAATTTTCGAATTTTCGAATTTTCGAATTTTCGAATTTTCGAATTTTCGAATTTTCGAATTTTCGAATTTTCGAATTTTCGAATTTTCGAATTTTCGAATTTTCGAATTTTCGAATTTTCGAATTTTCGAATTTTCGAATTTTCGAATTTTTGAATTTTCGAATTTTCGAATCTTCGAATCTTCGAATTTTCGAATTTTCGAATTTTCGAATTTTCGAATTTTCGAATTTTCGAATTTTTGAATTTTCGAATTTTCGAATTTACGAATTTACGAATTTACGAATTTTCGAATTTTCGAATTTTCGAATCTTCGAATTTTCGAATTTTCGAATTTTCGAATTTTCGAATTTTCGAATTTTCGAATTTTCGAATTTTCGAATTTTCGAATTTTCGAATTTTCGAATTTTCGAATTTTCGAATTTTCGAATTTTCGAATTTTCGAATTTTCGAATTTTCGAATTTTCGAATTTTCGAATTTTCGAATTTTCGAATTTTCGAATTTTCGAATTTTCGAATTTTCGAATTTTTGAATTTTCGAATTATCGAATTTTCGAATTTTCGAATTTTCGAATTTTCGAATTTTCGAATTTTCGAATTTTCGAATTTTCGAATTTTCGAATTTTCGAATTTTCGAATTTTCGAATTTTCGAATTTTCGAATTTTCGAATTTTCGAATTTTCGAA